>NC_051197.1:9270991-10658727 GCF_015220075.1 Falco rusticolus | reverse complement strand
GTCCACAGCTTACCAAAGCTCTTGGCTTTGAAAATGTTGATTGCATGGCATGCTCTTCTGGCTGAACCTGCTGTTCCACAGATGGAGAAGGTCTCTCATCAATGAGGGGGTATGCAGTCAGTTCTTGTCCTTCAGTGTCGGATTATAGCTTCTCCTAGTGAATCCAGCTGCAGTCTTCCTCACTGCAATTGGAGTCCACAAGCACAGAGAGCTTCCTATTTGCTTCTGTACTGGACCACTCTGATGTTTTTGATGGACAGCTATCTATAGATTGGTGTAAAAATGACCTTACACACTTCATTTATCAGAGAGAAGAGGAAAAACTAAGCTACATCCACTAAGGCGATGCACATTTAGGCAATTCAGGAAGAATGGGTGAGAGATGGAGCAGCAGCCCCTAAGTTCATGGTGGTGCTGAGCTTCAATGAAATTGCACACAATTTTCTCCAGAATGGGACCCGGCTGAAGGTGACCCTGGGATCTGACCAGTAAGAGAGCACAGACACTGAGATTTCTGCCTCAAAATCAGTTCTGGCTGTGGAGTTAAGCCCCGAGGAGAGGAAGCCTGGCCCTAGCAGAGATTCTAAGCCTATAGTTCCCATCCTAGACTATACCTGTCTTCACTTTTACCCTATGCAACCGCTGTCTCCTCATGTCAACAAAGCAAAACTCTCCCCTTTAAGTAGCAGAATGCTCTCTGCTCTTCTGTGCATCCCATCCTATTCCCAGACCTGCCTTCCCTGCACCAAGGCATGCTGCACACTGACTTTCTGGCCTTTGCTTTTTTTTTTTTCCTGTCGTATTTTGTCTGTGCCAGCCTCTAGACAGAGAGCAGACATGCGGCCCTTCATCCACCACTGCTGATGATTTATAAGCTTGTCAACAGCTCCAGGGCTTCCAGTCACTGTGTGGGTAATGGCTGCTACCAGAAGACTTTGGAGTTTTAGATTTTCTTTAACAAAGGTCCAACACGCACCATAACTGAGTTGGTTTGATTATGCTTTTGTTCAGCTCGGTCCAAGGTCAAAGCCAAGAACAACATGAAGAAGCAATTGTAAAACACGCAAAAGCCCTCTGCAAACTTCCCTGCAGGGGTCCAAAGTACAAGTGGCTTTCAGAGGGAAGCCAGGAACAGCATCCCTGTGTCACAGGTGGGGAAACTGAGGCACACAGCAGCTGAGCACCAGATCCCAAACTTAGTCAGAAACAGGGACTAGATCCTCCTTGGTTTCATTTGACTTTAATTCACAGAAGGCCAGGTGACATGTGTAGTTTGTTCGCTATAAACAAGCTTTCTTAACCAAAAAGAAGGCTGTTTCTTTAACGAAGGAAAGAAGCGGTACTGGGAGGGAAGGAAGCATAGCAGCGGAGCTGAGCTGCTGAACCTGTGTGAGGAGGGAGGGGGAAACAGAGAATCTCATATCTGAGACCCCAGCATTAATTCATATGTTGATGAATGCCATAAATTAGATTGCAATCAGCTTGCATTCTCCAGGGACCTATTCTGTGTAACGAGGCAGAGTCGAGTCTGTTCCAAATCCAGAGAACTTCTGGAGACTCCCAGTGCAGTTCCTTCCTTCCCCACCCTCAATAAATAAATAAAGTTGGAAAAGAGGAAGGTATTAGCTGTGAATGGATTTTAATTGAAGCAATGGTAAATTCATTTCATAATCTTTAATTAGCAGAGATGCTTGCCAGAAATGTAATTTACAGGAAACTTGCTCCTTCACTTGTAAGTCACTGAAAGGTCCTAGTGATGGGGCTGAGAGGGATCTGTGGTCTTTGCAGTCTTGTAAATAATGCATGAAGGCCCAGGATGAAGGCACGTGTCTCTCAGGGTGAAGCAGACAGAACCAGGCAAAGGGTCTCACAGCAGATGCAGACCCTGGCTCCAGGCAAACCTCTGTCCAGCTTCTGGCTGTGGCTAAGAACCAAGCAGGAAAAAATGATGAAGGTCAGATGATGGCTGTGTTTGATGATCTGAGTCTCTGGTTATCCACACTCCACACACACACAGCCCCTCTCCAGCTCATGACCTTATCTTGAACCTCATTGCTTTTTGCAAGCAATGTCCTCTGTCCTTTTGTTTTACTCAGTCTCTTGAGATCCTGCGGATCCCCTCCCCCTGCTGTCCTCCACGAACCCTACCCCACACAGGTCCCAGAGCTCATCTTCTGGTACAGCTCTCTTAGCGAAGGTGGGCTGGGCAGCTTTTCAGAGCAGCGAAGAAAGTAGGCAAGTGCTGAAACTGCTCCTTCTCCCCCAACGTGTTCTCTACTGCAGGATGCTCTCTCACCTCAGGACACTTTCAAAGTCCATCACTTTGGGACCAGGTCATGAGGGATCCCAAGCAAATTCTGAGTGGTTGAACTGGAGACATCCAGAGGTCCCTTCCAGCCAACGTGCCTGTGACTCTCTGAAACTAATTTACCCTGTCTGGAGCTCCCAGTGAAAGGAATGGCTGTGAGTCATGACTGGTGATTAAGGACAACTTTAGGTAGAGAGACTCAGAATAAAATCATAGTGCTTGCTTCTCTGCTTTTCTTCTCTCTGTTCATGCTCCTCTTCTTGCCTGCTTATGCTGGGATGAAAGCAAGTTTCCTTTCATCTCAATTCCTAGCAGAGCTAGAGTTGTCCCAGCAAAGGGAATGTGAGCTGGTTCTACTCCTGAAGTCTGATGACATGTTGCTAAAAAATCCCCCAATTACTACGAGAGGAGGAAGGGAAAGAAAAGAGATTCTGCCTTTCCATGCTGAAAACTTTGTGGGGTGTAAGTGAGAGAGCAAATCTACCTTGACAAATAATTGGTGCCAGCTGGGAAGAATTAGCTTGACATGCGAATCCCATGTTGGGTTTGCTAAGCCAGTCATGAGAAACCAAGTCTGTCCCTGTGCCAGGTAGCCATGGGGAGAGGGTTCCCTGAGCCCTTTCATCAAACATGGTCTTCAGACGATGCCAAGTGTGGATAACGCAGCTCCCATGCCTCAGTTTCTCCTGATAACAAGGGAATGGCATTGAATTGCTGGGTGTGTAGCACCTGGGGTGCATGGGGTTGCAGAGGTGGCAGACCTTGGTAGCCCATGCCCACGCACAAGGTCAGCCTCTGACCACCTGAGTGTGGGCATGGGGAGGTACCTCAAAGCTGGGAAGTCCAGCAGGGACTGTGCTTGTGGGTTGCTGTCTGTGGGGAGATCTTGGTTTGGGGTGGCCTCGGAGCATCCCTCGTGAGACCCAAGCATGGAGTGCTACAGGGATGGATAGGTCCAGCCTCCATCATTCCTGTAAATAAGGGGAATGAAGCAAAGCTGAAAAGAGATGCCCTTCTGGACACAGCAGGGAGCTCCTGTTTTCTCTCCCCTTCATTAAATAGTGTGTTTTCATCTAATGAAGGGGCCATCCAGAGCAATAATGAAACTCTTCTCACATCTCAGTGTTTCAAATGCCACTTCCCCTTCCCGTGCCGAGACAAACCTCAGCTTCAGCAGCTCCGAGGGTGGGCATCTCACTGCTACATCGCTGTTTCTCTAGCAAAATAAAAGCAAAATTAGTTCCCCAAGAACTGCAAAACACCCATGCAGGGTTGTTTTTTTTTCATTCATCCTTTCTCCTCCTACCTCAATAACATCTTAATTTCCTTCCCGCTGGGCCGTGCATCGTGCTGCCTTGCTGGAGAAGGGCAGCACTGTGCTTCCACTGGGCTTCAGGGAGCTTTCTCCCCTCATGGGCTGCCCTGTCACTGTACCCGTGTTGCCCAGCAGGGAGTCACCACTGGTACCCAGATAAATCTGACCAGTCCATGCTTCCCCTTAGGTCTTGGGTTTGGGTGTGTTTCTATAGGGTGTATTGTCAGCAGGGTATACCATCCCCAGGTGTCTGGAAATTTCTCAGGTTACTCAGGACCCCTGGGCACATCTGAGCCACCCAGCTCTCCATGATGCTAATGAACGTCCCCTGTTCATGTTAGAGGTGATTAATAGAAAGTCCCCTCAAAGCTATGAGCATCCTTACTTCTGTTAGAAGTTCAGCAGCTAGTGCCTACCTCGTGTGAAAGTCTGGGAGCTGCAGTCAGGCGATGCCCTGCAGAGCAATGTGACCAGCCAGAGGGTGCTTCAGGAGGCAAGTGTGCCAGGTATCCCATCAGCTCCGGGACTCTGCCCCTCAGATCTTCTTGATTTTGCTCAGGATGGGGCAGCCTCTCTGCTGTGAGGATGGGTAGGGATGGCAGCAGCTCCAAGACTGACTGCAGAAGCAGCGGATGGCCTGTAAGTGTCTCCTCATCTATCATCAACGTGAAGTTCAATTACAGCCTATTGGGGTTTTCTCGATTTGCCAGTTAATTAATAAAATCTGCATCGCAGATGAGTTCTATTTACATAAGAGCTGAAGGAGGCAAGTCTTCATCTTATTTAATAGCAGTGAATATTCAGATGTCATGTTAACTCATTGCTCTCAATGCCAAATTGTTATTTGCTTGGTTGTGGTTTAAAGATACTCTGAATTTCCACTTTCTTATTGTGAAAGAGGCAGTAACTGGATCTTTGTTTTCTTGAGCCCTGGTTGTTTTATTGAAACAATTTTCAATGAGCTGCAGTATTGGTTCTGTGTGAAGGTAGGAGTCCCTGGCTAGAACAAGAAGTGCTTAAAGGGGCGACAACAGAGACCTATCATGGACAGTACAGAGCTGGAACAGAAGGATTGCTGCCCTCTCCTCATGACCAGGCGTTTCTGAAAGCAAGCAAGCAGTAGACTTGACACAGATGCAAGCAAGTACTTTTTTACATGAAGTGCAATCGCGTTGCCCATCCTGCTGCCACAGGATGTTGCAGAGGCTGGCATGAGTTCACAAGGGATTTGACAAAGTGCCAGTGGATGTTAAACCCTGCGAGCTGAGTATGGCTTCTAGCTGATGAAGACCCTTGAATCACAGATCACCAAAGCTGGGAAGACTGGGTCAAGGCCATTTGGTATGTGCCTTGTTTCCGTTGTTTTCTGTGCATCTGCTACAGCTACTGAACGAGCTGGGTGGGCCATTGGTCTAAACCCATAAAAGCCATTCCTATGACAATTCGGCTGCTATTTGGAGAAGAGGCAATATGGGTCCCTTTGCTTCTAATGTCCCAGTTGGTGGGAATCAAGCAGATGTGTCTGAGAAGACTGGTAGATAGGGAAATCTTCAGTGGAAATGGGGTTTTATCTGCCTTTGAAGCTGTCATGAGCAACATCTTAAGGTGAAGGCATGACTAGCCAGTCTACCATGTAGAGTAACAGCACAGGAGAGCTTCCCGTTGGATAAAATTCACATCTGACCTTTGTTTGTTAGCGCCTCAGCATTGTCCTTGTCTGATGAGCTTCTTGGAGGACTGAAGAATTAAGAGGCCGTGGAGGTGCCAAAAGAAATCAGGGAATATGATTGGAAAGGAAACCTGGGAAATGAACCTTGCTTTTTAATCAACATACTAAGCAAAGCAGGGCTAATCAGCACTAATCAAGTAGAGCACTGTTGTTAGATGGAGGCCCTGATTTAGAACAGGGAGCTTTACTAATGACCCAGCAGAAGCAGAAGAGCTTTTCCAGCTAGAATTCCCTTGCCCAAGATTGATCTGCTGAACATATATTGATCTGCTTTCCCAACTGCACAGCAGCTTGGGCTCCGCAATCACTTCTCCTTTTTGCAACAGAGGTGCTGGGTAGCCTCCTCTGGAAGTGAGTCACATGGCAGCAGCCACAGCCAGGTAATAAAACAGCATCCAGCAGGAGCGAGGCATTTTTGTTTTCATTATTCAGCCGGCATGTGGGTGTGCATGGCTCTGCCCTAGCAGCAGCTGTCATCTTGTAGGCAGAAACCCGCTCCCTGTGAGAGAGCAGGAATTCCCTTGGAGAGCAGCCACCACCCCACAGCGATGCCCAGCAAGCTCTGCAGGTGGTATGGAGGAGGCTGAACACAGGGATGCTGAAACCAATTCCCTGAGAGGTGCCTTCAGCTCAGCTCTCCCGAAGCCCAAGGTGGACACCTGCAGCCTGAGATACAGTTAAACTGCATGGACAGAAAGCAATGGGTCATGTGGCTCAGTTTTTAGCCCCACAGGGTAGAGATTGCTGCAGAGGGGGCGAGGTGGCCATGTCTACATTAGTACCTTAGAGAGCCAGGGCACTGTCTTGCATCAGTCCATCCTCTCTCATCATTAGCCTGCTCCCTAGCACTGTTTTGGTCCATGCCAGTTAACATCCTGCTGGTCAGTGACTGGGCATAGCTATGAGGACAGGCAGGCCAGGACCTGTTCTCATATGACAATATGGATGAAGCCACCCAGCTCTGAGGAGAAGAGCTTTTAGCTAGACCCTCAGATGCGGGCTGTACCACGGCCGCTTGCCAGCAACCAGAACCAGGCCTGTTTTGTTTGGGTGGCTAGAGATCAAGGGGCTAGTGTGTTGGATACTGTCCTTCTGTGTAGTGGGAACCATTCCCAGATGAAAGATGGGAGGGATAATAAGCGGGACTGGTGGAGAAACTGAGGCACAAACCAGTCAAAGGACCTGCCTGGGTTCGGTGGCAGAGGCATGAGCTCAGTTTTCCTAGGATATGTCAGGTCCCTCTCCACATCTAACAGGAACCTCTAAGAGTGGGTTTCATGTTCTGAGGTCACATCCCATGCTGCCTTTCAGTGATTGACGAGGGTGCTGTCAATGCCACTCTCACAATTAATTATTTACAAATGATTGCTGTCTATGCCGTTAAGCCTGGGTGTGCGGGCAATAACCTGGAGGCTGAGCGCAGTGGGGAGGCTGAGACATGCTCTGCTTTCCAAATGAAGCAGCTATATTTTTTGGAGTCCTGTTCCATTTCATTAGCCAAATCCTCCCCCTGCCTTTCTGTCCCCGATGTCTGAAGTGTCAGGCATGAAAGCAAAGGGAAGTCAATCAGATGTGCAGAGGCCTATTGGAGATAATTGCTAGGCTGTCTCCAAGAGAGTTTTCCCTGCTCAGCTGGGTCAGCTGGGGAGGGGCACATCATAAAAGTGATGCCACCAACGCCTCTGTGATCTTTTCTTCATCCTGAGCGGAAATGGGCTGAGAAACAGCATCTGAAGAAGCCATGGAAAAGAACAGCTTGTCTTGAGGGAGTTGGGCAGATGGGCCCATTGCCTGCCAGAGAGGAGGGGAGGGCTGTGCGGGCGCTGCGGACAGCTATGAACGTGCTCTGGAGGCTTTATGAGGAAGATATGGAGAAATCAAAGTCAGGCTTTTGGCAGTGGAGCATAGTGGGAGAATGAGCAGCAATGGACATCATCTGGAACAAAAGAGGTTCAGACTGGTTATATATATCCCCCTTACACGGCACAGGTTTTCCCTGTGAGAACAGTCAAGCAGTGGGATGGGTGCTCAGAAGGGCTGAGGACACCTGAGCAGTGGGACAGGTGCCCAGAAGGGCTGTGCAGTCTCTGTCCTTCGAGGATTTTAAGACCTGAGTGGACAAAGCCCCCAACAACTTGGTCTGACCTCAGAGTTGATCCTGCTTTGGGCAGGAGATTGGATTTGGAGGCATCCTGAGCATCCTTCCAACCTGAATTATCCTATCACCCCAGGAACACATCCTTCTCAGTGCCTGAGGAGACAGGGAAAGAGGAGGTAGGGAGACTGAGGCTGTACACCAAAGAAAGCCCTCCTGGAAGCAGGGAGAGGTAAGTACAGAGATGCCTTGGTGTGGAAAAGGGAATTTATCCATTATTGGAGGTTTCTAGGAACATGTTAGGAGCATGTGGGTTGGGACTGATGTGGGCAGAGCGAATGTGACTTTGTGTGTCTTCACATGTGAGCCCGGGGCTCTGAGGTCCAGACATCCCAGCACTGAGCTGGCCCTTCCTGAGGATGAGGGCTGCCCCTCTGCCTTTCACCTCCAGCACTCTGGGTCTGGAGGGTATCCTGCCTTTCTCACCCCCCCGAGCCTCCCTCCAGGTCCGCTGCCACCCTCACGTGCTCTTCCTCCTCCAAACCAGCACCAGCAGTGCTTTGAACCACACCCCCAAGGCTCTGTCGGAATCGCCACATCCCTTTCAAGAAATTACTCTGGGTGCTTTCTAGAAAATTCCCTAATTTCTTTCCAGGAATTTCCACATTGCTTTTCAGGAATGTTCCAGGACATTTTCCAGAAATTCCCTGTGTTGATTTCTAGGAATTTTGTAGGATGCTTTCTAGGAATATCTGCTTTGCTTTCTCTGTCCTGTGGTGCTTTCCGGGAACACGTCACATGTTTTCTCAGAATTTTCCAGAGTTCTTTGTAGGAAACTCCATGTTCTTTGCTGGGAATTTGCCTCTGTCCTTCTAGGACTTTCTCCAGGTGCTTTCTATGAATTTCATGTGTTGTTTTCTAGAAAATCCCCTGATGTTTTCTAGGCATTTCCCCACTGTGGTCGCTTTCCAGGAATCTCCCTGCTGCTTTCTAGGAATGTCCTAGGATGTCTTCCAGGGATCTTCTTTTCCCTTTCCTGGAATTTCTCCTTGCTTTTTTTGAATTTTCCCAGGATGCTTCCCAGGAATTTCTTGGGTTTCTTCCAAAGAATATCTAGGTATGATTTCTAGGAATTCTCATATAACTTTCCAGGACTTTCCTAGGAATTTCCACATTGCTTGCTAGAAATCTCCCCTTTTTCTTTCCAGGAATGTCTCACATCGCTTCCAAGCCATTTCTCATGTTGCTTTCTAGGAATGTCCTAGAGTGCTTACCAGGAACTTTGCAGATGTTTTCTCAGAATTTTCTAGGATTCCTTGTAGGGAGAACACTTTGCTTTCTAGGAAATTCTTTGCTTTCTAAAAAATTTATGTCACTTTCCAGGATTTTGCCAGGATGCTTTCCAGGAATCCTAGAACCCCCTTTTTGTTTTTTTACTAGACCCCCTTTGCCTTTATGCAAGTCTTTTTGAGGCTGTTTTCCCAATACTGGCATGGGGAAGTGCCTGAGATGGCTCCGTGGAAGCATCTTTCCTTTTTTTTTTCCTCCACTGACTTTTGTGCTGAAGCATGCTTGTTACAGCAGCCCTGGGGACTATGTCGGTGCCGTGTTCTTGTCATCACTTGTCTTTGTGGAGACCTCAGAGGTGCAGGCTGCTTTCTGCCACTGCTGGCTTTGAGCCTCTCTCCAACTCCCACCCTAAGCGAACACGGTTTGCTGCTTGCTTGGGGACCCAACCATGCCAGAGCCACTTGCAATAACTCAAGTGTCAAAGTATCATTTATTGAAACACTGCTTAGGCCTCCAAGCTGATGCTGTGAAGAGCAGCAATGTCCTCTGCTCTGTCTTAGCAATAAAAACAGTGCTGAGCAGGTTTCTCTTCTGCCACACGAAGCAGAGGTGGTTGCTTATCACTCCAGTCGTGTCCAAGCTGCCCAGGCAAAGGGATCATAAAGCATGCTGAAGAAGGCACCTGGATCAGCAGTGCTAATGATGTGGAAACCACCAGTTCCTGTGCAACACAGTCCCATTAATCTCCTAAGGAAGTAATGTGGTTTGCCTGTAATGCCTGGAGATGAAAGATGGGTTGGAGATTTTAAGCCATTAGTAAAATCCTGGTGCTACGAAAGGCAATAGCAAAAGCCAGCGAGGGATCCAGAGTTGGTCCTATAGTTTCAAACCTTTGATGTGATGGTGATTTAGCAAGTGACCTCGGGTGCAGCCTTGGTTTCCCACCAGCTTTGGGCCATGACTGAAAGGGTGAGGGCAGCCATGCCCTTCTCTGTCCTCATCGCTGTGTCAGAAGTACAGCAGGTCTATTGAAGCTGAAACCTTCTGTGGGTAAAAAAAGAACAGCTTTGACAAACGTCTCACTTAAAAAAAAGAGCCCTCAAATTCTTGAAAAGTCCCATTTTGACAACCCAGGTTTTTAGTTTCCTAATTTGAAACACCCTTGTTCTGCAATTTAAGCTGATTATTAACAGCATGTTCAGAAGCTACTGAAACAAAACATTTTAATTGGCCCAAACCACGTGGTTTTCTTTTAGGTTTGTTTCATATTTAGCTCACAGAAGCTTGAGACTTTGCTTTCATCTTCAGCTGGAACAGGAGGGGGGAAAAAGAAATCTCCAGAAGCTTTGTGAAGTAAACCCTTTACCCACACTACTCTTAGCACTAGTACTTGGAAGAAAGGCTAACTTATTTATGTCTTTGCCTGTTGGTGGGCTCGCTAAACCTCCCTCTCCTCCAGATAAGTAAAAATTGCAGCTCTCAGCTGGGTGTCATCTTGCAAGCAAATACACTCAGCTGTGAGCTGCGGGGGCTGAGGCACAGGCACACACCTTTCAGCTGCCCTTGGTGGTAGGTGACATCTCCCAGTGCAGAAGACAAGGTAGGTGGGGCAGTAGTGTTTTTCCCTGAAAGGTTCCTAACCTGGATTTCTAAGGTTGTTGGTGTTTCCTCTGTGGGAAAAAGAGATGAAAGACTGTATTACCTCTTCTCCATGAACGTGCATGTCTGTGATGCTCCTGCATGAGCCAGTGCTGAGTCCCAGAGCCCTTCAGCAGCGCTCCCCATGAAGCAGGACCAGATGATCTTTCATTGTAGTCACCCAAGTGTGTGCAGTCCAGCTCTCAAGGCTGGCATGACAGATGTAAATACACAGCTCATTTGAATGCTCAGCCTTCCCTGATGAAGGGAAGTGCTCAGGCATGTTAAGGGGCAGCTATTTGTTTTCCTCAGCCCCCACTGAGCTTTCCAATTAGCTAGAGAGTATGTGATGGAAGGAAGCAATCACACAAGCTCTGTGCTGTCTTGCACTCATCTGCTATGGAATGATATGAGAAGCAGCTCTTTCCAGGGAGGGAAACTGCTTAGTACTCCAGAGAGAAAGCCCATCAGCCCCAGCATCTTGGTAGACTCTTGACTAGTGAAAGTCTAGTCTGTAGAACAGGGCCTGGTGCAGAAGATGCCTCTGCTGGAGTGTCAGGTGAGCTGGGTAACTGCAGCAGGGGTTTTCTGGTTCGTTGATCAGCTGTTCTTAGTGCACTGGGATATTCCCTGGGGAAAATCAGGTGAGACCATGCCTTGAGCTGGTGGAATTTCAAGTAGCATTCACAGAGGGGATTCAAACAGGACTTTGACTTAATATTGGGCACAATGGGTGGTATAGCAGGTTTGTCAACGTGCCAGATTTCTGCTAAGATCATCCAGAATCTACCCAACATAATTTGGCATTTCGTAAATTCTCTCCTATGGTTCTCTTAATGGTGTGTAAAAAGACAGACATTGGAAGGAGGAAATAAACAAAAAAGCAAGTTAACCGTGTTTAATAAATATTATACACTGGGCTTCATGGCAGAGGGAGGCACTCGTTTCCCAACTGCCTGGCTTAATGTTCTGCCCCTGTAGCACTTTTTTGCTTTTTACTTAGTGCCTCTCCTTTTCCAGGTCTGCTCAGAAAACTGGCACTTGCAGGGGGATGTGCAGCCAGCTGTGGGGGACAGTGGTGGACACGCAAGCCTGCAGCTTGTGAGCTAGGAGCTTGCAAGCAGGGACCTGGGAGCAGGACGTCTACTACAGTAGAAACTAGTGGTCATCATGAGTCTGGTTCTTCACCTGAGACCAAACTGCCCTGGTCCTAGGAGACCTGAGCCCTGCTCTGAGCCAGAGGGATTTCTCCTAAAATAAGAGATTTGTATTTCATAGGTTGCCTTCAGACAGTTTCTTTCGAACTTTTGGGATCCCTCTATGTGTGGACAACTCATGGCTCAACGTCATGTTTTCAAGCCCTTGGTGTCCCTAGAGGGAAGTTGATAGAATGAATGATAGACTCCAGCAATGGCCATGCCACTGTTAATGTGCTCTTTAGTATCTCTGTGCTCAGGGTAGCTTTGCAGCCAAGCCAAGGGACAGAGGTGACAGTGCTTAGCAGAAGCCTGACATCAGTTTAAGTAATAGGATTACTTGGGGATGAAGAGGGAGAGGGAAGATGGATGGGAAAGGTGAATGTCAGGGCAGGAATGAAGGGGGAGAGTGAGTGATGTGTGTTGTCCAAGGGGAAACCTGTCCCCAGGGACTGGCTACACCTACCAGTCCTGCTCTCAACCCGGCTTCCCGGTGCTGCTGTGGGTCCATCATCCCGGACTCCTTCCCTGTGAAATGAGCTGCTGGCAGGGAAATGCTTTGCAACAGGGCCAGAGAAGTATGTGATGCTCTGAGTTTTTTCCCCAGAGGCTGACAGATACAGCCAAGGTGTTAGAAGGACACAGTCCCATGGCCCCTTTTCCTCTCTGCCACTGACAGCTTGTCTGACCTCTGGAAACCCACTTTCCCTTTTCTATGCCTCTCTTTCCCTGGTCTGAAAAACAGTGCTGATTATTCCACTTCTCTCTGTTTTCCTGGCTGGTTTCTAACAGTTTTCAAGATAGCCTCTTTGGCAGAAGAAATAAAGACTTTCCTTATAGTGTATGATAGCAGCAAGGTGAAGTTTATCTGACTAAGGAGGCCAGGAGAAGGATGACAGGCAGGCAGCTGAGTAGAAGCAAGTCAAAAGTTTCCAGCTGTGAATGACCCTGGAATTTTTCCCCCCTGTTCCTTAATCCTGGCTATTTATTCTTCAGATGATTATTTCCAGAAATCACAGTCATTTGAAAAGGAACAAAATATTTTCATCAGACTGAGAAATTCTCCTGAGGGAAGAGAACAATCAACAGCACAGAAAACAGTGAAACCAGCTCGTCAGGTTCAAGCAGGTTGAGAGGAACGGGGAATGACGTGGCACAGAGCAAGTTCAGAGGACTTGCTGCTGTCCTTCATGCCTGGATGCCCAGCTCACATTTAACTTTAAAACCTTCTGCTGCTGCCCACTAATATCATTGCTCCCACAGCTTGTGTGAGGTCCAGTGCTCTGAGGATCAGAAGATCTCTGTATCCAGGATGATGTTAAGTAATAACTTTTTTTAAGGTGATGAATGAGGGTGAACTCCTTTCCATTTTGACTTGGTTGACAGCAGACAGATGGTGAGTGAAAAGCAACTGGTTGTTGACTGTTGTGGAAATGTTTAGCTCAGTTGCTTGGGAAGCTTCAGCTGCAGAGCTGATTTCTGCCTTCGTTTACACACAAGCAGCCATTTGGGTCATGCAAGTGAGCAGAATTCGGTGACAACCCTAAACAAGCAGAAGTCCAATGTGGTCAGTAGTATGAGCAAGAGAACCACCTTTGTCACTTGAAAATTGATCGCTTTTGATCTGAACTCTGGTGGCATACTGCAGGGTTGTTATGGAAAGGGTTTTCAAATAAGAAGCTGACTTTCATGTGATTTTTAATATATTTTTGCAAAGGTGGAGGCTCAGGGCAGGCTAAAAATCCATCCTGGCTCCATCCAGCAGCTCCTGTAGCCAGTGTAAATTCCC
Source organism: Falco rusticolus (assembly GCF_015220075.1). Lineage (NCBI taxonomy): Eukaryota > Metazoa > Chordata > Aves > Falconiformes > Falconidae > Falco > Falco rusticolus. The sequence continues at coordinate 10,645,367 of NC_051197.1, read as the reverse complement.
TTTGAACTGCTCGTGAGACTGTACCTGCAGGGAGACAAATAGTCCAGATGCAAATATGAGGAAAACCACAAAATTATACAGGGCTCAGTTGAAAGAGGGCTGTACTTCTTTACTGGGGAAGCTGACCCACACGTGATCCCAGGAGCCAGGGCATGACAGACCAAGCCTTGACTGTGTGGAGGTACGCACCCAGCAGAGAAGCCGCTGTGGGCAGGGATTAAGCAGTCAACAATCCTCAAAGGGGATTGAGGTGTCAATGCTCTGACCGTGTCTGGGCTTTGCTTTATGCTCACGATGAAGGACAGAGATTATCTCCTGGCAGTTCCAGGGAGGTCTGGCCTGCTTGGTTGGTCTCAGGATGGTTGATCTCTGGGATGGCGTAAATAAGCAAGAAAACCAGCCCCACCACAGAAATGGGTCTTCCGTGCCTGACCACTGCTGTGCTGCTGGGACCTCGCACTTCCAGTGTCTCTTCTAGTTGGACTGCACAGTCCTGCTGGTAAGAGTCATCCGTGTGATGCAAATGCAGCAGGCACCCCCCAGCTCTAATACTCATGCAATGCAAAATATCTTCATTTTTACATGAAAGAAGTTGTAGTGAGGTGGGTGTCGGTCTCTTCTCCCAGACAAGAGGCATCAGGACAAGAGGAAATGGCCTCAAGTTGCACCAGGGGAGGTTTAGGTTGGGTATTAGGAAAAATTTGTTCACTGAAAGGGCTGTCAAGCACTGGAACAGACTGCCCGGGGAAGTGGTGGAGTTACCATTCCTGGAGGTATTTAAAAGGCGTGTAGATGTGGTGCTTGGGAACATGGTTTAGCGGTGGACTCGGCAGTGCCAGGTTAATTGTTGGACTTGATGATCTTAAAGGCCTTTTCCAACCTGAACAATTCTATGATTCTATGTTTTGCTTGTGTCAGAGGGGTAGTACCTGGCAAGGGGTTGAGATCAAGAGCCTGCCAGTAATTTCTGTAGAGATGCAAACCACAATAGAACCCTCAGCCATTAGGGGAAGGGAAATGTGCTCGGTGCATGAGCAGATATGGCCACGGTAAGAGCACTGCCATGAACAGGGCTGCAGGGAAATGGGCACTGGGACGTGGTGTCTCGGGGCAGCACCGTGAAGGCAAAGGGAGACGCTAATCATGGCTGCACAGGAGTGGGCTGCCAGCAGACACCAGGTTACGGCAGAGACAGATGGTGGCAGAGATGTAAATCCGGACTGCGGGAAGCGCTGCCATGGCCTGGAGACAATTAATCACTTTGTAGGCGGAAGCGTGGAGCCCATGGGGCGGTGGCATACAACCCTGGGACCGAGGGAGCGGGAGGGTGTCTGACCCGAGCGGGAGGCAGCCATGTAGGATCGCTGAAATGCTGGACGGGCAGGGCCTTTTCAGCCTCCAGCGCAGCATCCTGCTCAGAGCAGGGCTGCTGGCGTGGGATCGGGGCAGCCCCGGCCTCCCCCTTGCCCGAGGAATTGAGTGGGAGGCTGCAGTGACTGGAGGACAAGGGAATGGGAGGCCCGAGGAGCTGAGAGGTAGTGGGAGGCTAGACAGGTAAAGTGCAGGCCAAGATGTAGTGGGAAGTCAGAAAGATAATGGAGGCCAAGGGGTAGTAGGAGGCTGAATGTAGTGTTGAGGCCATAAGGAAGCGGGAAAGCAGAAAAAGAAGTCAAAGCCTGAAAGTGAGTGGGAGGCTGAGAGGGAGCTGGAGGCCAGAAAATAAATGGAGGCAGAGAAGGAATTGGGTGGCTGAAATGTAGTGGGAGGTCAGAAAAAGAGCAGAGGTTGAGAAGGTAATGGGAGGCCAGAAAAAAAGTGGAGGCCCAGGTAGCTGGAGGCCAGAAAATCCAGAGGAGGCCAAGAGGTAGTGGGAGGCTGGGAGGTAAAGGGGGACAAGAGGTAGTGAAAGATCAGAAAAGAAGTGGAGGCTGCTGGTAAGTGGTGGGAGGTCAAGAGGCAGTGGAATGTCAGAAAAAGAGTGGAGGCTGAGAGGCAGTGGAAGGCCAGAAGGTAGTGGGGGCCCAGAAAAAAGTGGAGGCCATGGTAGTAGGTCAGAGAAATAAATTCAGGGTTAAGAGTTAGGGGGAGGCTAGAAAAGGAATGGAGGTCGAGAGGGTTGTGGGAAGCTGAGCAGGAGTGGGAGGCTGAGAGGTAGTGGGAGGCCAAAGAAAAAGGCAATTGTGAAAGGTAGTAGGAGGCAGGGGAAAAAAGTAGAAGCTGTGAAGTTTTGGGAGGCCAAGAAGTACTGGGAGACCATAAAAGAAATGGAGGATGAAAGACTGTGGGAAGCCAGTAAATAACAGAGGCCGAGAGCACGGAGATGTGAAGAGGCTGTGGGAGGCCAAAAGGTGGTGGGAGGCCAGAAAAGATTTGAGGCTGAGAGGTAGTGGAAAACTGTAAAAAGTCAGGGAGGCCAAGGGCTATCGAGTGGCTGAGATGTAGTGCAACACTGGAGTGTAGTGAGATGTCAGAGAAATAAATTGGAGGCTGAAAAGAATTTATAAACTGAGTAGTAGTGGGAGGCCAGAAAAGAAATGGAGGCTGAAAGATAGTGGGAGGCTGAGAAGTGGTGGAAGGTGTAAGGTAGTGCAAGTCCAAGAGAGCTGAAGCCCGTGGAGTTGGAGGCCAAGGGTCTGGGAGGCCTATGAAAATGGTAAGTCCAGTGAATGGGAGGCTATCATGAGTGGAGGCCCAGGAAATTTGGAGGCCATGACACTGGGAATCTCAGTGAGTGGGAAGCCCAGTGACTGAGGCTCAGGAAATGGGAGGCTAAGAAAGCGGGAGGTTCAGGTAGTGAGAGGTGCAGGGTGGTTCTCTTACCACCAAATACAAGCATGGGTGGAAAATGAATGTGAAAAGGGATGGTAATTTGGTTCCAATAAGACTGTTTGCAGTCTCAAAAGTAGTCTTTTCACTTTCATCCCACTGCTCCCAAGGAAGACTTTGGATCTGCAGGATGTTTCAGTTATTTTTCTTTATTTTTTTTTTTCTTTGAAAAGGTTTTGTGGTTTTTTTTTCCTTCCCTGTGTTTCAAACATTCTCTAAAAAAGTGCATTTTGGGAATACAGTCTTGGGGTGCTTCCAAACCCGCATTTGTTCCCTGCACCATGAAACCAAGGCAGAAGAGGTCCCTTCTGCAGAAGGGGTTGGTCTGTCCCTGCTTCCTGCAGCGATGTGGTACTGGGGTGCTGGACCAGCTGTGAGTACTGCTCAGCAGCCCTGCTGTCCCTGCAGCAAGCTGTGGGCCAGCAGAGGCTGAAATGTGCATCACTAGGATAGGCAGATGGGGGTACAACCTTGTACTGTTACTCTTCCATGTGCCATCTTCTCTTCTTTTCTTTGGTGTCTCAAAGGCCAAGCAATTAAGCTGCATAGGGGCAGAATTCCCCTGTTAGTACTCATGTTCCTAATTAGTTTTCTAAATACATAACAAGAAGCCACAGCAATAGTATAGATCCAGTTGACCTTTCAAGTTGTAGAGCATACTTATTAAATGCCAAGCTGCCAGAAAAACATGCAGAACTTGATTTTTTTCCTGAGTCTGTTATATGGGTTTTCTGAGGGGTGGTGATGAAGGACAGCCAGGAATGTAGAGGGGCTTGGATGAAGCATAATCAGGAATCATCTCCCAGTGAAATCTAGTTTGGAGGGATCGTTAAGCAAAAAACTGGCAGGTGACGTGACTTTTGCATTGCTCCTTGTGGGCATTTTGAAGACGATGAGGCACTTGCCAATAAGAGAGATAGCTTCACATAGCTTTTGATCTAGTTGTGGGGACCTTCTGCTGAGATGTCTGGGTATAATCTCAACCCAAGCTCAACCCCTTCTGTATGATACTAGTTTTGTATGGACAGTTCCTGGAGATGCAGGTAACAGACCAGCAGAAACTCCTACATAGGTCAGGCAGTGAATTTCCATAACCAAGAAGCTTTTGAAGATCTACTCTTCAGGGCCATCCCATCAGAGTGCCGAGAGCTTTGATCCAGCTCTGGGAAAGCAAATAAATCCCCAAGTGCTATAGACTCATCTTGGGTGACCTTAAGCAGCCGAACCAAAGTCCATCACCTATCCGGTAACAACCATGCAGCTGTCTGTGCTGACTGTGCAGGCTGTTGTCACACTCTGGGTGTTGTGAGCCAGAGTCCTTGGTGTGGTGGGCAGTAAAATTGGTGTGAAGTCTCCTTGTCCCAGGTCACAGTGCCACAGCTCCGTGGCACTAGGACACTGGCAAACATGCATGCCTTGCTGCTGGGAATGACCCAGGTCCACCCACAACAGCTTGTGCATATGAAGATCTCTGTGACAGAGGTAAGTTGCTGGGGGGCAGAGATGTCTCCAGCTGGGATGGCAGGCCACCAAAGACTAAAACTCCCAAAATGAGTTAAGGCGAAAAGTATAGTGCCTTAATCACTATAACACAGTGCACGTCCAAGGAACCATCCTGGAGTCCCAGCATTCGAGGTTACATTTTTTTAGCTGCATATAATATCTACCTTTATATAATATGGGGGAATGGTGTTTCCTGGAAGTGGGACACTGAGTTAGTGACCATGCACGGAGAAGACCCGAGTCTGACAGTAGGACAGATCTGACCTGCTGGTGTCCCAGTCGAGGCCCCAGTCCAGGGACTGGGTCTTGTCCCCTGAAGTCCGGACCTCTGTGGATGAGTGATGCCAGACAAACGCAGCGGTTAGCAGAGAAATCCAGCAGAGTCCTGAATGGGCACATCAACACAACCAGAGCCACAAGCCTGTACCATCACGTGTGGTACCAAGAGGCGTGGAGAAAACACAGCCATGGGCCAGCAGGAGCTCAGCCACGGCTCAGGCTAAGCAGTGCTTTGGTGCTTCAGGGCAGGAAGAAGGGGTGACCATCCACGGTGAGAAAGGCCAGCAGGTCAGCCGCACTGAGCCAGAGTCTGTCCACAAAGCCATAATGCAGCTTAGTGATGCGATCCCAAAATAGTCTACTTGTCCAGCAAGAAACCCTCTCTAATTCAGCCTGCGTGTTTATTTAAGAAGACTCTCATTTCCCTCAGCCTGGCTTCCCTGGCTTCATGACCAAATCATCAACTGTCAAGTGGCTTACACAGTGACAGACCGGAGGAGGGAGCACAGAGCAATGAGGAATCATCGCTCCAGGTGTATTTTTAATATCCAAGAAGCGGTGGCAGACAGGAGAGTGATCGCAAAGTGTGGACTCTGGCCGCAGATCTGCCAGGAGCTGGCTGCCTGTCCTGCAGGCAGAGGTGGGCTTTTCAGCACACAATTCATCAGGAGAGTAACCTGCAATATGGAAGGGGAGAGGAACACCAGAGGGTGAAGACCTGGCCAAAAAGCACAGGGGACAGCAGTGTCCCTGCAGTCAACTGGTGCTCAAAAAGGCCATTTGATCTGGGGTAAGATGGGATTGGCAGGAGCTGGGCTTGATGGTACCCGGCTCACCACAAATTTTAGCAAGGTTAGTCTAAGGAGGGTGAGGATGGACACTTGGGAAGTGCTCGTGGGCTGCAGTGCACAGCCTCCCTGACCTGTTTGGTGACACCCCTGGTGACAGGGGCTAGCAGGAGGGGATTTTCGCAGTCTGCGAAGATCTGCTCATGTATGTTCAGATTTCTTGTTAGTGGGACCCTCTTTTCACAGCCAGCAAAAGGGCTGGGATTAGTTTTGTCACGTGAGGGCTTAGCAGTACCTTTCTTACCTTCCTGTGGTCCTTTGGGAGCTTTGCTCCAGTCTGCAGGTCTGCATGGCTTTGAGGATCTTGCATCCCGGACTCCAGTTCTGACCTTTCATTGCAGTGCAAGCTGCTGTTCCTGGGGACTGTACTTGCTGCCTCTTATCTGTAACCTCAGGAGTGAGATGTAAGGCAAGGTGACTGTGAAGCCAAAGTTCCCTAGGTATTTCCTAGACGGGTACTTTGTTTGTTGCTTGTACCATGCTCCAACTCATCAGATATGCAGTGTGTTTTTTTCTGTGCAGGCTGTGCAAAGTATGGCCCACTGGAAGCAGCTAAGCATTGGCTTTTAATGCAGCTGAGAGATGGTATTGCCCTGAATCCCCAAACCCAGTGTTTTATTTCAAACAGTGGCTAAACCGTGAAAAATCTCCAGTTATTTATTGCCATGGCCTCCCATGGGATGAATTTGCCTGCTGCCAACATGACCATCCTATTGATGAATTCTTCCTGAAACACGAAACACCACCATCCCCACCCCACCCCTTTCTTTTCTTAATGGACACCTTTGTTTCTGCCATGACCCTCTCCCTTCCCAACCATCCGGGGAAATATGCTCACATTTCAGGGCTGAATATCTTAGAAAAGAATTCTCTTACTTCATTATCCTGCTCAGCACCTCTAAGAAGGTATGATAAGAGTTGAATTCCTCCCTCCCTTTTATTGCTGGTTGGCAATAAGCTGTTAACAGGAAAAGATCTGGAAACACCCCTTGCTACTTTAGATTTGTTTTCACTTGTCTGGGCCTGATGTATCACTTTACTTCCCCTGGGACTGTCAGTGGACCTGTCACATCAGCACCCTGCTCTGCTACCCCTGTTCAGGTGCTGGGGCATCCTGCCCTGCTCTTACTGCTCTCTAACACCCAGCCTGTTTTTGTTTCCAACTGAACTGTGATTGGCAAATGCACAAATATAAATGTTAGTGTGAGTATTTGCTGAAGAGATTAAGTGTCCTTCTACCTTTTCTTTCTTTAGCTGCTTTTATCCCATTACCTGATATGGCTCTAGCTAAGCCCCTTTTGCCAGTTAAACGGGTGCTGCCCTGCCCCTCCCCGGGGAGCAGGAGCTGGACTTTGACCTCCAAAGCTGGTTATTCTCCTTCAGGAGCTGAAAGAACAAGTAGGTTTTTATCTTCTTCCTGAGTCAGAGGGCCAGCCTGATGGATCATTGTGTCCCTGGTCTGATGGGAGTGGGTGTGTGCCTGGCCTTGCAGCATGTGGAAGTGTCCTGAAGCTGCGGAGGTCATGACTCCCAACCCTCCTGTTTGCTCCACTGAGCCTTAGGCTGGGACCAGGGATGGCAGCTGCGGCTTGTTCATTCATAAGTGCCTTCACCAAGGCTGTGGAGCTCTACGCTGGCCCAAAGTGCTGTGTGACCCCTGAGGCAGGGGACAGAGGTTGTGGGCTGACCTCTACAGCTTTTGCACAAATAGTCTCTGCTGGCAGCCTCATTGCTGCTTCCTGTGTCCCAGAACTTGGTATACTCAGAGAAGGTGGTGCCACGCTGTGTTTTAGGAGAGAGATCATTGAAACACAGATCCGCCTCTTCTACCTAGAGAAATTGCTGTGTTCCACCCCTCAGTGCTCTCTGATGTAGCTGTAGTCAGGGCATCTTGATGCTCACAGACCTTTGGATTGAGTCTCCAGTTTTTCACGATCCCAGACACCCCTTAATACTTCCATACACCAAACATAAAATGTAGGTTTTCTTAACTAAAACTTCCCAAACTGTCCCCTATGTGAAATGCAAACTGAGCTGGCTGCAGCAAAGAGGTTCTCCTGGTGCATTGGTATCAGTATGAGAGAGATTTTTCCATCTGTGTCCTGCTGATACCATTTCTGGAGGTTTCTCTGCTCTTCAGGCAGTGAGTGCAACAGCCCTTGCCTCCTCTGCTGTACTGTTAGCTCATTTTGCTATGAAAATGACAAATGGAGGAGGGTGGGGGATACACCTACCTGTCCTTCAGCAGCAGTACTGAAAAATATTCTTATACATCAGGGTCATGCTTCAACCCAGGTGGTCCTGCCTGCAGATGGGTGGTTCTAGGGAAGGCTACAGGCACCTCACCCTCTCCAAGGCCCCTGGCATTGATTTCTCCTCTGGGCAAGTTGTGTTTTTCCAAACGCAGGACTTGGGAAATCAGAATGCCTTGTTCTGACAGTTTGGGGACTGGATGGGTCCTGGCTCAGAAAGGAAGTTTTCCTGAATTTTGATGTTACTGTGCTGTAAGTACCAAGCAGCTCCAGCACCGCTTTGCGTGCGTGGATGTGTAAGACAGCCAGATAGATGTCGGTAGGAATAAAGGAGTGGAAAGTTGGATGGTAGGAATGAAGGGGTGGATGCACGAGTAGAAAGATGTATGTGGCATACACAGACCAAGGCCTTTCAATCAGTAATGGGGCTTTCTTGTTCCACTTAAGGGCTGTTGTCTGGGACTTACTCCTGAAGTAACAGGGGGGACAGCTCCTGCCTGACTCCAGCAGGATTTGTTCAGTTACCGTCAGCGTATCTGTAATTCTCTGTATACCTCTGAACGCTGCTGCCTGTGACAGGATCAGGCCAAGGGGAGAGTGTCCTGACCGCTAGCAGCGCACACATTCTTCCCCAAAGCACCTGCCTTTCTCTCAGGTCTATTTCTGTCCTCCAGTGTCCTTTGATCCTCACTTCCAGGGGATGCTGTGACTCTGTTTTCTGCTGTCCTTTTTTCTTGCGGTTAAATAAGCATTTTACTTTAAAGTGAGAAGACAGGGGTGAGCGGAAAGGTTAAACCAGTGACTCTGGCACCTAGCGAGAAACCCATTCCCTGTCCACACTGGGGAGTGTATTGTTTTGACAGTTGGTTTCAGGTTGCTTCTTTTCCTCATTCCCTTTGGGAACCTGGCAATATTATTAGATGTTGGTTTGCAGATTATTTTGCATGGCTTCCCTCCGGTGCCTGTCTCATCAGGTTCTTCGTAGCTCCCAGCTGCAGCATGACAGGAGGGACTGTGCACTGTGCTGTGCAACACGACGGCTGGTGAGCTCTGAGTCACCAGCTCCAGGGCCTTTCTGCTGCTGAGTGTCTAATGGGGGGGAGACAGAGGACCTCACTCAAAGCACCAGTCCTACACATGAGCTCAGCTCTAAGCATGTGGGAAATGGATCCAAATCCTTTTGAGCAAACCTAGAGGTCTCCTGGAAGATGTATTTGAGTTCATACCTAGTATGAACTCTTCTGGTAGCAGAAATGGATGATTTGGGGACATAAGTTCTGCCTCTTTTTTTTGAGGGGGGATGTCATGACTTTTGGCAGGGTTTGTCTGACCCAGCTGTTGGGGAAGGCAAATCCTGTTCACCTGGGAAATAGTCCTGGGGAGAGGGGCAAGTGACAACACACAAGAGGTACTGGGGTGTTCATCTTAGGGTCAGCTGGTGGTGTGTTGGTTTCTGTGCACCACGGGGTTGAATTCATTCTAAAGGCATCTTCCTGGAGCTGACTTGGAGATGCTTGTGAGACATGGCCTGCTTACTGCCACATTTGAGCCCTCTTGCCTGCCAGCTGGTGGGGTGAACAGGCTGCCTACCTGGGGGGAGAATCCCTGGGGAACCAGCTGCCAGCCTCACCCCTCCTATTCATAAGGGCAAAGAAATGTTGCCTCCACCCTGTGACTATGCCAAGGCTCCAGCCATCCGAGGTGTAGAAAGTGCTTCTTGGCTCTGAAGGCTTTGTGGTGTGGCTTGTAGGTGCAGAAGGATTCTCTTCCTATGCCAGTCACCAGGTTTTAACAGGGCTGGAGCTTTCATTCCTTGGGTTCTCAGCTGTTCAGGCTACAAAGACCACTGTGAAGGTCAGACCCAGGTGCTCTCTTGTTCCCAGCCTAGCACTTCAGTAGGCAGGTTATATGAGGACCTGCAGCTTTTTTCAATGCAGACTATCCCTCCACTGTCTCTTATTTGCACAGTTGAGTTTATTGATCATAGGCTCTCTGCTCTGAGACTCCTCTCTGATTTTCTTCTCCGCAGCCCCCCACTGGGTGCTTTCCAGTGCCTCCCCAGCTCACTCTATAATCAGATCAGCTCCCTGCAGGGATCCATGGAGGGACACTCATTCTCAGTGTCTAACTGATTGGGTTTGTTTCAACACAGGCTGATTGTGAAGAGGTTTTCTCAGGGCTGTGTGGTAGCTCTGCCTTTGGAAATGGAAATGCCCTGCTATTTCAGCAGTTAATCATGGTGTTTTGCTGATGAGCCCTGACGGAGCTTTGCACAGAGATTTTTCTTGGGAAGGTTTTCATTCCAGGTGGCGTGGGTTGGTTTTTTGCTGGTATGTGTGGTTTTTGTATTTTTTCTCCCCCTTTTGTTTGAGGCTGGCTACAGGAGGAAACAAGAAAAGGGGCAAGCATCAACCTGCAGCCAAATGTCTTGGCTTGACTTCTGTGGTCAGATTCCTCCTTTCGGAAGATGTGCCCCTGGGGCTGACTTACTATTTTCTTGGTTTGCAGCTTGCATTTTGAAATGACTGCCATTTGGATCAGAGTTGGTCACCTTTTTAATGATTCTGATGCAGGTTCCTTTGTGGCTCTGTCCTCGCTCGTCTGTATCCTGCATTCTGACTCTGCTCCTCTGCATTTTCTGTGACCAGTCACACCTCCATCTGTCTGCTCATAGACTACCCAAAAGCATTAAATGGTGACAACAGTGGTGAGGTATAAGCCCAAGCTCTAGCTAGGTAGAAGCTTCCTGGAAGGATGGCTGAGTTCAAGACCCTGTTAGGTGACCAGATCCCACCTCAAGGCTGGAAGTGTCTCTTGATGTTCCCTGTGTAGTGGACCTTCTTCTTGCACAGGAAAATTTTTGGTCTTGTAGAGGGCTGCAGAAATTCAAGCTCCTACTTTCCCCCAAAGGAGGACGTGTTCATTAAAATAGACTGTGCTCCATGCTCAGTCTCCAGCCAGATGTGTTCCCCCAATGGGTTTTCCTATTGTTTAAGCCAACAGAGTCCAGGACTTCTCCCAGCGAGCTCAATCTCCTATCTGCTGTTTCCATGGCAACCTCTTATCCTAAAAGACCCTGAAAACCCTTTGTAAACACAGCTTGAGGATATGCCCACAAACACACGTGGGAGGGAGGATGGCAGGTGCCCCAGAGCCCAGAGGGGCACCCAGAGGAAGTCAAGAGTCATCTTGTACCACTCTGGCTTTACAAGCAGATTTAAGAGATTTATTTTTGCCAGCCCAGCTGGTGCTTTAATAACTCTGCTGCTGTTTTGTACTCAGAGGAAATGGGTCAGAAGACCCGTTGTGCCTGTAAGTGGCTCTGGCTGTGGGCTACAGAGAGACCTTCATAGCCTGGACCTGGTACCTCCATGGCCCAGAGACCCTGGCCTCCTCCTGGCAGCTTGCATCTAAGGAAGGCTTGATCCAGCATCCCTGGGCATCAGGGGAGAGGTTCCCTTGAGTTTAATGGGAATGGCTCACATGTGGTATGAGCAGGGCCCAACCTGCTTTCTCCGCAGGATTGTGAAGCCAAGCACAATATGCCATTGGGATAGAAACAGTGAACTCAAGCATAGTTCCATATTTGTGATGGGCCGTAAATCCTTGTAGCTCCCCTGGTTAAATCCAGCATGGATCACAATCCTCTGAATACAAATTTGCTGCTGCTCTCCTGTTCCTGAGGGGTGCTGAAGTCCTTCCTCTGGCTGAGACACCGTGTTGCTGGTGCGTGCTGAAAGCACTTGCTAATTGTTATTCTTTATTTGCCTGATGATGGCACACAAAGGCACCCAAGTTGGTGGCAATATGAACAGCTGATCAGAAATCAAAGCTGCCTTTAGGGATACAGGCATTCATCTTGCCTTTGGCCATGTGTACCTGCTACCTACCGAGTCCTTGAATTCCTCAATGGCTGTGTGGGACTTAACTACTCAGGGCTATTTTTCTACTCACCTGTGGGTTTTTGGCTTGAAATTTTCTAGAGGAAATCTCATGGCATTAGACAGCATGTTTTCCTATCTTCTGCCTAGGATAGACAAAGGGGTGGTGTAAAGGGCACACAAATGCTCAGAATAAAAACTTTCTGGTCCCCCATCATCATTGAGACCAGTAAGCAATGGATGGACACCCACAATATGTTTCTGGAATGGTTTTGTTGAGGCAATAGAGAGCAACTGATTTTCCCCAGCACGCAGGCAGTCCAAACCATTTGGAAGCTGAAATAATTGTTTGATGGCAAAGTTTCCAGCAAAAGTCAGAAGAACTATTTGTTCTAGATCTGGTATTTCCTGATAGTCAAAGTGAGGACAGCTGAAAATGTCAGGAAAACACATTTATAAAGGTGTCAGATTCTGCTATCCCCAGGCAGGCATGGCTGACCATGCATGTGGGTAGGCTGATGGGAGCCCTTTCAGAGCCATCTCAGAAGAGGTGCCCAGCCGCAACCTCTTCTCAACAGGTCTTTTCCTGGAAGTCCTTAAACACTGATTGTGCTTGACTTTGATGTGCCAATGGCCTTCTGAGGATGAACTTCTGACTCTGCCCAGCTGTGTTGTGACACTAGTTGTGTGAATGATTTTGAGGATGTGGAAGTTGTGGTTTAGCACTTATTCAATTTCATTGAAAAGAGCAGAGGGGTTGAGGAGCAGAGGAGCAGAGAAACTCTGTGGTGCAGAAACACAAAACAATTGGCATGAAATTATGCTGATTATTCATGTATTAATTGGAAAAAGGAAAAGGTCTGGAGGAGGCTCAGACTGCTAATTTCCCTCCTGAGACAGGCACAGAAATGTCTCTTAGAGCAAAATGCACCCCCTGGGAAGCCTTCCCTCAGCCTTGCTGAAGCAACATTAATAACACAAACCCAGGGAACTTGTCCTGGGGTTAATGTGACTGGTTAGACAGAGTGAGGTAGCAGTGTCTTCTCACACGCTTACGTTCCACCTCCCCTCCCAGGGTTAGGTCTAGGTGGAAACACTGAGCTGCCTTCTTGACACTTAGGCATCAGCCCAGACATTGTCACCAGCTGCTCAGGTCTGGAATGGGATTGGGAATCTTCACAGACAGGGGTCTGAGAGCTGATGGTTAGAAGTAAACCAAGAACCATCGCCTCTGCAGGTGAAGAGATCATCCTCATGCTAGACTGAAGCATCAGACCCTCCCAGGCAGCCCTCACTGCAGGAAGTCTTGTTTGTTTGTAGGAAAATCTCTGCCAGCTGTGAGAGGCTGGAAGGGAAGCAGAGAGGAAAAGCAGGGTTGTTGCTGGGAGACAGGGAATGACAACGGCTGAAGTCACTTCCCTGTTTTTTGGTGTGTTGGTTGTTTTTTGTTTTTTTGTTTGTTTTTTTTTTTTCTCACAGGCTTGTAACTGTCTGTACCTGTGAAAAATGGAATCTGAAAGCCAATACACAGGAGAAGGAGGTGTAAAATTCCTGACCTTGGAGATGCTGGGAGTGTGACTGTTTCAGTGACTTCATTTATTTTGCTGTGTTCCTCTAAGGGTGTGCTGCTGTGTAGTTTAAACCCTGGCCAGAAGTTCAGCTGTTTTAAGCCTTTGGTGTAGGTTGATCTTTAGATCCCAGTCCTTTTCTTTATAGTTGCTTATTGCCAGTTCAAACAGGGATGTGCTCCACCCCAGAGGTGATGTGGGCGCTTGGGGTTTCTCACCACAAGGAAGTTGGTCAGTCCTCGAACACTGTTTGCGCACAACACAGAGTAGTCTGATGTGGGTCAGGGATCAAATTGCTGGACATGGCGAAATCGTCCCTTCCTGCCCCCACTGAGGGGACAGGGGAGCCTAAATCATGGCAGTAACAACTGAGATTTTACTAAAGGAGGAGCAGTTATGAAAGTATTAATCTGCCTCACACAGACATGTATCAGGGCCATATTGCTTTCCACAAAAAGCATATAAAGTAGCAAAAACAGTGCCCCTCTGCTTACTTAAAACAGATTATTTGCCTTAGTAATGAAGGAAGAAAACACGAGCAAGGACAAATCGCTCTAGACCTGCTGTTTAGTTAAGAGCCTGTCTATATGTATTGCTAAACAGAGTGATCCCATAGTGAGAAGCCTGGTCACAGCTGCGTGGGTGTGGGCTGAAGTGACAGACTAAACCACATGTGAGCTCCAGGTAATCGATAAAGAGATCTCCCAGCTCCTCAGGGGTCTGCAGTGTGAGGAGCAGGGATTCTTGGCTGAATTGTGCCCGTGGCTTGGACTGGCTTCAGCTTTCATGGGAAACCCTCCCTGTGCTTGCTAGTCTGGCTGCTTGCCTGGGTTACTGCCGGGGTGATGGATGGTGGTTTGGATGTCACGCAGGCAATGAAACATTGGCCTTGCCCTCCTGGGCATGCAGCATCACCTGTGGTTGAGTGTGAAGGCTTATATTCCCTGTTCTTCCCCTGGGCTGTTAAAGGGGATGGGCAGCTCTGACCTCCCCAGAGAAGAGCTAACCTGCTTCCCTGAGCAGCCCATGAGAAAATCAACAGTCCTTGGAGACAATTAATTGAAGAATATGGAGGGATGAGTTAAAAGCCTTTGAGAGCCAGTGTCAAAATAGGTCTGACTGGGAACTGTGGTGTTAGCAGTGGGGCTGAGTTGTGTGGGGTTGGAGGAACCACTATGAAGGAGGCTGCTTGACTGTTCAGACCAGGACTGGGTCCCTGCAGAGGAGCACTGTGCAGCTGCTGAGTTTGGATTAGGGTGAGCAGTTATCCCTGTTTAGCCAGCCCAGTCTGGAGGTCCTGAAAAAGTCCTTGGGAGTCTCTTTCAGACAGGGGATGTGTCAGTACTTCTCCCAAACTGAGGTTTTGGGGAGTGCCTGCTGCCAGCACTATGGCAGGACAAAGGGGGACAGAGGACTCAACCCCAGCCTCCCTCAGGTCCTGTAGCTTGGTGCTGGCTCCATCCTGGACCAGAGAACCAGCAAGATATTCTATGAGCAGCAGAGCTTAAAAAAAAAAAAACACAAGCTGTTTTTCTGGTTTTCCCTGGGGTCTAAAAATGTATGAGGTGGGGCACTGCACACTCTCCCAGGGTGCTCTCTGGTGTCTAGTAAGGGGCTGAGCTGTCTTCACAGCCTGTCTCATCAGGGTCACTGTTCTACCCTGTCCCAATACCTGTTCCAGTGACACATGCACAAACTGAGTCTTCTGGCAACCTCCACCTTTTGAGTTACGTGGGTTGAAATTAGCTGACCGATTAAAATGTTACCAAGGTTGGCTGACACTCAGGCAGTTACATGTGGTGTGCTGTTGCCTTTCTTTAGAAAACCTGGTTAATAACAGTAATAAAGCCAGCAGCTTTGCTGCTCTGGTGATGTATCAGCATGCTGTCATGCTCTGATAGCAAAACACTTCAATCCAAGCAAGTAGAAGGTGATGGGCCTGTGGAAAGAGTTCTTTTATTTTTATTGTTCTTAATAGCAGTGTTTTTAAAAGCCCTTCATTTCCTGATCACACCTTTAAGTGACAAAAGCTGGCCTCCATACGGTGAGAGGGCAGGAGGAGAGACCCAGAGGAGGCAGGGACGGCCTCTCAGGCAGCCTCTGTTTAAGCTCCATGGCTGTGGGCAGAGCAGGCTGTGCTGTCGAGATGGCAGTTTTCCTGAGAAACCCTTTGCTTTCTGTTTAACCTTCCCTGGCTGGTAGTAGCAGCGTGTGCTGAGAAAGCTCTGCCACACTTATCAGCTCATCTTTGTACAAGCTGCCCTGAAGAGGTCTCAGCTCTCAGCAGATTAGTGATGCCCCATCTGGACTGATTTACAGGCAGAAGAAGCACCTGGTTTCCTTGCTGTCCTCCCCAGAACCATCGTTGATATCTCCCTCCTGAAGCACCACGATCTTTGTAGCCAGCTTCAGCTCAGCTAGCATCATGGACCAGGATGGGGACAGGGTGCATTTAACCTTTCTCTGCTGTCCTCAGCTAATAACCAAAGCAGGAATGGGGGGGTGCAGCCCCACAGCAGTCTTTTGGAGTGGGATGACTCTAAAACTGTATCTTTTGCTGAGAGTTGGTGAATTCCTCCCTGTCAGGGGTTACCAAATGATTTAGCTGAGCCATGGGCTTGTGTCCCTCACTGTAGAGTCACATCGGCTCTGACTGGGACCCAGATCCTGGCCCAGGGGCTGTCATCTAGGTAGGGCAGCAACCTGCTCTGTGCTCAGAGATCCTCAGAAGCTGCTAAATCAAGGATCGTTGCAGAGATCAGAAAGAACCTGTAATGTTGGTGCTGAGACTTTTGGTGTGACAACTTCTGCTTCCAAAGCATTAGAGAAAAATATCACCCTGCAGCAGCAGTAAAGAGTGCACCTGGCCCTGGGCTGGTGACGAATTGCAAATCACTGGTGTTTTGTAATGGGGTAACTTCTGGTTTTTCTCTCCAACTGCAGGAAAAGACATCTCTCTTGCAGATCAAAACAAAATAGATTGAAGTAAGAGTTCAGACAAAATAGATTGAAGTAAGAGTTCAGATGAAGAAGCCTGTCCACCCAGGGAACCCTGTAAATTGCTCTGCCGCCTGCCTGGGAGAGCAGGGGGATACATATGTATTTGCTCACCATTTCCAAAGAAAATGCAATGCAGGGAGGTTTGGAGGCAGCGAGACAGAGCTCAGGAGAGAGCCACCTGCGTGGGTGGAAGCGCTGACAACCAGGAAACCTCCGGTCTAATAGAAAATGCAACCTGATGGATGCGTTTAACGGCAAAGAGATCTGGGGTTTCAATGCCTGACAATCAACTGTGCGTGTGGGGATGGATGGGGCCTGCTGAGGAGAGTCCTGATCCAGCAGCTCCTGTATACACGTGACGGCAGGGCCTGCCTGGGGGTGTAAAGCTAAGCCTGTGCCTAAGTGATGGTTTGAGCAGAACTGACTGTTATGTGGTGGAAATGGTCTGGTCTCCCCCATCAGTGATTGCTCTCGCCCAGTAAATTCAGGGTATTTCCTTTCAGATGCATTAGTGCAGGGGTCCCTGCCTGCTGCAGTCCGTCCTGCAGCACAGCCACAGGGCAGCACCGCACCTGGGCCAAGCCTGTCTGAGCCCAGTATGCAGCATCGTCTATGTGACCTTTCTGACCTTCATGGGCCACAGCCAGGGCATTTGACTCTGTTTTCCCTGCTGGTCAAATGACAGGTCCTTTACACTGCAAAACGCTTGGAGCAGCAGCAGGAAGAAAGAAACCAGTTTGGACTGAATTGAGTTAGGGGGAGAGGGAGAAAATGAAAGGATGCATCCCTGACAGTCTGTGAGCTGGGTTGGTTTCAGTGATCAAAGGTGACATTAGAGTGGTGCTGGGAGAGGAGCCGCTTTAAATAAGTGGGTTTCATCTTAATTGCATCTCTCTAAGGCCAGTGTAGCTGTTGTGTGAGGAAACCTTTCTGAGCCAGAGCCTGATTGACAGGATGGAGCAAAGGAGGTAGGAAGGGGAAGGGGGAGAGCACTGTCGCATCCACTGCCTTCATTGAGGAAGGCTGGAAGAGGCTGAGACTTGCCAGGACACAGTGGTGTGTGTGTCCCTGGCACTCTACTGTACTGGGGTCTTGATTTTAAGACCTCTTTGGGTAGAGCTGTCAGGATGATGGGCCCAAAGGAAAGAGCAGTGGCTTCTGCAGAGAGTCCCCAGGGACTGCAGGCAGCCCAGGGGTATTTCTGTCCCATGTCACAGCTGTGAAGGAGGACAGATGAGACCGGTGGTGACTTCTGCCTGCCCAGGGCTTGGCTTTTGGAGCTGCCACATCCACAGCGACACAGACAGGAGCTGGAGTCCTCTCTGACTCCAGCACTGAGGGTCCCTCCTCCCTCTAGCCGAGGGGTCAGGTCTCTCCAAGTGCCTATCCTCAGACATCTTAGAGATTTCCCGTGCAAACAGAGGTAACCTGCCTCATTGCTGCTAGCAGTGAGCGTCTGGGTCCCCACGTTGCAACCAGGCTTTGTAGTGCACCAGGCAAATCACCCCTGTCACATCCTCTAGTCCCCAACAAACTTGCTGAGGTCTCTGCTCTCCCCAGATTCTGTCCTGCTGCTTGATTTTGAGCTGGTAATACACAGGTGCTCTGTGCATGCATATGCTGAAATAACCCTTCTGAGATATGAAAGTGGGTGGCAGAGCATGGGTTAATTATTTCATGTGAATTAGCAGGGGCTGGCAGGATGTGGGGGTGTGAGGATAACGGGATGGATGGCACCTACAGAGCACAATCCTCTGGCTCAGCCTCCTAAGGGGATACAATTTCATTGCCATAAATACCCTCTCCTGGCTCTCTTCCTTGCTGATAGACCGTTAGATCTGGAGTTGAAACATTCTGGAGCAGCTTTAACCCCATCACAGACCTGGGACGTCTGGTGGTGCGAGAGGCAAGGTGGTGGCCATGGGGATCAGCTGCCCAAGGGCTGTGGAGGCAGGTGGGATTGGTTTTGGAGTGGCTGTGGGTGATGTGAGGATGGAGATGGGAGGAGACAGAAGCACACTCTAGGGGTGTGAACCAGGAAAGGGGGTGAGAAAGGGGGGGGCTACATGGAGACCTGAAGGGAGGTTTGGACAGGTTATAAAGTACATGCTTTTTTCTTTGGTTTTGCCAGCCAGCAAAACTCTTCCTTTCCAACAATATTGGTTTGCAGCAGCTGCACTGTGGCTGAAAGGCTGGATCCAAAGCTGCCATGAAAGTGATGGTGCTTATGCTGCTCTTCTATAATCAGCTGGCTTCCCCGCTGGCTGTTTTTAGGGTCAGAGCTGTTGGCTCTGTGGCCATCTGCAACTCACTAGAGGTTGGCCTGAGCATCCTCTGTGGAGGCTATGTTGACGGGTAAATGATGTGGCTCTCAGACCTCTCTCAGCATGCTAAGTTGTGTAGCACCTCTTGTATAGCCCTCAGTCCATGGTGGCAGTTGGCTATCCCCTGGAAGCCTCTCAGGGTCCAAAAATCCCTATCTGAGACTCAGAGGCACGGTGCTGTAGTGATCAATCCACAGTCTGAAAGAGAGCTCATATCTGCTGGGATGAGATTTGCTTGCCAGGATTCAGCAGCAGTGCCCTGGACCAGGTGGGGATAGCAAGAGAGCTGCAGAACTTCAACATCCCCCAGTGACAGAGGTGGCTGTACACCGTGGGGCTGGTATATGATCAGCTGAAGCCAAGTAACACTAATGAGCAGTTGATTAGTATAATCACAGCTTCA
This sequence comes from Falco rusticolus, assembly GCF_015220075.1. Lineage (NCBI taxonomy): Eukaryota > Metazoa > Chordata > Aves > Falconiformes > Falconidae > Falco > Falco rusticolus. The sequence goes on along the minus strand of NC_051197.1, from coordinate 10,626,483 downwards.
CCTATTCATCAGGGGGAATGGAGCACTTCCTAATCAGCTACAGGATGGGCCTGGGAGAGTGGTCCAAGGTCGAGGAATTTGAGAAATAACAGGCAGGAAGGGGATACTTGTCTTCGCATGTGTTGGAGATAGCAAGAGTTGCTCCTCTTCCTTGTTTTTGTTTTGGTACCCTGATGGTATTGTTGCAAAGTTATTCCCTGGCACAGGAACCAAGTGTCTATGAGAACCAGCAGGGAGCACAGTGGGGCTGCGGAGGAGTGGGGACTCTTTTGGAGGTTTATGATGTTTGTTGGGTTGCTGATGGGGTGTGAATTTTGAGCTTAGAGCCAGAGATACTCTGCAGATGACCAAAAACATGGTGTTAGTACTTTAGGTTTGTTAGCAGCCTGGGAGTATTTGGACAGAGAGCACTTCTGCTTCTCTTGAATACATTTTTTGCCCAAGATGTGGCTGTAATCTGAAATGGGAAATGCTTTGCCTGCTGCAGGAATGCAGCTGTCCCCAGGGAGCAGCACCACATTTCACATCACTGAGAAGCGCTCAAAAATTGCCTTAAGATTCAAGCCACGGCACAGGCTGTGCAGTCTCCCTGTTCCTCAGTTTCCCCACTGGGTTTGATTGCTCCTAGAAGCTGCCTAGAACCAGCCCCTTCAGTTGAAACCACCAGAGCTCCCACCCCTGGTACCTGCTGCCCTGGGGGCCCCTAAACTGTGGTCTGCCAAGGCTCGGCTGGGAGGGAAGGGCTGAGTCTTCTCCCCTAGGAGCAGCTTCTGATGCCTTCACCTTCAGAGCTACCTGCTTTGCCCTTTGCTTTTCACTGTCTTTGACTTCCAAGCCCACTTCTCCTCTGCTAGCCTGCTCCTCAGTCCTCCAGCATGCATCCTGCCAGCCTGGCTCTGCCCGATGGAGGAGGACGGGGACAGTTGCATAAGCCACATGCTGTCCTCCAGCCTGCATCCACATCGGCATTCATGCTGCACAGCCCCTATTATTGGGCTTGCAAATGACACTAATTTCCCTTCCCAAGCCCTCCCTATAATTTAGCAGCAATGTCCTGTACTCAGATATTATTAGCTGTGTCTTACGTGAACGGTTGCCCTCCTTCTGTTGGCGGGGGGAGATAATGAATTTGATAGGGACAGCAGACCCGGACCAAGTGCCTCTGTCTTTTATTTTTTAATTGACCCCTCTGGCTGGGGTTGGAATGGCATTAAGCAGACTCTGCTTAATGCCAGTCTCATTCCTCCTCAGCTGTGACCATCAGCTCAGAGGGGATCCCCAGACCTTTGCACTATAGGAGCAGTGTGTCTTAGGAAGCAACCCACGAAGGCAATGGACATAAGGCTTTCTAGCCTCCAGGTAGCTGTGATCTATTTCAAGACCCATCACTCCTTGAGAGGCTCAAAGCCACCCATCTCTTTTGTTATACTCCATTCCTTTAAAGTTTTATTGCGCTGGGCTGAATACAAGGTGACCTTGAACCTAAGACATACCACACATACACGTGCACATGTTTTGTCAAGAGCAGAGAGAAAAATGAACTGTGAAAAGATAAGCTCCAAATACAGTGACCTGTTCCAACGCATGGCTGCCTGTGCTGCGAGCGGCTCTGCCCACGCAGTGCTGCCTTCCTGTCGCTTCCTGCCTCGCCTTCCAGCCAGCTCACCATTTCCAGCCCAATACAAGATATTATATGGGGAATTTCTGGCCCCACAGCCACGCAATAAGACTTGGCTTGGCCTCCAGTTCCTCCTGCTCCTCCATCAAGATCAAACCTATGAACAGCCTAATGCAGCGTCCCCACTTTCCAAGTGATGCTTTGTCCTTGTCCCAGCAGGCAATAAGGTGGCCATGAGAGGTTTCCACCCCAGCAGAGTGGTCACTAGGATGCCTCTCTAGTCTACATCAAAGAAAATAACCCCCAGCCAGCAGGCAGGAGGCAGCAAGATTGTCTTCAGTAGGTACAGGATACTCTGGTGACAGGGTATCCATCTACTCCTGACCACACTTGGAGATGGTTTTGCACTTGATGCCATTACTGGTTTTCTGAAGTTTCCTGCTTTAGCAGGTTCGCTGGCCATGGGCAGACTCTGCTGTGGGTATGGACAAGGGCAAGACTCAAACCCTGGGGACTCAGAGAAGGAGCAGCCCAGGAGCAGATGAGGGAAGGAGGGCAGCCAGGAGAGAGAGTGAAACAGTGAGGTGCTGGGCAGGATCTCTTGGTTAAGAATTAGAGAATACTGCTGGAAACTCAGCTGCTGCTCCCTGGACACTGGAGAAGAGACTATTTTCCTTCCACATACTCACCAGGAGTCTTGTACTGGAGATAGATGAGGAACTGATGCTCCAGCTTTGTTAATTCTCTGCATACTTGTACTCAGCACTGCCATGAGTTTGTGAAAAGGATTTGCATCTGGCTAAGTAAACATATTAGGGATTCAGTCTATAGAGGAAGACTTAGAAGATCATCTTCTGTTGACCCCTCTCTTCCTGACTCCCAGCCTTCCCTTGAGCAGATGCTCAGCCCCACAGCAGGGATCACAGATGCTGGCTTTTTCTTAACTCATTTTCAGCAAGAATGTAATATTCCTGACGATAATTAAAGATAAAATCCAAGGCTCTGCTATGGGCCGTCTCTGCTGGTGACCCAGGAACTTAATCTGAAGCTTAGCAAAGATTTTGCTAGTTTAAAACCAGGAGGGGCCATTGGGCTGGACACAGTAACAAGGGGAAGGAGAAACCCCCAGGCAGAGTCAGACCAGCTTGTGCTGTCATTTCTTCTGGCTTTGATTTCACTTCTCCTGAGAAGACACCCAGCTGGGCCCTGCTTGTTCTCCATGTCACCTGAGGTTGCTCCACCAGCTGGCTTCAAAGCTTCAGAGTTGGCAGAGATCTCTTTGATATATCCTGTGTTCACCTGAGACTGCAAAAAACAGAAGGAGGAGGAAGAAGAAAGCAAGGAGAACAAAACCCTCTGTGGGCTTTTGTAATGTGTGATGGACTTCCCCCTGCCAGCTGTGTGCTGGATCAGCCGTGCACCACCATGGGGGCTTTGGGAAGATCCACCCAACTCACCTGCTGTTGAAAGGGTTCAGGCTGGGTGGAGAGGAAAGCACAAAGCACCTGTGTCACTAGAGCCTTTGCAGGTCCTTGGAGCTTCCTAGCCCTTGGCTGATAGGAGGGGACAGGGCTCAGCTACCACACAGCAGAAAGAAGGGGGGTCCAGCCACAGGGAAGGGGAGAGAGCTTTCTCCAGCTAGCTCTGCAAATCAGTTTCTTCCATCCCTACATTGGGGAGCTCCGCTGTAGTCTCCATAGCTATTCCTCCCAGGGGTTAATTCACGGCTTGATTAAGACTTCCCCTTCCAGGCTTCGGTCTTTGACATGATGGCAACATGACTCATTCTGCATGGTCCAAACGAAATAAACCAACCAAATGAATTCAGAGGGCTCAAAAAAGAAACCAGGGCCATGACAGAGGATGAAGACATACTCCTTGGACATGAAGGAAATACCCAGGGTATATTCTCCAAGGCCTTTCCCTTCTCCTGCCTTCACCCTTAGAAAAGCACCGAGCTCAGCAGAATTTCTCAGCAATATTCTTAACCCTGCAGATGTCAAGGTGCTGGTGTTTGCTGAACAAACCCAGAAGAATCTGCACCAAGTGTCAGAACCCTTCAGTGGCTGTGATGATATCTTAATCGTGATGCCACATGGGTGTCTTAGACAAGAGCAGCTGGTTGTGAAGCCACCCCTCTCTCTGGTTCAGCCTTCTCCCATGCAGAGCTGGTCTTTAGCAGTGATAGGGGTTGGGGATGGGAGGAGGAGGATGAAGCCCTCATCCCTCTCCTGGTATGTGAGGAGAGGCTGAAATTGAGAGGGCTTCATGTGAGTCAGCTAGGTTAAGGAATTGCTCTGGGCAAGCTGGAGCAGTGAAGAGCCAGAGATGCCCAAACTTGATATGCCCGCTTGGAACCCACTGGAGAATTTCTCAGAAGTCCCTGGAACCACTTGCTGGGGCCTTCCCAGCATGACCCAGTAACAAGGTAGACTTCACTCTCACACTGTCACTGATCCACACCGGTGACACACCAGGGACTGTGGGAAGAATAGCTACAGCAGAAGAGCCCTTCCCATGGTAGAGCTGAGGCCCCCACAGCAGCATGGCCAGCTGAGCTCCTGTTGGCTCTGAGCAGGTCCTATCCTGCTTGGGTCCTGGCCTCCTGGGGAAAGCAGATGACAAGCCTATGAGGCTGGAGAGAGAGTCTGAGCAGGAGCTTTCATCTCTTCCACTTTGTACTGACTCTGGTTATTTGAATTCAGCTAAAACATCCTCACAGAAAAAAATAGAAGCATCTGTCTGTGATTTGAATCCATCAAAATCCAGAGGCCCCACTGCTCTCCTGGGCAGGTTGCTCCTGTGGTTGATCTGTACTAGGGGAAGAAAAACAATATTCTGGTCACATTTGCATTTCTCTGACTTCAAATGAGGCCCTTGTAGCCCCATTCTCTGCTGGACCCTGTAGCCCTGGGAAGGTGTTTGTATGGGACACGCAGATCACCTCATTTCTCTCTGTGGAGGCTGCCAGTTGGGTTGCAGGCAGCCAAACGAGGACCAGGACCACAGGGAGGAACAGGCAGGGGACAGTGATGCCAGGAGAGGCTGATCTCTGTAGTGTCTGTTTGGAAGGATGTAGTGGGGGGATGACAGATTCTCTTTCCTGGGCAAGATGCTGCTGGGGGGTGGGTTAGCATTAGTTTCGCTGGCTCTTGGTATATTAAGAAACCTCCAAAATAAATACGGGAGCAAGTGGAGAAGGTGAGCTCATGCTGGTGATTATCATCACTCCAATCAGAGACACTCTGTAATTGTGCAGTCTTTTTTGGAGATAATGAGGTGATCTTTGTCGCTGCTGAAATCAGCTGGGGCTATCTGTTGTGGAGTAGGACTGGGCAAACCCTGCTCCCTCCCTCATGTCTCACCTGCTGGCCAGCAAAAGCAGTTTGCACATGGAGTGCGTGGTGTCTGGTGGAGCTGTGCATCCCTGCTCCCCGGGCATCCCTGCTCCCCGTGCATCCCCTCCTTCCAGCTGCTGGCAGCTGGCCTCTTCACCTGGCAGCAGGATTTTATCTGCCAAGTTCACGATGCCTGTTAACCTGTCTTTTTGCACCAGCGTGGTGATTGCTGATACCTTCTGTCTCCTGAGGGCAGAAGCAGATATGCCACCTCTAAAAGTTTCGGAGAAGGGGTATTAGACATGCAGCCATTGGGTGTGGGTGGAGCAGGGTCCTGCTGAAGGGCATGAGATGTCATAGGTGTCCATTGGAAGTCCCTAATTTTTATAATTGGATGACAACGTGGCCCTGGTAGGACTTGATAAACCAGAAGGTAAATCATCCTGACACAAAATCTTTCCAGCTGGGGTCATGAGAAAGGGAAGCCCCCCAGGCTGGGGCCGGCAGGGCACAGCTCTGCCTGTCCGGAGGGGACTGCCCAGAGACAGCTGGGACAGGAGGTGGATGAAGGCTTCCTCTCTTTCTGCTCATTCCTCCAGCCCAGTGGCAAGGTGCTTCCCCTCTGGGAAGGCTGCTGGGAGAATGAATCCCAAGGGGCAGAGATGTTAAGAGACAGCTGAAGGGAGCAGTGAAAGCAGAAAAATGAATCCTGGTGCCCTACAGAAGTGAATTTATGCTCTGAGAACATGCCAGGGGAGCACACCAGGGAGAGGTGATTAGGTGACCTCTCGGGACGCCTTCCCCTCTTGTTTTCTTCAGTGTACTGATGCAAAGATCCTTCCCCTAATCTCCGAATGACCAATGCAATCATGACCAGCCATTAAAAAAAATAATCCGTTGACCTGAATTTTTTCAACAGCTGTAAACAGCTTTTAATGTAGTTCCAGCTACCAGAGTCTGGCCTTTTGTGCCTGGAGTGGAAAAAAAAATGAAAAATCCAAGATTGAAAATACTACTTTTTCTCATTCCTTTGGTTGGAGGGGAACTACTCTCAATGCAACCAGTGCCCTTCTGCCAAAAGACTCACAGTTGTATACGGGTCTTGCATGGTGTCTTCTGATCCTCTGGTCCTAATGTCTAAGCAAATATTTGAAGCATGAAAATTAAGGAGAGACCAACAGATCAAACCATAGGGGTGAGGTGTGTGGAGAGGGACGTTGTGCTGATTCCCAAACCCTGATGTCCCACGAGCCTGCCAAGATTTCCTGCAGTCTGGCAGCAGATCACACCCAGGAATATTTGCTAATGAAACAGCTTTGAGATGTGTGGAAGGATGGGAGCTACTACACCTTCCCTGGGGCTTTCTGGGCTTCTGGAGATTACAGAAGTTGTGGGGAGATGGTCCTGAATTGTGAGGAGGGGATTTCTGCTGAAGCTTGGCCCGTGAACTTGGAACGGCATCTCAGCCCTGTTCCATGGTCCGGAGGAGTAGCACATGTTTGCAGAGCACTCTTGTGACTTCTCCTGTTGCTGCAAGAAGTTATTAGGAAAGGATAAAAGAAGAGAGCAGGGAACGTCTCTGAGCCACTGTATAAACCCAGGAACAAGAATCTTTAAGATTGTGTTTCATCCCTACACCCAAAGTCCTCATCTCCAAAGGTATGGCAGAACAGGGAGAGGCAAAAAGGGTGGCCACCAGTGCGGAATGTGTCTGTACAAAGAACAAGGGAGATGCGATTGTTTGGGCTTGGAGCATCTTTGCTGCACATAGTGGTCACACTTTGGCTAACCCTGAGACCACCTTTCTCAACAGATGTGCAGAGTCCACAGTGCTATCATTGGAGAAAAGCAGAAGACTGTCATTGCAAAGCTGGAGAAGGCAGAAATAGCCACCAGGCAAACAAAACTGGCAGGTGAGATATTTTCATGGATCCTATTTCAGAGAACAAAATTTCCAGCCTGGGGGGAGAAGAGCTGCAAGCATGGCAGCCTTTGCTAGCATGTGCTGTGTTGGCAGAAACATGCTTTAATGTGTGATCTTTTCAAATTCTCCTATGAAATCAAATATGTCTTGATTAACAAGGAGGAAATGCAAAGTGCATGGCACAGGGCTGATGATAGGAAATCCCTCTCTTGCTTTGTCTCAAGGACTTATTCCCCAACCTTGCAGGCACTGAGCTCCTCCAGAGAAGTGGTAGATGGTCCCTGCAATAGTCAGACAAGAAGCCTCAATGCCAGGCACATCGGTGCCACGTAAACAGCCCCCTGGTATCTCTGAGTTTGTTCCACTTGGGAGATAGTGTCTGCTCTACGAGTCTGCAGCCAGAGTGGTTTAGGCAATGGGGGCCAATTACCTTACACGTCAAACAATTTGGGAGTGATTTCATGCTTCTTGGGCATACCAAAGCCATGTCTGGAGAATCCATCCTTCTGGAGCATTGACGCTAAATATCAAACAGGGCTTGAATCTTCCAGCATTTAATTTTCCATTTATCCAAGGCAATTAAAAGCATCACCATGTAGCATGGCTGATTTTCTCCTGCATTTTTATTTGCCTGTGCCCTTAAAGAGATGGCTCAGAAGCAATCATATCCATTCCAGAGCAGTGTCCTGCTGCAGCATGAACAAGCCTGGATGCTTGCCCTGTCAAAGGCATTCAAATGTCTCTCCCATAATTACACAGCCATGAAAGCCTGGCCTCTAAGAGGATGCCCTAACCCACCTGGAGAACTGCTGTGCAGGCATGTCTCTGTACGAGATGGCTGTTGTAATGCTGGTTAGCCAGCAAGGCAGCAAGGGAAGGAGGATGAAAATGAACTTTGAGGACAGGGCCACTGATTGGGATGGGAGAGTTCTGAGAAGATGGAGCCAGGCTCTTCTAGGAGATGCTAAGTTAAAGGAAGAGAGCAATGGACACAAGTTGCAACCAGCGAAATTGCAATTAGGCATTAGGAAAAGAAATTCACCCTCAGGATGGCCAGACATTGGCACAGGAGCCCAGAGAGGTGGGGAATCTCAGCCCTTAGAGATATTCAAAACTTGGCTGGACAAAGCCCTAGGCAACCTGATCTAAGTTGCCTTTGCTTTAAGGGGTGTTGGATCAGAGACTTTCAGAGAGGTTCCTTCCAACTTAAATTATTTTGTGACCTGATGAACAAATCCATGTATGGGCATGATACCAGTAAGACTGAGGGATACAGTCCTGGTGTTAATGGTCAAGGCTGTCCGCAACTGGAGTACATCTGCAAATATTTGCCCCAGCACCCTGCTGGTGGATACGTCCCACAGGAGAGAGGGACAGTTTTTCTGTTGCTCTCTGGAGCTCCCATGTAGTACCTACCAAACTTCAGAGGACTTCAGAGCTGCCACTGAATCTGCTTGGTTGTGGCCATGGGATGTTTGTAGCCTCCCTAGCCAGTACCAGAGGTGTGAAGAGCGCTGGCAGACCTTCCCTGGGCTTTTCTGCCTGAGCTGTAGGCAACGCTGCCTGCTCACTTACCTGGAGGGGGAGCAGGTTACAGGGACAAATACCTGAAAACGGTGGTACTCCTGCTTCAGGCCAGGCACAGCAGGAGTGTCTCAAGGCATCAGCCTCTGTCTGAAAAATGGAGAACAGCACAGGTGACTGTAAAATAGGTGAGAGGTACCTGAATGAGATGGTTAAAGTCTTCCTGAAAGCAGGATAGAAATAACCCAGCTCTACACCGGCAAGTGAAGTTTGCTCCCAGTTGCAGGTCATCCCTCTGGCTGGCTGTTCCCCAGTCCCCAACCGTTCCTCGGGGCACAGCTAGTTATTTACTTCAGCGCTGGCTCTTGGGGGACTTTGAAGTGTGTTTCCTTCTATTCAATTATCTCTGGGAGCTATAAAGTGCAGCGGCAGAGGTGGCTGTATCGTTCCATTTGTTCCCCGGCAGCCAACAGGTTTTTAACCAAGTAATTAAGGGTTGGTTTTGTTTGTACCTGAGAATCAACCAGTGAGGCAGAGATAAGTTAATAACAACACAGCAGGTACTCCGCTGTTATTTCTGGCTATGAATTAATCACAGACGCTATGGCTCTGCGAATAAGTGCATTGATCATTTGCTACAACAATAAGAGTTTCAACCAGTTATGCTCTTTTCCTTTCTATAAATACTTTGGAGACTGCAGACTTAATGAGTACAAGTCCAGGCTCTTCCCAGAACACTAATAGCATCCATGTAAAAAAAAAAAAAAATCCAGCCCTTTATTTCGTGCCTGCTGAAAAGCCTGTCACTGTTAACTGCCCACGTCTGGGGTCTGCTGAGGGAGACTGAACTCTCCAATTCACAGGAGGATCCAAGCTGTTCCCTCAGAGAGCCTGGGAAAGATTAAAAGCAGCTGAAAGCAAATCACGCTGGCTTGATGAATGGCATTTGGATGCTGTCGTGCTGCAGCTGCTGGCACTGTCTTCCTTTAGAGCTGTAGCATGAGTCTCATGAAAACCAGTGCTTTGGGTAAAGCCTTGGGGAGTCACAAGGTGAGTCGAGAATCCCACCTTGCGTTTCTACTTTGGTTTTTACAGCTCCACAGTGATGGCAGATGAAGCCTCAGACTGGGAAATGAGATCGGATGGCCCCAAAAGGCTTGAAGGCAAAAAAGCATTGAAGCAAAGTGGATTATTACCTTTTGAAGTCAGGCATGTGATTTTCTGAATACTTGAAATTCACCCTCTGGGGTGAGGAAAGAGAGGAAGCTCAGGACTGGTCACTCCTTTATCCAGACCAGAACAAGCCTGTATCATGGGGGCGGCTTTAACCCCATATACCATTTATTTGATCATCCTGTTGCTGCCCGCACGGATGGTCGCCATGGCATGAGTGCTGTGGGGATGGGATGACATGAATGAATATGAAGCCAGGCTTTGTCACTCCTGCTGTCCAGAAAACCAGCGCTGATGGTGCTGAGCAAACAGCCTGACATGCATCCCAACAGGCACGACTCCAACCTGTGCTCAGGACCCCGTGCCGTCCCCGCTGCACTCTTGGGGTGGGTGGCATGGCTGTGAGAGTGGGCATGGGGATGGTCCAGCTGGACCAGGATTGTCTCCAGATGGCTGCTGTCGCATGCTTACATCCTCACGTGGCTTCCAAGGAATAGGAGTGATTAAACACAACTCTGGAGAAGCCGCATTTAACACTGTGTTTCCCTTACCCTTAAGTAGGTACTTGAGGAAAAAGTCCATGTCGTCAAGTGATGTTTTGGGCAAGTTTTTTCCCTCTTGGAGAAAGGATGATCTACTCAAAGGTAGGAAGATAGATTCAGAAAATCAAATCTAAGTTCTGTGCAACTCTCTAGCCTTTACTGAAATAATTAAATTCCAGTTTTCAAGGCTCTGGGTTTTGTTATGCACTTGATAAAAAAAGAGTAACAATCTTTGTTCTGTGTATTTACACCACAAACTCTTCCATGTCAAGACTATCCCCTAGTTTGTCCAGCTGGGATTGGTGGTCCGATTTTCAGATGGAAACTCGGCACATGCTGTTTTGTAACAAACAGGAAAGAAAATTCCCATGCAACCCTAATGACTTGAATAGGCAGGATTATTCACTCCAGTTTCCCATCCAAACAAATACAGGAAACAGCTGTCACAACTGACATACCTTTCAGGAGCAGAAAAGTCTTTCTGAACATGGGCTGGATTGGAAAGCTCAACCTTGACTTCTGTTGCATTCCCAAACTACTTAACTCTCAGCATGGGTCGAGTAGTATGTCTTCTATAGATACTCTGGTATGTTTTATTTTCTTTTTTAGCTAGTTAACCATTATTTGAACTTCTATTTTATGAATTATATTAATTAAAAAGATTAATCGTTTAAAAATTGATGTATGAAACTGGATTTTTTATTGTTAGAGCCATATTTGAGAAAAAGAATGTGGACTGAGTCAAAGTGCTTTTTCACGGGTTTTTTTTTGTTTGTTTCAGACAAAATAGCTGCCTTAAGCAGGCTTGGGCAAACATTTGGCAGGGTGACCTGCTTTTGGCCCACCTTTCCCACCTATGGATGGACCCTCGTTATGACAGTTCATGGAGCTGAGGAGACTGAAGATGTGTCAAGTCATGGTAGGATTTACCTACTTGCTAGTAAACACCCATTACTGATATGAAATTATTTCCTAGACTTAACCAGAACTTTAACTCAGCGCTGAATAAGCTGCCTCATTTGCCAGACAGCACAACCCAGGAAATTCCTTCACATTCAAGTGGTTAAAATATTTAAATACTGGCTTCACCAGCAAATAACCCCTGGGACAAAATGGGCTTGCTTGGTTTATTTGTTAAAAGTTTTCCTTTACTGAACACAGTTGCACAGAGAAAAAGGAGAAAACACAGCAATAATAAAGAGGTAGCTGCCCAGACATCCCTGGAGGAGGATCCAAACTTAGAAACCCTCTCTTGTCATCAAACAGGAGGGATTCAGATGAGAAACACAGAAATTAGTTCTGGGGAGTTCTTTTGCTTGTGCTTAATGTCCATTCTCCCAGAGATGCCCAGAGATGCTGGGGTTAGAAATAGAACAAATTAAAAATTAAAAATAAGAGTTTCCCTGGCCAACCCAAGATAAACTGTATTTTCTGGCATACCGTTTGTATATACTTTCCTCACCCTTTGTAATCCAGCTCTAGAGGATGGCTGTGACGTGTCTCTTTTGGGCCCCTGGCACAGAACCACACCTTGGTGGGCTGGCTGTGACACATCTCCTGATGGAGTGGATATAGCACTTTGATCACAGGAGGGGACTCACTCCATCAAGACACCCTTCCCTAAATATCCAGGAGAGTGGGAGAAAAGCCTCAACAGTCTTGAGGAGCACAATGAAATGGCAATTAGTAAGTATATTGTGCTTCTCACACAAAAAAAAAGGGCACCAATGAGAGGATCAGAGGATTTGAAACAAACAAAAGGATGTACTTTTTCACACGTTGTGTTGCTAAATTATGAATGTTATTGCTCCAGGCAAAAGTGTAATAGATCCAAAAGCAGCCTGAGAATTTCATGGGAGAAGAACCTTCTGGGCCTGTTAATAGCTGTGGGTCAGCCTCCACTTTGGGAGTCCATCAGCCAAAAATTGCTGGAAATGAGGAAGACATCCCAGGGAACAATCACTCCAGACTTGGTTTTTTTTTCCCCTAAACCCTTGCTAGAGTCCCCTACCAGTGCCAGACACAGGAGGAGGATGAGATTGACTTCTGGTATATCTTTTTTTTGTTTTATGCTCTTAATCAGCAATGCCTTAATTCCTACCCGTGGCAGAGCTTTTCCTTGTGTTAGGCTGGAATTTCTCACCAGGATGTGGCTGGTTTGTTGCCAGGAGGAACACCTAACAGGGTCAGACCACCAAGCCTTTGGAACCCCAGGCCCTCAGTATACGGTTTTGACTTGGAAACCATGAACATTGAGCTGAGCTTTTCCCGGTGACTGAACCAGGTTTTGCCCAAAGCCTGTGCTCAAACATTTTTCTGCCCCCACAAGAGCAAGGAACCTGGATTTTCTTGCTATTAACAGACAAAGAAGTGTCAGACCACTTTATACATAATACCCATGTACCACAGGCTCCTAAACGTCACCTTGGAACCACCCCAGCTCCCTTCTGGCTTAAGCCTGTTATTCAACTCCCTGTTGAAGGCACCCAGAGATACGGAGCGCAGTTCTCCTTGAGTTTGCTCTTCCCGTTTATCTCCCTCTCTGCTAAAGATACGCTTCCTATGTCTTATTTGCATTTGTCTGGCTTCATCTCTCAGCCATTGGCTCTTGTTCTGGCTTTCTCTGATAGACTAAAAAGCTCTTTAGAAACTGGTGTTTTCTTCCACTGACGGCACTTGTGCACTGTAATCAAATCACCTCTTGACCTCCTTTCTGATAAGCTAAATAGACTCTTTGAAAGTCTCGTTGACATTTTTTCTCTTGTGCTCAGATTATTTGCAAGCTCTTTCCTGCAGCGCTCATGGGGGTTTTAAAGAAATGGGAAAAGCTGTGTCGTAGCTGATGATTTGCCTTTGCTGCAAGGGCATCTACCTGGTCCACAGTCTACTTGGAACCCATGGGGTACTCCTCCTTTATCTCCACACACCAAAGCTCACCCTTCATAAAATCAGTCATGCTTTGTCCTTCTATTTAGGGCACAAATGGTCTCAGAACACAGCAGCCCGGATTCCCAGACAGGAATGCTTCTCTTCGGCAATGCACCAAGACTAGTGTATGCCCACCAAACAGATGTGACCTGCTGAAGTGTCCCTTGTGGACTTGGGACAGAGCTGTGCTCCAACACATCTGGTGCTTGCTACTCCCCTCTTTGACTGCCCCCTTCAAGAGAACATCACCTTCCTCTCTTCTCCACCCACCACTCCTCCATCCCCTTTATGGACCTGCAGCCCTTCTTCCTGGGACACAACATCAGCATCCTCACCTTGCATATATCTCTTGCAGACGTGTCTCCTCTCCCTCAGAGCCCACCCTTTGCCGCAGGATGACCACGTATCTTCTCTGCAGTATTATAAGAACCACCAGGATGTGGAAAATCCTCCTTTCTAGAGCTATATGTTGTCAGCCTTTAGTTTCTAGCTCTGTCATTATTAGAGATCCTCCACTGCTCCCACAGTGTCTGTATTTTTTTGGCGACGAAGCAAGGAGCCCCAGATTTGAAGCCATCCCTCAGTGTGTCAGACTTGGAATGACTCCACTGTCTTTTCCCACTGCTCAGAGGCATTCAAAAGGTATTTAATTAAACCCACATCAGAGAGCTGTTAGCAAGCTTTCTCCAATTAGCAAGGTAGAGAGGACTGCATGTCGTGGGGGGAAATGAGCAGACATGAAATGTTTTTTTTTTGCCTATGCCTTCCTCAGTGTCAGATTAATTGGCACTTTTCTTCCAATTTAAAGCAGAGCTCTGGGCACAGACAGGTCACAGCATCACAGTACAATCCCATCCCATCTTCTAGTTTCCCCCCCCTCTCTCTCATTATGATTGAAAATTTCCTTAGACACCTGAATCGTGTTGGGCCCTGTCTCTGTCAGGGCAAACAAAGAAGGAAAATTAGTGGCACTCAGATTGGTCCTAGATGTGGGATTCTTTTAGGGCCTTCACTCTCCTCTTCCTTTCCTGTTCCGTGCATGTGTGTTGGCTTTCTCTGTTGTTGTAACACATGGTCCAAAACACGACTGGCTCAAAGCAACCTCAAATGGACTTGCAGATGCTCAGACCTTCTCTGTGTGGAGCAACTTGAATTAGTCAGATGATGATCCACCCTGACTGAGGATCTCCCTCCATGGATGTCCATTCGACTTGCAGGAAGCCACGGGGATCAGATGCAAGGTGAGATGCCTCTTTGAAAGTGTGAACAGAAGACCTGCCCAGCAGAGGCACTCCCCCTGCCTCCCACGGGGACCTGCTGGCTCTCAGGATGTGCGTTTGATACTCACTTGAGTCCTTCACACGCATGGTCACAGCCCAGTGCCCCCAGCTGGGGCTGACACTACCCTTCTGTCACTGTGGGACCTTCCTGCTGGTTACAGTTGGCCAGTTCTGCAAGGGTGGCAGCTGTGGCACTGAATGTGGGCTCCTTTCATGTCTGAACTAATGCCCCACTGACTATTCACATATGTGTATGTCGGAAACAATGGAAGAGTTGCAAGTTTCAGACCTGGCTACTTCTACAGCTAAGGCTAGAAATGTGGTGTCTTTTCAGTAGGCTCAGTTCTTGTGACACGTTTTGTCATGGGCCATTGAACACTGCTATTCTAGATGTCCTCTAGAAACCCATGCTACATTTGCACTGTGGTGATACACAAAGACAGGCTTGAAAGGTCCAAGAGCCCTTCCAGACCTATGCAGCTCCTTGCATGGCCAGCATGGCAGACAGCAAATTTTAGTACCCAACAAGCTGGAGTGTGATCAGGGCATTACGTGATGTAGCATGACATGACATCACACCCCACAGCCTTGCGGCCCACTTAGGATCCTGCTAGTGATCCCAGTGCACACTGTCAGGATGACTGGGACAGACTCAGAGCTAGGTGTGGACCTGTGGCTCAGGGGCCGGAAAGAACCACATGCCGGGACTGGTTAAATAACCAAAGTCCTGCTCCTTGAGTCATGCTACACAAGGAATGACACAGTGCTGCCAAAGAGTGTGCTTCCTTTGGAAGGAGGGGGGAATCCAACTCTCATTCCAGAGGGCATAGAAACAAATTTAACAGTTCTTTTCTTTGACTCCCAAAATCTAAGTCAAATCTAGGCTGCATTTTCATCCTTGGATATGCTTACAGCGGTATCCTAAGGGTGTTGACAATCAATCAGCTCCTTTTTTTCCTCCCACATTTAAATGCAGTTACAATTGCAACAACACAGCAAATCCTCTTCTATCAAAGCAGGGCACTGGGTTTTGTTTATTATTTGCAAATTGCAAACCAGCACATACAAAAAAGCCCTACCTCAACGTGTGAGCCCACGATGGGGACATGCTGCTATGACAACAACATGAGGCTGAATCATTCAGACAGACAAGACACACATAATTGTGTGATCACCTGTTCCAGCTTGTTCAAAGGAAATTTTATTAGCGCTGCTGAAAGTACATTAGAGAACAAAGCATAAAGCATCCACACATCAATCAGGGCTCAGGTAATCAATGCAAGCACCGCCTGAGCCCAGTGCCTTACTGTTCAGCCATTCAGCATTTCACAGGCTTCAGGATAGCATTTACAAAAACTTATGTCTATATCTGAAGGATCAAACCCCCCTCAAATTCTACTAAACCAAAGCATTTATGGGGTTTGGGTCTTGCTGAGAACACCAGAGTTTTGACTGTAGGGTGTTTGTGGTCAGTGGAAGGACAGTCTGGATCCAGGATGATTGTTAGAAAATGGACATGACTGATGGCAAATGTGCCTTTTATAATACTTTTTTTTTAAAAAAAAAAAAACAACAATAATTAAGAATGACAGGTGGAAGAGGAAAGCAGGTCTATTTTGTTACAGACAAACAGGAATACACAGGGTCATAATTCACTCAGCCATACATATAAATCCATACGAGTTTATGCTGTGCAGGTGCATTAGCCACAGCATCCATTTCCAGCTGGTGGGAGAGCAGTTCCACTTGTTTCCTTGCTCCCTCATTTCTCCTAACATGAGGGTGCCAAAATCATGACTCTAATCTGCTTCATATGTCCTTTTTTAGCCATATAACTCCTGGACAGCAAAAAAGTGGCTTAATATCAATTCTAGAATATCCCTAAATGCAAGTGTCTGGCACTCTTTTTTATGCTCTGCCCTTTCTGAATCTACTGGTGGTTTTGTTTACTGAAGTCTTGCTTTTAAACTCAGTCTCCTTCCATGTCTTGGCAGACGGATTTCATGATTTGGAAAGGGCTGACTGAGCTGTGTAGAATGGATCTGCCTCAGACCTCTTCCTTGAATCCTTCCCCTGGCAAACAAAGCTGGTGAGGGTGAAAGTGATGGACATAGCGCCAAGTGTGGAGGTGGCTGTCATTCTGCTATGTCATGTTATCGGTCATCTCCTCTCCATCCCAGCTTTGGAAGGATAGGATCCTTTCTACCTGTCTCAGTGAACAGAGCCAGGGGAACACACACGCATACCACAGAGAACAAAAATAACCTAACCTGGCAGAAAGCAGACACGCTGTCACACCTCCAAGGGGAAAACTGATACAGCCTCTTGCTTCTGTTTCAAAATCAATTTCAAGCTGGTTCCATGAAAGAAATGGCAAAGAGGGCATTAGGTCTGGCAACAGAGGTTGCCATTCCTGGGATGATGGATGAGGGATGAGTACAATTACCTGGATGCCTAGAGCTGGTACACAGCCTTTTCTGTTCAGCCCGCTCTGGCTGTCCATCCCCATCAGCAGGAAGATCAAAACAAACTTTGCAGAACCTCTTATGTGGCTGGACTTGTCTCTGCTCCAGCTATCTTGGAGAACAAAACAAGAAGGAGCAGTGGCAGCTGCTCAGAAAGGACCATCTGTAATGTTGTATCAAAGACAATCTGCTGCACAGTGATGCAGAGGAATCTCTCATGCATCAGCAACAGTGCCACGGCTGCTCTCCTGTCCTCTGGTCCCACTGTCCTGAGCTGCACACAGTCCCATACAGGGTCCTATGAAGGGACTTTGCTGGCAGCACTCTCTGCAGCAGCAGCTTGACCTCCCTAGATGAGAACTGACACCTCCCAAGTGGTGTACCCTGTGTCAGCCTTCACCTTGATGGTGCTGATGTCAATAGCATCAGCCACAAACTCTTCACGAGGTTATCTACCAAAAGGCTCTTATGATTAACAACACAGGGCTGTGTTCACATTAGTTGTAAGAGATGATGTCAATGTCATGCCCACATCAGTCGAGCATCGACTCTGATTCCGTCTTCCCAATGCTATGCAGCTGTCCTGCTGCTCATCCCCAAGGCATGATTACACCAGCACTCCTAAAGGGATTTCCAGAGCTGGCAGCAATCCCACTGCTCCCTATACCTGCCAACCCATCTCTCCCAAACTCACCATCCGCTTCCCTTCTGCACTGATGAGCAGAATATGCAAGACCAGTTCCTACACGCACTCTCTTGCCAGCGCCAACTTCTTTCCTTTGGAGGCTCACCTGGAGTTGGCATGGACAGTGGGGTCATCGTGAGCTTGTGGGGAAAGAGATGCTGAGGTCCTGCACCATCCACATGGTGCTCACAGAGCCACCCATAGGATTGCAGAATGGGAACACCTGTTTGGGGGTTGTGTGATGCTCACAGAGCTGGCCATGCGGCAGGGAGAACCAGGTAGCCTGGAAGAGGCCAACATAGTAAAATAGCCAAAGACCTTTAGCCCATGGATCTCAGTTCTGTGGCAGGAGACATGAAGAGGCACAGAAGGCGAGGGGTGACGATTGCTGCATTTCCCCCTGACTGGCAAGGGCCTTCCACTGGCTTCTTAGCTCTGCTTTTGTTTGGAGATCAAATGCAATAGGAAATGCTAGAAAGTAGCAATTCAGAGGTTGTCACCAACTGCAAACTGGGTTTTCTCACACTGACAAAAACAGGCATCTATAGGCAGCTTTAGGAAAGATGGGGACCATGGCATCTCATGTTAGTTGGTGAAACTAAGGAAGTCTAGTCTTTTTTTTTTTTTCCTCTTGAAAATTGAAATGCTTTGGGAAAACTGTATCCTCTGTCTCATGGCTGCAGGCAGCTCTCCTGAATAAGCTATTGTCAGGCCTCAGAGATGTGAGTCAGAGCATCTTTAATCTCTGGGCGGGAGCATTCTCCATGGCTTTCATGCTTTGGAATAAATCTTCAGAGACGTTCCCAAATTAAGCACGATTCCTTTCTAATCTCCTTGCACTTCTTCCTCTCCCCGTTTTATCAGCTAGGCTCAAACACATTTCTCATGGCCTACTTCGAAGCAAACTGATTAATGCAATCGCTTCAGGTTTTAGGAGGGATCAGTGCTTACAGCAGGGGAAAGGGCTCCTACTGTTGCCGGCAGCCCCAGCTCCACAGCAGCTTGGGAAGCTTATAGAGATCTGCCTGTGAGCAGAGCTGACAGCAGAGGGTGGCAGCAGGGATCACACACCCACACGGGCATCTTCTGAACTCCAGTGGGAGCCTGCTCAGTGTCCAGGTGATTCTCCGAGCCCTCAAGGATCATGCTACATAACGTGGCTGGTGCCAACTGGGTTTGGGGGAGAAGGAGAGAGGAGAGCTGTTGGTTTCCAGAAGGGAGGTGCTGTGCTGCTCAGCAGCATCCCTTCCCTTCCTGCCCACCGGCACCAGCCTGATACCACAACCTCTGCCTGCTCCTTCAGCCAGAGGCAGATGAGTGGAGGATGGCAGCTCGTGCTGCTCAGCTGCAGCTGGCACACATCTGGCGTAGGAGAGAGGTTGGGTTTGCGTTTGCATCACCACCACGTGGGATTCAGGTCCAGCTGTATGATGTGAAAACCCTGAGTTGGGGAGCAGTTGTGTGAATGTCACGCTGCTACAGGACAGGGGTAGAGAGGGATGTTGAAAGGGGAGTAGTGAAATGCCATGGGAAAAACAGTAGCTCTGGATCCGTGTGTGTGTGTATTGATGTTCCTTGCTGGAGAGAAAACTGCTCCTCTTGGCTTTTGTGAATCAATTTTTCTGACAAAAGATGACATCTCTCACTGCCAGCCTTGCTTGCATTCAGCTCATGCAAGTCCTCTTCTGTTTGTCTGATGGAGGGGCTCCTCAAACATAGTGTCCTTGGATAGCCCCTAAGAGCTTACAGCCTAAATAGATAAAAGCTGTGCAATGATTAGCTGTGTTTTACAGATGAGAAGCTAGAGATGTGCAGAAGGGAATCTCTTTCTGCATCTGCAGTTTTGAAACAACAGGATCCTGAATCCAGCATTACATTTGCCTGGGGCTGGGAGATACAAAAGCCTAAGTGCCCTTTGATGTGTCAGCAGGCTTCCCAGGACCAGAGTGGGACAGGCTATGGTTTTTGAAGGTGAAGCGAAATAATGACTAAAATGATGAACTAAAAAGTCACTACATTTTGGATGGGTAACACCAAAATGTGACATTGCCTATGGAAAGCTGAAGCTCATGGAGTTCCATGGAGCTCACGGAGCACTGATGGTGGAGGGGGTTGGAGAAGCACAACTAAAACAAAATCAAAAAAAAGCCTTGACAGATGTGGGCCTCCTGCGGCTGCTTGTGTCCTGCCTCACCTGCAGAGTCTCTGCCTTTGCCTCACCCAGCGTGGTGAGAAGCCCTACCAGCCTTTGCAGTCTGGCCCATGTGTCTAGTCTTGGGTTTTTTTCTTGATTGACAAGTAAAGGACCCTCGTGCTTTAGTGAGTGGATAATGGCTGCCTTGATGTCATTTATTGAAGCTTTGGAATAGCTGTGCTTTCTAATTACTTTTTCCTGCCTGCCTGAAGAGCACCTTTTGCTTTCAGATTAACTTCTTGCTGTTTCTTTGAACTTGTGCCTCTGTACTCCAAGCACCCTGGGTTTTGTGAGATCAAGGCAGGCTTGGTTAAGGTAACAGGCAAGTAGTGATCAAGGTGGTTTTTTCCTTTTCTGCACACAAACGTGCCAGGTTTTCTAATTAGACTGTGTGTGGCACAATCAGCAGACTTAGGGTCCTTGTGCCTTCAAAAGAGACTCTCCAAGAAGAACAAGTTAGTAGGCTGCCTTTGAAGGGGAAAAGACTTCTTCCTGATGTTCAGAGGGGCATTGGTAACGTCCAGCATGTGCATTCATATGCACAGCACATGTATTTTGAACACGTGCAGTGGCCTCTCTGCTCTGGGAAGCAGGGAGATTTTTGGTCTGCGTGATAGATGCTTCCTGTGTGAGTGCAGTTTTACAATTCAAACTGAAAGGGATGATTTACTCCAGACAGCCAAATGTCCTGGACAGAAATAGCAAAGTCCAGATCCAGACTGACATTCTCCACTTTAGTGGGATAGTGGTTTGCCCGAGTGTAAATCAGTAACAGTCACATTGTTCTTACTGAATATATAGAATCACCAGAGCTTTTAAAATGCTAATTCACTGTAGTTTAGTTGTGGCATGGAGGAAAGCCCCAAGGTTTTCCTGAATGCAGATAGGAAATTCAGGGATGGATGATAATCTGGAATTTGCAGCATCCTTATTGTCCAGAGCAATGGGGCAGGAGTTGTCCTTGGGCTTTGTGCAGCACTGAACACACCAGGCAGGCTGATAAACTGGCATCCTCTCTTCTAAGGTTTCTATCCTGCCCCTCTATTTCAGGCATTGAGTGAAGCTGCTGGTGGTCTCCTCAGGGATGGTGGCTTTCTTCTGGAAAAAATCAGTCAGGAGGGAAATCTAGGGGTCACCCCTACCCAGCTGAAGGGTGTATTGCTTGCACTTAAAAACTGCAAAGGTGCAACACCATCCCTGTCTAGACAGGCTTATTTTTCCTCCCTCTTTTTTTTCTTTTCTTTTTTCTTAAGGTTTTCCTTAATTTCTAACGGGTATCCTCTCGGACCGCAACTGAAGCCTACCACTTCCTTCCCTACCTTTTCTGATCACAGAAAAGACTCCCTTCTTCAGAAGAACTTTCTGCAAATTTGCAGATTGCTCTCATATTTCCCTTTTCTGAGACTAGAACAACCGCAGCCTTTTCAGGCTCCTCCTGCACTTCCCATTTTCAAGGTCTCTGATAGTGCTGGTCGCTTTTCTCACCTCCTGACACATTTGAGACTAGGTACTCAAAACAGGGCACAGTCCTGCAGCTGTGGAAAGAGGAAAGATATCTTGATACATGTGATGGCTTATGCCTGGTGATGCACCCCAGGATGTAGCAGAGCTATTTAGCAGCTGCACATGAGGTTGCTCCAGCAGCTGAGGACTAAAGAAGACCTGGGCACAACCTCTTTCCATGCTAGAAATCAATTCTTTTTTTTTGCTTGCACACAAGCATTGCTCAGAGCAAACTGCAAAACCCTGGTGTAAAGCAGGACAACTTATTTGGGGGACAAGAGGGCTGAACTGGTGCAGCCCATTACCCACAGAGTTATTCCTGGAGGCCGAGCTCTGCTTGGACTCGCCAGTGCCCAGTAAATGAGATGTTTCGTGGTCCGGTGTGACTGTGACAAGAGGCATTTTGTGCTAGTGGAGTTTCTCTCCTCTCCCCAGCTGTCTGTTTATTCCAGACTTGTCAGAACTGCATGGCTGGTCCCCCGGTGAAAAATTTGGTGCAAGCAGCCAAAGGATTTAGAAGTTATTAGGAAAAAAAAAAAAAAAAAAAAAGAGAGAGAGAGAACAGCAGCATAATTCTGCTTTCTTCAGAAATAAAGCTTAAAACAGATGAAAGGTATTTGTCTTGACTCTCTGCAGGCTCTACCTTGGCAGCCAGCTGGAGAGACTTTGGGAAAGCAATTCCAGAAGCCTAGAGCTCAGCGTCAGAAAAACCTGCCGCTGGGACAGCTGAGCCCCTCACTGCAATCCGCTGCCCTCTGCTTCTTGGCAGTTTCAGGTTTTTTAGTGTTTTTTGGAGTCAAAAGTCCCCCCGTAGCTTGATCTGCTTCCTGTGCAGGATGGCAAATAATTGCCTACAAATGGCAAACAAATTCCTTGCCTGGCAGTCCAGGTTGTGGCAATGAGTTTTTTTCTTTCTGTTTTATTGCTGCAGAGACTCATAAATGAGCCCCGTGCCCCCAGAAACGCAATTGCTAGCAGACTGAAAGGGGACAAAAATAAACAAGGATGACAAACCAGGTATCACAGCTTTGGAGTACAACTTGGAGGCTGGCTTGTAGCAGCTGAGTGTCTGCAGCACGGCTGCTTTGGATGAGGCTGCTTTGGATGAGGCTCTGCTTTGGAGTTCACCTGCACTCAGTTACTCATGTCCCTACTGAAGGCTGTGGACAGAACCTGAACGTTTCAAAAATCTCTGGCCCACACCTTTTGCTTTTTGAGGCTCTTTCTTCTGTGACTGTAGATGCCACTGAGTATGCCAACCCTCCTGGATTTCTTCCATGACAATCCCAGGGTAGTGAGGGGCATAAGGACATTTTTTCATCAGGGTGCTAGACCTGGAGGCTGAAAACTTGAGTGCAATTTCTCTGTGAGTGGGATGAAGGTGCTGGAGTGTCCATCCTCAGAGATCTTCAAAGCTCAACCAGACAAAGCCCAGAGCAAACTGATTTAATCTTTGAAGTTGGCCCTGCTTGGAGCATGGGGTTGGACCAGAGACCTCCAGAGGTCCCTCCTTACCTAAATGAGCCTGTGATTGCTGGCATGGTTTGGTCTCCATCGCTGGAAGAAGAAGTCACCTTCCTAATTCTGCATTATCCATCCACTAAAATCATAGAGCAGAAAGTCAAAAATAAAATACCCAATCCCTTTTTTCAAGGCTGGGAAAATTGTTGTGCTTGTCAGACATTTCATTTTTTATGACATTTTCACTGAATTTTTTCCTTGAAAATGTTATTGCTTTTTAGTTTGATTGAAAAGCCTACTTTCAGAGAGGAGAAGTTCTCAATAGCCATCTTGATAATGCTTTCTGCGTTTTCTGTGTTGGCTTTTTTTTGTTTTGGGTTTTGTTTTGTTTTTTTTTCCTAAAACCCGAACGATTAAAAGCACTCATTACAAATGCTGAAAATCCCTCACGGTCTGCCTTTTTGGAACCCTGCAAAATGAGTACAACGGATATTTCTGAGTTATTTGGGTTATTTTTTTCCACAAAATAGCTTTTCCCCTTTATTTTTTAAGTCCTTCCATTCAGGCTGTAAGCTTTTCAGGGCAAAAATTGCCTCTTTAACAATGTCATTTTCCAGCTCCCACTTCACCAAGGTTTTCAATTTGGATGGGAGCTCTAAGTCAGATAATCATTCAAGACCACAATGTCTCTGGCTCAAAGCAGTGCTGACCATTTTAGGTCACAACTCCAAACTAAGACTTTCAGTCTATTAAAGAGCAAAGTTTCAAGGTTGCTTTTTCCCCAGTAGCTGAGTTTGCTGGTACCCTCCTTGTTTTGTAAACCATTATTAAAAAATAATTTTTTTTTTCAGGGAGATGCTGAAAGTTCTCTGCTTTTCATGAATTGCAGCTATCAGAAATTATTATCTTAGTGCCTAAGAGATCTGTCATGTCTGTCCCTTCCCTTAACAATTACAAACATGTATCACGTTGATGAATTTAGATGGTCATTTAAAGGCAAACTGCTTGTCCTACTTTTTGCTTCTTATTGATTGTCATGTAATTAACTGATTCATTTCATTAATATAATCCAGGGTGTCTGTAACCCACTTAATCAGCAGAGCCTGATCAGAAAACTAGGGTTTAATTAGACTGAGCTAATTGCCCCAATGAAATGATGTTTCCTCTGTCCTAAGCCATTACTTATAGGAGCCAGAGGTTTTTTTTTTCTATCGAGATTTAATCAGGGGCAGAGAGAATAATATTTTGCCTCTTGCCAAAGGAAGAGCTTCTCTAAGCAAAGACAAAGCAGCCGGGAAGAGCAGTCACACAGTTAGAGGTGACACATCCCTTATTAGCTGAGCAATATCATGGTTTGCCCACCCAGTGAGTCCAGGTGTGTTTAAGGTTGCATGGTCCATGCTGTGAGCTCCCAAGCTGGTCCTGGAGCTCACTGGAGCCATACACGACCTAAGGCAACTTGGTACCATAGTGGAAGGTCTGGGAAGGCCTGCCTGCTACCACAAAAATAATTTGAAACCCCTGTTGCCTGTGTGTTATACTCAATGCCTGCCAGTCCCACTTTAAATTGAGATGCTGAAGTGTTTGGGGACCACGTGTGCTTCTGAAGGCGTCTTCCAAGGGATGCTCCTCCATCATCCATCAAGATGGTTTCCTCAAACCCAGATGTCATGGTAGAGAGCACCTTTGTTGCCAGCCAGCCTCACTTCTGGCCCTTGGAAGTTGTATAAATGACAGAAATCATATGCAGGGGCCAGACTATTCACACAGGGCAGCCAGCGCTTTGTCTCTGCAGGGCTCAGACAGCAGGGAGGGAAGCAATTCCTTCTGCCCTGGAGAAAAACCCATTCGCAGAAAAGTCTTTCTTGGTCATTCAAGCTGATAAGCAAATATTTTTAAATGCACTGGAGGGTGCTGGGTAGCTTAACTGCTTAGAAAGTAAGTGTGTGTATAAGTGTATGTATATATTCTGTCTTTCGGCTTTCACACCCAGACTGACTGTGGTGGGTGTCTCTGTAGATCAGAAAAGTGACGATGGAGGTAGCTGTTATGGGAAGATGGCTGCAATCGTATTTATTTCAGTCGTGGTCCTGCAACTGGATTTGCATAAAGGCATATGAGCAGCACCCCTGAATGCAGCCCCAAAGAATTCTGGTGGTGGTGCTGCATAAGTGGTGAGGACCCACTAGAATCAGGGGCTGACCCTGGTCCCTAAGGCTGAGATCTGCCCTTAGATTTGTTCTGCAGCTCTTTGAGTGCCCTGTAAATGTCTGAGCTTGGCAAGGAAAATGGCATCTGATTGTAAATTTCTTGCAAAAAATGAACCTTCAGCAGGGCTAAACCAATTTGCGAAATCAAGCTGAATCTAGGAAGCCATTTCAGCCTCCCTTTAAGGAATGAGGAATGTGTTTCTGGAAGTGCTATCACAGCTTGACTCTGATGTTTCCTAAAACCAGGCTTTTTAGTGTTTGCAGGTTGTGTTGTTGGCTGGCCTGTGCCTATAAAGGTGAGGGAGATGACTGGCTAATTAGCTTTTAAACAAAATAGAACATTTTGCTTTGCATCAAATGAAATATTTCGGGTTGCTGAGTCAGACTTATACATGTTTAAAAACATTTTAGCAAAAAAAACTACATTAGAAGCAAAGGTGGTGCAGGGGGAAAGTACCCCATGGGGATAGCCTTCCTCTGGAATGAAGGGCTGGCTCTTGAAAGTAGGCCCATGGAGTGACAAAAGCCTGAAGCACTGAAGTTGCTGATGTTTTTTCTCACAGTGGCAGGTGAGATTTGTAGGTGAGTGATGTTAAAACCAGGTTGGTGGGTAAGCCTCTGCTTCCAGGTACCCTTCAGCCAGTGCCATGAGCCTGAAGAGGAATCAGCTGTTTAATGTTGAATTAGTGATTAGTTCTGGATGCAGCAACAACGTGAAAGGAGAAAGGCTGGGGCTTTGCCTCTGGAGGAGGTTGGGGCATTATCTGGATGCCACTTTTCTTCCTGCTTCCCTGCTCATCCCATGTCCTTTTCCTTCTCTGTGCCACTGGACCCTTCTCCACCTCATGGATTTCAAGCCATGTCATGTGGCTCAGCACAGTGCAGAGGGCTCTGCCCTCAAGGGAAGGGCATCTTGATTTCCAGCACGGGGCAAGGAGGCACTTGGTGAGGAACACATGGAATCCATGAGTAAGGAAGTGAGTGTGCAGCATTTCTGGGGCACAGAGCTCCCTGGAGTAGTGGCAGTGGAGATTTTTCCCTGCTCCTTTTGCCTTTGCTGCTTTAAGGAAATAGGATTTTGTGAGGTTTTTGGTTTTTTGGTTTTTTTTAAATAAACAAGATTAGCAAAGATTTATTTTTCTCTCTTCTAATAGTAATAAGGATTAGGTACCACTGGGTCTAGAGGGACAGCAGTCATAAATGAATCAAAAGAAACTGTGAAATCTAGTATGTAACGTGTGATGGTGAATGGCTCCTAGACCAAAGCAGGCAGCGGCCGCCCAGCTGTGCCACCCCGCTGCGGGATAGAAGAGCTGTGCCTTCAGGTGTGCTCGCCACGCAGCGGGGTTGAAGCCAAGGTAGGTGCTGTACAGCTGAGATGGCAGGTACTGCAGGGATGGCTGGGTGGGATGTGGGTCAGCCCCACAGCCCTTGCCACCAGGCACAGCTGTAAGTGCTTGAGTGCTGTGTGAGTGGGAAGGGCATTGGCCACCCAACTCTCATCACGCTGGGCTCCTGACTCCATTTGCTTTCAGGTGATATTCATGCAAATGTGCCAAAAGCAGCAGCAGTGCTGGGATCCTTGCTGCTGAACCTCTGCCTCTGTCCAGCATGCAGCCTGGCTGCATGTCAAATGGCACCTGAACCTCCAGAAAGTAAAAAGATTTTTGTCCCTGAAGGTAATATTTTTGAAGCACTTAATGTTTCCTCCCTCAGTAAGTGGACGGGCAGTTGAGCTGTCTCTGGTGGTGATGAAAGGGGATCACAATTCCAGCTGACAGCAACTTTGTATGATCGTACTCAGTTTCCCTCTCGTGGTTTGCAAAGGAATTAACTGGGAAGATATTTAATTACTTTCCCAGCTGAATAAGGCCAAGCTATGCTGGCATGCAGAGGTTTTCATCCCGCAGCCCTGGTAGCATCAGAGCTTCACCTGAGAAGATCCAGGTAGCACCACCGAATTTTGTTAAAGCTGTAGCTCTCCCTTCTTATGGTTACAGATTTTCACCTCTGGTTTTCATTGTGGAATGGCTGAAGCTGTTAGATGAGGTCTCCTTCCATCAGGAGATATTTTCTCAAATTATCTCTCCCTCATGCTGTTTCCTACCTGCTACAAGGGTAACAAGCTCTCTTGGGCAGGACCTGTCCTTATTCCTGCCTGCAAAGACCTGGACATAAGGCCCCAATTCCTGCAAAGAAGACCTGGGTAAAAGCCCCAATTCCTGCAACACATTTCTGAAAAGTTTTTTTATGGGGAATCAGGGAGGGCCTGAGCTCTGTCTCAGAGGAAGATTTTTGGCATCCTCCCCTCTGCTTGCTCGTACTGGAGGGATTCAGCATCCTGCAGAGATGGCAGGGAAATCACAGGATTATTCCCTATGATGATTATCTTGTGCTCTCTCAGGGCTGTATAAATGGGAGCTGATTACAGCTAGAAAAAAAGTAAATTGTGTAATTAGAAAGGGGGAAGAGGGGAGGACTTAAACCTCTGCCTGAAGGTGTCAGTTTGGAGAGAAGAGTGGAAAAGAGAATGTTGAGTGGCATCGTGCTGGGACCCACAGAACGGGAAAGAGCAATTGCTGACCTTGTCCCTGGCTGCTTCTGCTGCCTCAGGCAAGCCCCTTGTCTTCCCCTTTGGAGAAAGAATGAAATATTTTTCTGCTGTATCTCTTTGCCTGTTTCTTTGGGAAGGAAGGGGAACTCTCGTGCATGTCCAGCTTGCCCCAGGCTTGCAGCGTGGTTGGCTTAGGAGCAGGCTGTCCATGCTCAGGCGTTAGCATCACCCCAAATTTCCCTCTCGGACTTGTCACGAATGGTTAGAAAAGAAAAGCTATTGCAGGGTGGAGTTCTGAGCAGTTCTGTGTTGGGTGTAAGATGACCAAGATCCCTCTTGTTGGTTTACATGGAGCAGGAAAGGGCATTTTGCCTCCCCTTCCTCTTATTTTTACCCAGCCTGGTGTTGGCTAGAAAACATGTCTGTTCCTGTCGCAGGCCAAAAATCATGCAGCAGAATTGCTCTCAAAGCCACGGTGAGGGAGAGTATTAATGCAAACATTATTAATGCCGGGGAAAATAGCCAATTACCTTCCTACAGAACCACTCTCTGCTCAGTGGACCAGTAAGTATAATATGTAACATTTGCCAGTGAGCTCTGAAAGCACTTTGGGAATACAATACTGATAAATGGATTTGGATTTGAAAAAGACGGGGGGGGGGGCGGGGGGGGGGGGCGGGGGAAGTAAATTTAAGGTACTCGACATTCAGGAAGTGTAAAAGGCTGTAGGGAATCTGTGCCCACTTATAACTCAAGTCCTACAGATGCAAGAATTTGGCTTTGTCTTACATCCACTCTATTTTATGTTTTGTAGATGTGTAACTGCATTAACAGATGTTTAATAAACTGAATAGAAAAATAGAATGTAACTTGAGGTAAGGATACTGCCAAAGGGGCTTCTTGTGTTTTTTGATGTTTAAGAAGGTCAGTTGTACATCTGGAAGTGATCAAAGTAAGTTTTTACATGTCATTTATTTCCCAGGCTTACCAGTGAGACAACCAACAAAGGGGAAGTCCATCCTTCCCTTTCTCCTTTCCTCCTTGGAGGAAGAAGGAAAGACTAAGTCCTTTTTTAAGAGCTGCAAGGGCATAGCACATTGACTAGTTTGCTCTGCTGGATTTCACTCCCTGCCTGCCCCCATGTGCTCCTTGGATGGCATCTGGAGATTTAATGAGTCTCCCAAGATTTATTAACACTGTCAACTGCTGATGCCTCTGGGAACCCATGGGCTCCAGAGGACCTCCTCTGAGGCCTGTGAGAGGCACATCTTGGTATCGCAAGCTGTGTGGGAATCTCATCTTGAGGGTGCCTTCCCTGCCTGCTGGTAGAGGAGTTAACAGTGTGTATCAGAGGGCTTGGCTTATTTCATGGAGTTGTTTGGGGTTTCTCCTGTGTAGTGAGGAGAATTTAGCTGGGTGTCTCCAAAATGCTGTGATTTTGCAGTTTGTAAAGCCTCTCCTTTAAATGGCTTGGTGAGCACCAGTACTCATTTATCATGTCAGCTGTGATCCATGAAACAGGAACAGTTTTGCTCTTTCCCGAGGACTAGCCTGCCCTTCTCTTTCAAGGAAAACAAATCTACGCTCAAACTGCTGCTACTCTGAGTTTGCTTTTCACCCCAGCACCACTCTAAATATCCTTTAGGATGTACCAAAGGGATTGCCTTTATGTTCTGTGAGGGCACAAACAGCTGCTCAGTACACAGTCAGGGCTTTAGGGTCAGCTCTACTCGAACAGTTAAGTATGTAAAATAACATAAAACTGGAAAAGCATCACTCTGTTTTGAAACGTGACTGTAAAGGCATGTCCCTCCCCACGGCTTGCCTTCCTGGGCGCCAAGGGGCACCCGCCTGCGTTTGTCACAGCACCCAGTGATTTAATTCCTGCTGCCAGAGGTCAGGGCAGCCACGGGGCTCTGCCCTCTGAACCTGGGTCTCACTTCACCTCAGGCTCTTGTCCTCGCACCTTTGTGCCGACACGGCGCCCGCCCGCCCGCCAGACACCCGCACGTAGCACCAGCAGGGCCCGAGGGCCACGGCCTGCCCCCCACCGAGCAACCTCGGGGAGGCCAGGCCCCGGGGGAGGGCTGCCTCGGTGCAGGGCCCGGCCCCCCGGCCCGCAGCTCGGCCGCGCCCTCGCTCCTCCCGCCGCGGAGCCCCGAGCGGGTCGATACGGCTCGGCGCTCGCTCGGCCGTGCCTGTTGCCGTGGCGAAGAGGCGGGGCGGAGCCCGCCCGGCGCCTTTCCCGCCTGCAGCGCGGCGCGCGCGAACCGCTCCGCGCGCGGCACGTTACCGCCGGCCGTCTGCCCTGCCCCGTGAGGCGATGGTGAGTGCGGGGCGGGCGGGGGCGCCGGGCCGGGCTGAGGGGCTGGGCTGAGGGGCTGCGCGGTGTTCCCCCCGGCCCCGCTGTCCCCTCAGCGTGTGTGTGCTGTGCCCCTCTTCCAGAGGAGGAGCCTGGCTCCCAGTCAGCTGGCCAAGAGAAAAGCGGGCGGCGGCGAGGAGGAGGAGGAAGAGGAGGAAGGCTGGCATCCCCCGACGGTGAGTGAGGGGCCCTGGGACTCGGCGGCGGAGGGAACGCCCGCCACCCTCGGCGTTGAGGCCGGCCTCGCCCAGGCGGGGCTGGGGCGGGCTCGGCCCCGTGTGACTGCCGGAGCCCCTGCAGCCGGGGGCGGGGCGGGGGGCCGGGACCCGCCGCTGCCCAGTCAGTCCCAGGTGCCTGATCGGGGGTTGTTATCGCCCCCGCCTTCTGGGGATTGAGGACCAGGCTCTAAGTTTATGCTGTTTTCACTAGCTGGGAGAAAACTTATGTCAGGTCATGTAGTCAGTAGAAACTTCATTGTGTGCGTGTGATGCTTCGTGGGTTATGGAACAAACTATCCCTGGGAGAGCTTCCAAGTGTTTGTGAGAGGGCTGGTAACTAGGAATAGGTAGATGTTCAAGACAAAACAGAATGTTGTCATGCTATGTACTGTGTGATACAGGTTAAAGAGTCTCACCTAGCGCTTCCTGTGTCAAATCCCTTTTTCTGTGCCAGCAGGTAGTTAAAACCATGCCTCAATCTGAAGACGACTGTGATAAATCAGGAAACATATCAAATGACTTCATGCCACTTGCTAAGTGCCTGAAATTTAGGTTTCAGTGTGAAGCCTTTTCACCTGTGCAACAGCAGATGCTGTGGGAGCCTCAGGGGACTTTCATGTAGTTTGTTCTGTGCTTCTGACCCTTCCTTTTTTTTTTTTCTTCTGCTTTTTTTGTTTTTTAGGGGAGGAGTGGGACAGGACAAATCTTAGCACAGACAAAGCTGCCTTTTTAGGTTAGAAAGTGGTAGCTACCTTAGCTAGGAGAATTTTTTAACCTTTATGCAGGTTAAACTTTAGGGCATGGTGACCTTTGTGGTGTTGCAGGCTCTGCCCTGTGGTGAGGTGGGGGTGAGTAATGATTGTGTCTGTTCAGAGATGCTCAGCTGGCTGGGTGGATTGTCTGTGTGGTTAGGTGCTTACTGAGTGTGACAGCAATGCATCTATCTTCTGGTCTCGCCAAATGCCCTTGAGTTGGTTTGTCTTGATGCTGTTTTTCAGACTCGGAAGAGACAGAAGCCTGTCAGCGAGACAGAGGGTGGAGAATGTTACAGGTCGCCTTTCCGGAAACCCTTGGCTCAGTTGACCAATAGACCTCACTGCCTGGATAGCAGTCAACATGTAAGTGGGTGTTACTGCTGGCACACTGTAGCTGGTGGGTTGTGTATGGAGCTCGTTCATCAAGGGAGTCCAAATGCTTCCATGGACCCTTTTAATCAGAGGTGTTATGGAAGTGACATACACACAGAGTCTTTAGGAGAGGCTTTTGCTAGCTCCAGCCATTTAATGTTGAAGGACGTGTGGTGCGGGAATGTTCTATAATCGAAATCCTGAATAAGAGAGTTCTGTGGAGCCTAGGTGAGGGACAGTGCCCAGGGGCATGGGTAGCTTTCCACGCAGATGGCTCAAGTGCTGTCTGCTTGCCCAGTTTGGTCTGGGCTTCCACTTGCTGGAGACCAGGTGCTGGACTGGCTGGGTGCTTGCTGATCCAGCATGGTTGTTCCTACGGTGGTAACCCAGTTCCTTTACAGGAAGTCAATTGCCTGACTGAATTACCAAGGCGGGGGAAGCAATAGCATTTAAAGAAGTGAATAATGCCAGTGGATTTAAGAAGGGGAGTTAAGAAAAATCGATTTTACACATTAGAAAACCCAAAGGAAAATAGTTTTGAAAAGTGGAGTTGTGGGGGGAATTGTGCAGGTTTGTTACTTTCTTTCTTTTGGATATTCTTGAAAATATTTGGAGTTGAAGCTTGAATAGATGGACTGTCAGCACCTGGCAAAATTAACTTCTCAAAAAATGTTCTGGGCTTGCCTTCTTGAGCAGTCTGTGATTTTAGACTTCTTAAGTATGTTTTCTTTCTGAATTCCTAGGAGGCTTTTATCCGCAGCATTTTGTCCAAACCCTTCAAAGTCCCCATTCCAAATTATAAAGGTAAGATGAGGAGGTTTAAGGATTGTCTGTGTTGACTGACTGGGGTAAAACAGATGATGCTCAAGCCTGTCAGTGTATCTGTGGGGATTATTGTTATTTTTTGCAGTGATGCGTATGTTCCAGAAATCCTGATTTAATTTTGAAAGAAAAATACTGTCACATTAGCCAAGTCTTCATATTTCTTACTAGTGTTTAGTTTGGATAATCCTACATTTCAGAATCGGATTTTGTGTTCTTACGGCTATATATTTGATGTAGTGCCAGAAGATTGTACACCATATCGCAAATACAAAAGTAAGATGAATTCCAAGCGATGAAGGTTTACCATCTAAATAATACCCTAATGATACTAACAGACAGAAGGCTGTAGGTGAAAAAGATAGTACATGCCAGTTTTCTTTCTACTTGGCTTGGTGTGTTGAGTCACAAGGTGATCTTCAGAGCAATGTAGTCTTGAAGTTCAAAGCCTCAGCTGGTTTGAATCAGTGAAACACAAGATCTCAGAAACAAATGGGCCAGATCTTGTCTCCTTCCCCTTCACCGTTCAGCTGGAAAATTCGAAAGCAGATCAACCAGTTTCACTCAAACTTTAGTTACAAAAATATGTCCGTAAGCAGACACTGACTATGAAATGACAAGCCCCAAAAGAGTTCGGCAAAGTTAGTTTGTGGAAAAGCAGATTTGTCAGGAGGCTGAAACAGAACTGTAACTGGAGGAGCTGCTTTCTGCAGCTGTTACCTTCCTGTCTTAATTGGGAGATGAGGTTGTTTCGTGTGCTCTTTTCTTGGTGTGCATGCATTGGTGCCTCAGCTTGCAAGGAGCTTTAACAAGCAGTGGGCAAACTGACCCTGCTTGAATCTTTCCCAAGCAAAATCAATCCTGGGAGCACAGTTGCCTGAGTTTTGATGGGAAAAGGGATTTCTGTGCGTGTTCTTTTTGTGTTCTTCTCCGTTCCAAAACTGTGACATCAAAATATAATACTAGGAAGTACTAGGACTCATGCTTGGTTTCTGCTTTTCACAGGAATTGGCTTCAAGGCTAGACATCTACTGTTGCTCAGCAGAGAGAAAAATAATACCCTAGAGTATGTAATGGCAGTATGGTGCTAACTATGATACTGTAAAACTTCATCACTTTGAAAGATCAATTCCTGACCTTGCATAAAAGATACAATTTTGGCTAAGTCTGGGTTAAGTGATCCAGAAAGAGGGTTTGACCGAGTATATACTGTGTATTTGGGAATGTATTTCTTGAGCTGCTGAGATGTACGTTCTGGAACTCTGCTTGTCTTTCAAAAACCTTTGGGTACTAGGAGTAGCTCTGATGCCCAGAGACAGTTGAGAGAGACTTTGTGCCTGTTTATGGTTGGATGCCAGTGGCACAGGTCTGCGGTGAAGTTGTTGGTCACCTTGCAAGACAGCATATGCTGTTGTGTGTCAGCATATATGGCATCTGCTGCACCCAGTCATGCCCATTTTGGTGTACCCAATCTGGTGGCCAATGCCATTGCTCCATCTTTGCCTTTGTTCCTTCATTCTGTTCTTTCCTGCTGCAGAGCTACCTGCTGTGTGCTGGCAGAGTGCTGCCAAACAGTAGCCCTACGTAGGTGTGCTGTCTGCACCAGTTTGCATCTCCACTCCAGCACACAATTAACTAACTGTTCCTAAATGTAATCAGACCCTTCTGCAAGGCTCTGCTTTCTGCCAGGAAGGAGTTGTTCTTTGAGTTGTGCCTTTGTTTGCTTCCAGGGCCACTCGGTTTGCGCGCACTGGGTATCAAACGGGCAGGGTTGAGGAATCCTCTCCATGACCCTTTTGAGGAAGGAGCTCTGGTTCTGTACGAGCCCCCGCTGCTGAGTGCCCATGACCAGCTGAAAATAGACAAGTGAGTCATCACCTGGCGCAAATGTTTCAGCTCTGATCTCCTTGTACACATAGATTTACGCGCTTTCTTCCCAAATGTGTCTGAGCTGAACGTCAAGGGAATTTTAGTGCCAAGTATTCGGCCTCTGAATTGGTTCAGGTATAGTAACAATCAAAGGAGGAATGTACCCGTGCCAGATCTTTGTGTTCTTCCACAGGCTTTTTTATCTCACACTCATCCAAAATTTAAATCTGTTGCAGGGAATGAGCATGGACACATGAAGAAGCTGCTTAGAAAATCTTATGGCTTAATCGTTAGTCAGGAAACATCAGCATCTAAGGACAAGCAAAGGGTGACTGACAGTCAAATGTTAGGCTGCCTAATGGTTTCTATTCTGAAGTAGTTCCTGTTGTGCTGTTATAACTTAAAAGAGCTGTCAGCTGGATCTTCATGGACAGGGGAGGGTTTTCCACTCTCCAGTAATGCAGTTACAATATAGTTATCAAAACAAGAAAAACAATAATGACTTTTTAACTGTGTCTCCAAACCATATTCTGCCCTTGTTTTAACCACAGACCAAATACATAGTTTTACTGATGTTTCAGACCTCTGTGACTTCATTCTCAAAACTGATTCAAAATTAATCCATTTTTCGCTTTCTTGTTGGCAGTTGCTTCCCTCATGCCACTGGGGAGTCCTCAGTATAACAGTGAGATTTAAAAAACCCTAAACATATGCTGTGCCAAATTCATTAATCACACTGTCTTCTTCCTTGACTGCCTCCTGCAGGGACAAAACACCTGTCCATGTTGTGGTGGATCCTGTCCTCAGCCGTGTTTTACGGCCCCATCAGAGAGAAGTAAGTTTTCCATTGGGACCTGAGAGTGTGGCTGGAGGGCTTGGTGCATTTCTGAAAGCTGCAGTTCTGCTGGAATTGTTACCCACCACTGTGAGGTGTACATAGCCCTCACAGGCTAACAGTCTGTGACAGTCTAACAGACTCCAGTCTGTTGGAAATGCAAAGTGAAACATTTAACTGTCCTCTTAGAGGCCTGAATGCTGCAAATATCCTCTATTCTGTGTTAAACAAGAGGATGTGCTGGGAGTATGACAGTCCTGTTCATCCTTAAAAATGTGGAAATTTGCTGCTTGCTTGTGGGTAAGAATTTTCTCTTTTGCCTCTGATCTAGCAGGGACAGAGCACTCCCAGCCTAAACGTGATGCTGCCCAATGCACAAGTGTGTTCTCTGTGGGGTTGTAGGTCAGGTCAGCTGATAGTGGAAACTGGGGAGTTTCTGGACTGTTGTGCACTGGTTATGCAGGTCTAGGAAAGCACGTTGGCCGACTTCTATGTCACCAGTGGTACCTTAAGAAAAGACCAGATTCTTCAGGGAGATGGAATCTTGCAGACTTGGGGCTGAAAGTCCAGCCTTTACTTATCTTGAAGTCTGGAGATGGAGCTCTGCCGAGTGGAACCCTATGTGGAAGGTGGTGAGATATAGTTGCAGTAAATTATGTTGCAGTCCAGTCTTGAGTTGGGCAGGGCAGACTGCTGTGTTTTGCTGGTCAGCAGAATTAGTTGGATCTTCAGTCGCTGAGCCAGGAAACGCTGAAGCTCTTTTTCTGGTACCATGGTTCCCAGGACAGCGTGGAGTAGATTCCTGCTTCACTGTGTTTTATTTGGACATAGGTATTCACACCTTTGTAGGTGTGAGCTGTCCATGACCTACGTAGACTTGGAATTCGCCAGTGGAAAGTGCCAAAAAACATTTTATGTTGTAAATATGTGCAACATCACAATATTGAAGCAGTGGGTACTAATTGCCAAATATATAATGTAGGTATCTGAACAGTTTGAAGTTCATCACAGATGCAGTATGTTATCATTTAAGCCTAGAGGCAGCACAGATGGAAGTTGTGCTTGCTGATCTTGCAGGCTAAGCGGGTCAAGCTGGATGTATCCCTGCATGGGAGATCAGTTGGCTCTAAGAGCACTGTAGGCTGCTCCTGGCTTGTACTTTTATCTCAGAGTTGGTACTGAACCTGTGATCCAGTGCAATGCTTGTGTCTGGCTACATAGCCGGAGGCACTCTGGTTTTGGGTAAGATACTGCCTGCTGGTGCTTTTGTCAAGTAATGATAGTTATGTTGGTGTACTAGGCACGCTCTGGGTTTTGACAGCTGAATATCTCTGTTAAAGCAGTCTCTGTTCTAGTCTAACAAGTCTTTGCCTGCTAAGATTCCTGTGCTGCTTCAGGTGGTGCTCCCAGACTGTACAGCTTCACTCCATCTTTGTCATGTCTTTTGCCTGGTTGCTGGGAGGTTACCCAGCTGGATCCCCAGTCAAATGCACTCTTTTTGTCATTGATGTATTTCATAATTATTCAGCTGGCTTAAATAAACGTCATGAACCTGTTGTTAGGGGCCTAAGAAAGAAAGAAAAGGATTTGAAGGTACAAGTGAAGGTGTTCCATCTTCCGGTCCCAAGTAGTGGAGCACAGAGGCATGAATCCATCCAGGTGTGTGGTGACACAGTGCAGGAAGCTTATATGTTTCCAATACAATGCCCTTATTTTCTCTGACTGTCATCACATGTTAGAGGAACATTTTGCAGATCTTGGGGTGTGTGTGTGTGTGTGTGTTGTTGTTTGTTTTTTTTTCTTTCCCCCTGCTTTTAGTTTTGGTGATGTGTCAGAGCCTAATGCAGGGCTGAGCTCTTCTCCCACCATGTGATGTGGGCTATAATCTCAGCTCTGTGTCTTCTCTGAAGCTAAATCTGCTTTGGACCTTGAGTCCCCAGGTGAGTCATTGCACTTCTAGGCAGAAGTGGTGAGGTCTGCTTGAGGGTGTTCTGGGAGTAATCAGGCAGCAGAAACAATTCTGCTCGCTCTATGATTCTGTGTTTCTAAAACTACCTAATTGGGTGTTGTTAAGCTGATTAACCTCTTTGCAGTGATTGATGCAGGCTAGCTGATGGCCTGGGTCTATCTAATGCAACCAAGGGTAGAAATTTCTGGAAATTTATGTCAGGAAGCTAGTTATAATTGTACAGTTAAAATGTAGTAGGATGTTACAAGCTATGTGTTGGCACCAGTAATGTTGTTCCAAACCAGGTGTGGCTGCATTTTGGCTCTGTCTTGGGTGATTTCCCTCAGTCTCTTTAGAATATGCATGTCCTTAGGGATGTGCTACACAGATTTGCTGTTTGTTGTAGTACCAGTCCTGTGCATTGTGGTAATGAAGCTGTAATGAAGTTGTCATTCTGCTGGTGTCCCCATCCAGCTCTGAGAGAACAATTTTTTGGCAGGGAGTGAAATTCCTCTGGGACTGTGTGACAAGCCGGCGGATCCCCGGGAGTCATGGCTGTATCATGGCAGATGAAATGGGGCTGGGCAAAACCCTGCAGTGCATCACACTCATGTGGACACTTCTCCGGCAAAGTCCAGACTGCAAGCCTGAAATTGAGAAAGCCATGGTGGTGTCTCCCTCCAGCCTGGTGAGAAACTGGTACAATGAAGTAGAGAAATGGCTGGGGGGAAGGATCCAGCCACTGGCCATTGATGGAGGCTCCAAAGAAGAGATTGACCGTAAGCTAGGTACAGAAATGTTTGCAAATGGTGTGGTTGGTTGACTTAGGTCAAAATCTTGCATTGGAAGAAGCCTACAGTAGCTGATTTGAACATCTCTGGGCTGTCATTAGAGCTCTGGAAACTGACAAAAGTCTCTCCACTAACATGTTTAGGTCAGACCCTTGCCTGTTGGTAATAGCTGATCTTTTGCAATAATCAAAGTCCAGTCATGTGCTTAAGTTAGGGCAGTCCCAGTGCCTCTTCTTTGCTCTAGCCAGAAGCCAGGAAAGGACTGGGCAGAGGTAAGAGGGGGATGGAAATGGGGACGGTTGTGGGGAAAATAGCACAGGTATATGTGGGTGGAAGGGATGCTATGAAGTAATTGAAACGGACAGGTTTTCCTAGATTTTTAAGGCAAAAGTTTTAACTATAGAGGTTGAACCTTTTTCTGTTGGTTTTCCTCATCCCTTTTATTTTTTCTTTTTACCTCCTTTCTATCTGCAGTTGGCTTTATGAACCAGCGTGGCCCGCGAGTGCCTTCACCCATCCTGATCATCTCCTATGAGACCTTCCGACTCCATGCCGAGGCATTACAGAAAGGCAGTGTTGGGCTGGTGATATGTGATGAGGTACAGGGGAATCTTTAAGGGGAATCTGTTCCTGATAATTTTCTTGAGATCTGGGCAAAACTGGCTCTGCTTTCTTAAAAGCAGGGAGGGCTGCAGGAAACAAGGTTTAGCTGTGGACGGCACCCATTGTGGTGTTTGAGAGGCTCTTGGGTAACTATCTCATCCATACTGGCTGAGGCTGAACAAGAGAGGGTGTTTTTGGGAGCTGAGATATGAAGAAAATCCAGGTGGTGGTAACTGTGGCCACTTGGTAGGTCTCTGGCTGGTTGGGGGCACCTACTAGGGCCCTCTCAGTGTGAAATATGTAGTAGAAAGGAGGTCCACTGCCTATCTCTGACACTGAAAGAAGAGGCCTTACCGTGTTGGGAGGGTAGTGCCCTAGCTCACTGATCTTGTTTGCATTTGTTTGTGTCTGTCTTTGCTAAAGTAAGAAGTATTTTCTGTTTGGCCTGGCCTCATGTTCTGCCCAGTAATTTTTAACATGACTCTGTTTTGAGCAAGAGGTTGGACTGGAGACTCCCAAGGTCTCTCCCAGCGTAAATGATTCTGTGATTCAGCATGTTCCTGTGTGTAGTTGGCTGCTGGCATCTGGCCATCTTATTCTGTGCTTGGGGAGTTTGAAAGGCACTCCCATGGCAGGGACCCTCTTTCCCTCTCCGTAGCATCCTGCTTGAGGCAGAGGTAGGAGAGTGGCGTGAGGAGTTATGTCATGTGCTGCTTATTCAAGAGGAGACAAACCTGGCTTAGATCTAGCAATCAGGGAGTCAAGTTTGCCAAGCCTGTGTTATCAAGCTCTGCTTCCACCTGGCTGAAATCGAGTTGTTTTTTCATGTATTGATCCCTGTTTGTGGTTATAGGTAGTGAGAGCCAGAGATGCTCTAAAGGACAAAATAAAAAAAAAAATGCTCTCTGCCTCCTTGAAACGATCAAGCCAGGGGCCTCAGCCACTGTTGAGGTGTCCTCTGCTGCCAGTTAGAGGGAATTTGTTAAATTAGCGGTGCCACCCAGTGGTTTGGGTTCGTATTTGCTAGAGTAGTGCTGAGAGGAGCTTAATAAGAGCATCCTCACAAGTGTAACTCCAATCCACCTATCTACCAAGTCCGTGACTGCCCGCACCTCTCAGTGCCCTTGGGATGAGACCAACAGCTAGGGATGCTGGGAATACAGGTCCTTGGCCTTGTCTTCCATATGTTCCCAATAAATACACAGCTCTGCAGTGGTCTGGCACTTAGAAAAAGTGTCCCATCACTTATGCTTTAGCATAGCACTCAGATGCTAATAAAGTTGCTTTTCCCAGGCATGGGAAATGGGGCCTGTATTCATGTTACCCCAGTAAGAGGTGTGCAACCTCTTTTTATTAGTGTGCAAAGGCCTGAAAATCCTGGATATAGGTGGTCTGAGTGGTTTGTGGTGTTGACCTTGAGTGATGCAGTGTTACTTTCTCCAGAGTTCAGGGCCTCGTGTTGATAGCTGAAAACATCTCCATCTTTGAACAGGAAACAGTTTTTATAGCTAAGATTAATGTGGTGGTTGTTGTTTTTGTGGTAGGCCCTCTTGCCTGGATGTGACTCAGGTGTTCCTGGTCTCGGAAGCTTGTAATGTCATGTTGCCTCGCATAATGGCTTCAGGTTTCCCACCAGATTCTTGCCTTTGAAAGAAGTCTGTTGCAACAGTTAATACACATACACCACTTAGTCCACTACCAGGAATGGGAAAAGTGGTGAGATGCCTTGTGGGAGATACAACATACCAGTGTTGATGAGGATCTCCAAGCTGCTTCTGATCAGGGCCACTGGATTTATCAGCTTCATTCCTTTTTTCTTTTTTTCAAAGGGCCATAGACTGAAGAACTCTGAAAACCAAACATACCAAGCTCTCAACAGCTTAAATACACCTCGACGAGTCCTTATCTCAGGCACCCCCATTCAGAATGACCTGCTTGAATATTTCAGCTTGGTGCACTTCGTCAATTCAGGCATCCTAGGTAAGAGTTGAATGTGTGAGAGACATGAGGGAGGGGGAAATTGCTGGCAAGGCCTCCCCTAGCTACCAGTGTTAGTGAAAACAGCAACCAAGACATTAGTGAGAGGAAAGGTCACATACAGGTTGGAGACTTACTCTCCTTAAGTTTGTATCCAGAAAGCTTAGATCAGGGTGTCCTGTTCTAGAGGCTGTATATCATCAGAGCTCTGTTTCAAGAAGATTGTAATTTAAAGTACACCAGTCTAACAGGTATTTTGGAAGGGGAATTAATTGAGATGAAATAGATATAAGACCCCAAGTACTACATGGCTGATCTTGCCTAGCTATACTGGTTAGCCAAAATGTTCATGTAGACTGGAAGTTTCTTTGACAGTAAGCCCTTAGAGATACTGCAGGAGTTGCTGGGCAGGAAGAACCAGCTCATAATGGTACTTCCCACAACACTTCCAGGCTGTAGCAAGTTCAGAAATCTAAGCCAGGAATGATGTCTTTGTAGGAAAGGCTCCATGGGGAAGAGAGTTTGACATAGCATGCTCTCTGCATTGAGTATGATAGGCAGCCTGGGAAATGGCTTTTTCCCCCGTGCGTGCTCTCATATCCATTTGGCACAGGAGACTGAAGTGACTGGTGTGAGGTGGAACTGTGTGCTGTGTGGTAGAGTTAAGCAACAAAGCCCAAATTTCTGGCAGTCTGCCGTCCCACTTTCAGATAATCAGAGAAAGCTGAGGGTGGTGCCTAGCATTTGGAGTTAAGACTGCTCCTGTTTTTTAAGGCAATGGAGTCCTGTGCATATGGGGTTAACTTCATCTGAGAGAGAAGGAAAAATGTCTGGAGGAGAGATACCGACTAGTTTTCAGTATCAAACCCCTTCTGCAATTGCTGGTAGCAGACTGAAATACTCTGACTCTGGTTCCTATGTTCTGCTTATGCCAGCAAGCTCTGTTTTCATTTTAAAAGCAAAGTAGTCTTTGCATGCTCTCCTGCATCACTGGGTTAGGAGGTGTGCTTTCCAGTGTGGAACAGCTTGTTTTTGCCAAGAGAGGTAGTTTTTTCTGTCAAGGGATGAAAATAAACCAATCTGTAAATCATTTCCTTGTTGGTGTAACTCAGCACCCATGTTGGTCTGGGATTGTTGTGCATCTAGTCCAAGAGGCTTCTCATTAATTCTAATGCATGCACAACTCCAGTTAAACACCATTCATCAGATTCTTAGTCTTGCAAGCAGCAATTGGGATGTATCTTTCAGCTGTTGAGCCCTCAGGATTTCTCAAGGAAACAATGGGGTAGAGTGGTAGATGTTCTACATCTGCTTTTTCCGTGCACTTCAATTTTGGGTAGTTATTACAGGGAGCTGATGTGATTTCCCCTGCCCCCCTTGACCTGTACTTTGGGCAAGGCTAGTCTCCCTGTAGTTTCAGTTTGGTTTTTTCTATGATGAGGTTAATACTGTAACTACTGCTGGCAAAACTGCGTGCATGCAGCTTTTTCCCACTTCCAGCCTGTGACCAGTATTAAGCAACTGATTACAGATAATTTTGGAACAGGCACGCATAATGCTTGTGCTGTTGTTTGCAAGGATGAAATCTGGGGATAAAAGTATAGCTGGAATGTGAGCAAAACCAGTACATGCCTGATGACTCAGGTTTAGCTGAAACTGTATGACCTATGCAGTGCATTATTGCTGGAGTACATTATTTTCTTTGGTACTGGTTTGCTTTTCCTGACTAGAAAGGAAAACAATTCATACTGATGAGGCGAGAGTTTGTTTTATCTGCTAGGCCCCATGCTTGTGGTATGATAACTGGAGCTGTGGGGTACTGATTAAAGGTTATTTGGTGGTAGTTGTCACCTTTTCACTTCTGTTTTGTACAGGGACTGCACAGGAATTTAAAAGACATTTTGAAATTCCCATCTTGAAAGGCAGAGATGCGGATGCAAGTGAAGCTGAGCGACACAAAGGAGAAGAAAGGCTTAAAGAGCTGATCAGTATTGTGAACAGGTGAATGTCATCCCTCTTCTCTTTGCAGAGCTTTTGCCAGATCTTTGCAGACCCTTGGTGTACACTGGTATCTTTCCAAATTACAGTTGCAGCTATAATGAATTCTCTTGCCAGTTATGTCTATTCAGCAAGTGATTGTGCAAGTATGTATTGCCTGAGAAATCTAAATAGCATGTAGCTTTAGTCTGAAAAATAGCACATTGAAATGACACAGTTAGCTGCAGTCAGCCCCAAGCAAATGTACTCAGGTATTGAATCATGATTTGACTCTTATGTTTCTGTTTTCTCGTGGGATCTGAATAGTCAGGCAGCATCCTTTTATTTGTGTTAACATAACTACAGTGTAGACTGGGTCAAACTTGAGATCCATCCAGCCCAGGTGTTGTGTGGCAGACAGAAAGTGTCTAAGGAATATTGCTCAGTTCTGCTGTTGATTGCCTAAGTCACAAAAGAGTCCAGCTCACACTTTCATAGCTGTGTTGGCTCTGTAGGGCTAATGGGATTAGACTACAAGTGTCAGAGATGTGACTTATGATCCCCGAGAAGCGCTTCTGTGATGTAAAATGCTGTCTTATTTCTCTTTGGTTGATTTTGGGGATTTGTTTAAACCTGGTTTCTTTTCTATTCACGAGTACAACCAGTTTATCCACATCTGCTGGCAATCACTTGTGTCTCTTTAAGAACTCTTTCTAGACACTCAGTTGAATTCTCAGCATTGCTGGTGTCTTAATTTCTTTTTTTTTTGTTTTTAAATCTGAGCTTTTGCAACCATCACAAATATGACCCTGCAGTTCATAGTCATGGTAAATTGAATTTCACACTAAGTACAGCCTCTCTATGGAGACAGCTTTCACCTTGACTCAGGTCAGCTTGCAGAAACCTAAGAGAAATGAAAGGCTGGGAGGAGGAGAGCTTATTCCTTCTTAAGGTGCATTTATTTCTTTTTCTAGTTGATAGAAAAGAGGTGTAAAAGTGAGTTCAGGAATGCTTGTGCCTGTGTTGAGGTCTGTGTCCTTCCTTTATTGTGTAACAGTCACGATGCATAAATAGGGAAGATGAAGCTTGAAAGTAGTAACAGATTAATTTATTGAATTTGGTGGGAATTGTAAATGAGAGAGTGATGCAAAGACATGTGGAATCGTAGGTGTAAGGCTGGAAGGGCCCTGTAGAAGTTGTCTAATCCATCTTGCTGTCCTAAGGTAGAAGGTGTTAGACCTAAACCATCCCTTACTTAACACCCACCCAGCACTGAAGACCTTACAGATTCCTCAGGACACCTTTTCCAGAGCATCACTGTCTTTGCAGTTAGAAAATGCTCTTAATGTGTAACATAAATCTTCCTTACTGCAGTTTAAGCCTGTTACTTTTCATCCTACTGCTTATGAGTTTGGAGACCAGATTAATCCTTTCTTTAATAGCCTTTGACAGATTTTGGGGCCATCGTATATCCCTGCTGGTTGTCATCTTTAGGTTTTGTAACATATTTTTGTTGTGTC
Source organism: Falco rusticolus (assembly GCF_015220075.1). NCBI lineage: Eukaryota > Metazoa > Chordata > Aves > Falconiformes > Falconidae > Falco > Falco rusticolus. Next base: position 10,583,035 of record NC_051197.1, on the reverse strand, counting down.
CTGGCAGAACTGGGTTTTTCTGCACTTCGTTCTTATTCTGGTTGCTCAGTTCAGCAGTTTTTCTAGTCCATCCCATCTTTTCTAAAGTGTGGTAGAACTGTTCCATGGGGCATTTCTACAGCCCCAAAGGATATGCCCTTCACTGAAATTGGGCCAGAAAATGAACCTGTCTTGGCTGAGGATGGCTACTTAATTATTACGTGGGGAGCTGCCTGCTTGTGCTTTGGGTTATGTCTGTAGTGTGTTGTGGTTAAATCCTGTCCTTGTTTGCTGTCCATGCTGCTGGTCTGTTGCAGCTCAAGTTGAGAGTGCTGTTGGTAGTCTGATGAAGAACTGAGTTTCTCTTGTAAGGGACTGGGCTTTGTCAGGTGGAATCATGCACAATCCCTCCATGTCCGATGAACCAAATTCAGAGGCGTCACAGAGACAATGGGTTATACTGGGCTCTGTAGCATGGGCTGATGGAGCTTCTTATCCTGGCTTTGTGTGGGTGGTGGGTGTCTGGCCTTTGACATGCCATGCGTTGGACTGTCACAGACTTTTGTACATAAGATATCTAAGGGACACTGTGTTGAGCTCATGAGGAATAATAGTGATAAAACAGGGTTTTGACATCATCTAAGCATCTGATCTTAATTACCCTCCCTGCAGGTGTTTAATTCGAAGAACTTCAGACATCTTGTCCAAGTACCTGCCAGTGAAGATCGAGCAGGTGGTCTGCTGCAGGTACCAAAAAGCACATACTCTGCCAGGAAACAGGAGGAGCAACAGGAAGGACTAAAGTGTTGCAAAAAGCCCTTCCGTGCTTTCCTCCAGGAATGAGATTGTAGCCATTGGCGATGTGTTGCTTTTCCTCCTGAATCGTGGATGGACAATCTGCAACTGGTGGATCTGCTGGCCAGATGGCATGCTCTGAGCAGCTGTTTACAGTAGAGCCCTGGGCTATGCAGAATACCTGCAAGCTTCTCTTCTAGCTCTGGGCTGAGATATCATTGTTCTACCATCAGCCTTGAAGGCAGTTCTAGGCTATCCATGCTGTGGCCAAAAAAAAGCAGATTAAAAGGAATGCACTGTGTAGATGGAGGAAGAAGGATAGGGTTGGTCTGGGCACAGGCTGAGACTGCAGAGCTCTTGTTCTGTTTCAGACTGACACCTCTGCAGGCTGAGCTGTACAAGAACTTCCTGAAGCAAGCCAAGCCAGTGGAGGAGCTGAAGGAGGGCAAAATCAGTGTGTCATCTCTCTCTTCCATCACTTCCTTGAAGAAGCTCTGCAATCGTGAGTTGATCCGCTTGTGTAATGGGTTTTGGTTTTGCACTGTTGGTGGAGGGTTTTTTGGGTCTCCCCTGTGTACTCTGCACTCTGAGCTCTGTTTGTTTTCCAGACCCTGCTCTTATCCATGATAAGTGTGTGGAGGAGGAAGAGGGTTTTATGGGAGCCCTGGACTTGTTCCCTGCTGGCTACAGCACCAAATCTGTGGAGCCCCAGCTTTCGGGTACTGTGGAACTCAACAGTGCAAATGTGCTGCCTAACACAGGCAACCATGAGACTGTATTTAGCACCTTATCAAGTGCCCTTCCAAGGTCTTGAATTTGGGAACTGGTGCCCTAACTTTCTTCTTTCTTTCCTTTTTATCCAGGAAAGATGCTGGTTTTGGACTATATCCTTGCTGTTACAAAAAGCACCAGTAACGACAAGGTGGTTTTAGTGTCTAACTACACTCAGACGCTGGACCTATTTGAAAAGCTCTGCAGGAACAGAAGGTTTGTCTTTGGGCTTCATCTGTTTAATCCTGCAAGACTGTACTTTCAGCCTACATTGTAAAATAAACTGGCTATTTTTAAAGTTTCTATCAGCAGGAACTTGTGATCTGTTTTTTACCTCAGATGTTTCCTGAATTGGAACTAAGTGGCTTATGCTTTGGCTACTGGGGTCACTCAGCAGAAAAGCTCTGGCCCTCTGCAAAAGCTCCTAAAGCCCAGGCCCTTGTTACAAGGCTGTTTGTGAAAGATTTTTCTCTTTCAGGTAGGATGTTCTAATGGTTGCAACAGTCTGATTGCAGTAAATGCTGTATATTCCAGGTATTTGTATGTCCGACTGGATGGCACCATGTCCATTAAAAAGAGAGCAAAGGTTGTGGAGCGATTCAACAGCCCCTCGGTAAGTAGAACCTGCCAGCTGTGAGCAGCTCTGCTGCAAGTTCTGAATGCTCTAAAAGAATCGCTGCCTCTGTAGTTTAATCCAAGCCTGTCTTTTTCCACAGAACCCTGAGTTTATCTTCATGTTAAGCAGCAAAGCAGGCGGCTGTGGTTTGAATTTGATTGGGGCTAACAGACTGGTTATGTTTGACCCAGACTGGAATCCGGCTAATGATGAGCAGGCCATGGCTCGTGTGTGGCGGGATGGCCAGAAGAAGACATGCTACATCTATCGACTGCTTTCAGTGAGTCTTACTCCTCTCACCTCCTCAACATGGAGTTCTTGGTGCCAGCCCAGACGGCAGCTGTGATTGCGACCAGAAGGGGAAGAACTCTTTTGTGTTGGCAACCAGAATTGATTGGAACTTAATGGCTTCCTACTCTTAGATGTGTTGCCATGGAAAACCATGAAGGTTCAAGCCGGAGGGTCATTAGTGCAGGCCTTGGTTTCTAATGGTGACTGGCTTCTGAAAAATAGAAACTGGAAACTGTGGCTTTCCAGATGAGATGCTCCTTTGAAGTCATTTAGGCATCTGATTTCTTTAATTTCATGGGGTGTCTGATGGTGAAGTTGCTGTTTTTCAGTCTGGCTGCAGTCTGTTTTGGTTGGGTGTATGTGTACTTAATAAACAGCAAGTACATTCTCAGAATTACAGCAGCTTTTGGAATGGGATTGCCAATTAGCAGGCTCTGTAAAGGAAAAACACGAAGGAGATTAGTCTTTTCAGGCTGCTGTAACACTTTGTCCAGCAGTGCCAGTAATGATTACTGCTCAGAAATGTTGCCTCTGCCCTTGCTCACCGTTACCTCTCATCAGTTCAGATGGTGAGGTTTTGTGTTTTGTTTTGGGGTTTTTTGTAAGCTTGTGTTCCTTGATCAATTACTGTTTCGCTTTGACAAAACAGATGTTCTTTGTCCAGCTCTTCCTAATGGTGTTCCAGTTTTTATCTGACCTGGCTGCACTTGGAAGCAGGGTCCTTCTTGGCTTGTAGAACTAGGAAACCATTTTGCAAATCCTGACTAATTACCCCCTCCTTTATATTACATCTGTTTGCAAAACAGACATTTTGCTTTTAGATTTTAGTTACCTCCTTCCAGACAGTGGGTGTGATTGATCTGTGTGTGGGTGAACCAGCAAATACTGCTGATGCTTGTGTCACCCAGGGCTACCTTGTTGCTGTTTTGGGGGGGGACTTGTGTTTGTGTGTGTTGGGTTTTTTTGTTTGGTTTTGGGTTTTTTGGGTTTTCTTTTTTCTGAGGCAGTGGTTATAGCTGCTCAGCTCCTTTCCCTTCCTTCCTGCCAGCACAACTTGGTGCAGTGTGTGAGCTTCAGCCACGAGTGGCAGCTCCACCTTTTCCTCATCCATATCTGTTGAATCCGCACCTGTAGCCACGGCAAAAGACAAGAGAAGCAGAGTTGGGTTAGATCAGCAACCAAATAGGACATAGTTGGAGTGCAGCTAGTAAAACTTGCCTGTCAGCTGTACTGCTCTGGCAGGGCACTAAATGGTCCTGACAGCTTACTGCCATTTGATCTGTGCCACTTTCCCGTTGTCGTGCTCCTTTAAACTAGTCCAACTGTGCTTCATCTCTGACACTCTTTCCTGCAGACAGGGACCATAGAGGAGAAGATATTCCAACGCCAGACCCACAAGAAAGCCCTCAGCAGCTGTGTGGTGGATGAAGAGCAGGATGTAGAAAGGCACTTCTCACTTGGGGAGCTGAAGGAGCTTTTCACATTGAATGAGACCACCACCAGTGACACCCATGACAAGTGAGTATACTGAATGACTAATGGATGGGGTCAGCAAAAAAAATCCAGATTTTCTAGTGATTCAGGGGTTCCTCAGGCAGCAGGAGGAAGCTTAAGAGAGAGAGGGCCTCCAGTGTATCTGCTTTTGAGGCTGTTAACCACCTGAAAATGAGCACTTCCTTGCTGTCCTCCCTTTTTATTGTCCTAGAAAAGCTGTGCTGACTGGACAAGTGAGCAGACTATCTTGTTGCTCCCTGTGTTTGGAGGCTATGAAATACTGCAGCTAATGAAAAGAAATTGATCAGAGCTGTTCAAATTGGTGGGGCCCGACTTGGTCCTTCCTTGCTGGTCTCTTCCTGATGGTTTGTGATCTCCAGGTGCTGAACTGCTTCTACTGCCAGGCTACTCCATCTGCTAAGAATTCATGAGGCCAACCCTAGTGCTGTTCTGGGGGCTAAAAGAATCCTCTTCTGCACTGCCTTCCCTTCTCCCCCACCCCTGAGACCTGTGGTATTGTAGCCACCAGAAAGAGGACAGGGAGTGCAGGAAAATGCTTCACTGTGAAAGTTAAAACTCTTTAGTTCAGGCAAGAGTGAAGAGGATTAGTTTTAAGCCGGCTCGGAAGCTTAGCTCTTTGGAGGTGTCTTGTCTGCATGGCAACAGCGCTTGCTGGCAAGGCTGCTACTGCTCTTTGTCTCATGTGGCAGCTCAGTAGGGTGTCTGCAAAACAGCCTGAGCACAACCCAGTGGCCATGGTGGGAGCCAGGATGGAGCGGTTTGGAGGGTGGTGTGCTCTCTTGAACTTGGGAAGCCTGACACAGTGCTAAGGTGTTAGCAGTGGGGGGTGTTCGCTCAAGATCTGCCCCTAGCAACATCCCTCACCTTTGAGGAAACACCTCCTGAACTTCCTCTGGGTCCTGCTGGACCATTCCCACATGGCTAAACAGGGAGGGGGCGTGCTATTAGAAACAGAACCCCAGAGTTTCCAGAAAGTGAGAGAGTCATTCCTTATCTGTTGCACGTGCCACAGAGGAGTTGTACTTTTAAATGAAACGTGGCAGTAATTAATCCTGTCTGAAAATCTACTTGCCAATGTTTCCAGTCGAGGGGAGTTAATCCAAATGTTACTGGGCTGCATTTTTAAACAACCTGTACACTAAAATAGAACCTCACGCTGACTCTGTTCCAGGATCAAGTGTCATCGCTGTGTGAATGGCCACCAGGTACGGCCCCCTCCCGAAGGGTCTGACTGTACCTCTGACCTCTCCCAGTGGAACCACTGTGCTGATAAGAGGGGGCTTCAGGACTCTGTGCTGAAGGCTGCATGGGATGCTGCCGTCACCTTCACTTTTCATCATCATTCCCATGAGGAGCAGCGAGGGATTCCCTAACAGGTTACTGTCCCCTGTGGGGGCAAGGGCAGGCTGCTGTGGCAGTCCATCCCACTTCAGTCCCTTTGAAGGAGAGGGGCAGTGGGTGGCAGTACCTGCTGGACAGTTGTGTGGCTGTGGAATAGCATAACAGTGTGGTTTCTGAGAGGCTGGAAGGCGCTTGGCATTGTTCAGTCTGCTGCAACAGCAATGAGTCCATGGCTTTTTCTCTGCTGTCGTATTATGTGCCTGAAACACAGTCCTTTCGGAACAGGGAATAACTGGTCTTGTAGACTTGGTCAGATTCAGCACTGGTTCTCATGCTGTTGGTGTCTGTGCCTTCTACTTAGCCAAGTTTTTTCTTCAGGTTCTGCAGTTTTATAGCACTTAAATGTGCACTCGTGTTTTTCCTTGACAGCTATGGCTTACAGCTGCTGATCAGTAACTTGCAGGATCCATTTCTGTGGTGAAATGTGAACCTTGCTGATTACTCAGGAACAAAAGGATTTGTACAAAGGAAAAAAAATTCACCTTTATGTTGAACATCTGGCCTGAAAGATCATGCAGGCAGTGGGAAATCAGGTTCTGTTGAGGTAACTCCATTTCAAAAATCATTTGCTTTGTTACGGGCAGGATCCCCTGATCTAGCAGTGTTTTTTAATTAGGTCACATTACAAGCCAGTAATAAAATTCATACATTATGGGTCTTAACTATATTTTTATTATAAAAACATTACAAAAGAACAAACTACTCAAAACCTCTGTAAAATGACCGCAGAGAGTGTAGAGGGGCAATATGGTTGCAAATAAACAGGAGGCTGGTTGGTCCATAAAGAATTTTTTTTTTACAAAGTAAAATTTTCCAAATGTAAAAGATCAAGGCTTGTTTTCTACTCCCTTTAAGTGGAGGGAGAAGTTCTTATTCACAGATCAGTTGAAGTTGGAAGGGATCTCAAGGTCATTGTCCAACACCCCTGCTCAAAAGCAAGGTCACCAACAGCTGGTTGTCAAGGATCAGAACCAGATGGCTTTTGAGTCTCTCCAATAGTGGAGACAGTTATTGATGAGACATTGGCTGAAGCAACATGAAATCTGGCAAGAAGTCACACAAACTCATTTGATACCTGTCCCACTTAAAATCTTCAAACCAAGAAGATGATAGTTAGATCACATGGAAATACAGCTGTTATCCCACATGTTCTTGTGTGTCACTTCACTGTGGTACCCCTTCATCAAATGAACAGAAAAGTGATGAGAACAACTGTATGCTGCTTGAACCAGGAGAAGAAAACCCCACCTGTGCTGTGAAATAGGATCTGCTGCCCAGGAACTGAGCTGCTTAGTTCAAGCTGATCTGTTTTCTCCTGCTCCTGCATCCATCACATGACGCTGATGTAGTCAGCAAAGGCCTGGGAGGAGTCCCACGAATCACTGACCACACTACACACAGCTTTGAGACGCCGAAGAGCTTCTTGAGCTGTTTCAGCATCCTGGTCCAGCCAATTCTGGAAGAGGCGGAGGTGTGTGAATTGAATCTGCCCCCCTCTCTGCTGGATGTGACCTTCCAGCTTCTTTGTGAACTCCAGGAGCCCATCAGGTTTGATGCAATTTGAGCTTTCAGGGAAAGAAGGACACAAGTCATTAACTGTATAAGCTATAATGTAAGCAGTTTCAATTACTGTTACTTCTAGTAACCGCCAGTGCAGGTACTTGAGGACATTCCAATGCAAAGTACAACTTTCTTCACCAATACAAAGCATGAATGGTCAGTTAATTTTGATGAAAAGCAAAAACTGAAGCACAGTAATACAAAGGGCTGCAAGCTTTACAAAGTTAAGGTGGTAACTACTGAGAACTTATTATTTTGGCCTCCTTACTACTGACTTTAGACCTAGCTGTGGCCTTAAAATGGTGCTGGACCCAAGCTGCTGGCTAAGCAGTGCCAGAAGCACCTTGGTCTCATAGCAGCTGTCAACTTCCTGGACCAAGGAGCCTGGCTCAACCTACAGCTGCCAGTGTCAGCCTCATCATTTCTCTCTTCCTTCTGAGAAAACCTGGAGAGCATGTGTCAGGTCCTGGTGTTTCTAGGAGATTAAAAGGTCATTTCCCCTGCATAGATACATAAATATGAAGTTGCATGATGGATTTAATCTTGAGAGAGGCACAGTAACAATCAGGATTTGAGGCTGCTGAAGGACTGGCCATGGCTAAATAAACAGTTATGCCTATGTACTCTAAACAACCTGAGAGACATAAAGAAGGTGGGGGCAGGGGGAGGAACCAAACAGTTGTTAGTACTGCAGCAGCGCTACCCTCCATGTACATCAGGAAGGTGAGTGTCTGCATGGCTGCTCAGGAAGAGAGCAGCATTTCAGGTTGAACACCAAAGATAACAAAAGGAATGCAGAGGCATTCACGGGATCTGACAGGGCAACAACAGCATTCTCTCCTTATACAGAAGCAGTGGAAACAGCCATTCAAGTTTGGTGGCTAAGAATAAACATACATAGGGACATTAGTTCTAACTTACAGTACAGGAAAGGCTTGCAGCAGCCTCCCAAGGGAGCAGCAAACCAAAGCTGCTTTTAAGATAGAGCTTGACTCGTTTATAAAAAGGACAGTGAGATGCCTCAGAGATGCTGGAGGTCCCAGAGGCTGTATGTGCCCATTGCAGTGTTCTCTAAGCAATTCTTGTGCACGCAGTTCCTCGAGGAAGGAACAGAGCCATGCTCGGGCTTCTCAGGTTGTCTGAGGCTAGTTCAGCTCCAGCCCTCCCCAAACAAGAAATTCGGTGTGTTTAGAGCAGCAGAATACCTGACATCCAGCTGGCAAAGAGAAGAGGAGGAATCTTCGGAAAAAATGTCTGCAAGGGCAACCAGCCTGTGATTCCCTAGAAGGGGAGAAATACGGGTGTTAGGTGCAAACTGGGAACTGTCTTAAGTATTTCAATGGCCACAGGGCTGGGGTAATAGTGCAGAAAGGAGGCTGTAAGCATGTGCATGCAGCACAAAGGGCTCAGCACTGTGTTCAAGGCAATGGGAACATGTGCTGACAGGGCAGTTCGTTTCACTAGAAAAACCCCAGTTTTGTTTGAAAAGTCAATATGCAGCTTTGTTCTAAAAACAGCCAAAAGCACACAACCATGCAGGGTTAAACACAAACCTTAGAAAATAAGTGTATTTCAGGTGATCCCAAGCTTTCCCATTTCATTTCATTAAAAGAACAGAGAACAATATTCTGGATTTACCTGAAATTGATTTCTCAAATGTTTTTACTTGGCCTGTGATCCAAAAAAGTCTGCAATTTCTGTAAATCCAGTTCCACTTCTTTGACACAAACCCTTACTTTACTTGTTCCCATCCCTCCAGTGGCTACCAACAGCTTTTAAGGCACAAACTACCTAAACTTGGGGAAAACCTGTGCCTCTAAATGAGAGTAGTGTGTCTGCTGCCGGATCTGTTCCTGTAAAGAGTCTGACGCAGATCAGTGTTCAGGCACAGCTGAAGCCCTGCTGATAACTTGCTTTTACTGCAGAGAAAAGCAACCATAATGCCTGCACAGCACCTGGGCTCTTGGTACACTGCTGAATGCAACTGAAATTTTGCCTTTAAAAAATGAACTCTGTGCTCCTTACTTTGTGAACTAAATCCACCCTAATGATGCATGTGTTAAGTTCAGCACTAAGGTCACCAGCTAGCATAGTCCTAACTCCAGCCCTGAAGCTATCTCCAAGAGAGGTGGTCTAAGGTCAAGGCCCCATAGCAACATGCACAGTACGCACCAAGGCGATTCCCAGGCAGTTTGAGGCTCTTCAAAGATGAGTTTCTTTTCACAGTGTCGATTATTTCTGACAAAAACTCAGTAGTAGAGCTTTCAAACAGCCGGCAAAAGGAAAATGTGATTTCTGCAGAAGAAATAGATAGACAGTACACATTAGTACTCCCTGCGTGCTTCATTATTCCATAATTACATCCTGCAGGCAGCTCCAGTCCCTAATCCGTATGCAAGAACGAAGCTTCCCCAGCAGTGGATTGCATACAACAGCACTGCCGCTCTGTCACAGGAAGAGAGAAGAGATCACACCCAGGGAAGTGGCTTTGCCAGTTAAAGGCTAACGTGCTCTGCAGGTTAAAACATCTTTGGTTTATAGCCAAGACTATGGACTCTTCTCTGCAGCATACACCAGCTTTGCAGCTGCTCCTGTCTCTGCCCTGCTGGCACCAAGAACCAGACATGTTCCAAATCTGCTCCAGGACAGTGATATTTGCTACACCTTACACATCTGAAGGTCACCTCTTTAAAGGTCAGCCAACCAAAAGCAGCCACACCCAAGATTTTACTGTACCTTGCAGGCCAGGATCCCGAAGCAAAAGCAGAACTTCTTTCTGGTGCTCAGCCAGGTTCACATCATGAAAGCTCAGTTTGTTCAAATTCGGATTACACTCTAAAAGGAAAACAAGTTCTCAGGTGAAGCACTGTACGTCCCTGGGATAAAAAGACCCTGACCCAACTACCAGCTAACACCCAGAAAACAAGTCAGACTGTGGATAATTTGTGCCGGATTGTGGGTAATTAACAAGGAACCATCCTGCTCTGCAGGATCATTCACATGCTCAGCACAAGAAGTGGGATGGATGACACCCACTTCCTTTTCTCAGGAGACTTCAAGGATGTCCACACTGAAGAAATGGACTCATCTAAGCGGGATTAATGCTAAAGGATGGAAGATCACAGCAACGAGACCACTCTGTCACAGTGATGCTACCTGCAGGTTAGCAGAGTACCTTTGAGTGCCTCCAAAAGGAGCCCAAGCTCCTGAGAACAGGGCAGCGTGGCGCTGTCAAGGGACAACTGCTGGAGGGATCTTGATGCCTTGAGCACTGGCAGCAGGAAGGCAGTGTGCAGAGGTTCCCTGGGGAATCGGATCTCCAGCTGCTCCAGGCAGCTCTCTAAGGAAATTAAAACCACAATCAAAGAGCTTGGTCTGGAGTGCTCATAGCTAGGTCCTACAGCAAGCAAGACGTCTGCATGCCTGACACATGACTATCATTTAGGTTGGCAGAAAATGCCTATGCATCGTGCCCTGCCACACAGAGCTCTACGGCAACTCAGACCTATGGTAACGTAGATCAGTTAAGGCTCATTTCAGGACTCCTGCCAGACCACAGGGCCACTGATTCCTACTGCATTCTGGCAGCGAAACAACACTTGAGAAGAGGTCACCCTTTACACACAAACCAGTCAGTGTCCTCCCAGAGCACAGCTCTTCACTGACCCCACTCCATACTCGCTCAGGCTTTGCTCACTGCTTTTATGGTCATTCGAGGGCTAATAAGGGTGATTAGAGACCTGTGAGGCGAGAACATGCTGCTATAGCTCCCAGACCGCAATCCAGAGGCTGGGGCACTGCTTTGCCATCACCTGTGGGATTGTGACAATTAAGAGATGCTTTCCCTCTGCTTAAGTGTCTGTCCAAGTCTTACAGCCTCACAGTCAATAGGATGCACAAAGCAGAAGCTTCCAACCAATTTACAGATCTGGTGGGATACACTCCCTGTGGGCTGTGTGAACAGTCAGTGCCAGCAGGGTATGCCTGGCCTTGTACAAAGCTGATGTTGCAGCAGGCTGGTACACAGCAATACAGTGCTTTGTCCAAGACTCAGGCTCCACACAGCACATCACAGACTGGAAATGACAAACAGCAACACCATCTAAATCAGAAAGGCAAGGCAGTAATCGCTTAATTTACACTGTAACAGCGTAGAGTTCAAATCCCCATGCCAAGCTTTTACAGCTCTGCCTGCCACGTCCCGATCATCACTCAGAATGACGATTCCTACCTGGGATTTCTACCTCACCGCAGCTTGGATTCCCCTCTGGCCCGTTCCCCTCCAGCTGGTTTTTGAGGTCGAAGCTGACTGAGAGCGTGTGGAGCTGAGGAAAGGCGTTCAGGATGCAGCAAACGAGCTCCATGCAAGGCATGTGGGAGAAGATGTCGCTCACGCGCACCACACGGAGGTGGCAGTCCGAGTGGCGGGAGAGGGCCCGGAGCCCAGAGAGGATGCAGAAGATGTTTGCACCCAGGCCTGGAACAGCATTTGTACAGAAAGGTGTTAGCTGTGCCTGCAGAGACACCAACACACACGCAGCTGGAGCTGCACCTATGGCCAAGCAACCTAAGTCAAAGGCAAAACTCACAGACTGCTTTATCCACATGTTCTTAAGCTAGACTGTGTATATGGGAGATGGCGATCTGGCTCTTCGCCCTCTCTGGATGGCATTTAAGCACAAGGCAGGGGCTGTTGTGGGGCAGAACAGCCCCATTCTCTCCCTCAAACTAGTCCTCACACTTCTTAAACACCTCTACTGATGCGCTTCTCAGGATCGGGTACCAATACCTTACAATGCCCATTCCAGTAAAAATAAAACCAGGGTAAACCCGAGCAACAAGTCAGACCGTTAGACCAAGGCTGGAAGGCAGCAACCTGTACAGACCACTAACCATTGTAAGACAGAACCAAGTTTTCTAAAGACACCCAGGAGCTCAGCAGGTTACTCAGAGTACGACATGTTTCCCCAGTCAAAGGAATGGAAAACAATTCCAGTGTGGACACACTTCGGAAGCGGCGAGCAGCTTTCAGAGGAAAGATCCCAGTAGATGCTCCTCTTTTCTTACAGCCAGCATGGCCAGTGCATGGGGATCCTGAGGAGGAACTGGTCCAGTTCTCTGCGTTTTCTCCTTCTGTGGCACTGTTTTTGTACAGTCGCTCCGAGTTATCCTCTCTAGCAACAGTAAAAACAAAATCATACAGGTCTTCTGGGTCAGTGTGTGGTCCCCTGCTTCGTCTGAGGCAGCGACGTTTCTTTCCCACTGCAGATTTCAGCCGTCTACGTGTCTTTCGAAGAACTGGGTGACAGGACAGCTGCTCTGAGATGCAGAGAGGAGCAGATCCTCCCTGAACGCTGGTGTGGTCACAGGGCACCTTGCTGCTTGCCTCCTCACACAGCTGGTTTTGCAGAGGAGGACTTCTTGGTCTGGAGAGGACAGAGTTCAGGTAAGCGTCAGCCTCACATCCATCCACCTTTGCAGCAGCCTCCTCCGGGGCCCTGGGGGATCTCTGTTTCTCACCATCGCTCCACTCCCTTTCACCACAGTGGCCCCTCTCTGCTCGCTCCTGTGCTGACTCCCGGCTTTGGGCTTTGTCATCCTCTCTGCAAAGGCCACACGGGCTGCTGTGATACGCAAGGGCATTTCCCGAGCGCCAAAACCCAGCACTCATGCTCAAAATGAGAACAAGAAGAACCGTGTCGGGAACAGGCCAGGAATACATGGACACCTGACTGACAGAGCCATGGTGAATCAGCCGGTGAAGAAGTAAAACTAGCGAACGCCTAATGGACTGGTCAGAGGAGAGGAGGCGCTGGAACTTCAGGATCCGCAGGGAGCCAGCCAGGTTTTCAAGCACTTTCTGGTTGTGCTCAGCAGTGAGCTCCACTGCGCCCTGCAGCATGTTGCAGAGGGTAAGCTGGGAAACGTGCGGGGAGCTGTGGAGCAGCGGGGAAAAGTGATGGTCGTTGAGACGCCAGTCAGAGGAAATATCCAAGACACCATGAAGAACATTTGAAAAGAACGTTTCAAGGAATTTCTTCCTCCAACAGGTTATATTCTGCAATTGAACAACAGGGCCATATTAACCAAGTCAGCCACAATTTTTCTGGTTCTTTTGAAGTTACATTATTGCTATCTGCTAACCTGGTAAACGTGGTGTCCAAAAAAAACCTACAGCTAGTGCAACCGAGACTACCTTGTTCTCGGCATCCTTCCTCAGTGTATTAGTTGAATAACTGAGTTACTCCTATTGCTCTCCCTTCATCCTGCTTCTGGCCTTAATTAAACATAGTCAGCAGTTTGAAGCTATGCCATGTTTTTGCCTATTAAAACCCACATCATCAGGAATTTCTTCCCAGGAATCTATTTATAGGCTGTGATTAAGCTGTCTGTTAACGATTCTTTTGCAATGCTGAACCAATGGAGCTGCTACAATCTTCCTATGTAAAACCATTCTTCCAAGCTCAGTCTTCTGCATTTTTCCAGTGCTTTCTAAGACATTGGCACATTTTTTTGCCAGCGTAGGTGTAAGCATGATGTAAGATGCTGTTTTTATCCTCCATTTCCTGAAGAATTACATCTTTAAAGACAGGATTTATTCCTTCTGCAAACTTGCTGTTGTGAATGAAGGGTGGACACTACAATTCCTTTTATGAACCCCGTTTCCCAAAATTACGGTACTACCAGGGTCACGCCTTGGTCTGGAGCATCATGAATGTTTACAAACAAGCACCAGCAATCACTTGGAGGTGACCAGCAGCACTGGCAGGCTTCAAAACAAAACCTTGTGGAAGACATCAGAAATGGGGTGTCTGCGTTGTACCCCTTCTCCCACCGCCAGCGTTTCCTCACCTCCGAGTTGGGCGGTCTGGTTTTCATCACATCGTCCCACAGCTTGCGCCAGATGGGCTGTGTCGAGAGGCCTGGGGGGAAAAAACAATCAACTGGGCACTTTCACCCCTTCTCCCTGCCTGAGTGCGCTGCCACAGCGCGGGCAGGGACACTGGGCAGACAAGGGACCGTGCGGGGGGACGCAGACCCAGACCCCTGCAGCAAAACGAAGGTGCTCTGTGGCGAGGCGAAGGCCACCTCCTTTTAAAGGACGCAAATTAACAAACGGCAGGGTTTGTCGGTCCTCAAAAGGAACGTTACAGCTGGCCCGCACCACTGGTAACCCCGCCTGGCTACGGGCCGGGGCTCAAGGGTCTGGACGCAGAGGGGCGTCCCAGTCCCGGCGGTAGGGACTGTGCTCCGGGGGGGTCGCCCCCCGCCCTGCGGGACTGTGCTCCGGCGGTGCCCCCCTGCCCCGCGGAAGGGCTCGCCCCCCCGGCCCGGGTCTCCCACTGCCAGCCTGGAGGGGTCGGTCCCTCCGGCCGGGGGTCCCCGCGGCGTGGGCCCCACCTCCCCAGGCCGGGGGGCGAGTGGGGCGGCCCGTTCCACCCCCTCGGTTCTAGGGACTCGTCCCTCCCGCCCGGGGGTACGCGTAAGGGTTTGTCGCCGTCCCCGCCGGTGTCACCTGCTCTCCGCGCGGCGCCCTCGGCCCGCTCGAGGCGGAAGACGCTGAGAAGCGGCAGGAGCCCCCGCAGGAGGTGCCCGGGCAGCGCTGTGGGGAGACAGAGGGAGACGGCGGCAGGGTGCGGGCAGGGCCCGGGCCCCGCGCCCCGCCGCCCGCGCCTTACCCCAGACGTCCCGCTCCAGGGCTCCCATGCTGCGGCTCACCGCCGCCGCGCTCAGCGCGAACAGGCTGCCCGGCCCCTCCGCCGCCATCGCCCCGCTCAGCGCCGCCGCGCCGCTGCCGCCGCCGCCGCCGCCATCTTGGGGCGGGACACCCGCCCCCCGCCCGCGCGCCGCCGCCGCCGCCATCTTGGGAGGGGAGGGAGCGGGCGGCCATGGCGGGGAGGTCGCGCCTAGCGGCCGCCAAGCCCACCCAGCCCTAAGGCTGAGATCCCCAGGAGGAAAGGCAAAAAGAAGGCAGGGAGGGGAGCGGAGCGGCGGCCATCTTGAGGCGGCCACAAGCGCAGCCGCCGCCGGCTGCCATCTTTAGAAGGGACGCGTCAGGGCCTGAGGCGTTACCCTGGGGGGGCCGGCCCAACGCGCCGTGGGAGCGTTTCCGCTTCCGGGGCGGGCAGCGGCACTTCCGGTGGGTGACCCTGGCGAGTCCTTCTGTGTGTCGGGAGCGGAGGCATGGGGCTGCGCGACACCGTCGTTCACGCCGGGGAGCCTGAGGTGAGCGGGGCTGGGCCGGGCCGGGCCAGGCCAGCGGGGGCGGCGCTGAGAGCCCCGCGGGGCCTGGGCGGTCGGTAACGGCTGTCCTTTTTTTTCTTTCCCTAGGAGGAGGAAGAGGAAGAGCTGGTGGTAAGACGGGGAGCGGGGCCTGGTGCGCCCCTGTCCGGGGAGCTGGCGGGCCTCGGGGGCGGCGGAGGAGGCCTGTAGCTCTGCAGTCACGAGTCTCCCGGGGGTAGATGGCCGGTGCCTTTCAGCGCTGAAACTCGCAGGGCCTTGGGCCCCCCTCGCTGCTCAGTGCGGCAGATCCAAAGCTTAGCGGGGAGGCAGCTTGAATCCGAGCTTCGATGTGAATATACGGCTCCCTCTTCAGTCGCTGGGTCTTGGGGGAGAGCGGTGTTTCGAGGTCTCTGTTCTCATGGCAGTCCCGTCTCTGCAGGATCCTTTAACCACGGTCCGGGAGCACTGCGAGCAGACAGAGAAATGCGTGAAGGCGCGGGAGCGGCTGGAGCAGTGTGATGCACGGGTGTCCTCCAGGTCCCACACAGAAGAGCAGTGCACAGAGGAGCTTTTTGACTTCCTGCACGCTAGGGACCACTGCGTAAGTGCAGCACCTGTGGCTGCAACATCCCTGCAGGTGGTGGGAGCAGAGCTGCCTTTAGCCACACTTCCAAAAGTGCAGACAGCTCAAGTGTGAGATGTGGTAGCTGCTCAGAGGGAGCTTTGAAGAACTGTGAGCCTTGATGCTTTTTCTTGTTAAACGTTTGTTTGGCTCATCTTTGTTATAAGAGTTCTAACTGGGATTTGGTAGGTCATTAAACGAATAAGTCAAACACGTGGTTTCTGCCCTGCAGATGGCATTCTGCTGTTTCTGTGTTCTGTTTGCCATTTTACAGTTAAACGTTTTTAACATGAGCTGAAACTCTGTAGAAAATCTCAGCTTGTTACTTTTCTTGAGTGACTTGATGCAAAGCCTTGAGAAGAGCGGAGTCCTGTGGGGCCATGTGTGTTAGTGGCCAAGAAAACCAAGAGGCAGGTGGTAACACCTTACCGATTTCCAGCCCTACACTATGAGTTACTGAGTGCTTTGTCTCTTTGTTTTAGGTTGCTCACAAACTCTTTAAGAACTTGAAGTGAAGGTGGGCGTGATTGTCCATCTGCTTCCACAGCTCGTGTCAGCAGTTCCTGGGTTCACAGTACTGCTTCCTGCCCGTTCATCCTCCATGCCAAGAGCAAACAAAACTGCCTGGCAGCGACCGAGCGTCAGCATGTCACTGCAACTGTTCTCGTGGAAGATGTGCAGCCACGCAAAACCCATGTTGATGTTCTGTGATTTTCCATATTAAACATTCAAAGTTCCCATGGAAGTACCCTCTGTTTATTCCCTTGTTCTTGTGCTTCTGACTTGTACTAGGTTAAGATGAAATCAGTGGGTGTTGGAGCCCAGTTTGTGGGAGGAGACTTTTTCCCACTTGTGGGAAAATCCTTGTTGTGCAGCTGTGATGTGCAGCAGCTGGAGCCTGATCCCATGGGAGAATTTATCTGTTGGAGACACGGAGATTATTACCAAGCCCCACAACACCAATACTGTTCATGCACTAAGTTCTGGCTAAATTAAAGGGAGTGACCCTTTTCTAGCAGAGTAGAGCTGAGGGAAGACTCTCAGCTGTTCCTCACTCACTGTCACCTACTGCCACCAGCCACTGGAAGAGCTTCCAGGCTGGGGTTGGCTTTGCCTTCTTGCTCGGAGTGACCGACCACGTGGCTGCAGATGGGCACAGTGGTGGTTCCACCTGCTGAAACCTCTGCCGGAGCAGGAAGGGTCACCGGGGGGAGGGGGGAACTGAAGCCCTTGTGTCTGAGTCACCAGCCCTTTCTGCTGACCTGGGACTGTCCTGCTCGTGCCCTGCCCGTTTTTCTTCCGAGGAGGATGTTTAGTAGCAAGAGAACTAGGAAGTTTCACAGGCATGTTACATGAAAAAGAAAATAACCTTCTCGGCTATTCAAAGTGGAAAGCAAAGCACCACCTTTTAGATCTGACTGTGCTACCAACACAGCCGTCCGTAATCCTCTTGCTGGTGGACTTCAAGTTCAGCCGCCAGCGCGGTGCCCCGGGGCTTTGCCAGGGTGAACGTCACACGTTAATTCCCGGAGCTGCGGGGGGGGTGTTCCCCTGGGGCACACGGTCTTGCCGCAGAGCCGAGGGGCTCCGTTGCTGGAACCTTCCCGGCAGCCGCTGCCCGAGCACCCCGGGGGGGCGGTGCTGGGGGGGGGAGGGGCGGGGGGTGCCGGTGCCGGTCCCGCCCCGGAAGGGCAGCGGCGGAGCGCGGGCGATGGCGGCGCTGAGCGGGCGGGCGGCGGCAGCGCTGCTGAGGCGGGGGCCGCCGCCGGGGCTGGCACCGGGGCCGCGCCGGCACCGCTACAAGAAGAAGTGGGTGAGCGGGGCCGGAGGGGGGACCCGCCGCACGCCGCCGCCCGTTTCGCTCCCCGTTGCATCCCCCTGCTCTCCCCCTCGCACCCCTCTGCCTCTCGCGGCACCCTGCAGCACCCCCGCTCCTTACACCCCCGCTGCACCGCTGTGTAGGCAGCCGCTCCCCTCCCTGCGTGCCCGCCCCGTGCCCCCAGCCCCCTTCAGGCGTTCCCAGGGGACCACCAGCCCAGGGTGTCACGGGCACAGTCGCTTTCCGGGGCTGCAGAAAGGCCCCAGGGACTTTTGGCAGCACAGAACCCAGGACTGGATTCTCCCAGAAAAACTTTAAGGCTGGGGACAGTCGTTGGGATGTATTTTGTCTTTTAACATCTCTGGTATTTTTTCCCCCGAGGCTACCACGGCCCCCCGCATCCCGGCCACACGCCTGGCCCTGCACCACTTCGACACCACCTACAGCCTGCAGCTGAGGGACCTGTGGCCCTCCGTCCGAGCCAGCCTGCTCTGCGAGCAGAAGTACGGCGCCCTGCTCAACAACTTCTCTTCTGTCGACCACGTCACCCAAGAGCTGGAGCTGCTGAATGCCACCGATTTTATTTCCCAAGCCCACAAAGAGGCGCAGCAGTTGCAGCAGGGTGCAGCCACAAAGGAAGGGGGGAGAGGGGAAAACAGATCCCAGGAGGGCTCTGCCCGGGGCAGGACAGTGATGCAGGCAGAGGCGATGACAGAGGCAGAGACGTCACCACCACTTCGTGCTTCCATCAGCTCCAACATCAAATGTTACACCTTCCCCAGGGGTGACATCACACGTTTTCGCCCTGCACGGTGAGATCCCTGGGACGGACCACTCGCTGTCATTGCCAGCCTCGGGGCTGCACGTGTGTGAGCGCTCGCTGCTTCTCTGCATCCCTGCCCTCACTGCCCACTGCTGTTTTCTTTCTCTCTCACACGTTTGCTTTTTTTACGCAAACCGGTGATTTCCAGGCCGGATGTTCTGGGGCTCCTGGACTATTATCTCATGGATGCAGCATCTCTCCTGCCCGTCCTGGCGCTCAACGTGCAGCCGGATGACTCTGTCCTGGACCTCTGTGCGGCTCCGGGTGGCAAGACTCTGGCTCTGCTGCAGACTGGGGTTTGTGGTAAGTGGAGGTGGGTGTTCCTTGTCCCCATGTGTAAAACAGCGCTGGAAGAGTATGCTGTGCCCATGAATGTCTGACCGTTAATAATTTCTGGTTATAAGAGTTGGGAATCGGCTGTGTTTTTGCAAGAGTGACATTCCCAGTGTGCCCATTTTGGCCTCGCAGGGCATCTGGCGGCCAATGACATCTCCATTTCCCGGACAAAGAGGCTGTACCAGGTTCTCCAGAGCTACGTTCCCAAAGAAATCAGGGAAGCTGTGAGCGTCACATCCTGCGACGGAAGGGACTGGGAGCAGTTGAAAGGTAGCACCTTCCATAAGGTAGGTGATGGGGAGCCAGGGAAGGTAAACCCATCTAGTTCACTTTCCTCCTGTTTTAGAGGAAGACAGCAGCTTATCCTATGGTATAATTGTATGGTTTTCCATAATCTTAAATGCATAGAAAGAAGACTAAGCCATATATGGAGTAATATTTCCTCCTGCTATACCCTTCCTGCAGGATCTGGTGGATATGGGCAACTAGGGTTGTACCTGTTTAGTAGCTCCTAAAAATCCTGTTCTAATCCATCACCTGGAAGGGGTTAAACGTAAGGATTAGATAATTCTTGTATCTCATCTGCAGGAGCTGGGTTTGTTTCTCTGGGAGATGCCACTGCAGGAGCTGTGGCCATGTATCACTGTAGCCATAGGTACTGCAGTAACGCCTACCAGGAAGATGCACAGAGCAGAAAGGTTAAATGAGAACGTGTGTGAGTGTGATGTTATCCAGCACTTCTGTGTCTGTTCGCACATACCAGAAACAAAAAAGCAGCCAGACAAGTTACAGTTCATTGTGGGTGCACACCTGCGCTCAGGCAGCATCAGCTAGGTGCGTGGCAAGGGTGGAGGCGTTGGGCAAGGGGCAGGTGACACCAGGAGACTCACTGAGCTTGAGCTGGGCCCAGGACTGATGCAGGACCTCTGCTGCTGCAGGTCCTG
Source organism: Falco rusticolus (assembly GCF_015220075.1). Classification (NCBI taxonomy): domain Eukaryota; kingdom Metazoa; phylum Chordata; class Aves; order Falconiformes; family Falconidae; genus Falco; species Falco rusticolus. The sequence goes on along the minus strand of NC_051197.1, from coordinate 10,563,340 downwards.
GTGGATGTGCCCTGCACGACGGACAGGCACTCTGTAATGGAGGAGGAGAACAACATCTTCCACAAGAAACGAACCAAGGAGCGTCAGATGTTGCCCATGCTACAGCTGCAGCTGCTGATGTGAGCGAGCTCGATGCTGTGTTTTGATGCTGTTTGCGTTATGGTAGCAGTCCTCCAATGGCCAGCACTGAAACCTCTTCTTCTTTTGTGTGTCCCCACCTGGGAAATGTGGAAACCATGTGTAGTTTTCTGGCCTAGCAGTAGTTGAACACATCAAAATAATAGTATGTGTAAGAAGGTGCAAATGTCCTCAGTCAGGTCACGTGTCCTTCCAGTCCCTAGCAGTGGCTATAGGAGGTAGGGAGAGGTGTCTAAAGGAACGGGATGGCTGTAGCGTTGTCCTGCTGTGTGATCTCTCAGGTCCCGGCAGTCAGCCCTGGAGGATTCCCAAGTGTCCACATCTCCCAACATGGAGAGGACATGGGGGCACTTTGTCACCCCATTTCACTGGGAAGGATGGGTGGGCTGGCTGCAAGCTGGGTCAGTGAGGAAACAGATTGGAGAGTCCCATGGCAGCACTTGACCTGCAAGAGCCTCTTCTCCTGTATGTACTCTTATCCCATTCCCTTGGAGGTGAGTGCAGGATTACTCCTTCCAGCTGCTCTCCAGTAGTGTCTCTTCCATGTTAGGTACTTTATCAATCTAAGCACCTTTCTGACCCTGCTCTAAAACAGTCCTCAAGTTGCGGTGACGCAGTGAGACTTTGAGCCTGTGGAGATAACTCCTACGAGTTATGTGTTGACTTCCCAGTTTCAGCGTGGGAATGCTGGTGCTCCACACAATCCTCCTTTTCCCGTGATGATGTGTGTGTTCGTTCTTGCTTGCAGGGCTGGGATTCTTGCTACCAAGCCAGGAGGAGAGGTGGTGTATTCTACGTGCTCCCTCTCCCCGCTGCAGAATGAGCATGTGATTGAGAGAGCAGTAGAAATCGCAGAAGCCCAGTTTAACGTCAGTGTCCGCGTTGAGGACTTGAGCCACTTTCGGATACTCTTCCAGGACACATTTTGCTTCTTCTCAGACTGCCAGCTGGGGGAGCTTGTTCTGCCTAACCTCACAGCCAACTTCGGACCTATGTATTTCTGCAAATTATGTCGGATGTAGAGTGACAGACTGTGTTTGCTGGCTATCAGGAAATAACCCAGATTTCCAGGAAAAGCAAAACTGCTTTGTATTTATTTTTCTTTTTAAAATGTCCCAAAGGAAGTCTGCTTTTTTATGGCAGATTTAGAGAATAAATGATAAAGACCTGCTGTGGAATCTTCTGAATATTTATCTGTTGGAGACTGAGGTGTTTAATTTAGGAAAGAGAGAGATATCTTATCAGATGCAGCAATTTTTCTGTCCGCCTCGGATGGGGTAAATAGCCCTGTGTGGCTGCTGCTCTCTCCCTCCTGTCTGACTGCTTTGATCCTACATGAGCTGGTTTGAGTTAACAAACACCATCTGGGGATCTCAGCCTTTCTGACCCAGACCTCACCATCTGCATAATTGAGTTGCATCTGTCTCCGCTTATCTCCTACCTTCAGAAAGAGCAGCCTGAGGTCCTGAAATAAGAGGTTCCAAAGAATGCCCCTGCTGTGAGGTTGCAATATGCTTGGGATGCTTGAGATCTGGTGGTGGAAAAAGCTTGGTGCTGTCGAAGGGCCAGTGACTGTTGCCTTCCCTCACAGACAGGAAAGCTGTGGTGGAGAGGGAAGGTGTGAACATGCTAGATGCCATTTAATATCCAGTGGGAGGGTGTTTGCATGATTTTGAGTAATAACTGCCTTCATATAATCATAACCATCAGTGAAAGATTACTGGAGCTTATGGTAAGAGTTGCTTAATAGCTACGTTTTTATTTTTGTGAGCGAAATACAGTGATGGGAAGGGTAGACAAGGCTGTATTCCTTACAGGGCAGCCCATAGTTACATTATATGAAGTTACTCAGGTGCCAGCAAGAAAATAATGTTGAGCTTTTGTAATCACCTTCTCTCAGCATCACCCTGCTTCTGCAAGAGGCAGCATAGATGATGTGGGTAACCCCCCATCCGTGCCCATCCTTCCAGGAAGGTGCAGGTTCATAGATTTATCATTATTTGAACCCAGCTTAAACCAGTCCTCTGCCCTGCATGGCATCTTATTTCCTTACAGGATCTGTGCTTATTGGCAAGGAGGGTGTCAGGAAATTGCTTTTCCTTCCTCCTTCCCCCCTTGCTGTAATCCCCGCACTGCCGATTGCAAAAGAGAAGTTGTCCATGGTGTCCCTTTTGCCTTGCCGCTGGCCCCGCAGGCGTGGGACCACAGAGACTATGCTGCTCGCTTCTCCTGGCTGAGGGTCTCCACCTCCTTCATGAACCTGAGGCACAGCTCCTCCTGCCACGGCAAGGCCACACACTGCACAGCCACCGGCAGCCCCACGGCTCCTGCCACAGCCTGCAGCGGGGGCACAGCGGTGAGGGGTTACTGGGGTGCCCCAGCAGCTTTTGGAAACTTGGTTTAGGCATGTGGCTTGTCCCGGGGGGTGGTGGTGGAGGCTGAGCCCTGCCATTCAAGCAGCGTAAGTGCACTAGGGCAGAGGGAAGGCTGTTGCTGTTCTCGTGATAGAAATGGTTGCCAAATCTTGGGCAGCATGTTTAAGACACCCACACACCCCAGCCAGCTTGGCTTTGAGCTGTCTTGCAGCCAGATCCCTTTTCCTTCAGCATCCTCATTCCTGATCCATGCTCTGCTGACCGCCTGGGCCTGGCGAAGGCATCAGAGCAGGAGGAAAGTGCAGTGCAGTGCTGTGGGCTGTGACTGTCACAAGGACCTACTGAAAGAAGCCTGGCTGCGTGGCTCCTTTCTGGTTTCAGGCTATAATCCAGCCTAGGGGTGTGCACCCAGTCCCCCCAAAGCTTAGTGACTCATGGTTTTGGGGGCTTGTGAGAAAAGGGGTTTGCAAGGGGTATATAAAGAAGAGGTGATTTTTTTCTGCACTGTGCTCATACTGGTAGAGACATTGAGGAACCCCTGATTTCAGTGACACTATTACTTGAACGTCCATCAGCAATTTCTGCTCCACCACTTTCCATGTTGCATACCTGTTTCAGTGTCCGGTCCCAGGGGTCATCACAGCATCCTTGGTAAAGCTTTAGCTCTTCCTCATCAGCTTCTGTCACTGTGCTGACGGGTACAACTCCAGCGGGGAAGTTCAAGACATTGTACAGCATCGTGGAGGAGATGGCAGCTGAGAGAAGCAGAAAAGAGAATGCAGGTAGTCACAGCCTCCTGTCTTCCTTCAGGGTTACAAATTACATGGTCACTGAAGCCCCTGAGAACCAGCTGCTGCTGGGAGGAGAAATTGCACAGGGTTGGTCATCTGCAGGTCCAAGTTCTACTGCAAGAAAACTGCCATCAGATCACTTCATCCATGTGTCTTGCCCCCATCTGCTCAGATGATAGGTTTACGGTAGTTATTTTTCCTTCCTAATGCCCTTAATGCTTAGGTGGGTGGTTAAGCTCCATGGTAGTGGACGTTTCTGTCCAGTTGCAACCACTGTGGTCCTCTGCCCTCCCGGGAAGGTCCCAGACTCACTTACTGAGGAGTTTCCCGGGGTATCCTGTGGTGAAGGCAGGCCCCAGGACAGGGCACAGCACAACGTCCAGCCGAAGTTCCCTCCAGCGGGCAATGAACTCGGTGCGGTATGCCTTGGGGAGGAGAGGGAGATGATGCGGAGGTCATGTCCACACCTGGAGCATCTTGGCTTCTCTAGGGTATGCGCCAGGCTCTGGCATGGCCGAGAAGGCAGCCGCAGGGAACTGGGCGTGAGGGAAGAGGCAGGGAGCGTGTAAGTGTCTGCCTCCACAGCACGTGGCCAGCTTGCGGCCAGGAATTGGGAAGGTCCCTCTTTAGCTGTCCCCACTCCCAGGACAGCCTTCGTTGTGCTGGGACTGTTGAATGTGGGCGTTTGGGCATGAGCACTGTGGGCAACCAATAAAGTCATGGCTGGGTTGACCCAAAAGCCTATCTACCCCATCCCTGTCTCTCTTGTGCCTTTCCCTCCACCTTGCCTCCTCCCCCCTGCACACCACCTGTCCTAACTGATGACCCTCCGACCTGGCGCTTGCCGTAAAGCCTCGACTTGTAGCATGATGCCAGAAAGAAGAGTCCTCCAAACACACCTCTATTTGATGGTGATGATTCCACATCTCCTTCACTGACCTGCAAGTGGAAATAGTAGCACCATTTTTAAGCTTTAAGAGGAGGAGGAGGAGGAGGAATTGCTTAAATAATCCTCCAGGCTGATAAGCCTCGGTCATTTTAGCGATTACTTATTGTACAATGCTTGTAACAATACTGATGTGTTGTTATACATCTTTCACAATTTGTCTGAAGTTTCCTTTGGCATTTGGCCAAACAATTAAGCAACAAACGTCTGGAAGCGATGGAGAGAGGTTTCTCTTGTGAACCTGGATGTGGTGGTCATTGCTGCTGCAGGCTTCCTGTACGACCTTACCCTTCCGAGCCCCCCAGTCCTTTCAGGATAACACTAGGGACAGCGCAACGCTGGGGAGATGTGTTCCTAAAGGCTGAAGCCATGCCCAGGATGGAGGGACAGCCTCTGCAGGGAGCAGGTCAGAACCTGTCATGAATCCAGGCTCCACCTCCCCCACCCCCACCACCCCCAAGGACACTTAGAGGAGAAGGTACCATGCATTTTCATGGACATCCCTGGGGACGATGCCAACTTACCTCATTCCACCCAAGGCGCTCAGATAGTCAGCCAGGCGGGGAAACTGGAAAGGCAAGAGGTTCCTGTTAGGGACATGACATGGGGGTGCAGTAACTCCAGCCATTCCAGGAAACACCTGGTCCTATGCTGCCTCTAGCCCTGGGGATGCTGCACTGAGGGCAAACGATGATGATTAAAAATGCTCCTCATGGTTCTGAATTTACTTTGTGTCCAATTTCTGATTGTTGATTCCCAATTTGTTACTTACAGCCCAATATTCCCTGTTCACAGAGGCATGCGCTGACTTGAACCAGGTTGCCTTTCATTATTTTTGATGAACCTGTTTTAGCTTGGTATCTCACAGAAACAAGACCTCTACAAGCATTTTGATTGCCTCTCACTCACTGCTACCTTTTTAATCCTGTCAGCTGAGAACAACCCAACCGGACAGAGAGGCAGAGGAAACAGAGGATGGAGGAGAGAAGCCCTACAAAAGGATGCTCAGCTGGTGAAAGGGCTACAGTGAGGGCCAGCCCGTATGAATCACCAGGACCCCCCCTGAAGGTGGGATCTCTGGGAGGCTTCCAGCACAGGGACAGAGCTGCAACCTCAGTCCCTCTACTGCAGTAATCCCAATGCACGAATCTGTACGAAACGGGGCACTGCTAGGTCTAGCATTTGAAGAACCACTCACACTAATCTTGTACAGCTTTTGGCTGGTTCTTCTCTCCTTTCCCTTTACACTGGGTAAATCCCAGCAGAGGTCTCAAACGACCTTCCAAAGTGATTGTATATGCTTTGGCCTGAAATCCCAGTGTTTCCAGTTAAAGGTGTCTCTTGGTACCGTCACACTTCCAAGCACCTCAAGACCTTGCTGACACCACTCTGCTTTGAGCCGGAGGCCAGGGACTCACCAGAGGTTTAAGAATCAGAGCCAGTAGCTTCTTCCCCACCCTCGGGATCTTGCAGCAGTTCACCTGTGATTTCAAGTTTGGATCTACAGTATCTCCTGTGCTGAGAGATGACAAGAGGAGGGGATCATGCCGGAGACGGTAGTGCTCGTTTTGCCTGTGTGTTGTGCTCATGGGCATGCCAGAGGGCTCCTACTTACAACATGTCCAACCAAGCACGGCCTCCATCAGCAAAAAAGGTCTTCAGAAACAGTTCAGTCATGACGTGGTGGATCCGAGGTGGAGAAAAGGGCACCAGCTGCACCAAAACGCAAGGCTATGTGAAAGCCTGGGGGTGTGAATGATTTCCAGGGTCTGTCTGTGGATATACTTAAAAGGCAGAGCAGCACCTGCCAGCGGAGGCCCTATTTCAATCCCATACCAGCCCAGGCATCTCCCTGTGGGATTATTCCTCCCTGACAGCTATTTGGCTCAGCTCCGAGATCTCTCCAGAGCTGTCTCCTCCTCCATGCTGCTCCAGGCAGCCACTGAGCCAGAAACTGCCCTAGTTTCCTGCCTGTCCCAGCAGAACTGAAATCTCAGACATGGACTCACTTTGCTGTGAAAAGCACTACTAGCATGTTTCCACAGGTAGGTCTAGATGGAGGGAAAGGTATTTTCCATCCCATGCCCCGTGGCCCTTTTCCCTCAGTGGTCCAGGATGGAGAGAGGTCTCCATGGGCATTGGGGAGGAAGGAGAAAAACACCTCTCAGAGCCCAGCTGGGGAAGGACAGACCCAGCAAATGCTGGGATAACCTTCCAGGGTCAAATGCAGCACTTCGTGGCTGCTGCTGTCCGGTGTGGACCACAGCCCCCAGGAGAGCGGAGATGGAGTTATTAACACTCCTGGCCCCTTGCAGGTACAAGTTTGCTAATTGCAAGTGCTGTTTGCCCACGAGAAGCAGTGCTGCTGCCCCGGGTGGGCATGTGTACGTGGCTGTAGTAACTTAATCTCATACCTCTGGTAGGTCATTTATCGCACAGCTGGGCTTGGGAGCTATGTCTGGTTTCTGAGGGGCAACTTCAGCGGCGAGGAGCCGAGCTGGGGATCCCCCGGGGAGAAGAGCGCGGGGTGGCTGTGCTCACCTGGTGCCCGGCTGCCTGCAGAGCCCCCCTGGTGTCCTGCACTGCCCGCCGCATGCAGGGGGGCAGCGGGAAGTAGCCGTCTGTGTCGTAGTAGCCGATGCGCAGGGGAGCACAGCTGGAGTACACCTGGAGAAAAGAGCCACCACTGAAGCATTGCCAGCCCTGCTCCGGCTAGGACTGCCCCCATGCTGAAGCCCGCTGCAGAAGGGGACAAAAGCCCCAGATGTTAGGGAGTAACTAATTTTCTGGTTTGCTCCTTATAGTTCCCATAGGTCACCCTTTCCAATTGTCCACCCCCACCTTTTTCTCCAGCGTCCCCTTCATCCCTCCCCTCAGGTAGAGCACAGCCACTCAAGACCAGTAGATTCAACCATTGCTACAAAGGATGGAGGTGGGGAAACCTGAAGTTCATCTGCTGCAGAGGGAAAGGGAATGTCCTCAGTCAGATTTGCTGCAAGGGTTTCTGATCCTGTCTCATCTTCCCCTAAAAACCTCCAGCTTTTTGGTCCTGGTGTTGCCTTCCTTCCCACCCTTTTCTGGGGTCTCTCAGTCTAATAAGCTATACGCCAACTGAGAAGGCAGAAAGGATACCTACTTATTAACCTATTTTTTTCTAATAATTATGAATTGTGCCCTCAAAAAGAGCTAACAAGTTACTGGAAACCAGTACTGTAAAGATAACTGGACCATTAAAGAATGCATATGTTGAGTGTGCAGCACCCTCAAAAGAACCAGGGCCTGCTGACTTAGGGGCTTACTTACCTCCTCGTTGAAGGGGATAGGGGGCACGGTGGGGTCCAGCTGGAACATCTCCTCGCAGAGCAGCGCCTTCATGCAGAGGGCCAGGCTGTCCACGTCCCTTGCCATCGGCCCCAGTGCACAACGAACTGGAGTGGGGACGAAAGCAAACATCCCCATTGAGCAAATGGATGTGCCAAACACTGGTCCACCCTCCCCCCTGCACGGCCACTTGGCTGCAAGGGATGATCAGGCAACGGAGGATGTTTCAGATGGATTCCAGACAGATCTTGGTTGTCTCAGGCTTTCCTCAGGCACAGAGGAGGGCATAGGGCTTTTCACAGCATATAGAGAAAAGCAATTAAAATTCAGGTACCTGCCACGATCCCACCGACTGGGACACCTGCTCCGGACAGGCTATGTGAAAAGAAAAAGCAGCGTATTGTCATTTCAGTAATGGTGGGATATTCCCAATATGTTTGAATAGCATAGCGGGGTCTTCAGTTCAGGACCCAAACCAGAAGGAAATTATTAAAAGCATTTGACTTGGGTCACGGGAAACAAAAAATGTTGGTCAAAATGAAAAAAAAACCCCAACCAAACAAAAACCCCACCACAAACCCCCAACCAATCTTAGTTTTAGTTTAACCAAAAATGTTCCCTTTTGGCACCATTTAACCACTTTGCTCCCCTTTTCCTTTTAACTCCAGGCCAGATTTACGACGCAAACAGCCATTTCCCCACGCAATGTAGCAACGCTGCCTGTTGGGAGAGGATTTGAGCAAAGCAAGCCAGCTTCAAGAAACTCTCCTCTCGTTTTCCCCCAGGTACTCAGTGAGCACCTTGCCCCCTCCGCTCAGTTTGACAATTAGCAGGGTCCTTGCAGGGCGGGGAGACCCCGGCACCTACCTGAGCCTTTCGGCGGTGGGTTTGAGCCCGCACAGCCCGCAGAAGCTGGAGGGCAGGCGGATGCTGCCACCCATGTCCGAGCCGATGCCCAGGATGGAGCCTCCCCCTGCGATCAGAGCTCCCTCCCCTCCCGAGGAGCCCCCGGGGCTCTTCTGGTGGTTGAAGGGGTTCAAGGTCTGGCCAAAGGTGGGATTGCTGCAGTCGTAGCTGGGGAGAAGAAAACCAGCAAGTGGGCTGTCAGGAACAGCCTAATGCGTTGAGTTTGTTGGCTCTCCCCTGCAGTGAGCTTATGTGGCATCGCCAACCCCATCCTTCCACCCTGCAAATCCCTCAGGACATTCCCATGAGACGCTGCTCTCCCTCCCGTGTGCAACTGCACTTAATTTCTCTTATGTCATGGTAGGTTTGTTCCTCTTAATCTTATCTGAAGGCTATTTTCAGTTGAACTGAGATTATTGGCAGCTGATGGAAGAGGAACTCGTCCACACAACATCTCAGGAGGCAGGAAGGAGCCTGTCCCAGGACCTACAGGTTAGGGTTTAGCTTCAGGAGCACAACCAGAGGAAAGATTTCCAATGATGTATGTTACTTGAAGAGGGACTGGGGCACGTTGGTCATTGCAAATGGGATGGCCCCCTGTCTCTTCAAAACCTTGACTAGGACGCTGTCCTCCTGCACTGGAGTGCCCAGGCATTGCACAAGCCCACAGGTCGACAGGTGCCCCTGCAGAGAGGAGAAGTGACAACAATATGGTCAGCGCAGCTCCCCTGAGGTTTTGGAAGGAAGACCTGGCGTCCCTCTCTTGGGCAGGGAGAGGGCAGGTACTAACCTGCTCCCTGGCAAGCCCTTGCGTGAAGGACCAAGGACTCCCTCTCCTTCCATCCTTGGTAGAGGGCTGCCAAACATTTACTGGGTTAAGGCTTCTCCTGAAGCTGTCCTTGCCCTTTTCCATGCTATTTCTCTCTCCTGACCCGGGTCCAGTGCCATAGATGCACTAGCTCAGGAACAAACCCATTGTCCTGCTGTCCAAATAATGCCACCAGTGGATGTTCAGGGAGGGAATATACACCCCAGACAAACACAGTGTGATCCTTTCTCAGTGAACCTGGGTGTCTGGGGCTTGCTTTGGGCTTACAGCCCTCTTAACTGTGTTGGTCAGTCAGCAAGGAGGAGGAGGAGACTGCCTGACAAGTTCAGCTCAGGAGTGTGTGGTCAGTCCTCATCAGGGCTTGTCTGTGAGGGGTTCTCTGGTGTGGCTCATGCACAGGCTCTTTGCTAAAGGGACTCAGCAGCCAACGAGGTTTTGAGGTTATCAGTTCCTCCCACTAGTGACTTTCTAGAAGCTGAGGCCTATTCTTACCCCTGATGCTGCAAACCTCTGAGAAGAGGTCTGAGTTATGGCCCAAACAGCCATGTAGCCCAGTTTGCGCTGCCCCATGTATCAGAGAAGAAATTGTGTGGGTGTGTAACTGTTCACCCCTTGGGTTTTTTTCTGATGGAAGCTTCTAATTGTCAGGATTGCAGCTGCAATGAGATGTGAGGCCACAGCCTCAGACCCAGCCAGGCTCCCCATGGCTTAAGCAGAGGTGGATTGGGCCCCTTCCCTGTTCTCTGTGTCCCACCACTTCGCCACCCCGCCCAGCTTACGATGGGACACTTCACGGGCACAAAGGGAAGCACCTTGTGGCTGATGTGATCCTTGATGCTGATGGGGATGCCATAGAGCAGCCCTTTCTCCCTCTGCCGTTGTATTTCTTGGAGCTGCTCCTCACACTCTGGGATGAAATGTCGCACGCAGTTTGTCTGCTGAGTCACTTCCAGGGCCTTTGACGGACACATGGAGAAATAGGTGTTAGCGAAGAACAGCATTGTTACACAGCACACAGCTGCACTCAGCAGCTACCTGGATCTTCAAAACACGGGCTAGTGGCTTGGCATGAATGGTAACCCCCTTCCCAGAGCGTTAAGCCATCTCAAAGGACTGTCTACTGATGGCTCTGACCCAGGAGGCAGAGAGGTCCTTGCTTTTTCTCTCCTGGTATCCGCTATATTGAAGACTTGTCATAATCTTGCTCCAACAAGTCATCTCAGCCACCAGCCCAGACACCATGGCAAGGAGAACGTGACAGGCACTCACCTTCTCTAAGTAGGCGTAGAGGACGGTCTTGGGGGACAGAGACCCTTCCCGCAGTCTCCCAGTGAGTTCCAGCAGGGGCAGGGAGAGGATGGCATCCGTCTGGACACTGGGAACCTGCAAGGGGAAGATGAAGGGGGTGCCAGGACAGAAGCTCCAGCTGCCCTTTGGCTCAGAGGGGATAAGTCTCTTCGGTTCTGCCAACACTATCAAAAGAGCTTGCTGGAAAGGCGGACCCTGCATGTGAGGTGTTCAGACCTTGAGCTGCTGAGTGTTTCATCCTGAGTTTGGATGTCATGGACGTGATGCAAACAGAGGAACCCAGCTGTCTCTGAAGGTGCAGATGAGCTTCAGGCACCCACTGCAGCCAGAGGGCAAGGCAGTGCCTCACATCAGAGCCTTCCTCCTGGCACCGTGGGACTTAACCTCTTGGTCAGTAGGTATCTCAGCTGAGCAAATACCAGCCTGGGCAGAAGGTACCAAAGGTGTTGCACACAAGTTGCAGGCTGGTCCTTCACCCTTCAGGAGGGGTACAGGCAGTGTAGGTCAGCCTGGGCTGAGGACAAACAGCTCAAGCCCAGCAAACTGCAGAGAAGTCAGCAGGGACTCACAGGTGGTGGGTAAGGTCTACTCAGGTGAAGAGAACTGGCAGTTCTCAGCACCACCAGCTTTTTTTTTTTAAGATTTTATATATATATTTAAGAAAAAAAGGTTGTAAAGATACGTATCCTTTTAGCTAGTATGCTTTATCTCCAGGTGTGGTCTAACCGGTACCTACTTAGAAGGAAATGGAGCAGGAAAGAAAGGTGGTTAGAAATCAGTGCTGAGGTAGGAATTCAGAGCCACATCCATGCTGGTTGTAAGCCTGCCTCATTTGTCCCTGTGTCACGTCCTGGTTGCTCCAGGGGACACTGAATGCCCTGTGTTTCATTAGTGTTAAATTAGGCCAGCCATCTTCTGGGCAGCCTGCTGGGCCAGGAGGTCCCACTTGCTGGGAACCCTAGTGAAAGCCCTTTTGGAGGCTCCAGGAACCATCCAGAGGCCAGGTTTCAGAGACAAAGATATAGGAGTGTGGACAGATGTGTAAACTTAGAGTCAAGAAGAAGAAAAAGCTTTCTTGCTTCTACCCATAGAGGCAAGAGACATTTCTAGATCCCAAAATAACTGTATTTTGGATCAATACAGGTCCAGTGTTTCATCACCTGTGTTGTCCAAAACCTCTTCCTAGTGAGTAATTCACATCTCCCTGGCTCTAAACTCCTACCACATCTCATCCAGCTTGAGGAGAACAGTGAAGTCCCTTCCTCCCAAGGCAGCCTTTCCTCTTGTTGAGGCTGCTGGCACATCTCCCCATGACTCCTCCTTATAAAAGCTATGGAGGCATGAGCTGGAAGAAGGAGCTGAAGAACGACATCAGCAGGCACCTTGGTGGGACTCAGACCCCCCCAGAGAGATGGGTTACCTGCTCCCTGAACTGCTGGACAGCCTTTGCCATTTTCTTCACGCCCTCATCCCGGGTTCTCCGAGCCTCTTCCATTTTCTTCTGGATCTGCCTTTTGCCCAGCCATTTCCAGACCACCGCGGCTGCCGCCGAGCCGCAGAGCAGGGTGAGGGCAGCAGAAGGATCCACCTCCCTCTCTGGCAGGAGCTGTCTCAGCTGTTGCTGGATCATGACGTGGCCTTCTGATCTCTGGGGATGGAGTGAGAAAGAAAAGCAAGGCAGGAGCAGGAGACCTTCCCTGCCTTCCCAGACCTGTCCCCCCTCCCAGCATCACTGCCTCGGGTCAGCAAATAGTTTGTAAGTCCAAAGCTGACCCCTGCAAAGCTGCCTTCAGTGGAGCGTGCAGTGGAGAATGATTGACTGGGAAATGAAAAAGGTGAAGTTTGTCCATTGAACCTTGGGGCATCGGGTTTGTAGGGGCTTTTTGGACTGTGGGAAGTTCTCTGCTGGGGAGGAAGGGCTGTGGGACCAGTTGAACAAAATAAGCAAGGAAATAGCTGTTCTTCTATTTCCTGTGGAGCCTGAGAGGACAATGGGAGAAGAGGAAAAAACAGCTTGAAATCATAAGACTTCCCTGCACAGGGATGGGGAACGATCCGACAAGAGGATGCATAGCTGTGGGGTACCCCACTCACTCATCAAATCCCGTAGCCTGTGCTGCTCCCATGGTGGCCAGAGGCTGTTTCAGGAGACCTGTGGGGCAGGGCTCAGCACCGCCATCACGTCTGCATGCACCGTGTCCTACCCCATGACAAAGCACGCTGCTATTGCCTTAGGAGTGGAAAATCCCAAGGGCTGCAGGCCAGAAGCAAACTGTTTCCAACAGATGTTGAGGCAGCTGGTGTCTGAGGTCTTTCCAGCACAGCTGCCACTCACTACAAGCACACAAGAACCATGCGCTGAGCCGGAGCCAACAACCCAGCTAACATCAGCCCCAAAACAAATGCCACGGTCTGTCTGTCATCTTTGTGAGTTGGGGATGGTGGGTCCTCCTATGGGTCCCATCTTGAAAAAGGTTTCTAGGCAGCTAGATGGGGCATTGCAAAACTTTGCAAGGTTGCACCTGATGGCCAGAGGCCCAGAACGTGATCCTGCTTCAACAGAGTGAGGAACCGGATGTGGAAAGGAAGGTGAAGAGTCTTTTCCCACCAGGGCCAGGTAGTCCTCTAATGCTTGATTTTTCATCCGTTGTCATGTCTGTTCTTAGCAGGTGTAAGAGTTCGGTAAGTGTCCGGAGCTGACAGCACGGTACCAAATGAAGCTGACCTTTTACCGCGTTCCCTTCCAGTGGCACCCTTGCTCAGAGGATGGCTCCTCAGCCAAGGAACTGCTGGTTTTACAAAAGCGGGGACTTGGGGACATGCCTGCAGCCCGTCCTGCTCCTAGCCCATGGTGCTGGCTGCAGCAGATGCCTCTGGCAGGGGCACCTGAACAGGTCAGCACACGGCAATACCAGCCCTCTCCCAGCCTCCGGGAATCCACGCAGGGGCTTCCTGAGGTACAGGTGGGCTCTTTGCCTATGTGGCAGCAGTTGTGGGAAGATTTTTCCCCATGCTGGGAAGTGTCAGGGGATTGGCTTCCCACATCCACTTGTGCACTGGGACCTGTGCTCTGATCCTGCCCTTCAGATGCTCAGCAAATATTTAACAGAGCCAGAGCCAGCTGTGGCCGGACTGACTTGGTGTTTCAAAGGGCAGATTTACCAGCAGGTGCAGCTGCGTTTCCAGGTGGCTGGATGCTGCTGAGGATGCCCCTTTCCCTATTAATGTGTGAGCATCTCCACCTCCTTTGGGAACCGGAGGTACAGCTCCTGCTGCCACAAAGCCATGCACAGCATGGCCACAGGCAGCCCCACAGCTCCTGCCACAGCCTGCAGCAAGGATGCGGCCAGTGGGGAGTGACTGGAGGGAGCGAAGGTTAACTCCATCCTCAGGACTGGGATGGTTTCAAAATCCAAGCTGGTTTTGCACCCTCACACAGTAGACCTGCTCAGGCACTCCAAGAGCCATACGGAATTAAGGTGTCCCTGCCACGGAGGGGAGCAGCTGCACTGGGGCAGATGGGCTGGGTCACAGCGGGTGGCTTTGTGTGGACCCACAACTAGCCAAAGGGGAGCAAGGGGTGCTTGGGAGAAAAGTCTGCTGAGAAAGAGACCACTGTCCGCATGGGGAAACTGAGGCAGGGAAGCCAAGGTATGTCCCAAGTCCATGCCGGAGGAGACGGACCTGCCTGACTCATAGCTCAGCGTTCGCTCCTCCACATCGCACTGCCGTGCACTAAACAACCAAGGCCAAGAGCAACATCTTTGCAATTTTTTTTGCACCTGAATCAACCCAAGTCCAAGGTCAAACTCACCAGTGTGGGGTTAAAGCCAAGACCCTTTCCGCAGGAAGAGTCAGCCTGTAGCAGCTGGCTTGGGAGTTCACTGTACCATCCACAACAGCACCCTCACTTTGGACCATCACAGAAGAAAGGCAGTTGGACCAACTCAGACAGGCCACTCCTGTCCCCAGCAAAAGCTCCGCTGTCTTTCCTTGCAAAAAGAAAACTGCACTGACTCACCGCCATCACACTCCATCCAACACCTTCGGCTCTCAAGCAGGCTGGGTTTTGACAGAAATTTTCTATAACTAAACTATCATCCCTCTAAATTGGTAATAATTATTTTTAAGTCAGCTTTGACTCCATTTCCATTAAAATAGAAAAGACCAAATCCTGACAGTTGCATCTGTTCATTTTTTTGGAACCAAACGCCCTGATGTGCTTTTTCAAAACAGTTTACAAAATGAGGTATGTTAACTACACTGCTCTGAATGAATTTTAAAGACATTTCACGAAACGTTGAAATCACAGGGGGCTGGTCCCCTCTGGAGAGCTTGTTTTGCCTGGCTCAGAGGGCTGAATAAGTATTTTCTGGGAACTTTCCAGTTTCTGATTCATTTCAGCCTGGAATATCTATTGGAAGCATCAGACTTTCCTCAATTCCAGTCCAACTCCACCAACACTTACAGAACTTAACAGCCGATAAGAAATTTGCCACTACTTCATCTGCACCTTTCCAACAACCAAGAGCATCAGTGGACAGGTGAAGGTCTGTTTCTATCAATCCTTTTCCACATTGCTCAGCCAGGACCCTGTTGGTTCTCACTGAATAAATATAGCAGGATGGGGAGGGAAACGTCCCGTACCAACCCTCACACCTCTGACGGCAGGGACCGCTTGCTCTCCTGACCATCCCTACATCTTTCCTACTTTTGTGGGTATGGCACTGTTTTCCTTGGGCCTTTTCCATAGCCAGGTGGGTTGTATGGATCCTACTTACAGCTTCTCCAAGTTGTTTTACCAAGCAAGACAGAGACACTATCAGTAAAGGTGTTGCAGAGAGCTGTTGGCTCTTCACCAGAAGTCCAGGAGCATTCCAACTTCTTCCATCACGCCTGGTGTCTTGCCCAGGTCTGTCCCCACTGAGAGAAAACAGAGACTTGTGTCCTGATGGTGAAGGACTGGGATGCTCCCAGCTGCTCCATGGCTGGGCACAAAGCTTTTCACTGGTCTCAGTATGGGCAAACAGGGCAGAGGGAAGCCAGGTGATTTGAGTGCGAAGTAGGAGAACTGTAATGGAGGGGGGGGGGGAAGAAAAGGAAAAAAAAAAAGAAAATATTGAGACCATGCTTGGAGGGATGACACTTTTCACAGCTAACAGCTGTTTCAGAGTGAAAGATGTACCAACCCTAATTCTTGCATTTTTGTGCTTCCCGGGGTGAGCCTTGCTATGTCAAGGTGTTTCATTTCACCTATTTTTTTAAACACTTGCTTTTAGCTACTTCAACTACCTCCTCCCTTGAAACATGCTTGAGATGAGTGCCTGGGATCCTGGGGATGTCCGTGTCTCTAATGCCCCCTGCCACTTTCTGTTACATCAGGGAGCTCTGTTTGCTTTGGATCTGTAAAAGGCCAACTGACCGGTCCTAACAGCTCATGTTCTGCTGATATCAGTTCTTCTCGAGAGTTTTATTTGCTCCTGATGCTGTGGCTATACAAAGTCTAAACTGCAAACTGAAAAAAAACCCCAAACCAACCCTGCAAAATAAAGTAAAACCAAACACAAAAGCTGGATTGTCTGATGACTCCACCTCTCAACCTTGCTCACTTATTTATCTGGCCACAGAATGAAATGGGGGTTGAGGAGAGAAGATTTAAATTCTTATTAAAATCAGGAGGAATGAGGAAAAATGATCAAAGCAAAGACTGCAGCCAGGATACGGTGCTGGAAGTGAGAGAAACTAGTAGAAACAAAGCCCTTCTGGCCCAAGCAGCATTGCTACCTAATTCTCCCAGATAGACCAAAGCCTGGGACTTTGGCCGGTGCCAGGTGGCTGCACAAGCGCTCTGCAAACATACAGTGCTGGTCTGCAAGGGCTGAAGAGCCTGAGCCAACAGCTTACGGTCAAGGAGCCACGGAAGGGTCTGAAACCCAGTAGCACTGGGCTAGTGGGTTTGGGAAGGAGCCGACGTCCTCTCTCCAGCCCGGAGGAGGTCTGGAGGAAGAAGTCTTCTGCAAACCTGAAGTTATGCCCTACTAAAGGCCTTTCCCTCCTTGAGTCTCTCAGCATCACCCTCCCCACTTTTCCCCCACATTCATGCAGCAATGCCAACTCACATCATGGACAATCTGTCTCGAGAAGGACCCTGAGTTTTACTCAGGAAGGTGCTTTGCTCTCTGCCAAGCCGAGGCACTTGCTCTTTAAATTCCTGAACAGACTCCTACATCTGGTCCAAACCTGTATCTTGTTTCCCCCACGCCTCGTCCACCTTCTGGACGTGTCTCCACCTCATCCACTCCAGTGCCAGGAGAGCTTTGGCTGAGCTGCAGGCCAGGGCTGAGAGCACCCACGCACGCCGCTTCGGTATCTGCTGGATCATGGTGAGAACTTCCCTTTGGGTGCTGGGTGCAGGAGGTAATGCTGCAGGATCCTGAGACCTAATGACTGGCTGGAGGCGGGAGGAGCAGTAAATCCGTTCCAGAGCAACCCACAAAGAACAGCTGGAATGTAGAGCACAAACATGTATGGGGAAATTCCTTTTAGAAATGGGACTCTCTCACTTCATTCAGCCTTGCAAAGATATAAGGGGGTACATGAGCAAATGTCACTGTCCTTTCCTTGCAAAACAAGGTCTGCGTGTGCCCAGATCTAGACAGGAATACTGCCTGGGCAGGTTACCTGTTTTAATAGCAAGCTCCAATCTTCCCTGTGGGAGGTTGGCTACAAATCCTTTGCTCCTGGCCTGAGATAGCCATGCTCACTTGGCAGACCCCCATCAGGGAGAAGCCCGGTGCTGGTGCTGCCCAGCAGCACTCCTGCAGAGCCAGGGCATCCTCTGGGAACAGGGCTGTGCCGCGAACCCCCTCCCTGCTCAGTGCCGAACCGAGGATGGGGAGCCAGGCTGAGCAGCCAGGACCCGCCGTGTGTCTCAGACCTGCTTGTGACCACGCGAGGTGGCTGGATGACCACAGCATCCCTGCGCAGCCCCAGGGAGACAGATAAATCACAAGAGCCCTCTCCTCCTGTTGCAGAAATGCTGCCTCCAGCCCCAGTGCCCGGAGAGATGTGCAGGCTTGGAGAAGGCATGGATCTTCGCTAACACTGTGCCTTGTTCCAAGGCATGCTTGCTTATTCAAAGCATTTTAGTCTCCTCCATCACTCCCACCTTCCTTTCCAGCATCTTCTTCTGCCCTTGAGAGTGAAGGATGGGTCACAAAACAGCACACAGTGGTCACGGTGAGGTGGGAACTAAACAGCGCGAACAGTGCATCTACATGTAACCACAGAAATGCTTAAATTCAGTTTTCCCTGCAAGTGCTTATAGGCAATAAAAAACCCCCCAGCCTTCTTTTCCCATTGCTTAACTGGAAGAAACGATGAGGAACAGGAGTGAAGACAAACCGGTTACCATTCCTCACCACTTATGCTGAAAGAAAATTAAGCTTTCCACTACTCACTGCACCATTAAACTGCAGAGCCCACCGCCACTGGATGGTGAGGAGATCCGGAGAGTGAGCGAGCTCAGGAAGGGGCCCAAGAAGCTCACAAAAAAGATCTTTCCTGGCAGCGACTAAGACCGATGGCACAGCCAGAGAGGGAGTCTTGTACTTACCGGCTTACACTCTCCCGCAAACACCTGCTCCTGCCCACTGCTGGAAGTAAAATACCGGGGTAAATACCGGGGTAAACAGCTCTTCGGTCTCATGTCATGCAACACATATCATTGACCTATAGTTATTGGACTCCTTTGGTCCAGCATTAGTTAACTCTCATTCCTTTCTTTTGTGGGTTTTTTTTGACTCAGTTTAGCTCTAACAAAGCACAGTTGGGACAGGGATTAGATTTTTGCTGACTGTTTTTAAACAGCATTTATTGCCAGTTTATTGAAATGGCGGTCCAGAGTCTGCAGGTTGCCACCTACTTTGCTTTGTGCTTCAGGGACTTAAAAGTCATCAAAGCGAAGGCAGGTTCCCAGAAATCACACATTTCTCTTCATGCTGTGGGCAAGTGTCTCCACCTCCTTCACAAAGCAAAGGCACAGCTCCTCCTGCCATGGCAGAGCCACGCGTTGGACAGCCACCAGCAGCCTCACGGCTCCTTCCACAGCCTGCAAAAATTAAGAATGGTGCTGAATCAGAGCACCGGGGGAGGCACAAGAGAGAATGCTGTCTTCTGCCATTATAGGAACAGAAGACAAAGGAAGACACGCAAGGGGACAGTTGTCAGGCTGGTGGACACTAGCCTAGCTGCACCACATGCAGGGTAGCAAAATGGTGTATGCAAACTGCGTTACTGAACAAGCTCCCACTCTCATCAGGAGATGCAGACAAGCCTCGGGACAAGGTGCCAGTCTTCTTCTGCTGAGGCTTAATTAAGCTCTTTTGCCGCTGACCTCTTTCAGCCTCTTGTCCCAAGGTTCTCCCTAGTGCCCTCAGTGCTTCAGTTCTTCTCTGTCAGCTCTTGTGACCATGCTGACAGGCACCACACCAGCAGGGAAGTCTAAGACATTGTGTAAGTGGTACAGGAGGTCTCAGCTGAAAAAGATCACACAGAACATGCAAAACAGGAAAATCTGATGTGCTGGGCCAGCAGTGACTTTCAGATGATGATCTGGGTTGTAGGAATTGTAGACTGGAGCTGCTGGACCAGAAGAGACCATGATAACATGCTGCTTTCAAAGTGACTTTTGATGGAGAAGTTTGAGAGCCACATGACTGCTAAGACCAGAGAGAGACCCGTGCCTTCACCTTTCAGTCAGGTGGAGGTTAGATCTGCTTTAGGAGAGACAGATAGGAGTATCTGATGGGATTCAGAATCTCCATCTACGTTTCCCATACCCCAGGAAAAATCCTAGCTATCTCTTCAAGCTAATCCAGATGTCTAGTTCTGTAACACCATCTTGGGGATTTTGGATCCCAAAGGGCCATTGCTAGAGGGATGGAGGACCCTTACTGTTTGCTGGAAGCTATAAAAAATTGCCTTTTTCTGCAAATCACAGGCAACGGGCCTTTCTGCTATTTGCAGTCTTGGGAAATGTAAGATGGCCACATTCAGAAGAGCCTGGCCTTCTACTAAGGTCTATCACCCCTCTGACAACTATCTTCACAGCCACTCTCAAGAGTAGTTCATGGGCTTTTGACAGGACAGACGATGCAGGCGAAACTCACCCATGAATGACTGGGACAGACGTTCCACTAATTGCTGCCCCATAATAAGCCAAACACCTGCAGCTCAGATGAGGTGGGGGCATGAGAAGACACACCCACAGACCTCTCCTCTGCTTTCTTCCCCAGACGGAAGGCCAAGTACTGCACATGGTTTGGGGAATGTTCAAGAAACCAAAATATCTTGCTCTGGCTCTGCCCACAGACATCACCATGGATGCATCCAGACCTCGGTGAAGATTACCAAATAGCTTCCCAGCACAGTGTGGTTAAAGGCTGGCCCCAGCACGGGACAAAGGATCACATCCAGCCTTAGCTTCCTCCATTTAGCAATGAATTCGGTGTGGTAAACCTAGAAGGAAACACAGAGGAGATGACAAACGTCTGTTGGACAGCAGTGACAGATAATGTCTACAGCATGGGAAAAGGAGGAAAGAAACTTCCCTGGCTACAACTGGAAAATAAAATATAATCTGAGCTGTGCTTTGAAAGAGCCAATGGATTTTGTTCTTCCACCCTTAGTCTCCTCTCAGAATACCAAGTGCTAATGACCTAGACATTAATGCTAGGTGGGCACTTCAGAGCTGATTTCTTCAAGTAATAACCCAGTCCTTCCTGTGAACAGTTTTGTCTTTGAATTTTACTGAATCGATCGACACTTGTTTGAAAAATTCTGTGTAGCTGCCTAAAAAGTCAAATTTCCTAAGTGTTTTGGAACCTGAAGAATGCAGGAGACATGAATTCAAAATATTTTCACAAAACCTTCTTTCATTTTGCATGAGGATACAGGTAAGACAGAGGAGCAGCAGAGGACAGCTAGGCAAGCGGGAGGGCTTCCCCCCAGCACGCAGGAGGCACAGCTTCAGGCTTGTGCTGTAGATCTGAGATCTAGATTTGTCATCTGGTTTACCACAGCTTTGCTGAGCATCACGCGATGAATGAATCCATCCTCAGAGAGCTGTTCCACTTTGTCTTAGTAAACAGACGTGGATGGGCCACAGTATGGTGGCCTCTGCAGCCATATTCTGGTTACAGGGACACGTTTGTCTGTGGACCTGCCCCTTTTCTGCACAACTCCAAGTTCTGTCTAAAAGGATCTTCCACATCTCTCACAAAAGCCCCGGCTACGAGGCTATTTTTCAGTCTGACCTCAATTTCCATCTGCAGTCAGAGATCTTTCCTGCTGAAAGTTCAGCAAACAAGATGGGTTTCCAGGAAATACAGTCAGTGTATCTAACCTGATTATTTTTTTTTTTGTCTGAAAGAAAAGCTGATAGCTAGCCAAAAGTTTTGAATCAGCTCTTGTTTGCAGTGGATGAAAAAATGTGAATATGGCTTCACTGAAGAAAAACAATTCAAAATTTCTCTGAGGCAAACAAGCCTTTTTAACAGTTCTCTTTTGGGCTGGTTTTTTTTGTTTGTTCTTTGTTGGGTTTTGTTTTTTTTTTCTGGGGGGAGAGAGGAATCTGTTTTTATCTAAAAAAAACCCAAACCCATTTCCTTCCAAACACCCCTGTCAGCCCAGTGGCCATGCATTTTTGCAGGAGTTTTTTTTCTTTGCCCTATAATCTGTCAGACCTGCTGCAAGTGAGAGTGCACATCCATCAAGGGAGCGGCACCGATGGTGCAGGCTGGCGGCACGTTTCCTCTGCGGGAGGGATGCAAGGGTGTCCCAGGGAACACCAGGGCACCAGCACAGCTCCGGTTCTTCAGCCTTGCAAAACACCAGCTGAAAGGGGATACAATTGCTCTCTATAAATAGATCAAGGATGAGGGAGGCAGTGAAAAATACCCGAGAGGAGAGGTGCTATTTAAGCTCAAGGACAGGAATAAAATGAGGATAACCTGGACGTGAATAAACAGCATGGGAAATATGAAGGTTTCCAACCATCAGAGCCAGGGAAAAGAGGAGCTGGCCAATAAAAACAAATGCAAACATAAAACTCAGCTGGTTTTAAAGAGGAACTGACCAGTTTGCGGGCAACACTGGACTTTGCTGTCCAGGAGAATGCTTCCTCTCCTGTGTTGCTGACCCCAGATGAGTTTATATGAAATCCACCTAATCCAAAGAGTTCACAACCACAATTTTTGACTCCTAAGGCCTCTGCTTTATAGTTCAAGCAAGATCTTCACTCATGACAATAGCATTTAATGTTTGAAATTAAGGATTTTCACCAAGACACAGAAAGAAGAAAAAAATGAAGCCTCACCTTTAGTGGCTGTTGTTATGCTCTTTCTGCTTAGAAAACGCAGGGCAAAGGATAATCTTTCTTCCCCACCCTCCCTAACTAAAAACCTCTATGTGAACATCTACTACCTTGGCCTCTTACCACTTCTTGCAAAGCATGACTTTGAAAGAAAAGCCTAGCTGCTTTATTTCCAGATGATCCATTTCCAATCCTGAATCCGTCACAGAGCTCAAAGCAATTGCTTAGAAACTTTAGGGATCTCTCACTACATCTAGTAAAGAAAAAAAAAAAAAAAAGAGAATAAGAAAAAGATCACATTACCACCACTGCTCCATGCTGATCCCAGAGGTCTTTGGCAGACCTGGAAAGGCGACAGAATTAATCAGCTTTGGGACTGTGGCAACAGAAAACAATTAACAAAATGCACAGACAACCCATTGTCATGGAAACCCTGTGACCCTTCTGGGAACAAGCTGTAGTATCACCCAGCTGACTCCCCTGGGTTCACACACGCTTACAGGTACATCAAAAAAGCTTACATTAAAAGCATGCCACCATGCCTAGGCACTCTGGCACCTAGACAAAGATCATGGCAGTCTTCTAAATTCACTTGCTCCCGATTTGGTGTGTCTCTGTCTCTCCTGGAAGGGCAGATACTTCACACCACACTGCACCGGCACGCAGAGACCTCTGCATTAACTTGGCCCATGACGTTCTGGGTACCAGAATCTACCTGATGGGGAAAGTAGCCCGTGTCTTTCTGCGCTGATCATGGAGACATGCTGGCCCTGCCACAATGTGGATCCTTGAGCTCTTAAAGTAACCTCTAGCTGCATAGCCCAGGGTAACACTGTGCTAAGCCCAGGTGGTGCTGAGGCAGCACATATTAATCTGGCTCAGCATGTGCTGCACAGCCCCTTGGCGGTGCCAAGTCCCATGGCCCACGCTGAAATGGGGGGTTTACTCACAAGCAGTCCACCAGGTGAGCAGCACCACCCGAGAAAACCCCTCTGGTGAGCAGCTCATCTACCATGTAGTTGATCTTGGGTGGTGCGAAGGGAACAAGCTGCAAGAAACCCATCCCTGTTCAAGAGGCAGCAAGGACAGATGACTCACAGAGCCCTCTGGGAACCTCACCCTGCCTCACTAGTGAGGTCAGTGGGAAGTGGTGGGAAGCTCGGGTCTTGCTGCTGGAGGACAACAGACCTCATTTTCAAAGGGACCTGGGCTAGCACCATCTGCCCGCTGTTCTTTCCCGTCTCCAAAGCATTAACACATATTGTGGCCTGGTACAGGCTCTACTCCTCCACATATTAAAGAAGAATGTTTAGAGGTTTCAAATCACCAAGTATTTTTAACTCATTTGCATCACTGGAACAGCTCCCACATAGAAATCCCCATTGGTGGAACCACAGAATAATCTAGGCTAGAAGAGGTCCTTGGGGGCTCCAACCCCCTTCTCTCTTACTCACCAAGAAATCTGTAAACTGCATTGAACAGCTGTGTGGAAACTGTTAGGAGTTTGACATTTATGGGAGAACCAAACATGACAGAAACCAGTGCTTTAGAAAAGGGGTGACTCAGAAATAACTGAAGGTCATTCTCCTGCCTGCTGGGCCAGAAATGTAAGCAAGATCACCTTGGTTTGGGAAACAAGCTATCACATTTGCCTTGCTCTTCATGATCCTTGCAGCAGGGAGGGATGGTCCCTGTTTTATGGGCAGCAAAAGTCGAGATGGGAAGTGACTTGTCCAGACTTTGTAAGAGGCAGGATAACAGCTCCAGGCAACCGTGGGCATGAAACCCCACCATATGCCCTGCATCCTGGAGGAGCTTGCTTGCTTGCTGGATGGCCTGTTTCATGCTGGACAAGGACTGGAAGTAGCTGTTTCCTTCATATTACACAGTGCTTTGAAGTGGTGTAAACCTGTGAGAAGCCATCGTGTGAGACGTACAAGATTGGACCATTCCCAGGGCTCAGGGAAGCAGCAACTGAGGTCTCCTGGGTTGGAGGAACGGTGGGAGCAATGGGCCTGGTGGAAAGCAGTGCTGCCCAGGACACAGGTCTGCCGCAGTGGCCCTTGGTTTGGTGTTTCTGACACCACCTCCTGACATGTGAACATGTACCAACTTTACGATAGCAGGTGTGACAGCACTGGTACAGGCCACATGCCTGGGGTGGCTACAGACAGAGTTCAGGGCCCTGTTCCTCCAGGGTAACTGACTGGTCTGTATTTTCTGGGTGTCAGGGTCAACTGAGAGATCCTAGGACCTGAGCCCGAAAGACACGATCAGATTGCAGAAGCAGAGAGCTAATGGCAAAAGGCGATGATTTCTTAGGTCAGTGGCTGTTAAATCAGGCTCCCTAATTAAAGGTGTGGATCTGCCAAGATCTCAGTTTGTTGTGGGGCAAATGGAGACACGGGATTGCCTCTGAGCCTTACCTCTTCGTCAAAGGGGATGGGAGGGGGGTCCAGCTGGCATGCCTTGCAGAGCAGTGCCTTCATGCAGAGGGCCAGGCTGTCCACATCTCTTGCCATCAGCCCCA
This sequence comes from Falco rusticolus, assembly GCF_015220075.1. Lineage (NCBI taxonomy): Eukaryota > Metazoa > Chordata > Aves > Falconiformes > Falconidae > Falco > Falco rusticolus. Next base: position 10,538,822 of record NC_051197.1, on the reverse strand, counting down.
GCGTCCCCGTCTCTGTAAGCACAAAGGTCCTGTTGCTGCCGGCAGATGGGCTGGTGCTTTCTCGTTGTTACTGGTAGGGACTCAGCATGGAAGAGTTTCAGTTGTGCCGGAGAAGAGGCATTGAGGAATGAGTGTAAGGTGCAAGAAGTAAGCAAGGATCCCAGCAGGGACAATCAGCGGGTCTCAGAGCAGAGGCAACTGACCAAGGCTGACCTTCTGGGCTAGGCTTCTGCAGGCACAAGGCCACGCACGAGAAGCAAGGACTGCAGCGTTCCTGCCAACAGCAACACTGCCTGGCAGCAGCTGAAGCCAACAGAGTCTCCTGGAAACATCTTCAGCAAAACATCCCAGGCTTTGGGGAGGCACATCTCAGATTTCTCACTGCTATGCATTGCATTGCCTGAACGGGTATTGCTTCGGTTCTGCTCGGCTTCAGCTAACACTTACCACCATCCAGAACAGAATAAACGGTGCAAAAAGGTAATAGCACAAGGCAAGCCCTGGTGTAACAGATTGCCGGTTTCGCAATTTGCAAAATAAAGCACGTTTGCTGTCATTTCAGCAGTAGGAGATGTAAGCAGGAAAGTTTGACAGCAGTAACACATCATCTGGATGGGTTTACTTGATTTCATTCCTGTGATGGGAGGAACCACACCCAGATTGCTAGGAGCTTAATGGGAGAAGCAGATTAGCAGCAGCTCTTGCTGTAAGGCACCATGCGGAGTTGCAGATGTCCTATTTGCCCACAGTCAGCATTTAGGAGGGCAAAAGGTCCTGTGAAGACTTGACACTTTCCAGGCTAGGAAGACTTCCATGGTCTGTAAGCTGCTAGGTGCTACAGACAGTTTTTATCTCCTTCCACTGGTGCATCTAATTCCTCATCTGTGCACAAACCAACTCAGAGAAACAGAAAACTCTTACAAGCAAAGAAAGGACTGGAAAACACCTGAAAAGGAGATGACCCTGTATATTTCCTTTCAGCTTCCCGGCCAGGGCTATTAAAACCTGAATAAATCTTTGCTGTTTTAACAGATGGAGGTCATCACATGATGTTAACAGAGCCCTTCCACAAGGGAACAGGCAGGTTAGGGTGCTAGCTTAAACCTGGAGGAAACCATGGACACTGTTGCAAAGTTTGATGCACTGTGGGGGACACTTTGCAGTCTCCACGGTGGGTGGAAGAAGACAACAGATGCTGAGATGTACCTGATCCTGTTGCCTGTGGGTTTGAGGCCGCACAACCCACAGAAGCTGAACAGCAGGCGGGTGCTGCCAGCTACATCCGACCCGATGCCCAGGATGGAGTCTCCTGTGATCGGAGCTCCCTCCTTTCCCAAGGAGACAGAAGTACCTCACTCACCTGCTGATCTTCTCCCCAGCTACGACTGCAGCAACCTCATCTTCAGCCAGATGCTGAACCCTCTCAACCACCAGAAGAGGATGAAGGTGCAAGCAGGACACAGTGACTTTAGGATGGCAGCATGGAAGGAGCTATATGAAGATGCCTTCAAGGAGTATGACTGCTTTGTGTCATTTTCAAGCCAAGCCCCTTTGAAAAGCCTTTTGGCAACCCAGATCAGAGGGTCAGCACTTTTGGGAAATCCCCTTTGATGGGCTGAGCTCTACCTGCTCTCCAGTGTCTAAGCCGTCCTCCAGCCAGCACAATGCAAAGAGGTGGACCACATCATCTCACCAGCCCCAGGAGCTGCCCCTTGCCATGGGTGCTCCCCACCCATGGGACTGTCCTGTGGCTTAGTGTGGAAAGGAGGGGCTGAAAAAATTAAGCATCTTTCAAACCTTGAGGGTCTGCAAGCCCATGGGGAAGTAACAGGGAATGCTTCTGAAAATTCACTGCCAAGATGCAAGGCAACATTGCTATATCTGGAGAGATGCTGGCTCTGCTCCAGGCAGTAGAATAGCAGAGTTTATAGGGAGGCTACATCCAGGGTAATCATTGCTCTCCGGCAGAGAGATCTTGTTTGGGGACCGAAAGCCAGCGATCGTGCTGCTGTCGTGTTACCTTGTGTGTCACGCCCCATGGGATTATTCCTGTAGCAGCAGGGAGGATAGCTCGGGGCAGCAAGACCTGGTAGAGAAATTGGTTGCTGACTGGAAAGGTGAGGAGGATCCTCTCTGTTCGACCAGGACAGAGAGCAAGAAGAGCCAAACAACTCAATGTGGATGTCACCAAGCTCTCCCTGCTGACCATGGGGATGTGGTCTTCATCACCCCGTCCCAGCTTTAAGTTTCAGTGCTGCCATTCACACCAACCTCCCCCTGTCCAGGCCGGGCTGGGAGCAGCCTGCAGCTAGCCCTTTGTGGCAACCTCAACTCCCTAAAGCCACACAGCAGCTTTGGCCCTGCCCAGTGCACTGTCCCACGGCAGCGGGCCCAGCTCACTGGAGGTCTTTGCTCAGGGCTTCCCATGAGGCATTTTTACTGGTTCAGGTCCACTGATGTCTCCTTTGGTTGGGGCTCCTGCACCCTGCTCTCCGTGTTGGGGCGGTGGCAGTTTAACAGAGCGAGGCAGTGCTTGGCTCTCCAGGAGCTTGGCATAGGTGGTGTCGCCTCTGCCAGACAAGCTCCTCCAGGGTTGAATTTTAAAATGCAAATATATCAACCCTGACCAGCATTTTCTGTGTGGGCAGGGAGCACCAGCAGCTGCTGAAAAAACCCCACCCAAGCTCTTCTGCGGCTTGCCTTTACATAGCATTCAGTCCTGGGATGCTTGGAGCTCCCTTCCTTTTTTCAAAGCCTGCTGATACGAGAACCAGGGTCCTGGGAGCTGCTTTCTCCTAGGCTGGGATAAACCTCTCCGCCCAGCCCTTGAAAGAGGCCCCCAGCTTTTGCACGACTCTTTACGTTAAAAAACCAAACATAAATCCTGCCAGAGCTTTGTTACAATCTGCTTGCAACATTGCCGCATTGGGAAAATGCTTTTGCATTGTGGCATCCCTTTCTGGAGTGCTTTCTGAAACCTGCCCGCAGCAGCCGGTGCTGCCAATCCTGGTGTCAGCGCTGCCAGCAGCTGGAAAACCTGGCACAGCCCCCTCTGCCACACACGGGGGGGGGGGGGGGGGGGGGGGGCATGCAGGGCAGGCTGCCCAGCTGGCTATCCGACCCTGGCACGCTGCTTTACACATGCAATACCATGAGCTGAAAAACTTTGAACATCTGCTCTGAGGAAAGCAGGAGTGGGTGTGTGAAGGAGACGGGAGTTAATGATCACCCCGGACTCCCCCGCCCATGGCATGCAGGGTGCCAGCCGCCCTGTGTGGTGGGAAGCAGTCCAGCTCCCTCCCTGTGTGCCAGGCTCTGCAGCCAGGCTCAGCTTTGACCTCGGATTGCTGGTCTGCAGCAGGGAAAACACCAGATTTCATCCTCAGGGAGCTGAATACAAAGGGGAAAATCCCTTTTCCTAAAGCACTCCAAGCAGGAGCCTGAACACCTCAGACAAAACCAGTCCCCGTGCCTCAGTTTCCCCACGTGTAACAGAAAGACCCTGTTCTTGCACTTCCCTGAGGGAAGTTGGAAGGGTTATTAAAACCACCACCCCACCCCCCGCCCAACAAACACTGACTTCAAATACCAGACTTTCCGATAACAAAAAATACTGTATTAGGACAATGACTGGACGTGCTCCACCGCTGCAGAGCTCGCCTCGCTTTCCCCTTGTGCCCCAAAGCCAGCAGCCAGCCCAGCCACCAGCACATCCTCACGGAGGGGAACAAGAGTCCTGCGGGCGAGTCACCCCAAGGGATGACCTGCGTTGATGTTAGCTGGCATCCTGCTCCAGGCGAGCCCCGGGGAGTCAGACGAGCCCGTCTGTCTTCAGGACGAGGGTCTCCACCTCCTTCATGAACCTGAGGCACAGCTCCTCCTGCCACGGCAAGGCCACACACTGCACAGCCACCGGCAGCCCCACGCTGCCGTGAAAAGCCTGTGGCACAGAGAGGGGAGTGGGCAGGGAGATGTCTGGGCGAAGGGATGGGGATGCCTGTGCCCCTGGGGAGCCTGGCACCACTCACCTTTGCCAGGGTCCGGTCCCACCAGTCCCGAAAGTACCCCTGGTAGCCCTTCAGCTCATCCTCATCCTCGTCTGTCACTAACGTGACTGGGACCACGCCGGTGGGGAAGTCCAAGATGTTGTAGAGCATGGTGTAGCTGACTGCCACTGGGGGAGAGGGGGAGCTTGCAGTGCCAGCCCGCTGCAGGGAAAGCCTTCACCCCCTCTGCATACGCCAGCTTCCAGCTAATGGGGCGCCTGCACTGGGGACTCCAGGGCTGCAGGATGGAAACCTGCCCCTTGGCTCCCACATGCTCTGGGGGGGTTGTTCTGGGTGTACCCCACCAGCTGGGGCTGCAGCTGCCCCAAGAGCCGAGCTCTTCCCACGGCTGGCCGGTGCCTTGGGGACGCGAGGGGAAGAGGCGGCAGGCTTTGCACCGCTACCGGTGGGGTGCTGCAGCAGCGGCTCGCGGGAGCCCAGGTCCCCTGTCGGCAGTCCTACCTGAGAGCTTCCCAGGGTAGCCGATGCCAAGAGCCGGGCCCAGCATGGGACAAAGCATGACGTCCAGGTTCAGCTTTTTCCATTGGGCGATGAACTGGTGGCAGAACTCCTGACGGGGAAACGCACTGGTGGTCAATGGGGTGGACACACTGCCCCATGGCTGCTGGCTGAGGCTCTCCTTGGGTGCCTTCACCACCAGCAGCCATCAGGCTACAACAAGCCTGACCCCACTAAAACGCAGCGACCCTTTGCTGCTCGGCCAACAGCCCTCCCAGTGCACAAAGCACCCTCTGCCCTGCTGAAGCTGGCGGTGGGGAAAGATTTGAGATTTGAGTGCAGGGGCACATGGCAAGCCAGGGCACGGGCACGGGTCTTGAGGAAACCAGAATGGGAATAATGGCAGGTCTGCTGCAGCTGATGGCCTACATCTTTGAGTGTAGGAGTAAAAAATTCAGGTCTGATTCAGGATCATGAATGTTTCTATCTGTCATTCTAACCTTTAAACATGCTACGAATTTGTACATCCAAGTGAGATCTGTTGAGTGGTGATGTATATTGCTACCTCACATCACCAGTGACTCGATCATCTCCCAACCTTGGAGGGGACTGAATCTGCCTCTTCCCAGAGAGAAATAAAACAGAAAATATCTAACTCCAAATTGCAATACTTTACCTCAATTTCATGTTGAAGACTCCATACTTCATCCACTGTACTGAAAAAGGAAACAAAACCGATGAAAGGCATCACGAGGCGCTGCAAAGAGCAGCTTTAGGGGCAGGGCAGAGCATCAAAAAGCACAAGTTAGCTCTGCTCCTGGGCCTGCAGCCAAGGGAAGACTTTGCCAAAGTCCTGGTTTTCCTCTGAAGGGCTGGGGGTCTTATTTCTGCTTCTGCCCATGATGGAGGGCTGAAGACTACAGGTGCAGTACTGCTTTGGCCTGACAAGTGTCCAGCCCTGTTACTGCAGCTGTGCTGAGAAGGTGCAAGCCCAGGCACATCGCTTCTCAAAGGCCAAGCTGTGTGAGGTGGACTGATCCTTTGATGTGGGGACAGACACCCTGCCTTGGAGGAACAGCACGAAACACACCCTGTCTGCTATGGGATTTGAGTCCTTTCTCACCACTAACTGCTCAACGCTGACATCGCAGCAAGGAAGAGCAAGCCTCCTTCCCTGTGCCTTTACCTTCTGCCTGTCTGATGGGGTCTCTACCTCATGGCATGATGCATGCATTAATCAGTGCTGAAGCCAACACCGTATTTCACTCCCACAAGCTTCATCCAGTTCCTAAGCCAGAGGCTGTGAGCCCCTGCCCTCACTCCTGTCCCCAGTACTGGAACAGTTGGCCAAACCCTGCAGGGTTATGGTGTTGACATAACCTGCTCTCAGTTTGCTCCCACCCTTGTGTTTTCTGCCCTGTATTTTCTCAGACGCATGCAGCTGGGGCAGTGCCCCCAATGTAGCAAACACTGCTGCTCTCCAAAAGAGAAACCCAAATCTTCACACATTTGCTTAGGCTCAGATTTACTCACTTTGCTCTCATACTTCTTAAGATACTTGAAAATCGAGGCATCTGAGAAGGAGAAAGTAAAAGAAAGAAAATATTTCACATTAATCCTAGCCCTGTCCTCTGAAACAGCTCTGTCACAAACACAAACTGTTGACTCAGTGCTCTGGCAAGACTAGAGGATTTTCCTCAAAGTGGGAAGAGGATAAACAGAAATAGCATCATCACTCCAGTTTGAAGATGAGTCTAAGCACAGCTGTAAAGCAATGCCTAGAGACTTCTCAATGATAAAGCCTTACTGCAATGGGAAAGAAGTAATTTACCACCTATTGCTTAACTCCATCTATGCTAGAAAGAAATGGACCTTACGAAAGGTTTGGCAATCCAGGAGAGGACAGTTTTTAGCCAGTTTGGTGACTTCGCCAACCAGAATAACAGCCCCATGCTGCTTTTCTCCAGCTCCCCTTTGCTGAAAGAGAAAAGTGTGTTTAGCTGAGCAGTGTTAGGAAGCAATCACAGTAGATCAGCTTTCTGATGTTAGAGATGCCCTCTGAACAGCATCTCTAGGTGACAAAAAGAGGTTTACTCAATTGCAAAAAGAAGAATGGGCTCTTCCGATTCTCACAGTATTTATAGATATCAGCACCCAGTTTCCTTTCATCTGTCAAGGCTGGTAACAGTCCCAGAGACCCAAGGTTCAGCTGACTTGCTTGATGGTAAGCTCCCCAGGAAATCCCAGTGTCTATCAGCCACGATCTACATCCAGTAGATCTGCTGCCTGTACCTGGATGCTAGCCACACCCTAGGGGGGATTTTCAACAGAAAGGCACTGATCCCACCAGACCGTTCCAGGTTACACTTACAATTTCTTGAGAAAGGATGCACCCCCATCCGCAAACATTCCCCTGATGCAGAAGTCAAAGACCATGTGGTCCACATTCGTGAGTTCAAAGGGCACCAGCTGGAAGGACAACAGAAGAGGAGTCAGTGGCACAAGCAAGCCGCGTGGGAGAAGCCATCGAGGGCTGGCAACGAGCTAAGCTGGACTGAGGATTTCCTGACAAGCCCTCGGGACAGGGCCAAGCACCTGAGGCCACCACGTCCTCCCCATCCCATCCATCCTTCCCCCAAGGAAAGTTTTCCCTTTGAGGAATAACTGACAAGTCAAAAGATACAGCGTGGGCTTGGCCTCCCTGCTGTCCAAGCAGCCCCAAGGCACAAAGGTCCCCCCAAAACTGGCAGTGGGTGACAGAGAGCATGAGTCTGCGCTCCTCACTTCACTCCCGATCCTCGTGCAAGGTAAGGGGAAGGTGTGCAGCCATGACCACATCTCACAAGATGACTTGCTTAAATGGCAGAGAAGAGAAAGGAGACAACCTCTGCACAGCCCCCAGAAACCTGAGACCCTAGAAGTGGGTCTGGGTCAATAGGAGACGGCTTGGCTATGAAAGATCTGCTGTCTGCAACTGCCCTTCTATTTTCTCCTTAGCTCCTCGATTCCAGTAGATCTGTGTAACTGCTTGCCAGAGGATATGATGCAGAAGAGATTAAATTGGCTTGAGGATAGACTAAACAGACACTTGGACAAGAGCTCATCACAGGCACTGAAGAGAGATGGTCCATCGGGCTCAGGAAACACGCTGAGCTGACAGTAATCACACGCCACCAGGACTGTGAGCACTGCCTCAGGACCTGGGTTGTACAGCACGCAGCACAACGTGCATCTCAGCCGGGCTGGGAGTAAACACCCAACTACAGACAAGTCATACGGCAGCATGTCTGCTCCCCAGCACGTGTTATGGGTGGGTTCCCTTTTGTGTTCACCTAAAGAGCACTGAGGTCCTGCTGAGAGGATAAATCAAGTTGCAACATGAAAAATTCCTCTTTTTTCAGAAGCTGCTATCTACTTTCATCAAAGCTGAGAGAAGCTGAGTGGATTCCAGGCTCCCTTTCCTTGCCAAATTTTCAGGACGTTCACCCACGGGCCCCAAACAGTAGGAAGGAAGAATAGATGCAGCATGACCACTGGGTTCACACAACATCCTACCGTGTGGCCAGCATCCTCCAACAGCTTCTTCATCTCCCGAACTGCACGTCTCATGGCAGGGCTTGGCATGGTGAAGAAATCCGTTTCATAGTAGCCTATGTGGAGGGGCTGCGTGCTGCAATACACCTGCGGAGCAAGGGAGAGCGCCAGCTGGAAGGATGTCAGTGGTGTCAGGAGCCAGCAGTACACCCATGCCGCAGGCGAGCCTGGAAAGCAGCACTTTCTCTCGCCCACCCACAGGTTTTGGAGGGCTCCCATGACCCGCTGGTGTTTTCAGCCCAAGCAATGCCAGCTCTTCTCAGAGACCTTCGCCCCCTTTCAGGTGCTTTACCTCTTCGTTGAAGGGAAGGGGGGGCACCGTGCTGTCCAGGCTGAACATGTCCTCACACAGGAGCGCCCGCATGCACAGCGCCAGGCTCTCCACGTCTTTTGCCATTGGCCCCACGGCTGCGACCACTGGAAGAGACCAGAAGAAAGCATTCAAGCAGGGGGTCTTTCAAGGGCACGTCCTGCAAAAGCAGAGCCTCTTGGCACACATTTTGACTTAGTCTAGTGTTGGCAACAGTTCCCCTTTGAGAACTGGGCTGGGGATACCTACAGGTGTCTTCCCACCAACAGGCCTATCGTTATGGACCCAGAATTGTTATCCATCAGCACGTGCCCTGATGTCTCCATTTCATGATTTATAAAATTAAACAAAAAGCTTTGTTGACCATGACAACAAGGACAACATAAGACACATCCTTTGACTGCTTATCCCACCTCCCATGAAGCAGTGGCAGACAGCAACCTGGGGGTTACAGGGTGTGTCGAGGTTTGTGTTACACAACCTGCTCCTCTCGGCTTCTACATACTCTGTTTTCTCAGGATTCATGGTATGGGGGTGGCTCTCTGAAAGAGTCCCTGAAAGGGAACCTGCTTCTCTCTCTCTCTCAATGTATTGGAGAAGGTCCACCATGACCAGCTGAGGGTCCTTCTCACCCCTGCCCTGCTGCCCTCCCTGGGGGACAACCATCAATTCCTACCTGCCTTCTGCCCCAGGACACTAGGAATTACTCCTTTTTTACTGCAAAGAAAAGAGACAAACAAAAATACAGCAGCTGAGTAGTTTTCGTTGAAGGAAAAGGCTTTAAGCAGTAGCAAGTAATGAGGAAAACACTGGCCTCCCTTTGCAGATGCAGAGGCTGGCAGAAGGAAGGGTCAAGGGGAAGCCCAAGAGAGACCCAACCTAGGCCAGAATGATTTATGCCCTGTCAGTCAGGAACAACCACCCCCTTCGCACGCAGATGGGGAGATTTCCCCGTCTCCGATTCTGGGGGAACCAATGCTTCCCTCCATACAGGCCCCAGAAAATGTCCAGGCAGCAGGGAGAAGTGAGCCCCTCCCGGTTCCTCCCAGTTCCCCCTTGCCCAAGGAGTAAGAGCATCCCAGCACAGCGGTCGGTAGGATGGTGGGTGGGTCTCACCCAGACACATCACTGCATTACTCTCAGTACCTGAGTCTGTTCCCGGTGGGTTTGAGTGCACAGATCCCACAGAAGGCAGCGGGGAAACGCAGGCTCCCTCCTACATCTGTCCCAAAGCCCAAGATGGATCCACCTCCTCCTACAAGTGCCCCTTCTCCACCAGAGGAGCCTCCGGGGCTTCTGGTGTAGAGTAGAGGGTTGAATGTCTGACCAAAGATTAAGTTCTTGCAGTCATAGCTGAAAAGAGAGATTGCAAATGAGAGGAGTGTAGATACCTGCTGCTGTGGACCCCAGTCACTACAAAAAGACCTTCAGAAGGTAATTAGATAATTTGCTAGTTGTTACATTGATATCATTTAGTCTAAGGGAGCTTCCCAAAGCTCCCATGAAGACCTCCAGCCTCTTCACAGCAGTCCCAGGACCTGATTCTCTTCAGCTCATTTCAGTGTCATCACGCCTGCCCCAGTAAGATCCTCCGGCAGCACAAATACATCAAGCCTCCTGGAAAGCCTCCCTGTTCGGGTGGTCCCAAGTGACACTGGACATCTAAAAGCAGGCCACCTGGAGCTGATCCAGGCCCCTCCTGTGAGGCAGCATTGCTATACCCCTGCTTTGGAACAGGCCAAACGCCAACTGCAGCAATCTCTGAACATTGGACTCTCCTAGGAACCAGTGCAAAATCCGATAATCTCTAGGGCAACCTCTCTGAGTGGCTTTTTGAACAACTTGGTCAGTCATTGTCGTGTCACCTTAAGGAAGGCATTTCGTACGGCCTGGGCAACAGTCCTCCATGGAGGAGCTTTGCCAGAGTTCACTTGGCAGGACACAGAGACACTAGCAGGGTGGCTGTCCGGCAGAGCACACCTGACCTCACCCTGCATCACTGACGTCAAGAGTGGTGTTGCCAGATACAACAGGAGGTTTGGGGGCAGGATAATTTAAGGTCGTTAGCTTAACTAGCTAACTAGCTTCCCCTTCCACGAATATGTGTTTGTATTGTTACAGTTAACAGGACCACCTCTGAGGGGTTAATTGGAAAAAAAAACACCAAACCAAACAGGTGATTTAAAACCACCCAGCACAGTACAGAAGGGCACTGATTTGTCTCCTTTTCTCCTCTTTTTTTCATTTGGAACTAAAGTTAATTTTTGTCCTTAGTGTAAATGTGTTTACTTTTTAAAGTTCAAAGTTAAAGACATAAAGGATGGGGACCAGGTGTTGTTATTTTAAAAGAACTGGGGAAATTAGAATTAGACCTGAGAGAAACACAAGTGCCCACCTACCTGATGAGGGACTGGGGAACATTGGTTTTGACAAACGGAATTGCCCCCTGTCTCCTGAGCACCTGCACCAACACGCTGTCCTCTGCCATGGGTTTATTGAGGTTTTTTATAAATCCTAATGTGGAATCATGACCCTGGAAACACAGGACAATAAGGTTTCCAAATGGAGGACTGCACTTCCCCCCTGCCTCCATACTTTTATTTTTATATATATATATATATATGTATGTATGTAAGCAGGTGCATGCACCTCCAACAACCCACCCCCCACGCACATGTCGCACAGCGTATTGGCAGTAAATCTCACCAGCCTTTTCTGCTGGCTTATATGGCAGACAGGCAGCAAACCCCACCGCCTGCCAGGGCAGGCCAACCCACATCAGCTGTGACAAAGTCAAGCCCGATGCTGAGGTCAAACCTCCCCGTCACCAAACTTCAAACCACTGGGATCTCAGAAGACACGCGGTATTGCGCCGGCGGTACCTGGCAGTTGATGGAGTCTTTGATGCTGACAGGCACCCCGTAGAGCAAACCCAGCTTCCCCGCCAGCTTCGCTTTCCGGAGCTGGGTCTCACTCTCCTGCAGATACTCCGTGATGCAGTTGGTTTCGGTGGCGATTTGAAGGGCCTTGGGGAAACCCGACAAAGCCTGTGGGTGAGACACAGCCCGCCGCGCCGCACAACAGCCTTCTGTTTTGCAAAGGACATCTGCCTCTTCCCCCTCTTCCACCTCCCCATCCGAGTCGTTGGTATCAGGGCAGCCCTTTCTGCTCCTTTCAAAGGTATTTTCATGCCAAACTCCAAAACATTGTCCAGACACGGGGGACCACAGCACCAGCTGGTGTGTAACGAAGGGAGGCACTCAGCCCAGCAGAATACCAAAGGCTATTCTCTTGATTGAGCATCTGGGGTGGCATAAAATGGTAAGCCCAAAGTGTGAACCCAGGAGGTGATCAGAGCATCGTGGCAAAAGTAGAGAATGAAAGCGGACACCAAGCCTTTGGGGTTTACCAACCCATTTGGAGATAGAGGCAAGACAACAGCCATGCTCTGCAACTTCCCTGTAGCTATACCCGCCCCTTGGAAGGTACAGGCCCCCCTAGGAATGTATGGGTCTCCCCAGGTGCTGAGCTTGCTGCTCCAAACCAAGCTGCGAGCCATGGTAGCCAGATGCCCAGGTCCCCCCTCGCTCACAGAAAAGCACGGAAGGGCCCAGCACGAACCAGCGGGCAGTGACATCCCAGCAGCACATGAACCAGGTTTGAACCAGCGTTTGGGCTTCTCCCCCGAAAAACCAACCAGCCCCATCACGGGTGAGATGCTGCCCTACCACCCTTGCTCCTCACCTTGCCCACGTAGGAATAGAAGACGTGCTCTGGAGGAAGGGAGCCATCCCGGAGTTTCTTGGAGAGCTCCGGCAAAGGCAGAGAGAGGATGGAGACCATGCTCACGGAGGGGTGCTGCGGGAAAGATCCAACAGGCAATGGCACACCTCTGCCTCAGCTGGCGGGCTCCTCCGCTCCCCATGGCACCCACTGTAACCCCATCCAAAATAAAATATCTGCCAAGTGCAGCTTTTGCCTCGGGACCGCAATCCTGCTCCCCGGCAGCAGTGAGCTAGCCGGGCTTCCCACAGCCTCGCCATCCCCGCCAGACCAGGCTCACCACATCTAAGAGAAACCTTTTTCCTCTCCCAGGGGAGGTCTTGGCCAGGCCTGGGGGAACCACTGGGTGACCGCTCTCTGCTGAACCGCGACGGGAATTGGGGGCACATTCATGGACATCGCTCCAGAACGGAATGGGACACGGTGCCCTTCTCGTGGCACCACCCAGATACCCAACAGGGAAGCGCCCAAGCCAGGGAGCCCCTCGGCTGAGAGCAGGGGTGGCATTTTGGGGCCAGCAAAGATTTCCTCACCACCTGATAAATACTATTGAGGGAAAAAACAAAACAAAACAAAACCAAAAAAAAAACAAACACCCAAAAAAAAGCTCCGAGCTTCCCCCTGCCCCAGGCTGGACTCTGGACCCCAGCCTGCCACAGCCCGCGCAGCCCCACGGGCTAGCAGGAGCACGGCGTGGGCCAGCCGGGTTTCAGGGCCGTGGGGCTCCCGCTATCCCCCCGCCTCGACCGAGGCGGCGGAAGGTACCGGGAAGCCCGAAGAACCGGGCCGGCCTTTGCGCGCTGGCGCCTGCGCCGCCCGTTATCCCCCGCCGCACCGGCCGCCCCCAGGAAGCGCTTCCGCCCCATCCAGCGCAGCGCTGCGCCGCCGCGGGAGAGGGGGGCGTGCATGCGCGTACAGATTTAGAAAGGAAAAAAAAAAATACACCGAAACGCCTGTAGCTCCATACGAGGTGCCGGGATGGCGCCTGGCAGCCCGCTGCGCCCGGGCTGGGGCGGGGGGGGGGAGGCTGCGGCGGGGGGCTGAGACGCCTCCGCCCGCCCGGCGATCGCCGGGCGGGCGGAGGCGGCTCAGCCCCCCGCCGCAGCCTCCTCCCCCCAAAAAAACCCCGTGGGGGGTGGGGGGTGGAGGGGAGAAGCGCGGCTTATGGCACCCACCTGCTCCCGAAAGCGCTGCACGGCCATCTGCATCTGCACCAGGCTGCGCTCCTGCCGCTGCCGCGCCTGCCTCACCTTCTTCCAGAGCCCCCGCCGGCGCCGCCATCGCAGCAGCAGCAGCAGCAGGCCGGCCGAGCCGCACAGCAAGGCGGGCAGCGGGACCCGCATGACGGAGCTGTCGCCCCCCCCCCCACACACACACCCCCTCTAACCCCCGGGACCCGAGGGGACCGGCTGGCTGCCGCGGCGGCGGGCGAGCGGGCGGCCAAACCGGGGCAGGAGCGCCGGGGGAGGGCCGGGCTGGCTGCGGAGCGGCTTAACCGCTTCGCTGATTTGCGAGCGGGGAGAAGGAGGAGGAGATGTGGGAAGAGGAAAAGCTCCGGGATGAAAACTCAGCCCTCCCTGTGCTGGGTGGTCTCTCTCTGATATGGTTTATTTGCTTTGCCGTTCCCCAGGTGAGCTTTGATCCCCCTGTCAATTGTTCCACCTCCCTGGGTATGGCCTTGGCTCGGAGCATCAAAAAAAGCAGGGAGGGGGGTTATCCCAAAGACACCCGGCTCCCTTAACGTTTCCTGAAGCCAAGCAGCTGCGTGGGAAAAAGAAACGATAAATATCCCCGCCTAGGCCCGGCAGAGCCCCCTGCATCGCTGGCAGGTCGGGGTGTGCCTGTGCTTCGGGAAGTGCTGTGGCTTCCAACTCCACAGCCTGGCATCCCGGTGCAGGTAGGGGAGTGCTTGCCAGGGCCTTGCACTTGGTCTTGAGGGAAAGTCCAAAATAATTTGTCGCCAGCCCCACGTGGGGTTTGCCCTTAAAAAACTTTCACTGCTTGCAAAAGTTCATCAGCCATCAAGACAGCCAGTTTAGATGCTGCCCACAGGACTCTGGAAAACCTGTTGGGAAGGATTTGGGATGTCCTCTCTCCCTCCCTGCCTCCCAGCAGGACGAGCTGTGCCCAAGCCACCCCTGGGTGGGTGCTGAGCTACAAAATGTGATGGAGTTACATACCTCCAGCCCTGATTTTGCTGGCATTATTTCTCAGGCCACTGGCTTTACTTCAACCGTGTGTACACAGCATCCTGGCGCTCGTTGCTGAAGGGTGGTAAAGCCTTGGATATACTCAGTCCTCACTGAACTTGTGGCCTATAGCTTCTTGCTCTGTATTTGGGGATGAGCAGCTCCCTGTTATCTGGGTCAAGGAAATGACAAGCAAGAACAGCCTTTTTTCCCCACTTTTTTCTTTTTCCTTATTTTTTTCTCCCCCCCCCCCTTTCAGACTGTGAGGCTCAGAGGATTACACAGTAATGCAAGCTGCCAAGGGCACTGCAGTTGTACGCATGCAGACTACTCGGGGCACAAGGAACTGCAAGGGTGGTGGGGGTGTCCTTGCAAGTGAGCCAGGAGTATAGAATCCACTCAGAGTTGGGGAGAGCAGGTGCTGTGATCCCTGCCTGCTCCTTTCTTTCTCACGCTGGAGGCTTCACGCTCTCCTCCACTGCATTGGTCTCACCCTATGGCAGCACAATACCAAAACAGGGCTGTTTCTCTGCATGGTGTGAAACCAGGTGCATTTGAAGTCTTCTAACAAGAGAACAAGAAAGGTGGTGAAGTTTGGAGAAACAGAAGTGAAAAACTAGTTCTGGTGGAAGACAAACTTACTTCTCCAACCCTCTTCCCCCTAGTTTAAACCCTGCTTAAAATCTCTCATGCAAGAATAATTTCCAACTTCTGCGGTTCAGCTTGGCAAAACCAAGAAAACAGAATATGACATTTATGCCTAGAGCACCTGTGCCTCTAGGAGCTGCTGCTGGAGACACCCCCCCCCCCCCCCCCCCCCTCCTTCTCCCCTCTCCTGGGCAAGTGTATGGGGGTGAATAAACAGTGTTGAGGCATCAGGCAGGACAGTGGCAAGGCTTGGATCCCTGCTGGAGCCAGCCAGCTCCAGGAAATTAACCCAGGACATGGGAAACCCCAGAATGCAGTGGGTCTCTTCTGTGACCCACCTCCATGCAGAGACGGGCCAGCAGATGGGAGAGGGCAGAGAACAGGGGGGTTCCAGCATAGGCAGGTAGTGGCTGGGGACACCCTGTCCAGGAGGATGTGCCTGGGACCACCAGAAGTAAAATGGGTCTGGCCTTGCTCCCTGTGGGCCGGGGTGGGGGGCCACCTGCTGGCTTGTGGAGCGAGTGATGCCCTGATGTCCCTTTGGGACACTGGTGTGTCCTTGCCAGATGAGCAAGTGGAGCTTTTCTGCTGTTATGTCTCCATAGGACTGCCTATACGCTGCAGCAAAGGGGGCTTGAAACTTGGGGTGCTGGAAAAGAGCATGGATCCTGCCCCTGCACCTCCTCCACTGCCTGGCAGGGCTGGAGCCTATGGCTAAGGGAGCTGGAAATGATCAGCTGGATGTGTTAAGGCTTCCTTCCCCATAGCCTAGACCCCTCCCTGTGTCCACAGAGCTGTGACTGGGTGGGAACCCCCACAACTCCAGAGATGCTGTAGCCCTGTGGTTACCAAAGGAGTGGCAGAAAGGCGTCATCTTCTGACCATGACACATCATGCATGATCAGCTGAACTGGCTGGCGCTGAAGAACCAGCTAAACCCTGTTCACCTGACACCAGAGCAGATGCTGAGAGCATGATAAACACACAGCAGTGTCTTCCTTAACACTGTATCCTGTGTCTGTGGAGCTGTGGCTTCTCAATCCAGAGATTAAGTTTTAGTGACTAATAGCTGTGTGCTCGTGTAGATATTTCTGGTGTGAAGCAATCTGGTTCTGGCACTCACAGCGTCCTGCAGCAGGGAGATCCACGGTTCATCCACGTGCTGCAGGGAAGCAACAGCTCCTGTTTGCTGCCCTCGGCTGATTTCATTTGCTGCCCCTTATTTCAGAAGAAGCAGTAAGAAATTGTCTGCTGGTCAGCCGGCAACGTATACACTTCTGTTCTTCCATTTCACCCTACGGCTTTTAGACTCTTTCCCAGAGGTTAACAACCTGCTCCTGCCACCAGGTGCCAGACACCAGCTTCCCAGGTCCTTGCCCTCTAAAGGAAGACCCAAGCTTCATTTACAACAGCCAACAGTCCCTCTTGCTTCATTTCTCCTCTTCTTGTAGGTTCCAGAGTCTGGAGTGGGATTTGTCACCTGGAAGGTGAAGCAGCTCCACTCAGAGCTGGAGTTTAACCCCTGCAGGAAGGCTGCCCGGCAGCTCAGGCAAGAGGCAGTGTCATGTGGGAGCAATTCCTTTCGACCCTGCAAAAAAATCGCATGCTTCTGCCAAGTTGTTCACTCAGTGACACCTTTGCTGTCCACTTTGTAGTCATCTCTTCCTGTAGAAGGTGCTTGTCCTCCTCACTGATTGAGCTCCAGAACTCTGCCAGTGGGAGGGCTGGTCACCCTCAAATCTGCTTCAGGGTGGAATATCTGAGTTACTGTAAGCAGACTGAACACATAGTTTGTACCAGCTTTGTGGAATCTGTTCTGAAGCGGATTAGGGAGTGCTCATGTACTTGTTTTCTTCACCAGCAGCGTGGAGGAGGAGCTGACCTGGAAGAGGACCATGACCACAAACTCTTGCTCCTTGTATACCAGACAGCTGTTGTGTGGTAGCTTGATGGGGAATAAGGAAAAGTTGAAGAGATCATAGCAGTGGGGTCCCTAGGATCCAGGGGACCCTTTGAGAGATCCCTAAGATTGCTGAAGGCATCTCAAGCAAATAGGTTAAAGCCCTGAAAACTGCCTTTCTATGCAAAAGAGAGAGTGGGGACTTATTTCTTGTAGTGCCTGTGTTAAAGCAACCTAAGTCCAAACAGCTTTGCATTACATGTGAACATTAAAAAATAAGGAAAAAATAAGAGAGAAAGAAAATTTAAGTGGGTAAAATTACT
The DNA here is from genome assembly GCF_015220075.1 of Falco rusticolus. NCBI lineage: Eukaryota > Metazoa > Chordata > Aves > Falconiformes > Falconidae > Falco > Falco rusticolus. The sequence continues at coordinate 10,521,570 of NC_051197.1, read as the reverse complement.
CCTGGAGTTGTTTTACACAGCTGAATGAAGATAATTGTATTGGCAATTGTGAGTGATTACAGTATTATCTGCCATCAAAAAAGTTATTTTTTTGAATGCTAAAGGAATTAATGATACATAAAACTGTGCTTAGATTGAGTGCATTCATCAGCAGAAATGCCTCGTGCTGGCACTGCTACACTGTAATTACTCCAGCCGCTCAGAGAGAGAGCAGGAGATAGGGGGCTATTGTGGATACTGCCAAAGATTTACATACATTTACACGCTGAGCAGCTCTGGTGCTCGTGGTGGTGGTGTGGGGGGGGGGGGGTGGGTGGGAGTGGGGGTGGGCAGAGCCAAAGCAGCAAAGCTGGGGGCGGAGGGGACGACGCCACAAGTTTCACCTCTTCTTTTTCTTTATTGTGCATTACAGAGCAAAGGCTGGGGGGTCATCTCTGTGTTTAAAACTTTACAGGGTGAAGCCAGTATGGAGAAGATGATTAAATACTCCTCAGAATGGCAAAGGATGAGCCCAGCCTTTACAGGATGCTGCCTCATGGCGTGTTGGATCGATAAAACTAATCCTGGGATCACAGGCAGTCATTGCCCAGCCCTGGGAGACTGGTGGTGGTGGTGGGAATGGTGGAGGTGGTGTCCCCAGGGACCTGATGCCAGGGCTCATGCCCTGCACTTTGAGCAGGCCCATCATGCTGCCCCATCAGTGGGGCTGGGACCATGGCTACATCTCAGCGGCGGTGGGGTGAGAAAATCTAGAAGAAATGCTCCCCAGCTTGCTCTGCACCTTGTGGCCCTTCAGCAAGGGCACGTGATATCAGGGCGGGGGATGTTTACAGACTGGGGCATTGCAGGAAAGGCTGTTGCAGGGGTTGTGAGCAATCTGCGCGGAGCAGCAGGATGCTTGCAAAGGATTTGGAGGTGCTTTTGAAAGAAGGGTGGTGGGTTGCAGCCTCTCCATGGAGCCCACGGGCCCCCTCCAGTGATGGAAATGGTAACCCTTCTGTGATCTCCATCTTCTTGTGCGCAGCTGCCTTCTGAGCTGTGTCTGGAGCTGAATGAATAAAAGAGGAGCACAGACCGTTTCCCACGGGGAACCCCAGGCCGGGCATGGTGAGCATCTCTTGCTCCGAGAAGACCTGGGTGCTGGGTGCGCTCGGCCTTTCGGGTGTGAGCCACCAGAGAGCAGGGCTGAGCTGCTGGCCTGGCAGAAACGTCCTCCCGTCCTGAAACCTTGCGCTATGTACTCGGAACTTGCAAGCAGTGTTGAAAGAAGCAGAAAGACTTTTTCTGGCTCTTTGGGTGATGGGACAGCCTGAGCTTTCGTGGGGAGTTGCGCTTTGATTTCAGACAGTTTTACGTGGTTTTATGCAATGATGGGAGTTTTTGCTGTCGGTCCGTCTGCGGTGGGTTGGTTTTGCTAAGGAGGATGTCCCAGCAGGATTTGACCCTGCGAGCTGTCAGTGCTCAAGAGCCCTGCAGCTTTGCTGCTGCCAGGGTTTGTTGCGGTGTCCAGGACCGTGCCTCAAACCTGGCAGGCTGCCTGCGCTTCAGAGTGAGCGAGGGCATCCCCACCCTCTCTGACTTCATCTTTCTGACGGGGGGAAACAATTAATATTATTTGTGTTTGAAGCCCCACAGGCCAAGTTCTGAGGCTAACAGGGGCAGCCCCAAGTTTAATCCTAACAGCCTTCCCCCAAAGCAATGTCACTTTGTATTTTGTGGTCAAGATTTAAGTGGGGTCCTGAGTTGCAGCGGGGTCCTGAGCCCTTGTGCATCTCCGAGTGTGGCTGGGCTGAATCCACACCTCCTTGGCCACTGGTACTGTGTTTTTTCTTGCCTGGAAAAAAGGACACAAAACCTGAATTTTCTTTTTTTATTCTTTTTTTGTCGTTGTTGGGGGTTTTTTTTGTTTGTTTTGGTTTTGTTTTTGTTGTTGTTGTTGGTTGGTTGGTTGTTTTGTGGTTTTTTTTTGTTTGGTTGGTTTTGTTGTTTTTTTTTCTTTGAGAGCTCTGCTTTCTGAACAGGCCAGGAGAGGGAGCCAGCCAGCCAGTTACTGCACAGCCCAGCTCCCCCGCTCTCCCAGTTTGCCTGGGATGGGAGCACACACAGTTCAGTATACCCATTGATTTTCCCAGAGGGAAGGTTTGATCTGTGCAGGCTCCTGGGTGAGATGCAATTTACATTTACACAAGCTGGATGGGCAGCCGGCGGGGAAACTGAGGCACGGAGCAGGCCCATACCTTGGTGGAGCTGGCTGGTGGCATCCTTCTTGAGGACCTCCTAGGCCCTACTGCACGTTGTGGTTGCTCTGCTGATGGGTGTAAACATCCTTGTAGTCTGGGTGGGTTCACCAGGTCAGCTGGGGGGGACCGTTTTAGCATCACGGCGGATGTCATCCCCATAGGGAACCCCAACTTGTGCAACACGGATGCACCTCCCGCCCCATCCATGCCCAGTATCTGTGCAGTGTCTTGCACAACTGGCAGCTGGTCCTTGGTTCAGACCTCCTGATGGAGAAGTGGCGGGGACCCCCACCTGCAGGCAAGCTGTTGCTGGCAAGCTCATCCCAGAGCTGTGGAGGTACGAGGGGCATGAACATGTAGAGACAGTGGCGAGGGGGCCCTCGCTGACTCCTGCCATGTCACCTTCCCGGAACGATTGGAAAGCCGGAAAGCATCGATCGGTCCCTCCCCCTGCCCGTGTTTTCCCTCTCATCTCTCCTGGGCCAGCACTACCAGAGGACTGGCGAGATCGGCCCTGCGTTGAAAAGAAATAAATAAATAACCGAATAAAAATGCTGACGTGGAGAAGTCAATCAGCTTTGTGTGGCCTTGTAATATCTCATTTTATCCGCGCCACGCTTTATTAAATTCTCATAAACCTGTCAATGAGGACAGATACCATTTCAGTTTACCCCATTAGTTCTACACAATGACATCGGGGGAGAGGAAGACAGGGAGGTGGGGGGAGGCACTCGGCGTGGAGAAAAGAGGAATGAATTTAAAGAAAGAAAAAAAAGAGAAACCCAGAGCTAAACTCAGCTTCGTGACAATAATGTAATAACATCAGCGCCCAGGGAAAGTAATTGAATTAAGTGGCTTTTGTTAATGGTTTTAAGATTTAGAAGTGTAAATAACAGTTAGGACTCTTTAATGGGACTCTGGTTTTAGGTAGCTGTAGCCCTAAGAACAAGAAATGGTTTGCCGTTTAATATGATGTCAGATAGTTTTGTTACTCTTCCAGTTTCATGCCTGCAAAGCATATTTTGCAGTTTTAAAGCCGGGTGTGTTTATCATCTTTCCTTTCTAACTTCAGACGGAGCTTAATTCGGGAGTATTTGCATGAACCCTTCTTAGCCAGTCCCTATCAGTTATTTGCACCGCCAGGAATAAAGTATGATTTCTCCCGAGCTGCTTTGGAGAACTTTCTGACTGCAGGGTTACTCTGCTCCGAAGCCTCCCGTCTATTCACATGTTCATTAAAGGCAGCAGCCGCCGGTGCTCTGCGGCAGGGCCGGACTCGGCTCCCGGAGTAACGCTGCTGGGAGCAGTGACGTTACACCGGGCTTAGGCCAGTGGGGATGGAGAATCCAGCCGACAGGTAGGATGAGCTGGGCGATTTGGAAATGACTTTCATGGGAACTCGTTCTGCTTAAAATATTATAGGATTTTCATTTAGGAACCTATCAAAGTGCAAGAATAAAGTCTGAGCTGCCTAACCCACATAGGTCTAAACAAACAGTCCTTCCTTCTGCTCTGGGATCTGCCAGCTCGCGGATTGGGAAGGGTCCTTCGTTAAGGCATGGGCTGAGTCTCATGGAAACCCACTGTGCCAGGCAGAATAGAGGGCTTTGCATTTATTCAGGCTGAAAATCTTCCCCTTTGCAGGATGAAGGCGCTCCCCGGACTGTGCTGCCGGGATGCTGCCTTCCCTGCTTCTCCCCTTAACTCTGCCCGCTGCTGCATGGGCAGCAGCTGCACGGGGCCCTGCAGCTCCACTCCTGCTGTGCAGGGAGGCAAAAGCTCTCCCATAGCTTGTGCTTCAGTCCCACAGCAAGTGAGCAGCTCTGCATACACCGGGTCGCTCTAAAACCTCCTCGGGGGAGCTGCCTTCTGGTTTGCTTCAGCCATAGCCCGCAGTGATCTCTGCTGTTGATGGCTTCAGCTCTGCTTCCTTGGCTGGAGAGCCTACCTCATGGCTGCAAGCTGTGCTTCCCATCCAGCGGGATCTCAGGCCCTACACAGCCTCAAAAACCTTCCACCATCACCCTCATAGACCTTCTGCCATCACCTTCATAAGTCTTCCCCCATCACCTTCATGGGCTTGGCTGGAAAGAAAGCGTAAAAGCCCCAAGCCCAAGCCAAACCTAACCCAGCTCATGTGGGCAAAGGAGAGAGTTGTCAGATTGTAAATGAAAAAAACAAGGGTTCGAGTTACATATTTCCCCCAGGGGATTTCTTAAGTAAATTGTTTGCAAAAAAAAGGAAATAGTTCAATTCCTCCTGGAGAATTTGAGAAGAGGTTTCTCACTGCTGTTGGTTTGTTGTGTATTGCTGTACTTTAAGCAAAGCTGGGCTAGAACAGAGCGGTTTGTTTCTTCCCTTATGGAAAAAGAAAATCAGAACAAGAATAATATTGCAATTAAATCAACAAATCCTTCACTGTTTTCCCTGCATTAGAAAAGAAACCCCAACCTATTAATGATCAAATTCTTAAAAACAGCCCCTGGCTGAGCCATTCTCTTCTGAGAGGTCTCCATGGCATTGACCGTGGCAGAGGGAGAGGCAGCTGCAGGCTGGACCCCTGCCCTGGGCTCTCCAGCCAGTGCTGCGGCCTCACACGGGGTGCTGGATTCCAGCACAGCCCCTTTCCCAGGGAGGCTGTAATGCAAACGGGATCGGTAGCTTTCCCTCCTCTGCAAACAAGAGGGGGCCAGATGCTTGGAAATTTAGGGGCTTGGTGTTTTCTGTGCTTCACTGTGAGTCAGCAGAGGTAGGCTGCAGGCTCACCACCTGCCTCTGACCCTGGGATCCTGCTGGGATGCTGCTGTGTCCTCAGGAAGGACTACAGGACTTTTCTCCCTAAGCCGGAATCCTGCTGTCCTTCCAGGGAACAAGTGACCTGGTTGGGGAAGGAGAGCCAGGGACCCGGGAAAGGGCTCATGAGCCCCTCTGGCTCCAGCAATGTCAGGGGCCACTCTGGCTCCCTGCCTGAAGGGATGGCACAGCTGTGACTGTGGCGTGTGGCTCTGCTTTGCAGGTTGGGGTGCTCAGCCATGCAGCAGGATAGCAGCTGGAAAGAGGTTTGCACAGCCTTATAGACAGGGAAGGGCTATTGAATGCTTGGGGAGACATTAAATAATTTGCCATGATAAGACCCAGGCGATGCTATTTTCTGCAGATAAAAGGCAGGTTATTTTTCATTAGCTGCGAACAGACTCTTGGTGGCAGCGAAACTTGCCACCAGGGCTGTAGCTTGACACAACACAAGCAGATATGAGCAATATCCTAAAATTAATTGAAATCCACTGAGGGTTGTATTGAACTGCTTTTTTTAAGTGCATCAGGTGAAGCAACAAAGGGATGGGATGACCTTGATTCAGGAGACCGTGCCGATAGATGCGGAGGTGCATACACGTTGGGCAGGAGATGGAAGCATGGCGGAGCCGCTCCCAATCTGCCAAAACTATGCATGGATGGGAGCCTGGCCCTGGCTGCAGCATTTTGTCCAATCCAGACTGAATTGCAGGTTTTTTGGTGCAACTGTTGGGACTGTCTTCACTGGCAAGCTCCCTACTCGGCCAGGAGCCTGTTAGAAGCAGAGGGGGGAAGAACGGCCCTGTGAGCCAAAGAAATCGGACTCCAGGTGATTTACATGGAGCATGAGAGGCAGCAGAAGGGCGGCCAGCCCAGAAAATGAGATTATAAACTATCATCCCCTGTTACACGCTGGGACGTGGCTGCAGGGTGGCCCTCTGGCATCATTCAGGAAGGCAGCCGTGGTTTAGTGGTGAAAGCAGAAGGCTTTTGTCTCCTCAGATTGGAAAATCCCCCATCCTGAGGAGTGCCTGAGAATACGCTGGACTTCTGCCTTCCCTCCTGCAGCCCTTTCCTGACCAATGTGCAGTGCCTGCCGCCTTGAGAGGCCACAGGAACATCCTAACTCATCACTGCCACCTCTTGCTGACCCCATGGCATGGTCTGGAGATGTTTGTGAAGTTAAATGCAGGAGTGGCAGTCTGGTGGACTGAGATGGGAGAAGAGAAGCCCTTCCTCCAGCTGACCATGTCCTACGGAGTGTAGTGCCCAAGGTGGACCCACTCTGCAGTCAAGCTAGCAGCTCTGGGGCTGGTGGTACCTCCAGGGCATCACTCTGAAGCAGTTCAAACATTGCCTCTTTTGGGGAAAGGAGAGGAGAAAAGGACCTGGAAAGGGCATACAGGAGCTCTAATGTGGATGCATCAAGCTGCTTAAACTGATTTAGGGTGCAAGCAAGGCCAGTGTGGCATCTGAGCCAGGAAAAAGCAAAACAGCCCATCTGCTCACGTAAGTGTGGAACCCGCTGTAGAGACTTGGGTGTTTAATGTTCTTTACCTCTGTGACATGAACCGATAGGAGGGGAAAAGAATCACTAAAAGGAGTCCTTGGAAGAGGCAGAGCCCCATGTTTAATCTGTGCTGGCGTGGAGGTGGTTAATAAGATAATCTCTGGTCTCTCTAACACAAAGAGAAAGTGAGTTTTCTGATCCATAAAGGATCAGTCTGCAGGAAGCCCCATCAGACTCCTCAGCGTGAAATTACACCACAGCAGGGGGGTACAGTCCTGCTACTGTACAACATTAGAGAGATGAATTAGGACTTGACATTCATGTGCTTAATATGCCTATTCCTGGCATTATCCCACAAGGACCAGTCACCGCCAAGGACTTATGGTCACCGGGTCTAGGAAGGTATTTAGGGTTGCTCATTTGCTTGCTTCCAGAGCCAGGCTATCTGGCTTCCCCATCTAATCTCTTGGCATTAGGAGCAGGGGGGCATGCAGACCAGCTCTTCTGTGTCACAGCAGTCGGGTCTGGTGAATAAACACTGGGCGCACCCTTGTCACTGTAAAAAATCACAGTGATCCTCTGGACCAGTGAGTATCGAACGGGGGAAACAACATGATGCACACAAAATCATGACTTGGTCCTCAAGAGGCTGAGAAAGGGGAAAAGAGACAACCCTGAAAGTATGTCTCTCAGTAGTTGCTGGTAGCAAATGATAAATATGAACCGGAAAGGAAAGAAAATTTACTTGAAATTATTCAGACTGGGTTAGCCTTCCCAGTGTTAAACTGGTTGGGAGGTGTACCTTGGACTAACGTGGGTGCTCTGAGCTACTTTACTGAACAGGCTTTGCTGGGAAGTCAGAGCCTTTCCAAGCCCCAGGTCTGGGCTGTATGAAAATTCCCACCTGTTTGAACTCCAAGCCAGGACAGAGTGCTTTGGGTTTGCTTTTTATCCATGAAATATTTTGTTGAGAACAAAATTTTAGGGGGAGGGGGAGAACGTACTCCAAATTCTGGAAGAAATAAAAAGGAAAATGTTGGCAACGAGGCCGAATAGTTCTGGGTTCGAGCTGATCGTTTTCCAAGAGAAAATCCAAATTGGTTTTTTTTTTTCAGAAAGTAGCTATCCTGCAGGAAATACCTGATTTCGCGGGTGTGCTGCACTTCTGGCAAGAGCACTTGCGATCAAACTGATTGAAAAGCCACTTAATTGGAACTGTTTTAAGAATGAACTAAAGTTTGGCAAGGTTAATGGGGGGAAGCATGGACAGGCCCAGGAGGAATAAATGAGAAGCAGAGTCCTCCCAGAAGCCGATTTGGCAGTGGTCCGCCGTGGAGGAAGGACGAGAGCCTCCCTGGCATGAGGACACCCTTGCGCTGTGATCACGTCACGTGGCACGTGGGTGCTTTGCAGCCCACAAACCCCACTCCTCCGACTCTTCATTTTCCCTGGGGAAGGGGCGGAGGGTGGAAATATGGTGGGATCCTGGGACTCATTCAGATGTGGAAGTGGTGCTTAGCCTGAACATACCGAGCATGAACACACGGGATCAGCCCTGATCCTGGCTGTACAAAAGCATCTCCTACGTTAGACGCAGTGGGTGTCTACATTTGTAACCCCTCTCTACGGCACTTTGAATACAGGCACGTTCTTTCTTGCACCCTTTGAGAAGGGATATAGCAGAGAGGCCACTAGGGAAATTCATGGAAAGAAAGGGAATTGGGACTCTAGACCACAAAGCTGCAGTATCGATACAGGGACTGTACCACCCTGCCCCTTCTCTGGTTTCTCCTCTCTCTGTTAAGCTCATGGTCACCCATGGGGGTGGAGATAAAGATTTCCACAGGCTGTTTTTTTCCTTAGGCACAGACTTTGTGGGAATATTTTTCTAACTAAACGCAAATCAGAGCTAGCATTGTTGTGGGTGAAATCAAAGAGCAATTTATACACAGGTATCTTTACTCTTTTCCAGCTGGTGGAAGTTTTGGTGCTGGGCTCATACACCCTGACATCAAGCCAGACGTGGAGGGGCTTCTTGGACATATAGACTAGTCTCTGGTGAGTGCAGTTGCCATCAGATAAACAAAAAATAGAGTTAATGGTTGAGGTGGCTGAATACCCCATCCCCATGGATAGGATGTGCTCCCCCCAGGTTGTTTTCTCTGCCTAGAGGCACCATCTAAGCAAGTTACCTGTGGTCACCATCCCATCTCCCAAATCTTCAACAAACCAGTCCTCAAGCCCAAATAAATACTTTCAGGGTGAAACAAGGAGCCTTAGATGCTGAAAACTGTCCAGCATTCTGGTTGTCCCACTGTCCAGACAAGGCAGACACAAAGTATTCCCGAACCCATTCTGCTGATTTAAAATAAATCCCAAGGAAAATGCACCCTGAGTAAACCAATGTGTGGAGGCTGATGGAGCCCTTTGCACCTGAATGATAAATCCCCATTCTCCGAGAGAGTGACAATTCTATTTTTTTTTAGTGTGCTTGGCTTTTGTCTCCTATGAAATTAGAAGTCTCCCACCGAGGGTTGAGTTTCATGTCTGGGTCACAGTTTCTGCAGAAAGGAATTTTCATTATGGTCTTGGAAACACTTAAGCCTCCCTGTGCAACTGATCTAGCTGAGCTTTTCATAACCAGCAGGACCATGGATGCCATCAGCAATCAGGGCTGAAATCTCAAGCAACCTGAGAAGGAGGTATGAGCCTTAGGATGAGACAGGACCTCATAGCGAGATTAACATGAACTGTGACAGTAATTAACCACAGTAACTGTTTGCTGAAGGTGAGGTGGGGGGCATGTCCTTGTTGGCAGACTTTGGACGAGAGGATAGATTCCCTGTTTCAGGGGGAGTTAATTCACCAAAGTCCTTTGGCTTGTGATGTGCAGGGTGACAGACTAGATTATGAAAGTGGAACAGAGGTCTGGGGACCAGTCTAGCACTAGCTGAGTCCTTGGGCCACACAAAGTGTGAGAAGTAAATAACTATTACCCACATATCAAATGATGTGGGAGAGGGAGTGTATCCCAAAGAGATATGAGACCCAGGAACTTCTGACAGGGCATAAAACCCCAGATAAACTCTGATGAGCAAAATTCAAAGAATATCTTTCTAAGCACAGGGCTTGCCTTGTTTTCTGAGGACACTGTGAAGATACTGGTTTCTGCTCTACAACAGCCCTTTATGTAGTTAAAGCTGGCATGTATCTGAAACTCCCGTTGCTTTCCTCTCTCCAGGTTACATAGTAGTATCAATAGTCTTAATTTTTCTTTATGCTGTTTTCCAGCTATTAATCTTATTTTTCTCTGGACTTTCTCCAGCTAATACACATCTTTCTTGAAGTGGTACTCAAAATCAGACATGTTTTTCCATCTCAGGTCTAACCAGAGATGAGTAGAGACAAGATGCAGCCCCATGTCCTGTGGGCTCCATCAGGGCTCTCCACGGCTGTAAAAATACCTCATAGGTATCATATGGCTTAAATCAAGCACTTCCACTGAAAATCCGTGGCAGCAGTTGTGTAGGCTGAAAATGGCACAGTCTCTTGTGATTTTTCCCTCTTGTTGAATGTGATGAAAATGAGGAATGTGTCTCCTCCCCCCATGCAGCCTTTTCTGCATAGGCGGGATGCCAAAACCACAAAATGAGTTAAAAAAAGCAAAATAACTGTTGTAAGGTGGACCTCTTAATCAGCGTGGTATATTCAAAGGGTTTCTGGACTGAATCAAAAACCTTTTGATGTATAATTGCAAGAGAAAAGAGCTGTAAAGACTCTACCATAGCTCATGCCCTGATAATGGGTGATGAGCCATTGCAATCCAGCTGGACTCATGAGATCCGGGGTAAAGCTGACGAGCTGTGAATCTAGAGCATCAATGAACGTACAAGGATATTCAGCCTCCTTTGGCAAACAGGAAAACCAGAATGAAGAATGTGAAGCCTTTTCTCCAAACCACATGTAATGGGGCAGTGGAGACAACAGCAGCAAGACAGTCATCTTTGACTTGCTCAAGGTCAAGGCTGCCCTGTTTCTTAACTGAAAGTTAACCCTTCGGTGTGGGCGGTGGGAACTCTATTTTTAGGTCTCTCTATTCTTTTGTAGCTGATCAGATTTTTACCTCCTGGAAGCTGCTACACAGTCTCACAGTGCTCTTCTTGCAACAACATTTTTTTCAGAATAAAACTGCTTTTTAAACATTTGGCAGCTGAGGAACATGCTTGGGTGGTGCTGGGGCATCTTTAGGCTCTTCAGACCCACCTTCTGCCTGGAGCAAGTCTGGTGCCAACACCTGGCCATGGCTGTGTTTACCCAAGTTTTTAAATTCTCCAAGGATGGAGATGCCCCACCTCTGATGTCCTGCCCCAGGGCTGTACCACCATCACTGTCAGGAATTCCTAAATTTCAGTCCAGATCTCCCAAGCTGCAAGTAGTGGCTTTTGTGGCTTGTCATAGCATTGTCTAATACAACAAAAGTTTGGCTTCATCATCTTTGCACCCTTCTTCAAGCAGCTGTTCAGCTGCAGCTGCTGGGGAGGGCTAAGAAGAAAGTTCTGATGGAACTGGTGTGGATGGAACTGTGAACCAGAGCCAGTGTGAACGATGGTGATCCCAGGAGAGTGAGCAAGGGGACATTTTTGCAGTGCTGGGGATAACTTGGTGCTCTCAGTTATCTGCACTCTAATGACCCAAATTGCCTGTGCCTTGTTGTAAGGCAGTTCCTCTTGGATCACAGTATTTAGAGCAATAATTTGGATTGGAAAGGGTCTTTGAAGGACATCTGGGCCATACCTCACCTTGGTCACGCTAGACAGCATGTGAAGTCGGGGTTGGTAGGAGCTCATCCTTCATCAACTGCACAGTAAGCAGAAAGCAGGTCCCTGGTTTCTAGATGACTGAAGTGAGACAGGATAGAGAGACTGGCGTTGTCCTTGGCATCCCACCTTTTCCTTGGCCCCAGAAAGGTGGCATGTGATGCACAGCAGAGGAGGCTCACAGCTGCGTGACAAACATGAGCGCTTCTCATGGGCTCAGATGTACACTCTTTCCATGCAGGAGCTGGTAACCTGTGTTGGGGAGCTCTTCAGGGAAGGTCATTGGGTTTACACGTCTCTGAGTGCTGAAAACTGCTTCTGATGGGAATTACTGGCAGCTCCCAAACTATGTTCACTCATTTCATTTCTACAGCAGACTTCTAGCATGCTGCTGGGCAAATCTCTTGGCGTCTCCCCATTTCTGCTTCCTACCAGGAAAATCTCCTCTCCTTCCCCCACCTCCATCTTCTCCATTTACATGGTGCACCTCTCTGAGGGAAGGGTTATTTTTACACACGATGGCTACGTACAGCGCTTTGCACCACCGAGCTCTCATCCTCCCGAGGAAAAAAAAAAAAGCCTCAAGCAGGATAAAAAATAAAATACTAAAAATAGCAGGCTGCTGAGCAGGTTTGTGGGGCCGCACTGCGGAGGCAGCCCGTAGGAATGCAACCAGAAAAGGACACAGGGTGAGGGGAGAGACGGCCCTTTCCACCAGCCCCCACCTGCCCCTCTTTCCCCTACTGTGTGAACCTACTGTAGATTTCTTGAATTTCCCTTTGATGTTTATCTCCCTCCAGTAATTCTATTTGGGGGATTTGCTAAAGCGACGGTTAGAAGAATACAGCCTGGAATAGGGCGGCCGAAGGGCGAAAGAATGTTAGAAACAGGATTAAGATCATATTCTACAAGCGGTTGTCAGCCGCTGAATAGGGCTAAAGTTTCTTATCGGGCCGGGGTGCCAGAATGCCTTTGGATTCTTCTCCTCTCCATCCCTCCCCTCCGCACGGGGCTTTCAGCGTGGCGGGGGAAGCATAATCACAGCCCTGAATGGGAAGGTGGGCTCTCGCAAGCTTCACCCCATGGCGCAGAAGCTGGGAGAGGGGTCAGGGGATTGCTGAGGGTGTCGTGGGCAGGCAGCCCGGTTGCTTGGGAAAAATTAAAAAAAAAAATTTAAAAAAAAAAAAAGGCAGTGGTAGTTAATGTTGAAGTGCCTGGAGGATTTTAAGGTGCAAACCTCTATATTAAGGGGAGAACATTCCCTTTTGAAAGTCTCAAGCTCAGTTTCTTGATTATTTTTATTTATTATTTTCTTTTTTTTAGTTTTTGCATGGGATTCCATGGTTTTCACTGGGCATTTTAGTTGTTATTGCTATTTTTTTTTCCTTGTTTTTTTAGGTGGGATTGGCATCCTGGTGGGAACTTAGTTGGAAATATTTGGGGCTTGCTTCTGAATGTTAAGATGATAGGAAACAAAAGTTGCAGAAAAGCAGAAGACTTTGGAAATAAGGGGTGGGGTGTGGGGAAAGAAAGTGTATTTTGAAAACCAACAGAGGCACAAATACTTGTGAAAGAGAAGACATTTTGGAAACTTTGAAGCTACTTTCATATAAAACAAAAATACAAACACACTGAGCTTGCTTGGGCAATGGAATCAAGTAGTATTAAAGTCCCCTGTGTGCTCATTTCAGAAAGCTAAGGGTATACAGGCTTTTGAGGTTGCCAGCTGTAAGATGGTTTTGCCTTTTTTACAGGTTAGGGACTTACAATAGAGAAGATTTTGAAGAGGCCAGTGTCCTCCCAACGTGCCATCCAACAGATGGACCCATGTGTGAGTCCTCTTGGATGTGCATGTTCCAGTAGAAGTGTTTCTGGTAAGATATTCAGATTCATTTAGGGAAATCTGGGTTTTGTTTGACTCATGTATTTAGGCAATGTGTGTGTGGAATGTTTTTCACTTGTTCTGCACAAAGCAAACAGAAGCCTTGCCACGATTTCTGGTTTGTGTTGGAAAAGGAAGCCTTGCAGGTAATGTCATTTCTGGGCTGATCGAAATAGCTGGAGTAAGGAACAAATTAGCTCTCTGAATCTAGACTATGCATGGCTATTCTATAAGGAGGGATTGCGTTTTTCTGTAGCCCTTGCCTGATTTAAAGCATCAGGAAACCTTTGTCAAGTGACCTGCTGACAAACGAGAGCTCAGCAGAAGCACTCAAAATCCAGCAAGAGGAACTGTTTCCCCAGAGTTTGCAATATCTAGGGAGCGAGGAAGGGTGAAAGACAAAGGGGTTAAAACCCAGCTCCTGGAGACCTGTGAATATGAAAGCATCTCTGCTTTTAAATGAGTTTCTCCCTTATGGCTTACAGAATTTTGACAGCTGAATACTGAAGTCAAGGAGTCCTTTATCTGCATGACAAAATCTCATTAATTATTTTAGGGACTTGAAAGTAACTTTCCTGATGCTCGTGGTTCGCAGTACTGTGAAACTTCAGTGAAACAGGGGGTCAATGGCATTGCCATGTCCAAAAGCAATGAGGTTCAGGAGAGTTAAATAGCCCACACAAAATTATGTAAAATAAATTAGATTTTTTTAATTCCTCCATTTTTCATAGTCCTTAAAGAAATAATGCTTTCAAGTCAAACTATGAGGCTACATTCTGTAGTTCTTATTGGTTTCAATTGGAACTTTACCTAAATAAAATGTGCCGGCTATTTTTTTTTTATTCTTTAAATCCATCATTCCTTGCTGTTACTCCCAGACTTTGTCACGTCGCTCCCTGCTACAATCAGCCCTTGTTGCATGAGGGCAACCTGCCGTAAGATCTCCTGCCCCAGGGAGCTGACAAACTGCTGTATTTTTGCACTCAAAACTCATGCTTCCAGTCATCCTTAGTCATTTATAGCACCGGAATATGAACAATCACTCCTCATTCAAGGTGAGCACAAGAAGGTGGGGTTACAGGAGCAGAAGGGAGCATCACGAGGGCAGTTCAGGCAAAAGATGCTCTTTGGTCAACATCCACGTGTATCACTCTCATATTCCTTCTGCAATTCTGCTTGGATCAGTGTTTTTACATAACTCAAGGGTTTATACAAATGAAACCATGATGAATAGATAATGCCAGCTAAAGGCAGTGTTGTTAGCGTCCTCCCATAACTGAGGAACACAGAGCACCTTCAAAGCCACGTCAAGCAATTGCAATAGCTACATTGAGGTGAGCCAGGCTACAGGAACCACCTTAATGTTCCTTCCACATCAACCTGCCCCCCAAGAACATGCCTGAGAGCGACGAGCCTGCTCCTTCCCTCTGCTTTGCATTGGTCTGTGGTTGTACCAGCTCCTCCTGAACACTCGCTGCTGAGTGTAATGGGGAGATGTCACAGGCAACTCTCCGAGAAATTTTCCAGGAGAGCAACACAACTTTTAGAAGCCAACTGAACGCAAAGCAGGACTAGATTCAACTCCTTGATACTCATATCCCAAATGCTGCAGCAATGCCTCTACCTTGTGCAAGGACAGCTTCGTGTCCAGGCCCACCCTGTGACTCAAGCAGATAAAGCAATATCAAGTATTTATTCTATAACAACACATAATCTCTATAATCACTTTGAGCCTTTTAATTGCTACTTTTTTTTTTTTTTAACCAAGGTGAAGACATCATAAAACAAGGGATGGTATCTTCGAAATAGGCAAAACCTTTTCAAGAAACACTGGGAGTTGGGCTGTTACCCCAAATCCATAAAAGAGAAGATTGGTGAGAAATTGGCTTCTGCCTCAGACATTTATAGTGCAACTGTCTGCCGTTAGCTCCTGGGGTGGTTTGGCACTGCCAGTATGGTGCAAAGTGCTCTTCATCGCATCAAAATCAGCTCTAGGTTCATCTGGACAGAAACACAAATACAGAATTCCTTTCCTCATGATGCTGGCCTGTGCTGTGGCCATCTAGGCTAAGGCTGGTGAGCTCAGCGGTGGCTACCGGCAGCAGCAAACAGCTCACTGGCACTGGGTGACAGTCAGGGTGACAGCTGGGAGCTGGCAAGGGGGACAGGCGACTAAACACATGCTTAAACACGGCGCTATTTGCCCAATAATCAGTAACGTCGAGAGGGTGACATTAAACAAAATAATAAATTGTGTGCTGGGCTTCAAATTGGATCCCTTTTTTTATTTGATTTTGCTAGGATTTATTCCGTTTGACAAACCATGCTGTTTAGAATACAATAGTGGCATAATCACAGCCCGGGGCCCTCATTCTTCAAGATAATGGGATACTTATTCATCTAAGGCAGGTACAAGTCTGTCCTTGGCTTTCATTTTACAAGATTACTTGTATTTCTGTCTCATTTGCAATAGGTGATATCTGTCAGAAAGCAATTTTCACCCAATTTGGGGTTCTTAATATTTTGTCTTTAAACTCCTTTGTTGTTGATTTTTCCTCCCCTCCACCGCTTGACAGGCATTTGGCAGGCAACCTGTGAACAAGCTGCTTTGCACACCCACACCCGCACACCCCCCCTTTAAACAAACAAATAAATAAATAAATAGCATCCCTGTCCCTGTTTACATAGCTCGACGATTTATTAGTTCAGTGTGACAGCACGGGAATTTTTCAACGTACAAGACATTCTGGCTGGTGTGTGTTCCACTCCATCCTCAAGCAGGAGAGAGCTGCGCTCGCTTTTGTTCAGCCCGACAGACTGAAAGTTCGGCAGACAGAGCCCCTCGTCCCCCCGAGACGTGCCAAAAGCGATGTTTTACGGGCCAACTGGAAGGGCTGAGCCGAGGTCCTGATTCAGGCTCGAGGGCTTAACTTCATTTTTTTCAAGCAAAGGTGAAGGAAAAGCAGGTTCTTTTTTTTGGCTGCAGCACAGTGAAATTTTCAGGTATTGTTGGGAAATGAAAAGAAAACTAAACCCAGTCTACTAGGGCACTTCTGCTTAGTGCTAAAAGAAACATTTGTTTTCTCAGTTAAAAATGAAGTGAAATGGGAAAAAATATGTGATAATCTGTTTGGACCTAAAAAGCGTTTAGATAAAATCCCGGCTATTTGGGGTTTCAACCTTTCCGGATTCCCTACGTAAAAAGCTCTTCTTGTTTCCCTGCTTTCCCATTTCCTCTTGCTTACCCCTACAGCCCTCTCTGCTGCTTTTGGGTACCCCAGGTTAATTTGTCCTTAAATTTTGACTCTGAAAGTGCAACCGCTCCACCTCAGCGGATGCTTTGCTTTTCTTTCCCCTCTTCCCCCTCATCCTTGCTGGAAGCTGCAGGAACGTGGCCAGGTGTGAAGCCCCTGCACAGCCCCGACTCTTGTGCTTGAGACCCGGTGGAGATGTGACACCTTCCTGCAGGTAACATAGAGATGTGACACATTCCTGCAGGTAACGTAGCCCTGCAAACACCCTGGGAGGTGGAGGGACTTAAAAATGCAGGTGGAAGCAAAGCAAAGCAAACAAACGAAATTGGGGAAATGGGGCTGAAATCAAAAGCACATCTCTCATCTCTCTTTGTTTAAGCCGGTCAGAGGAGCTCTGTGCAAAGAGGAATTACTTTGAGGCAGCTCAGACACCTTTCTTTTCTCTGTGGGTGTCTCCGAAGGCAAAACTAATTCACTTCTTCTGCTCCATCAGGTCTCCCCTCCATTGTTCCCCACTAATGTAATTTTTTTTGTCTTACTTCAGAAACATTCCTGCCTGAGTAATCGTCTCTAGCACGGAGAGCAAGGGGAGGAAATTAAGATGTTATTGAGGGTTGGAGAGATATCTCATGTTTCAGAGTGGATCAGGCCTGGGTGTTTTTTTCCTTTAAGGTGCCTGTTACAGGGAGGTGAGGCAAACATGTCGGGTGGCTTAGCTGGGGGAGAGGGCTGGTCCTCAGGAAGCTGTGATGCTTCTCTCTTCTCTTGACACAGCAATAAATATGTCCTTAATTCCACATGTGGGTCTGTCTACAGCAGATAATCTCTCAGGGGAAGAGTTTCGTCTTTGGTGGTCTCCACAGGGCAAGCACAAGCTGTTTTTATGAGAAGGTTCCCAATTTTACTTGGGGAAGGGAGGAGGCTGGACTATGGGAGGTGTCAAATGAAATTTTTTTTTGGTGACGTGAAGCAAAACTGAAGCTGACACATAACTTTTGGGTAGTTTTCTTGCTTTCAACAACCACAAGCTGAAGGGAGTTGAGCTGCTTCCACCAGACAGTGATTTATCTTGTTATAGGAAAGTTCATTTTTTAACTAAAGAACAACGGGACCGTACGCATGAAAATCCATCAGCTAAGGTTTTTCCAGGGTAGCATGGTGGATTTCATTTTTTCCTCACTTGTTTCCCAGGGCAGTTTTAGGGACTTGCTTGGAGATTTTAAGCCAGCTTCAGAGCTGCTTTATTTCTCTCTGCTCCTTCTCACGGCGTCCTTGGAGAGATGGTCTCCTGTCCCCGACAGTCACCCTGGCCATGGCCAGCAAACCACTGAGATGAACCACTTGACTTAACTCACAGAGCCTTTGTGGCGCACATGACCTATTAATTGACTCCATAAGAAAGAAATTATGGGGAAATTAGCATAAATATTGCAAGTGGGATTAAATTGTGCTTGCAGCTGCCTTTGCAGTAAGGGGTGGTGTAAAGTTTACTGTGCAAAAATGATAGCTCCAAAGTGCCTCATCTGAGCTTCGGGGCAGTAGTGTGACCCCATGGGCATCTTTTCATATGGAACAGCTCCAGTCAGATCCCATCTCCATGTCCAATACCATGTAACTCTCAGCCTCCCAATGTCCTATGGAAAGGGACATCGTTCCCCCAGCTAGAGATGCACTCTGCAAATGGGACCTCCTTGGTTTGCTTTGCAGGTGATGCAGTGACCTTGGGTTTGTTCATTCAGCACCCCAGTTCTCCCCAGTGCAAGAGAAACAACTCCATGGTTCGGGGGGCTTTGCAAACTCCTGTTGAGCTTTGATGGGAGCTGGACAGTCACGGTGTGCGGTGGAGTGGAAAATAGTGCTGTGCAGATAGTGTCACCAGCACAGAGCGCTTTATGTCAGTTCACATCATTTTCTGCTGGCTGTTATAAACCTACCCAGACTTCGCAGTCATGTCCCAGAGTGAACCAGTCACTGTGTGATGTGTTTTTCCACTGCAATGCCTATAAAAAACATAAGGAGGAAGTCTGATCTCCAAGGAGATGAAACATCCTACCAACATCACCTTTTATTGGACCTTTCATTATGTTTATTGAAATAACCTCGGACCTCTTTTTATCAGTTTGCCCATATGTTTTCTTGTGGGTACGGTGCAGTCCAACACTCCGATATTTCACTTTACTAATGCAGAGAGAATGTGTTTGAAAGAAAGCCAAGCTGAAGGAAATCCATACCTTGCCAGTGGACTGGATATGCTTTTTCCCTCTGTGTGTGAGTGAATTAACTTTGCTTTAGGTCCCTGCATTCCCTGCTCAGCACTTGTTGGGAAGGTGATTTGCAAAACCCTGCAGAGTGGGTACTGCTGAAAGCTCAAAGGTCTGAGCACAGCCTCCTGTCTGCTGGCTTCCAGGAGGAGCAAAGCTGAGAAATGGACTTGGCTTGTCCCAGCACTGCCCTGCTCCCAGCAGGAAAACAGCATGAGGCACAGGCTTGTGAAAGAGAAGCAGTATAAGGGGTGCAAAGATGCAATACAGACACCTTGTTCCTAGTCCTGCAGCATGGATGTGAGTCTGGGATGAATTGCAGGCCTTGGCAGAAATGCCTGGATCAGTACCAGGGCTTGGAGAAAATGTATTTCACTGACATCTGTTGATTTCTGTGGAAGTCAGACAGCTAAACACCTTCCAGGCTCTGCGCCTCTTCTGGTAAGCCCATTGTAGGTGAGATGCAGTCCTACCACTTCTGCACTTGGACATTATCCTGCTACTACAGGAATGGGAATATTTTCCTCTATCAGCTACAAAAGGCAAAGGATTGGCTGCAGCCTGATGGCAGGGAGGCTGTGCTTCATCCCACTGCAGAGTCACGCTCACCTGGGGATGCTGGACTGCACGTACCTGGTGGTGGGAGAGATCAGAGGATCAGAGCTGAAGGATTTCCCAGGGGAGCAAAATGCCAGCCTTCATCCAGAAAGGGGCTACAAATCCTCAAGACACCAAGTAAAACATAAGCAAGAGCCTCAAGTGATACACAGACAAAAGTTGCAAGTATCTAAGTCATCTAGGCATTATTCATATTTGCTTTGTGGAAGGTGAGATAGTTTTCCCTGACATGTGCCTTGCATCAGGTTAAAATAAAAGACCAGCACAGTCCCTTCTGGACTTGCAGCTCCTGAAAACAGAGCCAGCCCCAGTGTGTAATAGGATCTTCACTGCTGTTCCAGGCTTGAATAACATTAGGGTGACTTTGCATAGATTTTTGCCCTTAATGCAAATAGGGAAATGATTTTCTAATCAGGTAAGATAAGGCTGAAACATGATAGATAGAGTTGGGCTTGTTAATGAAATACAAAGAAGTAGCCTGTAGCTCCATAAACTATTCTTAAAAATAATGCAACATTAAAAAAAAATGAGTTTCTTTGGCTAACAGTGATGTGAGAAAGCCTTGATGCAAATCTTTGTAATGAGTGCATTTCGATGAGCGTTTGAAAAATATATATGTATTTATTTGCATTGATATGTTTATATGGCTTTACATATCAACTTAGTCAGGAAAAATTGAATAAAATGTCTCAGGTCTGGGAAATGAGAAGAGATTATGAAAAGCAGATTTAATATAGCACCGTTTTTTGATGTTGTGGCACATTTCATCATATTGCCAGAGACACCCAATTACACAGCTTGCAGAGTAATCAGCAAATGGGGGATCCGAAGGAGAATATAACTGTGGTCTTTTTTTTTCCCCTTCCTCCTCCTCCTTCTTTAGCAAATATTATGTTATGCTTTATGGAAATGGATCAAAATGCCACATGTGCAGTTAATACTGAGCTCTGGAGCTCTTTCAAATCTTATTTTTCCCCTCACATTGTATTTTTCTGGAACAAACCTCCTGATAACTTTAGGACATGGTCTTTAAGGCCAAAACATCACCTTAAACTTCCTGCAAGTTTGGGTTCCAGTTGTAGCAGGTGGTTGACTTTACCTCATCGACCTTGTGGAAGAGGAAAAATCGGGTCTTCTCATTAACTGCAGATAACGACGTGCAAGAACATGATCATAGCTCATCCATTTATTTCCCTCTTGGTGGAGGCGGGAATTGACCGAGTTCTTTGGTGGCCTTGAAGGTCACAGACACTCCTTACCCACAGGGTTCCTAATATTCAAAGCAAACCTGTAACTTCAGTGAAAAAAGGAGATCCAGTAATTAATATTCCCCTTATTGTGAAAAAAAAAAAACCAATGGTTGTGGTCTAGAACATTTGTGGCTGGCTGATATTTGGGTGCACTGATGGAACCGAGTCAAAAAAATTAGAAGTACAACTATTGCAGGCAGGGTGTTCCCAGGCACTGCCCGTATTCCCTCAGTTCTGGCTCTCTGCCTGATATAAGAGAAAGTCACTTTTCTTGACAATGTCAGAAAAGGTATTAGTCATTATTACAAACACACTTGCTTTTCCTTCCTGACGACTTTTTCCTTAATACTTTTTTTCCTCTACAGTATTTCTACAGATGAGAAAAGAAACCAGCAAGTCATCTTGGTGGGGATGACATCCTGAAATTAAATAACTAGACTCCTTTTCAAGAGCTTCATTATCAGATGATTTCAGGAAAATCTCAATAAATTCAGAAAAATATTTTTTTCCCATCAGTTTCATCAGACATCAGATAGGCCTGTAGCCAAGATGGAAAGCTCTTGACATCACTAACAACTGCTTGCCCAAACCAAAGTTTCACCATCTAGGAGATGTTCAAACTGACCCTGAGGGAGCAGCATGGTAGAGGAATAAGCTTTGCAAAAACTTCTCTGCCATCTTCTTGAGCACAGCCCACTATGGCTAGACCTAGAAAAGGGGGCAGATCTTCCATCAAAAGAACAGAAACATACCCCAAACTGCACAAAAGCCCCAATCATGTGAGAATGGTGAAATTTATCCTACATTGCTGTCTTTAAAGACAAGTTCTCTGGTCAGATCTTCCCCACTGGCACCTCATCAGGCATGAATTTGTCTCCTGGCTTGTGCCGGAAGATGCTGAGCGAGCAGACCCCTGGTGCCCGCCTTGCACAAGGTGCTGCAGCAATTGTTCCAGTGCCTTGCAGCTAAAGGGGGCTTTTCACCTGCCACCCCAGCTGGACACAGAGACCTCAACAGCAAGAAGCTCATACTCTGCACCTTTGTGGTAGTTTAACCCCAGCTGGCAACTCATGACCAGGCAGCCGCTCGCTCACTGCCCCCTCCCCAGTGGGGTGGGGAAGAGAATCAGAAAAAAGGTAAACCCTATGGGTTGAGATAAGAACAGTTTAATAATTGAAATAAAGTAAAATATAACACTAAGCATCGTAATGGAAAGGGAGATAACAGAAAGAGGAATAAAACTCAAGAAAAAACCCAAGTGATGCAGAGTACAGTTGCTCACCACCAGCTGACCGATGCCCAGCCGGTCCCCAAGCAGTGATGTCCACCCCCGCAGCCAACTCCCCACGGTTTATATACTCAGCATGACTTCATATGGTATAGAATATGCTGTTAGCCACTTTGGGTCAGCTGTCCTGGCCGTGTCCCTTCCCAGGTTTTTCTGCCCCTCCAGCCTGCTCGCTGGCAAGCCACAAGAAGCTGAAAAGTCCTTGGTTTAGTGTAAACACTGTTTCAGAATAAGTGAAAACACCAATGCGTATCAACATTGTTCTCACACCAAACCCCAACCACAGCACCGAACCAGCTACCAGGAAGAAAATTAACTCCATCCCAGCTGAAACCAGGACCACCTTTCTGTGCAGACCTCTCGGTGCGGTCCCAGCCTCCCATGGCCGACAGGCAATGGCACTCACCACCATCGGCAGGGACGTGCCATGGGCCGGGCAGGGGACCATGGGCTCCCACGGGGGCAGTTACCTGACTATGCTCCTCATTTAAGTGTTCTGCACTAGAAAACGCCTCGCAGCCCACCAGTGATATGACTCGGGTACAAACCAGGTCAGCCTGCTTGCATTTACATCACTGCTGAGTGGCTCAGGTAGTTATAAATGAAGGATGCACAAAATAATTTTTCTTTGAATTTTTTTTTCTTTTTATTAGCGGAGTATGAAAACAGGCAATAATTTTACAGAAAGCAGAACTGGCACAATTGGTACATAGCATCATGCTGCAGCTTTCGGAAATGAATATAAACTCTTTTTTTTTTCTTCTTCTTTTACCTACCAGAATAAATAAATATGATACACATTTGAGTTCCTTGGTAGTGAATTCTAAAGCACAAGGTCTTACACTACAGCTCAATTTTACAGCGATCTGTACAGTATATTACTTTGATTTCTTTTTTGTTCTTTAAAAGCCTTTGTTCCTTTGCAAGATAGGTTTGACACACAAACACGGTTACACTTTGGAACTAACTGTACGCCTTGGGTCAGAAGCTGGGACAAAACAAAATAAATTGATTGCCTCCTGGTGTGAGAAAATAAACCAAAAAGTTATTTTCCATTGCACAAGCACATCTAGAGTTCTGCTGTATGAGAAAGCCCTGCTCAATTGCTGGAGCAGTTAGAAAAGGCTTTGGCCACTTGTAGGGCACCAGATGCCCTGTCTAACTCGCTGTGGGTTTAATGTGCATCTTTCTTAGAGAGCTTTTGCAGAGGGCTTTTAGCTTGGAACCCAGGCTATTAAGAAAAAGAACTGTTCTGTTTTGTGGGTGTGGGGTTTTTTGTTAGTATATGACAAATCTTACATTCTTTACAAATTAATTTGGGGACTAAATTTTGTCCTTAGCTGTGGCATTGCTCCATTGAAATCGGTGCAGTTATTCCACTATGGCTTCACCACAGTGATGAGGGTCTTGCTTTATGTAGTGTCTGGGTCTTACTTTACAAGTCACAGGTCACAGCGGGTTCCTCTGAAACCAGTAAGATTGCATGACCTGGGACATGTCCTGAACTTTGTATGAGGTCCTGAGGCCACGCTCAGCGTTGGCATTTTAACGAGAGGCACCCATATACAGGAGAGGTGACGCTAGCATCTCAGCTTTTGGATCTCTTCCCCAGGCAGCCTAAGAAAGCAGGGGACAACGTGGATGCTGCTGTCTGTGCAGCTGGGAACAAAACAGCGTGTCCGCAAAGTCTGTGGAAAACAGAGGACGTAAATCATTACCGGGCTGTTTTGTAACATGGTGGGAAAGTCACACACGCACACATCAGAGCAGGGGATTTTTTTTGTTTGTATGATCTTGCTTTGCTGGAAATTTGTTTGTTTGGGTTTGTTTGGGGTTTTTTTTGTTGTTGTTTATTGCACCAACCTTTTCTTATCCTTCTGCTATGGATTTGGAGTGAGAGCAAACCTACTCAGAGAAATAGATTCTTTTCACTCAATAGGAAAAGCAGGAGATGTATTATGTTGCTCTAGAACAGATCATAAAAATCAGCAAGGGGCACATGGAGGGGTAAGGAGGGAGGAAAAGAAAAATCAACACAGCTTGTAAAAAACAGCAGGAAAGTTCTGTAATTGACTTTTTTCAAGCTTAATTGAGTTATGTTTCATAGCTACTGTAATTAAACTAATGGAATATGGTAGATTTGAATTTGCATTTCCTTTCTACAGAGGTTTATTTAATCCTTTACATATGAACTTTTCAGAAGTGTCCTGAAATTGCTCAAAATTGTCGTGTCAATGGAAGTACCACACGTGGCACACAGGGACAGAAATAGCTCCAGTTCTTTCCTCTGCATCCACCCATTTCGGTGTTTCTTCAGCAAAGAAGAGCATCCCTTTGGCTGGCTGCGGTGGCAACAGAAAGCTAAAGCTGCTTAAAATCCTTCACGTGGTGAAATACCTAAATGAGAAATGAGATGTAGGGGGATCTGCTTGCTAGTGGTTATTTTCATGTTTGGGGAGCATTTTTGTGTTTCCTATGCAGCGTATGATGATTTCTGGTGGAGGAAATGCAGACAAAAGTTCTCTCTCTCTTTATTCCTGAATTCACCACTGAGGATATTTCCACTTGTTAGCCAAAAATTTAAAAAGAAGAAAAAAGGGAAAAAGGTTCCCTTTCTGCCTCCCAGCATCATTACTGGATCTTTTCTCACTGGTAGCATTTAGTATTTCTCCTGCATTGTTTAAATACCTCCTTTATTTTATTAATACCTCTCAGATCTCTCTTGCAGAGTAGAATAAATTTAACTGCAAACTCTTACCCTGAATATTGTGACCTGTTTTCTCCCGGGCCTTGATCCTGCAATGACCATAGCTAAAACCTTCACAAATTCGGTAAGTAGGGTTTGGAGCCATAGCTGGTTCACCAGGGAGAGGCAACATAAGCAGAACCAGCAGAAGGGGAAGCAACCTGCGGAGGAAATCTCCAGATACATAACCTGTCTCAAAACAAAGTTAGTGAGATTTTTCCCTGTCTCTCCATCACTGTTTCTAAAGGACTGGGAATATCCTTTTCCCAGCCCCCCTGCCATGCTGTGAATTTGTTTGGCATTCCTTTCATGCATAAAAAATTCAAGTTGATCATCTGCGTTACGAAACATAAAATGTTGCTTCTCTTTTTACATTTATCTCCCTGTAGCCGAAGCTGTACCAGGGGTGCCCTGCCCTGGCACCAGGTTGGCACAGCATCCAGAGAAGACAGAGCTTTTTTTTCCCCCTGTAATAGTTCATCTGTCTGATAAGGTAGGATCTCTGGGTTACACTCCAGGTGTTTCATGCCTGTGATGGAAGAAACTTTGTTATATCCAGCTGCAGTGTTTGTTAAAATGCATCAGATCTGTGCCTGGACAGTGAAGCAAGAGGAACCTCATTCCATTTTGTTTCTGTGGATCCATCAACAACCTCTTTCTCCTAAAAAGCTGGGGCTGGCGGATGGCAAGGGAACAAGCAGACCTCACATTGCACATCAGGGGAGATCTGCAGTTCTTCCCACCTGAAAAAGGGCCCAGGTTTGTAAAGTTTAAAGAGGAATGATGCAGAATCGCCACCCACCAAGCACACAGGCTGGAATTGGATGGGGAGTTTCTCCCTGTGGGTTTGGGTTTTTGGGGTTTTTTTTCTTGTATCAGAAAAAGCCCGAAGGCCCAGGGGCTTTAAAACAATATGCAGGGAAGAGTCAGTTTTGACAGATAATGCATTATAAAACTTTCAGGAACCAGGAGCCTAAATTCTTGCTTTTTTTCATTTGCAAATCAATTTTGGCTTTATGTGACAGCTTACTCCCATTGAAGATGTTTAATTTTGACCATAAGAAGATAAAACCCAAACTTCACATAAAATACTTCAGGGGCTCATGTATATTTAAGGCAATATGTTTTTCTTCAGTTTATTTTTAAATTTTAGATGTTTTCATCCTGATTCAGAATGGGAGAAATAATCTCCACCTAAGAAATATTCACATGCCCTGGTCCAGGACCAGCCACACCTCAGTCAGCTGCTGCACCATGCAGAGGCAGATGAGGATGACCCTGGACAGACATCTTCAGGGGCTGATGGAGATCTGGATGTCTCCTCTCCCAGTTTACTTTGTGAGCTGTGCTGGCCTCATCCTGATGTCCGTGGTTTTAATGGCATGCCAGATGCTCCGTCTGGGAAGTTCCCAGTATCTGCTCCAAGCCTGCTGTGAGGATGTCAGCAATACCGTGGGGGTCAGGCACCAGGGGCGGCTGAGACGTGAATGTTAAAATGAATTTTTACACTGAGGCACAGGAAAGAATTTCCCTCCGTGGCTCAGTGGGGAAGGTCTCATCTCCCTTTGGAGGGTCACGGCAAATCTAGCAGTGGATCAAGCAAGCTTATCTCCTGCATTCCCTGTCCTCACCTTGCAGAAGCAGGGTATAAATCCACGTTTTGACCTTCCTGTGGCAGATGCCGTGGTATCCACTGTGACCTACAGTAAGGCTGTATTGGCCCTGATCTGAGCTGATGTCGCTCTTTCCAGCCCCACAGAACCTGGGCAGAGAAGAGATGCCCATCTTACCTGGGGTGGTACAAGTGCAACTACAACCCTCTGTGCTCTGCCTGAAACATCCACTGACATGAGTTGCCATTTCATGGGCCTCTTTTATTACTTAAAGAAGAGCTGAAGTCCAGATCTGGTCTCACTGCCAGTTACCACCCTTGTTAGCTTCATCAGCCAGTCTAGACTGGCATCAGGGCGCAACATCAGTAAAGGGCATTAATTAAACTTGCAGTTACTCTGCTCTGGCAAAGCGACTCCATAGTCTACAAATGCGCTGAGGTTAGCGGGAGGCAGGAAAAATAAAGGTGGATATAGCTTTTGGAGGAAAGAGGAGGAGAAAAATTAAAGCTTTGTTCTGGTGTCCCTGGATTGAGTGACAGGCTACAAGAAAGGAAAGCTGGGGCTTTCAAAGGATCTTTTTGGAGACACTAAATGTACTTTGGTGGTTTTAATTTAATCAGACTCCTTTGAAAGCAGCAGCCAAAAATCTACTTCCTACAAATACATTTGGTTTTGGCAATGTGAAGAATTCTGCCCGCTGGTCACAGGGGCTGATTTGACAAAGTGAGGAAAACTAAAGCAGGGGAGAGAAGCCCAAAACTAAAGTGTCTGGCACAACAGAAATATTGAAGGAAGATGCTCCATTTTCCTTGAAAGCTGGTGCAATCGATGAGCTGCCCCCTCCAGAGGTCTGCTCTTGCTACAATTTTATGAGGGATAAAACACCGTTTCCCATTAAACTTGGCTGTTCTCACGTTTCTTTTTGCAGGAGTTAAGTGCTTTTTCAAGAGGCATTAGTGGAGTTGAGAACACTCTTTCCCACCGTCTTTAAAGAGGTAATTTGACCGCTGGCTTCTGCCCTGATATGAAGCAAGGTGGGAGTGAGAGGGGTTGTAGGCTGTGGGTCTACACTTCATGGTTAAATCAAATATGGACCAGCTGATCATCTGTGGTGAATTAGCACAGCTCTGCCCAGTGGCAGACGTGGCTGATACCCCTGGGATTCAAGCCTATCACCTGCCATAGAGTCAGTCTGGATTTTTTGGTCCTAGGCAGTATCAGAGATTAGATAGGGATGTCATCTCTCCCTCGTGCTCAGGATAACAGCAGTGGGTTCAAAGGATTTATTTGATTTGCCAAAAAAAAGATGTGATTTGAGTTGGCAGAAGCAATGCTTCTCAACAAGGACAACCACCCTAGGTCGAATGATGGGTCGTTCCAATGAAACGAGGCTGAAACTGTTCACTGAAATAATTTTGAAGCTGGTGAGTTTTGGTTACTTGCAAACCCTACATTTTTGGCAAGTTTATCTATTCCCCCTCAGCTCCAGCAAAAACAAAGAGAATATAAAGTCTGTGCTTATCAGCTGCTTTGCCTCCAGCATTTCAGCATTTTTCACTTGTTACATTTTCACTTGCTAACCAGTTTCTGAAGCTGCAGGGCTCGAGGGTAGAATTTGGTGATCAGAGCTTTTTCCTAGACACAGCTTGCATTAATCAAGTTTTTGTCAAAGAACCATATAATTCATGGTGTATGAACACACCAGGAGTTCATACGAAGTTTTTATTATTCTCTATTGTCAAAGTTAGACCAAAATGCTCTCCAAAAAGAAAACCCCGTAATTTTTAAATAGAGGAGTTTACACTTCACTGAAGATCAAAGAGGAAACAATCTAGATCAAAAATAATCCTGTGAATTTGACTTTCATTTTTCTCCCCAGCCAGCAGCATTTGGCCAATATTTTGTCCTCTGGCTTTGAACAAGTGCTATTAAAAAGTAAATGAAAAAAGCTTGCCTTATAGGAAGTGCTTAAACAGGAAATTCACCTTCATATTATTTCCTGGCTGTTATAAAATTAGCTTTAGCGGAGAAGGGAGAAGTGGAGCAGTGAAGTGCACAATCGTTTCTCTTTGCTATAAACGCCTTTTGGATGCTGACCCAAGAAGAGCAGCTAGCTATGAGCTGAGGTCGGGAGGATGGCTGATTGGTAACTTTGATACTAGCTACTAAATTTGGGAAGGAAGGGGGAATAAAAGCAAAAGAGGTCACAGTTCTGTAACACTGACAGTAACACGCAGGTGATGGGTGCTGTCAACATTATAAACTATATACAAGACGAAGCGGGGCTCTTTCTTTTCCCAGAGAACGCAACAACAACAAAAAAAAGTTGTATATAACACAGTTGGCACATTATCGCAGGGATGAGGAAAGGGGGCTTCTCCTGAAGGCTTAACTCACGGCAGTCCAGAGGACAGTTCGTCTGTCTGAACATACATCCTCACCCCCTTTCTCCTTAAATATTTAGTGAAGACCAGGCCAGTAGCAATGTCTGATGCAATCGTGGCGCTAATAAGAAGTTACTAAATGCAAAGTTTTCCCTGAAAGGGAGCACCTTACTCCAGGAAGAGGTGAAGGTGGGGGGCGGTTCAAGGAGTGACATGTCTAGTGCCAACCTCTGGTGCATCTTCTCATGGGCAATGGTAGCTCAGCTGGCAGTCAGTTGGGTAGGGTGTCGAGCCCAAGGGATGCCGCGTGCTGCTTCGCCCGGAGCCTTAGGTTCTCAATACTTGTCGTTTTACTGTTCAGGCTTGGAAGGGAGCTGGAGGCCTGCAGGATGGGTGAGGACCAGACCTGCTGAGCGTGGGAGAGTGACTGGTAATACGACTGACAGTGCAGAGAGCTCAGCGGCGCCATATTGACATTCATGCCCAAGTAGGGCATGGCAGACGGTGTCCCCATTTCGAAGGAGGAGTAATGGACCAAGTTGTTGGTGGCTGCCATGTGCTGGCGGAATTGCTCCTGCAGGCGGAAGAGGCTCAGGGGCGAGGAGGAGTAGGAGTGAGTCTGACCCAGGCCACTGCTGGATGAAGGCGTCACCGTCGCGCTGAGAGGGGACTCTGTAGCAGGAGACAGAGGGGATGGGGGTTATTTCAACAGGCTGGATGCAGGTGCTGATCTACACCCCGGTAGGGTTTGGACAGCAGCAAGGGCTTCTCTCTTGCACCAGGAGGGTAAACGAGAGGGGTTGTGTTAGCTCGGGAGAGCTGAGCGTGTGTCTTTTCCACACTTGGCATTTTACAGCGTGGAAATGGGGCTGACCTCTTTGCTATGGCTTTCTTGCTGCCACTGTTCTCCCCAAGCTTTAACCTGAGCAGGAGGTCTTTGCTCTTTCTGTGCTCCTGCTACAATAAGCATCATACCCTCTGTGGAACCCGTTAAGTGCTGGGGACAAGAAGACAAGTCTGGGCAGCCAACCTGCAAGCACCCACACCGTAGGGAGTGAAGGGACTAGACCCAACCACCAGCACCGCCCTTGGAAATGCCAGGTCCTGACACCACCACCCCATCAAGATGATGCCCCTCACCTGCTTTTGGGCTTGCTCTCTTGCAGTTCAAGGCCTTGCTGTCCACACCAGGGCTCTTGTCCACTTTAGCCTCATCCAAGGTGCTCTTAAACTCCTCCTCTCTGTCAGTCTGGTCCTCGGGCGCCGACTCGCTGGCCGACTGCTCCGACAGGGTTAGGTTGAGGTCTGTGCCTACCTCACTCGGGAGGCTCTGGACCTTCTCAGATTCCGGGGTGGTGGCTTGAGTCTCCAGCATGGGCGGCTCCGTCTTTCCCTCACTGTGGCTCCCTTCACAGTCCTTCTGTTTCTGCAGCTGCTCCTTCTGCAGGCTACGCTGCTTCTTCCGGAATTTGGCTCTCCGGTTCTTGAACCAAACCTTCAGTGCCACAAAGATCAAGGGGGAAAACCAGTGAGAATCCAGCTTAGTGTCAAATTCAGCATCATTCAGACTGGGAGCTTCAGGGGAACACCAAGTAATGAGTAACTGCAAACCCACTGTGCCCAAATGCCATTTCACTTTGTTGGATCTTAAGAGCTCTAGCTGTTTTCAGTGCTTCGACAAATAGCACAGCAAATATATTTTTTAAATTTCTGTCCTTTGTGTTGATTCTTTAAGCCACTCCACTGGTGGTGTTTTCTGGGGGTTTGTGTTTTTTTTTCCTAAAGTGTTCAGGCAGCTGTGTCCAACCAGAATGTCTTACAGCTGAGTCTGATAACATTACATTGGTTTACAGTACAGTGCTCTCTCAGTTTCTAAAACCATTCAGTTCTAAGTGTACCGAAACTATGGCAGCAACACTCAAAATAAGTCATTAAAGGCATAAGTTCTTATCTGGGAACTGAATTTAGGGAAGGAGGAGAGGGAATCAAAATTTTTTTTTAACCTAAATCAGTAAAGCTAGATTGGAATAATAGATTTGCAATTCTTGTTGGTGCTGTTTGGTTAGTTAGATGAGGAAACAAAAATTTTGAAGTTTGAAGTGTCTTGACGTTTATAGAGAATAGCGCTTTTTTCTACTGCTTTTCACTTCACACTGAAGAACTTGCTATTTAGTCTTTTAAAGCCCAGAAATGCAAGAACTTCCCCACCAGCAGGTTATGAAGCACGTTGTGCTAGTTGAAACTAAAAAAAAAAAACCACACCACAAAACCAAACCTTGGCCTGAGATGTTACAAATATTGACACTGGTGGAAAAGAGCAGCTGGAATTACTTGGGTTTCTGCTCTTCTGAGAAAGCCAGAAAAGCCTTGCAAATAAATAAATAAGTAGACTTCTGTTGACGTTTCTAAAATTTCCCCCAAAGAAATGTGAAAGAACAAATGAAAACCAGTGTACACTTCAGACAATCCTAAATTCAAAAAATGTGCGTGTGGATTAAGAATTTCTTTAGCAGATGTGTGACTTCGGATGATTTTATTCCCCCCACCCCCACGCCTGGCAACTTTACTGCCCAAAATCTTTGATTACACTGGAAGAATCCTGAAAAGTCAGGGGAACTGTCAACCCTCTGGGAACCCCACTATATTCCTTTAAGCATCCCCACTCACAAACCCAGAAAATATCTGTACCTGGACTCTGGCTTCAGGTAGGTTTGTGCACATAGCCAGCCGCTCTCTCATCACCACATCTGGGTAGTGAGTCTTCTGGAAGGTCTTCTCCAGTGCCTCCAGCTGCTGGGCGGTGAAGGCTGTGCGACTTCGCCTTTGTTTGCGGTGCTGGGATCCATAACGTGCCTCCAAAATGATGTCTTGAAATGTACAGCCGTTGGAAGACAAGAAAAGTGGCCAATTTAATTATTGGAATTTGTATGCTGACAGTCGAATAAAACACTTGCTAGCACCAGATGAACATAGAAAACATTTTTTCTTCATGGCATTAGATCTAATAAAATACATACATAGATATTTCTAGTTAACTGAGGTGTCCCAGAAGATAAAACCTCTGACTAGAAAGCCTGTTCTGGAGAGGTAACCTCTTTCTATGACAGCTGTGGAAACTGTTGAGGCTCCAGTGCTAAATTTGGTCAAAATAAGCCAATCTGCTCCAACATCAGTGGGGCAGGACACACAGATGCCCAGACCCCGCCATGGCATAAACCTCCTTCATTAAGAAACACAATTAAAAACAAGGTGAGGAGATTCACCGTTGTAATCAGATAGGGGTCCAACATTATGTGTTGTGTCCTCCTTGAAGCCCAGGGCAGAGCTCTGGCAGGCTTCAACGCTGCCGTGATGCATGGTGCTGGTCGGTGGGAAGATCCATGCAGCTCAAACACAGCTGCCTCCTGCTCGTTTTGCTGGCTGCAGCTGCATTAGAAGACATGCAACTTCACAGACACCAGGCTGAGCCTTTAGTGTCTCGTACGTAGCTCACTGTAGTCTTCAAGACATGGTATTGGAGAGCTGTTCTGGGCTCCGGTTCAGGAAAGTGCTTAAGCTCATGTGCTTATGTGCGTTTAGCTTGAAAGCATGCGCTTTGCTGAGTGTGGACACTCTCCAGCATCTGGGGTGGAAACACCAGCCAGGACCAAGTCCAGCCCCACTGACTGCAAGCCCAGAGCTCATGTGCTGGGCTCTTCTCAGTAGAGGACCTGCTCTCAAGGTCTGACTTTGCAAACTGGGCTTGCAAAATTCAGGGCAGACAAGACACTCAGACTGGGGAAAATCTGAGGCCAACAGTAAAGGACTTATTGTTTTACCAGAGGCATTATTATTGCACAACAGTTAGCAGGAGTAAAAAGATCTTAAATCAATGAAAATAAGTTACTTTAAAATGAAAAAAACCCAACCTTTATTATGCAAGTTGGGACACGCTGTGCTACAGTGTTGGAATGAAATAGTCTGGCGAGAGGTTTGCTCTCAAAGGGGAAATGCAGAAAGAGCAGTGTCTGGTATCATTTTTAATTCTGTTAAGAATGTGACTTCCAGTAGAAGGGAGGAACGAACACACTAGAAAACAACCTAACAGGAAGAAAAGTCAGCATTATCACCGCGCGGAGCCAGATGAAGGCTCTTTATGCTGTTTATTTGTGCTTTTGTCACGAGCATCATGGCACAAATCTAAACAATAAAACAAAACCCGCTGTCAGGCCAGCCCCAGAACCACACAGCCAGGTTCCAAATTCGTTGGCTAACGAGCGTAGCAAATCAGCTTTGTGCCGCTTAAACATTCCTCTTCCAAACTTCCAGCTGTTTCATTCTAGGTCAGCATTTGCAGCGCCTTTCTGGGCGATTGCCAAGGAAGCGTGGGTTTGGCAACCTGGAAAAGACGTGATCAGGCTAAAGGTCTTTGGCCAAACACAATATAGCGTTGGGTGCATACAAGAGACTTTTGTGTTCAAGGTATCGGAGCTCCTCGGGGAGTTAAAGCGCTGGTCATAGCTGCCACTTCAAAGGCGAAGAGACCATCCTCGATGCATTCAGGCACAGTTCACAGCGCAGCCAGGCAAGCAGAAGGGATGTTCCAGGACAAGAAATTGAAGCTACCCCAAAACGTTTTACAAAGCTAACGTTTGTGTTTCAAGTGCAAGAAACCAGGAGAAAGGACACTAGTTGAACACCCTACCTGCAGGCTGGAATATTCCTGAATTTCTAGAGTAGAGGTTAGACCTACCAGCTCCCCAGAGGTGGCAGCTCATGCATTAAGCTTGGCCACTCTGACGAGAGCCAACCACCAATTATTTTAATGTTTTAACTATGTTTTCGGGCTTTATGCAAGAAGGAGAATATAAATTGCAGGTGAGGCTTTGCAGTTACAATCAGAAACCTCTGTTTTCTGACTTAAGGTCATTTGCTTTTGTGCTGCTTTATTCTGACTGTCCCTGGAAGGCAAATGAGATCTATAACCCACACCAAAAGATATTCAGAAGTAACAGAATGTGAAGCAGCTGCAAAGGAACCAGCTCGTAGGTATATAATGCCTACCCACCAATGATAAGCCGACAAGGGAACCATGGGATTTAATTTGGAAAGTCTTCCAGGAGGGTTATTAATTTTAAAGATAAGAGGTCAGAAAACCAATTGAATCCCCCGGTCAAGAATATGAGAATAGCTTTTTTGATATTTTTTTTTCAATCTCCCTCTGCTTTTTCCCTAGTTAGCATCAAAGACATTAGGTCCTCCATGCTCTATTGTAAAAGAAACAGGTGATCACAAAAAACTTTCAAGAGATCCTTGCACCTAGGAAAGGGGCACCTCGAGCCCCAAGGTCGGCAAGACACATCGCAGAGTTCAGGGCTATCTGCCCCCGTCTGACCACCCACATGCTGAAAGGGGGAGGGAAGGAGGGGATGGATGACCAGAACAAGGGAAGTGTCCAGCTGTCACCACTCTGCAGCCCAGCAGTAGAGCCAGGATTAGAGTCCAGGTCTCCTTGATCCCACTTTGGTTCAGATACTCCCAGCTGTGACCTATGGCCCCCCAGAGATCCCACAGGCCACAGCGAGCGGTCTGAGGAACCATGTTAAGGAGGTCACTGCTAGCAGCTGGATAAGGGAATGTTGTTGGCATGAAGATTTGAGATTCAGCTGTGGTTCACCGATCCAAAGAGTCTGAGACCTTTATCACCGTGCCTTCGTGGACTACCCACTTAAGAAGACTGTCCTGAGACTTCTGCATCCTTATTTTGGCTTAAGCCCACATCTCTTAAATTTAGCCCATTAAAGTTGTCTGGGTATATAATTTTTTTCCACCTACTCTAGGCTGGAAGGAGCCACTCCGCTTTTTTTTAATTTCTCCTTTAGTATCAGACAACTAGAAAGCCATCTTAAAACAGATGTGTAATTTTCAGACAGTCAGGGAAGATCGTTCCATTCTGGGAACATCTCTAGAATCACATCTGTAGTAACTTTTTGCTTTAACTTCAGCATACCGGTTCCCAGGTCTGCTCTACCACACCGCGTCCAAGCCCTGACCAAAACGGTGATGTTGCAGCTGTTGACCTTTCGCATTGCAGTAGCCTTTGATGATCTCAGCCAGATCTGAGTGTTTTGCAGTAGGCTAAAATGTAGAACAGATATATTTGCCCTACCATACCAAATATTCTCAGGTCTCCATCAATTATTTTTGAACAATTCCCCCTACCAAATCATAACATACTATCTGGACTTTGCCCTTCCTTCTAATGACAGTATTGATGTAGTGCTCTCATTACCGCTGAACACAGAAAAACAGCTCAGATGTTCTGCAGCAGCAGCTCCTGTCCCACTGTTCCACCATCAAGAATACTGTGTAAATAACACTCTCTGGGTGAAGTCACATGTGACTTACTTTGAGCCTAAAAAAGTTCTTTTGTGGAAGGCAAAATACAAAAGCAACAGAGAAGGAGCCAGCAGGACCTGCAAGAAAGTGTCACCCAGACAAGGTCTGGGATCCCCAGGAAGAAATGGGTCAAGCTGAGACCCAAAGAAGATCCAAATGAAGATTGCTTTCCGGAAAGAGTGTTTGGTAGAACAAGAAGTGGAAAATAGTTGCAAGAAGGGGCAACGTGGAAGAACCGGCTATGGCCTGGCATGACAGCAGATGGCTGTTAGGGGATGAAAGTCCTGAGCCCTTCGGTGGGGAAATCCAATTCACTGCATGCTCATATTCATCGTGCTGTTATTTACTGACAAGGAAGTAAAATTTTCTGTTTTATTTTTTTTTCAGTTGTGAAAATGTATTTCAGTGCCTTTTTAATTCTCTGTCTTCAGTCCCATATAGTTGGGCTGTGTCCCTGCCCACCGCCGGGCTCCCCAGCCATTGGGGTCCAGCCTGCAGCCAGGTCCACTGGCCACTAACACTGGAGGGCACGTGCCACTAGCAGAGCTCGGCCACATGGCCACTTTTCAGGAGCACACCACGTCGGTTAGCTAGGTCACACTCCAGCTCCTGAAAAACAGTTTCACTCAGTGCAAGCAACAAGTTTGTTGGTTTGTTTGGGTTTTTTTTTCCCCAGGGAACAGCAAAAGCCATGAGTTGTTCTTACCAGCCAGTCTCTCTGCCAGGGTGAGGGCATGCACCGAGGGCCTGTAGTCGGGGGCGTGCTGGGCTTGCTGGGCTGCCTGCTGGTGGAGGTTGTACATGGCGCTCAGCGAATTCATGGCGTGGAGGGAGTACCCGTTCACTCCATAGTGCTGCATGGTGACATAAACCTGGAAAACAGCAGCCGGGGGAGAGAGGTGCTTAGGAATGTGCTAGTCCGGCATCCTGGTGTCTCAGCAGAGCTTGGGAAATGTTGAGCTCAGACTTAAACTGCTGCATGCAAGGCTCATTTCCAGCCTCCCAGCTGCAACAGGTTCTGGGACAGGAATTAAAATACCTCCCATAGACCTAAAGCACCAGCGACGCCAGCCTGGCTCCAAGCTTAGAGGCAAGCATCTGACTGCATCCCACTCATGGTATGCTGAACAAAAGGTGAGAAAGGATTTTATTTTTTTTTACATACCAAAATAAAATTTATCTTATTATCGCGGCTTTTAATGAACCGACCTCGCTCTGTCTCAGAACTAGCTGGGATTTTGTCCCTATCATTGCTTACAGTGCGTGTTCCATAATCCTATTGCTATAATGTCAAATAATCATTCTTATCTGAACCCACTCATGCTTAATTTGTTTCCATTCAATTTTCTTACGGTTCTTCTTAAAAAAACACAAATGAGGGCGGGGGGGGGGGGGGGGGGGGGCAGGTAGAAAAATAAAAAGCACGTCGTGTAAACAAAACTGTTGTGGCTGAAGAGGGAAGTAAGGTTTGCAACAGAAAATATTGGTATTTCATAGCTCAATAGCAAGGAAGTTTAAAAAGTTTAAAAACTAATGCCTTTTTTTCTACTGTGGGCTCTGCATGAAACTTCAGGCTGTTTTTCTGTACAGACTACCTGTAAAACCGAGCTAGTATTGATCTCAAAGGCTGAGTGATGCTTCGTTCATCCCTCTTATAAAAGACTGAGGGCATCCAGGATGCTCTTTCTGTAGTTTGTAAGACATTGGAAAGGAAGCTGTGGAACATTGCCACAAAATAAAATTTTTAAATCACTGTTTACGCCAGCAAGTCCTCATCCGCAAAGTCAGTGTAATGAGGGGATGAATGTTCAGAGAAAGAGGTTTGGCTGGACTAACTTGAGGAAAACAGGCAGGTTATCTAGGCAACCACTTGGAAAACAGTTTGCTCACTGGAGGGATGTGATACAGCTCCCAAGATTTAGAAGAAATGTGGTGCATTGAACAGCAAAAATTATTTGGATGAACAAGTATCTGTTGTTTTTTTCTGTACTGAGAAAAGACCTTTATTTTGGCCTGTAGAGGATTTATGCTGCGGAGGACACTCTTAGTGAGGAGAGAGGAATGGAAACAAGTTGGTCCCGGTACCCTTCCTGCTCTGAATTCCCATCCTCTCCCAAACCACCTTGATGTAGGAAGCACAAACACGGAGGGACCTTGTTTAACATCTAGAGAACAATCTGTAGTTCCTGGGAAAAGCAACTGTTTTGCATTTATAGGGTCTGATAATGACCTGGGGCATCTCGTGGCTTCACCCTTGCAAGCATCTCCTCATCACAGTGCCCGGGAACAGAGAAGGAAAGCCACGCAACTTCAGTCTGGTCAAACACTCTGCCAGTTCAGGGATGGCTCTCATTGCTCTGGAATGGTTTTCTTTGACTGAGGGATTTTGTCATGAGTGTGAGTGATGCCTTTGGGATTGTCTTCTCAAAGAAGCTGCAGTAATTATAAACCAGTAATTTGGGAATCTGGCACTTGGCCTCACTCCTCTTTCCCCAAGTCCCTTGTGCTCTGCCACCACATCGTTTCAGTGCCAAGAGCACTGGTGGAGGGCGACAGATCCAGATGTGGTTACACCACAGAGATCTGATATACACCCTGATGCCACCTTCATCTCCTTTGGGTCTCCCTGTTCATCCACTCCAGATTCACTCCCCAGTTCTTTCATTTTAGACTCAAAAAAAGATCGATGACTATCCAAATCCTACACAGAAACACAGAATCATAGAATATCTCAAGCTGAAATGGAACCACCTCACTCTGCACTATGCCAGCCACATCCTTATGTCTCATGGGGAATGTAACTGGTCGCATCCTTTCCTACCACATCCTATATAAGAGTACGAGAAAAAAAATCCCTACCTCCTACTTCAAAGTACAAACAGACAATTTTTATATGAATGGCTGATTTATTGAAAATGCATTTAAGGGTGCCTGAGACATATTTTATAGCTTGCTCTGGAAAGCAGAGGAAAACCAGATCTGCTTTGTTTTATGGTATCCAGGCAATTAATTTTTAATTCATGTTAAAAATGTTTCATTTCAAAATTTACCCAATTCTTAAACAAGAAAAAACAACCCCAAACCAAAATAATAACCCTCATCTACGCCTTATTAAGGTTTTATTCACTCTAACAGGAGAGAAAGCCAATGCTATTCTAAGCTGAACCACTATGAAAACAGGTATTTTTGGTTCAGATGCTGACCTAAACACAAGAATGCCATAGCTCTCCTCTAATCGAGCTTAGGGAAGACCTAAGCAATGCCAGACTTTGTTTACTGGTTCTCCAATCAAGGTGAAAGACTTCACGTGCCAACAGATTTTTGGCATTTGTGTTTTCCCCATGACGGGTTCACAGCAAGTTTACAGCCGGGATGCTGTTTTGCTGGACTGCACAGCTTTGCTGCTGGTGACACATGCTAAGGGACAGGATCACGCCCCAGTGACATGTGCCATTGACATGGCCACAGAGGACATCTCCCATCACCTGGGGAAGATCTCCAGGTCCCTGACCTGGACACTAGCCTGAATTGTTCTAGCAGTGTCTGTGGCGCAGCCTCACCCCATCCTTGGTGCAGCTCATTTCCGAGAAGCATCACCCCACCCCAGCTCGTGGCAGAGCAGCGCTCAGCATGCACCAAGCCAGCTCAGCAGGCAGCGGTGCTCAGCCAGTCCCCACCATCAGCAAGACTGTTGCAGCCAGAGAGTTGTTCACTGCTTTGCTTTTGCAGTCCAAGAGCAGGACTGGCTTTGCTGGCCAATGCAAGCAA
Organism: Falco rusticolus; assembly: GCF_015220075.1. Taxonomy (NCBI): domain Eukaryota; kingdom Metazoa; phylum Chordata; class Aves; order Falconiformes; family Falconidae; genus Falco; species Falco rusticolus. The sequence continues at coordinate 10,482,768 of NC_051197.1, read as the reverse complement.
CAAACCAGAGGTTTGCAACTTCACTTTGCCTCCTCCCTTCCCATCCCCTTGTGAACCGCTGGCAGGTTCCACCAGCTTTGGCCAGCAGAGTGGAGGTCTCAAAGCTTATTAAGTTCCTGCGTGTTTCGTGAAAACCATTTGAGGACACAGAACCTATTAACTGCCCTGGGCTGCTGCCAGACCTCCATCCTTAATAGACACTGGAGAATCCATACTGGGGCTCAGCCTTGCCAGGAGATACGTGGGAGGCCAAGAGTCTTTGACTCCCAACTCACAGAAATGCCTGTTTCTTTTTTAATCCCCCTTGCATGACGTTGGTTGTAGACCAAGCTGGCACATAAAGGGAAAAAATGAAGAGAGAGAGGAGGGGAATTTTCCCATACTATAGTCTTCTGAGTACACTGCCAGTGATGTTCTATCTGGAGCCCAGTGTTTCCACTGAAACACTTGCTCCAGGAAGATTTCAGTTTATTTGATTTTTAAAAGATGCTTTTGTGTGTACGTGTGTCTGAACAAACTCTCTGGGTGGCCTAGAAGAAAGTGCATCAAATAAAAAGTAAGGAAAGTAAACAGCAGGGGACTTGTTAACGATGGACTTGGGATGGGAGTCAATACCCATCACAGCTTTACTGTTAAATGCCTGGCACGCTGTTGTGCAGACGAAAGGCAGAACTTCTGACTCACTTGTGCAGCAAAAGTGTCATCCCAGATTCAGTATAAAAACCGAGGGAATTCACTGAGCGAGACTGTTCAGCCTAGTAAGCAAAGTTAACGGAGACTGCAAACAGCTCCTGTTTAACTGTCAGCTCCAAGCACATTCCAACCAATAAATTAAATATTTAAAAGACATCATGCAGCAATTTTTTTTTTAATGGAGAAAGCCATTCATCAAGCCACCACTGTGTTTCACAAGCTGTCGAATAGTGCTTACACTGGTTAAAATAATCTTTATATTTCATTAAGCAACCAAATAAGCTGATCTCTTCCCACCGGCTGTATAGATGGTTTTAATTTTCAAAATCTGCAAATGCATCTTTTATGTCTCTGAGTGGCTGGAGGGCCTCAGGAACAGCCATCCGGAGGAGGATGAAAGCAAAGTTTGAGCTTCTGCTTTGTGCAAGGGTACAGGCTGGAGCAGTCGTCAGTACAGCTGGGTGTAACGTAGGGTCCATCCTGAAAGGACGGGGATGCCTCACCCTGATTTTCTGCTCTGGAGATTGTTGAAGAGTTGGGAGTGGTGGAGAAAGGAGCTGGGAGCTGAGGAAAGTCGGAGGAATAGAACAGGTGAGAGGAAAATACCTCTATAGGGTGAGGCCAGCCTGGGGGTGCCCCTGCTGAGAGCCTGGGGGCTGATCCTGCAGCATTTGCTCAGCAAAGGGGGATGGATGCCTCCGTGCAGTGCCTGGGGCTGGTACCTCCTGGGGCAGGTGGTTTCCTTCTGCACAGCCCCTCAGGGCCACAGCAGTGTCCGTCCCAGCCCCAGCCCCAAAAGCCTTGCTCTCTCTCCTAGCTACCCATGTTTTGCAGCGCTAGGCTGGGAGGTCTCCACGCCATGCCCTGTGCTGGACCCTGATGGGTTCCCACTCCTTCTGCCTTTGCAATCCTGGCATTACTACCTCAGTCCCAAAAACTCTCCCATGACTTTTACCTCTCACTTAAGTTTTCACCATGGAAGTCTCATGGATGCTGCACCCATTTTTTTCTTCCCAAGCCTGCAGATCCATTCTGCCAGGAGCTGGCCTCACAGGGACAGCCAAGGGTTCCCCTTAGTTTAAACCATTGCTGGCTGTGAGACACCCAGGTTTCTCCATCCTCCACATTGCTTAGAGGCCAGGTGATGTAGGTCTCTGCCCATCCCAGATTAATCCAAAGAGCAGAGCACTCTATTCAGCAGCTGCTGTTCAATCTGATGCAAAACAACTTGAACATTCACCAGCCAGGAATGGGAAACCCGTTATCCCAGAGCAGAGCTGCATTGCTCCAGCCACAACGTGGCTCCCATCCACCCCTTGCCACCTCTGGCCTCGAAAACTTCAGGTTCCCATAAAGTCATATACCACAAGATTGGTGCAATTTATTGTACACCACTTAACAGTGTAGCGTACGGGAAATTTGGCCCTGGGCTTTAATATTAGCAGCTTTGGCTTCTAAACTTTTGTAAAGGCTTTAAGTTTCCCTATTTAACTGGCAATTAATTTTTTATGCAGGCATGTAATTCTGTCCTGAGACAAGATGTGCAGAGAAGAGAACCACGCATTTCCTCGCCAGGTGAAAACTTCTGTTCCTAGTGTGTGTGGAATTGAAATAGATCTGGGAACAATGAAACATCTTTTTAAAATCAGATATTTAAATTTTCAGAAAAGTACCTTGTAACAAAACATCCATATTTTCCCTTTTATCAGGGAGGGAAAAAGAAACCACAAAACCCGCTCTGGAGCTGTATATAACTGCACCCAAGAATCTGAGATCAGGGACATTTTCTGCTCACTCCTCTCCTCATTTCGCTCCCTTACTCTCCCCACCAAAACTTCATCGGTCTGTACCTGGCTTCACCTGCCAGTCACACGCAAGGTCTTTAACAGCAGAACAGACAAAACTCATTCAGGGAGAAATACATCTCTCCCTGCAGCCTGCAAACTCAAGTGTCAGTTGTGCTGGCTACAAAACTTGTGTCAATGCCAGAGAGCTGGTCCCTGTGCTGAGCTGTCCTGAATAAGGACATCCACGACAGCTCCCTGTGCCGACAGAGATCTGGACAAAAGGAATTTTAAACCAAGACAGTGGTTTTGCTCAAGTGCATTATTCTGGAGTAATGCACTCCCTTCCCCCCTCCCCCCCCCCCCCCAAAAAAAAAAAAAAAATCTAAACTGAGTCCAGATAGAGGAATTTTCTGCAATAGTTTATTCTGGACAGTTTTCCCTGGTGGAAGTAAAAAAACCCTTAGGACAAGACATTTGCCCTTCTCAAGAAAATGTTGTTGGGTGAGATGAGTTTGAGGCTGGATGTAGGATTTGAAGCTTTACAGAGGCTTTGGGCCATTTTCTCTTTTCCCTTCAGCTGGTCCCTCCAAATACTAAGTCATCCCAACCTCAAAAAAGTACTGAGACTAAATTCATTGACCTACACAAAATGCTCAGGTGCCATCACGAAGAATGGGGAATAAAACACCTAAATTTTTCCTAGAGCAGTCAAGAAGAGGATAGCAGGGTCTGCTTTTGACTGGTGGGCACCGTAGGGCGTTACGTTGTCATTTCATTAAATCTGAACAGAAATTGGGAGGGTGGGTGCTGGGGCATGTGGGGATGGATGGGTTTGTATGATGCCTACTCTATGTGGGAAATAAGCTGTACTAAAAAAGTTACATCTGGATTTTGGCAACTCATTGGTAAAAGTGAATTTCAACACTATCATTCGTTACTGATGGAGAGAGATTCGCCAGAGATACATTTGGTGTTTGGAAGAGCTCAGCACCACCTCTGGTCTGCACCCTGATGCAAGACACAGCTTGAATGTGGGAAAAGCATCAGTTAAAAAAAGATCATGAAAGAAAAGGATGGTGCTCTTGTCTGGTCTTCAGGGTCCTGCAGGTGACAGAAAAAAATAGGAGCATCCCCATCAGGTACAAAGGGAAGTTGTGGTCCTCCAGCCCAAGCGCCTGCTCAGGCGGTACAAATGACTGCTCGTGTTTATGCAAAGCACAGGAACCCGTTGTTCACTACTGACGGGGAATAACAGCAAATGGTTTGTGCTAACAGTGTCCCCTTTGTTACTGCTGGCAATAAACATCATCAAAAATAAAATCACAACAAAATATTCCCCCCCCTCCTGGGGTGGTTATGCTTTATGATTTTATGCTTTGAGTCCTTATTCAGAAACACTTTAAATCAACAAGATAAATAATGAATCTCTGCCTCTGCTTATCTGACAGTCTAGGAAAACCAGCTTACTATATCTACAGACATGAGCTTTATATGTATTTGGTACTAAATGAATTACATACCTGGGGGGGTTCTGAATAAATGATCCTTGCAAGAGGTTTTCTTCAATCTTTTTTTTTTTAATATCCCTAAATCTTTAAGATATTTAAAGGTCCAAAATCACGTAAGATAATAACCAGTGTGTTATAAATCAGTTTTGAACCTCATGTGAGATTGCTGAATGTCTAAGGAAACAATCTCACCTTTCTAGTGGATGAAAAATAAATAATTTGAAATACTGCAACACATTGTATTTTCTCATTCAAACATCAAAGTCTGAGAGCAACATGCACCGTAAAAATAGGCTTCCAAAGGACTTTTCTTATAACTGAAATAAAGGAATTGAGAACTGCTCTCAAAAAAAAGTCAAGATTCCCTATTTCTGATCTTCCTGCAATATTTTTATACCTGTGTAAAACCCTGGATTTAAATGCAGCTAATTTCTTAGCGCAGGGTGAGATCTTAATTAGACCTGGTCTGGTTAAACAAGTCACGACCCACCGAAAGCAAAACCTGACTGATTACACCCATTCTTGCAGCTCATACTCAGCTGCTACTACAGACCTTGGTATAAATGAAAAAGATGTTTTTCTTAAAACCAGGAGGTTTGCTAGCAGCTGAAATTTGGAAATACTTCCAGTTAGGGACAGCGTCGCAGCTTCTGGGTAGACCTTGTCAAATAATTGCCTCTGTCGAGACTGTGTTGCTAAAGAGCACAGCAACTATATTTGTAAATGCTCATCTGTTTGTGGCAGCAGTGGAATAGGATGTGAGAGGGTTTGCGAGTTGTATAAAACAAACTCGGAGCATCCTGCTGAGACAGGGGAGTTTTATTGCAGGGCTCTACAAACTCAGACACCGGGTTGCAAGTGGCTGAGATAACAGACCCTGGCTGACAGAGGTAACTCTTATCACAGTTGGTGTGATGTTTAGTTCAGGCTTTTGTGAAATAGGCATTTCCCCACCACACCCCAAAGCCCCAGATAACAGAACAGAGTGATTGATTAGACAGTTCCTGGCAAAAGACTTTCCATCTCCTCTGTTTGCAGAGGCATTCTTCAAAGGGCAGGCTCACAAGGTCCAACTTAACATAAAATAATATAAAGACACCCTTGAAGTCTCTGCTTTTGAGCCAGGCATAAGTTTTAAGTCTTGGAGCTCAGCCATTTGCAGTATAGAGCCAGGACTGGGATCACTAAACATCACTGTGGTGCTAAATTTCTTGGTTGCTGTAATTTACACATGGCAATCAGTGCTTACAGATCAGATCAGTATAAATGCACCTCCCTTCTCTGCTTCTGAGCAGCACTCAACCCTCAGTAAATGCTCTTGCAATTTATATTGAAGCAGAAACATTTCCCTGGGTAAATAAGAAAAGCTCTTAATATGAACATCGCTTTGCCTCTAGTTTCAGGATCTCGTTCTGCTTCCAGCGTGGTCAACAACAAACAAAATCATGCATTTTAGATTTCTTATGATTAATAGCAGAACAGAAACTGAACCCTGCAGCGCAGACTGACCCCAACGAGTTACAGTACCTACAGCCCACCTCTGTCAGCGTTCGTGCCGCACACTCCACATTCATGGATGCGAAACAGCAGCATCCCACTGCAGCCAGGCTCTCTTGTACCCACGCTGCCCGTCTGTTCCCATGTCTCAAGACCTCCTGGCATCTCTGCCTCCAGACTGACCCCCTGACTTCAGGGCTCAGAGTGACCGTAAAGCGCTATGCAATCAAACTACTGAATTGACAAACAGCTTAAAGTGTTTATCTTGGGTGTTTATATGAAAAAAAAAAAATACTTTCCCCGTTCACCCTTTCCAAAACAAGCATGTTTCTGGCTTAGCTGATTTGCATGCAGTTTGTCTGGCTCAGCCCTTCCTCTCACTTTTGTGAAAATGGCTTTTCCTGAGAAGCATCGTTTCGTTTACCTTAACGCTGGCAAAAAGAATTTTCCAAACTAGACAATGGGAGAGGTCCAGACTTCCCAAACTCTGCCCTTCTTCAGGGCAGCTGGCAGCAGGAGGGGGGCTCACTGCTTGCTCTCTGCCCCCAGCAGTTTTGCCTGTGGCGCATTGGACTGCAGATCGCTTGCACAAGCAAACCGACTGGCTTGAAGGCAGCTCCTTGGGGCTGCTGGTGGGGGTTCAGGAATCTCCACTGCCCCTGGAAAACGGAGCAATATCCTGGAGGATTTTACCCATGACAAGGTCTTGTTAACAAGACAGGGATATACAGTTCTGTGCCGAAACATGTTTTTGAGCCTGCAACATTTACTGACCAAGACCTCTATCTGTCCTGAGCACCAGAACCACGATACTGATCTTACAATCTAGCCCTGAGCCCTAACAAGAGAGATCAGTCACCACAAGAAGTGCTGGCAGAAGACGACCCTGGCAGATAAGTTTTGTAAAGATTTGCTGGGGTAGTTAAAGACATTCCCAACTCCTCTCCTGCTCCTCTCCGATGCTGCCAGCCTGAGAGCTGGGCTGGCAGAAGGGAACACGTGCTTGCCTCTGGCACTCTCAGCGCAATGCCTCAGCCAAGGTGCTGGGATCAGAAGGCAGCAGCTGGGTCGAGGCATGGAGGGAGAGCAATTTCTTCACCCACCATCACCATTCACTGAGTAAACATAAGTTGGAGCCATAAGTTGTGGGTGTTAAGCTGAGCAGGTACACAAGGAGGAGAGAGGAATGTGTCTTTGTGAAATGCAGGGGTTTGTGATGCATTGTTGGAGTTTAACTCAGCTGGCACAAAATTACTTCCCTAAGGTATTCTTTCAGCTGGTTAGTTGAAAAGCTGCAAGGCTGTGACACCAAGTGCAATTTTGCTTGAAGCTAATCTTGGAGAGATCTAAAGAGCAAGCAAATTTTGAAGGAGAAAGAAGCTGAGAGCCTAAACCCGGGATGTTTCTGCAAGCGCAGCTTGACCCTGGGTCTGCCCCTGCAGATGGTACTTATAGCACTCGGAATTACAGCCACAAAATGCACAGTGGCAATTGCTTCTGCTCAGACTAAGATCAGATATAAGGCAAAATGACAGAGAAGCCCTACCTTAGACAAAAAGAAAAAAAAAAAAACCACAAACCTGTAAGGCAGCTCCAGCAAGCTATGCAATTGTGGGACACTTAATACCTTAAAGTAATAAACCAGAAGTTTTAACTTTTCCTTCTTTACAAGGAGTAAGACTGATTTTCCTCCTACCACTAAAATAGCTATTTGAGTTCAATGACTTCTACAAGGAGGGGCTGGGGTGGGGGTAAGACTTGTGCCACCTTAACAGGGCTACGAACCAGAGGTAGCAGCAGAGGGGCCAGGGGCTGGGTAGCACTGTGGGTGCATGTAATGCATCTTTTCCCGTAAGCATTTGGATCCATACACCAAATCAAGCCCAGCTGCCAAGGTAAGCAATATATTTTGGCCACCAGCAGGTGATCTGCGCTTTAAAGATGTGTGGTGTAAAGCAAGCGAGCAGCTAAACATCTGCTGGGTTTTGAGGGGAGATGTGCAGTGCTTCAGCAGAATCACATTTACCTGCTTGGGCTAACACATGCTAAGACCATGCAGAGCTGCTGCCTGCTCATTCTGCCCCCCCACACCCACCCATCCCCCTGGTGCTCCATACAGTTGGCATCAAACGGCTGAAGACATCAGGTTTTCGCAGCTCCCTCTGGGGAAGCGTTTTCTGCCCCGAGACCCATCAGCTCGCCTCCCCCAGCCCAACTATTTCTCTTTTTTTTGGAGGATCCAAGTGGAGTTCCCAAGCATCCCCCCTCTCACTCCCTACCCCACACTTTAAAACTGTCCAGATGCTAAAACTCAGAGCATTTCTCAAACCAGTTTGCTCTGGCTATAGAGAGACTGCAGTTGGTCCTAAAAGAGTTGTGCCAGCAGCTACCAGGAAGAAATCGCATTCGTCTTGTGGTCCGCCCACAACTCCTGGCTGTAAACACCAGCCTTTGGACAACTGCTGGTCTCTCCCAGTCCCAGCCCTGCTTCCAGCCCTCCCTCAGAGACTCTCTCTTTTCCAGGAGCTATATCGACACCAGACCTGCTTTAGAAAATGTAAGGACTCTGATCCAAAACCTGATGAAGTCAAAAGGAATAAAAAAAATTTAAAATTCCATTTCAGTAGCTTTTGGACTGGAACAGACTATCAGGAAAAGACCCAGGGTTAGGCTAACCCCTGTGCAACCATGAATTAATTCCTGGATATTAAGCTGCATTTCAGAATTCTCCACCCTCTTCACAACACACATATTTCAATGGATGTTCCCCCAAAGTAGGTTAGTTTATCAGTAGCTGCATAGGATCAGAAAATTTGGGCTTTATTGAATCCGTGTTCTTCGGCATTTTCCCTACTTCTGTGTTTTTGCCAAATGAAGTGAGATTCCTGTTTGGACACGAGTGGTATAAATCAGCACTGAACCTTGTGAAAGGGTTTAAACCCAACTGACGTTTGTCAGTGCCTCAGCAGAAGCATTTCCAACTTGATGAGCTGAATTTTGAGGGGTCCCTGAAAAATCACAGAAAGAATAACCAGTGCCTTAGAAAACATGGGCTAGTTCTAGCTGAAGGGTTTACTCATAGCTTCACCAACCAAACCAGCAGGTAGCCACACCAGAAGAGCTTGGTCCTGGACCTTCTCTGCAGCACCTTTGTTTTGGCAGGGCTGGTTGCGATAATGACACAGCGGAGAGAAACTGTTCACTCCAGCTTCTTTTCATCCGCCTCCCGTCTTTCCCAGCAAAGCGTTCCTTTAAAGGATCAAGACACTGGGAACAAAACCCACTGCAGTCACTCCCTCTACGACTATATCGTGCAAAACTTGCCTGGCCAGCCTGCCCTTCTCTCTGACCTGTGGGAAGCTCCTCTGGCTGGTCCTTTGATTCAGGTAGTGACTCCGGCACTAAGGAGAAGCGACATCTGCACCAGCTCTGCGAAACAGAGCTGCGTCTTCTGAGGTGGTAGTAAGATCCCTGCAGGAGCCTGCTGATACGTGTGAATACGAGAATATCCTATTTAGACATCAAGATCTTTTTAAATTAGCAGGGAAGGCTGGAAAGCCAATCTAAACTGGCTTTCTGTGTACTGACAGTACAATTTTGGATGCATTTTTGCATTGAGTACGTTGGTGTAATTTAATATAACCTCTCATCAGTCATGGGGTAACTCAGAGTTGAAGCCACTCTTACCCTTTCACGAATTTTCTGCCCATACGGTTGTTAGTTAGAACGGAAAAACTGAACTTAGAAACACGATCTGAAAGCCAAAGGGTTGTAGGTCCAAGTCTCTCTGGCTGGGGCAAACGAGGAACCGGGATCAACTTGCATCGACTTACTCCTGGGTGAAAAGTGAGCATGGAAGGGGAAAGCTGAACAGTCGATGTGCCAGTTCCGAGATGTAGTTAAGGGAGACAAGGAGAGGTGAGAAACTGCAGAGTCACTCTGTGCCCCCACTGTGGGCCAGGGAGGGTGTAAATCCCCTCCTCCTCGGGGGGGACCATCCTGCTCTCCCCAGGACACACAGGGCAGGGGGACAGCTTCATCTGCACCTCGGGGTGCTGCACACCTCAGGGCTCAGCCTTTGCCCACCCCGTCGAGGACACTACTCCCACGCGGTGGGTGAGTGATGAACCCAGCACCCACGGGGACATGGGTGATGAACCCAGCTGCCCACGGCTCAGAAACTCAGGGAGGGGAGGGAAAAAGCAGCAGGGCTTGCTCGAAAAGCTGGGGAAGGGGGTGCTGGAGGTCACCCCTGCAGCCCACCTCGCTGAACCCCGACCAGGCTGGGGACCTCCTGGCCCAGGGACGGTCCCCACCGAGCCAGCTGAGAGCAGATTTCGCTCCTCATTTGCTTTGTGTTCCGTGCAGAGGTGAGAGGAGAGGGAGGGGGCGAGAGAAGAAAAAAACCCGAGCCCTCCAGCCCTGCCTTTGGGGAAGCGGGAGGCTACTTCAGACAAAACTGTTATCCATTAACATCCAATTATCACTTGGTCCAAGCCATTAATTATAAATCAGCCTCCTAATTGGGATAATTAGCTCTCTGCTACTTAATGTAGTATGACTGATGCGTTTGGAAAGAAGGTAATCAGTCCATTTGTTTAGCGTTAGGCGAACAAATCCAACTCTCATGGTTTAATTTCAGCCTTAGCCTCCCCCCCAGGCCCCCCATCAGCATTAAAAGCTCTTTGCAGCCCCATTAATTGTTTGGGAATCACGGCAGGGATGGGCACACGCATCTCCGCGGGGCTTTCGGGAGGGCAGCTCCCGCGCCGGTATGCAACCGGGTCCACCGCCCCCAGACCCGGCGGGGGTCGCTTTCCCCCCCCCCCCCCTCTCTCCTTTGAGGGGAGGGGATTAATTAGAAGGGACGGTTTTGAACCCAACGCGACCCACAGGTGCGACGGCTCCGGAGGGAGCGCCGCGCCCCGCTTTTAGCAACCGTTTCGGGGAGAGCAGAGAAACTTTCGGGTTTAATTTTTTTTTCCCCTCCCTCCTTTCCCCCACTTCCCTGGATGTCTCATTAATGCCGGCTGCTCGGCGAGCCGCCGATAGCTGCGGGACATGATTAGATATTTATTACTGTCATTTACATGGAAAACTTGAGCTAACCAAGTGGAACTGGAGGGGGCCGCCGGAGGGGACGGGATGGGGCGGAGCGGGGACGTTTCGTTTTTCCCCGGCGCTGGAAGCGGAGCCGGAACGCGGGACACAGCCGGAGCCCGGTACGGGGGGAATCCCGCACAGCGCCCCCCGCCCCAGGACAGGGGGTTTGGGGCTGAGCCCTCCCCCGGTCCCAGGCTTTGGTGCCGCTTCGCTCCGCCCGCGTTTCGTTTCGGAAGGGGTCGGGCGGCGCTCGGTGCGCGCATCTCACCGGGAAACGGGGGATGTTGCCCCCTCCCTCCTTTCCACTGCCGGCATCGCCGAGGCGACCCTCGGGGACACCAAAGATTCGGGCCAGGATGCGGTGACCCCCGACCCCCCTTTCCAAGGTCCCCGCCTGGGAATAAATGAAAAGAGCAGCCGGGGAAGGCCGCCGGGAGCGGGGAGCGGAGGGCTCCGTGCGTGGGGTTTCTTGCTCCTTCTCCTCCGAAAAACGGGGCAACCACGGCAGGCCTCGCAGTCAAACCCTATCTCCCTCGGAGGAGAAACTTCCCGAAAAGCCTGCCTTTGGGCTAGAGGAGTCAGCGCCGACCCCCCACGTCCCGCCCGCCCAAGGGGGGACCCCCCTGCCAGGGAGGTGACCCTCGCCCTCTTCTTTGCCCCCTGCAACGGGAACGGGGTCCCCGGTGCCCCAGGCAGCCGGTACCGAGCGGGGACACAGACTTTTTTCCGCTCAAGTGCTGACTGCGGCGGAGCTCCCCCCGCTTCCCTCTCTGGTATCCCATGGCCTGAGGGGCGACTCTGGCGGAGATGTATGAGATCTCTTGCGGTAAAAATATGCATGCTGATCCCCATTTGGTTAGCCCTATAATGGAGGTGTAAATAGGTTTCGACTGCGAAGCCCTTAATTTATCAAGCGAGCCTGACAGCGCAGGTCCGGGATTTATATGCCTCTTTAAAAGTGAGAGCAGGGAGGGGGGCGGCATAGACGGGCCCCCGTCCCTTTTATCGCCTGACCTCGCAAAGGGGTGGTGTGGGGGGTGATTTTTTCCCTAGAAAGGTTTCCCAGCGCTGCCGGAGCCTGGCCATCCCTTCCGCACTCAACTTCCAGCCGCATCAGAGAAAAACCCTACCCCAGAGCCGCCCCCCAAGCGGGACCACCACCCGCCTCCCCCCTCTATCCCGGCCCGGATCGGGGTGGTTTCTGCCTCCGGCGAGCTCTCACCGGCCTGCGCGGATTATTAAAACATCATTATGTAAATGGAGGGGAAAGTTGCGCTCTTGCCCCTCGGAGCCCGGCAGACGGAGGGATGCGCGTCCTCCGCCTTCCCCTGAGCCGGGCTGCACCCCCCCTTCCCCGGCACTGCCTAACGCACAGCGGAGCGGGCTCGCGGGCCGGCAGCTGGGGCTGGGAACCGACGAGGCCCTGGGTTGGTACTTGGGGGTTTGCCTTTTTTTGTTTGAGAAAGCGTAGTATACTCCAAATTAATTTAAAAAAAAAAAAAAAAAAAAAAAAAAAAAAAAGGGACAGGAGGGAATGGGACTTGCGCTGGAGCCCGGGCTGAGCTTCCCCTCCTCCGCGGTGCGCGCAGCCCTGCCGGAGGCCCCTCGCCCGGGCGCGGACCCCCCAGGAGAGACTCCCCCTCCTCGCAAACAAGCCCCAAACTCCCCTTATTTCCCCCAGCCCACCCGCGGGTGCGGGGGGCTCTTACCTGGGGCGGCGGCGCAGCCTATCCGCCCGCCGTGGGAGCGGTGACACGCGTGGGAGCGCGGCGCTGCGCCCCGGGCCGCCCTACTCCATCGGCCCGCGCTGCCTGCGCGCTGCCTCCGCGCCCGGCGGAGCTGCCATCTACCGGGAGGCAGCATTGAAGAAGGATTTTTAAAAGGAGCTTCATAGCGACCCGGGAGCTACCCAGCAAGATTTTCAATGGTCCTCCACCCTGTCAATCAAAACGGGGCTGCTGATACACCCCCCACCCCCACCACTTCTTACCAGTCATTTACTCCAAGCCGAGGTGTAAACGCCTAATTAAATCCCTGGGAGTGGATGGGATGCCGGTGGAGGGAGGAGGGCTAGACCGGGGGTTGGGGGGGGGGGGGGGGTTGGGGGTGATGGGGTCTGTAAGGCATAGGGGAGGGAGGCTATGCCTCCCTCCGCGCCCCCTGCTTAGCACCACGCCGGAGCAGACCCTGAAGTTTCCCTCTCCCGCGACAGCCCCTGCGTGGCGGTGCTGGTGGAGATAATCTCCCAGCGTTAATTACAGAGCCCCTAGCCTCCTCCCGGCCCCCTCGCTGTCCCAGCTTCGCCTGCTGCACCCCTCGGCTGCTCTTTAAAAGAGGGGAAGGGGGACGGACGGACGTGACACCGAGAGATAAAATTGGGAATAATGGAAAGAGCCCCGAGGAGCTGTGGGCGGCGTGCCCGCAGCCCGCCCCGTCGGGGAAGCTCCGCGCCGGCAGCCGGGAGCGCACGGGCGGGCGGCCCTGCCGGTGCGGGGGGACAGGGACAGGGGCAGGGAGGGAAAGCGGGCGAGGAGGGGAGGCCACGGGGCTTCGCCGGAGAAGGAACCGCCAGTGAACGCATCTCCTGCCTTTAAAAAAAAATTTTTTTCATACTCTTCCCCGAAATATTTTTTTTTCGGGATGTAAAAAGAGGAAAACCAGCTTTTCCTTGTCTATTTTTTCTTTCTTTCTCTGTCTGCGGGGTTCCGCAGGTACCTGCCCGTCCACGGCCGGGCTGGTGATCTGGCAGAGCTCACTAACCGGAGCGGTGGTTGTGTTTGCTTTTCAGCTTTGCCATGCCTTCGCAGCAGAAAGAGCAGTTTAAAGCCTTTACAGAGATTGCTAATAGATGCCAGCTCCTTGCCTTTAGATTCTCTCCCAGCCCAGGAGGATTTAGGATGGGATTGGGAGACGAGACGCCATTTCAGGCTCCAAAACACCCTGTTTTAAAATGACTGCGGGTAAGAGGATTAAAACAATAATACCCTTCTCTTCTTGAAGGTTTTTTTTTCCTCTCTCCCTCCTATAGAAAAGATTTCTTCTCCCAGAGCAAAACCGTTTAGACAGGAATTAAGCGAACAAGAAAGAATAAGAGGGGGGGGAGAGGACCTTTTAATTTGAGCTTGATATTTTGTACAAATTCTGACCCAAAAAAAAGGGGGGGGGTCGGTCTGGCTCAGGACAGCAGAAGGCTCCAAGTGCCACTTGCTTGTATTTATTTTTAGCGTGTCTCTGTGTGTATATAAATATATTTTATTTTTACCCGGTGTTACGGGGTACCAAGTGATTGTCTCGGGAAGGAGAAGGAGGGTGAAGCTATTGAAACCCATTCCAGCCCTCGCTCCGCCGAAGTGCCGCTTGCTCCCCAGGACAGCGGGGAGCCCCGCACGCTGCCTTTCCCGCATCTCTAATTAATAACCGCCCGCTTTTGCCCGGATTAAACCGATCGGGCGAAACTCGGCGCTTTGGGTGCCGTTATCGCTTTTCGGGGGCGTTTTTCGGGGCTCCGTGCCTGGGGTGGCCTGGGGACCCCCTCGCAAAGCCTGCGGGGAATCGCCCTCCTTGCTTTTTTGGGGGGTGACTCTGCAAAGGATACCTCCCCCCGAGTTTACAACCGCTGCCTTCCCTACTTGGCTAATCACAACGAGTTGAAACGGGGGGCGGCGGGGAGCAGGCAGGCGATACTTCCCAAAATTCAGTGACCCCCGTAGAAGCCCCCCCTCGCCCCCCAAAGCCTGGCTGCCAGCAGCCCCGCCGACCTGTAGCTCGCAGGAACTGCGGCACACACAGCAACCCCGGGGTGCCCAAATCTGCTCAAGTCACCGGCAAACTTTGCAGGGCTCCTCCGCTGGGTGCAGCGGGGCAGGGTCTCCCCCTGTGCCGGGGGGGCTGTGCCCGCCGGGGTGGGGACAGCGCGTCTCCTCGGCTGTTTCCGAATTGTCTCTTGCAGCCCAGGCACAAACCCCAGCCCCTCCGCCCGCCGTTTCACCATTGTCTCGCCCTGCTGCTCGCTGAGCTATTAAGCACGGGATATTTTATGATTGCTTCGATGAAAATTCCTTATATTTAATTCCCCCCTTCCCCCCACCCCCCGAAGAAATAATAAGAGTTTCCCTCTGTCTTCAGAAAATCTTTGCGAGCTGTCCAGCGACGGGATTTCTGCTGTTTAAGCACCCCTTATAAATACATAATTGCGTTTAATTCAGCGCTTCTTCGCAGAAACGACTAAATAGTGCATTTAGCGCAGCTGGGAGAAGTCACCCCGGTCTGCCCGCAGAACGGATCCGTCACATTCACCCCCGCCCCGAGGTATCGATTGGCCGCAGCATCAGGGAATCGGTACCGGTTGTGCCGACATTACCGGAGTTTCTTCTCCCAAACGCGGGAGCCGAGGGGGGGATGCGGGCTGAGCAGGGGGAAAGGCAGCCCCGGCAAGGGGCGGTTTGCAGCGGGGGGTATCCCCGCTCCCCGCCCCCTCTGCTCCCTCCTCAGCCGCCCCGTCCAGCCCGGGGCTCCGCAAACTCGCGGCCGGCGCCGGGTCCGGCGCTGAACCTCTGGGCGAGAATGGCTGTTTCCACCCCCGCCAAGAAAATAACAATAACAACCACAATTTAAAAAAACCAACAAACCAACAACAAAACAACACTGGGGGAGAATGGAGCAGAAATCGGGCGATATTTTCTGTGTAAGTTTTGCACCGCAGAACGAAATGAAATACGGAAATAGAGAAATTTGCCACCCCGGCTTGATCCTGCACCACAAGGCGGGGTGGGAGGAATTTGTTAGTTTGCCAAGTAGAAAAGACATTTCAAGTTTCCCTGATATTAACGGTAGTATTTTGGCTAACTGGCTGGGTCCATGTATGTACCAAAAAATCCCCTTCAAAGATCATTTTCTATGTCTTTCCAAGTGAACCGGGAATTTCAGGTTTCCATGTAGGCTCTGAACCCCCTAACCTGCATGACGGGAAGGACAGCTGCTACTTTCAATTTGAAAGCTGCTT
This sequence comes from Falco rusticolus, assembly GCF_015220075.1. Taxonomy (NCBI): domain Eukaryota; kingdom Metazoa; phylum Chordata; class Aves; order Falconiformes; family Falconidae; genus Falco; species Falco rusticolus. The sequence continues at coordinate 10,467,178 of NC_051197.1, read as the reverse complement.
TTTGGGAAAAAAAAAATTAAAAATCAAAAAATCAGTGGGATGAACATGGCATAATGTTGGAAGAAAATTGTGCCTTCCTCATTTTATTTAAAATGTAATTTCCATATCTCGATATTTTATGCACACCCTCCCCTCCCCATACACCCAGAACTGAGTTTGTTTGCACAGAAATCGTGGCAGTTTCCTTTAGAACAACTAAAATCAAAGCCAAGCTGGTTATGTTTTAAACAGCTAATGCATTAACTCCCTCCTTCTCGCCCTCTCTGTTTTTTGTGAATTTGATCACATCTCTTGGCAGGACAGTAAACCGTGCTAGAGGAGCAGACATTTCATTTTAGGTTGAATAAAGAAAAATAAAGCTCCGTCCTTGAAAGGTGGACAAGGAAGAAAACTGCAGCCACTGACAAAATTCCTTACCCCTGGACCTTCCTCAGATACAGTGCAAGAAGATTTTACTTGCCTCAAACTATAATGGCAACAAGGTCTTAAAATAGTGCTTAACTAAATCAAGGCCACTTTGCTTGGTTTTGTTTTGGCGTTTAATTTTTTGTTTGGGGTTTTTTGGGGGGTTTTTTTCTTTTTTTTTCTTTTTTTTTTTCTTTTTTTTTTTTTTTGTGGGTTTTGGGTTTGGGTTTTGTGGGTTTTTTTGGTATGGGGCATCTTTTGGGGGTTTGAAATGTTCCAGACATTGTCCAGTACTTTGTCCCCGACGCCAACCGCATTCGTGTGAGACCGAAAGGGGATTAACTTGTGAACTTTTAAAAATCAGAACTTAAATGAGAGGCAAATCTAGGCCACAGCTCATTGTGGGAACCGTTTCTTAAGCAATTAAAGCGAGAAGAAATTCCTCGCAGCCTTTTTCCTTAAAGCAGCTTTCTGAAGGATTTAAGGAGGACTAGTGTCCGGTCCATCAAGAAAGATTTAAACTGCACAGTGATATAGAAAATCTCCACTTGCTCTTATTTAAAGGGGCACTATCACCATTTCCATAAGACCCTTGACATTGTTTCTTTAATCTTGTTTATAAACTTAAACAGATTTAAAAAGTTTTTTTTCTCTTCCCTGCCTCCTTTTTTCCATGAATTCATTGAAAATATATTTGATGCAGTATTTGAAAAGAGACCAAAAACAGGCTCACTTTTTAAGGATTTTCTGTTACTAAAAAGTCTTCAGCCACAGCTTGCTACATTTCTCCTTTTGCTCTTGGAGGTTTGGAGGAAAGTAAGATTAGTGGGAAGAGGAATTTATATTTTTTTCCTGCAGGGTCAGCTGTGCAGTAAAAGTTCCTTTCTCCCCAAATTAGGAGGACACAAATTTTCCCCCCAAAACCGATGCAAACCTTCATGCAACATTTGAGGTTTAGCACATTTTCCTTTGGCTGAGAGTAGAATTCTATCCTAAGCAGCCTCCTGCAATGTCAGGTTTCTTTCTTTTATTCCTCCTTTCTCTTTCTTTGCTCCACTATACTTGTGCTCTCTCCTCAAGTCCTGGCTGTTGTGGCTAGTTCCTACCCATATTTAGAGGTCAGCCAGTATTTCTTCCAGTTTTTCCAATCTGAGTTACTTGGCAAGGTTTTCTGCACAGCATTAAAAAAATACCTGCTAACCTTATACCTGCAAAACCAGTTGTTCCCCCTTAAGTCTTAAAAAGAAAGAAAAAAAAAAAAAAGAAAGAAAGTGAACACCTTGGAGTCACCAAAGCTTTGGTGCTTATAGCTAATTAATAGCCCTAATGATATTTTTCCAAGTCCATGATACATTATGTTGCAATCCCAAAAAGGCGTTAGCCCCATTCAAGGGTACGTCAACAGCTGCTCATTTAAGGGCAATTAATCATTTTGATATATGGTTTAAAATGGACTGCTTCCAAGGGACTTTTTTTTTGACAAGAATAACAAAGCAATTGGCCAGGAGCCATCTTCTGGACATGTTATTAGCAGAGCCTTCATCTTAAAGAGGGTTTAAAAAAAAATCCTCAGATTTAGTACCTGCTTTAAAGGGAACCAACACCTTCTCTCTCCTGCTGCTTTCTTACACTTCCTCCAGGGTCTTCATCTAGCCTTCATTTCTCTGACAAGAGTTAGAAACTCTTCCATCTTAGACCTAAAGTTTATACTTGACTGCAGAGGCATGTGGGTTTATAATTTTGCCCCTAGAGTAGAAGGTGAGCTGAATATCATGAGATGCAGAGCACGCTCAGCTCCTCCTCCGGTTTCTGCTCTTCCTTAATTGTGCTAATAACTAGTTTCATGTGTTTGGGTAAAAAATGCTTCATATTCCCCCACTGGCTTCATCCTTCTTTCAAAAGCAGCCAAGGGAATTTCTCTTTTTTGCTATTAACTGCAGTTTGTAACTGTAATAAGCCCTTCCTTAGTTTAGCCTATTTTTTAAAAAATACCTGTAAGGAATCAAATCTACCAAGAGTATTAGGTGAAAACAGCCAAAGAGATCAATTTTTTCAGCCTCTGGTTCCTGGTAGAAGTGTTAGCTGAGAGAATGTAAAGGGGAAGTCTCTTCCGTGCAGGGAATTTAAAGTATAGTTATGACGGGCAGATCTACTTATTTATTTATTCAGTGAATCCCAGCTGTGTTCAGAGAGTCCTGCTGAACAGGGAGCCTTTCCTAGCCCAGGAGCTGCCGATGAAGTGAGGAAAAGGAGGGCATCCAGGGCAAAAGAGATAAGTGGGAAAGGTGATGAGAAAAGGCAGTAAATAGAGGGGCGATGCACCTCCAGTGCCAGGGGCAGAGCTGGGAAGACAGGCCTCCCTTGGAGGTGTCTCTGTCCTCCTGGGAATGATGGCCTTCAGGGTCCGGCTTCCTACGGGGACACCCCATGCCTGGAATGCTCTGTGGCAAAGACACAGGTGTTCTCCATCCTTTGTTTTTAGAGGCTGCCTAGAAAGGATTGACAAAACAGAAAATTTGCAATACTATATCAAAACTATTTCTATTCGATCTAAAATGCTGTTAATTTTCTCTTCTGAATTGATGCACAAAAATTTCCCTGTGTGTTAACACCTGGTTTGGATCCAGAGCCCTTCATCCATGGCTTTCCTCTGGTCTGGGGCCATCCAGTGCCCAAGCTACTCCTTGTCATCCAATTTTTAACTTTCAGTCTAAAGCCAAGGGAAATGTCATTCTTTGCTTAAAAAAGGTTATCTAAATGAGTGGAGCTGGTTTAAAAAATATCCGCCTTACAGAAGATTTGGATTTTGATCAGGAATTTGAAGCCACCCCCAAAATAACTTAATAGCCTGGAAAAAAAGAAGCCAACCAGGGAAAAAAATGTGGGCGGTTATGATTTGACTGCTGCTGTGGTGTGTTGCAGTTGTAGTTCAGGTATGAGACACCTCCTTTCTCCTCCGAGGATGCGCTGTGGGCAGATGACATCTCCCAGGTCATGTCGACGAGATAGCGTGAACAGGAGGTTGGACTGTCAACCACCACATGGCCAAAAAGACCTGGTAGCTCCTTGGTTTTGAGATCTTCTGAGCAAAATGTTCTGCCTCCCCAATAAGACTTCAGTAATGACAATTTAATGTCATTCCGGACCCTTCACCTTCATATTTTGCTGAAATTTACTTTTAAAACGTTTTTTGGTGTGTTTTACAGGAAAAATGCAATTAAATGCTTGAAAACATGCCACTGTTTGGTCAGGTCCATAGTTCAGGAGGGCTTGAGCACAGGCTGAAGGTTCAGCCCATCTTCTGCTGCCCAGTCCCCCTGTGAAGGGTGGCCAACATGTTTGTCTTTTTTGTGTCTGTCTCTTCCATGGATTAATTTTGGGGGATATAATTTATTGGGGCTTTGCAATGGTCATGCCGAAACCTGGTGTGACCAGATCCACCCACCCACCCTCACAGACATCCTTGATGGCCTGGGTCCACCTGCAATTTTAATATTTTCCACACTCGTTGGACACATGGTGGGATGCTGCCTCTCCTCTGACAGGCATTTCTTTGCCAGAAAAGCCTTACCTCGCTTCTTTGAGAGGTGAGGAGCTCACCACTGGCCACTACGCTCTGGTTTGTTATTTAAACCCCGGTGAGACTTGTGGAAGTCATGTGGACATGGAGGGAGGTTGTGATAGGGTTGCTACAGTTTCTGGAGCTGGTTCTCCAGCTCCTGGAGGGCTGGAAATATCCAGGCTGAACAGAAACTCCAGAAAGTTGCTTCAGTTCAGGTCCTGCCTATGGACTTGGCATGGGGAGGCTCTGGTTTCTCTAGCTAGAGCCCCGTCCCATGTAAGCAGCAACGGAAACTCTGTCTCTGCTTGGCTCGGTGATTCAGGCAGCTGCAGTTAGCTGTGGGGATTTTTTATTGTATTTAAGAGCACAAGATTAGTCCGTAAGAGGACTTGCTTTCTCTGGGAATGACATGATGCACCTACCTGTGTGGGTACAAGGTCTTGTAAGAAGCCTGAGGCAACAAAGGAGTTTCCAACTGTGGTTTTCCTGAACCCTTAAGCCATTGCAATAGCCCTTTCTTTCCTTAGCTGAGGTCTAACGCTGTACTGGGGGAGGCTCTGAATCCAGCATCACCATCTGCTGTGGTTTATCCTCCAGAGCTCCAATTCTGCTTACCCTTGGGAGAGACATTGCTTTTGCAGCTTGGTTGCATCTGAATGTGGTCCCCGGCCCTATGTATATTGAGAGGAGTGTTATTCCAGCCTCCTGTCAGTGAACTGAAGGAGGGCTTTGCCATTGGCACTAAAGATTTGGCCCTCACCTAGCAGATCAGACTCAGAGTTGGATCTCCTTAACCATCTTTTCATAAATATTGGTCCAAATATTGGTCTCATGGACATCAGTGCAAGCCCTGCCTGTCCTGGCAGCAAGGCTGGACGCAGTTCACCTCTGTTTCGCTGCTGTAAATTCAAAGTAATTTATTCAAAGTGATGATATTTATCTAGATTTACATCATTTAGCACTGAGTTCGGTCCTTCGGTAACAGGTGCTCAAATGCGTGACTGCATTTATTTTGTACTTACCTCTGAGCAAAATGACAGATACGTTTCCTGGGGGATAAAATCCATCTCCCAGGCACAAAGCCAGGCTAGCCATGTTTTCTGCAGGAGAAATTTCAAGGACACAGGAGGGTTGGGGAAAACGAACTCTCCCTCTCAGATCAGTGGCTCAGTGGCCACCTCCACCAGCACTTGTGCAATAGTAGCCCCAGCCCTTGCGTTGTGTTTTGAGCAGCTGCAGGAAGCGTTTCAGCCCAGTTTCCCCACACTGGTCCCTGTTGTAGGGTTGCATTGGCTGCAGGCACCAGCCAAGCTGACCCGCCATGATGCCATCCCCCGTGCCACCCCACTGCTGTGGTGGGTTTCTCTGAGGGGAGGACAGAGGAGGGGGAAGGAAAAAGAGCCCCGCTTAGCTTTGGGTAACACCTGACATGAAATATGTTAGGTAAACACCTTATTAGAAATGATTTGTCATCCCTCTGCCTCTCACAGCTGCATGTAACTCTATCTCCAGACTATTATAGTATCAAATATATTTTACAAGAGTTTTACCTACAGGTGACTTGCTCTTTATTACTGGATGTAGGCAAAATCAATACTTTAGTAACTAGAAGATCATTTATTTTGCTTTTTGAAACATTTTTCAACAGTGGGAGAGCAGCTAAACCCCACGAAGCTATGATTAAGAACCACAAACTCTACCTTCCTTTCCTTCTCCCCCTCCTAACCCATTTATTGACTTAAATAGGTAATTTCCAAACCCAGAACATCATCCCGAACAGCCACTGCTGATGCACTTTTTTTTTTTTTTTCCCTTGCAGACAGATAATTCTTTAAACTTGGGTAATTTCAAGGGGGAATCAACTTAATATAAATGTACCTGTCACTGGTTGAAATAGAAGCAGATTCTGGCCTTTCAATAAGGCCACTTCTGCAGTCCCACACTGGGGAAAAATCAAAAATTGCTCGGAACTGATAATGCATTCCTCCACCTCCACAGCCCTGATGGAGTTCAGTCAGGCCAAATACCCCAGCTGCTTTTATGTGTTTATTTTACCTTCTGATTTGTTTTGAAGGTCATGCAAAGATGCTAGTGCAAATGCTTGTTGTTTAAGGAGGGTTGTCCCTAAGTCACAGTGCTCTGCTGCTGGCAAGTGCCCCGCAAGGGAAGGAAAATGCTGCCAGGCTGGTGCAGAGGAGAGGAAGGCTTTTGCATCTTCTCCCCAGTCGCACAGGTTTTGTTATCCTGCAGGTTTATGGTTCCTCTTGCAGTAGCTGCAGCTGATAGAGCACTTAATCAATAGTGAAATAATCTCAGGGAGCTGAAACGTCCATGTGTTAGGATGCTTGGGAGGGTGGACTCGGAGGGAGCGAACAAGTGACATTGCTGTAGCTGTGGAGGTGAGGCTGCTTGGATAAAAGCTCAGCATTCAGATGCACAAGAGACGGATGGCTTCTGTACTCCACACCAGCCTGGGGTTTTATTCACCCTCCCAGTCAGTTCCTGTGAGCTGAGGGGAAGGGCATTCCCCCATGCAGCGGTGGGGAGGAGCTGCCTGGCACCAGCAAGCGTGAGATGGAAAAACCTTTCTCCAGAGGAGCAGCTTTCCAAGCATCTTTTGCCCATCCTGGGAGGATGCACTTCCCACCCATCCCACCACCTCTAGTTACTCTGCAAACTGCTGGTACAATGACACCCCATAACATGGTTGTTTTGGGGTCAGCCAGCTCACCCAGGGTCCAGTCCCCACTTCATGCTCCCTTCCAGCAGCAGGAGTGGGACGCCAACTTTAGGAAGTATCATCAGTGCCTCCCAGTGTGTGGGCTGTTGTACCTCTGTTTCACCCCAACACAAGGAAGGAAAAGCCTTGGGCATCTTGCCAGCTCGTACATGTGAAGGAAGCAAAAGAGAGCAGGAGAGCTTGCTATGAGAACTGTTGGGTGATTTCTGTGTCTGCCCCCCCACCCCGCAAAATGTACCACCCTTCGGAGGGGTAAATGTGGACTGAAATATCAACACTGAAAAAAATCAGAGGTGGGTCCAGTTTTGGGGTTGATCCACCTGAATTTGATTATTTGGGATTTATTTTATTGGTTGCAAAACATGTATTTACAAGTCAAGAAAGGGAAAATTAGCTTTTATTTCCGGGTGGAGCATTGCTGTCAGAGAGCTGAATATCTGCCGTGTGGGCTCACACCAGTGTGGTGTTTATGGGAAACTACACCTCCCAGAAAGCATTGTGCTTGTATCTACTTGACTTTTTTGGTGCATCAAGGAAACCTGCCTGACCTTCAGTCTAGTACTGGAAATGCAGCCTGGCTAGAAAGCAGGAGCTGCAGGAGAAGAGGTAAACCAGGCTACAAAGCCCTAAATGCATCAGAGAGACACGGAAACATGGACATTCATTTTCTTATGACAAAGCAAAGGGAAAACCAAAACAGAACAGGTTTTCAGAGCACTGCACCCTTATTTATTCCCCCTGAAAAATAAAATGTTCTGACTTTTCCAAGTGTACTTCTGTCCTCTGCAATTGCTTTTCTGCAGGAAATATGAAATCTCCAGTTTCTTTAACTGTATTTTGGACTCAAAAAAAGTATAGAAAAAGCTGAATTTCCTCGGGATGAGTGCAGATTTCCTCAGGGCAGGCACATGGCAGGGCTGAGCATGGCTGGAGCAGGTTGATGGGTGATGGACCTTGGCTCAGCGTTGGTGACCCATCAAATGAAGCCTGGTTAGTGAGAGCCCATGGTGCATCTCCACTGGCTTGGGGAAATTTTGTTTTATTCACATAACACCACTCTCATATTGTTCTTTGGTATTTTTGTCAAATGTTGACTTATCTGTTAGTTATAATGGCTTTAAACGAGGTAACTTGCCTAGTGTGCTGTCATGGGTATTTTTCCTGCATGGGCTTAGCATCCCTTTGGTTTTAACAAAACTTCTCAACCAGCCATTGGTTATCAGGTCAAACAAGCAAAGATGTTTGCTTAAAAACATACATATGAACACACTTGTATACCCATGTTCAAATACACGTGCAACTGCGTGTGTATAACCTACACTCCCCAGACTATACCATTTATCATCCAGAATGTCTTTTGATAAAGTCACAGACCTTCAGAATGACTTGGCTTTCCAGAAAAATCTGTTGTAATAGCCTGCTAGTCACTAGAGGGATTTCTAGGTTTCTTTTTAACGGGTATTATCCCTCTTAATGAAATTTAATTTCCTGTTTTGAAGAGAAGAGCCTGATTCTCTCACTCCATATAAGCAAGGATGCTTCTTTTTTTATTCCAGCACAGTTACGCAGGGTCACACACTGGGGTTGGCAGGGCGAGGAGCCCCTAGACCCTGCAGCCTGATGTGGTGCTGCACATCTATTCTCACAGCTTTGCTACAAGGGCTGTGGGTATCGAGACATGACCCTGTGTTCCCCTAAATAAATAAAAAGCAGGGGGATGTACTGCTGAAGGGTGGAAGTAAGTTGCCTGTCAGAAGTTTTGCTGGATTTGACTTGGGGTTTGTTTTTTTCCTGCCGTTCATCCCTGCTTTTGAAATGATCTTATCACGCAGGAGTGGCTGGCAAGTGCAAAGCCCCTTTGTGTTTTGATTTGTCTAGGGGTAAGTCTCCCATATGTATAAAACTCCAGGTTTTTGGAGGTTCTCCACCTCCTGCCAAAAAAACCAGGCTGTCTCCTAATGCTTGGAAGGCCTGTGGGAACTGGAACTGATGTGCCATCACCACTTGCTGCTTGGTCTTCGTTTTTTAAATTTTATTTAAAGCTGTTTTGCAAGGCTATTGTTATGTGGGACTTTTCCACTTTTTCTGTTGCCTCTCAGACCCATGGCAGAGCTGGCTCAGGACCTGGCTCTGGCCCGGTGGGGACACCTCATCAGCACACGCCACGATTTAAGCATCTCTCACAGGTGGGAACGCTGAGAATTGCCAGCCCCTTACACAGCTGGCCAGTGTTTAAATAAATGAGATGCCTTTGTCTCTCGATGCTGGATGCCAGCATGCCTAGAGCAGTGCTGTGGCTTCTTTTCACCAGGGTTTGCTGCTGGTGGTCCAAGTTTCAGCTGGGAGAACTGCTGCCCAAGTCCCACTGAGGTCTTGCCTTCCCCTTGCCTTTCTCTCGCCAACCCCAGCTGAATTTTGCTCATTTTGGAGGAAAGTCACTGGCAGGAGGCTGGGAGGTGGTGGTGCAGGCGGTCTCACCCGCTCTGCTCCACCATCCACCGCTCCCACTAGAGGTCTGGCCATCTCGCATTCACAACATGTCCGGCAAAGTTTGTGTCAGGGGGTTTAAACTTTAGATTTGTGTGACCAAGGAATTCCCAATTCTGTTGCATGTGTTCCCCTGTCTCTCCCTCTCCCCCCTGTCTTTCTCTTGGCTGTGAAACAGCACAAGGAGACTCTTTGTATGCTCCTAATCCTGAAGCAACACAGCTTTAGCAACATCCAGGGATAAAAGCACCATCAAACCACAACTTTATGGGGGCAAATCTCCTCTAATCCCTCGCTTTAGCTAAACAAAGCTTCTTGCCCTAATCCGCTATCGCTTTAAAAAAAAAAAAGCTCAGATTTTGTTTTTAGTAAGAAGATGATCCAAAGGACTAATTTTAAGAGAGACTAACCAACTCTGACAGCTTTTAAAATAGACGACAAGAAAATAGATGCAAACTTCCCTCTCAATTCAAGGGTTTTCAGGCTATGCAATAAGAAAAATATCCAGGGTTTAACTGCTTGCTTTTAAGCTCACTCTTATTGTATTAAATGCTCTGACCAACTCAGATTCAAATCACCAGGCCTAAATGCCATTTGATCTTTAAAACGAGAGTTAAAAAGTGTGCATATTATTCCCAGGAAGGCAGTCCAAAGAAAATCAATTATCATAAACAAGGATTATATTACACACATGGTCAATATGGAAAAACAAACACGATGCTGATAATGGGCTGTTGAAGTGGCTCACATCTGAAGCCACTTTGACTGCCTTAAACATAGTTCTTTATTAATTTAAACATGTATGTGTGTAAGTATGGTAGTGAGGAGTAATCGAGCTCTTAAATGGTCAGACCAAGCTTTCACTCTAAACCTGAACCAAATCTTGACTTTTTCTTCCTTTCTAAAAATTTCTTTCTTGCAGGAGATAGGAGAAGTGTTACAGTTTGGCTTGTGGGCTTCAGTATGTGTGCGGTTTAGGGCTGCTTGGCTTCAGATGTGGGAAAATGCTGGGCTTGGGGGAATAATGGGGAACTGCTGTGGTCCCCTGGGGACCACTGGTTTGAGTCTCAGCAGCCTGCAGGTGCCCATCTTGCTCCCATCTCATTCCTGGGTATTGTGGGAAACAGTTAAACCTATTGGTTTCTTCCTCTGGTTTATATCTCTGCATGTGGCAGGGTGGGGAGTTTTGGGTTTCCATCAGTATCTAGTCCGGCATCCAGCAATCAGCCTGGAGGTTGAGGAGGATGAAAAGTGGGTTTGTTACGGCATCATGGTTTCATCCTTACTCATGCTTTGCTCTGGAGGAGCAGGAGAAATCTGCACCCACATTTTTCCATCGTATCTGATACAGCCTGAATACTTTGCTGATGTGAGGAGAGGGACATTACCATGGTGTTGCCTGCTCAGTGTACCTGGGCAGGGGTGGATGGATGGGTGGATGGATGGGGTTGTCCACCCTCCTACTCCCATGCTGTCATCCTGCCCCAAGGCAAGGATGGGACCTTTTCTCATGACAGATCCTTCCTTCAAGCAGACTGGAGAAAAGCAAAAGCCCCCAAAAGTATTTCTGACCCCAGGGGAATTCCTGCAGTTTGAAATGTGGTTTGGTGTAAATCTGACTGGAAAGTCAAAATTATCTGCAGATAATTTTGGCGTCATGACGTCAAAGGATGTGAGTAAACACCAAATCCTGCACGAACATAATATTAAATAAAACTGAAGTTGTGGGAATATCTTGACATAACATAAAAGTAGAGGTTAAATAAAGTGAGGACCCCCACACACACCATGTGGAAACTTGCTGAATCGAAACACTTTTGATGCTCAGCACACTGAGAGCGTCTGGGCAGATTCCTTGGATGTTTTTCCATTATGAAAGGATGTTGAGCGCGACATGTTTTTGCCACGTGTTGGCTGATCGCAGTCAGAAGGGGAGCGGTCCTGCCTGAGGCGTTCAGAGCATCCTCCACAGACCCAGCTCACAGGGGACCCCCAAACCCCTCCTTGCTGTGGCTCATCCCAGCCTGCACCAATGGCCGTGGACCCCATTTCACCTTTGAGAAAAGCCACTGATGACCTCCAGGATGCTGTACCTGGTGGTGCCCTGTGCTTGCATTGCATCCCACCGGGCACACTTGACCCACTGTGCATCTGTGGGAAGGAGCGTGTTTCCCTGTGGCCCCCAGCTGCCTGGGTTCCCGGGCTTTGTCCTCACCCAGAGAGACGTGTATAATCTTTGGCTAAGCTCACCCAAGACCCCCAGCTTCCCTCTGCTCAGCCACACTGAAAGGGCCCTTTTGAAGTCTGCCTGGCGTTGTGGGGTGTGTTTGCCCATGGAGGGTGTATGAAACTAGTAAACACCATTTCTGGACAAAAATCTCCAAAGCCCATATGTCCTTTCAGCCTGAAAGTTTCCCTTTCTCATTGACCTGTGCCCAGAAGTGACTCCTGATTTGAATAGCAAATAGTAGCTGTCTTTCCCTCCACAGCTAAGCCATTTTCTTTTCTTCCTCCCAAAGCAAGGTGGGATCTTTTCATGACACCCTTCAGAGCAGCCGTGCTGCTGTGTAGGTGAGTGGGAGGCAGCAGAGGTGGCAGGTGCTGCCCGGAGCCCCCATCCTGACTCCTGCAAGGAGCCTTGGATGGACCTGGTTTTTCCTCCACAGACTCAGGCTGCAGTGGTCTTCCACCAGGTAGCGATGACCCTACAGAACTGTCGTGGCATAGGGCTGGGATTTTTTGGAAGCAGCCTTTGGTTTGGCAAGCATGGCATCAGACCATTCAGCAACGTGTTGATTTTACAGCATCTCATGTCACCTGCAGATTTTGTTGTGTATTCAGCACTAGACATGGAATCGGGAAACCCCAGTGGAGGAGAAGATCATCAGTGGGAAATGTCAATGTTTTGAGACTCAGAGCAACCCTAAAGCAAACATACATGCCCCCATCCCAGTCCCACACTGCAGGACAGGGATGAGCCAGTGGGTCGGGGCTAGCAGCCCATGACCAGGTCCAGCAGATCAAGTGTCAGGTGGGATGAAGCTTTTGAAATGCAATAAATGGATTTTTCCCAATAGGCTTTGCCTCCCTATTGGCCTTTGGGAAAGCTGTGACTGTCACGTGCCCTGGGGGATGCAGCCCTGAATCTGGGGGGACTCTGTCTTCCCCAAAACAGCTGTGGGAATTCAGCAGGTAAAAGGGGCTCAAAAGAGCTCGGCTGAGAGTTGTGAAGGTAATGGCATATTTTCTGTCCCTCTGATGGAGCAGCCTGGGAGAGTTTCCACAGGTCACTGGTACTTTGCCTTTTCAGTGCTCTTCCACTGGAGCGGGACAATGGGGAAAGCGCCTTCATTTGCTTTTGTGCTAATGAAGTCAAACAAGCATCAGGGAATTTGCGCTGGGGCTCTGTCTTAGGGGTTTGATCTGTATTAAAAAAAAAAGAAAAAAAAAAAGACTGCTCTTTGGGTAAAGCTTATCCCAAAAAGCATCTGGTGGACTGAGGGCATCTCCTTTGTTTTCCAAAGTTGGGTAGTGACTGGGAGTGGGGGAGTTTTGTCCCTAGATTTTGATCTGAACTATATTTTCCCCCTGTTCAGGGAGAAGTGATGGGATGTAAGAATAACTGGTTCGAGCTCATTGCTGGTAATCAATCTGCTGAAAAATAAGATGCTAAAGCCTATAGCCTGGCCAGCAATCCCATTTGTCCTCCACCCTTAAATATCCAGGTCCAGGAGTCATGTGATGGTGCTGGACTCTCCACTTCTCGTCAAGCTGCAGAAAGGGACCTATGTCTCATTTTAAAGGTCTGAAAACCAGAAAGGAAATGTGAGACATTTTGCTTGATTTCTCTTTATCTCTTGACTTAAAAGTCCAAGCTATGGACAGAGGCACTGACCAACCTGCTGGAAATGTTCTGAGATTTAATTCAATTATTCAGCATACTGAGATATTTTGTAAGATTGTAAAATCCACTCCTTTGTTGTCTATATGAACCTGGCTGAAACCTGTGGAGTTCACTGTATCACTACTATGGTGATACCAATCCTAATTTTTACCTAAAGAAGCGACTGCAGTCTTGGCCCCAGGTTTTGAGTCTGGAGCCCAGAGCACCCAGCTCTCTCCTTCAGCTTTTTCTACTCTCCATTGCTTTTCTTAACATTTGATGTGAATAGCTCATAAACCTCCCTGCAAACAGCAAGCAAACAGCAAACCTAAACATGTCCCCATTGCAGCAAATGCTGGAAGAAATAAATTTAGCTGAAAAATCCCTGTCTTGGTTTTTTGTTATGTTTCTTTCTCTTCGATAAGGCAGAAGAAGGGGGGAAAAATTAAAATCCCTTGGTTGCAAAAACGCCTTCAGTCAAGTTCTCTCTCTTACTGACAGCTCAGTTCCAGCTACAGGAGTCTTAATGATATTTTGGCCATAATGCCAAGAGAAGCAAGAAAGCCCCTTCAGACACCCGGAGCTTTCACCCGACTGGAGCAGTAAGTAGACAGCTGAAATGTATCTTTGAACTCAGGCAGGGAAAAATAGTTTGTTGTGGTGTCCCTCCTCCTCCCCACATCCATCTCACCGCACCAGCACGGCGGGCGCTGGTGGCACATGTGCCCAGTGGCTCGGGACTGTCCCTTGCAGGGCGGGCGGGAATGGAGGATGCTGGCTCAATGCTGCTGGTGCTCCTCTCACCGGGGTATCTCCTCCATCTGGCCCAGAGGTGTGGTGGTAGGACACAGCGGGGGATGTTTGGCCATTTTAATTGTATGGGTTGTGCAGGTGTCCCATGGCTGCAAACCTCACTCTGCTCACCAGCAACATGCATTTCCAAAGGTCCCCATGGAAGGAAAGTGGCTGGACTTCCCCTGGCCAGCAACCAGTGTCACTGGTGCTTGTCCCAGCAGGCTGCGACACCTTACAGGCTTAAACATTGGAGGCTTGTATTAAATTGAGGTTAAGCTAGGGGAGAGAGATCTGCTATCCTCCTCAGCGTGGGTCTTCCAGGGCCTCCAGCTCCCCACTGGTCCAGGTGGACTCGTCTCTTGCCCTACAGCTTGGGTCAACCACACTAAGCCATCAGCGGTTTTGTCTGGCAAATGTGACTGATACCATACCCCTGATTTTGGAGTCAGAGAATTATACTCCTTTTTTCTGCTGCTGACACCAAACCTGCAGGCTGTTTCTGACGGTGATCGTGCCCTGCAAGTAACCCTAAGGCAACACAGGATTGTCCTCATGGATGTCCAGCCTTGTGGGGACAAAGAACAAAGGGCACTGCTGTGGAGACTCTGTGGTTTCCCCCCTGCACCTCTGCTTTAAGATCTCAGAGATGACCCTTCCTCTGACCACCCCTTCCTTGTGTCCTCCTCAGCGTTGAAGGCAACCCCAAGCAGTCTGGGAAAGATGCTTAGAAGTGAGATCCTGGTGCTTCCCGATGCCAGCTCTGCGGCTGCTGGGTGCCTTGTCACCTCTGCGGGGTTTGCGGCCAGCCGGGATGCTCAGTTAACAGCCCATCTGTAGAGGTGAAGCCCCAGTCCAAAGAGGAGTGTGTCATACTCCCAAAGCTTAGGGTGCTCAGTGAAAGTAATTTTCAAAAATGATGTTTTACCCCTTAATCAAAGTCTTTATCCATATGTTTTAGTTGCCTTTAAACCCCAGCTGGAACCATTTGCGGATCTCTCGTGGTTATTGGCTGATCTTAAGTAATAAGCGCTAATGCTTGAGCTTCAGAATCACTTGCAAAGTTGCAGTCTGGTAAAGCCATCTGGTTGAAATCTGTCATTATTATCCACTGGAAGTTTCCCTCTGGACAGCTCTGATGCTGTCTTTCGTTATCATGGAGAACTGATCATATTAAACTAATTACAGGGAATAGCTGATGACAAGTTCCTTTTTAATCTGCAATCTTTTTTTTTGAATCGGAATTAAGGTCATTCTCCAAGACCTTGATTTTGAAAACTCCCCGGCATAAAATATTTACAAATCCATAGATCTTCTGTTGCTCCCGGTAGGAATGAATAAGCAGGGTTTTGTTAGCTGGGCTCAGATTCACCATTGTTTTAGAGGTACTAAGTATTGTTCCCATGTACTGCTTACACTACGTGGGGTGGATAAGCGGGGCTTTCACATTCGAGCTTGCCAAGTCAATTTTCTTACTCAGTGTTAGGTTGCCTTTAAATCAACATAATTTGTTTCCCATCCCTAGACTTGGACATGCCAGAAGAATGCCAGTCTGGTCTGTAGGAGCAATGAGACAAGGCTTTCCAGGCTACTAATGCTTCTCCAGTGCCAGGCTGTGAACAGAAAACAGCCTCTGTGCAGACTGGTCCCTGCCTGCATCCTTGGAGGCACCTGTGGGCAGATGGGGCAGCCTGCTGGGCCAAGGTTGGGCAGCTCAGGGGAACCTCCTGATCAGGAGGTTTGTGCCTTTGTGGTACAAATGGACTGGAAGAAGTCACCGAGCTGTGGGGATGGCTGGCATCGGCTCTGCCTCCCCGGTCTGCTTGCCGGTGGGTTGCAGGTGAGACGATGTAACTGCTCTCTGCCTTAGTTTCCCCAGAGTTAAAAACAACCCCTTATTGGGGAGGTAGGAGAGAAATCTTGGTGTTCTCCTTTCAGGGTTGGAATCCATTTGCTTTGGATAACACTGTTTTTCACTTGTTAGCTGGCTACATCCAGACTTTGGAGGGCACAGGTCTATCTCTTCCCATTGCCTTCAACAGTCTAATGTTACACCTTCTGCTTATGTTCTGCTGTAAGACCTGGATAGCAGATTATCTGCCATGACAGGTTAACTTCTCATCTGCATTTTTCTTCCCATGTGGATTTTCAGGAGCGGAAGAGTTTGCTTCTTAATGTTTATAAAGCCTGGTGAGGACACCGCTTTCCAATTACCTTCATACTTTAAAAATTATTTTCCTATAATATGATGTAATTTATAGCTTGAGCTTACTGCCAGGTCCCTAGGATGTAACTTGGTATGACTACCTCCATCCATGCAAACAGAAGCAACTGGAACACTTCCTTTAGGGCTTACTCAAATACACTATATTTAATAAGAGTTAATCCCTTTAACACAGTTGCTGGCCTTGCCTTTTAAAATTGGATTAAGACTGATGCACTATAGAGAGTTTTTAATGCCAATGAACTCAACCTGTTCTAGAAAATGGAAGTTGTAAACACAGTACGGATGCTAAGATCAGTCTAACCCTGGGAACTGGCCTTGGGAAGAGCTGCACAATGGCCTTTTTCACACCTTTAACCAGGCAGGACCTGAAGGCAAATCTGCAGACAGATGAGCAAGGCTATGAAGAGTTCAGCTGATTCTCTGCCACTCTCTGAAGCGTCATTCCATGGCAGCTAGGCGGAGAAAACACTTCTGGTGCAAGTGTGCTGAGGAGGAAAAGCGGCAGCACTAAGGAACTGGTGAAGCCAAGCCCTGGAAGTAACCTTGAGACTGAGCTAAAATGATGCAGATCTGAATTATTACTGGACTGGAAAAGTGAAGCAAATATAGTGTGTGTGTGTGTGTGTGCGCGCGCGTGTGTGCGTGTGTGTGTGGTGATTGACAAAGGGCTGTGAGACCTGTGGGTTAAAAAGAGCTGTAGAAGAGAGAGTTCTCATTCTCCCAGAAGTGACTTTGAGAAAAACCTCCAAACTCCATTCTTTTGGGTTAATTTTCTGAAAAGGTTAGATAGTCTTTTATCCCATATTTGGGGACAAAGTGTCTTACCTATACATTTTAAATGTAAGTATGTATTCAGATTTGACCTTGAAGGGATTGATCAACTCCACAGCACGGAAGTTTTTCATCTGATCTTTTTTTCAGAGCAATGAAGAAAAAGAACTAAATGATTTTATACGTGCCTGGATCTCAGATGCAAATGCAAATGTGGCAGGATGGATGCTGCCCAGTGGACAACACCCAGACTCCATGACACAGCTGGGACTTGTGCACAGGCTGGGCTCCCAGTACTGAGCAAGGCTGTACCGACGGGCAGCTGGGACTTGGCTTGATTTATTTCCTCCGTACCTTTCATGTTATTTCTAATGTCTTTTACTTTCCAAAGCAGTAAGGGTAGAGAGGTGTTTGCTTAGCCTCCTCCGTTTGCCCCATCATTTGTAATATGAAGCCATAAAATTAAAACTAGGATATCTCTAGCTTATTGATAGGCATTGGCAATCTCAAATCCATTCCCCTAAATGGAAGGAACAGTTCATTGACACAAGCAATTGCTGGGCTGCAGTGGCATTTGGATGGGGAGGGAAAAAAAAAGGAGTAAACAGACCTGGGGAACTCCAGCTTGACATAAAAAACAATGTGATGGATAGTCCACAGTGGCCATTGGCTCCAGCGGCTGGAGGACAAGAGGAAAAAAAAAGCAAGCAAGAAAAAAACCCAGGACAAGCAATCTGCAACCAGCCTAGGAAGATTACTGCCATAAAAGCAATGCTGGAAGGGGCTAGTTATCAAGTGGAAAACAAGAAAGTACAACTAGCTCCCCAGTCACCAGATTTAGGGGACTCTGGTTGGAAGGTTCATACTCTGGTGGGCCATTAGAGTAGAAGCAGAAATGGATGCAGTAATCCAGAACATATTGAGTCTCTAGGTTACTATGAAATATAATGCAGGGAGAAATGAATTATTTTCCAAGGGAAGCTGTAGAAAGCACATATACAGACTTTTTTTATTGGAACTGTGTTATCAACAGTCTCTCTTAATAGTCGAAAAACAGCTTCTTATGTTTTTTATAGAGTTTTAAAGATCCCTCTGGACGTGTCTGGAGGGGCTGGGTGGGGGGAGCTGCAGGCAGAGGAGGGAGCAGGGTAAGCAGTGAAGGGAGGTAAGTGCCATCAGAGTGAGCACAGCACTGATTTCCTTGGGCTCTCTCAGCATTTGGGTATGGTGCTGTATTATGTTAATTTTGCCTCATTCCTCCCAGAGAAATAACAATACACATAGACTGGGTTACATGTGGAGCCTAGTCAGCCTGGGTGTTTTCCTTTGTAAGAGGGTAAACCAGCACTTCTCCAAAAAAAAACCAACCCAAAAGATGCAAGTAAAAATATGTGGCTTAATGCTGTTTCTACCCACCCTGGAGTACCCTCAGGGGGTGGTAGAAAGGCAGCTGGAGGAGCCCAAGGAGAACCAAGCTCCTGATTTTGGAGGTTCAGGATCATGTCCTTGTTCTCCAAGGACTCATTTAAAGAATTAAAGAGTCTTGTCAAATCCCTCTCATGACATTGATGGGACTTTAAATGTTTGGGAGTGAAAATATTAAGGCAGATCTAGGAGGTTTTGATGGGTTTTTCCATGCACAAAGAGCACTTTTATACTTTAACTTCTGTATCCGCTTCTAATATTAACACCTTGTAAAAGAGCTGCTGCTGATGACACGAAGTTGTCATAAAATGAATCTTGAGATTATAAAAATAATGTGGAGTGAGGTCTCTTCTGCCTTTTCATCTGACTTCTGAGGCTCTGTCCTGTGTGCGTGCCATGTTTGCAAGGCTTTTTGACAAGCATAGGTAAAACAAAGAGGGAAGGGAAGGGGAAGGAGGAGAAGGCACAGGGAAGGGGTAGACCCCAAGCAAGCTGAATTGCCTGTCTCACAGGAGCTGAGGTTTGCAGAGCCAAGAGCCAGGGATTCAAATCATGAATTTGAAAATTTGAAAAGCAGACTTCTTCCAAGAAAAAAGATGCTGAGTTCCCATGATGGAGAGAGCACACAAAAGCATGAAAATCACTTTGCTTTGCAATAGCCTGCCTGTGTCTAGCATTGGGAAGCTGTCTCTAGAAGCAGTCTCTGAAATGTAAAGACTGCTGCATGCAGGAATGAATCCACCAGCCAACAGTGCAGACATATTGTCTTCAAACCACAAAGTTGGACTGCTTGGAGTAAGAGAAAAAAAAAAAAGGAAAAATCAGTCTAAACCTCAGAAATTCCTTGAAAAAATAAATTACCTCGGTCAGAAAATGTGCTTGATATTCCATCTGCCCACCTAACATCACCATGTTGTCTTCTCCCTATTACTCTACAAAGTTGTTCAACAGAAGAGCTCATAGCTGCAGCTTTTACTCTGCTTCAATATTTTTAAAAAGTACCTATCTTAATAGATTCCTTGCAGTTCAGCTGATGCTATACCAAATACATAGAAGAGAATAAATATACAGAATAGAATAGAATAGAATAGAATAGAATAGAACAGAAAAGAACAGAACAGAGCAGAGCAGAACAGAACAGAATAGCATAGCATAGCATAGAATACACCAGGGCTGTAAACAGTCTCACTTCATCCCTCTATGGAGAGATGCTGATGGCAGAATGGACTAATATATACAAAATGGATTTTACACTGAATACAGAACAAAATAATTTCAGAGACCCAGGCAGTGATCTGGCATACTGTGCAGTTTAAATTACCTTTTTTTAATATCCAGAGAGGTGCCTATCTCAGCTTAACATTCACCTCTTCAGTTGTCTCCCTGCTGCCACGTGGCCCTCTGCACCAGCTCCTGAGGAACTAGATCAGAGCTGATGATGGATCAGAGCAGCCTGCAGCGCTGAGGAGGGACAGGGACCCTGGCAAAAGCCCGTTAGGAAGCTGTGGGATGCAACCACCACAGTGTGCTGGGCTGGATGGGCAGGCAGGTGGCTGTGCCATCTTCCTTGAGGGGAGGGGGTTCCTCCAGATGCCAGGTATCCCAAGGAACAGAGATCCCGACGTGGCACGTGCTGGAATTTCTTTCTTGCTGTGCCAGTTGCCAGGTCTCGTGGGAGCATTTGGGGTGGTGGTGGGGGGGGCAGGCTGGCACAGATTTATATGCCAGGCTTGTCTCCTGCTCTGACTCTGCTGTTCCGCCTGGGCCTCCTTCATTTAGAGCCCTTTGTTACAAAATGTAATGGATATCGCCCTAGGAGCCGTTTTCAATTGCTCGTGACGATGTAAGAAACAATTAGGCAAAGCATATTTTTGTTTATATCCTCACTGACTCCTTTCCTCAGAGAGATTTAGAGATCCCTGGCTGGTCAGGTTATTAAAATGTTGCTCTTGGAGGCAGAACCTGAATGAATCTTGCAGGGTGGGTGAGATCACATCTCTCCCCAGGCTGGATAGGGGTTGGAGGAGGAAGGTAAGGGGAGAAACCCTGAAAATAGCAAAAGAAATGGAAATCCACAAAATTTAATTTTTTACTTTCTTAAAAAAGGTTTCCAAAGCCACCCTAAGGGCAGTTTGTAGACTGGTATTGTTCAAACTGTGTATGCATGTATCTATGTATTTCAAACTGTGCCAGGCTTTGACCTGAGACTGAAATCTGTATTTCAGTGCTTGTGGCTGGCCAGCCAGAGCTGTTGGGCAGATGATCCAGACAAGGGTGGAAAAATCCTTGAGAGGAAGGGATAACAATGCTGTTCCCTGAGCTGCAGGCTGGTGATGCTCAGGGAAGCTCACAGCTTGGGTTGTGCCTCCCAAGCTGGGCTGAAGGCTGAATGTAGTGGGATGTGGCTGGACATGGGATGCGGAGCAAGTTCTGTGTGTGTTGTAGAGATACAGAAAGGGACTGAGAGAGGTGGAGGGAGTAATTCTTCTGCCTCTCTCAGTTCTTCAGGGGATGCTGATGGTGGATGAGGGCTGCCTTGGGTATGGCATAATTTGGTCTGGGAAGAAAAGGTCTCAGCTCTGGTACCCAGCAGGAAAGGTTGGTGGCCAGGTCCTGAACCCAGTGGGAGCAAGGCCAAGGGAGAGCCCAAAAGGCAGAGATGCTGTTGAAATGGAAGGAGAAAGGGGAGAAAAAAACATCAGCTACTTAGGGAGAGAGGGGACAAATGCCCAGGACAGTACAGAGAGCAGCAGGATGCGAGTCCGTGCCTGAGTGCAGGGACAGGCTGGGGCACCTGGGCACGCAATCTGTGTGCTCTGTGTAAGCTGCTCTGTGCTGCAGCTTTCCAGAGAGCAGCCAAGAAGCAGAGATGGGTGTCATGTGGGCTGTGGGGACACCAGGCTTGAACTGATGGGGCTGATTGCTCCATCCTTCTCCTGGCACAGGACTGATTTCTGCTGGATGTTACTATACGGCCTGTCTCCTACAAAATGGCCCAAATAATGGGGTTACTGCAGTCATCCTTTGGGAAGAGGGCTCTCCATCCATTAGACATGTTACTGTGTTTGCCTGGAAATGGACCCTGCTTATAAATACAAACCCAGCCGAGAGCAGCCAGTGCCAGCGGTGAAATACTCCTGCTGTCTGCAGGCAGACACAGTGCAGCCCCCTGCCCCCATTAGGGAGGGCAGGCCCCTTCGTCAGCTTAACGAGCCTAGCGATCTGCATGCAAACAAGGGCTGGTGGAGGGGAGCATTCATCACTGCAGAAAAGGGCTTGGAGATGCTCACAACACATGGCTTGTCCTTGGGAAATTGTAGCCTGAGGATAACATAGTATTCGGACCTTCATCTGGCACAGGGAATAAACTGGAAGCTGCCTTCCTCAGTCATTTCAAATAAATCTCAGTTACTGATACAAAAGGCTCTCAGGGGGTCATTGATAAACCTCAGTGTGAAACCCAAACAGCACAGCTACCTCCTGGTGAGGAAGGAGCAGGTTTAGAATGGGTTAATTAGAAAGATAATGAGCTAACAAGGCTTCATTTCTGTTCAGTGGCTCAATGAGGAATTCATTAGAAAGGCTTAATCTAACTGAACAATCCCAGGGTTTAGAGAGATTGCCCATTGATTGCCAGCCCAAACTGTTTATTTACAGGTTTTTGCTGGCTGAAAGGTCTCATTCCTTTTTTTCCAAGGCCATTCGGATGTGCCATAAGGAGATGTGAGTCCCCAGCAAAAAGCAGGAGCAATAAAAACGTGGCAGTAAAGCCAGATGGGAAGGGAAAAGGGATCAATGTTCCCAGTAACACCAACCATCTAATTTCAGTGTGTTCCCCCAGCTGAGGATGGGGCTAGGGGAGTTTATATGTACTGTTCGGGTGCTACTGGAAAGAAAGGAGAAATGAAATCTTAGGGGAGAAAAAAAATGGAGCTCAAATGCCATGTAAGTGGGGAGAGGGGCTGGAGCTGATCCCTCCAGGGTTTTCTGTGTTTCTCCCTTCATAGTGTAAAATGTGTGTTATTTGGAAAGCCTTTTCCAGGGGCTTTCAAACACCCTGGGGAACCTTCCCATCTTGGGAGTGTGAGGTGCCTCCACAGAGTAAGGGAGAAGCCAGGAATGTGCCACTGGAGGAAATGTCAGAATTAAATGTCTGCAGACAAATCCCCTTTCCTCTTAGCCCTCTAGCAGCTCTGCTTCTCTCCCATCACAAACGTTTCAGGCAGGAGGTGGGATGGGCACCTTTCCCACTACAAGACATGAGTCTGCAGCATATGGAGCACCGGTGCCATCCCCTGCAGCCCTCTGTGGTTCCCCGTGGTCTGCTTTCCATGGTTTTACAAACTGAATCAGTGCTTGGCTGGGCACAGAAGTCCCAGGAGGATTCCCTTGCTGAGATCAGCCTCTGATAGTACCTTTCTCCTAAAAACTGACAGTTTGGTAAAATTTCAAGCCAAAACTTCTGCTAATGCACCCTTTTGGTGATGTGTTTCAGAGGAGTTTCTTTGGCTGTTATGCTGGGTTGTGGGTTTTGTGGTTAGTTTTGTTTTTCATAGGAAAGCAAAGCTCCTGGAGACTAAACCGACGTGGTTTGTGTCCAGAAATCTTGTACCAGAACTTCCACCAAAATGCAATTGTGAGGTCATGAGTTTGTTCACCCACCCATCTAACGGTGCTTTTTAGTGACATGTGATGGGACTATATTTAGTGGGAAAATTACGGTTCCGGACGGGGAGCAGACTTTCTAAGGAGAGGCAGCACCTTTGGCAAGGCTGTCTGCTATTGTTGGAAAAATAGTTAGGATGATGAGTGTAGACATGAGTGAGGTTGAGGGCTGGAGGCTTTCAAAAATTCCTTGGGCATCTTCCAGTGGTGTAAAAGTGAAAAAAAAACCACCTAGAGTGCCTTTAAATAAATAGGAGACCAACAGCTGATCTGCCTCAAGTCTTTGTAACCTCTCTGTGGTCGGTGAACATGACCTGTCGATCAGAACCGTTCTGTTTGCACCAGTGACCGAAGCTGGTGGTAATTTCTAGACGGAGTATGTTAGAGTAAAATTATATTTGCTGAGCTCTTTAAAATCTTGCTAGATTAATAGCCTTAAAGAAAAAAAAAATCTATCTTAGTGCCACATTAACCACAGGCCACAGTGTATTAACTGACAAAACCCAAATTGTTCTTTAATATTCCTAAAGCTGGTGTTAAGCACAATAAGAACAATTTTCACTTTCAATAAGAATCTGACCCTGGATTTGCCCTCTGCCCTGACCTGGGTCTTTCTCTACAACCATGAGAGACCATGTGGAGTCGTTCTGTGCTCCCTTGAAATGATGATAATTAAAAAGCATTTGCTTTCAGATTTTTCTTCCATCTGATTATCCCTTCCCCTTGGTCTCTCTCTCTCTCCTCCTGGATGTACAACAGGACTTCCCATACTTTTTTTCTGCACCATCACTGAATTCCTCTGTTCTTCTGGTGGATCATAGCACACAGCAATCCAGCTTTTATTTACTGTTACGTTGAACTGCCTGAGGTTTACTTGCGGGAGAGAGAAGCGACACAGCCCACTATTCAGTGCGCCATTCTGCCAGTGTGCTTGCTGGCTGTGGGCAGGTTAGTGGCTGTCCTTCACCTCAGTTTTCCCGTGCTGTAAAGTCTGAATAGCAATACCTGTCCGGAAAACATTGGGTGAGTTTTTAGCTGAGTGACATGAATTAGAATTACAATGAAGGATATAACAAAAGTTGGAAAAAATTAAGAATAAGTAGCAGGGGGTTTTCCCTCCATGCAATATGTTATTAAAAGGAAGAGGTTTCCATGTCACTGGTGCTGATACCCGGACATTTACATGCTTAGCTTCAATAACCATGGTTAGTGTTTCCAACTGATTTGCAAGGAATATGAAATCTCATGCGTCAGGGTTTAAACTGATCTCCCTGTGTTAGGATATTTCCGTCGAGTCATGGACCATCTGCCATCAAGCAGTGTTATTGCACCTTCTGCTAAAGTCGCTGGTGCTGGCTCCTGGCTGGGATCAGAGATGTAAGCCAGAATATGGTAACTCCTGGCTACCTAAAATTGCAACCAGGAGGGGAATATTTGGAGGGAATAATCAACCACATATAATGGAGGAGACGTGCAGAAACGCAAGCACCATCAGTTACACATTGCTGCTTAATGAAACCTCTTCTCCAGCACCATGTTGGCTTGGGGAGCAGTCAGCTTCCTCCCTGCCTACCCTTCTGTCTCTGCCTGCCCTGTTGAGCACTGGGGCACTGCTGTTATCTCAGTGATCAAAACAATGAAGCTTAAAAATTCCCTCCTCGGTTTTGTTTTTTTTTTTTTTTTTGGAGGACAGATTTCAGCCCGGATCAATTGGCTGATCAGCGTGGGGGGATGAAGTCACAGAAACTTCTTAAGCCAGTCCAAGGAGTGCCTGGGCCTCCCAGATTTAGACCAACTGAAGAAATCAGGGCATCTTCTTCTGGCCAAGAAATTTTTCTGTCCTATCTGGGTTCAAAGCAGCTGTTACGCATCTTGGGCAAACCATTCCTCAGACATGCCGAGCAGGAGAAAATGGACTTGTAGCACCTGATTTATTTTCCGAAGTGACTGGCAAATTTTTAAGCTTCAAAAAAAAGTACAGAATGCAGAGATTGGGCTATGCAAATAGACCAGAGAAAAAAGAGGAAAGTAAGTTCATTTGCTGGTTTATTCAGAGCTGGGCAGACAAACAGCTCTATTATCAGTTTGGAGAGCTTCTGTAAGGGAAAGAAAACAGCCAGATTTCAGCATTTCTGGCAGTCTACTTTAAAATCCCTTAAAATCCTGCACCCAGAGCTCCCCTAAGAGCAAGCCTATGTAATTCAGTACCTGCAGTGACTGTTGCCAACGTGTTTTATGGTTTTGGCTGCTGCAATATAAAATCAGTGCGTGGGTAGATTTTATTTTCCTTGATCAGAGGACTTGGCAATGCTGCACTGGTGCAATACTGCAAAATATTATCAGCTCAGAGAGAAGAATTATCAGCGTGAGAAGAATTGTTGAAAGCAAAATCGATGTTCCTAACTTGCAGTTTTCTTTGCTCTTGATTTTAGGTACCTGCTCTTGCAGAGGAATAGTTGGGGGGTGGAAAGAGAAAAGCGTATTGTCTCTGTGTTTCCCATGCATTGTTCCCTATGAAAGCATCTCCCTGCAACCTTTACCTTCTGTTCAGATGGCCCCAGCCTGCGAAGAGAGAATGGCAGATTTGTGCTTTCTAAGCTCCAGATGGGGCTCCTTTCTTCTTCCTCTGTAAGTTAATGGTGTCTTGCTGAGACCAACTGGGCATGTAAAGATTTGGGCAAAACTCACAGCAGTGGTCTCATAACCTCAAGGCTTCACAGTCTCATCCCAATGTGACGGCCGGTCCCCAGTGGAGCTTGCCTGTGGCTCTGATGTGGTGCCAAAAGAGATGGGGAAGGTTATGTTGATTACATCTGTTTACCAATGGTTAAATAAATTAAAAGCCCATTGCAGACCACCAGCAGGCCAGGGTCCCGCAGCCCCTGCTTTCTGCACAAGGTCCTGTTTGCACTCTGGTATTGCCCTCTGTGTGTCAATACTGCCAGGCTGAGTATGGTTTGGTCGGGATGATTCTTTACAAATAAAAATAGATGAGATACGAGCTGCCTCCTTCCAGAAACATCAACTGCCTCAGCCAGACCAGCTCAGCAGACTGGTGTCACACCAGTGAAGTCAGTGGGCTGTGCTGATTTACACTCGAAGGCAGCTGGATCAGCTCCCTCCTTGCCCACCTCCTATGCTAAAGGCAAAGGTGGGAAGACACATTTGTGGGATCCCCTCTAAGACCTTGACGAGCCCTGGAAGAGCCTGCAGGAGGATTTTGTACTTCATTGTCACTGTTGGCACAGCACGGGAAGGGTCTGTCCCCAATCGTGGTCTCTGTCTGCTGGGCAGTGTGTAAAGTCATTGTAAGGGACAGTCACTGCCCTGAAGAAAATGTAGTCTTACTAAGTGGGAGGAGAAATAAGTGAGAGAAGTGCCCACAGTGACAGGAGGAAGAGCTGGGAAGAGGATGTGGTTTCACTCAGGGCTCCAGTTGTCACTCCAACCCAGCAGGACCCTGTGGGAAGGAGACCTGGAGGCTACGGAAGACTAAGTGGCCAGCTAGGGCTTCGCTGCCTCTAATTTCCTCGATTCTCTGAGCTAAGCCGTCAGATCCCTATTTGAGGATTTTTTTATAATTCATTCCTAAGAAGCCAGATTACCAGCCATATGGACAAAGGATACTAGAGAAAGATTATTAAGATTATTAAAACAGATTATTTTTGCCATTGGAGCAGAAGTCATGATTGGCGGGCAAGGCTTGAGCTTTTACTCACTACTGTCACATGCTGAGATGTTTCCAGTGCTTCTTCATTTCACCTTTGAGGGCTCACAAGGTCTTGTGACTTTCAGTAGTTACCCTGGGTGCCTCCAGAGACACTCCTGGCTCTTCTGGTGCTTGTGGGTGCACTGGTGTCCCATGAGACCTTGTTGATCAAGGCAGTAGAGTAGCATTGTGAGAAATTCATCTCAGCTGTGCCAAGTAAGTGCTTGCCTGGTATTTCAGGGAAGGAATATACCAATGAAGAGCTCAAACAAATGGTAGAAATTGAGACCAAGGTGATTCTCAGGACTCTGGTCATCTTGTCTTCTATCCATTGCCGTATGGCTGTTGGGAAAGGAGGCAGAGGCACACAGTCAATAGCCTGGTTTGTCTGTCCATGTGTGTGCAGTCTCTATAAAGGAAGGAATCAAACCCGTTTTTCTGTTGATCTGCTCCAACTGGACAAGCTTCCTTCCTGTTCATGCTGCTGACTGGTTTCCTTTGCAGTGAGAAAGATATAGACCCAAGAACTCATCAACACAACAGCATGCTGGAGCTGCATTTCTCTGGACTATACATGAGGGCTACTATTTATACATGAATTAAGAACCACACAGTCATCCTGCCAGAACACCTATAGATCCCTTTTGTAAGAAGGTTTTGATCTAGCCGAACTTGCTGGAGTCATCTTGTAGCCACCATTGCCTGTCCTGGGCTCCTGGTGCTCACACTGATTACCCACAGGACTTGGGAAATGAGTGAAACAGCACATGCTTTCAGGGTGGAGAGCTGGTGGCCACCAGGCAACAAAGACAAGGGCTTCCATACCCTTACTCGCCCAACCTGACCTCAGAGCTGCCAGTGCTTTCTGGAGCAGAGATGTGTAATCTGTTCTAGAGACCAGAAAATCTCAGTGTGGCTGATATCAGGTGCTACCTGTTACCAATGCTGGTGAAAGGGATGTACCCAAGACTTGAGATCAACCCACGCTCACTATGTGTATGTGTGTGGAAATCGCATGCATGAGCCCCATGTGCTCTGATAGACATTCATGTTGGAGGAAACTCTTCTATCACAATTATCCCAAGAGTGAATCTCATCTCTGCCAGCTCACCCTTTTGGAGAGACATTCTCTCTTCTTTCAAATCATCCATCACTATATTTGTGGTGCCATGAGCATATCCATCTCCGCACAAACCAAAGAACAGCACAGCACTGAACTGACAGAGGAGCTACTGGGGTAGGGGAGCCCCTGGGAAGGCTCGGCCACGAGTCACTACAGAGAGACTTGCAGAGGTAACAGGCACAGACGTTATTTTTGGTATAAGTATTCTTGTTTCAAGTTTTTTCAGGTGTGAAGTTTCCCTGTTTGACAGCCCATCAATCACACAGGGGGACACCATTAATAAATCTGTCCATACTTCTCCCTTGAGCTTGAAGAAAGAAAAACTCCAACTGTTAACAATTATTATAGAAAATTAACTCCATGGCTTTAAACAAAGTCTCATTGCAGGCTATTTTTACATCATAAGGGGGAGAAAAATCACCCTAAGAACTACAATGATATGAATTTAAATTTCTTCATAAAACACAGACATCAGACAAAAGTTTAGTCCTGGAAGTAAAGGCAAGTTCAACAGCTTCTCGTACTCTCCTGTTGAATCTGGCTCCTTGCTAGTTCCTTTTGCTGGCTGGGCACTGCAGAATGGCATAATGGGAGTCACCTGTATTAAATCTAAAGAGCCAGCAAGGCTGGCTACAATTTTCTAGGGTCATCCCATATAAAAGGTTACCTCCTCCTTCCTGAACATCTCCTGGCATTTGTTGGTCAAGTCTGGCTGTGTCTTTTAGGAAGCTGCCACTCCTGATTTCCTGACTGTGAGTGATGCAGAACTCCTTCCAGCTCTTAGTAACCCATTTTAATGGCTAATTACCCTGACTGCTAGTGATTTGCATGCTCTTACTGGTTTGAATCTTGCTGAGTTCAGCTGCCAGTCCTGGATGTTGTTGTGTCATTGTCGTCTGGATTAAAATGTGCTTTATATCAGGTGAAGGAACCACAGACTGTGATCCTGTCTGTGGTACATAGGAAGCAGGAAGGGTATATCCATGGGTGAAGGTCCTGTTGTCCCAGAGTCCCCCTTAGAGAACAGAAGGATCATGCAGGAAATTTGCTTGGGTTTTTCTTACGTTTACGCTTGCTCAAGAACCACTGTCCTGGCTGGCCTGATCAATTTATATATATCAGGGAGTCAAGAACAGATACCAAGGAGCTGTCATATAAGCGGTGCCCTTCTGCCCAATGCAAGTTCTGAGCAGCCACGGCTCAATAGACTCCTACTTTGTCCCCATAACCTTGTGGTCACCTCTGCACAGGCACTTAGCAGAGGTCTCTTCAACCCATGTGCTTCCTAAATGCTCAGTGCACCCTTCTTGTGTGCCTCCTCCTACCAAATCTCCCTGTGCAGTGTCTTTTCCTTCCCTCTCTCTGTCAGAAGCTTTCTGTGAGTTGATGAATCCTTGCACAGTGGTAGGTTATATTCATTTGTCTTGTTCTCCAGTTCATTTATCACAGTGAGTGCTCTGTTGTGGAGAATCCTGATAGAAAGTCTGCTTATTCTCCTGGATGGCTGAAATGCAGCATTTAAATCAGCTGATTGCTTATTACTGCAACCTTGCTGGAAAATCTAGGCAGCACCCTGAAGGGTGGGGAGACAGGTCTTCCTTTGTCACTCTTCTCATGTGGAAGAATGGCAATAGCATTTTCATTTTTTCTCCTCCTGCCTGCTCTGAAAAGCTTTGCCTTGGATTTTATTTTCCTATTGCTGTTTTGCAATCACTACATGTGGGGTGCAAAAGTTTCATTTTACCACTTACCCTCATACAGTTCATTTGCTGGAAGGGTGGGGGGTCTTGCAGCTGTAGGCTGATGGAGGATTGCATGCATATAATAGACACCGTGGGATCTCCCAAAAGTTCTCCAGCACCTTATTGATGTCCAGGGGAATGGATTAGGTAAGGATTTCAAAGGTGTGCCTGACCAGTGAGACATTATGAAGAGGATT
Source organism: Falco rusticolus (assembly GCF_015220075.1). Lineage (NCBI taxonomy): Eukaryota > Metazoa > Chordata > Aves > Falconiformes > Falconidae > Falco > Falco rusticolus. The sequence continues at coordinate 10,437,450 of NC_051197.1, read as the reverse complement.
TAGAGGTGTGACACAATGCCCTTCCCATCTGTCCCTGTCCCCAGGTCCCACAGGCTTGCTCAGAGGATCCCTAGCTGTTTGCAGTAGGGTGCCTGGCACCACGCTGCAGGTGGCTGTGCCAGGGCTGGCAGTGAGAAGGGGACAATTAGAGCCATCCTGGGGTGGTGCTGAGGCACTTCTGGGGTCTCCAGCACAACCTCCCATCCAGAGCAGAGCTGTGCCAGTGCCGAGTCAGGCTGGCTGTGGCAGTGTCTCGCCAGGGCTTGAAGACCTCTGAGGATGAAGATCCCCCACCTGTGCTGGCCTGTCCCAGTGCTGCACCATCTTCATGGTATTTAAGATTTTCCTTCTGTCCCTCATGAACCTCCCAAGCCACAATTTGTGGATATTGCTCTATGTTATGTTGTTTGGCACTGCTGAGAAGTGTTTTGGCTCTCTTGTCTTTCTAACCACCTCCAGTTATCTGTAAGCAGGATTAGATCCCTCATCAGGCTTCTTCGACAGACTAAACAAGTTCATCTCCCCTCACCTCTCCTTGTAGGATACGCCTCAGACCCTTTTTTTGCTCTAGAACCACAGATCCTAGATTGGATGTTTCCACCAACAGCGATCAGAGGGGATGATAATTTCCCTTGATCCCCTTGCTGCAGTCCTCCTAATTCAACAGTATCTAGACCAAAAGAGGGGCAAAATCTATCAATCAGTACTGTATCACTGGCTAAAGCAGGGGAGAAACATGGGAACAAGTAACCCCTTAAAGTGTCTTCCACCCTTACTTCTGTGCATGCATGACCCATACTGTGAAACCATCACAACCACCTAAAAACATGTATGGGGCATCTATGCAGCTGCCCCTCGGCACAGTGTAAATTGGGGTGATTCACCCTGATTTTTTTCTAGCACAAGTGATATCTGCTAGTGGTTTGGTTTGTGTATGTACCACATTTCCCCTGTCACAGCCACACCAAGAACCATGTCAGTCCTTACAAAGTACGTGCTACCTGTGGGTTGAGGTATAAGTATGGCAATATGGAGGGTTGCATACCTCTAAAGAAAGAGCTAGTCACTCAATAACACATAAATGTGGACACTACTCTTCAACACTTTCCCCTGCATCCATTCTTTCAGCAGTGAAAGACTGAGCAGAGGAATGTGATGCAGCCTGAGCTCTTCCCCATCACCAGTCAGAACAAATGGATTCCAGTAGCAAAGCACACCGTGGCTTTATCATTCTCTTGACAGGTAATTTTCTCCCTGGTGAATATATCCGAGGCTTTTGCAAACCACTCTTCAGTGGCTGGAATGAAGTTTCACTCCTGGCAGCGAGGAATGAGCCCGGCAGTGGCGTTGGCTTGTTGTTCTGTGTCTCTCCAAGCCCAACACTCCTGAAAGTCTGGTGAGATTCTTTATTATCCCCCGATTATGTCATGTGTCCTCACTTGCCTGTTATGACCATCAGGCATGTGATTTATTACAGCGTTTTTCCACCAACCTGTTGTAGTCCCTTCTCCGGGGCATTTCACACACCACTAGGAGATAATATTCTTTCCCAAGAGTTCACAGTGGAAAGGCTTACTCAGCCGCAAACTCAGTTAAGTGTTGCCCCTCACTTGCTAGCAAAACCAAAATTCAGATGCAAGAAGGGCTGTGGTGTGCTGTTGAATGCAAAAAAAAAAAAAAAAAAAAAAAGCAGATACAACCCCCACTGCAGGGAGAATCAATACCACAGATGGAAACAAGCTGGTAGGGGCACATTGCAAGGAGGAAATTCAGCCAAGGAAATAGGATAATGGGTCTAGAGAGAAACTGGGGAAAGGAGTGGAGGCTCCAGCAGAAAAGCTTGAGTTATACGGTCAAAATTAGGATGAGAACCTTTCCAGTTCTCACATGAATATGAATGCAAACAGGCTGCCATTGCTGTGGTCCTCTGGGACATTTCAAATCCTCCCCAAAAGATCTTAAAACCCCAGCATTCCAGGTTGGGGTAGAGAAGTGGTCCAGCAGGGGCACCTGCAGAGTCGTTTCCCTTCAGTGTTGGGCTCATGGTGCCCTATAAAGCAAGGGCTTGAGCATCGTCCCTGGATTTGTCTGCTCAGGTTTATCTGCTCCCAAACAACAAGCAAGCAGTTAAACATAGTGATATTTCCAAGAGCAAGTGTTTGGCTTTTGAAAAACTTTTGGTTGTCTTGTGGTTTTGGGTTTTTTTTGCCTTTTCTCCTCTTTTAGTTTTCAGCCTAAAACTGACACAACTTGTCACATGTCAAGAGCGTGGGGAAGGGGACCAGGATGCACTGAAGTAGGGTGGGGTGGGAACAGAGCACAACAGTCCTGATAGAAGTAGGCTTCAGCCAGGGCAGAACCTGCTGCTTCACTGGTGAATGGTTATAGATAAGACCAATGTTGCTTGTTGGACATCGTTCATTTGAAGTTTTTCCACTAGGATTTCAGTAAATCCCCTTTGGATTCAGAGTCTGCAATATTGGAAAATACTATTTCCAGTGAAGCTGAAACGCTAAGGCTGTGCAGAGCTGGGCATGTGCTAGTGAGGTCTGATCCTGCCACTTCCAGCTCAGGGCCCCAGGAAACCTGTCCCTTCAGCTGTTACCTCGCTCGCCTCTCTGCATCTCTCTTCAATCAGTCCAGCCAGGTCTAACAGCATTTGAAAGCTTCCTCCCTCCAGGCCTTTGTGGATCAGTGCCTGAGTCTCAGGCCTGCTAGTAATAAGCCTTATAAAGAAATAATGAGCTAGAAAGAGAGGAAGATAAGGAGGAGAAATTCCTCCAGATGTTTGGTTTATTACTACATATTTTTAGAAAAAAATATCAGTGATCCAGACTTGCAAAGGTTGGTTTTCTGGGAGAGATGCTTTGCCACTTTATAGCCTACTCCACTAGTTCCCTCACTGCAGTTTGGAAGATTTAATATTTCTATTAAATACAGGAGTCCTGAGCAATTCAAGGGTCTGAATTTCACCCCCTGAGCAAACCACTGAACTGGGCGATTCAATACCTGGGATGCAGGTAACAACTAGGTGTCCCCTGAACAAGGCAAAGAAATGGCAAACATATTTTTGGTAGCAAACTTCAGGTCCTGGGAAAACAGAGAGAGCAAACGATGCTGGGGAGACTTTGCCAATTCATTGCTCTTCAGGGCTGCAGGCAGCATCCCTGCTGCTGGAAGCATCCCATGGCTGGCTATAGCTCCCTCTGCAACAGCATCTTATGGGTGCTGGTGGTCACCATGCAAGGCTGGGAGAATATTTCTTCCAGCTGGAAATATTTATTTTGAAACATGATTTTGAACCATGACCAAGACAGAAATGAAAACTAAAGTCTTCCTGAACAGAGGAAGTCATGTAGTTAACTTGGTTCAGGTGCAATAAAAAATTTTGCTTTACTTCTTGCCATTTAAATTTGAATTACTGAGAGGCAAGTGTTTACTCAATTTGCTCAAATGCTAACATTAAAATATGTAAAGCAAGAAATGGAGAATTGAGAACACTTTGAATCGGGAGTGGTGGAGCAGCCCATGGTGTAAGTCAGATTTCCTTTCTTTCTCTTCCTTTTTTAACTTGAAAAAAGACATCATTTCAGCTGAGCCAAAATAAATAAGTGATTAATTAATTATGGAGAAGGGCTCTAGGGCTGACTGGCAGAAAGCCTTCCCCATGGATTGCCTCCTGTCTTGCAGAGTATCTGGACCATGACTTGGCCTGTTCTTGCAGCATGCAAGTATATAGCATGGTTTTTTGTTCCACATCACTTGTGAAGATCTGGGTATTGTGAGGGCAAAAACAAAGCAGTGGGGCAAAGCTTTCCTAGTTACTCATTCCCAGGCATGTAGATGGGAGTTCAGAGGTACAGTGACCAGGAATTAGAGAGGTTACTTGTAGACCATAGCTCAGCTAAGACCACATTACACAACTTTATGCAGAGAAGTTATTTTACCTGGGGGTGCCCCCAGAGTTTCTGGGATGGAATAGTCAGCCCTGTCATAGATTTCATGTGTAGAGCTGTCCTTTACTAACGTCCTTACTGGAACCTCTGATCCTTTCTGCTCCTTAGCCCAGCAGAGCTCTCTTCTGCAATGCAGATAAGATCCCTCCTCATCTTCCTGGTTATAGACCCAGGAACTGCATCAGCCTCTTTTGCCTCTGGGTTGGCAGCATGGCCCAGAAACCTGTACCTGGGTCCCTGCTGGACCGCTTGTCCAACCAAAGTTCTTGCCTTGTAGTCCTTTAGCCAAGCGGCAAACCCATTTTAGTATGTTGTGGTTGTAGAGCGATCTGAAACCACCACTCTCTTGCATTTCCACACATAAGGACTGTGCCTGTCTCCTTTGCCAAGGCAGGCTGCCAAAGGAGGAAGGTTGGGCTGTGTTTCCATGACCAATGCAGGGACAGCTGACAGGGCTTGCACCATGGAGCTGCCTTAGCGATGGAGGGATTAGGATGCCGAATGGGTGGAAGGATGCCCAAGGGACCAGCTGAGCTGGGCAAGCTGTGCTGGTGGGTTGGTGGTCAGCAGAAGCCTGGGCAGGGGGGCAGGCTGGGCTGTGGCACTAGTAGTCTGCTCCTTGCACCCCTCTTTGTCCTCCCTGAGCTCCTGCTCTCCAGGACACAGCCCCAGCCCTGCGAGCCTGGCCAAGTCCACTCAATTTGAGCAGATCTATTTAAAATTCAGCTGGGAGATGGGCTCCAGCTTGTTACAGTGCCATTGCTGGAAATGGAGTCATCACCGAGGACTATTCCTTTTTACAACTTTAGGTATATAGATTTCCTCTCAATTCAATTTATTTTTATATAGTGTCTTTAATACACTGTCTCTCCAAACGTTTTAGCAGATAGAATTGAAATAATGAGATAACGCTTTGCAGAAGTGCGTGCAGCTGCTCTCAGATGGGCAGCAGGGTAAAGCAATAGATGGAGCTGGAGCAGAGAGTACAAAGTGGAGGCAGCATAACTTGGAAGTAGTAGTAATATAAGCAAACATTCACGCAGACTATTACAGTGAGCACAAGGACTGATGGATATGAGGAAAAGCTTGTAGTAAGGCGTACTCAAAAAGGCGGAATTAAGGAGCAATTTGAATTGAGGAAAGATGGTTCTAAAGGGGAATGCATTCAAGGGAGGGATGTTTTCAGACAAATGGATCAAGGGTGGCAAAGGCAAATCTCGATTCAATCTGTTCATCAGGAATGGAAGTCTTGTTTACTCCTCCATCACTGCAATATGAAACAGAGCTGGGGATGGCATAGGTGCTGTGGCTCCACTCCAAAGAAGTGCTTAAATTGCCGTGTTGCCCTATTGACTTCCCTGCAAATGGCCAAGTGTGCAAAGATGCAAATGCACCCAGCTGGGAATTGCTCCCTTAGCCTGTTTTCCCTGGATAATGTTGATATGAGAAGTTTTGGAGGAGAAGAGCAGGTCAGAAAGAGTAACTGTGTTTTAGTCTCACAAACACGCAAGTAACAGAACAGACTGTTTTCGTGTTTTTGTTAAAAATAAACGTTAAGCCAAACTATGCAGTGAAAAATGTGAACAAAATTGGAAAGAAAACTGAATTTCATCAACCTCAACTTACTTGTAGTCTGTAGGGAAGAGCAGCATGAGAAATTTCAGTGCTTTTTATTTTCATTACAGTTTAGGCTGGCAGGAAAAATGAAATCATGGGTTTTCTTGTAAAAGGGACAATCCTGTCACTACTCAGCCACAGTGAGTGACGGGAGGAAAGTTGAAAAGCTTTCTTGGACTGGGATTTCTGGGCCTAACCAGTGATGACTGAACCTGAGGGTAGTTTCATTGGGACTTCTTAAGGGACAAATCTTGAGTGACAGTGAAAGCCGTGGGCAGATGGAGGCCGCTAGTCAGAGATCAGGCGAGAGGACCGAGCAAGCTCATGATACCCTGCAGTACCAAATGGGTTTGAATCGCACCTGGAAGTGAGCAGGGAGCCAGGGGGTGTGATGAGCACAGCATGGTTTGCGCGGAGGCAGCATGCCCCTTACAGCTGTACTGATGCACGCGGGTGCATGAGTTTGGGGAACAAAATTATCAATGGGGTAACCCATCTCCATTGCTGATTTATTTGCAGAGCACCCCCTTTCCAACATGCTTGCGATACCTCCCTTCCCAATGCCCCTCCATTTCACAGGGCCAAGCTGTCTTTCCTCAGGTACTTGGTGGCTCCCACCAACGTCAGGGTGATCTCTGTGCAGAAGCTGCTCACATGGCCCAACCTCTGCTCTGTCTGGAGGAGACTCTGAAACCCCAAATCCTGAGCTGTTCAGGGGGGTGGGGAGGGGATTTGGCTGACCACGGAGGGTAGTAAGAACTACTGACAGGGAGAGGACAGACAGCCCAGGGTGCTGCTTGGCTAAACTCCACTGCTGCAGCATCACCATGGGAGTGATGGCTGCAAGGAGCCCACCAGCTTGGCACAGCAGGGAGGACACCACTGCAGTCCAACATGGGTTATAACTGGGACCTGTCCTGAATATCATGACAAGCCACTTGAAAGATGTCAAGGGAAAGGTGGTGGGGAGAAGGCAAGGATTGCTCCTCTCCCCAGAGCTTGTGGCAGCAGAGCTCAGGAGGGTTCCTGGTGTGCTGGTTGCTGCTTCTCCTTTTCTAGACCCATCACTAAAACTTCAGTGAACCTCTTGTATTTGCTCTGAATATGCCAGCATTTAAGGTAATGTGAAAGTGAAGTGGACATCTCCTGCACAAGAAATCCCAGTCTGGATCCCCATTTCTAAGATATCTTCAAACTTTGAAATGGTTTTATCCTTGTGGGTGGTGGCTTTGAAAACAGAGCTGTACCAAACTGGGAGTGTTTGGATCTAGGGTCCTGATCTGGACTTAAAAGAAAAAGTACAGAAATGTGAATTTTGATTATGTTTCATTTAATGAGTTTTGAAAAGATTTGGAGCTGAATTAAAAGTAACAAAAAGCCAGGGAGATGAATGACCCTTATATCAAATTCAATTGGCTTTTGTGCAATTTGTTGCATGGCGAAGCCTCGTTAATACATTTTGCAGGTGGTTGGGTCATTTGTCATCAGAATCGCACTTTATGGAAAGCAACTTCCCTCCCTCTTCAGTTATTTTGCTCTGAAATGAGTTTCCCTGGGTCCTGTCTTCTGGCAGGAGCTGAATTTGCTTCAGCAGAGCCACGTTATTTCATGGTGGAGAAGGATCTGCCCTGTTATTTTCTATATATTTGTAAGTTATCTTCATATAACATTGTCTACAGTTAATATTTCAAGTATATGTAGCCATAGCCCTCATCCATTAGAAAGAACATAGCCTTATATTAATGTTAATAGTTTGTGTTATTTCCTTTTCTTTTTCCTTAAGAGCCAAGGCAGCTTCTCTCTCCAGAGGGAAGAAAGGCTGAAAAAAAATAATATAGAAAAAGCTTATTTCGTTTGCATTTTCCTAATTTGCTTTCCTCTGGCTCAGACGTGTTGCCTATAAGCTATTAAAACTCTTTCTCTAGGGTTATTCTTCCCACTCCCTCCCCCCTCTGATACTCACAACTTCATTCTGCCTGGATCAATGACTGCAAATTTGCTTTATGACAACTTGAACAAACCCATGATGGATCAGAAAGGACCTCAAAGTAGGCTGAAGCCTACTCAAGTCAAGAGCACCAGACACGTTTGTTAAAGACCTCATTGGCCTCTGATCCTTGGGTTGCTGCAGTATTGATTTTTAGGGTCCGAGCTCAATTGTGCTGGAAGTAGAGTCGTATGGAGTCGCATGCTCATGGGGGAGACAGGAGCTTTATAATGGGAACGGATCGATGGAGAATGATTTAGCACAGAGGGACCTGGAGGCTTGGCAGGAAAGTTAAGCAATGATCGAGTTTTGGGCTCGGAGCCGTTTCAGGCTGGCATGCTGCCTGTCTCGCTCAGCTCTGGAGCTCTGGGGCTGTGATGCCGGGGCTGTGTGTGGCCCGTTGGCACAGGTCCCGGCTGGCTCCTGGCACAGCGGGCGGCAGCCGTGCACTGTGTGTGCAGGGAGTCACAGTGCTGATATCTTTAATCTCAAGCAGGTGGGCGTCAGCTTGCTTCCCCAGCCCTCCCTAAATTTAAAATACACAGAGTTGGATCCTCAGCTGCTGTGAACTAAGACCTAGCGGTGTTAGTCTGCTGCAGCTCTGGGCTAACCCTGTAAGCAGCTTCAAGGAGGCAGAGGCTGAGCACGAAGAACGGAGCATGTACAGAAGTGGTACATTTTGCGCAGGCTTGTAAAGGTGGTTTTTCTTTTTAAACTGTGACTTTCTTGCAAACAGAAGGTTTCTCTATTCCTTGAGCCCTGTCCCATCGATATGGCTGGGGAACAAGAAACACTTGGGCAGGGACTGGCTTTCTGCTGAGTGTCAGCCAAAGCATCCTGCAGCCCTGGTTCATACCTGGAACTGATAAGGCACAAAAGTACAAGCAGTTGCACTAAAAAAGGTAAGGGGGCAAGCTGCAGATGTAGCCCTCAGGCTTTGGGTCCAGCTTATGGTTCTTTCTGCACTGCTGCATGCCTCTGTTTACCTCTACAGCATGTAAGTAAGAACCATTATTCCCCGCTTTGAAACAGAGGTGGTACCTCTGGTGTTTCGATGCATGACACCCACAGGTTGTTTTCTAAAGCCAAATGGGGTTTTATATCTAGGATGTCTGTAAATAAAGTCTACCTCAAGGCTCCTTTCTTCTATATCTGAACCCCCAGGTCATCAGTATGGTGGCTCTGCCTGATCTCTTGTGCCATTGCTGACCTCATTTTGAGTCCTGATACTGTTAAGGAGTGGAGTGTTGTCTGAGATGGAGTTCAAGGGGTAAAATCCAGCCACCATCCCAGCAAAGTTCTCCCTCTTCTGCCTTATTGCCAGAAAGTCCATTTTGCTACTGCAGCTCTTGAAGCTGACTCCAGGGGCATTTCCCCTTGCATGGTGTCCTGTGCAGTGGGCAGGAGTGTCACAGTGCCCCAGCTCCAGCCGGGAGGCTGAATCTGTCCACACAGGGCTCCTGGCAACCCACAGGCAGAAAGGGAGATGAAACGTGCAATAAGAGCAGAAAAGAGGCTTTTCCTCTTCAGCTCAAGCACAGGTAATTTCCTTCTCCTGTGAGGAAAATGGGCCTGGATCTGATTAATAAAGCTATATTCCCTAATAGCAGTCCCTCGGCTGCCTGGGGGCAATGAGATGGAGGACAGTGAGGAGAAATGTGGATTCTTCCAAAGGGATAGCAGATGTACAACGCCTTTGCTGCAGCAGAGTCGGGGTGTTTGGTGAGCTGGACAGAAACAGGTGGAAGCTGGTACTTTGGGCTTTCTCCCCTTTCCCTTCCCCTCCACTGCCATCCATGCAGTAGCATGAAGGACTATCCAAAAATCCAGCAGAAGATACCTCTCTCTGCATTGCCTTGTTCTTTGAGGCAAGCGCAGCCTTGCTTTAGGAAGCCCATGCACACCGGTGAAGGGTGCATCAGCTGGCAGCAAAGGGTTTCTGAATAGCTGCGCTCCTTCTCTGGCCACGTGCTCCCACATCTAATGGTTTGGGCCTCTGGAGGAGAAGGAGCCCTGCAGAAGCACAGGCTGGGACATCCTGGCTTCTTGGCCATATTTCCTTGTCCGCAAGCACCATGTTGTGCAGTCTGTTGTCAATACTGTAGAAGGGTCCAGAAAGGCTGTGGGATCTCTATCCTTGGAGATACTCAGATCTCAGCTGGACAAGGCTCTGGGCAACCTCATATAACACTGAAGTTGTATCTAACCTCAAAGGTGTCTTTGTTTGGAGCAGAAGGTTGTAGTAGAGGCTGGACAAGTGCCTACCCATCTAAATTACCCTGTTATCCCTCCCATCATCCCACCAAGCTCAACCTGAAGCTTAGTTTGGTTGTTTCAAGCCCATCTGCTCCAACTGGAAGGGCTGGTTCGAACTATTTCTGTTGGGGAGAAGGTTCTTCCCCAGTCTGGTGATGTTCATGGTCGTTTCCCAGCTATTCCCAGTGCCTCTGTACCAACCTCACCTACATCTCATGTATATTGGTGGATGGGTCTAGCAGAAACAGGGTGAGTCTCCCTAAACTGACAGGGAAGATTGAGAGCAGAAGCTGGCTTGGAGTCCAAGTTACTAGAAACAAAGCTGAGACAACTTGCCTAGATTTGTTTAGACCAGTGTTCAGTTTTCAGATGGCTAAATCGGAGACTGAGCCCTCTGTGCCCACATTTCCCACAGTTTATGCTGCAAATAATCCTGTTTCCTTTGTGCATCGTTTCTGATGGTATTTCTTTGAGGACCTGTGCAAAGAAAGCTCTGCTTTTTGCCCTCTGGATAAACAACTTGTTCCACCCCACCTATGCTAAGTGACTGCCAGTAATAGGTGCAGGCTGAGAGCAGGTCTAGGGATCCAGATAAGTGCGGTTAATAAATCTTTGCTTGTCATTTCACAATAATTTTTCTTTTGGAAAAAAAAAAATAGTGCAGTGACAGCTAGGTGCAGCGTGTGCTCTGAAATCTTTGCAGGGAGGTGGGAAGAGGCGGCCAGGTTTCGTATGTACGGGCAGATTATAAGTGTGGGGATTAGCAAGGAGTAATTACAGTGCCTCCACTGTATATTAAGTGTATGAAACAATATATAGGTACTCAGCGCGCGGCAGGCATTATGGCTGGGTGTCATAGTTGACGTTTTTAATATCCATTATTCAAAAATTGATTCCATGCCTGACTATCAAGCAGCATCCAGCTATAATATGGGAGTAGTAACACACAACAGCACTGTCATCTGCTAAGAGCTTTACAAACATTAGCTAATTCTGCCTACCCTTTCCACTGGCGACAGGTAAGGGCTGTTATTTCCAAGTGTCTGAATCCCCAGGAAGAGCTGGGATTAGATGAATGTGCTGAAGACTGTGAGACCACAGCAACCACAGGGATCCAGGGGGTGAGCAGCACAGAGAGCGGCCAGGACTTGGGATGACCCCCAAGTTCCCTCAGACCTGAAGAAAAACATCTCCAGTGCTCAGAGATGCTGAAAAATAGGACTTTTTAAAAGCCCTGTGCTTTGTGCTCACTTTTATTTTTTTGCAAGCATTTTTAGGAAAGCTTTTCACTTTCAACTTTTGCAAGCACCTCTAGGAAAGGTTTTCATTTGGGATTTTTTTTTCTTTGTTTGCTTTTTCACATTGTCCCACAGGAAAGGAAGAAGTAAGGGCAAAAAAGACAGGGAAAGCCATAAGCAGATGAGGGGGGGAAAGCCCAAACATGGGATTAAAGGTTTCCCTTGTTTAAGTGAAAAAAATCACTTTGTCAAAAAGATGACTTTATTCTTTTGCATTTAAAGTATCTGATTTAGAAAAAAAGATGCTTTTTTTTTCCCCTGCTGAAAATATCCATGACTCCAGAGATGAACTGATGTGCACGTCCTAAGCAAAGGCAGCAATATCTTCTTAGAGAGCCTGGCTGATTTTGGTGGCTCCACATTCCCCTGATGGCTGTTGACAAACCAGATTTCATCTTCCTCTTCCACTCCCACTTGACTCCAGGAATTTCTGTTCCCAAACCTCCATCTCTTTAGGCAAATCCTCTCTGAAGATTACCTACATTATCTGCTTCCCCCCAGAGACAGCTTCCTCTCCTTTGCTATCAATTAATGACAGCTCTCACCAACCCCTCAGTTTAATTGTACCATCTTTAAAAGCAGCCCTGACGTTGATGTGCCTTTTTCCTATTTTAATTTCTTCCTCTGAATTATTCTTTTGCTTCTGACTGTAAACCCCAGCACTGAGGTCCTGGGGGGCTGCTGGGCTCCCGTCCTCTTCTCTTGGCTCCTTACACTCATGGCAGCATCACACCTGGGGGCATGAGGTCTCCTGGGCTTGTATCTCAAACCCAAGCAGTTCCATGAAACCGAGGAGATGATTGTATGGAATAGCTTTTCCAGGTCATGTAGTCCTTTCTGCTGAGGATATATTTGAAGTTGTGTTTAAAAACATCTGTGTGCGTGGAGGGTAAACTCCCAATTATTCCAACAATCTGCACTGAGGCTGTAAATGTGAAATGCAGAGCCAGTGAAGGATCAGAAGGGATCTTAACTGCAACAGCAACAAAAGGAAGCACACTGCAGGCTCTACGTAACCTGCTTGTGTCAGAACCAGGGACAAATTGCCCCTTGTGTGCTCCTGTTCCCTTCCTGGGTTCCTGATCTCCCCTTCTGGTGCTGCTCATGCCACAGGAAGACAAGGAACGAGTCTCACTCAAACTTGGGCACCTTATCTTTTCCAGGGTCATTCAAGAAGCATTTGTTCCCTGTAAGGACGCACGTACTCTTGACTTCAGAGGTGTTTTCCATTGGGGAAAACCAATTTTATTTTATTTTTTTTATGAGATGTCTCCATATCTGCCTGGCCCAAGCTGAAGTGCCCTGCTCCTGTGGCTATCCCAGGCTCCATACCCCTCGCTGCTTGGTGGCTGCTCTGTGTGGGGTGTCATGCCATGAGGTGAAGATGGGGCTCACCATACCTACCAGTGCACCCCAAACTTTTCTCCAGTGTGTGTGCACCTCCAGTACAGCAATGCAAAGGAAAACAGATATGCCCTTGGGCCCAGCCTCATTTGGAGGTTAAAAATAACGCAAAGGTGCTTAGAAAAATAAAATAAAAAAAAATATTAAACCACCCCCACACTTGAAAGAAACCTGCCCCTTTAAGAAAGGATTGAACATAATCTATTTCCAGCGTACGAGAGATCGGCTAAGGATTGCTGGGACATTTTCACTGACACAAATCTACATAATCGTTTTAAACTTCTCACCATTTCTTCCGATTATTCTCTTTCTGTCACTTTAGGAAGCTCTAAAACTGATTTTCTCTCCGTAATCTTCCAGTATTGCTTAGCACCCAAATCTCTAATATTTTAAGAAGATTATTTCATTTATAATTGATTGAGTGTATTTGCCAGTTTGCTACTTCAAAGATGTTGTGCTTTAAGGGGTTCAGGTAGAGCATTATTAAGTTTCCACCCCTTACCCCCCATCCAAAAAAAGAGGCAGAAAAATTTTGCATCCTGCATGACACTTGATGCATTTTTATTTTTTTATATTATTGGTATTATTTACATAGTCAGCATGCTGAATAGCTGAAGAAATACCTCCAGAGATGAAAGGCAAATCAAGCTGTCTCCAGCTGCAGGCTCAGGGCCGTGGTTGCCATTGCAGGGTGCAGTTTGATGAGCAGCGATTGCAGCGGCCAGCTCAGGCAGCATCACATCTGCCAGTGCACCAGCCTTCCCTCCCGGGGGCCACCTGCCCACCCGGCTCTTCTCACTGAGAAATGGATTGGACAACCAATAGGAGTTAATTTTTTTTTTATTTTTTTTTTTTTTTTTTTCTTTTCAATGGACGGGCTGCTTTTCAGCCGGATCTGCTCCTTGGGGCTGTTTTCTGCATTGAGATGGAAGGGATTGCATAGGTGGTGGGCAGGGGGAGAGGTGGGGGCAAAGGGCAGGGAGAGAAGGGACTGAGTAAAGGGCATTTCTGAAACATATCGCTGTTGAAAGTCATCTTCATCCAGCTCGGGACCAGGCTACAGTAGCTGCTGCTATGTAGTCCATGGACTTCACCACTCAGCGGTGGATGTTGTCTTGTAGAGTGGTGAAAAAGGGGTTGAGAGAGGGAATAAGGGTACGATAGGTCATATGTACTCAGAGCAAAGGCATTAAAAGATCTGCAAGCAGAGACATGGAGGGAGGGAGCCCATTTAATGCACTGCCGCTCCCCACTGCATAAGCAAAATGCCTCCAAAATAGGGGGAGATTTCCCCATTCTCAGTCCTGCTCTGCTGTTTGTTCTTTAACACCTGTGAACTAGTGAGGAGATGTGTGGCACAATGCTCAGAGGAAAGCTCTGAGCCCTCTTTTAGGGCTGGCAGAGACTTAGTGATGCTCTGTCACAGTCATTTCGGAGAATGGAGCAGCTATCAACCAACAAGAACGAATTTCAAGGCTGATCACCTGCAAGCCAGGGATAATGGGAGTTCTGCACAATCAAACACGTCTTCTGTTATAGTAAAACAAGCAACACTTGAAAAAGACATGGAAACAGGCTTCTTTAAATCCAATTCAGGGATTTGGAATCCCCACTAAACGCTTAATTAATTTTTGATTAGCTGAGAACCCATTAAACAGACTGATTCTTCTAGCTTTATAAGTAATGGCAGCATGCTGCTTTAATTAAATTAATACTAAGAGATGTTCATTTTCAAATCCTTATGTTGGTTATTTGAGAAAAATCATTTCATTCCCTTCCCTAAGAGGTTTACCATATTCTTTTAGCCCAATGCAGTATCTCTTCCCACTCTGTTTGTGTTGCTCTTGGTTTGCCTGGAGGCAAGATCTGTCAGGGCCCTGAATTTGTTCTGCCCAAGGGACATGGGGGTGTCCCAGCAGTTTTAAGGACCAAGAGCCTCATATTCCTATAGGGGTTCACCATATTGCTATGAGCGGTCCGACTGTTCGGGGTCTCACGGTCCGGGTTTCTCCCATTCACTCTCCCTGTGGAGCTACCGTCGGCTGTTTCCCTCGGCAGGTACTAGGTAGGAATCCTGATTCATCCTCCACAACACAGCAAGCGGCTTTGAATTATCACCTCTTTTTTGAGGGTAAGTTGCTGCAGAGCAGCTGGTGCAAGGTAACCTGTCCCAGGTACCCTGTGTGACACCATTGTGTATCAGAGAACATGCCTGGCTTCTTTGCTCCTGGTTTTCAAATCCCTAGGGCTTTCTCCATTTTCCTGTGGAAATCAGTTGCTGGCCAGCCTTGGCTTCTTCTCCAATGACTGATGCTTTTCTGTGTCTGCTGGATCCTACAGCTTTGGGACCATGGAATCAACCCTTGGGCCCTTCCTAGGCAATGGACACAGACATCGCTGGGTGTGATTAGGAAAGGAGGCTGGACTCACTCTTGGAGCAACCCATCTCATGGGAGGAATCAAAACCTTTCTCTTCCCTTCCACAGCAGCATCTGCAGCTGAATTTTGCAGCCTTCTGCCACTGCTATAATGGGTGAAAAACTCCTCCCTGATCACTGCAGTGCCGACATGTTAAAGTTTGCAGGGGGAGGCTCACCTTGCTTCACTCCTGGGTCCTGTGCAAACCTCTGAGCCATCCCTCAGCCCATGTCAGTCTGAGCCCTGCACGGGGCAGCCTCTGAGGTCCCTGCCTGTGCTGAGTCGGGGTCCACAAGCACCCAGGCATCCAGGGATTGAAGCCTGGAGCAGCCAGAGATTTTCCATATTTATGTATGCAGGCTCACTGTACCCAGCTCAGAGACATGCCAGCCACATGAGTCCCAGATGACAACATGGTTTTCATGATGTTGCTGAAAACTTTACATTGATTATTGCCCCATAAGAGGAGAACCTTTCTTGTCATCTGACGGTTGGGATTTTTTTTTTCCTTTTCAAGCTTCTTCCATCTGGCAGAAGAAGAACCACTTCTGCAAAAACAGTTCACAAGAACTCACTGCTGGGATGAGCTGCTTGGGAATAGCACCAAACCTGGCTCTGTACAGGTGTGATTTTCCTTTCTTGTCATCCCCATGTCATTTTGGCTTGATGTCCATCCCTTGCTCCATTTGCTCTGGGTGCAGCTGGATTAAGCACAGAACATGCTTCACTCCTTGCTGTGTTTGTGCCATCAGCTGGAGGGTGAAATGGGTCTTTCAACCCACCAGCATCCCCTTCACTGCCCTTGCAGAGCTTGGATGTCACACAGATCCCAACTGCAGGAACAGTGAGCAGGTCCATGCTGGGGCAACCTCCTAAGGATTTAATCACAGGCCCATCAGCAAACTCTGCCATCACGTGGGATCTGGAGAGGGAGTTTTGGAGAGCAGCCCCAGCCCCTCGCACCTTCACCCTTTTGCAAACCTCCCCTTGCTTCCCCTCTCCCCACTGCCCACTTCTTGTTAGGAGCTGTCGGAGGCAGCTGGCTGCTCGTGCATTAAATTAGCAGATGTTGCGGCCACACAACATTAAGCACAACAATGCTGTTAATGTGCCCTCCGGAGCCCTCTGCCTCCCTCCCCACCGGGCCTCGCCAGACACAGCCTCTCCGGAGGCAGATTAATTTCAACTCTCTGGATCATAATAAATTAATTTTTATTAGAAAAGGCAGAGTGGTGGGAGAGCGTGTGTGTGCGTGCGTGTGTGTGTGTGCATGCTGATCTCCTGAGCTGCAGAGATTTAAGCCAGCTGTCGGCCGCCTCCTGGCATTTGGGTTAGGAAGTAAATACAGAAGGAGGGGATTTTCCCAAACACACATCAGCCCTCCTCTCTGGGAGGAGCGTGAGGCAGGCTTGGAGGAAAGTGAGAAAAATCTGTGTTGTGGGGTTAATGCTGTACCCAAACAAACCGGAGGAGGGATATTTTCTTTCTTACTTGTGGGGAACAGGCTTCCATCATGCTACACTGAAGACAACCCTCCCTAGATGTGAGGCTGTGGGATCTCAAAGCAAGTCCCTACACCCACCAAGCCCTCCTTTGCTAAGAAACCCTTTTTCCACAAGATGCTCATTGGAACAGGATTTACCAGCTTGGCATTGCCACTGCTTTTGGAGGTACGTGGCACAGTCCCGACAGCCCCTGGAGCATCCCCACTCCAGCCCTGACTCACGCTCTGTGCACAGCTCGGCTCCCCAGCCACACCGAGACAGCAAACGGGTGGCAGCTGACTCTGTAGCTCCACAGAGTTTCTGAGCAGAGGGGATTTTGACGGTTCAGCCTCATTCTCTTGGACGCTGAAGGCTCACAGCTCCTTTTGGCTTAAGTAGGGGCTGCCTGTACTCAGCACTTATGAAAATCAGCCCTAGGTCTTTGCTCAGATTAATGATCAGTATGAGCACAGAAGCTGCTGGAAACCCAGATCTTCGTTTATCAGTGGGGAGCGCACGGCCAGCTGTGGATTTGGAGGACACAGGAGCTGGGCTCTGGCTGTCCATCTCTAGCTTCACTCATGAGCCAAAAACCTGGACCTGGTAGTTTTCATATCAATCAGAATAACTGCTGAGAAATCTGGACTTTGGAAGGGCTGTGGACACAAACATGTTATCTATTAGTGCTGTGTTAAATGACAGTGCCGTTTCCAGCAACCATTCCAAAGGCCAATAAATGGAGCAAACATCCATGCGAATGCTGATCTCGCCTCAGCGTCCTGTCTCCAGCTGTATCCAGCAGTGGATGCTGATGAAGGAATATCACACCAAAAACTCATAGTGATCCTTCCCCAGAATACTCTCCCGAGCCCCAGATGTGTGGCCAAGGGACTTCCCAATGCAACCAAAATTAATTTATTTTCTCCATTAATTTTTCCAGTTGCTTTTGATCATTCACAATGTCCAGTGGCAAGGAGCTCTACAGATTAAACAGGCTTTAGGTGAAAAATTATTTTTGCTTTTCCAGCTGGCTTGAGTTGCCACCTGCAAGTTTCAGCTGCTGCCTCCCTGTTCTTTTCTGGGAGAAAAGGTGAACAACTATTGTGTTTAGCTTTCTCAGCCCATTTTATCTTTATCACTCCCTTCCTTAATAATTTCTTTTCCAGAGATGAGGAAACCCAGTCACTGCAATTGCTCCTCATGCAGATGCCATACTGTGTTGTGTTGGTAGCTGGCCCAAATCCTAATGTACCTTCTGTGTGCTCAGCTAGTCTCGGGTTGATGATTTGATGAATAATTCTGGTTTTTTCACTGTGTAACTGTGGAGTTACTCCTTCAGGGTGAGGGCAATATAAGAAGTGTCCTTCCCATCTAGTCTTTTCCTCCCCATTTTGACATGGTCTAGGTTAATAATAACCCAGGGTTATGGGGAAGGGTTAATTTTTAACCTGAACCTGTTTGGACCAGCAGAGCTGGTAGCAGAGCAAGGGAAGTAGGTTTCACTGCAGAAATGATGAAAACAAGCTCTAAAGTCAGGGCTGGAGCTCAGGAGCTGGTTAGGCTGGAGCAAGGATCTCCAGCTGAGGTGCTCCTGGCTGGAGGGCATAGAAGTCCTTGGGCTCTTGAGGCAAAGACCTGCCCATGCACCTGCTATAAAGTTCTTGAGAGCCGCTGGTGTGCATCGCCCATGGTCCTCAGCCCATAAGTATCTTGTTCACTCCATTACAAAGGTCGTGCCAAACCTGACACTGTCACCTGTACACACTTCTCCTGAACCTCCCTTTGATGGGGGACCTTGGGGGAAGGTGAAGGAGGGAGTGCACGGGTGCAGGGACTGGGAAGGAAAGTGGTGCTTGTGCTAACACAAGGTCAGGTTTCACCGAGTCCTTTTTCAAACACCAATTGAAAACCCCTCCCATCACTTGACAAGTTTCCAAAATCCTCTTTCTTTCCAGGATCTACCCATGGCCCTTGAGTAGGGAGAAGAAGCTGTGAAATGAAAGCCCTGTTTGCTCTGTAGAAGGGTTTGACAATGTGTTGAGAGAAAGTGTTACTCACTGCTTTCCGAGCATTCAGAAAGGCGTCCATTTATCTCTCTCTTTTCTTTCCCCCCGCCCTGCTTCTTCTAAGGAATCTCTGGTTGTAATCCCTCTCTGGGATTTTTCACAGTAGTCTGATAATGTTAATATTTATCCTGGCTCAGAGATGAACTGACAGTGCTGTGTTCTCTCCTCTTTCATTTTATCTTTGTACATCTATTAGGTGCTCTGTATGGCTTTAGCTTCAACACCCAACCTGGTGCAGTGGCAGGTAAAAGCACTCTGTCATGCTCTTTCACCTCTCTCATCTTCGGTGGCTTGTTTTCTTTGTTTGTTTTTATTAACTTATTTATCAAAAAGGCCAAAGATTTAAAGTAATGTCAGAAGCACTTCAGTGGTCAAAGGATTTGAGGCTTCTGAGGATAATTCCCAGACTATTCCTTGCCTTGTATTCAAGAGTTGATGGCAGACTTTTGGCAGAAGGATTGTGGGGACTTAGAGACAGATTTTTGCCAAGAGTTCAGTCTTTGAAGAAAAGGACCCATGCAGT
Source organism: Falco rusticolus (assembly GCF_015220075.1). Lineage (NCBI taxonomy): Eukaryota > Metazoa > Chordata > Aves > Falconiformes > Falconidae > Falco > Falco rusticolus. The sequence goes on along the minus strand of NC_051197.1, from coordinate 10,418,441 downwards.
GGTGGAGTTTTGTTCTACTGATGGTCAGAGTGTTCTAGAGCCTGACCATAAAGGTCAGTGAAGAGCCCATAAGGGTTTGTGTTCCCTTGGAAAAGATGCCTGCAGAATAACAACAGCCAAACATAATTTGTCATGGAGACAATCGGAATTTCCCACTCTGGAGTGTAGCACAAGCAATTGGAAAAGGGCAACAGTAGAGTTTCTTTGTATGGAATTAATGCCTGCCAGCCCCTGTGATTCTGTTGCAAGTTTTGTGAACATCTGTATTTATCTTCAAGCCTCTTACCTGGGAGTCAGATGAATACAGGGAAATCTTGATTTGCATTTATATAAAAATGAGTTTATAGGTCTTGAGTGCCAAGTGCAGTCAAGAAACAAGTAAAAATGCATCTAAACTGGTTGAAAAACTGTGTTAAAGATGAAAGTAATCTCTTAATTGTTATGAAGAACCTGACTTGGAAAACAGCAATGTTTGCAGCTGGCTATACTTACCCAGTAACCTCTGCAGTATCTACAACCCACCTTCATACATGCATGACAATGACGTAGGAGCAGGGAATGTCCCTGTAGCCACCCACAAGAGGACAGATACCCAGAGTAACTGATTTAACTTCAAAGTTTTATTGATGCAGTGGAGTATCCTCAGTTGAGAGCACAGATAGGAGTTTGCTGGTGAATAAAATTTTGGACATATTATCTCTGATTTATTATTGTAGGGTGAGGTTTAGCAATGTGTGAAACTGCATCGAACAGAGGGAGAACCAGTTTGTGGAGAGTATGGTTTAAAGACACCATATTTCTAGGACTGAAGTTTTTTTCTTCATCACTTCTACCTCATCCAGAGCTGAGCTCACTTTAATCTTCCAAACCTCCTCTTATATGGGAAGCCTGATCCCAGATCTCCTCCAAACTGCTGTTCCTTCTATAAGGAGCTCCAGGTTACATCATTTCAGCTCATTTTGATTCATCTTTCACCTTTAGTGGCAAGGAAGAAAGAGGTTGAAGAACCTCGAAGAAGACTTTCCCGCAGATGACACCAGAGGCAATGAAGACTAATGACAGGTTTTTTTCCAAAAGCTGAAATAATTACTATCATCAATAGCTCCTAGGATTTTTCCTTCGTTCATACACATTCAGTTTTGATTATCTGTTGACTTCTGATTGAACACACACACACCATACCCCCCCCCCTTTGTGAATCACCAGTTTTCTACAGGAAAGGCAGGAAGTTCAGTGATGTTTGCAGCCATAAACCGAAGGCAATGTGAAACGACACTGCAGTTTCAGTGAAGCCAGAATCAGCAGCAACAATACAGGTGTTATGGTGTGACCACTACGTATTTGTCAATGGGAGCATCATTCCCAGAGCTGGCAACTGCAAAATCCCCCATTTTGAAGCAGCTGCTATATGGTAAGCTTTTAAAACTATGCTTACCGTAATGATATAAGAGTAAAAACCCCAAACCAACCCCAAATTTTGCTGTGTGAGGAGGAGTTATTGTTCACCACTAAATACTCGCTTGTTGCAGGATGACCATTATTACCAGTCATGTTAACAATAACTCAGCTTGCTGTTATACTCCTATCACAAGTGTGGATGTTATTTCCTACCTGATCTGCTTTTTTACATTTTGTGCATTTCTGGCCACAAGCAACCCACAGGCCATGTACAGTTATCTCACAGTCTGGGCCAAAGTAGCTGCCAGCCAAATTGATCAAGAAAATTTCAGTGTGGCCATTCATTCCTCTATAGCACAAACTGGCTAAGTGGCTGAGCAAAACATCTGGAGATGTGAATGTCCTGGCAGCTGGGAGCAGTCTTTCTCTTCTGATCCAGGGGCACTGGTTCAGGCCCTTTCAAACTGAGACAGAGAAGAGTCAGGCCAAGAATACTGAAAGGAACAAGTAATTTAATGAAAGGCTGCCAGTGAAAATATCAATAGCGCAAAGATCAGAGCTGCCTTTTGAGATCTATGCTGCAAGCAGCAACCTCCAGAGAAAATCCAATTCCCTACAGTCCATAGTGTACTGTCGACACGCAGATGTGTGTTACTGCACGTGTCAGCATACCCATCCGAGTGCTTCTTCCCTCCCCATGAAATCACTGGATCATGTAGAAGGATATCGCTGTCTACACAAATTCCATCACGCTGTATCAGGATTGACCTAAGAAATCACTGCTACCAAATTATGCCATAGCTACATCCACACTAGGAAGTACTAATCCTACCCTGCTCCAAGAGAAAGAAAAACAACATATGTCAATGTTGCATCAGCAAATTCATACACTCATTAATTATAATTAATTAATTCTTACATTGCACCCCAGACAGGGACATGTCACTGCCTTCTACTGCAGAACTCCTCCCAGCACCTGACCTGGCTTCTCTGAGCAAGTTTTCTCAGTCAAAGCAATAGAGATTTTTCCAGTTCTTCCACTAGATCTGCAAAATATATGCAGATTTATACAGTGAGGCACACACTAAATACTCTGGGGGAAGGAGTGAAATAGACATTAATCAGATATTAAAGTACTTATGAGACAGGGAGAAATATGCATTTGGGCATAGTTTGGGGTTGTTTTTAAATGTTACATATATGTATATACAATTACGACGTATATGTCTACATTATTATTGTGTTTTAAACAACTGGATTGGATAGGCTAAGAAGAAGAAAGGAAGAGGAAGGAGAAAAATACCTAATAACAGTAATGTTAGGGAACTGTGGCTAATTTACAAATGGATGCCAAATGGAAAAAAGCTTCCTTTAATCTGTGTTGCTTTAAAAAGAAAAGAAAAAGGAGGAGGAGGAAGAGGCTGTGGTTAGTAAGCTATCTGACAGTTTGAGCAGCTCATCTCTTTGCAGGGATCGGGTCGAGAGCAGATACTCCCAAGTGCCACGAGCATCAAGTGCATTGGATATGGTTTTTGATCAGAGGGGCAAGGTGCTGTCTTTGCTTCCCTGGGACGGCTCCCACGAGAGGCAGGTACCTCTCGAGGGAGCAAGGAGAGAGAGTTTGATGGCAGGGAGAGGGACAGGGACAGCCCTGCATTGCCTGTTTACCTCAGACCCTGGCCTTTCCCCTGGCTGTGTTCCTTGTAATTTCTGGAAATCAGAAATAAGCTGATGTGATTAGAGAAGGACAGATCTGGCTTAGTGCTCTTCAAGCTTAAAAAGGTGTTAAAGCCTTGCCAAATTACTAATACAGAACTAATAAAGATCCAAAATAAGGACAGTTGCCTAATTCCTTTACACTGGGAGACAAAAATGAAGGGTGGCATCACTGTGATTGATGGACAGATAGCAAGTTGGTGCACATCTAAAAACATTTCACATTCAGCCCACCCTCGATCTGGGTAAGGACTCGTTTTGCCAGGCTCTTAGCTTTGGTGATGTTTGCTGCTGGTGACCCAGTGGAAAGTTTTGTGGTGTTGCTTCTCCTAGGGGAGGGGTCAGGCTTGGTTTTTCTTTAGGTTACACTTTTTTTTTCTTTTCTTTTTTTTTTTCTTTTTCAATGCAATCTCTTGAAGTCATCTTGCATTAATTAGCCGTCATCTTAACGACACTGTTGCATGTTAGACGAAGAGATCTCTGAATTCAAATAAGACTTGACCCTAAGAGGGACCAGCTCCCTGGCTTTTTCTTCTCATCTCCTTAAATCTAAAAATTGCTAAGTGATCTCTGAGGCTCAGGCTTTCCTCGGAGATTAGTGTAAGAAAAGCCCCAACATCTGCAAAAGTGACTGCTTTTGACAACCGTACAGATATCTTAAAGAGCAGGAATTTCCCTAATAAAACCCCTTAAAATAAGTCTTCTTAAGATTTCTTAATGCCACAGTGATCAGTTTGCATGTTTCAGAAATTCAAGAATTTTTTATCTGCTTTGGAAAGTTATGAAAAAAAAATGAAGCAGGTTTATTTAAAGGGGAGAAGTATTTGAGATGCAGGAGAGACGGGGTAGCAAAGCTTAGGAACTGGTGATAAAACCATAAATTGTATAGCTCAGGGAATTTGTGGACTGACTAAAAATGACAAAGCAAAGCAGCCCAAGTTGGTCATCAGAATAATAACAAAGAGGACTTTTACCAAGAAGAAAAAAAAAAGCACGTGGACCCTCTGGCATTCCTTAGGCAATTTAAATAGCTTAATTCGGCATTGTTGTGATTAGCCATATGGCTGATAGCCTGTGGGCCAGATCCTCTGCTGGTGTAAAGCAGAAGCTTTTGCAACCGCCCTATTCAGCAAAGAATCTGTATCAAAGACAGTGTTTAGGCGTCTGCTGAAATGTGTGCGCTTAGATCCCAACAAAGACACGGGGAGTTAAGCATTGCAAGGAAGGTGCTCTGGTACACTGAGAGATTTAACTAAATGTACCCTGGAGCTGGGGCATAAGCCCATCACCCAAATTTACCATGTGTTTCTAGCTTCTTGGATGCTGGCACAGACGACAGGGCTGCCTGTGAGATCCCAAAGCACAGAGAGATGCTGCTGGATGTATCTGTAGGCTTTTGGTGCCTGATCCTGGACTCCTTCCCCCCGCCTGGAGGCTGGTGTAAATGCATGGCTCTCCCGTGCGTGGCAGAACCAGGTGTACCGTGTTATTAGGGCTGTGTGTGCAGGGTGTGATGAGTGGGCTGGGATGCCACGCAGTTGCTTCCGGGGGTAAAACTGAGCCCAGCACTGCTGCTGCTCAGCTCAGCAGGTCTGCAGCAGGGCGAGCTGGGCTCAGCGTGCCAGAGGAGCCCTCGAACGAGAGCTGCCAGCACCCGTGTGGGCAGAGGTGTGCCATCGCAGCGTGTGCTTGAAATGGTAACGCCATTGGCATGGACATACTTGAGGTTGGTTCCCATGAGAAAGTCCCACTGAGGGTAGGATTACTTAAGAATTTGGGGGGTTTTGTTTCGGGGGGTCTTTTTTGTTGTTGGGTTTTGCCAGCTTTTGGGTCTTCAATAAAATGAGAAGGACAGAAGTTCAAGTGTCTGAATTTCTGAACCTTTCTGCTTGCCTGCTCTTGTACTTCATTCCCATAAATATGAGTAGGTCTCAGCACCAGATAGTCTCATTTGAGATCTTGTTTTGTTTAATTTTATTTGAATTAAATTTTATGTTCTAGAAAGATCAGCAGGAATCCAGGCAAAGCACAGGAATTCACCATGGAGATTTCTGTAGCAACTGGTGAGAAGGATAAAATGGAGTTCTACCAGGGGTAAACTACATAGGGACACATTCAGGTATGTTTAATATGCAGAGGGAGGATGTTGATGATCTATGGCTCCTGCTTTACAAGCCCATGAGCAACAGGGTAAAGGATTTATTAGGGTACAGCACAGATATTTGTTCAATAACTGGCTGTAGGTCCTGGGCATTTGTTGCAGATACATCCCATGCACCTCGGCTGCTGTGGGATGGGGCAACAGAAAGCAGCAGGAACCAACATATTAAACTCCACACAATTATTTTTCCGCCTTCTTTCTTTCATGGGGACACTTTCCAGCTCTGTTTCAGAGCAGAGGGACATACCAGAATTACAGAATAACCCACTGAAACGAAGAAATCTGGTGCATGCCCAGCCCTAGCAAAGGTGGACCAGGAAGCACATCAAGGATTAGACCCACGAAGGGACATAGGTTCACAATTACCATGTTAAGCCCTTCAGTCCAGCTGTAAAGCCTCCAAACCACCACCCAGCTCCTGCTTGACCCTGGATGCTCCTTAAATCTTTTTGGTGTGTCAGTTTGCAATGCTAAAATTCCCAGGTGTTGAAGAGATGTGTTGCAGCCCCTCCTGGGAGCACCCCTATCGTGTCTGGGCTGAGCAGCTCGGTGCCCCTTATCAGGTCTCAGAGATATTTCTCAGCCTACTTTACCCACGATGTCCATCTAATGATTCCCAGTGCCCCAAAAAACCACGGTGGGGATGGGGGTGGTAAGGATGAGAGAGGGTGGTAGAACACCTTGCAGCTAACATCTTTTATCCCTGTATTCGTGTGTGTGTCTTTCCTCTGACCCAGTGAATTGGCAAACAATTTTAAGAAGAAATCCAATAGGATAGGATAGGATAGGATAGGATAGAATAGAATTAGAATAGAATAGAATAGAATTAGAATAGAATAGAATGGAATAGAATAGAATAGAATAGAATAGAATAGAATAGAATAGAATAGAATAGAATAGAATAGAATAGAATAGAATAGAATAGAATAGAATAGAATAGAATAGAATAGAATAGAATAGAATAGAATAGAATAGAATAGAATAGAATAGAATAGAATAGAATAGAATAGAATAGAATAGACATTTCAGTCTAAAGGCACTTACAGTGATCATCTAGTCCAACTGCCTGACCACTTCAGGGCTGACAAAAAGTTAAAGCAAATCCTTGAGTTAAAGTTATCCTAGGACTAAATACATAGATACTCAGATGTGGGAGGCAAGCAGGTCAAATCCCCTCAGACAGGGCTGTAAGTAAATACATCAAGGGGGTGTAACAAGGCATGTGATGTTGTGTGATCAACCTTAGGATTCTAAAATGTTTACTGGAAAGTTTAGATTTTTTTACAAAATGTGGTTTTGGGGAGGTTTTTTGGTTGGTTTTGGGTTTATTTTTTTTTAAGAAGGAAAGCAGAACATTCTGTTGATGGGAGCAGCTCAAACTGTGGGCTTCAGAGGGGAAAACCATCTCAGGTGAATTCACCTCTTAACCTCTCCATGTCTCATGACCTCACCTGTCAAATGGGCACAAGCTTTCTTAGACTGACTTTTCCAATGTGCCCCTGCATTGTGGGCTCCAACATGATGTAAAAGGCGCAAATTAAGACTCAGGTGTCTTATCCTTATGCAACAGTATTAGAAATGCTACTCTGAGAGAAGGAATTGTATCACCAAAAGGAAAGTTTTATTTAGGACATCGCAGGTCTGGATTTGCTGTCAGCAGCCTAAAACTAACAAGAATATGGAGCAAAAAAATGTCTTCTGATTTTATATCTCAATCAGGAAGAAGTGTCCTTTTTAATTCAAACGCTGGGGTCTAGAGTTGTTTTCCCTGCAGATGCCGCGTTGTATTGGGAATATCAGGAGCTGCCAATTGCAATAACAGTTTCTAATTCCAAATTAATTCAGTGTAAATGAACTGTCAAGAGAAGATTGATTTGTTTTGGTAATTGCCCTGATGCAGGCTGCTGGGTGACAGCGGGAAAGAGCAAAGAAGGGAGCTTTGGCAGGTCTGGCTGAGCCTAAGGGTGGATTGAGGAGACAGAGGCCGAGCTGCAAATATCATCTGTCAGGACCACTGCTGAGCCCGATGCTTTTTTCCAGCCTTCAACAATGTCTTCAGGAATGAAGCCGATGCTGCAAAATGCTCCTTGAGTTAAAGAGATCAGTGTGTTAAGCAATTAGGAAGGAAAAGAAATTAAAAGCCCCCCTCCATTTAAAGGGCGGCCTTTTGTTCAGCCCCCACCTCTGCTTCGCTGCTGTACCACGGGCCATCAGCCTTCACCTCCTCCAGGGTGGCAGAGTGACAGTCCTGCTCTGTCTCATGGCCGGGAAGGGCTGGGAATGAGGGACCTATGGCCAGACAAGGCTGGGTGCTGGAGGTGCAGGGCTACCTACTAGGGTGCAGCAGGGCATGCGAGCTTGACATGGCAAATGGGACATTTCATGCTATCTGAGGCAGATGAAAGAAGTTTGGTTCCCAGCGTAGCTCCGTGTGGATGTGTCCTATCTGCTGAGCCCTTCCAAAGGGCTTCATTTGCAGTCACAGACAGACCTGCACCAGCACCACCCAAGTCCCTGCTAATGCTGTAGGGTCCGCAGCATGAGCATCGGCTATGTGTATCGCCCAAAAAGGTATTTTAGCAGGAAATTCAACATGTGATGCTTACAGCAGTGCAGGGAAAGGCTGAACAAGCCAGGACATCAAGAAACAACGCTATCTGCAGCCCAAAAGCAGATTTTGAAGGGTAGAAATGTGGCATTAGCTAATTCGGCAACCTGTAGGTGCCTTAAAGGAGCAATGACCAAATGGTTTTTAACCTATTTTACAGATAAATATATAAGCTTTGCTAAAACTACTCCATAGACATAGCATGCAGGCTATTGCTACAGTCTATAAAAAAGCAAGGCAAGAAAACTCCCAGAGCAAATTGCACAGTAAACTCCCAAATGTTAATGAAGTTGCTTGCTAAAGCACTGCTAAACAAGCTAGCTTTTGCTGGCTGTATTTTTGGGGTTTGTTTTTGTGCGTGTGCTTAAATTTGCCGATCAATACAGGTGCTGTGTGACTGAATTGCTAATAGAGTCTGTAGATTAGTTTATCAATAGCATTTAAATACTTTTCACACTTGCAGTAGATTTTGAATTATTTATTTGTTTCTGGTCAATTGCTTATGATCTCATTAGCATTAGTCTGTAAAGTGATACTAAACTTGTTGGAATACTTCAAAGATTCCATGGCTCTGCAAATTTTTCTGGGGGAAGGAGGTGTCAGGGCTTAAACTCACAAAATCCAAGTCCTGCAAAGGGTCCTTTTTAAGGCAGGGGACCTGCTAGCAGGAGGGCACCTCAGGATTTCCTCGTTGGGGAAAAGGAGGAGGCATGATTATTAATCACCCTTGGATATTGAGAATGCTGATAGGTGATTATTGTTCATCCATGCTCAGTAGCTCGAAGTGCTGGTGAATGTCACAGCCCTGGTTGTGCATGGTGCTGCACGTGTAGGTACGCTGCTGCCCTAGAAAGATCAGCCATCACAGTGATGCCCAAAAATGGGAGGAAAGCAAATTGCCATCCTCATTCTGAATCTGGGGCACAGAGCAGGTCACACATAAGTCTGGGATCCCACAGAGACCCTATAGCAGAGCTAGAAAATGAACCGAAGCCTTCTGAGTCCCTTTCTCTAGTCTTCACAACAAATCCATTCATCTTCCTAATTAAAAGAGTCACAAATATGTTAAACAATCTCATTTTAGATGTTGTGCCATTCTGATGGAGGAGGGGTTCCATTGTCTTGACAGACATTAAATTTGTCTTTTAGTCTTTTGATAGGTCACATGCAGAATCCACATAAAGCCCATAACAAGCTGAATACATCTCAAAAGGGGAGGGGGTGCCTTAAAAAAAACAGAGGTATATAACTGGTAAGTATTATCAATGTACTTTAAGAAGGGGAGAGCAGATTAAATGTAAAGGATAGAAACCAGTAGGAAAAGACAGTAGAAACATCAAGTGAGGAAGGTTGTGGAAGGAGGAAATTATTTAACCCTTAACAATGTCCTGTGGTGTCCCAGTATACGTTCACAAGCAATAAGAAAGCTGCCACCAAGTGGGTGAACAAAACCAGGCCTGTCTACCTTGGGCTGAAGGAGGAGCATATTGCCCAGGCCGTCTGAAGCAAGAGTGGGAAAAAACTTCCCTCTGGGAATCATCCACCCTGTGGCTTCTCTCAGGTGGGCAGTGGACTCTCACCACTCATCTCATGAGCCTGTTGCAATGCCAGCACAGCTAAGGAGGTGTCATACCGTCAAATGTAATGTACTGTGTTGTTTCACCATCCTCATTCTCTGCTCCATGACTACTCACCTGCTCTGTGCAGGGACAGATGTGCTGCTCTTGTCTCAGGTCTCATCCCTTGCATCTTTGACTTGGAGACAACTGACTGGTGTCAGGTCATGTTATGAAGCAGAGCTCCAAAGACCTCCAGAATCTTCCTCACCTCTTACAGAGGCATCCACAAGATTTTTTCTACTGGATTTACTGTCGATCTTCCCACTGTGAGCTCTCATCGCATACTAATCACATGTCCCATCATATGCTGAGCTATTGCTAGTTTTGGAGATTGACAGCACTATAGAGCGATGACACATGCTTTCCATCGCTGAACTGTCAACTTTGGAGCATCTTCTGAAGTGGCCTGTACAATTCACCTGAACCAAGTACACAGAGAAAGGAAACATTACCCGGTGCTGTGGTTTGTGTCAGCCCTCTGAGCACCTCTGAGCTCTGCAGGCAGGATGAAAAGCCCTGCCTCTTTCCGGTTTTTCTGTCAGGAGACTTCATTTGAGTTAAAAAAGATAATCTAGCTTTCCCTAAATATAACCATTGTTAAGACTGGGACAGGATCACAAAATTGCTCTCAAGTATCATTACTGCTTTGTAGCCATCATCACAGGTAATCTATTTCCTCTCCCCTGATTAAGGCAAAGTGGGCAGGTAAGCAAGGGCTGCTCTTCTGCTGTTCTGGTGGAATAACAAGGACCGAAAATTAAATCTGCTGGAGATCTGGTGGGTGTCAGTCCTGAAGAGTGAAAGGAATGAGGCAGGGAACATCATCTTCTGCTGAACTTGGGTCCCATGTAGATGCACTGTCCCTCCTCCTTTGCAGCAGAGCCCATGGCTACAAATACTTTACCATGAGAAGAGGGAGAGGAGGGAGGACCTCACGAGATTCTCATGAACAAGGTGTAGTCTAGTGAAAATGACCCAAGATCTCCCTGTAAGATGTCCCCAGTTTCCCAAGGAATCTTATAACTACTTGCAACTGTGGATGGCTATCCCTCCCGTGCGCGCTGTGCACCACCGGTGGAGAAACCTAGATGTGATTTGGTAGCAACCAGTGACAGCTCACAAAAACGAGGACAGGGATCTCTGCTGAAACCCCGGGGAAGGGCTGGTAGAGCAGTCACAAGTAACCTGAATACTGTATGGGAAATGTAGTGTTGTTTTTGGCAGAGATACATATGTTTTCTCCCCCTTGAAAGGCTCTGGGACCACGGAGGACACTGAGTCAGCGGGATCTCAGATGCAACACTTTTTCCTTATCTCTCCTCTTTTGTCTTCTTTTCTTTCCTCTCTCTTTATTTTGCTTTTCCAGTTCAGCCTAAATAATGATCTAGGACAGCGCTGTCTCTTTAAAGGTGGCCTTTTTAAGTGCAACCTAATCTTCTTCTATCCACTTGGACCTTGGATTTAAAAAAATTCACCAATCCGGATTTCCAAATCCTTGCAGATTCTGAGGGGGCTTGTTTATGGAAGTATCCTTTAGAAAACGGCTTAGACTTTAAGATGAGGAAACGCAGGGGAGCTAATGTGAAGATTTAGGACTTTCTAGGAAGCTTGCAGTGCCTAAGCCCTGCTTGCTTGAGCAGTCTGAAGGTCCTTTTGCAGACTAAGAGGGATTAATACCCCTTTAACCAGCAGGGCTATGCACACATTCATAAATATACCATCTCTCTCTCTCTAATCGCTTCGCTCCCTAATCCACAATGATTTCTTAGGAATTATCACTTTATCTCAGCTAAATAAGCACATTCCTTGTGCTTTCCTGTAGAAAAATAAAATCTTTCAGAAGCTTTTGAAAAGTGGTCCCATGAAAAACAATCTTTTATTTAAAACCTTGAGTAAACAAAGGAAACTTTGTTTATTTGCTTCCCAAGAGACAGGCGATTGGTTGCACCCAGCCAGCATCCGCCCGCTACTCCACCAGCTCCTGGTCCAAATGACTCGCCTGGAGTCAGGATCAAGCCTATTTGCCCAAAACCTTGTGAAGTGACACCTCTCTGAATGCACAGGAGTCAGGTGGAAAAGGTTTTCGCAAATTACTGCTAACACCAACGTGATGATTGTTGAAAGAGACCATTTTTGAGAACCCCCACATAATTTTTCATGTTTTCTGCAGGGCTTGCTTTACCTTTTTTGCTTTTCAGGTATTGTGGGGGTTTTATAGGGTTTTATTTTTTGCATTTCACTTGCCAGAGCTCAGCTACCTTGCACGGGACTATCAATCAGTCTATTTTTTTTTTAGCAAATGTCATCTTTTTTTTTTTTTGCAATGAGCTGTACTCTGGGTTCTCATGCAGCAACATCATGCAGGCTGTAAACACAGCTGGGTTTATGGGGTTGATCTGGGGGCAGGGAGGAATTACAGGTAATAAGAAATCTGACTTCTAATGGTATTTTAAAAATAAAAGAAAATTGTTCTCTTTATTACTAAGAATATTGCACAGAAGTGAGTATTTCTTTGGTAAATCATTCCCCACTTAGGCTTTGGTTTCTAAGATCACTTTCAAATCCAGAAATGAGTTCAGGCAAATTCCAGCTGACGTGAAACAGTCAGCTCTGGCAAAGGCTTTGAGTTTAATATAAAAAAGCCTCTGAATGTCCTCTATTTCTAATTCTTACTCATTTTAGTTAAACTCTTGCCTTCTATCACAAAAAATACACATAACCTTGAGAATCAGTACAGCTGTGCTGCATGGAGAGCTCCAGCACCTACAGGTTTTAATGTTCACAGGCTGAAAATTTTGTAATAAAGTATTTATTCTGGTGGATTTTATTTTTTAAATAGAATTAATGGGGACAACATGAATGATAGTTGTAGAAAATCAAAACTGTTCTGGAGAAGTTCTGTTTGTTAAACATAAGAATTAAAAACCCCCACATTTTGGGATACAAATTAAAATACATATCTCTTCCCTTAGTAGATACAATAATGATAAATGAAGAATTAGAGCTATCTCCAAGTATTTCTGGAGTTCAGAGGTATTTGAATATGTGGTTTCTTTTATGTCCCTCTCTACTGATACTATTCAATTTAATAAGAAATTAAATACTGTGACAAATCTGCTGCAGCCTTTTATTACTTACAGTCCCTCTGGGCTTTATTTTTTCCTCTCCTAGCCTTCTCCCTTGTCCCCTCCTCATGCACTCAGTGGTCAGAACAGAAACACAGAAGCCATAGCATGGAAATGTAGATGTCCTACAAGGAAATCTTTGTCCCACTGGGTGTGTTTGCAGTAAGCATCCCAGGCTGGTGGCCATGCTCCCCCCAGGGTGCCAGCAGCTGAGCCTGACAAAGATCCTCTGTACAGAAGATATGGAAGAGTCCCGTTCCCGCCCCTTGCTCCAGGAGACCCTTCAGTATTTGCTGCACCTTCAGCTGGGTTCAGAGCCAGCTTTTGTCCACCCTTGCCTGCACACAGGGACCTGGATTTGTAGCTCACATGAGCCTAGGGATGGGACTGGCTGAACTGAAGCGCTATATGGATACGTTTGACAGCTACCAAATGAAATCTGCTCTCCTAACAAATCCATCCTTTGTGGGGAGGTGCCTCCAGCGGTTGTTGGAGGACATTTTCCCAACCGCAGCTCTGCCACCATGGCATCTGCCACCTTCTTTTGCTGTAGCTGGCAGGTCTTCAAAGCAACCAGAACAACGGAGGGCTGGTACTCCTGGCTTTGGTTCTTAACCTGTGTTTGCCTACTGATTGTAGTGGGTGCCCTCATGGTATTAAAGGACTTGGAGCCCTTCTGCCACAAGGACATTTCCAGCGTTGTTTCCTAAATTATTCTTGCAATAGCAAGAATGCCCATAGTGCTCCAAAGGCTCTCTCTCAGTTAAACCTGAGGCTGATCCGACTTAAGGGCCATTTGTACCTGGGCTGTGGCCCAGACGTCGCATCCTTCCATACAACACTTCTGCCCTAATGGCCTGAAAGTGGCTGGGAGGATTAGCTAATGGGTAATTTAAATGGGTCATTTCATAAGACATGTATATGATAGGCAAGCCTGAAGCCTTGCTTAAACCCTGTGGCTTTGTTTTAAACTCAACACAAAGTGTGTCTCTTTGTACTCTTGCCATATGTCTCCTGGCTACTTTTTCTGTTCTCATCTTCCATCCCATCAGCTGCAGAGCTCCTTTTCTTTATCTTCTCAGCTAGTCTCAGCTAAAGCTCATTTTTGTCAATGGGAGTCATGGACTAGGCCTTCGAACTCCATCCAACAATGAATCTTCTACACATGGAAACAGAGAAGAAAAAGTTAGGTTACGGAAAAGAGCTTTATATGTGCCTGCACATACATGCACAGACTTATTCTTTATTTCCTTATCTCTGTGTTTCTCTTTTACACTGAAATATCTAAAGGGTAGGGTATTTGTGATAGTGAGCCCAGAAAACTGTACATAAAGGATGCTAATGCCAAGCACAGTCGCTGCATACCCATGGCTTAATAATCCTCATTAGGGCTGGAAAAACAAACATGTTATGCCTTAAACTGTAAGAACGTCTTTTAATGGAATTTGAGGAATTAAAATGTGGAACCAACGTTTATCAGCCTATTGCTAGGAGGGCTGCAGTCTGTGTTTGCTTAGGGAATCATCATCAATAATCCCTTAATCTAATCGCAAAATATAGAAAGCTGCTGCACCGGACTGACCCTATTGGATGCAAGCAGTAAGCAACAGCAGAGAGCAGCGGGGTTACCCAATAGCAGCTGTTATGACTGTATCCAGGAGAAGGCCATGTGTGCAGGCACCTCGGAAGCATAGGAAGAGGCTTTTTGTCAAGGAGTGGACCAAATGGACCTCAACAGAACAACCACATCGTAGTATTTCCCAGGGAAGGACCTAAGTCCACAGGGATGGCCATACAGGGCCAGGCCAAATGTCTGCTGGAAGTAATATTGATCCTATTTCTGAAAGTGCCCAAATGGGAGGATATAGGGACGAATAGGCAACATTTCCCTAAAATATTCTGTAGTTTCTGGCACTTTGCTGTTCAGTCCTACAGAGCCAGCAGTGGTATCTTGGAATGGAACAACTCTTTGTGGTTTTTGTTCCATGAATTTGTTCAGTTGCCTTTTGAAGTGACAAAAACTCTTAACATCCAAAATATCACTTATCGAGGAGTTTCACAATGTATTTGCAAGCTCTGTTTGTGTTTGGTTTGGATCACTGTTTGTTAGTGTCATTAGGTTATGTCTACTTCTTGTACTGAAAGAGACAGTGAACAAACATCCCTTATTTACTGTCTCTGAGCTTCTCACCACTTTGTAGAGATACAAGTGCAATTTCAGATGCCTTCCCAGGAGTGTATGAGCACAAGGAATACCAAAAATCTCCCTAAATCTTACATAATTCTGCTTCCATCTCTTTGAAATGCTTAAATACTGAGCTTGAAATCCAGACATCTAAATAAGAAATTATGTAAGAAATAGAGCAGTGTAGAGGAATGAAGCTGGGTTAATTAGCATTGATAATATACAACTGTGGGTTGGCTTCAGGGGCAGTGGGTTGGCCCATGTAGGTAAGGTGCAGGTGGGGCTGGTTCTGTTAAGTGGTTGGGCAGCCAATGAAGAGAGAGAAAGAAGCAGAGAGAAGAGAGAGAATGCATATCTGGGATGAGGAGAAGGCAGCAGAGGGACTCTATGAAGAGTGTGTTGGTATGAGATGGCCAAAAGACCTTGTTGCAGCTTGATAGTTTGGAGAGTGCTGTGACAGAGCAATCATTTGATTTCACACCTGAAATGGCGTAAGCTCTGATGCATTTGGTGTGTGGGTGACATGCAGTGGTGTTTGTGTGTATGTGGGAGATGGGGCAGCAGAATGCAGGAGTAAATTATCACTTAACCCATTGAACAGCTAGCAGACTTCTTTGGGCAATCACAGTTAAGCCAAAAAGAATGTCCAAAACTTGCTGCACTAGTCTACAAATGTTTCTAATAACCCCTTTTTGTTGCTAAAATACTGTGAAGAACAGTTCTGGTAACAAAGCTGGAAACTTCAGTATCTTTTCAGATGTTGGCAATCCAAAAGTACGAAGGTTATATTTCAAGGTGAGCATGCCGGCCCTTGGTCAAATCTCTCATAAATCACTGTCTAACTCCTATATCTCCCATCCAGGGCCTAGGATGAGCATTGTGATTTACTGCTTAATTCAGAACCTGATCCAAAGTCAATTGAAGTCAGAAGGTTGACACAAAGAAGTTCAGCCCCTAAGGCTATTTAAGCAGGACTTATTGAAGGAAGGACTTGCAGACGTGAACCTTCTGTCTCCTGCTGTTCGCTAGTTTTAATTTTGACCAGTGTCTCTATGTTCCCACCTCCCATCCCACCTTCTGGGAGTTCTGATCTCTACCATGGCTCCAAAGCCTGCAAAGCAGTCGATGTCAAAGTTTTTCTTGTTCCATGAGAGAGGGGACAGTCTGGCTGGAAATGCCCACAGGAACAGGTGAAGCAGACAGTAGAAGCTATTCAATTTTTGCTGAAACTGACTTGAGCTGAATCTGGCCTGGGGAAGATCCAAGATTTCAGCCTGTGTATTGTAACCTGGACATCTACATTTCCTACCCAAGTCGGGGAACTCATTATAACTATTGTCTTTAATATCCATCCTTCTCCCCACTGAGGTGTCTAGGATAAGGTTCACCCAGTCTTAGCCTACTACATCCTTCCCAGTTGCTGAGATAATTCAAAGTCCATCCTTCCATCTTGTCCCTGAGACCAGACCTTCCAAGCCCCTAGGCTATGAACAACTTCTCAGCACATCAGGGCCCTAGACAGCACTGGAAGGCCATCCCAAGTGGAAGAGACATAGCGACAAAGACCTGGGGACCTTTGATGACGTCCTTGGGTAAAGCAAACTGGTTCTCAAAGAACAGCCAGGGTAAGTATGCAGAGAGATATTGCTTGCTGTTCTTCTGAATGCCTTCAGCAAGATCCTCAGCTTTCAGGGGGACCGCACATTTTTGTTCTACCAAAGAGTAACCAGCAGCCTTGCTTCTACCAGGGTAGAGACCTGGATGAGGCTTCAGGAATCTGCCTGGACCTAATAGCCCTGGGAACCCCTGTTACGCTGTGAGCTGTGAAGGTTGTTTAGCAGGTGAGATTGCTACAGTGCCACGCACCTGTGTGAGGTCTGGGGGATGTTTAATAAGGTCCCAACCTCTCTCTCCTGGAAGAACTGCCAAGGTCTTTCTGCTCTACCAGGCTACCTGTTTTCCAGAAACTGGAAGAAACTTCCCAGCTGTCTAGCAAAAGCACCTCTTGGAGACCTCTGTTCAATGTGGTTAACATTGCCAATGGATTCAGAAGAGATTTTAGGGAAGAAAAGGGGGGGGGGGGGAGCTGAGAAGAACAAAAGTGAGTACACACAAGAGATGGGCCAAGTGTATCGATTTCTTTTTCAGGAAATCATGGAAAGGTGTGACTAGAGCAACACAAGAGCTTTCATGGGCATTCCTCAAAGCCTGTCGCAGCAGGCAGCACAGACCCACCTGTCTGAGGGCAGGAGGGAATGATGACATGAACGTGGATGACCTTGAGGTTCACCTAGCTTTCCTGTTCCCCTCAGTTAGCACCCCACCAACAGTGCCACCTGCGGGAAGATGAGGCTCCACCTCCTCCTGGCCACTGCCTGCTCTTTCGTGGAGCAGCGGCCAGTCCAGAGACAGCTTTCCCCTGCCCAAGAGTGACCTCCAAGGAAAATTGCTGGGAATGGGACCCACATCACATCACCCACCTGGCACACACAGGTTGGCCCATGGCTGCCGTCCCAAGCAGCTTGGCCAGGAGATGGGGAGAGCCAGGGTAGGTGTGAGCCCTGGTGGCCTCCATTCTGACCATACAGTTCCAGCACTCCCGAATCTTGTCTAACAGTGATT
The DNA here is from genome assembly GCF_015220075.1 of Falco rusticolus. Taxonomy (NCBI): domain Eukaryota; kingdom Metazoa; phylum Chordata; class Aves; order Falconiformes; family Falconidae; genus Falco; species Falco rusticolus. Next base: position 10,401,007 of record NC_051197.1, on the reverse strand, counting down.
TTCCTTAAATGCAATCCTTTAAGGTGTTAAATCTAGCTTTAACTTATTTGGCTGATCCAACTTAGATCAGATTATGTTTGTATTTATTGGGATTTATGGATGTATGATTGCCTCTGAGCCCATATGGACAGCTAATTTGTCAATTAGAGCAATGCTGATCATTGTGGAGGCATGGCATAGGCTGTTAAGCACCATTATCGGTTTCAACCAGGTCTGACCTTGAGACACACATTTATTTTGCCTGACAACCTTTTATTCTCACTGCCAGATTACAGATGTGTAAATTGGGCTGAAACCTTGAATATTCATCTTAGGTATGTCAAAAAAATGGGAACTTGTTGGAGATGCAGAATATAACAGGGAAAGCTGTTGAGCTGCATGCAAAGAACGGGGCCTGCTTAGATCTTGCTTTGTACTGCGCTGGTGGCAGCGGTAGAGTCTGGGGCCAGCATGTCAGGGTAGTGCCTTGGGAGTCTAATTAAAACCAACGGACATTTTCAAAGCAGAGAGAGGTCAACTCTGCTAATTAAAGGCCATTATTCCTGTTTTGTAGTAGCTATAGCAAGGGCAATTTCTCCCCAGATCAGAGGTAAAGGGTGTTAGCCGGTGATTTTGGTACCTGGAAGAAGCAGACAGTTCCTCCTTGCTGGCACCATCCCAGTGACCAGTAGTAATGCTGGGACACCCGTGTCATTTGGCCAGGCCTGAACGGGTGGGATAAGATGGTGGCTGGCCTTGGAGCTGTGTTAGAAGGCTGGGTAAAAGGCAAAGAAGCTGCTGGTGTGAGGCCAGTCCTGCTCTTCTCCTGTCCCATCAGGCTGTTCAGATATACCGTGGTGAGCTGAGCTACATGTGAATGGGAATGTCAGGTGTATTTGAGCCCACTGATCTATACAGGTTAATCGGATGCCTGGGGATTTATCTCATTTAACTATTTAGAAATGAGGTGTCCAGGCACCTCCTATGACCAAGGGATAGGGTATCTGGTGGTGGTGATGTCTGATCAAGGAGGGATGAATCATCATCTGCATGTGCTGATCTCCCTGCTGAATTGACTACTGGCTTAAATGAAATGCCTACATTTTAAACAGCTACCATCAAGAGAGATGAATGCTACTGTGGCTATGGGATGCAAATGTGGGCCGGGAGAGGGGAGCTAAATGCTTCTTAACCAGCTTCTTCGCCTTCCTCTCAGGCTCCCATGACCACATTAGTCAGATACTTCATAAATCATGTGTCTGAAAGAGCAATTGTTCCACACACGTCTCAGTGATTCTGCGCTTGTCACCTTGACCCTGATGTTTTACAGAGAACAAAAATTATACCCGCACCTGTTAAAGGACAAGAGCAGGCACTAAGGAAGAGGATTGTTTTAGTGAGACATCCCCAGCCTTATTGGTTGTAAAGGACGACATTGTATAGATGATTTAGAGGACTAAATTTGTCAATCTACCATCAATACTGTATTATTTCTATTGTAATCATGAAGTCTCAAATCTAGAATCTAAATCAACAGAGATTCTGTTTGTTGGCTGGGTTTTTTTCTCTAAGAAAGTACAGATTTGGAGGGACCTGAGCAGAAGGAAATCGTATCAGTTTTGCCAAACTACTTAATAAATTGAAAAAAGGGTAAGAGAGGAACATTTCACTTTAGTCTTTCACAACTGGCCATTCTTCCTAGTGAAGCTCTTTTGTTTCTCTCTGCCAGAGAAAGGGAAATGTCATTGATGCTGGTTTGCCTGGAGATATCCACTGGCCAGAGTCCCACAGCATGAACACCTTGAGGGGAAAAACATCCCACAGTGGCAAAATCTGCCTCTAAAAATAATAAGCATAAAAAATATTAACTCTTCAGGTCAATAGTGTGGTTGCTTGTTTACCAAATGGGACAAGTAAACCCATTACATAAAATGTCTTTCATCGCCCATATGCTTTCTAACCTAATCAGCTTGGAATCCTGCTAAATCCCATATTGAGATAACAAATGAGCAGCTCAGCTCACTGGAAGAAAGGCAGCCTTTTTCCGTTGGGTATTAGAAAGAGGCAAAGGTCAAATATTCCCCTGTGGATCACCCAAAAAAGAGATCATGCCGATAACACCTATGCTTTTGCATGCTAAGTAAGTATTACTGAAAGTGAAATTCATGGCAAACACAACTAAAGGGCAAAGCTTCAGATTAAAACTCACGTGATGGCTTTGTACAGGATGGAACATCATATCCTAAAAGAAGATTTTGCCTTCCCAATCATATTGCAATGATATTTACAAGTCAGGGATGGAGACGCTGGTGGCTGACACGCCAAACCAACCAGCCTTCTCCTGGACTGCACTTAGGGTGGCCATTCTGCTGGTCAGCACCAGGTACAAGCCACTGCCCCTTGCCATGAGATGTGGCTCCATGAGGACCATCGTGATTTGGAAAGAAGATGGAGTGGCTCCCAACGTGCCTGGCCTGCCAGCAGTGTGCGATGGGCTGCCTTAGGAGACCTTTCCTGGGGCAGCTGCAAGCCAGCAGTGGGTTCAGCAGAAGTTGGATTGTTTGGATAGTCATTTTTATAACTTTGACTTTTTGTTGTGTTTCTGTGATATTTCCACCGAAGCTAAGACAAACCTGACCTCCAAATACAGTTTTTATGAAATACAGCATTTGCCTTTCCTGTAGGCAAGCATAATGTTTGGAGAACAAGAGTGGGTTTGGGGCTCCCTGACAGTGCAGGATGCTCATCATTACAACAGGCTACTGATGGAGCGGGTGCAGAGGACAAGATAACCTGGGCTATTCCTCCAAAGAGCAGGCAAGAGAGGCGCTGGGACCTCAGGACTCACTGGCTGGGTTAACACCTGCAAGAATTAACACTATCCCTGAACCAGACCTGTGCAAGGTGATCCAGTCCAGTCCAGTCCAACAGAAGGATGTCAGGGATTATCTCCTTTTTAACCCATGCTTTGTCCCTCTCACAAACAAATATTTGTCAGGAGTTGAATACGTTTGATCTGAAATTTTTGTAAGTGTCAAATAACTTTCTATCATAGTATTCCGCCCCCCCCCCCCCCCCAATGGCTCTTTTGGATCCTCCCCTCCCCTCTTTCTCTTTTTTTTTCCTCTTCAAATCCCAAATACTTCCTTTTATTTATTTATTTTTGTTCTAATAGTAAAACCTTTTTCTTCTTTGTCAGTTGTCAAATGCTTTAAGAATGCAAGTGTAGGCGTAAAATTTTCAGTAACTGCAAAAATTGTTGATCGGTCAACAGTTCTCACAGAACATGGATCTATGCTTTTCTATAAGGCTGTCATACTGACAAGGGTTTGAAAAGGTCTTTCCATGAACATTTGTATCTATTTGTGCCTACAATCAACAGACCGCTTACCAGAAATTCAAGAAAATGACTGGTCTAGCTAAGCTGCCATATCATGTTTCCTGTCCTGTTGTCCAATATCTATCAAACCATATAAAGCTTCAGTGTTTTAGGAGCCGAGCCCAGGATATCTCCTTGGGCACTGGGGTGTTAGATGCGAAGCCCTGTCCTGGCTTAGCTCCTCCAGATCACCTGAGCAAGAGCACCCCAGCTGTGCTAAATCTGAGCTTCTCCACCCCAGCAAGATGGGCTAAACCCACCCCTGGTCCCACGCTGTGTTTGCACAGGGCAGATGAGGAGCATGCATGGAGATGGGGCTGGGGTCCAGCTCCCAGGTTTGCTGATAGTGTTGGTATACCTTTGGTATTTTCTGCTTGTCGGGAAACAAGTGGTGTTTCTGTTGCTTTAACTTTTTTGCTCCATAGTTTCAGATTTTAGGGAAAGCCTCTGGATAGATCAGCTGTTGAATGCCAAGGATGCATCACCCATACTCATCATTCTGTTATGGCATAAAAGTGTTCCTGGCCAAGGGCTAGATTAAGCTCGTCTATTTGAGTTAACAAAGAGAAGGTTAAATGGTGACTTGATTTTCATCTATAAATACCTTCCCAGGAAGAAAAGATCTGGTAGCAGACAGCTTTTTAATGTAGCAGACAAAAGCTGAACAAAGCCCTGTGTTTAGAAGATGAAGCAAATGAATTCAGAGCAGAAATGAGGCGCAGACTTTTAGGAGGGAGGAGGATTAACCGTTAATGAACCTTTCCAAAGGAGGCTGGATTCTCTGCCTTTCCCTTCTTGGTGGCACAGCCCTTTCCATTTGTGCCTCCTTCCCTGCAGATCATCCCATAGCACAAAACTGGGCGGAGAGGCTGGATGTGAAAACCAAGTGGCCGGATTCAGATTGCTGTTATTCCTAAACTTTGCATCAGAAATACACCTTTGATTTTAGGTTTTCAAATAGTGGAAGTGATTTAAAAAATTAATACAATAAAGGGTAGACTTTGAATTGGCAGTAAAAATAGCTTGAAACCACTCCCCCCCAAAATTTAAAGGAAAAAAAAAAGAAGAAAACAGAAAATACATATAGTTTGAACCAATACTGAAGATTAGAAATTTTTACTTTCTTTATTTTTTATTTTAACTTTCTAGGGAAGCTTCACATTTGGATGAAAAAGAGTGGGGTGAAAAGCGATTTTTGACATTCACTTTTTGGGGCTTTTCAATAATGTGCAATAAAATGGAGAACAGAAGACAGATGAAAGAAAGACAGACCACCAAACTCTGTAACTAGTTTTAGACTTCAGAATAAAATGTATTTAGTGGCTTGTGTTAAGGCATTTTTTTATTGGTGGTGCTGTGAACCTTACTCCATTTGGTTAATGAATTTTTAGTTTAGGGAAGGTCTGTTTCTAACTTTCCTAAAATCATCTCATAAACACGGTGAGGAGATGAAGACAATAGATTTAAAAACAAGAAAAGATTTAGTTAGGACACCTAATTAGGATTTCTAATCAGGAGTCATCAAGACCTGTAATTAGCAGGGTTGTTCAGACTCATTGCTTTCTCTTTAATGGCCATAGGACATCCAAATGGTTTTAAATTATGTACCATGGGCTCCTAATCAGTTTATTGAACATCATAAATTGTTAAAAGGAGTTAATAGCTGGTGTTTCTTGATAGAAAGTGCTAATACTCGAGGCAGAGAACTCATCAAATGAACCTCGTTAGAGAGGGGAGGAGGGAGATTGCGTCTCAGTGTCTCATTTTGTTTTAGTAATTAGCTTTTACTGGATTATCCGATCCAAATCTTTATTCAGTTTACTCTGTCAAATCTAGTTTGCATTTTAAATGGAAAATTGACACGGGGAACAATTTGTCTCCTGACTGGGTTAACAGGTCCAGATGGCAGGAGGCACCTGCACGGAGTGGGGGTTATCACGGGAGCCCGGTGGGGGGCACCAGCTGGGGGGACTTCCCCAGTAGTTGATGTCCTCCAGCCTTTGCCCTCGGCTTCTGCCCCAGCAGCCAAAAAGCAGCCACGTGTGAAATTGTCACAATCCAGCCCTGGCTTGTCCCTGGGAGCAGTCAGGGACCGATGGCAGAGGAAGCATGCCGGCGTAAAGTCATCATCTGGGAGTGGATCAGCTGGTTCTGAGCAGGTTTTTGTCTTCAGTGGTAGCCAGTACAAGCTGCTTTAGCAGAAGTTATAAGAAAGCTTCTGATGGACAATTTCAAAAAATTCTCCCTACAGGGAGAGCGTTTCCTAAGTTAACCAAAGATCCCTGGTCCCTGAAGTGAACGTGTGGGTATTAACACCCACCTTATCTGCTGTGACAAGGTGCATTAAAACGGGGAGGTCCCTGTTGTTTTACTGGCTCCCGTTGTGGCTTCCATGCATGTGGTTTTGACTGACACAAGATTTAATGATTCGGTGCAAAACATGAATTTCTGAAAACCTTCATTGTAAGGGTGCTGCTGTGAGCCCAGCCCAGCTGATTCAGGACCAAGTTATGGTTCACCCCTACAGTGTGATGAAAAAGAAGCTCCAGATACCCAAACAAAGCCTCCCATGGCCACCCCATTGCACATTTCATTACATAGTAGTGGTCCCAGCTATTAACTGGTTGGCTGAAAGCTGGAGGGACAACCACAGCATATTTCAGTTTTCGGAAGTCAGTTCCCAGGATTCCGATGGTTTTTGCCTTTCTCCTAACTTTGTGTGACGCGTTTATGGCATATCAGAAACCAGTGATTGACTTCCCACAGCTGCCTGTGTATGAGAAGGTGGTCGATGCTGGAATGACCAAGGTGTGTTGATGCTGGAGACTTGTAGATCTGAAGGTTTTCCTTCCCTGTACCAGGGCTTTTCCTGACTTCTGTGAGCCCTGAGCTGCCATGTATACCCCTGTGCTGCAATGCTTTCTGGATTTAAGTTTTTCAGGTTCTCACTTGTATTTATTTTAAAGGACATCTTTATAACTGATTGCACGTTAGGCCAAGGCTATGCTTAGAGGTAAAAGGACAAAAATCCTTTATCCTTCCAAAAATCTGGGATGGACTGCACCTTGCACTTTTCTGTACAGATGCTGCAAGCTTCCCCACATTACAGGATTGTCCTAGCCCATCTGGGACATCTGGTTGCTGAGGGTTTTACAACCTTTATGAAAGGTGTTGGTATTTATCACTCTGGAGCAAGATTTTGTCTTATTTATCCCTATTTACATCCACACTGTGCACTGAAATATTGTGGGAGCAGATCAGACCCAAGATAAGCATTGCTCAGAAAAAAAAGTGGAACAGAATCAGGTTTCCGTGTAGGATGAGGCATGGCCAGCTGCTGAAATTTTTCCAGGGCTGCAGTGCAAATTAATTGAGTTTACCTCCCCTGATTACTAATGCTATTAATCACTTCTATGGGACAGATCTGCAGTTGGAGGAATGAGGTCCTGCGACTCCAGCAGACCAAAGTCCCTGGTCCTGACCTAAATGGGGATGCTCTTAGTGCCCCTTCACTGAGCAGCAGCCACCTGGTGTCTCAGCCCCAGCGAGGGCTCAGTGCCATACCCACAGTCAGCTGGGGAAACCTCTGGCAGAGCAGGGACCCACGGCTTGTTTGTGTCTTATAATGCCACCTTTTCCCATTGTGCTCCCCACTTCAGGAGACGGGCTTGGCAGCATCCCACGGGAGGGATGTCCCTGGCTCAGACATTGCATCCTCCACCGGCTTTAGGGAAGGGTACGGAGCCACCTGGGAACAAGGCTGCAGCAAATACCACATCTCTTGCAAGCCTCTCTGAACCCATGGAACAAGACAAAAGAGATTCATCGCCCTCTTCCTGCTTGGGAAGAGGGGTCAGGAAAGTGAGTCTTTCCATGCTAATGTCACACAATTACCTCTTAACTGCCAAAACAAATGGCAGAAATGGGGAAAGTGACACCAAATCAAAAATGTCACAGGTGATCGATTCATGTCATCTACCGTTGCTGCAGCCGAGGCTGGCAAGAGAGACACAGTGATAACACAACACTAATATTATATTACAGCCTTCACGGCGCCGAATGCCAAGTGATGAATATGTGTCACTTTACGTGTCGCTCACTCTCCAGGCCTGGGCGGGCGAGCATGGAAAATGGAGTGTTCAGGATTAATGATATCGAAAATGATAGAGAGGAGATTGAAAATTCCTTCCTTCCTGAACCATGCAGATTGAAATGTACCTCAGAGCTATCTCTTGTTGCCCTCCTCCTCCACCCACTTTTTAAAGATCTTTTCCACAGCATTTTGAAGAAAAAAGAAAAAAGAAAAGAGAAGAAAAGAAAAAAGAAAAGAAAAAAGAAAAGAAAAGAAAAGAAAAGAAAAGAAAAGAAAAGAAAAGAAAAGAAAAGAAAAGAAAAGAAAAGAAAAGAAAAGAAAAGAAAAGAAAAGAAAAGAAAAGAAGACTTTATAAAGAGTCTTTTACTTGGAAATTTCTTCCTCTGCTCTTCATGGTTTGTATTATGATCAAGGTTCCCATCTTCAGGTGTATGTCTAGTCTCACACAGACAGCTACAGCATGGAACATGTCCATGACTTTAATTCAGGACCACCACTTCTCCATTAAAAATCTGATGCGGTCAGAAGGTTGTGGCTGGATCAAGGTCAGTGCATGATGTGTTATGATTAGCAAGTGATCTTACTGAGAGCTTTCAGTGAAAACCAGAGCATTTAGGTAAAAATCAGAGCCCCACAGTGCTGCTAATTTTCCATATCTAATGAGAAGAACTGATAACAGAGAAGATGGATCACAGCTTTAGGAATAAAGTGACCTGGCCAATGTCACAGGCAAAGCTGAACTGGTACATGGCTCCTCCGTTCATATTTACACTCTGTTTATGCATCAGTGCTGCAAGGTGACCCATTCCCAGGGGCCCAGAGACTGCAGACACATTGGTGGAGCTGGAGGAGGTTACAGATGGGCATCTACGTAGCTGCAGGATTAAAGCCCACCAGCCCATGGAGATCGTGCCCATCGTGCAGATTCCCTGCTTGTCCTGGCCTCCACCGAACGCGGGCTCCGTGGGCTGCAAGGCCTTTCTGCAGCGCCTGGCGCTGCCAGCTGCGGCTTTCGCTAGGCTTGGTCAGGCTGTGGCGAGGGGGGGGGTCTGGAGGGAGCTTGACCAGGGGTGGTTCACCCTCAGTGTCTGACAGTGGGTGCAGGTGACCGTCCTGTCTCTGAGGAGTAAGGTTACCTCCTCATGGCTGTAGGAACACCAGTCCTGGGGCTTCCGACTGGGTTAAATTTGGGTCTTGACAAGGATGCCTCAAAGCTTTGATAGAGAAAGCAAGGGAAGAAAAGTAAGTTTTTAATACCTTTTTTCTATACTTTTTCCTTTACCTTTTTTCTTTTTTCTTTTTTTTTTTTTTTACCTCCCTGTTACTTAATTGGGTCACATCCCCAGGTGGGCCGAGGGTTAATTTTTTCCTTCTAGCTACAGTGAAAACCATCTATTGCTTTGCTGTGCCCTCACCTGATATTACACATGCTGCTCTTCCAGTAGAGCTTGGAGCTCTTTGTCTTTGAGGCATGGTTAATGGGGACAGAACCTGTTTTGTTAAGCAACCAATGCAGCATAATGGAGCAGCCTTTTTTTTATAGTATCTTTCTTCTTAACCCATTATGATTCCTGATAAAAGTGTTTCACACAGAAAAGACAATGAAATTAAATAACAGCAAGTCAAAATGAGATGCAAAATGGGCTTGAATTCCATGTGAAAAAAAATGTTAGGATGGGTCCCTCACACCCACTACCAAATACACACCTGACCTCATTAGCCTCTAATGAAGAACGAGCACTAATAGCGAATGATCTTAAGGACTCACAGCCATTAGTTTCGTGTGGCAATAGATTGAGATTGGAGGAAGAAACCCAGAATCAACTGAGAGTACCTAATTAATTGGATTATAATTACATTTGGAAAGCTAAAAGGTAATAGATCTGTTTGAATTATGATCATCACAGGGTCTTCAGGGACAGACTGTACAGTGTGAATCACTGGTATGTGATCACCAGAGACATGAAGAATTAAATGACTACAAATATTTTAAATAAGAGCACCTGTTCACTAGTGGGAATATTGGCTGCCAAGCTCGGCTGGCATGAACATGTTTGCTTTGAGACTGCAGTCACTGACCTGTTGTATTATTATTTTTTTAAAGGATACCTGAGCCAAAAACATTACCTTTGCTGTGGTCCATCACTGGAAGAAGGACTGAGCCCCAAAGGAGAATGAGGACCTGGAGATCAAGATTACATGTGGCTGGTGATTTCATAAATTTTAACTCAAAGGGGCCACACACCATCATCAGACTTGTATTTCTGTCTGTCTTTCCTGGCTCTTTTATCTCTCCTTACTGTCCCTGTGAGCATGCAGTGCTGACTTCTCCAGTGATTTTTCTGCCCAAATCCTTCTGACAAAAAAAAGACCCAAAACCAAAAACAACCGGGAAATGGGAAAATGGAACAGAAAGAAAAGAGGCGCTTCAGAGATACAGAGCATTAACAAAAGCCTGTAGATTTCCAGCACAGAGTAACAGGATGGTGGAAGTATTCGATCAGAGCCATAAATCTAATGAGATTGTAATGATATGCAAATTAACAGCACCATGAGCCAAATGGGTAAAGTTTCTTTATGGAGCATATTAAGAGGCATTTTGCCTAAGTGAAACGGTTGGATGAACAATAAATACTGAGCCACAATCTGCAAGTATTGGTTGGCAACAGCAATAAGATAAATATAACAGATGAAGACAAGTATTATTCCTCCATTTAAAAGGACAGATGTTGCAAACAAAACTGTACTTCCCTCCTACAGAGGGAAACTGCAGCTATGCAGCCTTCATGAAATATCAAGGGGGTTTTGATTGCTCTTGTTGAAATTAATACTCACAGGTAACTTCTTGAAAACCACAGTTTTGAACTAGCCTTTATATATTCAGGGATGGACAAGAAAATGTGAAACCTCAGGCCAGATTGTTTCCTAGTGTAAATTAGGTAACCCCCATTAGCTCTACCAGTTTATGTTAGCTTTGGACCTGGATCCCAAACTGTACCTGCCAGCATCTGACTGTTGATAAATATTGAGTAGTTTCACTATGACATTTTAATTATAGCATTATGGATTTCAGGAGGAGGGGGAGCAAAAGAAGAGAAAGCATTTATTTTTGGTTTTAAGCTTAAAGGAAGGAAGAAAAAACAACCAACAAACCAAAAACAAAGGAAGAAAATAACAGCCCCCCAGATCCCACAGGGATTTAGTGGAGATTAGCTAAATCTGAGTTCTTATCATTTTCAAGGGCTCCATCCAGCCTTATTTTTACTTCCTCGCCATGGGCATCTACCCAGCAATTTTCACAGGGGATAGCTTGAGATCTCTTAGCATTATCACCTGCCATACTAATGACATGTCTTTTGTCCCAGTGTCTGGAGGCTTCTTTGTGCTTGGAGGCTGGAAAGACCTGTGTTTGCATCTTGCTCTGAAGACCAGACTCATCCTCCATCAGTACGGCAAACCCTAAGGTCTGCAGCAAACAGCTGCCTCACCTGGAGCAGCAGAGCAATCTGGAGGGAAGAAAGCTGAGCTGGACCCGAACATGCTCCTTCAGCCTAAATGAATCGGGCACTGACTGAAGTGAAAGTGCTGGAGTCCATCAGTGGTCACCCCAAGTTCAGCTATGCCCATGCCTCGCTGGACTGATGGTGTGGGTGGAAAGCAAGCATCAGATCTCATGTCCACTGTCCATCTGAAAGTGGGGACACAGTCAGAGACAGATGGACCTTATGGTCCTTCCGAGCTGAATAAGCAGCAGGGTTCAGCAGTGGGGTTGGAGTTGCCCTACAAATGCAGTCCAGGGAGAGATGAGAAGGATCAATCCAGCAGAAAGGAGAGACACAGAAAAGTTAAGCACTGCAATGCCCAAGTGCTCTTGATACCTCACTGATGTCAGTGTCCCTCTCAAAGGCCAGATCACAGCAGCCCCAAGCTCAGCCTGGGCTCCGGCCTCCTCTCTTCATCCCAAAAGCCTGTTTAGAAGATGCCACCTACTCCTTTTGTGCCAAAAGTGGTGATGGTGAAGCCGTGTATGTACACAGCAATGGGACTCACAATTTTAGCGGTTGCATTGGCCCTTTGTGAGGTTGGAGCACTCATGGGAAATAGGTCTGCCTAATCATTAGAATAAAATATGGTATTTCAGTTATTTCAGGAGGGATCAGGAATGGAGAATGTGGAGTGGAGGAGGAACAGTAGTATGACCCTCTAGCTTGGTGGTTAGACCACCTTCCTGGGAGACACCAGAAGATGCTTCTTTGCCATTCCCTGAACATGCCACCCATGTTACATGAATTGTGTTGTTTTCTCCCTTCCCCACAGGACTAGGGTGCAGAGCCTGGTAGAGTCTCTGATTTTCATGGGTTCATACACTATGCCTCTATAGTGTTGCTTTAGTCTCATCTCTCTGAAAAGTTTGGATTTAACCCTGGCATAGTCACAGACAAAACCAGAAATTGGCCTACTGCCTGGAGGTGAACATCCACCCACCTGACAAGGAGGAAAACCAGATCACTAAGCAACCATCCAGCAACCATCCAGCAACCATCCAGCAGGCACATGGGCTTGTCTAGAGGGGGATATGGAGCTGGTGTCACTGCCAGCCACCGCATCATCTCAGAGGCTTTTTATTTGAGCCAGATCCCTGCATCTGGTTGAGATGGTCAGTCTCAAAGCCATGACCTTGTTTCAGAGCTGTGGAAACCTTCCTTGTGAGAATTCTCTGTTAGCACAGCCCTGGCTACTATTCATGCTCTTCCTTCACACCCTGGGGTACGCCTGTTCCCTGTGGAAATCACACAACTCGGGGAGCATGTGAAGCACAGTCTGATGCCAGCCTCACAGCTGACAAGACTCCAATGGGACGAGAAGGGCTGGGAGATGACTAACTGGATCGGGTCCACAGGGTGGGGGCAAGAGGCATGAATGCTTGAATTTGCTGCATCTGTCCATCCATCCATCCATCCATTGCCCTCTGTCCACTTTTACCTAAGGAAGGGCATCTCATCCTTCCCTACGGTAGGTATTTCTAAGAAGGCCTTCTCCATGAAGTGGAAGAATAAACCTAAAATCAGGTTTATGCATATCAACTCCATCTAGACCAGTAGCTCCATTTTAGCCACAGTTCAATAAGGTGTGTAATGCCAAAGTGCTGCTGAGGGACACCCAAAGGAGGCGGAGGGTCCCAGTCTGCCACACTACACTCGTCTCGAAGGACATCTAGGAGACATTCTCGGCTGTCTGCTGGCCAGCTGGAAAACCTGCCCACTCTCAGTCTGTTGGGCACTTCAACAAAGATACTCACAGTATGGCTGGGATCTCAGACCTCACTTAACTCATTGGAGACCTGTTGTCTCTCAGTGGGAATCACTGCATCAGCTGAGCTCCTATTGCTGGCTACGACAAGCCCAGTTCTGTAACAAATGCTGCCTAACATACAGTTTTTCCAGACCTTCCCTCCATCTGACTATCCAAATGTTTCACCAAAGCCTCCAAGACCTAGAGAAAATGCATCTCCCAATGCAAAATCGTGACGTTTTACCCATGATTTGGATTGTTCTGTACAGCCAAGAAAGACAACAAAGCTGAAGTGTTTGAGAAATGTGGTTCAACAGATTGCATGTCAATCTGAGAGGTAAGCAACCTGGTTTCTGCTCCTTAGTGTGATTTCTTTGTAAAGCCCTTTCAGATCTATGGACAAAAAACAAGATTCATAGAAGCTAAAGCCAAAAGTGTTATAGCAGTGTAAACGTGGATGCATGGCATTTCCCCTTCAGAGCTTACTAATAAAATAGCCACCTCTGTCTGTGGTCAAGTTTAATATCAGGCAAAATCTATTCTGTTCACCTCTATTTCACAATTTGGACTGCCCTGTCAATTATTAGCATTGTGCTCAATGGAGCTGCTGCACAGCTCATTTTTGTGGTTACTAGCTTAGTAAATAAATGTGGCACACTAAACATCATGACTTCTAAGGGAGTTTGAAAATAAGTGGACAAGCTAATAGGTGCAAAACGACATTAAAGCTACCAACCTCCTCCCTTACAGACTGCAAAGCTGTTTGTTCTGTGTGACAGAAGGAATGGAGTCTCCTCCTCTGTCTCCTCCCATCGGAATGTTGGGGTCCCTCCCTACACCTACAGTCCGTGTGTCTCTGATGGTAGCCCCGAATCCTCTGTGTGCTGGCCCAGCACATAGCTGCATCTTGCTAACATGTTATTCAGATGTGCGGGGCTTTGCCTGCAGGGTGCTGCATCCTGGCTGCTGAAGAGGATGCTGTGCAGAGCAGCTGAGAGCTGAACTTGCTCTGGCTTTCTCTCAGCAGCGAGTTGCTGCCTTTTGCTCTACCAGCGATTTCTGCACAGCAGCGTGATGGTTGCCCTGTCAAAATGGCCAGGGGCATCAGAAGTGGGGAAGTGATGGACGGACCAATACTGTGCTCATCCAGTGGAGGCTGGTGCATGGTTAGGAATCAAGTGGAAAGACAGTGACTGCTCTGTGTCTTCTAAAATACTTCAAAGTAGGGCTAGTGATGAAGATGGGGTTGATGGGTTTGGGGTTTTGCTGTTGGTTTTAATATTTTTTGTCAGATGAATGAATCCATCTCATAGCAGGGATATCCAGGCTGCCCATGCAGTGCATGGTCAATACTGTCTCGTTCAGTATCTGCAACTGTTGTATTTATTTGCACGATATCTTCCACGCCCATTGTGCTGCTTGCAATAGAGTCACTGATGAACAAAAGAGTCAAAGCAGGAGCTCAGTATGCTCAGTGCTTTTCTGAAGCAGGTTTTGTTAATAAACATCTCCTATTTGGCCATTTCCAAAGAGAAGATTGAGTCAGTTGCACCAGAAGACAGGCATGGGATATTGCATGAACCAAATACCCTTTATGCTGCCTGAAGCCAGAGGCACCTTGCCTTTGCTTGGTCCCTGGGGCTCAGGGACAAGCTGAGGTCTGGCCCTATTCTCCTGCTCCCTTTCTGGGCTGCTGGGAATGAGGTGAGTCCCAGGGTCTTGCCCTACATGGGGAAAACTTAATCTTGAAGATTAGCTCCAGAACTTCCCACAAGGAATTTGCTTTGGGTCAGTGTCCTGCAGGCAGGTGCAGAGAAGCAAATCCAGTGCACCTTTGTCCTGCCTGTTTATTTCCCCTTCCAGCCTTGCTTTGGGGCTGTTTAATCCTTTGCATGCAACTCCTGTGCAGAAAATTTGAACAAATCACAGAAATGCCAAATGAGACTGGCTTGCAGAATGAGGACAGCCCACTTCTGAGCTCAGCTGAGATTGCTGGAGAAAGCCACACCTTCACAGGCAAATGACATTACAATCTGTATAATAAAAGATGTTACCTGTACCTGCAAGCCTCACCTTGCTGCCTTATGCACCGACACTCACCATAACACTCACACTCAGACCTGTGAATGCAACAAGGGCAGCTTCATGTCTTAAAAGGCAAGGGTCTTCTCCACAGTGAAATCCTCACATCCCCTGAGCCCCCTTACAGCACCTGAGGCTGAGATCCCCCTGCACAGATTTATCTCTCCATGCTGAGCCAGCATGAAGCCAATTCAGTGCTAAGTGCAATGTTTCCCCCATACAATCTTGCAGATAAAGCAATATTATCCTGTATTAGGGAAGTGGCTGACTATGTCACTTGCAACATGCCAAAAGCCATAAGGCTATATTGGTTTTCAGACTCCTGCTGTGTTGGCTTGGGCATTTTCTGTTCTCTTCTATGAGAGCACTCTGTTTTCGGTGGAAATGTCAGGACGCCAATGAGGCAATGAAAGGAATCTCCTTGGCGTTTAGCCTTTAGTATTTCCTAGGCTCTTAATCTTGGGATGGGAAATCTAGTGCTGGAGAAGGGAAGTTAAAGGATGGCTGATTTTCTTTATTAATTTCCTAAATAATATATATCTGGCATTTCTATGTACAGCGGCACGGGGATTTAGGTCTTGCACCATCAGTTAAAATGTCGGTGTGATAGGATCTCCGCTTGGGTATTTCTTATGCTTACTTTCAGTGGTGTGCAAAATGAGGGATGAATAGAAGAAAAATAAAAACTGAATAAGACTTGCTCCAGAAGGTCTTCGGTAAACAAGTTCTGCTCTTCTGTAAGTTTGCAGAGCTGGTGGGTAGCAGAAAAAAAGAAACAGAGCCAAAGGTGAGTTTACAGCCAAGCCACTGCCTTGGCACTAGCAGGAAAATCAGACTTCCCCAGCAAGTCACTACTCTACAGGGAATATTCTGAATAAGCCAGATCTGGCCCTTGTTTTTGCTGGAATAACTCCAGGGTAATGTCCTGACATCAGTGGAGTGACTCCAACTTCAAAGTCATGTAACAAAGCATCTCGGTCAAGCCTGGGAGCCAATTGCCTCAGGGTGAAGTTAGGCAGCTGTCACATCAGGATTTATTGCATGAAGGTCCTGAGCATCACCTGAACGGGATGCTGCAACCCATAAAACACCCTATGCAGGTGATGCGGGCTGCCCAGGGTAGACTGCTGGGCTCACTGATCTGTTAACAGAACAAAAGAGAGCTCAAGGAGATCTGGACTCTAGAAAGATCTTGAATAATCTCTCCAGACATGCACAGCCAAAGTCCTAAAGGGGTTGTAGAGATGATACTCTGAAGACAGCAATTTTCCAGCAAGACAGGTAGAGGCCCTCCAGCACAAAGTAATGCCCAGGAGCTGTATCGCCCAGAAACTCTATGTCTTTTGTACAACCACCCACCTTCCCCCATCTTGCTAAATTTTCCCAACACACTGGACTTTCTCATTTCCACAGTGTGATAAGTTTTTTCCCATTGTCATTGTTCTTGCTGGGTTTTGGGGCTAGGTATGAATGTTTAGGTGATGTCCCATCATCCTTAGGTGATGTAAATGCTGCCTCCCACCTAAGATGGGCCTCCAAAAAATATTTAACACACTCTACCAGCAACCCTGAGAAAGGCAGCTGGCCTGAGTTCTATTTATTTCTCCCAAATTCCACCTTTTTTGTCATTCACAAACAAAAATGTACGCCCCAAATCCCCTCCTTCAGCCTGCTGGCTCCTGAACACTGGAAACCTTAGGTGAGGCGTTGGGAAAGAAAATGAAATGGCTTGTCTCCTTTATGTGTCCCCAAGGGAGGCGATGGGAGCAGGGGCAGACCATCCCAAAGGGTGAGATGCAAATGAAGGTGTTAAAAGAAAAAAAGAAGGGAAAAATATAAAGAAGATGAAAATAACTCTTCGTGGTTGAACACAAATGGAGTTCTAGGTAGGTATCATTTGCCGAGGAAATTGCATTTCTATTTGGGAATAAATGAGTGTAAAACTTGTTTGAGGCCCAGGTAATAATAGAACGGGGGAGGAGGAAATTGAAATTTATGACTTTGCAAATGACTCCTGTAGAAAAGAGAGACACACATCAGCGGTGTCTTTTTATCCCCCGCCTCTCCTTCCCTCCCTCCTCATTTTCTCTTCTTCCCGCAGATGAGGAGGACAGGTCTGCAATAAAACAGGTCTAAGCTTTGCCGGCCCGGAGATGCTGCAGGGGGAGGCGGAGGGGGGAGCGGGGGCGAGGGGACATTAGCACTTGCTGTAACATTGTCAGCGCCGATGTAAATGGACGTGCTACATAGTCAACAAGACACACTTGGCTGCCTGCAAGTGGGAAGTACTTAAATCTTGGCACTGATAAATGAAATATTTTTAAGGGAGCTAATCAGTGAAAATGGGGTTTCATCAGGCACTGACATGTCTCGCTTGCTTCAGCGAGTCCAAGAGAGAAAAATGACTGTGCGGTGCAGTCCGGAGCCAGCTGGAGATGGGGAGCGAGGGAAAGAGAGGCGGGAGGCGGCAGCTGAGGATGCTCGTGGGGCGTGAGCCACAGGGAGCCAGGCTGGCGGCACCCCCACCTCCACGCACCCCCAGCCCCGCCGGCCCCCCAGGGCACCAGCGCCATGCTCCCCATCGGTCCCACTCCGCCTGGGCGTGATGGATGGCCTGGTGCAGAACGGGCTCGGTGCAAATCCCCAATCTGCAGCCTGCTGGGCTCAGTTGGATCAGCAGCAGGCTAGCTGGTATTTCTGGATAAACACTAATAAATCTTCCTTTTCTTCCCAGCACGCAGTGCTTCCCCTGCCTCCCCGAGCCCCCCGTCTTTCCTCCTCTCCTGCTGGTGAAAAGAGAGAGGGAGGAGAGGTGAATTTGGGGTGCAGGGAGCTCAGTGGGGATGGAAGCCAAGCCCTGAGATGGGCAGAGATCTGGCTGGGGAAAACCCCTAAACTATGGGCTTTCAAAGCCTCCCACTGGCCCTGCTACCTCCAGTTCTGCTGCTGGCTGGTGGGTGAGTGGGGACAAGTCCATCTCATTCTTGTGCCTCAGTTTCCCTCTCTGGAGTGATGCTGGTCATCCCTTTCCCCCGAGCCCCCAAAGCCTGGGTCAGTTGTGGGTGCAAAGGGGCTCCCAGGAGGTGGGTTTGGCCCTCAGCCCCTGGGGAGAGTGGTGGGACAGGGTGCAAGGGTTGTGGTCAGCGTTTTCTGCTCGGGGCTTCACAGTGCCTCTTGTCTTCGGCTCCATGGGTGTGCCGGGGGCTAGCTCAGAGCCATATGGGCCAGCGTATATCCCCATCTGTGTAACGTGCTACACCCCCCCTGTGCCCAGCCAACCAGCCCAGCCATCAGCTCACCCCATTGGCGTGGAAACTTGGGCAACAGAGAGATGAAATGGTCTGGGGAAAAGGGCTCTGACCTGGCTCTGCCTCCTGCACCAGACCCCAATGTCCACAACCCCATGGGGGTACCTCACAGGACTCAGCAGGTGGGTGACCACAGAGGTACCCTCAGGACAAGGCAGAGCTTTTACCTACTTCAGCCAAAATCCAGCAGCTGAAGCCATCCATATTACCACCCTACCCATAAGTGACCTCAAAATCCCCTGTAAACCAAAATACAATCAGTGAGAGCTGCCGCTCTTGCAGTGTCCTTGCTCTGCATCAGTGAGGGACATACCAGGATTTGTTCTCATCCGAAAAGTAACATCCATGCGTGTGAAAATTATGACTGAACGAAATTGTTCCAACAGACTAGCAGAGGGAAGAAATACATAAATTAAAAGATGTAAAAAAAAAGAAAAAAGAAAGCCTAGTGCTTACATCCTTAAGTCATAAAGGTTCAAAGCAGGATTCCCTCAGTAATCAGGAAATGAAAATGTCCTTCAATTATGGAGCATTTTAAGACATGATTATTTCATGTGCATGCTATTAAGAAAATGACAGTGGAAAATTCATCATGAAATAAATTAATACTTAAACATTTTTAAAAGGCTCCCTGGTGTATTCTTCCCCTCCTCCCCTTCTGACACAATAATGTGTTGTTTCTAAAGAAAATTTTATTGTACTAAAGATGACAAAATACACAATGAAAAATACATTTGGAAAGCAAATTCATAACTACTTTTTTTAAAGGAGGCAGCTTAGCTGAAAATACGTAAAAAACACAAGAACAATTTATTATTTTCTGCTAGTGGAAAAGAGTCTTTTTTTTCCTTCATAAAGTCAGGCATGCTCGTGCTTGAATAATGGCCTCCCAAATTCACACAAACCCAACAATTTAGGCTATATTTGCTTTTTTTTTATTATTCTACATCTCTCCACCCTGCCAAAGCAGCATACTGCTACACGTCACATTACAGCATGAATTTATCACCACCATAGCAAAAGCTGATATTCACTGAAAAATGCAGATAGCTGCAAGAAGTGTTTGATTTGATCTGTTTCCAAGTGAATTTGGTGCTGGGGAGAGATAGAGCAATGTTGCACCGGAGACCTGAGCTCTCCAAATGAGTCTGTTCCAGAGTCTACTGAAGCCAATAGATTTTTCTCATGGATTTCAAAGGAGTTTGGCTTAGGAGGTGCCTTGCAGGAGCCACATGGTGTTGCGCATACCTACCTCTTGACAGCCTTGCTGGGACGATTGGAGATTGCCATGCCACAGCCCAGCAGCCGAATGACATCTGTACCCGGACACCAGACCACCAGCCAGCTCAGAGCCCGATGCCTGGTGCAAACCAGCAAGCTGTGATGCAACGAGGCTGAGCTGAGGTTCAGGAGCTTTAAGTCAAGGTGGGAACCACACGAGGCTCTGGGGATCAACCACAAGGAAATTGAACTCGCTACCTGAAATCAGAGAACAGGTTTTATTTAAGAGGCTCAACCATGCAACCTGCCTTTGTTGGTCTTTAGTGCAAATGGGATGCTCTGGGCTGGTGGGTGCAGTCAGCAGGGCAAGCTGAGATTTGCCTCCGTAACGGCAACATCACTGGTGGGAGAGCCTGTCAAAGCTAAACGCAGGGCCAGGCAAACCTTGCAGCTCCTTGGAACATAGGGAAATTGACTGAGGTCTCCCAGGAAAAATGAACTTCCACCCCCTGGCACCCTAGCAGAGTTCAGAGAGTCCTACAGAGCGAGGACGTGTTTTTGTAGGACAGCATGCGAGATCCCACTTTGAATTTCATCTTCGCTGGTAGCCAGCTGAAAATAAAAAAACAATGCGAACTCAGCAGTGAAATGTGTACTGCTGCTCAGGTCTGCTCCTGCTCAGAGCACGCAGGATCACCTTGCAGATAAGCACATCTGTTGGGCTCAGTGGGAGCTGGACTCAATAAGCCTTACAGGTCCCTTCCAACTTGAGATACTCTGTGATTCTATGATTCTATGATTACAAGCCTGTTCGGCAGCCACGCTTTTGTATTTGACCCGTATTACATGGTTGTGGAGTATCTATTTTTCTGTTCCATGGCTCATGTTTTGAGGGAGGACCATAATCCATGAGAGGTGCCTGCCTAGATAAGTCACAAGTGGGGGATATACATGGCTGTCTCTTACTGAAGTACATTTTGCTGCTAACATGTATTATATTTGTACCATGCCAGAGGGGGTGTCTGCAGGTCTAAAAATGTTGGTTATAACAGCTACTCATGCTATTAGTATAGTTGTAGATATTATATGATTTATTGATGTGTTTTTATTTCCCACCGGTATGGTATAAATATATTTATTTCACAAAAGTGGCCAATAAATTTCCCTTATGAATCCTGTTATCTGCACCATTAACCATTGATCATTTTTATGAGGTCACAACTTAAGGTGTACATGAATTTACACCTTAATTTGTGACCCTTTCCAAAATAATACATAGCCACTTCTGAACTATTCACCTCACAAGAGGCACTGCTCATTTTTGCTGCTTCTTACTGCACTCAACATTTGCTCCTCATCAGATAATGTCTTAGCATCATGTGCTATTCAACTGTCATCCTCCCAACATACACACACACAGAGAAGTGGAAAAAGTGGATAAAACATTAATGAGATGAAAGTTTCCTGGACCAAATTCATTCTTTATGGCGTTCTGGAATCCAACAAGACAGAATAAGGTGACAAAACAAAGCTAAATAACCCAAAGACATGTTTTAGCCTTCCTTCTAGAAAGACCAAGATTTCCCAACAGCAGCCAAAGAAGAACAAGAATGCCAGAAATGCAGATATTCCCAAGTAACCTTCTCTATTTTCTTACTTTTCATTGTCTTATAAATGATCTTGAAGATGTTGGGCAGCATGGGAACAATTCTCCCCGTGTCCTTCATCAGTTTGCTCTTTGATTTATTCAAAGCATTGCAGCTAGGAGTATGGTATCTTTGTTAGCAGATTCCCATGCACCCACATTTTAGGGTGGGGAGTGCAGCTGAAATCCCTGGGTTAGATGCAATATTCCCCTGCTCTGCTTGTGACCTTCAGCGCTGGCCTTCTCTTCCTCCACTTCTTCACAGGGCGACATAGTGCTTCACCAACACCTAGTGGCTATCTCCAGGTGACTGATTTTCAGGTCACCTTTCCAACTCTGGTCTGCCTTTGGTGGGTTTTGGTTGCTCACCCCTCTCCCTGGGAGCGCCCAGGCACAGCGTTTGGGATGTTGGCTATCTGCCACGTGCCCGGTATGGCCAAAGTGGAGTCATCCCTGTCTCACCCCCAGAGGCGACCTTTTGGCAAGCTCCTTTCTCAATTATGAGCAATGCCTCACTTCTTCATATGTCAAACAAATTTCTTCTTTCCTTTCAATTCACACCTCTTTGCCCTGGCACCTGTGCCCAGCCTCCCGCTTGCCTTGATGAACACTCTGGGTCTACCCGACACGTGCCCATTTTGTCTGTAGTTGGGCACTTTTCATCTCCTTCATGGGTTTTGTAACCCCGTACCTTCTACTAGAAATTACCTGAAGAAAATATGTAAATTGTTTGCTTGGCAGAGCTGAGGACACTGTATTAACACGGAATCCCAAAGAAGCACCAGAGTTCAAGCACATTCCTGGGTTGCATGCTGGTGATCCTGTACACACTTTGTGTGATAGGCAGCTGTGCAAAGTACATGTTTATGGATGTGTCAGCACTGGTGTCCTCAGTCAGTGGAAATGCAACTCCTAGTGGCCTGGGCTGAAGAGAGGTGACAGTTTCAGATCCTACCTCCACTCCTTGTTGCCCTCTATTCGGCCAGCCTGGTTGTCCACTTGGCACTTAGTGCCATCTTGGCCACGGTCATCTCATCAAACACCGCAGCAAAGAGTGTGACTGCCTTTAACCACCGACGGACACGGCGCACGCCATGTTGCCCCGTGCCATGCATCGCTGTCCAGAGAGGAAATCCAGGAAAGCTGCCACATCCTGTAGATCCTGGCTGCGATGCCAAGTGATCAGGAGTCCCAGCACCCTTTGAAATCAGAGGTGGGGGAGAACCTGAAACCCTTTGATGCTAAATGCGCGCTGCAGCAGAGAGATTAATCTCTGGCTTTAAAGAACAGCACGAGCCGGAGCCCTCCTCTCTCTTCACCCCCAGTCTGGCTGCACAGACTTTTTATTTGCACACAGTTGTCCTTAAAAATACTAAGTGACTATTTGCCTGTTCAAAGCCAGAAACAAGTTGACCAATTGCTGCTGTGTTTTACTTCAGGGTATCCATCTAAAGGCAGAGGGAGAGAATCAGTCTATAATGGTTCGCCTGGCTCGAAAACTCCATTTTGGGCCGCGGAGAGTCATATTTCAGAGAGTATTGATCACAGCGCAGTTTGTGTTTCCTCACGTCCATGATCCTGTTTGCAGCCCTGTAAAATAATAACAGTACTCATGTCAGTAAGGTAATTACCATTGATCTAACACACTGTGACAAATTTTTCAGTCATGCCACTTGATTCATACTTAAAGTTATGGCACTGCTGACTGCTCCTTAAATAATTGAAGGATGCCCTTTGTAAATCAGCACACTCTTGCCAAAAAGTGGCAGTTTCTTCTTTGTTCCAGGCCTTGTTTCTTAGCTTCATCAGGGATTTCAAAATTAAACGGACAGCTTTCCACAGCCCACACAGTTCACACTTGGAGCAAATATCATCTGAGCTGGCAAATCACTTATGACACCTTTGTTCAAGAAAAGCGGGGAAAAAAGAGGAAGAAAAAGGTTAAAGTACAAGGAAGATCAGGGTCTTTGTGGGGGGGGGGGGGGGGGGGGGCGGTTGCTAGCAGGTGGGAACAACGAGAGAGTCAAAGCCAGATTTGGGTAATTCAAAACATCCATGAGAGTGCTTGTCATCCTCTTGTGGCCGGGGTTACTGAAGGCCAAAGAAGAGCAGTGAGGTGGCTCATGTCAGCAGCAAGGACAGCTCTGGTCCCCTGCTCCTAGACCCACTGGCTGTCCACGTGGGAGATCTTTGCAGCCTTTCTTCTGAGAAGATTGGTTAGGGACCTGCACCTCCACTGCATCAACCTCCAACATGCCAGGGGAAGCACCTGGCTTCCTGGCCCGGGCTCTCCAGGATGACACCGGAGTCTCTGACCTGCTTTGTCATGTGAACATTAAATACTGCTGCTGGCTCTTGGAATGCCTTTGGGAAATAGTAGCACTACCAGGCAAGTAATTGAAGGGAGTATGGTTCCGTGTGGTGGGACCTACTGGCAGCTAACCATAAACCAGTGTCCCCCCTGGTGAAATGTGGACACTCTTCAAGGCAAGCTTGGATCAGCTCACCGCAGTCTTTCATCAAACCAGCCTCCTTGGTTGTCAAGAAAGCCGAGAAATTAGTTTAAACTGGACATCAAACACCATGAAGGAGGCGTTTCTCATTGACATTGATGGAAACTTTGGTTCTGAAGTACCTTCTGGAAAAGCTTCTCTCCTTTTCTATATAATATGCAGACCATATAGGAAGATCACCTGGCTGCTTTTTGAAGATACCCATCGGCTGAGCAATCCATTACAGACAAATGTGCTGGTGGAGAAGTCAATAAAACCTCTGTTTTCCATGTCCCAGCAAACTGTCCCTAGCAGCTAGACCCTTTCTTCTCAGCTCTCCTATTTATAGACCCTCCTTTGCAATGTAGAGGACGTTACAGTTAACACAGGAGTTTGCAGCTAACGTTCAAAAACAGACAAGGGAAGAGTGAACCTCTACGAGCCATCCATCATCTCCATGGCCCAACCAGTGTGCCCTTTGCTCAGCAGCACCCTGCTGTGAAGTCCCTCTATGGCAAACTTCCAATGTCACCCCCCCCCAGGCAGGGGATCGTGGCTATAGACACCTGCATGGCGCTTGGCTCAATGATCGACGTAGCACACAAATGAACGACCATTCGGCATGAGGCTTGGTGGCTCTCACGGGACTCCCATGCCTGGGGAGTGTGCAGATCTGCAGCAGCTACCATGGTGGTTTAGCCTTCGGAGAACAAACTGAATGAAGAGTCCTTCAAGAGAGCCTCAAGCTTGCCCCTTCAGCATCGTTGGGACATACAAAGCAATGGCTCCAGCTTTGATCCACTCTGCTACCCGTGAAGAGTCCTCTTTTGTGGGCATTCCTGTACCTGCTTGAGATGAGGCCAGAACAAACAGAAAGCACCCTAAAGCAGATTACTAAATAAGTCTAGGATTGAGTGAACAGCATACTCGAGGGGTCAAATTTAATTCCTTCCTTCCTTTTGTATTCAGATTAGAGGCCAAGGTAGATTTGTGGAAGCCTGGACTCTTCAGCTAATGCTGCTTTTGCACTTAACCTGCAATTTACCTGTCAGTAACAAATACATTAAAGGCCAGCTAAGCTCTTCGAACTTCCAAACAATTTACCGCACCATCAGATGGGCTCTTTAGCCCCCAAGAGCACAACAGCCTGTTCACGTCTAAGAAAAACATCTGCCGCCCAAAGAAATCCTCCTCACAAATGCATCTGGTAAAACAAATGTGCGAATTTAAAGGAATAGCATGTTTTAAGTCAATCAAGCACCTCAAAAATAACAATAAAAAGCCTTCCAAAGAGACTACTTGCCAGTGATGTATTGGCTTGGTTAAGAAGGGCTGTGTTTTCAGAGCCTCCTAAATTCCTCAACTCAAGTGCTGAGTGGAGGTTTATTAAGTGACCTGTCTGGATGTATATCAGCCTTGTCCCTAGTGGGGGTCCTATGTTAAATTCCATCATTAAAACCTATTACCGAGCTATCAAAACCTGCTGTAATTCCATCTAATGACCTCATTTCCCTAAGCGTAACTCAACGCAAGGTTTGCTGCTGCGGTGTTACCTCTTGGTGGGCCACAGCTCTGTAGCAGAGTGGGGAGTGGGGGGAAGAGAGGGAGAAATCAATGTCTGCAGAGATGACAAGGCACACGGCCAGTGACTGGGGACCAAGAAACTATCCAATATCCCATTTCCTATCCAGTCTATTAGCAGCTGAAGTCAGCCAGGGCTCCCGGTTTGATTGAAGGCTGAGCTGAGACCAGATAGAGGAGGAGAAGCCCAGGCAATATGGCCACCAGACGGGTCTCCTTTCCAGCTAGCCGAAATCACTCCTAACGGTTGGTGTATATAAAAATGGATTATTGCATTAAAAGTTCAAAATATTCTTTTTATTTTATTTTATTTTTTTTTTCTCGCCTTGCTCTGGATAGGAGGTGGACACAAGGAAAGGGAAGGGAAAAAAAACCCCAACCTTTCCCTTCTCCCCCCCCTCAATCCCCCTTTCACACACACCTCTACTTGCCATGAAATCATTTCGTAAATACAAAAAAGGCCCCTCAGGCTATTGGTGCCCAGACACTCATTTTTAGAGTGGATAATTGACTCCTTTCAGTTGATAATTCATAGCTTGCATATGCCAGCTAATACATCAGTGCCCAGAGACTCAGCGAGAGCCCCAAGCACAAACGGGAGAGGGGAAAAGGAAAAGGGAAAAAAAAAAAAAAAAGGAAAAAAATATTTCGGATGATAGATGAGTGCATTACGGCTTTATGAATGAATTATGTCCTGCAAATACCTTGAGCAGGAGAGACTGTCGGCCTGTATCTATACTAATCTGGGAGGAATTATGACGATTTTCACATTAAAAAGGGAAAAGGGAAAGAATTAATTGAGCAATTGGGCCATTAAAAATGTATGTCAGCATGTTCTGTATGTCCATTTTCCAATTTATCATACGCTAGGAAGCTCCCTCCCAGGGTGACTGCCATTTTTCTTCTCTTTCTTATGTTTGATCTTTTCTTTTATTTATTGTAGTTTCCTGTCAGACAAAACCAGATCAGGATCGCTTTGACAGGACAAAGTCTGGGCTTTTTTGCAGGGAGGTGCTGTCTTTCTGCTTGTGCTCCCTGTCAAAAAATAGGGGTGGGGGCACTCGAATGAATTTCTTCTTTGTATCCCACGGTTCCTACAATCATTATTTCTACCTTAATGAAAACAGATTATTTCACCCTGTTTGTAGATTTTTATTTCTTTTCTATCTGGGAAGGTTTGAGATGAAGTTTGGCTATAGGAAGGAAGATGCAGTGAGGGCTTTCTTTTAAAAAGTTATAATTTGCTAATGCTGGCTCATCTAAGAGCACTAAGGGTAAGTGCCAGCACATGCAAACACCTGCTCTGCACACATGTGTGAAACGCCACACATGACTGCTTGAAAAATTCACCGACACAGACACAGATGCATCGCCCGGCTCTGGCATTTAGCTGTGGATCATATCCATTGTTGGCCAAAAATTTATTCTGAATGGTTATAGTGTTTGTATTCTGCATATGTACCCTGTAGAATGTGTTAATTATTTTCAGAACTGGGAAATAATTTAGTGGATTAAAAGAGTTTGCCAGTGGGGAAATATTTTTAGAGTAACAGCAATGTTAGGAAATGTTTTCAACTCTATAATAGTAGGTTTGTTTAAATATCTGACCTAACTACAAAATACACTTCCTACTTTTATGTAGATAATATATTCCATTATATTTGCTTAAAGTTGCTTAAAATTTTAACACCCTTAAAAAAACAGATCTTAGAGTCTAGCAAAAAAACCACCAGTAACTCAATCAATGTAGAAAAAAAAAATCCCATTTAAGATCTGCCAGCAAATTTCAAACAGTCCGAGCAACACACATTGTTTAACCTGTGTCTTCGATTTTCTAATCCAGGAGTTATGCTTCACCTGAACTTCCTCTAATACAATTAGCATGCTGTGTTTGCTGAAACATAATGCCTTTACAGAATAATGTTTTATGCTGCAAAGCATATCTAATCTCTTCATGCAAGCCACTCTACGGCAAATCATTTTATAATATGCAGGAATTTTTTTATGTTGTTTGTGTTCTCATGTTTATAAGGTCTTTAATTAGTTGTAAGCTGCTCTTTAAGTACTTGAAGATGTTTTTTAAATCCTATTAATTTTTCCCCCTTTTTTTTTTCAGATGTCAAATATTTGTTAATGCTCTGGCTAAAACACAAGAGTGCTGGAGTACAATTTCAGCAAATTACTGTGTTTGTATTTAGGACCTTTATGTGGGATATGTAGGTTTATTGTCTTATCTGAGGTGCGGCAAGCCCCTAAATTCCCCTTGATCACCGTGTACATGGGACTGGGAATTTTGCTGTGGGTTTGATTTAGTTATTCTGTGCTCTTGTACACAATGAAGAGGTAAGCACATCTCAGTGCAAATGTCACCCTCCTGGATATCAGTGCTTTTTCAGCAGCTACTCTGCTGTACAGAAGCTTTTGGGAGGTCTTAAACAACCCCTGTGAGAAGGCTGATGTATATAAAAGGGATGTGAAACAGATTTCTGCTTCTGCAAATCTTTCTGAGCTTTGAAAGATTCCTGCATTCCCCAAGACTCTGCAAATCTTACACAGAGGAAAAAAGCAGGGACACCCACCGAGCAGCACCCAGCAGTTCCGTGCTCAGGGTCCCCATGACAGGACCACCTTCAGCTCTCGCTGCCACCTGACAAAGAGCCTGGTGTTCCCCAGCAGCCCCCAGCCCCAGTTATCCCAGTCCTCCTGCTCAGGTGGGAGTGTTCTTCTCCAGCGAGGTTGGTCCTGGAGAGGTCATACCCCTGTGGACAGTTTTGTCTTCAGCTAAATGGCCCTTTTCCTCCAAAACAGCCCCAACATTTTGGCAGTAAATCAAGGCTCAGGGGTAAAACAGGAGGGAGGATCAAAAGCTGTATGCCTCCCCTCTGACCTTGTCGAAGGCAGCAGGCTCACCACCATGGCTGAATGTGGGATTCGGGATCCTACATGGATGCAATCTGGAGAGGACCACTTGAGTGACTGCTGGGAGAGGCAGGACACCACTTGTCCCTCTGGGTTTCCACCAGCATCCTTCAATCCAGCTTGAAGACCTGAACTGTTCTACAGAGATACAGCTGATTCCCATGCCCCCTCACTGGGGGGGAGTGCCAAAGGCATAAGGTGCTGTGCAGATACCCCAAGGGTCCTGCTGTTTCTGTGCGAGGTCATGTGCAGCTGCCAAATCCTGCTCCCCATTTTGCTAGGATGAGCCAGAGGCCCATTGCCTCCCTACACTTTGCCTGGCTCTTCTTGTCCTGACCACTCCTGGCCTGCAGCAAGGAAGAATTTCACTGTGGTTTTTGCCCAGTGTGGGGGAAATGCCCAATAATATTCACTTCTTGCTTCTGGGGATCTTCATTTTGTAAAAGCTACATATCAGATGTGAATCAGAGTGGGACATCTCCATGTAGTGCTACCAAAGAGCTCAGAGCCCTGCTCCAGCACAGCGTCCTTGGCCAGCCACCTTGCCTGCCCCCACCTCCATCCCCCAGCCAAAGGATGCAGGCACATGCTGCCTTTGCTGTGTAATCCGTCTGTGTGGGGGACGGCTCCTCGCCCTGGCTTTGCAGTGTGAATTAGCCCAGCAGGACCTTCCACACCATGGCAACTGAACATAGTTCATCCAAAAACCAACACATAAGTCTTGCTGATTACACATGTCTTCTTCTGGTAACACACATCTTGGTAAAGGATTAATGACAGCTAGAATCCCATTAAGAGAGAAACACAAGTTCCCCAGCTTACTTAATATCAGGTTTCTCGCACCTGGGTCACTGAAGTAGGATGTAACCTGCAGAATATAAAATGTCCTGTTATTGCCTTTGCCACTGACATGCACAGAGAGGTGTTGTGAAGAACAGACATTTATAATCCAGCCTCCCTTAGACATGCTAAGGCATGCACAGACCTGAAGGTTGTACATAACCTTTGCAGCAAGGTTGCTGGTGTGTTCTTCATATAACTTAGCAGCTCCAGTTTCATATGGATGTGCAGAAATGTGGATTTTCTTCTTGCTACGTCCCACAAAAAGACAGGAATGAATGTTCCCCTGAACAACTCCTCCATGAAAAGCTTTCACATGAAGGTCTCAGCTCGCTGAAACACTGAAGGTATTAATGCTGTAACAGGTGTGAGGGTGCACGTGCGTGAGTGTGGCAGGGACCGTGCACCATTTTCATGCCCAGTGCTGCACTATGTGAAACCAAGGGAAGTCTCCAGAGTGGTCTCTCGTCAACGGTGGTGACAGACACGGAGTTCAAGGTGTGTTGAAGGCCATTTGTCTACAAAAGTTGGACCATTTTGCCCATGTCTGTATAGTGTAGGCAATTCGGAAAGTCATGACCAATTCTACCTACAGCTAACCCCCAGATGCCGCACAACCCTGTGGTTTCCTCTTCTGCTGGAGCCCCAGGAGAGCTACCTAAAAGCAGGATATTGTTCATCCACAAAGAAATTATTCCCATGGCTTTTCTCCCATGGCCTTGTGGTGGGATTTTTGTGCCTCTAACCTCAAAGCTATCTCAGACCAGATCAGACTTTTCCAAAAACATTCCCCAGAATGCAGCCTGAGTGGGAAACAAGGGAGCAGCCTTGAGAGTCAAAGAGACTTTTCCCTGTCCTGCTTCCTGGAGGACTTTGCCTGGGACAAATCCACCTTCTGATGACTTTAGTTTAGTAGCAGATGATTTTATGCCTTTTGCACCATGTATTTATCATTTTGTGGTTACACCAAGCAAGAGAAAGGCTGAATAAATATGGAGAAATAAACCAATATGCTATCAGTATAGTAGCCTTTTTCTTTTTTCCCCTGAGATCAAAGAATTTAATAACAGACTAAAAAAATCAGAAGTTACATGTTGCCTTTTGTTTTATTTAAAAAACAGACGATTTGCTTAAAAAAAAAAAAAAAATCCTTAAGTGTCATTTTTAAAGAGTATCTATAAGTAGTTTTAAGTCTTGTCCCCCAGAAATGCAGGATAGACTGTTTTGACCTACTTTGTAAGAAACACATAAAGATCACCGCACTTCATAGGAAAAAAGTAGAAACTAAGTAAGAGACAGCATTTCTGGAGAGGCACTTGAAATTGGAACAGGCTCTTGCTGGAGTCAACAGCTACCGCCTCACTCCAGCAAATTTGTGCCTTGCTGGTTCTCTACCTGAGATGACTCCGTACATCCATACAATCTATCCAGCCCTCAGCAGGATTTACGAATCAGTTAGACATAATTTGCTTATTTTTTTGTCAAACCTCTATCACTAGCAGTGCCTCGTATTGCATTTCCACAACGGTGCCGCTGGGACAGAGCAGCAGCTTCAGTGGGCATGTAATGCTGAGATGTTCAGAAGACTCCTGCATGCAGCTATAAGGAAAATGGGTCAGAGATGTGGCACCCCCCCAAAGCCAAGCCACAGGTGAAAACTACCAGCCAAGCACCTGCATCCCATGCCATTTCTCTGCCAAGTTTTATACCGGGTCCTTTCTGGGGTGAGAAGTTTTTTGAGAGAAGGAATAAAATCGGCCATGCCCTTTTCTCCACCAGCCTTTCCCCAAATCTCTCTGGTTACCTGATACTTCAGGGATCCCACACTCAAACTGTGCTGATAAATCAGGGATGGGACCTTTCTCATTGAACAAGGTGGGAAAAGCAGCTTCCAGTGTCAGGAATTTCTTCCAGACGTTCAGCATCTGTATTTAAATTAAGAGGCTTAAAGCTCTCCTGAACTTTGCCAGGTTTGTAATTTTAGTTTAACTTCAGGAGTGATGTTTTAGGTCCGGAATATCATATCTGGAGTGCCATCTACTGCGTCTTCCAGGGACTGCTCTGAGATGTTTGAACTTGGAGGAGCGCAGCTGGCAGGAGCTCTGTGCCTGAGGTTCTGGGTGCAGGTGTCTGTGTGGGTCGGGCAGGCTGGGAAGCACCAAAGCCTTGCCTCTGTGTAAGCACTGCTCAGCAGTAGCTACACCATCCCTGTATCACCGTTGGTTTGGTCACGGTCACAAATGCAAAACACAGCACCATACCAACGGCTAGGAAGAAAATTAATTCTATCCCAGGCGAAACCAGCACAGTTTAAAAAAATAAAAAAAAAAACAAGGAAAGGAAATTTGCTTTCTTGTGCTTCTTGTATCTTGAAGTTAATGCCAATGCATGCAAAACAAGTTATATACTAAAACAGCCTTTCAAAGTACTGAAAGACAAAATAAGATATTAACTTCTTGCCCTTCAACCTCAAGCCATTTTAAGGTGACCTGGCAGACAGAAAAGTTATTTGATTACTCCTGTCCTTAGCAAATATCCCTGTGGAGAACAGCACCCTTCAAAACCCCAGTGCCCAGCTGGCCTTTCTCGCTGGAGAAGTGAGGTCATGGCTGAGGGAGGAGGCCAGGGCACCTCTGGCACTGCCACATCTGCCGCTCATGGCCACATCTGTGCCTCTCCTCCAGAGGTGTGCAGAGCACCAGCACCAGCACCAGCAGGAGCCAGGGTGACTGTCACAGTGCCATCCTCGTTGCCTGGCATAGGGACCAGCTGTGTGACCCCTCGGCGGGACCCTCTGGAGCTCAGCTTTTAACCTGTAGCACTCAAGCTTGTCATTTGGGCCAGGTATTCTGGTAGCGGAGCGTCCCTGAGGTCTAGCCCCGGAGGATGCTCCGTGGGGCAGGGACTCTCTCCGGTGTGTTACGTTTGCAGCACAACCGCATTGCAAGAAAGAGCGGTTAAACACGGAGGTGGTCGGGCTCTACCCAAGTGGAGCAGATGCAGCAGGTGCGTTGCACATCTGCCCCCGCCATGGCGAAGCTGGCGGCCCCCTGTCCCTGCACAGCACCCACAAGCTCAGGACACGCAAACCACAGCTCCAGGGGAGGGATTGCTCGTGCCAGCGGAGCGGGCTCCCTCTGCTGCCAAACCTCTGCCCGCATCGCCTGGGAAAAACAAAATCCTGTTGGATTGCTCGAGGCGGGGCGGGGGGGGCTGCCGCTGCGGCAGGACCCGCTGCATCTCCCAGCCTTCCTACAGACCGCTCCTGTGCCTTGATCCAAGCCGGTCCCTGGGCCAGACCATAATAGCTGGGAGCCAGTGGCCACCAGCATCCCCACTCCCAGCCCCCACTGCCCCCCAGCATCAGCCCCAGGGAGCCCCCCGGTTCCGTCAGGGCACAGCATGTCTGTCCACCTGCAGCCAAGTGAAATGTTTAGCCTGGCTTCCTGTTGTTGCCAACTGTAATTAATTACAGCAAAAGGGCAAATTGCCTGTCTTTTGAATTATTTATTGCAGTCAAATGCAGGCAGATCGCATGGGTCTGTGGAGCTATGTGGCTCTGGCATCGGCTAGAGGATCGGTGTAATCCCTGTAAATTCATTAGTATTTATCAGCTCCCTGTTTGTGGCTATTCGACTCCATCCTCCCCT
This sequence comes from Falco rusticolus, assembly GCF_015220075.1. NCBI lineage: Eukaryota > Metazoa > Chordata > Aves > Falconiformes > Falconidae > Falco > Falco rusticolus. The sequence continues at coordinate 10,368,526 of NC_051197.1, read as the reverse complement.
TTCTCGCCCTTCTCCCTCCATGAAGCAAAGATTTATCGCTGAATTAAAGCCAGAGAGCTCCTGGCCGACAAGCTGGGGAAGGAGGATAATTCTATTACTTGTCAGAGCAGATGAGGGGGAAGTTGTGTGCAATAACAGCGGCTCAGAGCACAGGCTCCAGAACTCCAAGCTTGTGAAATGGCATGGGGGGGGAAAAATTTTAAAAAAAGACCAGGCAGATGAGGCGGTGCCCAAGGCTGGGGTTTTCCCTGCTGGATGGCCACAGCAAGGAGGCTCAGCAGCAAAGACACCCGTGCACCCACTGCCCCATTTCTAGCATTGCTCTGCACAGCTGTGTGCTGCATTATCCCACCAGTTCGTAGCAGGGTGCTGAGGAAGAGGATGCTCCTGCCTGGAGTGAAGCCTGCACTGAGGTGGGAAAGTCTCCCATGTTCCTGCCCCTCCACGCCACTGGCAGTAGCTATCGTGGGACAGAGCAGGGAATTGATCCACCAGGAAACGAACTTTTTTGGAGGAGCAAAAGAGATCAAATCGGATTTTTCAGCCAGGTATTCTAGTACTGATAGAAAGAAGGGAGCAGGTAGTGGAGGCAGGACTGTCATCTTTGCAGTGGGGTGGACTATGACCAGCTGAAAGTGCCAGGCCACGAACCAACTCCTCTGAGCTCATGTTGGGCTGTACCAGGAGTGTGTCTGTCTCAGATACCCCATCAGCAGCCGCCCACAATGTGCTGGTAAGTTCACAGGACAACTGTCGCACTGCTTACCATGAGCTAATGCTGGTGCTCAGAACCCATTGCCACCGTCCTTTAACAGCACCCTCAACATCAAGTAATTCCCATTTGTGCAAAATAACTTCACCAGGGAACAAAAGACAAGACAGCATCCCGGCTGTCTCTGAATCATGAGCCTAACCTGGCTTATGCAATATCTCTGTTTCCCCTGCAGTATTGTGTCGTGCCAAAAACGCACACCCCAACCCAGCAGTGAAGGTTTGACACAGAAATCTGAACGGAACGTGCCTGCCCTTCTTTTTTTAATTTTATTTATTGCTAGTGACATCTACCAGCTTCATCTGGTAGTGCAGAAAATGAATGCTGCACTTTTCCTCGCGCTTTGCAGGAAATGTTTCTTGCAGCTGCCCGTGCCCAGGTTGCCCCATCAGCTCTTAGCCAAGGGTATATTTCTGTCCAAAGGTCCCTTGTTCATTCCCATGACTATGTTCTTCTCCATGACTATGTCCATCACACATTCGCAGCGCAGCTCTCCAACTGCTCTGCTTTTTTAGCAGCCGGGCTCAGGCTTTTCAGTAGAGGGTGCTGCTTTTTTGCCAAGGGTGGGGAAGGATTTGAGGTATGAGGATGGAATACGGGAAATAAATGAGCTCCCGGGTTGGTCTGTGAGTCTAGAAAGTCTCAGGTGTCCCCAGACCTGCACTGCTGTTGGCTTAAATCACCTCCAGGAAGTTTCCTCTGGCAGCTTTTGGCTCGCACCCTGACGCGTGAGGATTATGAGGCATTGCAGGGGTGCCCGGGCATTCCCCATCACTCACCAGCGGCTGTTTGCTGAGAGCAGGACTCACCCAGCTGATGGCAGCTCCCCGCTGTGCTGTGGCCAGCAGTCAGGGCCACCCTCCAGGGTCACAACCTCCCACTGCTGTGACCCAGGGTATTTCTGAGCACATGCTGGCCCATGCAAAATTTAAGAATGAAAATGCCAGTTCGGGGTTTCTTCTGGTGTTTGCAAATTGTCAGGTCACAGGCTTTGGTCTGGAGGCTCTGCCACGCTCAGGGAGGTTGGCATAACGGCGGGGCACAATCTGGTTGTCTACCTTGAGCGATTGCTGCTGAAAGGCTGAGGGTATTTATTTCCCAAGGTCTTCACTTGCAGCCTTGGGTATAAATTTCCTTCCATTTATTCATCAAAGGCTCTGTTCCTGTGCTGTGTTTGGGCTGTCAGTGGTTGCCTTGGACATTTAGGTCAATCACAGATATTATTTCTGTCTCTGGAGCTGGCAGCTCTCATCCTGGGCCTTCAGCTTTGTGTCTTGCCTATAAATAAAACGCCATTCATTCTCTGCGCAGTGGGAAGAGGCAGCAACGAGCTGAAAGTGCTGCTTTCACAGGGAGGGGTGCTCGTTTCAAATAGCTCGACCCCTCAAAGAATTATCAAGCCCTATATTAAGCATCTCTATTTCTTTAATAGGAAGCCTGGTGAGAATTAAGGGCATAAAAATAGGCATTAGAGCTGCAGTGTCAGGCAACTTGTATTTGCAGCTCATCATCCATGTGCTGGACAAAACTCTGCATGGTGGAGACTTGCAGCCAGACTTGGGGGCACCTGGGGAAAGAGGGGGGGTGAAGGCAGAGCTTGAGGGGTGCAGAAACACTTTTATTTGCTTTAGCCCTTGTAGGCACTGATTTAACATACGGCTGATGCTCCTGGAGAGGCTGAGCCCCAGAAGCAGCAATCTCACTGATCCCAATGCCTCAGGACCATGCGTCAGGTCAGTCAATATTCTTATTGCTGACAAGTACCAGTTCCCAGACCCAGCCTGACAACCAGCCTGACAATAGGCTGCTGAGTCTTTTTTTCTGCAGATGAGTATTTTGACATTAAAAAAAAACAAAACCAAAAACAAAAAACCAAACAAAAAACCCCAAAAAACCACCACCAACAAAAAAAAAAAAAAAACCAAAAAAACCCACCCCAAAACAAAACCCATCACACTAATAACTTCTAAATATAAGTGCTAAACAGGAGCATTTACTGGTGGATACTAGGTGGCTCAGCTCAGAGGTTTCTAGAAGCAAGCTGGTTGGCTGTAGAGGCAATAAATAGCTTCTAATTGGCAGCTCATTCTGCAGCCATTTGTTCTTTAATGGCCTATGGATGCAGTTTTATGCACTGGTAAGTAGAAGAGGGTGGTTTTTTCTAATTATTCTGGGTACAAACAAATTTGAAGTATTGGCTAGAAAAGGGAATTGGGAAAAGCTTGTAAAACCTGCTAAAATGCACATCAGGCAGGCATCTATCACTGTAAATTATTCCTGCCTCAGAGCAGCAATGATTATAAACTCTAGGCCTTTGTTTAATCTCTTACTTCTAAAAAGTGCATGCATATTGTTTTGTCATTTACTGGAGTCATTTTGCAAAGTGGATCTGGGGTGTTTTCACAGAGGGTTTACATTGCATGTGATTGACTGAGCTGATTCCCTTCCAGACACTCATGTATCCCCCTGCTGCATAAATTAGAGCTGAGCACTTCTTATTTCCTTGCAAGGGAAATGAGCTCTGACAAATGGGGGTGAGATGAACATCAGAGTATTTGGGGGCTCAGACAAGGGCAGGAGCCAAAGAGAAGACATTTCTCTGGGTTTGCCTGGTACTCCCCTCACTTGTTTTTTTACCCCTACAGGCTGGAGTATTTCTTTTCTACACTAAAATAATCTCCCAGACACCTGGAGATTATTATATTAAGATGTGATGAACTGCAATGCTCAAGACAACTGACAGCCCTCTGCCTTTTAGATTTCCAGCCACAATGGTGAAGTACGGGACAAATTTTGGCAGTGGGATCCTGAGAAGCTGCTGGGGAGGGTCAAGCATCTGCTGTGCCTGAAGCCAGGTCAGCCAGTCTTGCAGCCATCCTGCGCCTCAGCATCCCTCCTGCTCCCTGAGCTTTGCCCTTGGCCCCAGCCGAGCCCACTGCAGGGTCTGGTCTGCCACGCTGCTCAGCGCTGATGGACTCTCCCTGTCCTCCTCAGAAAGGCATAGATTTTCCTCTTAGCAGCTGTTCCTACTCATTGATGATAGATCCATCACTGTGAGCCCCAGGTCTTTGTAACCAGCTTGTCCCCCCCATAATTAGTCCATATTTAATCATTACCAACGATAAAAGGCAGGGACACGTTGCAGTCATCCTCGCAAATCATCTTTTGTCCAGATGGCCCACGAAGTACATTGTAAACCTCATTAGCAGATTGCACCCATTAATTACCTGGTATGGGAATCACTTTGCTAGCCACCGATGGCAGCTGCCTGCAGGAGGGAGCGCATCCAGGGAAGAATCCACGAACTGCCCCCGTTCTGGCCAGGGAAGGCATCAGGGCTAGCAACGCTGGACAATGCTACTGTTTTTTCAAATTTTCACAAAGTATTTTTTTTAATTTTAAATTCTGCTTTTTGAGAGAAATGCTGGTTTATTTTGCTGAAAGATTTACCCTCCTCTGCCCCAAACCGGGAACCACGTGGGTTGAAATGGATCAGTTTTTCAAACCACACCAGCAATGTAGAGCAGTTTTGTCATGGCCTTAGATGTATCTGCAGCTGCATGAGGTTGCATTTCTTTTTTTTACCCCAAAGTAAGCAGATTAAAACCCAATTATTTTTTTTCTCTGTCTAGAACTCAGTACCTATTGATAAATCTGTAATTAATTTGTACTCTGGGCTATTAATTGCCTTGCAGATGTTTAGTCATAGGATTCCAGTGCAGAAAGGGATCGATAGATGCTGAGATTAAATTATCCAACTGTTTCAAACCCCAAATAATCACTGCTTGAGCTTGTTTAGTTTGGGCCCGGGACAAAAGTCAATTCCTTCCCTGTGGACCTTTCTATAAAGTACAGTTGACATAAGAAATGATGAGACTGTGGAAAACTAGATTGAGCCATAAATACTGAGCTCTGCAGTGGATCCGAGAACAATAATTTAACTTTCTTTAATGCCCAGCTCTCAAAGTGCTTAACAAACTCTCTATTCTTGGCAATCCTCAGCTGTTTAACAATTCAGAGCCCCTAATCCATAACTTGGGAGGGAAAAATGAAGATTTGGTTCAAATAAACCCCTAGCAGATGGAGTTAAAAGAGCTTCACTGTGGCATTTGCAATCAGCTAAGAAGAACAGAAAAGGATGGAGAAGAGCATCTCTGTCTGTGGGCATCTATAGCTACTCTGAATAAGCTTTCCTACTGTTTTTTCCCCTGCTTTTTAGTTATTATTTCCTAGGATAAGCATCCCCCACAAGCGTTTGCATGCTCTTGCTGGCAGTTTCCACCTCCTTTCTCTCACTGAGCCCTCCTTGGCTCTTTTTAGCCCAAGGAACCACAGCAGCCCCTCTCCTGCTGCCTAAACGGGCTGTGCTCAGCGGCAGGGGACACCTTCCCCGGCCCGCTGCAGCTGCAGGGGGACATGGCATCTGCTTACCCTCTGAAAGTGGCTGTTTTGCTCCAACATCTAATCAGACTCTTTGTCACCTATCTCCTACCTGGCCGGGATGGGAATTTTGCCCCATGAATGAGTCCTGGGAGCAGCCCTGTAACTGGGGACAAGCGATGCTAAAGCCATTGCCTTCCTGTGAAGAAGCAATGCATGGTTTTTAACCTGGACAGGGGAAAACGCTCACCCAGGACAGCTGCCCTGCGTGGATGGTGGGGAAGGTTCCTACAGCACATCCTGAGCAGTCAGAACTTGAGTGCCTCCTTCCCCTAGAGATGCTTCTTCCCTGTGTTCCTCTGCCTTTTCCCAGGTGGAGCCGCATCCTCGCCCTCACAGGACTAGTGCAGTGGTGTGGGGGTCTCTGCTGAGCTCCCTCTTAGTCTTCCCAGTACCTTTTTCCTCCATGTCTTGCTGGCAAAGAGCTCACTTGTTGTTATAGCAACCTCAGTGCGGTTAAGTCTCTAGAGGCAAGGTTTATAGGGAGAGACAATATCTTTTATTAGACTGGCTGATACAGCTGAAAGAGAAAAATAAAAGGCGGGGGGGTGGGGGGGAAGAGGGAAAGAGCAGCACTCTGGCTTACAAGCTCATCACAGGTCCCCAGAGCTGTGGGCAGAGAACCAAGCAGGTACAGGGGAGAAAGAGGTGACACATGGGGACTTGGTGTGGGCACCTGGGAAGGGGCAGACCCAGCTGGCCCAGGCTCAGCCAGGCTGGCCGGGCAGCAGCCCAGGAGTTACAGGGGTGCTAATCTGGTTTTACCTGGTGGAAAGCAGCGATTCAGTGGGAAATGAGACCCATGGTCAATGCTGGTTCTTCCTGGCAAACAGCAGCACGGTGCTGGTTTGCCTTCACTGCCCCAGTACCATCACAGCATCTCCCAGGCACTGGTGGTCGCAGTGGCTGCTGCAAGTACCACTGCATCCAGTGCCAAAATAACTCCAGTCCCTCCGATCTGCTGCGCATCTGCTTTTAACCTCTGATCGAGCTACTCAGAGCAAACCTGGGCAGCACCCATCCTACATGGTCCTCTCAAGGTACACTCTCCTGATGTATTTGAAGGTAGCAGAAAACACTCCAAGGAGCTAATCAGTAAGGTAGCTCCTGGGTCACCTTCTGGTCTAATCTCCAGCCCCAAGCCCAACTCCAATCCCCCAGCTGAGCCAGCTGGTTCTTGGCAATTCTTCCAGTGCATCTCCAGCAGCATCCAGTGTCTCTTTGCTCAGGTCCCACCTGACCCACTCTGCTTGCTCAGGATCTGATCTCTGGCATTCATCAAACACGAATCACTGCTTTCAGGCACCTCATTGCTCAAGCAGACAGCACTCCTGATGTTGGTACATCCTCATCAATCAGCCTGCTGTTCTGGATAAAACCCACCTCCTCATGCACAGCCAGTACTCACCTGAACGGCATCTATTTCATATGCTGACTGCTGGGAAGTCTGCCACTCAGACTGTCAGTTTTCAGTTAAATCTATGGCTTGATGATAATTTTATATAAACAAAGAACTCAGGGCAAAAAGATTCGTAGGCACTGATGCAGAAGCTCTTTTCTTCCTGACTGGTGTTTCTAATCTTCAGTATTGCTCAAGTGGAAAGGCACCTTTCATTTTGCACATTCTTTTCTGTTTAACTAGCACCTTGTAACCTCCTGAACAGAAAAGCAGATCAGGCAATAATTCATATCCTGTCTGCTGAAGAAAACACAAGCACATAAAGGAACTGTAAATTAATTCAGCATTAAACAGGTGGCTCTGGGGAAGGACAGCTTGTCTGTGGCAGGGACAGGCTTGCATACGGCCTAACTGAACGATGAAGGATGGAGTCAGCTCCTCTGATCCAAAACTGGAAAGAGAAGCAAGGGCTGTGGCTGCTGATTTCTACTTTGCAAGAGGAGGGGAAGTTGCACAACGTTAGCTAAGGTAGTGCAAGATTTCCTTTCTTTCAATAGCTGCAGCAATTTTTTTTTTCAACAGGTTTGATGACCATGGATGTTCAGGAATGACACCATCGTTCCAGGCGATGTTGGGTGCTGCTGCACAGCAGCAGCGTTGCCCCCACACATTCCATCCAGCAAAATGCTGCTTTAAGCACAACCTCTTGTGTTATTTGCTCCCTGAAGGGTGGTGGATGATATCTACCCTTGGTTCTAGAGTGTGAAACTCAGCTGCTGTCTGAGACAGGTACATTACAGTGTCTTGGCACCACAAACCCTGTTGCAAGCTGGAAGAGACATCAGGCTTGCCTATACAACATGCAACAGCGTTATAGGCTCAGCCTTTGATAGATGCTGAAGTGCTTTTTGAGGCATCAAGGACTTTCACCTGAATCACAGAAATGGAATTGTATTGTAGGTGGGAAGGCTGCAGTTTTGCAGCATTGCATCTCCTTGTCCTCAGTGCTGCTGCATGCAGGCTGCATGGTATTATCCTGTACTGCTTACTGCCTAGCTGGATCAAACTGACACTGATTACATTTAGGGAGCTGACAAACAGCATATCTGAAAGCCACTCACCTGTTACAGCCCACGTGGCTTTTGCTTTAGGGAGTTAATTAAAAGTGAAGACTATAAAACATTTTTTTTGCTGCTGTAAAACTTGGCTTTTGGGGGCAGCTGGAGGCATCAGTCTGAATGGGAACAATCAGAGGAGCCTGCACAGAGTTATTTCCATTTAGAAGCACAGTTATCACTGCAGTCCCAATAAAGAGTGAAGCTGAAACGTGAAGCCTTGCTCAGAGCTTGTCTAGAACTTGTCACCAAAGCAGGTACAAATTAGAATATGTTGACTTCTTGACACTAACATATTTGGCAAAAATCCTTGGTTTCCACTATAGTTTTGCTGCAAGGGTTTCATTGGTCTTGAATATTGGACACAGAGGGAAAAGGTGCAGAAGAAACTACAAGAGCCCAGCAGGAAGGATATATGGGGAGCTGGGCTCAAAAGCCTCTGAAATTAGCAGACTGAAGTTGCAATCCTGTATTGCTATATATATTCCTATCATATAGTAATGTGCTAAATATAAATCTGAAATTCCTTTTTTTATTTTTTGAAGACCTAAATGTCTTACTGTTTCTTACCCAGTAGGTGATGACCAGGTGACCTAGCCTTAAAGCAGTTTGGGAGACAGGGAGGGCAGGGTGTTCCCATACCAGTCTCACTTCTCAAACATGTCCTCCTTGAAATCAGGTCTGTAACCAAACAGGGTCTAGTTATTAGTGATGGTGCTTGTGCTGTAAGTGATATTATGCCACTACCACCAAGAGCTCATCATCTGAGGTTGGAAAACAGGTGGTTGAAGCTGATCCCATCTCTACTGGATTCTGTGTCAGTGGAAGAGTTCCAGAACTTGCAAGCATGATTTTGCTTCCCCTGAGGAAACAGCCAGGTATGGTCTGTTTGGTCCATAGTTAGGTGTGATCTTCAATTGTTCCTGGATGCCAAGCCCTCAGAGCTGCTCTTAGCCCATCAAAGGTTGCATCTCACCTGGGAAAGGTGACTGGAGCACACCACTGTCATCTACCTGCTGGCTGTTAAGACTATGCCTAGGCGTAAAGTCATCAGGTCTTCAGACAATTGAGCTCTGGCAGACCACTGCATATCATAGCATCAAAAACCTGGAGAACCTGAGCCATTTGACCTGATGCCCACTCGGTGTCACATGCCAGACCTACTCCATCCTGAGCAAACTCCAGTCCAGAAGCTGAGGTAGCTTATATGGACCTTGCTGAAGATCAGCTTATGCCAGGCTGGAGCAAGGACCAAGGGAAGCAGTGAACCATCCCCATGGTGCCACAGGTAGGGAAAGCCTCAAAAAAATTAAGAAATCAGGCTGAGGCCAGGTGTGGCAGGGACAGAATCAGGTTCAGGTTAGTCTAGCCCTACAAAATAAAGAGACAAGCTGAAGCTCAGAGCTGAACAGACAGCAGATTACAGCTGCATCCCCCGAAGATGTTACAGATATTAATGGTGATTTACCCTCCCCACTTCATAAGGCACCCGAAGCAGGCAGTACTCAAGACTGCTCTTTTTCTCACTTCTACCTCCTGATTTCCACCTTCCAGAACAGAAAAAGGTCTTTGTGGAAATAGTTTAGCCTATAATCTTTAAACAAGGCTCTAGAACGAGGGGAATTAACTGGAAAATGATTGAAGGCTATTAGAGGGGTTTGCGTGGCTTTGTTTAGTGGTGGAAGGTTGCACACCAGTGAGAGCTGCTGGCTGGTGCTCAGCAGCCAGGGTGACCCAGGTCAGGCAGATCCCATGCTGCCCAGCAGATGCGCAGTACGGGGCCTTCTCATTTTCCTGATCAAGCAGTGTTCTTTCCTGACACTGCAAGCCAGCCTCAGGCACCACAAACAGGATCATTTTCTAACCCAGCATAGAGCCTTTGGGGCTTTTACTGAGTATTGCACAAAATCTGTTACCTCTCCATGGCTGCCCAGGGTAGCTGGGAGATAGGGAAAGCAGAAGACTACTTGCCTCCAACCTCATGAAAATGAACTAGAATAGACACTGCATGTCCTGGCATGCTTATGCCATGAACCCCAGATCCCACACCTTGCATGTTGTTTTCCCCCAAACCTCCACAGTTGTACGGCCAGCCACAAACGAATGTGAGAGCCAAACGAGCTTGAGGTCTTCCCACAGCTCACTCATGTGAAACAAAAGCCAGCCCAGCCCTCCAGTCCTTCCATTTGGTGAATTTCCTTTGCCCGAGGTTCCCTCACCCCACCACAGCACCAGGGATGGCCGCAGCAGTTTGTGAAGGTGAGCTGGAACCACCGTGCACCCGCCTGTGTGGTAATGCCTGTGCAGACGATGCCTCAAATGAAAAATCAAAGGCTGTTTCTTTACTCTCCTCCTCATACCGCAGGTATGCAAATGCAGCCCAGGTTAAACAGGTTGCTGGGGGCTCTCAGCAATGACTGTAAGGTTTTTCCCCCCCTGAACAGTCTTTGCAACTTTTGATTTTATTCTGAAACTGTTCTTACCAAGTCAGCATTGATTTACTTGGGGAGAAAAATGCTTTTCTGTTTTTTACACTTCCCATTGCTGCCCATTCCTTCCAAAAGAGAAATCCCACCCCTCTGCTCCTCCAGCCCTCTGCTCCTGCCCACCTCCTCCCTTGCTCTGCTTAGGGTATTTGACAGAGCCATTTCTGAGCCAACTAAACTGACTAATCCTGGGGAAAACAACTTGGTCTTTCATGCAGCATGAATTTAATGTGGGTTTGATGAGCTGAGCTGCTGCAGTGCAGGAGCAGACAGAAGTCGGTCCTGGGTCGGGAGGAGCAAGGGGGCTCTCAGGTCCTCCCTGGGTGCCAGGGGATGCGCAAGAGCCCTGTGGTGTGATGCACAGCCTCACCGAGGCCCTGGGGAAGGCTGTCCAAACCTAGCCATGTGCTGTCTGCTACAGCTCTGCTCCCATGGGACATACGAGCTGGTCACCACACACCTCTGGTCTTGGGGATGGAGCCTGTCCATCAGGCAATTGTTCATGGGTTGATACAGATGAGCTCCTAGAGCAGCACCATCACGTTCCTTCAGTTTTGCTTCACAGGTCACAAAAGAAGACAGATGGTTGCCTTTTTCACTCTAGGCAGTCCATCACCTCCTCAGACTGGCTCTTCACTTTTATTAACATAGATCCACACTCATTAGATGTAAACCAGTTACCCTGTACCCTCTTACTTGCCTCAGACCCATGCCACATCTGCAGGGTCTGTAACTGCTATTCCACGTGGCTGCTGCCCATCTCAGTCATCTGCCTACCTTTAGAAATGAGTTTTATCACCCCTGGTTTCTGATTAAAACAAATCCTTTCCATCTAACTAGGAAAACAGCGAAACACAAAAGCCCTATACAAACCCACCCCGGCAGACTGGACTTTATCCCTGTTGATCTGAGCTTTTGCTCTGCCATTTGCCTGATGGACAATTATCAGCTCAGCAGAGCTACCCAGCGGGAGCTAAGCAATAATCTTATGGAGTAAATACAACCTTGTAGCAGAGAGCGACCTGTCCTGCCTGAGAACATCAGCAGCAGCAATAGCACCAGTACAGCTGTTATCCGCTCCTCGCTGGGACTTGCTTTCTTGCCTTTGATAGGAACCTTCAGGAGCTGCCAGTTCAGTGTTACTCCACCAGCTCTGGCCCTGGGTTGAGCCTCCTGTGGGTACCAAGCCTTGGGCAGAGGAAGGACATGTGCCTGGGAGGGGGTTGATGTTCCCTTGCCTCCGCAGTTAAAAATCTGTCTGGAAGGGTGACTGAGTGCCTCCAGCAGAAAACACATCTAGGTAGAAGGGAGGTCTGGTGGGTAAGTCACAAGAAAAAGATGCAGTGAATCTAAGCACTGTCTTCTCCTCTGCCACCAAATTGTTATGTGACTTTAGTCACATCATCTCCCAGTACATCCACTTCCCTGCCTCCAGAATGGGGATGGTCACTCCTTTCTCCCACCCTTTTGCCTGTTTATTTCTACTCAGACTCCCAGGTCTTGGTGGCAGCCACAGCTTCGTACCATTCTCCTGACACCTTTGGTTCCCTACATCAGTCTGGGCACTGATGTAGTAAAACCCAGAGTGCCTGTGTTTTAAGTGCTCTTAAAAATGTGGGGAGCAAGAGGTACGCCCCTGCTGCTATTCACACCCTCCACCTGCTACTATGTATTTCCCTATGAAGATAATAAGGCAAAATATTTCACACTGAATGGGGTTTCTCCTTTTCTCTCCTCAGCAAATGCACTTTGCACCTGCTCTTTAACAAACGTACACCATCCACATCGACCAAGGCTGGCGCTGAATTGAACTTCGAATGCCTTTTCAGTGCCATAGCCTAGTTAATAATTACCTTTATGACTCACTCCACTCCATGCTGCTGGAGCGCCATTAAGAGAATTGACAGCACAAATAACAGAAACATTAAGCCTAATGATGTTGTAAGCGTTAGCCCTGCTGAAGTGCTCCTGGTGTCACCAAAGAAGAGCCTTTCCCTTTAGCAGTTGCCCCTCCCAGGAGGGTGTTTTCTTCCCATCCGTGGCATCGCAGAGGAAAGCCAGCTTGCTGCTCCTTTGAGTTTTGGCAGTAGGAGTGTGGGGTGCACACATACATGCGCACAGCTGTGTGGGCCATGCACGCTCACACAGCAATCAGCCCCATTTCAGAATATCTTCATTCCCAGTCGGCAAAATCTCAGCATCCTCAGTTTCAGCGTGGTCCTGCAGCTCCCCACCTCCCCTGCATCCTGGAGTGCCCCTCCGCCAGCCATGCCCTGCGAGGAGTCCACAGGCTTGCTCCCAGCTTGCCTAAATTATTAGGGAAAATCCACTAGCTTGAGCCGCTCCCCTGGATTTCCCTCCTGGTTGCACAGGGGCAGAGGGATGCCCAGTGCCTCGCTGATGGGTGGATGGCAACTGCCATCTCTGGATGCCTCTGTCTCAACAAGATCATTTCCAAACATAGATCAAAGCCCTGAATCGATTTTTCCCAATGGTTTCACTTATCTTCTGGACAGCAAGCTTTCCCCCATGCCCCTGGGAGCCCTCACCTATTCCATCTATTCCCCACAAGGATGTGTAACCCTCTGGAAAGGTTTGGCCAGAGATGAGAAGCAGCAGGCAGCTGTGCCTCCACTGCAGTACTGCTGCAGTCACACCAGTGGTGCATTTGATGCCAATTCCTGCCAATTTACATGCATTTTTCCACTAATTTATAATTAACGGGACTGGATTTAATACTTCCCAAATTAGCTTTAGATAGCATATCTAAGAATCATGAAGCTTTTTGAATGCAACAACAAACCTGATAGGTTTAATAAGAGACTTTGGTTCAAGCAGGGAGTTTTCCCCACTGTTATTTCCTGAAAGCAAAATTGTTTCTGTGAAATAGCCATTTCCTTTTCTTTTAACAGGAAAATTCAATTTATCTTCCCTATTTCTTAGCCAGTTACTCCTCTTTGCCTTCATTGCCACAAATTCCCTAATCTTGTTATTCTTGGGTGTTGGAAAAGCATAATCATCTGAGCCATGAAATCGAAGACAACAGCAACATTTCCAGGGAGGTGACTTAAGTCGGAGGAATTAATTCTCCCAGCAGACAGCCCTTATTTAGAACAAATGTGATTTTCAGAACTGAAGATATGTTTTTAATGAGGCTCTATGAAAATACATGTAGCCCAGAGCTGTGGGAGATTCAGCGTTATGCCAGGGAAATGCATCACGCCAGGAGAACAACAGCCAACAGGTTCACTAAGTTCTTCGCTCCGTTCCCTGCAGAGAAAACCCACCTCTGTATCTCTCACCCTTGGATATCGCTGCCCTGAACAAGGGAATCTACAGCTGTTTCTGGAGTGTCCTAATGTGGCCCACCCAAAAGGTGATTTTGAGGTTTAATCAAGAAAAGAGGTGGGTTTTCCTCCCTCTTTCAAATAAAGCCAGCATGCTCAAGCAGGTGGGTCTCCGTGCAACACAGAGTTAAGGCATGGAAATCCTTGCCCCAGGATGTTACAGATGCTGAGAGTTGAGGGTTTTTTCTTTCTCTGGGAAAATCAAGATTAATGCTTTCAGCTGAGACCCCCTTTTCAGCTCTGTGCCTCAGTTTCCTTTCTTACCTGCTGTCTTTCTCTTTAGCCAGAGCAGGGGCTGCCTTACTTGTGCCTACATAGTGGAACACCAGAGGCATGGATGGGACCACTGGCCATCACCACAGTGTAAGACTGCATTCAGTGGGATTTCCAGGGATTTATGGCCATGAAAAAGGGTTTATCCAGCAAGGATGCAGCAAAAATATGCCTTGGTTTTGGGGCTGGTCAGTGTTTCCAGATGAAGGACAAGAAAGAAAAGCCTTTTGGGGACCATCACGCAGTGCGGCGCTGAAAGCAGCCTCAGGGAGCTTTCCATGCTCTACTACCTGGGTTTGCCTCATTCCCTGGAGCAAACAGCTCTGCCGCTCCCGCGTGCAGCTGTAATTTCTAGCCAAAGGTTATTTTTCACCAGTGAACTCGATGGCCCCATGGAAGGTTCCCAACCCAGAAATCAAAGCTGCTTATTTGCACAACAGCCATGGGGCACAGAGAGCAGCAATGGGCCTACCCCTAAGGAGGCTGCAGAAGCCAGCCCCCTTGGGTTTGCTGGCAGCATGTCCTTCACACATGCAAAATCAGTCTCCAAAAGGAGAGTGCAGAGCCCCAGAGACAGCAAACAGGATAAAGCACCAGCCACTCGCAACGAGAGGAGGATCAGCTCCTAATGACAGCATCATCTTCGCCTGGCTCAGCTGGAGATAAAAAGACGAACCATAAATCATACTGATTTCTCGTACCAAGATAACAGAGGAAGATTTGTCTCCAAAAGAAGCATCTTTTCTGCCTATGTGCCAGCAAAAGAAATCATTTTTCTGTCCGACTTTATAGAAAACTTCATTAAATACCCATCTGGCACCAGGCCAGAGAGCCACACTGGAAGCTGTGTTCATTGTCACAGCAGACTGATGCCAGACACTCCAGCAAAGATTTCAGCAGGGGAGACCTCCTGCGATGGTTTCGGGAGGGTACGCAGATCTCGGGAGGCACGGCTTAGTAAAAGCACCATTGCAGAGAGATCTGGCTTTTTGGACTTGATTAAAAGCAGGGGACTGTAGCCCCAAAACTGCTTTTGAAGTTTGGTCCTCATGTGGAGACAGAGCCCAGCAAGATCTCATTTTAGGGGTGTCTGGAGGATTGAATAATAGAGCAATTCTCAAGTGTTCGGATCGGAAATTTCATCTGGACCCTGGGAAGTTTTTTCCTGGCAAAAGCATCATGAGAACCAGTGTCTTCTCAGGACCAGCGAATTTCAGGAAATGAGAATTTCCTGATGAATATGTGCTCCCTGGAAAAACTCCTGGGGAGTCTTTGTATGCAAGGATGCCTTGAAAAACATAATCTGTCCTCCCAGTCCTGACATCCTCTGTGCTCTGAGAATTCAAAGCCCTGTCAGCATGTGCAGGTCCTACAGAGACTGAGAGTAATTACAAGTAGCAGGAGATCTGTTGATGGAAACGGAGAAATCTTTTCCCCGTGAACTCTATAAATTAGACTGAACAAAGCCATGGAAACGAGCCTGTACGGAGCAATCCTCGCTGACCAACCCTGATAGTCCAGCTGCCTGGTGGTTCACTGTGAGCCTGGGTGATCCCCTCCTTGTTGGAGCTCTCTGGGGCAGCAGTGGGGGCAGCTGGGACAGCAGAAGCCCCCAAACTAGCCACCATTGCATGGAGCCAGTCTCCAAGAGTTTTAAATTGATATTAAAATGAAAAAAGTCAAGCTCCCAGCTTCCCTAGGAAGTATGAGAAAGCAAATGCTGTAAGACAACACCAGGGAAGATGCTCCATACCCTTGGTCCATCTAGAAGGGGGTGCTGCTGCGGAGGATGAGCATCTCCTGTGGCTTCACACCACCCTGGGGACAGGGGCAGGAGTGTCACTCTGAGGCCATCCCAAATGAAGAGCTCTTTGCAGTCACCGGTCTGATAGCCGAGAGTTTTAGAAAACAAATATACGAGCCTCTCCTGGAGTATGTTGTAGGGGGGCAGCCAGCAGTGTCTGAGGGTCTCTCCCATGGATGTGAAAGCTCAGCTGAGCAGACAGCATCTGACAGCTGGAGATAACCAGCCTTTCAGCCTCTAGATTGACCACGTTTGCTATGGACTTATTGGAGACTAATGATATCAAAGGGTTTTTTTGGTGTGGTTGGTTGTTGTTGGTTTGGTTTTTTTTAACAGATGGGGGGTTTTCACAATGTTTCAGGGATACAAATTTCTAGGAGGCAAAAAGGCATCTTGATTAAAGCCATTGTTGGTACAAGAGTAAAAGGAAATAAACTAGCTACAAATAAAGTTGGGCAGGGAATTAGAAAACGCTAATTACATTTCATGTAATGTTTCTGTTTTATTCTTCCAGATGGAGAGGGAAGCTCATGGTCCAGGTTAGCGCTGGGCAGCTGCCATGGCAGGAATGCTGCAGGCTGCAAGTCCAGGAGGGCAGAATTGGATGCTCAGCAAACCCTCCTCTATGCTTTTCTCTCTGGTCCCACTTTTAAAAAAGAAAAATCCTTCCAGGGAGTTCTTCCTAATGGCCAAAAAAAATCCTTTCTGAAGGGAGCAGGTTTTCATTTTACACACATTGTCAGTGGAGCCTTCTTAGCCAGCTCATTTCCCAGGTCTTTAACCAGCCAGCCTGCCTGGAACAGAGAGATTTCCTCTCTTCTCCAATCACTTGGCTGCACATGGGAGAGAAGCCCTTTGACGAGGTGAATTTGCAAGCCTCTCAAATCCTCTTTATTCTCGCTGTGCTATCCCTCCTTGACTCATCTCCAGGAGACCATGTTGGGCTAAGCCCAGAAGGAGCATGGAAAGGTGATGGCACCAATCCTAGACACACACAAACACACACAGATACAGATTCCACCCCTTACCCGCACCATAAATTAAACACCATCTATACCCAGGGCTGGGTAGGATCAGCTAAAATAACCCAGTCCAGTCCTCCAGTACCCAAGGGGTGGAATTCAGAACAGCCCATGGTCTTCACCCACCCCAGACCACAAACCTGCTCCTCCTGTGTCCCTAATAAACTGGAGGCCTGTTCAGGTACACAGCTGGGGGTTAACACACACATGCAGAAAAAGGCAGCTAAATTGGGCTATTCCTGTGTTAGCCAAAGCAATGACAGCGGGAGTCTGCGGTGGGACCAGTGCTTAGGCAACCGGTGCTTCAATAAGCAACGGCATTCAAGAGGCAACATGAACTCATAGGGATGCTTTTTCCTTGCAGCTGCTTGCACTGTCTAAAATCAAGCAATTTTAGACATTGGGTTTGACAATTTTAGACAAATTTAGACAATTTAGAGAGTGGGGAGCACAAGGCAAAATGAATACAGACAGCCTTGGGGCACACATAGTCTGGGGGTAAGGGAGAAGGTGGCTGGTAGAGTGAAAGAGCAGGCAGGCCAAATGCTTACTGAGTGCAATCATTTTAATGAGTCTGTCTTCTCCAAATTCCACATGGCACACATGCAAATAGTAATTTTAAAAAAGACTCACACCAGAAATGCTGACTTAGAGAACAAGATACTCTCCCTGTCTCCACTACACAAAGGAGGCGCGAGATTCACATTAGTCACGGCCAATCACGGAGACAGACAGACAGACAGACGTGGAAATCCTGAAAGACAGAAAAAGGCAAAAGCAGGGCATTCATGCTTCAGAAGGCAGCAGATGTTCCCATGCCCACCTTGCTGTGCAGGCAGGCAGTTGTGGTCACAGCTTGGCATACAGACCCACCGCACCAGGGGATCAGAATCTCACTGGTCCTACATCTCTGCTTGCCCAGGCACAATCTCTGCTGGTTGTTGTCTCTTGGGTCCCAAGGGTGCCAACTCCCAGAGCAACACCAGCTTTACAGTGACCTGCACGTGCTGCGCAGGATGCACCAGGTGTCGGGGCTATGTCAGAGTTCCCTGTACGGTACCGGCTGGGATGCCACACCACCAGTGCGAACCAGGCTAAACTCCTAGACTCCCCGCAAAGTCCTGCTTCTGCCTCCGTTCCTGCCCAAGGGGCTTTTGCCTTCATTTGTATGGGATACGCCACTGCACGATCCATCACTGGTAGCATTTCACGGCGCAGCTGCAATACGGAGTGATTCCAGTACGCACACTCCAGGCTTGGCTTTCAAACCTTCAGCGAGTAGAGAAAAGAGTTGTGTGGTTACCACTTGGTGTCAGTATGTTTTTGGCTCCAAGCGCTCAAAGGAAAGTGCTGCAGTAACCGTATTCATGTGGTCAATGCCTCTAAAGGACTTCCAGCCTGTTGTGTGCTACTCCAAAAGGATAGTGAGCCAGCAAGCTGGGAATCAAACCTACATCGGCGAGCTGTTCTGTTTAATTGCTACAGCAGTTCCCGTGTGCCAAAGGGCAGCCGGTGCTGGAGGCAGAGCCCACCCGTGACAATGAGCTCTAATGGAGAGCGTGCAGAGATCAGACCATACAGATTCACCCATCTTCAAGCAACATCCAGACTCAGGTGTGCCAACACCAACGTGCTGCTTGGCAATGTGTACATCTTTAACGCAGCTTTCAGTGCAGTCGGGAGAAGGTTTTCGCTCTCGCACAGGCAGGGAGCTGAGCAGTAGCACAATGAAATTATTTGCCCAGGACCTGGAGTCTGTACCAGAGACTTGAAACCACATCTTCCCAGGCCCACACAAACATCCTTCTCCTAAGCCTGCTTCTGCCCCTCCTAGCCAGTAGACCAGCCCTGATAAAATCACAGGGGTAATCCCCTGGTGTAGAAGCAGATGTTCAAGGCAGGGAACTGTTGGAGCACTCAAGGAGGACCCACAGCAAGAGAGTTTGCTTGCCTCTCATCAAGGAATGAAATTCAACCTCATCCTACCCCAGCTCATGAAGGGGACATCAGCTGCACAGCAGCTCCCCAGAGCAACCAGGACACCTCATGCATGGGCTGTACAGCACCTTGACTCTTCTCTCCAGGTCCCCCATGACCCCACATGCCACCACGCAACTCAGCACACCAGCCATACAGCTCTCAAAGCCCGGCCATGCAGAGGTCTGCTGGTGGCCCATGGCCACGTCACAACCTCTCCCTCTGCTCCTCCTCCTCCTTTCCCTGCAGCCCTCCCACCTCTCCAGACACCCATTTCTGCCGGCTGACACCTCAGGGCTCTGTTGTCCTCAGCCTAGCAAACAGCTGGCGCTGGGCTGAATGGGAACCATTACAGATGGGATGTGACGCAAGAGCTGGCTGAAGGAAACATAACAAAGGCCACAGAAAACCTGAGTGGTGGGCGGCATGGACTGGTTGCTGGTCCTCCTAATCTGGGAAACTTGGGGCATCAAAGGGAACCAGCAGGGTGCAGGATGAAAATAAACCAAGGATAGAGAACTTTTATGGCCTCTCATGAAACTGCGCAACTCCCCGCTGCAGGATCATAAATAATGAAACCTCACAGACATTCAAGGCGCAAAGGGATTATTTTGTCAAGAAGCAATCCATTCAGGGCTACTGAATACAGGCACCACTTCCAGCTCAGGAAGCTCCTAAGCAATAGTGCATTGGAGGCTAGGAGAGCATTTTGGGCAAGCAACACCCTGGGTTTGCCCCAGCTTTATGCTCTTCTCCAGACCTTGCTCTTGGCGTTGTCAGAAATTGGATGCTGGGCTAGCTGGGCCTTTGGAACGATCTGGTACGATTACTCTTGTGTCCATAAGACTTCCTAGTCACTATGAGTCCCAAGACCCCTATTTCAAATATAGAATTTCCATAAACAGAAAACCTATGCAGCTGTTCCTGCTCAAAATCCATCCTTCTGGTGCTGCCTCCCCACATACGGGTCCTGCCTAGCACATCTGTCCTTCTCTACACTGGTCCCACATCTCATAAAACATGTGAACAGCCCCTACAGGAGTCAGAGCAATGGCCCATCAGCACAGTGCTGTCCTCCCAGCTGGGGTCACCCAGGGAAGAACACAAAGCCTTTGCAGCAACGATTTGCAGCATCAGATCAGGGAGATGGGGTGTCTTTGCGTTGAACAGCTCTTGATCAGTTCTCTTCTGCAAACACAGCCCGTTGCTTTGCAAGCCCATGAGCACACCGAGCAGCCAGTTTCCTGCAGCAAGGAGGTCCACTCCTGATTGCCCACTCTGTGTAATGGATCTTCAGGGAAGGAGATACACTCACCACCTTCTAGCACAGCTATGCTGAAGCCCATACAGTTATTTGCCCCCTGCTGCAAGCTGATGTGTGTCCCAGGCCAGCCTTCCACAAAGAGATGGAAAGGAAAGTGCCTAGCACTTGGTACATAATCGTTGCCCAAAAATTTAATTTGCAGGCTCCTGCCAGTCTCTGGTTACTCGAGGAGCTTATCCTCGAGGATTCAGCTTGGCTGACCTTCTAAGATACCTACTGCACTGAGCAGCACAGTGATCAAATAATCAGTTGATCATCAAACTGATTAAAACAAGAGGAAAATACCGGTGCCAATTGTGATCCTTGTAGATTTGCCGTCTCTTAGAATAGGTGGTAAATCGCCCAAATGAAGGCAAGATGGGGCAAGGATTTTCAAGAGAGGGGAGATTGTTTCACACTGCTTTTTCAATAGCAAACACATAGCTTTGTCCCTACTGCCAAAAAGCCTGGCACTAAAAATGCTGAAATCTTGTAACTGAGTGGCAGCAAGCTGTAATTTACTGCATTCCTGCTTCTTTTATGTTCAAGAATTGCTTCACTTCTGAGAAGAAAGAGCTGTCATTTGTCAGCCCTGCGTAGCCCCTCCTTCCAGCCCTCACATTTCCATGTTATGCTAGACAAATTAATTCAGCCCTCTTCCTATCTGCTCCCCCAAACAGCCTGTGTCTTCCCAGGAACTGAGAGTCAACCTTTCACAGCAACATCATCATCAATTTTCTTTTAGAAAGCCATGTAATGGGCATGTTCCTTTCAACAAAAATCCGGAACTTCTCTGCTGTTGTATCCACCTCCCTTAAAATGATCCAGAGGTACCTGTCTGTCTGCTGGCTTTTCACAAGGACCTTTCCCACACCTCTAACCAATGGTGCATCACAGATCTCCAGCCCACCCATCGCACATCTGGCTGGCTGCTAACAAAAGCTCTGCCTGGGTTTAGGATGCAGCCAGGTCCCTGGGCAAGTTGAGCTGTATTGCCTCTCCTCCTGTGGTGTACTTGGCCACCGGCCCATTGCCTTCCATGGTGAAGAGCTTGCAAGTCTTCGTGTTCTCATGAACTGGCGTGGACTTTTTCGAGGAGATGGGGGAATTTGTGGGGCTCAGCTGAACGGCAGTGGTATCCTGCACTGTGTGCTCGCTAGTTTCAATTTCAAAGGCTGTGTTGCCAGGTTTGATGAGCCCAATGTTGGAGCCTGGTTTGGATTTCCTGGCTCCATGAGCTGGAGGCCTGCGGCTGCAGATGCAGCAGGCACCAAAGAATGTGAAGGCCACCACCAGCAAGATGGGTCCGATGATGATGGGAGGGTTGTTCACAGGGAGGAAGGTCCCAAAGGCAAATGCTCCCACTAAAGTGATGTTGATCCCTGCTAGCATGATGCAAAGTCCACAAGCGCAGCAGAGAGCGGGGGAGGGGAGGCCCTGAGGTCGTGTCTTTTTCTGGGTGGGTTTCTGGGACAAAGAGGCGCTGCTCTTCTCACTGAACATGTTGAGATGAGTCTCAGAAGTTGCTTCAGTCCTGGCTAGGTGTATACTGTATTGAGAAGGCTAGCTCTGGTCTCCTGCTGCCTTGAAATCCCTGGAGAGGAATAAAAAAGCATGCAGCTGTTAGAGCAATAAACCAAAGGCCCCTTACCATCACCATTCATGGTGACCAGAATCTTCTCTGGGTTTGCTGGTATCAGCAACCAAATACAAATCCAAGCTTGCTCTCAAGTCTGGGCTCTCCCTGTCCATGGTGGCCACGTGCAGTCAGCCTCAGGCTGGAGCACTAAGCCCAGCGTGCTCAACACCCTTTGCCATCCAGATGGATGACACCCAAGTGAATCCAACCACGTGATGGCCCAGAGCCTACGCTTGGCTCTGCCTAAAGTCTGAGCCACAGCCCAGCATTGCAGCAGCATGGCTGGACAGACCCACATCACGAGCTCTGATGTTTCTCACATGGGTTTGAGACGTGCTGCATACACCTCTTGATGCTCCCTCTACTCCATCCACCCTTCCCTTAAAATACAGGTTCTTCAGGACAGGCAGTATGTCCCGCTGCCCATTTGGGCAGTAGCTGGTTTCACAGCGTTTGTCATCACCCACACAACACCTGCCCAAAGTAAGAGACCACAGTACTGCTCTGAACATCCCTCACTGCAACATGAGTGCAACATATTCTTTGATGGGTAAAGGTCCCAAATGGTAACAGAAAGCGGGACTCTGCTCCACACCTCAGTTGTCCAGTAACTGAAACCAGTCATCCAGGTTGCCTTTCTAGCCAGTGGAGAATAAAAGGTCACTGAAGATGATCCAGAACATCTGAGAAAAAATGTCCACAGTGGAGGGCTGAGCTGACTACAGAGGGAACCTTGGAGATCGAGCAGTTAGGAGATCGAGCAGTCAGCAGTTCGATGTTCAGTGAGACAAACTCCATCCACAGATACTGAATGACTTGCCATCAGTCACAGAATTCTAGGATAAAATAGAGCAAATGTAAGTGTTTTGCCTGCAGGACCACGTTTTCTACTATGCATCAAACCCCGTTCGGTGTGATCACAGGAGATCCCATAGAAGGGAGCAGGGAAGCTTGTTTGCCTCAGCAACTGTAAAACCAAACGTGTGTAAGGTTCTTGCACAAGCGACACCAGCTCCTGGATGGAGGCTCATGGAAACTGAGACAATGAACCTGTAAAAGAGCACGTGTGGGGGTCTGCCTAGCGTGGAAGGCAGGAACACACAGCCCTGACTGACAACAGCAGCTTCTCCATGGAGGAGATTGCTGGATGTGATAAGAGCTGGCTTTGTGTTCCCCATACTTTGCTGGGAAGCCAAACTGCCAGCAGTTTGTAGGCGATGCCTTTGATTTTACAGGCAGGAGAGCATTTCTCTTCCCAGCCTGATTGCAAACAACAGCAGTCTGCTCTCTCCTGCTCCCCTGCCTGGCTTCCTAGCTGCTTCCCTCCTCTGCTGTCAAATCACTTCCAAAAGGGTTGCTGGGGGGGGGGGGGCGGGCGGAACTGGCACTGCACAGGTTTCTGCTGTAAGAGCCAAGAATCACTGCTGTGCTATTAACACTCTGCAGCCACTAAATTAAAAAAAAAAAACCAACCCATCACCCTGAAACATGCCAGTGGGATCAGCTGGGCATTTTCAACATGTTTCCTTGGTTATAAAATTTTCCTGCACTTCCAGCTGAGGCAAAGCCCTCTGCTGCTCTAGCTGGTGTCATACCGCGCTTCCTTCGCTTAGGCTTTTGTTTAGACCTGAATGAAGTGCAGCAGTGAACTTCCAGCGAAGTTCCTATTCAGCTGAGACATCAGATGGAGCTGACAGGGACAGACACACGGAAGGATTAAATCCTTTCTCATCAGGGGATGCCTGACTGGGGAGGAGAATCTCTGCAGGCAAAGACTGTTCAGTAGAACTGAAAGCGTTAGAGAGCAAAAGGGCATTTTCTCCATTAGCCAGGCTAAACACATACACATATGTTTCTCCAGCAATGCCCTTTTGTTCTGCTCAGGAACCCTGGCACACTGATGTGAGCTAGAGCCTTGATTCTGCCTCCTGGACCAGCAGCAAGATAGCTTCTGGTTAAAGACGCACACGCACTGTTCTCAGCCCAGCTCTTACAGATGCCAGCCTGAATCTTTGGCACACAGAGGCTGCAGGCACCCCAGTGTGGCTCTGTCCCTCAGTTTGCTCTACATCCCCCCCACTGCAAAATGCTCAGCAGGGAAACGTGTGGCTCCTCATGGTTAAATCATATCACAGATTCACTCCACCAGGTTTCTCCTTCCTGATGCCTCATCACTCACCTGCTTCCACCCTGCAAGAATTCCCCTGCATGGGCGAGCCGGGCTGCCATCACAGCTGCTGGGCTCTGTCAGGATGTACAAACCAGCCACCTGCCCTTGCTCCTCGGCACGGCAGAGACCAGAGGTCATACTCCCACCCGGATTTTCAAGAATAGCTTCAACCTGTTGCCCATCACATCTGTCAGTGGTCACCTGCAGTCGCTCCAAAGAGACCATGCCAGTTTCTGGCTGCTTTCAAGGCTGCAGCGATATCACCCTGTACAGTCCCTGGTAGCTCATTTCTCTGCTTGACAATTTTTGTTCATCGTTACAGCCCCGTGAGCGTAGGGGCTTAACCTTGGGCAAAATCCACACTGGACCTCCCCAGGCTGTAACAGGGGAGAACGGGGATAAGAGGGCTCTTTCAGGTACCATCACAATGATACACCAGGGCAGCCCATCCAAGGACAGCTCACCCCAGCAGGTAAAAGAGAACCATAGATCCGCTCTGGAAGGATAAATGACATGAGAGAATGATCCAGCTGGACTCAGGGTGGGTACAGTCACCATCTCCTTCCCAGGCCTTCATGGCCGCTTCCCAGAAGAAGAGAGGACCAGCTCTACAGTACAGAAATAGGGCTGTGGCACATAAGGACAGAGACCTCTCACCCTGCAACTTGACTGGAGAAGACGCTGGCTGCTCCTTGGGCCACCCTAGGACAGGCAGACAGCTCCCAGGTTGTGCCCAGGGACACAGCCACCTGCCTCCTGGCAAGCAAAGAGGGAAGAAAGGAAGTTTGCAAATAAACCACCGCGGCTAAAGCAGTGCTGAGTAGCTTGCCAGGAGTCACCGTCCTAGCTTGGGTGTCTGGGGATGCATTAGTATCAGCCTGCACAAAAGGTCAGAGACCAGAGCAGGCAGTGTGACAGACCCCAGGGCCCTGGACCTCCTCAGATACATCTGCGGCCGCAACACCGGCGCCTGTCAGTTCCAAGGGCCAGGTCTAACACGAGGGCTGTGACACTGCCCGAAGGGTGAAGCTGTAGCGACAATAATCCGAGGGTTTGTGTTGCACACCCTTAGGTGGGAAATAAAAGCACCCGGGGGTGACTGAGGGAGCAAGCCACCAAACCTGCTGAGATGGCATCAAAGAACAGCACAGGGAACCAAATCTGCCTCAGTCACATTATGTATATGGAAATATACCCAGAACCATGGGACAGAGCTAGCTGGAGCGGTCAAAAATAGAGCCAAGGTTGAGATCTCACATGAACTGTACGAGAAATTCTGGGACCTGTCACACCCTTTCTATAGCTGCACCATAAGGGTTCTGGTCATGCTATGTCCAAGACAAAACCTCTTTCCCATCCTCTTTGCTTGGGACACCTACACGGTGTAACAGACCTTTCCCAGCAGAAAGCAATGAAGACACTGGAGAATCTAAGGGGAGCCCTGCTTGCAGTGGGGACCTCTCCCATCAGCCTGAGGACAGAAGACCTTGGAAGATAGCACCATCACAGGGCTAGGACATGACCTGCACATGCACCACGGCGTAACCAACAGTACATCCCGCCGTACTCAGTACTGGTGAGGCTGCACCTCGAATACTGTGTTGAGTTTTGGGATCCTCACGACAAGAGGGACGTAGAGGTGCTATAACATGTCTAGAGATGGGTAACGGAGCTGGTGAGGGGTCTAGAAAGCAAGTCCTATGAGGAGCAGCTGAGGGAACTGGGGCTGTTTGGCCTGGGGAAAAGGAGGCTGAGGGGAGACCTTATCACTGTCTACAGCTCCCTGAGAGGAGGCTACAGCCAGGTGGGGGTCGGTCTTTTCTCCCAGCTAACAAGTGACAGGACACGAGGAAATGACCTCAAGTTACATCAGGGGAGGTTTAGATCGGTTATTGGGAAAAATTTCTTCCCTGAAAGAGTGATCAAGCATTGGAACAGGCTGCCCAGGGATGTGGTGGAGTCACCACCCCCGGAGGTGTCCAAAAAACATAGATGTGATGCTTAGGGACATGGTTTAGCGGTGGTCTCGGTAGTGCCGGGTTAATGGTTTGACTTGATGGTCTCAAAGGTTTTTTCCAACCTAAATAATTCTATGACTGGGAACATTCAGAAAGCAGATCGCCATTTGCTCTTCTCTTGATCTCCATATAAAATATCAGGGATTATACACAGGGGATTCCTGCTGGAAAACCAGATGAAATGGGGATGAGAAAGCCAGTAAACAGTGGAGGATCAAGCAAAAAAACAAACCAAAGCCACACAATGCCTTACACCATCCTCTACCTGATAAGACCCTGCAACAACACAAAGCCCATCTTTATTCTGATTGCCACGTACAACAGAAACATCTTTGTTCTCCTGTCATCTCGTAGAGCCCACACTGATGCTGTGGGGAGTAGGGTCCCTCTCCATTCCCTTTGCAGCCACAAGACCTCACTGACGTGGGTCAGCTCCCACTGCTGTCCTGCCTGACGATATCTGCCAGCTTTTACCTTCCAATTCAGCAAAGTTAATGGGTTCAAAAATGACAAAATTTCCAGCCAAATTATTCTGTCCAAAATGACCAACTTCCTTTCCATCAGGAGTGTGAAAAGTTCTCTTTGAGCTCTCTGTGTGAAACAGGTTCTTTTCTTATCAGTTGGCGTCTAGGTTTTTTCTCCAAACAACATTTCAGCTTGAAATGCATTACTGCCGAGCACTGCTACACAAAAATATCTATCTGTATCTCCAAGCTACAGCCACAGAAATCCAGAGGCTACAGTGATTCCTTCCAGGGCAATATCCATGCCTCCCTATATTCTCAGGGGGACAAAGACAGACTTTCACAGCTCCAAGAGCTCCTGGAGCTCAAAGGGCATACTGACATATTCAACCAGCATTTTAGGAGCATCATTTAAAGCCACACCAGCATGCACAGCTAAGCACGCTTCCCTCAGTTGTAGTGAGGAGAATCGAGTTGTCATCCTTTCCACACCATCTCACTGCAGCAACACAGCCAAAATATTTGACAGAACCCAGATGAGTCTCCTTTCTAGAGGTGTGATGGCACAGTGAAATAATGACAGTGATCAGCAAACAGAAACCGCAGTCAGACAGCTATAACCACCCCCTGCACACGGAGAGACTCTCTCACACACACACACACGCACCCTTTAGCTATCGGGAGAAGCAACAGACTTTTTCCCTGGGCAAAGTGCTGGGGAAGTCTCCGGCAGGGCTGGAGAGACCCCCAGTGTCTGGAGGGGATGGGCACTTACCTGGGCTGGAGCGTGGAGCAGGGGAAGGCGATGGAGGGAGCGGGTGCCCCGGGTCTCCCCCTCACCTTCAGTCGGGGCTGGCAAAGCCGCGGCTAGCCCCAGCAGGGCCGGGGCTGGAAGCCCAGCTGTGTAGGAGAAGGATCTCGCATACCTCCTCCTCGCCTCACCGAGCTCGGGAAACTTTGCTCGGGTGCCCGGCGAGCCCCGAGCGCTCCCCGGGAGAGCTCAGCAGGCTCGGTGCGAGCTGGGCTGCCTTCTCCCCCCACTTTCCTCCATCCCCTCGGAGGGTGCCGTCCTTCTCCTCCTCAGGCAGACGGGGGTCCAGGCACAGCATCGCCGCCCCGCCGCATCCCCCTCCAGCCCGCGGTGCCAGCGAGGCGCAGCCCCGCCGCCTCCCCCGCTGACCGGCCGGCGCTCGCCCGCTCCCCGCCGCCTTCTTCTTCCTTTTCTACTCCAAGGCTGCAGCTCCCGCCCCCTCCAGCTGACAGCGGTGCCCGGGGCCCAAGAGCTCCGCTTTTCCCCGGGGAGAAGCAGAGCCCCGGAGCGCTCCCGGCCGAGGGGCCGCCCCAGCCCGGCCCCGGCCCCCGGGGCGGGGAACAACCGCCCGCCGCGGGGAGAGGGGGGGGAACCGCCGCCGGAGCCCGGCAGCGAGATGCAGCCTCTCCGCCTGCTGCAGGGAGCTCTCACACGCGAGAGGTTTGAAATGCACGTTACAAATTAAAAATAAAAAAGAAAAATACAGCTGGTGTCCGGGTGCCCTTGGATCCTGGAGGGATGCTGGAGAGACGCCTCGCTGAGCGGCCGGCGGTGAGGGGTGCTGAGACAGGACCTCCCAGAGCTGGAAATGTTCAGGGTGTGGGAGCTGGCAAATAAAATAAACCGACCCGTCCTCAGATGCAAAACTAATGTTTTTAAGCGGCAATCAGATCTCAGGTACGCTTAAAGGTACTTGCTCTACAACACACCTGATGCCAGCCCCGTGGCAAGCGTAGCCAAGATCTCAGCTCCCACATTAAGAAGCCGGTCACCAGCTGTTTGCAGTTAGTGACTGCAGGGAACAAGGCAAATGGCAAGTTACACACTGGATGGGGTATAGGTAATTCTTCCACAGCTTAAGCACGTGCCCTCACCTGCTCTCCATGCCCAAAACTGCTGTAACCAGCCTGGGTGCTGCCAGAAATAACCGACCAGAGGCTCTTCTCCAGCTTGTTGCAGAAGAATCCTGTAACGAATCGGGCTGGAGCTGACTGAACATGAATCACACTCCCCTCTTTTTTAAACGATTGCTTTCATGATCTCCAGAGAGAAGGAGAAAGGTAACATGGAGATGCTGAAAAACAAAGGTCAAAGAGACAAATCACTGAAGAGGAATGAACACTTACTTCTCTCTATTCTCCAGGCACTACTCCAGCTTGAGTATTCTTAGTACAGCAGCATCCTCTACTGCATCGTATTGCATGTCACCTTACAGGTCGTCCTAGAAATTCAGGCAAAAACAAGCTTTGAAGAAAGGGGTTCAGCCCCTGCTGAGGAAGAAAACTCTCTCCTCCTTAGCCTGGGTAATGCCAGCAGCACACTGCATCATCACTTGAGCAAGAAGGCAGGAGAAAAGCAGTGCTGATCAGGTATGTTGACTGCCTGGGCTTCCAGAAAGAACCAATTGGGAAATCTCATTTCAGACCTTTCCAGAGATGCAGTGTATCCCTCCAGGGATTCCCTGGCCCTGTAACATGAAGTTCAACATAGCTCAGTGTTCTCTTCCCCGCCAGAAAAGCGATGATGGGAGAGCACATGGCGGAAGATTTTCTGGAGAAAGTCTCCACATGGCACGTGTGAGAGACAGTTCCACACGTGGCAGAACTAGTGTTTCATGTTTGCTGACTGTTGCTGGGTAGAAACCAGAGTGGCTGAACTCGTTCTTGGTGTGGCTCCACATCGCTCAACGGAAACGGCCATAAGCCATGTTGATTTAGGAACAGTGGCTGTCAGAGGGAAAGAGACTGCCAGGGTCATTGATTCGAGTCCCCTGCTATCACATTGTATAATAGCATCCATACGGCGCTCAAGCTCCAAAGGGGGCCAATTAATACCAAATGACCTGTGAGCTGTTCCCTAATTGCAAAAGGCAGCAATGAAGGCAGCCGTGCCCGCTTCAGGTTGGCTGTCGCATGACTCCATCACACTTTCTGCTTAATGGTCCATAAACCCAATAAAAAGGCTTTACTGAAACACTACATATTTAGGGCTCCACTGAAGCAATAATTCTGAGTTTTGCATATGTGGCCCTGACAACCTGGCAGACTGCATTCACGTGATTAAAACCACTGCTAATTCAAGAACTAAAATTAAAGGCTAGATTTCCCACTGGTATAAATCAGAGCAGATTCATTGCCTTGCAGAGTTTTGATAGCTCACAAGCATTCATGATTTGCCAAGTGGGTTTTGCCAGACTGATGGCTGACGGCTCCCAATTTCAAACTTGCCAGGAACTGGGAAAACCTGTGGTTTTTACAGACAAGATCCGAAGCCTCAGCTAACTAGGAATGGCATACCTCTGGGAGAAGCTGTTTGTTCCCAGCTTCTGCTGAATTCAGAGATTAGTTTAAGTCAGAAATTTCCGACCGAGAGGCAAAATTGCCTGCCTGCCTTTTCCTATTGTCAGTTCCTGACTCTGGTTTACATGACAAAGAAATCTAGCTCAAGCACTCTTGCCACCCAAAGGCTGGGCTTCAGTGTCACCACCTCCCAGTCTGAAGCAGGTCAGAATGGTGACTACCACATACGAAGCCCTTAGACATCCTGCTGGTTTTGTGTGGTTTCTCTCTGCAAGAATAACTGAAAAAAGGTGGGAAGGGTAAGGGTGATCCATACTTTCATAGAGAATTCAAAGGATTATTGTTGGGACTGACACTGGAGTCAAAGTGTGTGAGCAGACCCATGCTTACAATAAGAGCAGCACACCCACAGCCCAATTCCCCCACACGACAGGACCAAAAAGCAGCAGCCTGTGATGCTGCCTGCTGAACCATACCCATCACACGTGGAGCATGTGGGAGACAGAAAGTGCCTGGAAGTTTATGGTCCAGTAAGATCATTAGACAAAGGTCAGTGCAAAAACATCCCCCTGCAGATTTCCACAAGGCTTCCCAGAACTGGCACCGCTCTGTGCATTTACACTGCAGTTGCCTTTTAAGGGAAGGAAACGAGACTGAATCTGCTGTTGCTCCAAACCAATTCTAAATGCCACCACACCTGTCCCAATGTTTGCACTCCAGCAGGATCCAGCTCTGTCTCATGGCTCTGTGCTGTCTCTGGCAGTTTAGAAGAGGGCAAATTTCTGCAGCAATGTTCATCTGTCTATAACAGCAAGTACAGAAAGATAGAAGCAAAAAAGAAGTTAGTATTTGTCATTCCTAGAGGCAGCTGCGAAATTACTGTGCAGCGGATTTAAACCCATGAAGGAGATGCCTCCTTGTACTGTGTGTAATTAAAATCACAGGACTCCGCTGTGCAGAACAACAGTATTAATGTGCTCAGACCCAAAACACAGATGCAACTGGACCTGTCAAACACAACAGATCAGCTGCAGCTTCTGGCTTGCAATGTCCCTGCGTTTCTGAGCACTGGGAATAGCCTGAAGGGGAAAGCTTGCTCTAGGTTTGCCATGGTCCTTGCAGTCTAAGCCTCTGCTATTGACAGCTGTTGAGGCAGAATAGGGAAGGTAGATTATTTTTTACCTAGTCCCATATGACTGTTGTCACATCAGGAATGAAGCTTTTGTTGTTTGTGAATGTAAACCCAAACTGGCTTTTCTGATCAGAGAGACTTGGCAGCCACATTTCACACCTAGTCTCCTTCAGGACAACTGCAATATCCAGCATACTCACTGCATCTCAGCAGGGATAGCTCCTACTTTTACTCTGCATTACTTGGGAGCCTTATTATCACCTGCAGCACTGTCTTCATCACCTAAAGCATCTGGGCCAGCTGTTCCCAGATTTGTTAGCAGATGCTCCCATCCCCATGCATGTGCATGCTGTACATACAACACTTTCAAAGCAGGGATCAATTAACCCCCAATTAACCATTTTAGCCAAAGACTGTAGGCAGAATACCTTTATTTCCTCATCAGGTTGCATCTCCTCAGTGTGCTGGCAACTCCTCACCTGTAGAGCACTGAGCCCAGCTGAACCCATCAAGCCCCTCCATTCAAAGAGCTGTGACCTGACATGGACCCAACCTCTCTTGCACAATCCACTCATGCCAAGACTCCCACACACAGTCTTGAGGAAGCTGAAATCAGAACAGGACAGTGCTGGGAGACAGACTGAGAAAGGTATAAAAGAGTTGTCTTTGTGCCACACTGCTTGGGATTTGGGCCCCGGACAGAATGGGGATCTCAGCTGGGCAGTCAGTGGGTACCATCAGCCTGATGTCCAGCATCATTAAAGCTTTGCCTCTACCCTCTGATTAGATGATCTACTTCCATAGCACCTTTGTGGTTTGTTGGGGTTTTTAAAAATAATCTAGAGATCATTTTCCCTCCCTTCACACAAACAAACAAACAAACAAACAAAGGTTCTAGATATTCAAACAAGTTCCTCCTTCCTATGTCACCCTCTGGAAATACTGAGCTGAAAGTTAGCAGACAGAAAGCATCTGTGCCAGTGGCTGTCCTGTTACACAAACAGTACAGTAATTTTTTATGAAGCTTTCTCAAACAGGAAGACATCAATGGGTCAGTCATCAGCAAGAGGCAAATATTTTTAATTACCTTGCAGGGAGGGTTATGTCTCCTGTGGTTAATTCTCAGAGATTCCCACTGGCAAACTAATTAGCAAGCAGCTTCACTGGAAGAGCAGGCCTGAAGTTATATGACTTTATTCACCCAGGAGGCAAACACCCAATTCATTCTCCTCTGTCACATCCTGGACTTCCCTGCTAGCCAGATCAGACCAAAGTGTAGCTAATGTGGAAGAGACAAAAACACATAGTGTGCCCATTAGGAACTCTAGCTCATCATTTCAAGTGCAGTTCATCAGAGACCTCAGCGTTACATCTTCTTCTTTAAAAGAAGTGGTGGTAGAGATTTTAGTCCAAGGGCTGTTGGCTCCTCACAAACTGAAATTTGAGTGTGTGTTAATATATTATACTTTATACACTGTATATTACATATGACATATTATAATTCTTTTCCTTATCTTCCCCTTCTTCTCCAGGAAGAAGGCACAAATACGTCTGATATGCATTTGAGCTGCCAAGGTAATTAACAGCCTTGATGGGGTAGGAGTCGTGATAGCGAGGTCCTGATCCAGCAGAGCACTTAAATACATGCTTTTTCTAGGTACTGGCCTATTGACTTCAGTGGGACTACTCACGAGCCTTACGGTAAGTATGTGCTTTCTATGGTCAGTACCTTCGCCAGATAAAGCAGAGGTTACACCACAAGAACCAATGATGTACATGGGAATACAGTCAGGCCCCACACATGAAACATCACGTGAACAAAGAACTGCCCTTCCAAGAGCATTTATGGTCTTTGTTGGGATTACATCTTTGGTGAATTTAAGGACGTTTCTGGGGATGGGATTTAGGTGGTGTCACAAAGCAGCAGTGGTGAACGGGGCTTTTGACCATGAAGAAAACCAGAAATTATGGTATCTGAAAGGAAACAATCAAATGTCATGTGCCCTCTGAACTCAATTCTGGTGGCTGAGTCAAAAGTACAAGAAAGGGGGCAGCCATCTGTGCCGCCCTGAGACCAGGTAACCTGCCACATCACTTCAGCCTTGGGAACCACATCCACCAAGCAGTCTGCTGGCCTGCCCACAGCGTCTTCCTGCCCATCTAGTACTTATGTATCCCATTGAGCAAGGTACCACTGTCCAGTTGAGCCATGCGTGATATCAGAGGCTGATTGCAAGCATGCTCACTGGTGCAAATATGTTCATTTTGCTCATCCACATGGGGAAAAGGACTCACATGGTGATTTAGACCATCAAAATCTACTTCTTAGCGGAGACAGGCTAAGCTAGTTACCATAGGTAAAATAATGGATTAGAGCTTTCCACATCTTGATAATTTCACCGTTTTCAATGGTGCCCCCATTCGACTTGTCCCTGGACATGGAAACCAAAACCCCATTGGAACAGATGTGATGTTGCTTTGTAAGCCAGCAAGAAGAGACTTAATTTGTGCCTGTTATATCCACCTGACAGTCAATTTGTAGCATGCCAGACCGCAAGAGATACTATTTACTATGAGCATAAATCACATTACTCTAGCCAGTTTGGATTCCTGGAAACTCGAGCTTTGAGGGATGTCAGACTCAACATTATCAACAGATGGTGTTTCTGTCTGAAGAGAAGACATGTCCTGGATCATCCTGTCGCTGCTTAGGGCACTGATGCTCTTGTTTCTCACCCAACAGTCTTCACCTAAGGGCTGAGGCTTTACATAGCAACACACGGTCTGCAAGGATGATCAAGACCTGGAAATACAGTGCACTGTACAGGCAGTGCAGAAAAGCAAGGTTAGGGTGATGTAGTTCACGTCCCTTCAAAATATTTAACACCTTGGACACAGGTGTGCTCTCTTGAAAGTTTTTGTGACTCTTGAGGCCCTCATGGCTCAACCTGCAGTACAACAGTGGGACACCTCACAAGGTAAGTCCTTAACTCTTCAAAGCAGCTAAATAAGCAAGACTGAAGGGAAAATTAAAGATAAGAATTGGGAGTCCTTATTCATCCTTACGTGAAGGTCAGTGGGTATCTTATCCTCAACTGCAGGGTGCATAAAAGCCCAGACTGCTTGGATCCTTCTGTGGTTTAGACAGATCTCATGTAACTTCATGGAAGTTGTTGCAGTGACTTCAGTGAGGTGTGCACAAGGTCTGTAGGATGCTGCCTTGTGAATATTTACCCTCTGGTAGAGAGCAGATGTCTGCAGCTTCCATGTGGGATATCAAGTTATAACACGGCAAAGCACAGATCATTAATCACATCCTTAAATGAAGTGATTATAAGGTCATCATGTCAAACACCACCTAGCATCGTTGTGCCTGTACAAGTTTTATTTTACACAGGGCCTGATGAAGCATCTGTTTAAAACACTTGACTCCAACTCATCTGCTCTGCTGCAAAGCCTCTCTCCTAATGCACTTAATCTTTCTGCCTCTCAGGTCCTACAGAACCCTCCCAGCATCATCACCACACGCAGCGAAGAGGTTCTCCTCTCACTCAAAGTGCCTGCTGTCAGGGTGAGTTCAGCTTTCAGACAATGCAGACCAGTAGTGCTGTGTTTGTCTGCAGCAGACACAACCCCGCACCAGACCCCATAACTACTCACTGGTCCCCAGGGAGTAACTGCCTCTTGCAGGTTTGAGATTAGCTGTGTGTGGTAGACATCTTTTTGCCTTCAAAACCAGGATCCAGAGGAGGGAAAAAAAATCCCGTAACTATGTGTCATGAAAACTATGGCAGCTCACACATGATTAATTCAGCATGGTTTGGAGTAAGATCCTTAGCAGAAAGCAGCACTGTAGTCATATAACCCTTGCAGAGTTTTATTTATAGTAGCTGAAGACAGAGGTGAAGAACCTCAAGTCAAACAAGTTTTGTCTCCTGCAAAGAGCAGTCGCCAGTGTTTGCCCTCAAGGCAACCAAATATTTTCTTTCAAGCAACTGGCACAGAACAGAGGTTCTGATTTCACAATGCCATGCATAGACTGATGGGATTCATAAACCAGTTAATTAGGAAACATACTTCTCTCTTGCAGCACACACCATTTCAGAGACGAACCAGCAGGTGATGGTACAGGTGAGTTCAGAGCAGTAGAATCTAGATGAGCACTACCAGCCTGTAACTCTGCCAGCAGATACGAGAAAGCGTTACCCAGCTACTACAGTTAAGTGGACAACTGATGGGACAGGAGCTACAGAGGTGCCTTTCTGTAGGCAGGTTTTAGTGCTATTTAATTCTAGAAGTCACTGAAACCACCCTATATCCCTTTCCCCATCCCACACACAGACTGCGCAGATACAGGGAAAAGCTGTCTCAACCATCAGTGAGATGCTGATAACTCCTGACCAAGACCAGGTAAGAATTAAGCACGGGGCGCTCTGCTATCATCACCACCAGGGTAACATGAAATTCTGATTAAATCTCACATCCTCTTCAGCAACACTTGCAGAGCTGAGAAATCATACAGTGTCATTAGAAGCAGATGTTGTTTACAGGAGCACTTTTCCAGTACCACAGATGTGGTCAGAGCCAGACACCCCTTCCCTCATCACCTTTCAATACGCTTTTTGTAAGACTCACATTTCAGCCCTTCCACAGAGATCAAGGACCAAAGGTGCCAGGTGCTACATAAACACATGGATGTAAGGAATTTCTGCCTCAAAGAGGGAAATGGTAATACACACATCTGGCAGAGTGTGAAACTGAGGCAGAGAGGCTATGTCAAGGTGACATCCAGCCCAAGACCATGGTCCAGACCCCACAGCCTGGGAGCCAATGGGGAGCAACTGCAAAGATGCTGGGAATGGACCGCCCCACTGCTGAGGGGACCAACAGCCATCAGCTGAGCGATCAGTCTCTCCAAGGTCTGCAGAAGATAAGGGTTTAACTCTTTTTCTCACTAAATTATTTGTCAAAAGAGAGTAAGGACACTTAACCTGCCTGTGTGAGGAGACACTGTTTGCCTATACCTTGTGCAACAGAAGCAGTGCCTAGAATTATTCACTACTATTTTAAGCAAGTAAGAAAAAAATAGTCTGTGTATCCAACATCCTGAAGATCAGACTTCAATAAACAAAGCAGCAGCAGCTCAGGCTGAGAGTAAGAAATGGAGGCTGGGAGAGAAAGCCTGGCTGGTGCTGGGGAAAGATCTGCAGGACCTTATGATGCCAGGGCTGATTTGCAATCATTGTCTCAAGCCCAGCAAGCAAAAGACTGCCCCAAAAATGCTGCAATGTGTTGGATACAGGATGAATTCTCTGAAAAGCCTGGGAAGCTGCAAACATGACTAAGGAAGAGAAAGCAAAATAAACCCAACAAATGGAAAGACCTTGGATGAGTTTCTGTGACTGTTTAGAAGGAGTAAAATGGTTTCCTCTGAACATAAGGTTCCCCCTCATCTTTCACATGTGCTTTTTAATTGATCATTAATTTCTCTAAGAAAGGACAGGCAGATACCCAGGAGTATGGAGCCATTCCCCCAGCTTTCTGGTTCAGAGGAGGACTGAACTTCCCCAGCCTCCTCAGCAAACAGCATGGGGATCAGGGCTTCTGCTTAGCATTCATTTGCAATTCTAACCTGCTGCTAATTACACTCCCTGGCCATACAGTCCCTGCCCAGCCAGTGCAGAGTTTAACTCCACCAAAGAAACTCACTTCTTAATGACTGTCACTGGATTCTGTGCCAATTTGGTTTTCTCAGCTCTTCTCAGGATCTGGGAAAGATGTTCATAAGTGATGAGGCCATGACATAACCTCTCACCAGCCATCCGTCAGCTGCAGCCACTGACTTTCCACACTCCCACCCCCTCCCAATTATGAACTGAACTGTGTTAGCAGCACCAGATAGTAATTTTACTGTGCAATCAGAGCAGGCTGGGAGCATACACAGAGCCAGCTCTAGAGATTCAGCTAATGAGGGGCACCTCATTAAGTACCTTGGGGAGAGCTTTCAGCAAACGTGTTTTACTTTGCACTCAAGACGGGCCTGGAGCATTCACACCTGCTGCTGAAAGGAGCCTGCTCAGGACCACTAGCTCAATGTCTTATTTTATTATAATTTTATATTATATAATTATATATTATATATATTTCTATATGTAATATATATTTTATATATACAATATAATATTATATATTATAATGCCATATCTGATGATCTCTAAATGATTGTGTCCCTCATCGCTCCTTGCTGCTCCCTTAGCAAGCTTTCCAGCCATCACCTTACTGACATCTTTCCTCCGGTGAAATTACTGGGGATACCTAAGTGCCCCCAGCCCTCCCCCTCTGCTACCCCAGCTGCCAGGCTGCCTACAAGAGAAGCTGGCACTGCTTTGGCAGGAAAGCAGCAGAACTGCCAGTCTCCAGCATCTTCTCCAGCGCCTCCATCCTCCCTACAAGCTCCATCTTACCAAGGGCACCACATTTTCTCTGTCTCCAGGCTTTTACCACCAGCTTGCCCACCAGAAAGCTGATCCCTTACCTATGCCACACACTGCTCACAGCATCTCCAGGCACGGAAGGATCACAGGCTCAGCTGGGTGTTTGTCATGTTTAACCCCATTTTATAAAACTGGAGGCAAACACTCCTCCCATACCTATCTCACCCAGGGGAAATCTTCTGTTGGCTCCTCTGCCTGTTCAAATGGGTGCAATTTGATGCTGGGCAGATTGAAGTGCACTTCCCCAAGATTTTCTGCTCACTGCTGGGGCCTTTGCAACACCTACTCATCTCAGTGGGAAATGGTATATGCTTCACGGAAAGAGCAAGAAGCCAGTGTACTGAGTATGTGCGTTTCTCATAGTTCTGTGTGCAACTGTAGCTTATTCCTGATTCAATAATATGGTGATCCCAGCTTCCAGAGAAAGGGATTAAATCAATGATTAATTTAAAGTAATTTATACCTTTTAACCATTCAAGCGTATTTCCCAGGCTGAGACCTGCAAGCCGTGCTGGATCAATGCCTGGAAATCTATGAGTGTTATTTCAGGTGTAACTATTTATCCCCTGTAGTACAGCAACAGCCTCACCGCTAAGGAAACAGTTAACCCCTTGGCTCAGCCAGAGTGCTGATTTCTGGCATCCCGGATCCAGTTTACTCATTTGCTGCCTCCAGGGATCATCCAGCAGGTCTGGGGATGCACAAGTGCAGCATACAGAGAGATGATTTTCTCATCCAACTTCCCCCTGTGGTTCCTTTATAGCTCCTGTACAGCCTTAGCCCATTCTCGGCATGGAGCCAAGGACCAGTGCCCCCAAGGTCCATAGCACCCTGCAGGCAAACACTCAAGGGGTTCCTGGAGCAGCCCAGGGGACAACAGGCAGTTTGCAAATTTAAGCCCTCCATGTGTTTATCCCGCTACAGAGTTTTGGTGGTTTTTTTCCCGACCAGGAGATTTTGCTCAGCTCCTGATTATTATTACCACACCACCCACAACACAAGACGGAGACTCCTGAATCCCAGCTGGCACCTTTGGTATGACAGTCTCTCTGCACCTTGCTCACCCCTCCGGCAAAACCTGGTTAATTGTATTTTGCGCATCTCAGTCTCCCTGGCTCATCTGTTCAGCCATACACTCTCCTGCTCCACACCTTGCTCCAAGCCTCCAGCCACCTGACCAGAGAAATAGTGGCAGAGTGACTAAGTTGACAATGAGCCAGTTTTATAGACAACGCAAAGCTGACTCTAATACTCTTGAGTGGCAGCAGGGTCTGTGTGGGGAGAGAGTAGCAGACAACTTGACTGCAGGAGAAATAAAAATAAAAAAATTAATGCAATAAAATTTCCCCAGATAGCACATGACCAGCAGTTATTTCACAAGTGGCATGTTTGTTAGAAAGCATTAATAAAACTTGCAGTATAACCCAGGAGGATTCAAGGAAACATTACACAGGAATTTGCTGCAAAGTTTTACGCTCTCAGTACTGAAGCTCAGTTCCAGAAAACAGAGTCTGGGGTGGGCTGGAAGCTCTCCCTGCTCCCCAAAACAGGCAGGAGGAGAAAACTGGGGGGAGAGAAGCATCTTTTGGTGTGGCAGGAATCTCTGTGGGACTTAGCATTATGCCCGTAAGGTAACAGAGCATCTGAATTGGCTGCTGGTCCCTCAAAGGCAGAGGGAATTGCCCCACACATTGCTGCAGAGACTCATTGATTCAGGTTTTGACCTGGCCTTTTCACTTGCCAGAGCAGGAGGACTAAAATCAAATGTCTGTTTGGCTTCTAACTGTACCCCCAAGTCCTTGTGAGAGCAGGAGGCAGGACGGAGGAAGGGCAAGAGCAGGACACACCTCAGCACAGAGTGGAGATGAACAGATGGAGAAACAAGAGCAAAGCAGGGAGATACACACAGACACACACATGAACAGCACCACATAAGCCTCACTTCTGAAGGAAACCTGGCCAAAACCTAATTAAGACCTGTTCAGATCCTAGCCGGCTGGACCCAGCAATAAGCACATGCATTTCAGAGCTTGGCTCCTGCGGCACCGCAGCTATGGGTCTGTAGCGCCAAACAGCCAGGCTCAGATTCACTGCGCTGGGGATGGGGCACGGAGAGGTGATGCTCCAAGCCCCTGCCTCACTGTGCAGTGAGCAGTGGTCACGCTGGTGCCTGCCCCACACCGTGGCTGCATCCAGCTGAGATCACTCTGCAACAGGGTAAAGGGAAGGGAGGGTAGAGAAAAATAGCAGCCTCTTACAGAGTCAGCCAAGAATTAACTCCCCTGATCTCCCAGAGAAAGTGCCAGCAACCACCTCTTCTGCTTGTTATCATTCCTTTTCCATTTACTTTTAATTTGCTCAACCTATAATTTGCTACAGAGGCTGCCCAGTAGGTATCATGTCAGAGCAAACTATTATGCAGGTGCTGCTTTTAGCCCGGAGCAGAGAGAAACACGTCAACATCAGGACTGGGGATACAGCCAGGAAAGCTGCTGATTTCACTGAGAAAATACCAAACATAAATCGTGTCCTGCTTCCACCCTGTAACACTTCAAGCTCCTTGCAACAGGAGCATTAGAAATCACAGCACAATCAGGACATTACACAGACCAAAGACAAAATGCCACAGAAACAATGCAGGGACACTGATCACACAGGGAATCCACTTAGGAACCCAGAAGGACCAACCCACATCAGAAAGTCCCCGTTTTTCAAGGGAGGGAGCTGCCTCTCTGCTCTGTGTTCGCAGTACAGCACTGGATACCACAGCTCCTTGAGTGCAGATGAGCAGCAGAACTATGCAGAGCTGATCAGAAGTCTTTCAAACCCTTGTTTCACCAAGAAAAGCATACAAGGTTTCACCCAAAACATCTCAGGTTCCATGAACCTAGGCTGATCTTGCAAAGATTGGAGGATGCCTGCTTTCCTCCTAGAACAAACGAGGACTAGCAGGAGGTCCTACAGCTTTCCGACATACGAATTAAGAAGGGCTGAGCTCCCAGCTTTGCAGCAGAGACCTTGGAGCCTTGAGATGGCTACAGAGATCCCACAGAGCCTGAGGGCCATGGCAGTGTGCAGGCCAGAGACAACAACTCCCAAAGCCTCATGCAGCTATTAGGCAAAACTGGAGTCAGTGTAAAACCCACCGACATCCCCAAGCAGCTATCAGGCCTGAGAGCATTTAGCTCACACAACAACATGACTCTAAACCAAAGTCTTCTATCCTGCAGAAAAATTGGATTTTTAAGCCTGCTTCAGACATGCAAGGACAGCTACAATCCCCACACATAAATAACAAAAGTTATTTGGCTGCTTAGATGTTCTGTGATGGGAGGAAAGTGGTGTGACTCAGACCAGGACAGCCTTCAGTTCATTTGGAAAAGAAATCCACAATAAGGTATTCTGACACTTGCTAAAGCCTTACTTGTCCTGCTGACCACCGTGGACATCCAGCAAATATTCTGGGTTAGACACCCAGTGCCTGAGGGCGATTCATTCTGGTATGAAGGACACAGAGTGACTTCAGGCCAGTTTGCAAAATGACTCCAAGCTCGCACTTTCCCCTGTGTTCTTTCACTTTCCGTAAAACTCCCTTGTGTAGGCAGCACCGCTGCCAGGCAAGCTGTATTTTAGACCCTTCTCAAAACATTCTTTCTAGCTATTTTTGATGCTTTTTGGAGTGGAGCCCTGCAGCTTCAGCACTGCAGGCTCTGACCCCACAGTGGGTTAATGTCCCTGGTCCTGCCGCATGGGGCACTTACACAGGTCTTCTAGGTCCAGCTGAGGACAAATACTGATTCTAGTATGTCAGAAGCAATTTCTGTCAAACACCACACTGTTCAGCTCACCCACAGGTGAACC
Source organism: Falco rusticolus (assembly GCF_015220075.1). Taxonomy (NCBI): domain Eukaryota; kingdom Metazoa; phylum Chordata; class Aves; order Falconiformes; family Falconidae; genus Falco; species Falco rusticolus. The sequence goes on along the minus strand of NC_051197.1, from coordinate 10,327,480 downwards.
CACAGAAAACAAAGGAGTAAAGGCAACATGTGGTCCCCCTGCAAGCCCTTTACCCAAACCAGGCTCCTGTAATGTTCCCATAGCCCAGGTACTGCCAGGTGTAATCCCCAGAGCCTGGCATCCTGCAGGTGTGTGAGAAATGCTCTTTGTCTATGCCTTCTGCCTGATTTTCAATAACACAAGGCAATTTTGTGGCCAGTGGTTTCCATCAGCTCCAGCAAGAGCAACCCCTTTGTAGGTGTGGGGATAGGAGAAGACAGTTTTGGCATTAAACAAGACCATTCACCCCTGAACAGCATCCCACCCCGTCCTGCCAGACCTGAGCACTCTCAGAGGCTCATCATCCTTTTGTCCTAGCTTGATTTCCTCCTTTTTCCCCCACCTACAGCCTCCTTTAACCCAGCACAGGTCTCCTTCTTCCACTTCACGTGTGGTCACGACATCCTGGGCCTCCGGGGCTGCAAGAACAGAGCAAGGCTGCCTGGGGAAATGTGCCATTAGGGCGAGGAAGACTTCGTGACTGGTTTTGGTGAAGATTTGGCACTAGAAAGCAGGAGATGGAAATGGGTAATTCATCACTGGCTGTGCTGGACCATTTGGTCATTGATTCAGAAGGCAGGAATTCTTCCCAAGATTACAGCTGATATATCCCACCAGGAAAGCTGTGACTTTACAAGCGATTATTTCAGGATGAAGATGAGCTGCCGTTTGTAAGTCTTATAAGAGCAGTGTGACCCAGTGTTTTTCACCCACTCTCCTCCTGTTTTCATCCATCAGAGGAAGCGAACGTCAGCTCTCTCCAAGGCCAGACAACTTCCACTCAGGTTTCACCACCAACTAGTTATTACAAAGAGGTAGGAAATAGAAACCAACCTGGGATCATAGCAGACATGAGCTAGGAAAATTCTCAAGTTCACCGTCTGTGGTTAAGCTGCCTATTACAAGCTGAACAAGATGATTAAAGGTAGTTGTTATTGCAGTTTAGAGCCAACAGAGACAGCTTGTACTGGGAAGTACAACACATTGTGCCTGAGAAAGCCCACTGTAAGCATTAGATTACATTTGCTCAGAAAAGTATCAGGCTGAAAGATGTAAATACTCAAATCTTTGGGCACCAAACAGCACCAAAACAAAGAGAAAGCTGAATGCCATTCAAAATGGGGAAGAAGCAGAGACACAGGGAGTGTGGCTGCACTGGTAGTCTTTTAGACACTGCTAAAACAGTGCTGCTGCAGGAGGCGAAGCAAAGGGCTGCAGCAGTGAGGCATAACATGTAGGATAACAAAAAGGTCTTGCCACCTGTTTCCTTGCTTCTGATGAACAATGCCTGCATCTGCATCCAGCATTCAGGTCTGGCAAACCCACTAGGGTGGGCATGACTGCTGTGGTCAGTGCAACTGCAGCTGCTCTTCAGGACAGGATTGAACCCATACAAAAGATGCTGACAGACAACTCAGATGTGCCACAAAGGAAATCGTTCTGGCCCTTTTTCATATGTTGAGATAAAGTGGCTTCTGTTGGATCACACCACAAGGCTTTAGCAAGGCTGAGGACTAAAACCACTCTTTTTCCAACCATTCTCCCTCACCCATATCATGCTGATACAGGCTTCATCCTTATTTTCTCTCTCTGGGATAAACCATATACCAACTGAGCATGGATCTATCTGAATCTGCAGCTTGTAAAGACACATAACAGCTATTGCATCTAATGATATATAAAAATAGATGTACTGATCCTATTAATGTACTAAGCTCACCTTAGGGCAGCAGGAAAACCTTCTCAAAGCCTGCTCCAGTCCCAAAAGCCTTAATTTCCACTCTTCTTCCTTAAATCACAAGCTGGGATGCAGCTGGACAGGTTTTCTTAATCTAGTCAGACAAAGATGCAACACCAATACCAAGGTCAGGTGCTGAAGACAGCAGTGAAACATGAGCATCGCTGACCCGCATACAGCACACACATGTGCAGCAGCTTTTGCTAATTTTACAAATGACATTTTACTAAAGGAAGATTTAATTTCAGGTTTTACCAGAACTGGCCCCTCCATTTTTTCCACCTTTTGCATTAAGTATCATGATGGTCAGAGCAGAAAAAGATGTGGTTCTGTAATAGTTTATAAGCCTCCCAGCCAGTGTGGGAGGGAAGTTGTGCTCACACGAGTTTTTAAGAAGGTAGGCTAGTAAGCAGAGAGGGAGAAATGTTCTTGCTGAAAGAAGGGCAACAGTTGGCTACTGTCAAGTGAATCTAGATAGAAAACAAGAAGCTCTTGGCCAGGGCAGACTGAAGCTGCTGTGCAAATGCTCAGCATTAAGATAGCAAAGGCAACTGCATCAACGCAAGACAGAAGCTGGCACAGGTATCCCCACTTTTCCTGTAGTTACTGCCCCACAATAACTTGCTTTGGTAATAAGCCATAAGCAGAAGAGACAATGAATGCTTTCTGCAGCCCCCATAAGGAGACATCCAGGACTCTGCACTACTGCTGGAGTCCTTAACGGCCCATAAATAAAGCACCTGTGTTAAGAGACATCCCATTCCTCCCACTCAGGCTGCCAGCAGCATCCCTTTCCTAGCCATGGCAAGAACACTGCGGAATAAAGGACCTTGTCCCTTCAGAGCTGGTGCCTTATTTTAGCTATAAGCAGTAGGGCCCTGGCAACTGGAAAGGAGCAAAAGAGAACAAAACAGCAGTGAGAGCTTTATGAAAGCACCAGGAAACCTATGGCAATGCCCCCAGGACAGAGCAGCAGGGCCTGGAAGAAGGAGAAACAGCAAGCTCCATAAACAGACCAGCTCATCCCTGAAGCCAGAGTTCTCCAGTCCAAGACTCCTTCCCCCCAGACCACAGAAGGGAGCACATCTTTAACGCTGACATTGCTTTGTTACAAGCAGAGTGAAAAAGCAACAGTCCCATAGCGTTAGGCTACGTGAAGACAAAAGCTAAGGTCCTGTAGACTGGATAGCCCATATAAATTGAGGAAAATTCATTATTCCATTTCCTCTCTTGAAACTGGGGGCAACCTGAGGCACAAAGCAGTTCCCAGGATAGGCGGCTGTGCACATAGCTCAAGTCAGGGATGCCAGAGAAAGAAAACATGAGATTAATGCATCAAAATCTCCAGGGAATCAATCTGATGAAGAGAAATATTGCTTTCAGCGACTGCATTTTTAAAATACATTGTGTATTTTATTAAATTTCAGGAATCACAGCACGTACATTCTTGCTTTGTACAGACTTGGCCCCTGTCAGGGCTTCAGCTTCTGTCTGGAAATAAAACAATGGGGAAAATCTGTATTCCTCTCTAGCCATGTTCACACAAACAGCAGCACAACTTATTAATATAATTAGCGCTCATAATAGATCTCTGTTCTTACAGCTGTGACAACACAGACACCTCAAACTATACTGCTGCCTCTCCAGTGTGAGCTGGGACATTGTGTCCTCTTTCAGCATGTTAAACCACTACCACAAAGAAAGTTCTTCCTAATAGGTTTTCCATGGAAACTCAGGACAACGGATGATTTTGTGTTTCGTGAGAGTCTATGGTTCCCCATCCCAACTTCAGAAACAGTCCAGTTAGACCCAGTCTGGACCATGCCGCTAAGAAGCCCCAAGCTGTTCCCAGCTCCCTGAGCTGGACAAGCGGGTGCTGTAGTCTGTGTCCCTGGAGAAGGTGGCAAGAAACCCTGAGCTAGGCTTCCAGCTGGGAAGGCTGAGGTGCGCTATCAGGTAGGTTCATGAATTGGTAGACAGATCAGCAGGGAGACATGTCCATCACGCGTGGAGGAGAGATAAATTTTTAACAAGCAAGTTACATACAGAGGGACAAGCTGGTATTAAACCTATTTTCCACTTCCACTTTGCAAAATGCCTTGCCAGGTTCTGTGGTTCGTTCGGTCTGTAGCTGAACTAGATACCTAATGCACCCTAAGGTAAGCAGGTTGTTCTGGAGGTGGCAATTTTCAGTATATTTGTAGTGGAGATGGAGACAAAAAGTGGCAGGGAACAATCGATAAGAAATAGTGTGGGAAGTGTGGAGGGAGAGGCATCCCCCAGACCTTCCCTTCTCACCCCTGCATTACCAGGGGGCTCACAACTGCGGCCTTTTGAGCTGTAAAATGTAATCTTGGGACTGGTGATAGCCCTGGAATAAATTCTGAGAAGGGATCAAGGATGCAGATTGAAAGACAACATGGATAAGCGCCCGATGGGCAAGAATCAAAAAGACCTATTATCCCTGTAAAGTATACAGACACACAGCAGCAATCATTAACTGCAGTCAAGTGTATTATCTCTTCATGTGCTCTTCTCCTGTGGACCCGATAATTCGTCTCATCCTACACCTTAAAAGATCTGATAGCTGGGAGATGCAACAAGTGAGAACTCACACAACAAGATATCATTAGTCTGACTACATCTACTCAAGGCTGTTTATTTTTCTCCAATACAAAGCAGAAACATTTAGAACTTTGATGTACAGTCATGAGAACAAATGAACCAGGAGCACAGCAGATCTGTTAGCTCTTTTGCGCACTTCTTTGCTAGTTCCTGACTGCTGATGTTGTGTGGCAATGATCCCTTTCATCAGCAATTACTTATTAGCCATACAACTCCAGTCCTTGCACAGCCTCTGCACTGATGTGCATGAAGCCCTGGCTGTTTCCATCCCCAGGGGAGCAAACACACCCCTCACAGCCTCACTATCCCCCAGAGCAGACTTTTTTCATCATCCTCCCGCTCTCTTTTTTGTTGTTGTTGTTCTAAGAAAGAAACTGAAATAACGATGAGATTGTTTCTACCAAGAGGTGGTGGCGGCAGCTCTGAAGCTCTCATGAATTACAAAAAGTCAAAGAGGATAAGCCTGCTGAGTGGAAACAGGGCGATATCACTTGCTGTCATCAGAGGACCTCCTGGGAAGAGCTGAACCCTGAGTGTCCCAAAAATTAAGAGTGTAAATTGATATGTGCTCCTTTGCTTCACAGAATCTGTGCGTCATATGAGGCAGGGGTAGCTGTTACCACAGCAACTAATCTAATCTTTATTTTAATTTTTGTTGTAGTCAGATCACAACAGAAAGGAAATAGCCATGCTCAGAATTAGAGGAACTGTATGTGCAAACACATGCACAGAAAACATACATAATTGCATACACAGCTGTAATTAAACGTAAAAAACCAGTTTTTATATGGGGAATACACTTAAGGAAATCGAACCAAATTGGACTCAATCTCAGAGACACAGAGAAAAGAGATAGCTCTATGCACAGCCATCGTGTTGAGTGTAACTGAGCCTATCACCGTCCTAGGGAAAAGGAGTGTACAACTTCTGTATCTTGCACTTGGGAGATTATCCCGCCCCAAACTGCCTGTCAGTTCATTCTCCTTCCTGTGAACGCTGCTTCTGGAGAAGAAACACAGGGACCTCTCAGCCATGTCCTAATACAAAAGCCCTGATACCATCCCAAAAACCATAGTCCAGGCAACAATATGCCCTCAACATTGCCATCCCAAAGTTATACATCTCAGGAAGGGAAATGCTCGAGATCTTCCTTTCCTGACTCACCACATGGCTGGCAACCAGGGCAGGGAGCCAAACAGGCCAAGATTAGGAACCCCATGTTTAAAAACCCTCAAATTCCAGGTGTCAAAATGCTTGAAGCCCTGAGTAGGGAAGCATGCAGTGCCTGCGGCGCAATATCCAGATAAAGCTGGTGTGCCAGACATTCCTTAATGCCAGGTGGCAGACATGGACAAAAGAAAAACCTTAAGCACGTCCCCAGGGATTCAGGCACCCGAGTGGTGTTCTGGTTTCAGCTGGGATAAAGTTATTTTTCTTCCTAGCAGCTGGTACAGTGCCCGTGGTTTGTATTTAGTATGGGAATAATGTTGATAACAGTGATATTTTTAGTAGTTGCTAAGTAGCGTTTACACTAAGTCAAGGACTTTTCTCGTACCACCCCACTAGCGAGCAGGCTGGGAGGACAGAAGAAGCTAGGAGCAGACACGGCCCGGACAGCTGACCCAAACTGGCCAAAGGGGTATGACATACCCTATGACATCATGCTCAGCATATAAAGCTGGGGGAAGAAGGCAGCGGGGACATTCAAACTGATGGTGTTAGCCTTCCCAAGTAAACATTACACGTGACGGAGCCCTGCTTTCCTGCCTGCAAATGGGAAGCAGTAAATGAATTCCTTGTCTTGCTTTGCCTGCGTGCACGGCTTTTGCTTTACTTATTAAAATGTCTTTATCTCAACCCACGAGTTTTCTCACTTTTAGTCTTCCGACCTCTCCCTCATCCCACCACGGGGGAATGGTGGGGAGTGACAGCAAGTGGCTGTGTGGGGCTTAGTTACCAGTTAAACCATGGCAGTGGTCACCAGTCAGATACCACCTTAGGCCGCTGACATCGTCACTGGCTTCCAAATATGACAAGCCAGATCCTCTCCTGCTCTGAACTGGGACAGACAGTTCCCATGTCATCATCAACAACGTTAAACTGTTTTATGCTGCTTTTGTTTTGCCAGAGTGTCCTTTCACAGGAACTCTTTTCGAGTTGGGCTTTTTCTTTTTTTTTTTTTGTAGTTTCCTTTTATCTGGAGAGCAGAATTTTCTGTGAAGGGGTTGCAGCCAGAACACCAAACTGATGCTGCTTCTATCAATGCAAATCCAGAGGAAAAGCTGGCAAACTTTCAGCTTAAGACGACAGCACACAGCAACACTCATCACCTGCAGGACCCACCCTGAAACACCCTGTATCAAGACAACAACTTCAGCTCAAATCCAGCCTGTCTTCTGAGCCATGAGGCTGCAGGAGTGTTGTGTCATGGGTGGACGAGACAGGAAGGAAACATGGAATATCAAGACTTCTTCAAGCTTCATAAAGACAATGAAGATCTCTGCCTTTTGCTGACTGCACAGCACACCACCAGTTCATGAAGTCCTTCAGCTGCTGACTGCCAAAGGCTAGGGGTTACAGGCAGGGAAAGCATCCTAATTACATGTCTTCCTCCGACATCCTCTCCTGGCCACTGACAGAAACAGGATGCAGAGTAAGAGCGTTTAGCTTGACCCAAAACAGCCCCTCTAATTCTCAGCAAGAATCCAAGATGTTCCAACCTCCAATTTAGAGGAGGATGGAATTATCAACCCTTCCCCTCAGCTATTGCCAAACTGGACTCCCACCCTGAGTGCCAGATCTTTTGCTAGCGCGGGAGGAGACACGCCAGGATTACAGAATAACAGGTCCCCTAAAGGTAAAGTTCTGCTTTGAAGTGGTGATAACTTGGGCAGATGGGATCGGTGTTTAGAGAGAGATGGGTGTTTGCACCTGGAACAAGCACAAGCAGAGGAAGCAGCTCAGTAAGTGATACAGGTTTAGGTATTTTTAGTAATGCAATGCAGCAGTTAACAGAAAAACTAAGAAGGAAGAGCAAGAAACAATGAAAATCAGTTCAGCTTTAACCAACTTCAGAGGGATCACACCGGTGCATCAAACCAAGCTCCTGGCCATCACCTTTACGGGCAAGCAGGAATAAACCCATTGCTGTCCAACAGAAGGCCTAAGCTCAGAGTGGGGCTGAGCACACCCCATCCCAGTAGATTTTAATCACATGCCACCAAGACACATGCCTCTTCATCCATCTGCTCCTGGCTGCTGCCGGGAACCTTCCTGTCACCTCCGACTGCAAAAACAGCAGCTGCAATTAATAACGTGCAGACACTCTCAATTGCTCATCTTGGCAGCCATCTGGCTTCATGTCCCATATATCCCTGCTATGCAAAGCAAAAGGGTATTTTACTCCTGTCACCAACTGCTGAAGTATAGACTAAAAAACAAGCAAGACTGGTATGAAACAGAAGATAGATTATAAACAAGCAAGAGGACGAGAGGAGGGTGCTGAGCGATACATCCATGCAAACAAAAGGGGAGCTGCCTTCCAGAAGCAACAATTGTGAGTTCACATTCCCTGAGGACCCATTTTGAGCAATGCTCCATGAGCTCTCAGTCATTCATTTTGCTGGCTTTCCTTTGTTATTCTACTGTCATCATTTTTGTTCATCTCAATTTCCCTTCTCCAGGCTTTGAGTACAAACAAACATAATAAGTCAGATCTTTAACCGCTCTAATTTGGTGCAGTTCCCTGGATGTCCATATAGCAAGGCTGATTTAATTCAGCCTTATGCCTCCAAAGGACCCTTTAATAGCAATTACAGGCCAGATGAGTGGGATTTTAATTTCCAATTCAGCCAGTTTAGCTCAATTCAGAAGTGCCAAATTTTGCCCAGCTCTATCATTCAGCTCAATGTTCTGCATTTTACACAAATGCTGGTAACACAACAGGAAAGAAATTGGAAAAGCTCACTTTCTAGATGAGGACAACCTCTTGGAGCCATGTTTGTACAGTACCTAGCATAATAGGGACCTTTGGCATATATAAGGTTTTTAGATGTACATTTTTTAAGTCAACATTTGAGATAAGAGTTTCTATTGCATTAAGCATTCCCATGCTACATCTGCTGCTGAGAATTTGGCCCCAAGACCTAAGATGAGTATCTTCCCTGCCTTGCAGAAAACATTACACAGATAACGATGTTGAACTCAGATGCAGCACTTGGTGTAATTTTAGTTCAGCTGCAGAATTTCACTGGGCAGGGATTCAAGATGAAAGTTCTGGTCTCGGGCAAGCTGCTGGCTGGCAGGAGGACCCAACTAAGCCACATGGGCTTGCATTTCTGCCTGATTCCCAAGTTATGACAGTTACTGTCCTGCAAAGGAGACGAGGGACCTTGCAAATGTCCTCCCAGGTGGGACCCTTTAGGCACACAGAGCTGCTGAACCCTGCTCTGGTAAGCTGAGGTGGGGATCCAGGAAAGAACAAATGCAAGGACTAAACGTTTGTCTGAAAAATGCCAGTGTGAATCTTGATCTGAACAAACTCAAGCCAATATGATTTTAATGCTATTTTAAAGGGGATTAAGCAATATGCAAAAATGCATCACATCCATTTATTTTTTTTTAAATCCCACGTGTTACACAGACCATAAAACATTCAGCTTAAAAAAAAAAAAAAGAAAAAGAAAAAAGAAAAAGGCTTGCTGTCTATACAAACCATATTCACATAAACATGGAAAGAAGCAGAGCTGTCAACAGATATACTGATACCCACCCTCCTTCCATGCACCCTTCACTTTCGTACTTCCTTTTCCTGTGTGGGGTTTGGGTTTCTTTCATTCTGTTTATTTTTTCTTAACAACTTAAGACAACAACATTTTGTTCTGTATTTCCACAGCTATTCCATGGTGATTTGTTAACGATGTTGGGTTTGCAGTCAAACTACTGGAAACACAAAAAGCTGGCAAGCTGCTTCCCTCATTAGGGAACACAGCTCTCAAGTGCCAGCCTATTAGCTGAATTATTCAACACAAGAAAAAACACATGACAAATAAAAAAAAAAAATAGTTACAACAAGAGTGGGAAGGGAAGGGAAGCTTATTGATTTCCGTGCTGTTGGAAAAGTTTGGCAGCATTCCTCAAAACTCAGTTTGGGATTAAACCCATCTAAGGCACTCAGGCAAGGCTGAATGGCTGCACAGAAGCAGACAGAAGCTGGCATTCATAATTCAGATATTGGACTGTATTGTTTCTGTCTTGAACTGATAATGAAGAAGCCCAAGGGGGCAATATTTCCAAAACCATAACGTAAGGAATCTGTTTATGTTCAGTTTGTGAGTAACTGGTGGTTTTGGAAATCTTCCACATCCAGCCACAGGCTTTAAGCATTGAAACAACTCACCAGGAGGATCCACAGTAATAGTTTGTGTGTGTTCTTATTGTGTAATAAATACCATGTAATTCAGAGGAGCTTAACCACCCATGAGAGAAGAGCGCGTTGCCTCATGTGCCAATGGCAAGAAGAGTTGACGCATGGCAGTTTGTGCCCTTAGGAAAGCTAAGAACCGGATCAAAAACTCTGATGGGAAAGTCAGGATTATCTGTAACCTGAAAAGATGAAGATTCAGGCACAAAATTGAGCAGGGTGGTCAAGACCTTGAGGATCCTCATCTTGCTGGGGAACTGCATGCAAGTGGGCAAAACCAGGATCACAGTCTTAACCCCTGAGGGAGGTGACTAGGGACACAGCCTCTGGTGAGAGATTTCATCCACATGAGAGGTAAACCAGAGCTGGTATCTTGGAGAAACCTCAAGATTATGGAATGAAGTCTTCTGCTGTAGAAGTCAGTATGCAGGCTGGACTGCAGAGGAGCACACGGACAACTGCCCCTACTCCAGAAGCAGCGTGGACAGGGGAGAAGGGTGTTATTTGAAGCATTCAGAAACAGGGACTGTGTGATTTAGGTATCAACTGGTAATCAGAAGTAGAAGAAATCTGGACTTGTCAAAGCATTTTTGGCTATTCCAAAAATACTGAGAAATGGGGAAGAAAATAGAAAAATCCTCACGAGAGCTGTACTTTTTCTTACAGCTGTACGTTTCTCCTGTTAAAGCAAAAGGCAATGAGTTTTATGAAACTTCATAAGCTATAGTGATCTGCATGTGATGTTAGGAAGACAAAACCTGAATCCAGAGATGTGGGAAGCGTGTCCTTTAGCTACTGCAGGGCCTGAAAGAGCAGTGCTGCTTATGCAGCAGACTACCACCCACTCACTCGTCCCCAGGCAGGTTCTTCCCTTTACCCAGAAACACTGTACAAGTAGATTTTGTATATTTTTGTGAAGAGTTTGGTTATGCACGCATCTCATGTGTAAACATAACTTCAGTGGTGATAGCCCCTGAGAGGAATCTGCACAGAAGCCAGAATTTTTGTGCCACAGTTGTGCTGACAGGGTAAGATCTAACAAATCAGGAGGAAAGCAGCAACAATGGAATTAATCAAGCAATTAAATCATTTTAGTTGATGGCCCCGACAAAAAGAGAAGTCGGGCAGTGAGATCTACTGATGACACTGAGCCATCACTTAGAAGAGGGCCAGAATATCACAAGCAGGATGCTGAGCACCTCAGTAAATCTAACAGGGCTGAAATTCAGTAGCCGACAGCAATGATATTAGGGAGCAATTAGAATTTTTGCTGTGAGAGTGGAGACTTGACCTCTGGTCTACTGTTCCCAGAGGAGAGGAAAGGACTGGGTTTGCAGAAGCAAGTTAGTGGCTGCAAATACCAACACACCAGAGAAATCTTAGTATGATCAGGTGAGAGATTTCTGGGGAGAAGGGAAGCACGCTGCTGGTGTGTAAGACAGTGACATGCCTTAGTGCACGCAGCTGGAACCAGAATGGGGGGCTTTCCCCATCCAAAGGGCTTGGCGTATTTACCTGGACATGCAAAGGCTGAGAAGGAATGTGATCACAAGGAACAATGTTTAGAAAAGTAGGTATATTTGCATTGGAAGATGAGGTCATTGCATGAATTAAGGGGTAGAGTGTGGCTACAGATTTGTTCAGATGTTCTCTTCAGTCTCTCCTCCAGCCTTCACAACAGCCCAGACCTCTCACGGCATCTGTACGTGGCTCTGAAAGAGGGAAAGGCAAGTAGCCCTGACTTCCAGCACATAAATTGAACTAGAAGGCTTACATCATGAAGAGCCCATGAAGGGCTCGAGGGAAGCCACGAGACACAGACTGGGCAGACAGAGCAGCTCTTCTTGGAGTAGCTCCAGTGCCAGCTTAGTGTCTTCCCCTGAAACCCACTAGATTCTTCATCCTTTGGGATAATGGGCGTGGGGGGAAGTGCAAAACCAAAATACTAACAGGATCACTTTCAGATGACAGTATTTGGTGTATGCTTGCAATGCCACACAGAGAATAGCTGGTAGATCTATATCGAGAGGACCAGTCCAAGTTGCCATCTGATCTCCTAAAAATCCACCCCCATCATCCCAGTTGTTTAGAATCAGAGGCAAATTGGCCAAAATGACTTGGTTGAGACTTTGGCAAAATTTTCCACACAATCAAGAAGGCAGGGGAGAAACTACTAGTCTTGAGGCCTGTTTGACTTTGCCATTGGTTAAAGCAAAGACCTTGCCGCTCCACAGACCTCAGGCAATGCTTGGCATTAGGAAGTGGGCTGACAATGGGTAATTAATCAGAAGGCAGTGCAATTGAACACTCCCACTGCTGCTCAATTAATCTGATCGCTTTCCTTATAAATTCACAATCGCAGCCTGTGACTACAGCAGACCTTATTTATATGCCAGAGAGGTTTCCAGTCAGGATCAGGCTGTTCTGTGTTTCCAGCTCAAGTCCTAGGGCTGTGGTGAAGCCACTAGCACAGATACCACTGCCGGCGTTCTGCAGTGAAACTGCAAAGCTTGCAAAGCTGCCCAAGTAGTTTAGACCTCAAATGAAAAGAAGTGGGATGGCCAAACCTCAGAGGGCCTTCATGGTATTTCCAGCAGGAGGTGGAGCCTGTTCCAGTTTCAAGTAAAACTTGAAGTAAATTGCTCAGAACAGGGGGCAGTTTTACAGATGTCCCTTCCCACATTTCAATGAAACTGAGAGCAGGTGTAGGGATGAGAGTGAAAGCACTCTGCTCTGATGAAACACCATGAAAATGGCTTTGCAGGGCACGATAGCACTGTGAGACAGTTTAAGGCAGAACATGAGGAAAGCTGCATCCAGTTGCTGCTGGAAGGACACATGGGGTATAAAAGACATTTTCGCTAGCCAGAGGTGGCATGATCCTTTCCCAAAACACAGCAAAGAGCATGTTCTGGATGGCATCCCCCACTTAGCTTGGAGAGCACTGGCAGTCTGCTGTAAACAGCCTGAAAATGCCCAAACGAGGTTAGGATTACTTTGTACAGCAGCAAGGGTATGGCAGAGCTTAATATAAGAGGAAACCAGCCAGTGTGGGACCAAGGCTTGCTGCAGTCAGTTGGAAGCTTTGTACTGAGCTCAGTGCTTAGGATAAGCATGGAAGGCATTTGCTCCACAAAATTTTTTCATGGCAGGGATATACATTTTTCTCTGAAAACACCACATCCATATGGATAATGTCACACAGAAACAAAACAAAACAAAAAAAACCTCACAAAACCAAAACAAATCTCACTTGTCACTTATGAAAAGGAATCCGCTCCTGGATCACCCCAACAGTGCTGACTGCAGCCATTTCTGCCCATTCCTCTCCAGCATCGATTATTGTCTCAGCCCAATGCAACCTCTCACTTTCATTCACCTCCCCTCTGCTAGAGAAGAAAAGCCAACCTGCTTCATCCACTATGACCAGAAGCAATCAGATGGTCACTGACAGAAGCCCCCAGCAAAGCTTAGTGACAAAGCAGGACCATCCACACAGGTCTCCAGCAAACAGCTATTTCTGCTCATAACAAAAGGATGTTGCAGCTCTTGCACCCCCAAAGCTAGCAGGTAGTACCCCAAAAAGCAATTCTCAGTTCTAATACAAAACAGCAGGCACAGCAACCACAAAACAACCCAGCATACTGGTCAAGCCAGCTACAATTAAGCCATATAAAACATCAGTAGAGAAACAGGTATAACTTTCATTGCCTCCGGTGACTCTTTTAAAGCTGGAACAGTTTGTATTGGGATCATTTCTATAAACCAGCTCTCTGACTGAAGAGGAAAAGACTTCACTATTCCCACATTCCCAGTTCACCAACCTGTGTCGCAGTCAGTGTCTGCTCTCCTCCTACATGTAGCTCCATGAGATGTTTCTCCATTTCATTCCACAGCAGTCTCTAGAGGCTGTGGCAGTCTGCAGGAACACTCCTGGGCTAAGCAAGCAGATCTAGAGCTGCTGCAAGGTGAACATCTGGATAAAGAATAAGGTGAAACTAGGGAATAAGAAAAGGAGCACGAAATAAATGAGGCAACTCTGCTTTCCCCACAGGCAGCTTGGAGCTGGGTGCAGGCATTACAATTCCCAAGGCAGAAAAAGTTTCTCAAGTCCAGAGAGCAATGACTTAGGGTAAGGGAAGTCAGGGAGATAAGATTCACACCCATACACATACATAGTGTTGCCTAATAACTGGCCACAAGATTTTGATCAGATGTGGTGCCAGGTTAGGTCATGAACTTTGTTCTGGATCAAACAGAAAGCGCCAGACTCTGAGCTCCTTTGTATCTTCTGCCATGCAGAGTCCTTGCCCACTTCTTGCTTTGCAGAACATTTCAGGAGGCCCCATTCCCCCTTCCCTCCCACTCCACAATGAATCAGAGCAAAGCTGCTGAACTGGGGCTGCTTGTCACCCTGCCAAACTTTGCTAACCAATCTTGTGTGAAAGCAGCTGTGACAGAAAATCTAGCGTCAAGTTGATCAGCTGGAAGGGACCCAGCAGAACACTGGTACTCTGTCTCACAACCACTGGATGAGTCAATTCTCAACATCCTTAGTATTAGAGATGTTGGACTGGGTGCAAGGTCCAATTCCCTGAACCAGCCCATGCCAGTCAGTCCCCACAAAATAATCTAAGGATGAAGCATTTCTTTCAGGGGTTTTCTTTTTCCTATTGGACAGAAATTTGTGGCTCAGTAATGTCTCCCTCCAGACATGAAACAGCTTTTTTGCAAACATCATCAGCAAAATGCCACCATTGCTTTTACAACTTTTTTTGTTTTCTTCCCGGAGAAGTGCATTTCTGTGCTTGGAGCATTTTAAATGCACTGATTGAATCTGCCAGGGGTAACCAAACACACACATTGCATGGGAAATACAACAAAGAAAGGAAGGAAGGAAGGGTACAAGCAAATATTTCTTCAGGATTGTTAGGCCTTTCAGTTACCATGGCAGTATGTTTCCATGGAAGCCAAATTTGAAGCCTGTTGCTGCCACTGGAGTGGCCCAAAGAAAATTATTAGTTTTGAAAATTAACCAAGCTGCTCTCTACCTTGAAAGCCAGCCCACCCACAGCTCTCAAAAAAATAACAGCATCTTTCCATCCCGATAAAGGATTCAATAAACATGTGGGGAATGAAGAAAGAGAATGCCACACAACGAAAAACAGGAGCTTGCTTTTATGCAACCAACAATGCAGAAACCGCACCTGTAAAAGCACAAGCACAAGGTTGAATGCACTTTGTAAAATACTGCACGTCAAGGTCAGCAAAATCCTACAGAGCATCCTGTGCCACTGGCTCCCACGGGGACAGAAAGAATACTTTGAGACTAATGCTGTTTGGTTGCTATTTGTTTGAAATTACCACCACCACCCTTCGTTGTGCTGATGCCTCTCCCTTGGTTTGATCACCCACCTACCAGGAAAAGTTTGGGAAGGGGAAGGAGAATTTTCCAGGGGGGGCACCTTAACATTAAAGATCACCTTAGTTGCTTTGCTTCTCTCCTTGCTGGTCAGAACATATTTCTGATTTCTTGAAAGTCACTTTTCACCTTACCCACCCCATTTTCCCCACCAAAAGCCATTTTCAACAGCCTCTTTCATTTTTCAGAAGCCAGGGAGCCCACATAGGTTGCCTGGTGTATTTTATCACTAGTAACTGAAAAAGCACAGCACAGATTCAGCCCTTTCCAAAGGAGACATGGTGGGATTCAGTGATGAATCGAAGTCACACTTCTACAGGCTGCCCGAACAAAAGACATTCAGGTGACAAGAGCACACCCTCAACTACTTTAAAAGGACAGACCACAGAGTCTCTGCATTTAGTGACTTCTCACCTAGAAACAAGTGCCTCTTCCCCATCGACATGAAAAAAGCATCATGAAGGCCTACTAAATTAGACCTTCTGGGGATAAAATGCCTAAAGAAATTTGGACTCTCATTGAAAAATAAAGACCAGAGGGAAAGGGGCACCTGTGATAAGAGACTGTTGGACCATCAGCTGAATCTGACTTCTCATATTGAGGAAAAGAAAGATCTAACATCTGTACCACTGGAACACTGCTATTGTGCCACCGCTACAAGGTCTCCTGTGCTCCCTGCTACCTCTCTTGCCCAGAAGGAAGAGGGAGAGAGAAACAGCTTGTTTTAAAGTACAGGTCAAACAAAAGCATTTGACTTGAATATGGCAGATTTCCTTTGAAAGAAAGGCGAGTACAAATAAAGGGCCTGTCACCTGGTTTGGCATCCCTGCTCCTTTCAGACTTCACTGGAAAAGGAACTAAAACCCACCGTGTTTGTCACAAATGGGCTGATCTGGTTATGCCAGGTGTGAGCCTCACAGGGCACTGGGGAGTGCTGCATCCTGTTTCTCTGGCAAAATAACCTTCCCCACCCAAAGGTTACAAACTCTTAGCCATAGACATCCAAAGAAACTAAAAAAATTACTCTGCAAGAGGCAGTCAAAACAAGACCACACCTGAAAGCAGAACAACTGGCTTACATCAGCACTTCTTCCCGCTTGGAGAGGTTTTCTTAGTTCACAGCATTACACAGCTCTGGCACCTACTGCTCCCTGCTGCTTGCCTTCCTCTCTGCTAGAGGTTACTGCCCTGTGGAAAAAGGAAAAGCATGTCCAGATTTTAGCTCTTCAGTGAAAAGCCAAACATCATCGCTTCAAGTCCTGAACAGACAAGTTTGCAAGTATGTACCAGTGGGAGCAAGGATGCTCTAATACAGGTCACATGCGGAGGTGGCTGCTGGCAGCACGCACCAGGCAGCTGAGAGCAGGCAAGAGCCAGATGGGCCCTACACCATCAGCTCAGAGGCTTGTCAGAACCACCAGGCAAAGTTTAACCATTTAGAGCAAGTCCTGCTGGGCACTTCAAGTGTTTCACATGCCAGTGCTTAAAATCCTTTGCACTGCACGCATGCGACAGCTAAAGCAATCTCCATGCTGGAGGAGGCTTCAAACCCAGAGAAATACTTGTCCACCTAGACTGCAATTCTACTAGCTGAAGGTAACGGCATGAATATCTCCAAACTAAGGTTTTCTCTGGACATTTTGCTCTCTCCTCCCAAGCTCTCTTTCGTAAAGGGAAAGCCAATCTGGCTAGCAAGCCAGTTTATTCCTCGCTGTGAAGATGACACGTGTATTGGATTCACTTTCCACACTGGGTTCTGGAGACAGGGGGGAAAGGACTGACTGTCCAGACCAATAGTTCACCTAAGAACACTGAAGCAGCAGCTTTGGTCTTAGCCCCAGAGTGAGTTAGTGGAGCAAACTACCACCAGTGAAAGGCAGCAGGTGCAGAGCAAAGTCTGTAAAGAGCCACTTACCAACACTTGAATAAGTCTACCAGACCCTGTAGTCTCTGGGCAAGCAGCACCATTAATGTCCCCTTTTCACACCTCCATGGTAATGCTGCTGCTTAGACTTCTAGAGTCTGAAAAGCTTCGGGGCTCCATCCAAGAGGAGTATTTTGCATCATACCACCACTCCTGGTCAAGCTTCCGGACTTTTGTTTCATGCACAAATCAAAGGGAAGAACACAAAATGTAACAGTGCAGATGACTGAGGGGACAGTGAGTTCAGGAACTTATCTGATCTCTTATGGAAGTCAAAAGATCACAGGATCCCTTTCCAACCCTCTCTGTGTAGTCATATCTTCATTTTACCTCAAGACAGCAGAGATCACAGGAGCCTCCAGAGACTGATAAAGCAACAGAAGAGGGAGGTATGCTTAGTCTTCAGGGACTTAAATTGTCTTAAATCCAATATCACACAGAGAAGGAAGTAATCCTCTATTTTTCTATGTCACCAAAAAAATTAACAGGACAAACCACACAGAACTGCCAAATGTGTTAAATCCGTAACTTAAAGCGTTTTAATAAAAACAAAGCAAAAAATACATTTCATAATCTGCCCACTGTCACAATGTATAAAATGTTTTAAATAACTTTAATATTAGTCACAAAATACAGCATGTTGTATAAAAATAGTTGTATACACACTGCTAAAAGATTATGTAAAACCACTCTGAATAGGCCATGCAAAGACATTCAGCTTTGACCTTTCAATTTCCAAGCGCCTGTTGGATCTGCTACTTTATTTCTTCTCATTCTGCTTGGGAGGGGTTTGTGCTGACACTTGGGGGCCGCCACCTCCTCCCCCTTTCCACCCTGAACAGAATGCCCTGGCAAAGGGTTTCAGAAATGGCTGCAAGTTAAGGCGCATCACATCAGGCATCTTAGTGGCCCAATTTTCACAGCTTGCTTTTCAGAAAGTGCTCAACATCCATGCCCTTCCCCATGGGCACCTCACCTTGGCCACTCAGAATCTTCAGCTTTTCAGCCAGTACCTTTCCAAATTGCCCCTGACCCTTGGTGCACCACAGTACTAGAACTGGAAGCAAAAATCTATAGACACCAGCCTGAGATCACCGCAGGAGGCAGAATGCAACAGCTGCAGCACCATTTTTGTACAGATGTACCTCTGCATTTGATAATCTTAAATTATTCGCACACCAAAATTCACTGAAGCCTGTCCATTCACATTAAGAACTTCAGGCAACACACACAAAAGGACTTGGAGAAATAGTAGTTTACAGAAAGGAAGGCATAACTGAGGATAGCATTAATATAGAAGAAAACCCAGATACAAAATATAAACTGTTTGATAAACAATCTGTTAGATGGTGGTTATAAGGCTTAAGAATGTAACTGCCAGAGAAAGAGACACACTGGACAACAGAAAAAGATTATATGGGGGACATTTTAGTGAACAATATGTCACATGAAGAAAAACACACCCCTGGCTTTCATCCCACATTCTGACACAGACTATCAACAGAATAAAAAAAAAAAAGCAACTCAGTCCTCTTCACCTCTACAAGCCTGAGCGATCCTTGCACCTTTACAGCATCATCCTCATACGATTTAAGCCTAGTGAAGGCAATGGAGGCAGGTATCTACCCAGTCATTATCTTCATTTCCCGAGTCTACAGAATGAGGGAAGGGCACTGCTGTTGAAAACAGTCCCTGCTGCTGACACTAGCAGCAGCGCCCTGCAAGATGTGCCATCAAGAGAGCAGCCATAGGCAGGGAGAGACCTGACGCTCTGCAGGGCAAAACAGGGGTTTTTTTTCCTGATGTTTTCAAGTTCGCATTTTAAAGTGTGCTCTTCCAAGAGGAAAATAAGGAAAGCTTAGTGCTTTATCACCTCAAATAATCCAGCAGCAAACCCATCTTTTCCAGTTTAAAAAGATCGGTTAAATTATCTTAATGCACCAAATCTGACAGGCAAAACACATTCCCATAAAAAGCTGTCCCCTTAAAGTTACAAGTCACATCACAAGAGCAAGCTTCTAACCAAAGTGGCAGAAGCAGAGAAGCTTTTACCAGTGCTAAAAATCCCAAGTAAAAACACAGGCTGATCTTGCCAATCCATAGCAGGAAAGAAGTTTAAAAGGCTTTATGGGGAACTGGCTGAAAGTCACTGTTTCTGGTGGCGTGTGTCATTGCTCTGCGCTTGGCGAGGCGGGACTTGGATGGAGGTGAAAGCTTCATGGAGCACACAGCGTGGGCAACATTCTCCTGCTCTGCGCTGAGGTCATTCTCGTGCTGAGACAGCTGGCGGTTAAGGGCTATAGCCTCAGCAGCAAAAAGTGTCAGGTCTTTTGTGCTACTGTTCCTTTCAAGGGAAAAGGAGAAAGGAGTTACAACACACACAAAGAGTCACGTCACCTGGTTACCCTCACAGCAGAGTATTTATTTCCAGGCAGTTTTATTTCTCCTATCGAAACAGACACAGCAGGCAAAAAGACCAGTTAATATCTGCACCTCTCCTCATTGTGAGGACCAGCAATATGTAACAAAAACACGCTGGAGTTTTGGAACAGCCACAGCGCTAGTCCTCATTCTGCCAAGAACTTCCGACATAAAGCCAAGAAGCCACCTGAGATGCCATGCTTAATTTCTACACGTTATAACAGGATGGGCATGTGGGGCAATACCATTGTCTTTCTTCAGAGAACTGCAATCGCACTACAATTGCGCATCTGGCTTCAGGAAATTAATTTCTGATGGGAATAACCACCTGGAATTGCCAGTGGCAGATACAGAAATAACAAGAGAGATGTGTGACTCAGGCTCTCGGGCATACAGAATCTGCCATCAAATCACTTTAAATGAGGCTTGCCCCGCTCACAGCTAAATTGACGTTGTAGTTGCTGGTGATCACTGTGTAAGTCAGATACGAGTCTGTGTATATTATTATTATTCACCCACCAGAAAGCAGTCTCTTTGGATAATACATGCCTTTATGTCTTTTTTCCCCCTCTTGGGCAGCAAACTGCCAAAACCATCATTATTTCCTGACTAAGATTAGCACTGCACTGCAGGAATCCTCTCCAATGCCTTTCCCACAAACAAGCAAGATTAGAAATATTAAAGCTCTCATTTTTCTCTTCGGATCTCATGTTCTTGACAAAATTAGTGCTGCACATTTATGAAATTCCACTCTCAACCCAGGATCTTACCCCCTGATTTGTCACCTCCCATCTCTCCCCATTCTTTCAGTGATTATTCCTGGCCAAGTTTATAGACAATAAAAAAAAAAAATTACCTTTGAAGAACTTGAGGGGTAGGTAATCCCCTTTCAGGAGCCTGCTAGAAGAAGCAGTTAAAAAAGTTAGTTATGTATTAGCTGGGAATCAAGCTTTCCCAAGAGAGAGTGATAAATAGGTGACACCCCAAACTAATGGATGCTGCATATGAACTAATTCACTGTGGGTTTAGAAACCACTGTTGGTTTACAAATCACATTTCATAGTTTGTCTCCCCTCACAAGAAGACACCACAGTTGGCAGGTATAAGACTAAAGCTTTAGAAGCTCTCCAGAGGTTCTATCCCTTCTTTCCTCAATTGGGAAGCAAAAGAGGACACTGCCGGTCTTTTAAAACCGTATCTACCAACATTCTGCATTACTGTATTAAAGAGTAACATAATAATCTGTGTACTGCAGCACTTTGTATTCACAAGAAAGCCATTTAAAATGCATGAAGCAATAATATAAAAAAAACCCACACACTTAAAGCTTGACAGATTCATCCAAATATTTACCACACAGAGCTCCAGAAAGAATAAAGCCACTGTGTATCGTTTAATTAGCCAAGATAAGAGCACTAAAACACACAATGACTACTAAAAGTTCAGAGACAGGGAACAGCTTGTCACTTTGGAAGAAGACTAACCCTTAAAAAAATATAAAGGGGGATACGTACTCCTTGAACCCATGGATGTTGCAAAACTTGAGCAGCACTAAGTCGTTCTTTGGCATCACAAACCAGCAACTTTGAGATGAGATCTTTGGCCTCAGAGGATATGTGTGACCAGTCCTTGTCAGGAAATTCATACTTGCCTTCCTGAATGCTCTCAAAAAGCTTGTTCTAGTAAAGGAAAAATCCTTTAATTTAAATAGAGTGCAACCAGAAGAATTCTCAAGTGGAATTCTTCTCACTCAATTTCATTCACCTAATGTGGTAGGTGACAAGTGAAACCATCCACTGTCCTTATGGAGTCAACAGAGAGTGACAAGTAGCTCTACAGTGATTCAGTGCATCCTAAGATGGACACGATACATTGCTGAAAACACCTTCCCCCACCACCCTCCCCTGTAACAGCGCAGCCAACATACTCAGCTTTTAGAAAGAGTGAATTCAGGCCATGCATGGAGACTCTCTTGGGGCTCAACTTTTATCTGAGAAACTGTGGCGACTACCATAAACCGCATCAAGAATTACAGAACACAGAGGATTGTGGGGTGGGGGAGAGGATGAGGAAAAGCTCCGAGACCTCACATCAGGCAGAGAAAAAAAGCAGTTGCCAAACCTTACTTTAGAAAGGGATATCATCATTCAGCTTCTGTATACCACCTGCACTTCTCAGCGACAGCTTATCCTCCCAGATAACTGGCTAGGTTACAAACATAGCTCTTCACTGCTGGCATTGCGGCAAATTTTACACCCTAAGTTCACAGGGCAAACTACACACTCCCACACGTGCCCAGAACATGTGCATTCACCTGGCAAACTCTGCAGACTTCTCCTCTGTCCCAGCCACAGTCTGTGCCACAGTTGCCCACAAAAGGCGGGTAACCGCTGAGCATGATATACAGGATCACTCCCAGGCTCCAAAGATCACACCGCTTATCATAGAACGTGGCTTCCTCCATGAAGACTTCAACCACTTCAGGTGCCATGTACTCTGCAGACCCACACTAGGAAACCAAGTTCACGCAAGTTTCAAAGGGAGGGTCAAATCAAGACAAGACTCAGGCTTATTCTCCTCTACAGTAGGTGACTTGTTCAAAAAGCAGAATCAGGCATCAGGGACTATTGACATTTACTGCAGGTTTTGTTTCATTAAGCCAAATGACAACTGCTGCATCTCTCAAAGGTTAAATGGAATTGCCAAGAGATTTGAAACATTTTGTGAGTGTACTGCACAGAGAAAAAATTAACACATTTCAGGTGTAAGGACCACAGAGACCTCATAGAAGGCAAAAGAGTTCCTACTGTTCTTTAGCAGAAGCATAAGCTGTTCCATATGAATTTATGATCCTTTACAAAGGGTCAAAAAATTAATTTACACACTTCAAGTTTTTAAATCTTATCCATTAGTTATCAGGCCTTTCAGAAAGTAAACAAATACATCATGGGAGGTGATTTCCATAGCAGACTCCTGCAAAAGTGTCAGATTTTTCTTTCACAGTAATGCAGTAAGCATAGTACTAGTTTTTCAAACTAACGTGTATCATAAAGCTACACACCGATTACAGAGCATCCCCCTTAGCTCATGGGTCTTAGCTACAGAACCCAAATGTGGCAAAATGAACGCAAAACTAAGGTTCAAACTCAATCCATAAGCACATAAAAAACCTCTATGAAAGCTTCCTCATTTGATGGGAGTAAGAGATGAACAGGATCAATGTGTTACTTGCTGGCCAACAGGAGAATTAACACAGTGAGACCCCGTGAACCTGTATATTTGTTCTATGACTGGGAAATCCAAGACAATACTTACCACACATACACCTGCTTTAAACGAACTGTCTACTGCTGGGTGTTACTTTGTGGTAAGCCCTTCAGAAGCTCACCTCTGGCGACAAGAAAAACTGTTTTATGGTAGAGGAGAAAAAGCATGAAGCTACAGTAGATCTCTTACCGGCGTTGTTAATTCAGGAGTAGTTATTGGAGTACACGCACTGTTCAACTTCACCCCACTACCAAGATCAAAGTCACATATTTTTACCGGTGATACCTAAAAATGGGGACAAAGCAGTAAGAGGTCCAGAAGACTGGGATTAATGCAATATGTATGAATACAGCACCAGGTGGAAAACCCCAGGACAGAACACAAATTGGTCTAGCAGCACAGCTAGTGAAACCCTGTCTCTTACAGCTATATTCCACTCCTTGCATTTGCCACCTCTGCCTCAGTTGCTCCCACACCACTAGTATCTGATCCAGCTACACTTTGGGTTTTTTATTTGGTTAGGCAAGTGCCAGTACACACTAGGGCAGTTTGGGAACTATACATAACATGACCAGCTGGCCTGTTGCTTGTCCCATCTGGGTACTGCCTCAGAACAGATGAGGTGCTCAACTGCGATTGCCATGCCCTCTCTAAGAACAGTTGGCTTTTTATCCCTTAGCCAGATGCTCACATTTTCACATCCCAAAGAATTTAGTCTCTTTCAGGCTTCAGTTCTGTCAAATGTAGTTGAAGTTCACCAATGGGTTCAAAAGTTTTCAAGAAGAGACAAGACAGAACATGAGGGCTGTTTTTGGAAACCAGCTTAAAAAATACCCTGCAGAAAGCAGAGACAAGAGTAGCACCTTTTCTGGGGATTCGCACAGGATGTTTTCAGGCTTCAGGTCCCTATGAGCAATACCTAAACAAGAATATAAAATACTCATTAGAAAAGATACTCTCCTGTTTTATTTCTCATTACTTGTCTTTTTTAGAGGATGGCCTGGGAAATATTCTAGGTCTGCGTTTGCTATAAAAGCCCCTGTTAATGATACTGCAAGTAATTTAATTGCAAAGTGTATTCACTAAATGTCACTGTTTCATCCTGCTATACCTTTACTATCTCTAAATGTACATGAGAGTCAGTCAAGCAAATAAAAACTTAACACTGGAACTTTTTCGCTTAGCCCAAATTAATTATGTTAATTAAAACCAGCTTACAAAGATAGCTGACCTGTAAGCAAGTTTGTGTACACAGTTTAGTCAAAAGATTTTTGAAGCTTCTACAGTAAGGTCCTTTCTAGACAGAGAACTAGTGGTCTGCTGAACTCCTACCAGCACAGACAATACATGCATGACATGCTCTCCCCCGCCAAAAAAACCCCACCCAAGTTCGCAGATGAAAATATCATCCTTTAACAGTAAGGTATGCACTCACTGCTGAAGTAAAAGAAAAATTAAAGGCTTAGGTTGGAGATGAAGAGGAAAAGCTAAAGGAGAACAACCAAAGGTCATCTTCATTCATTCAACTGCTATCAGAACAGGCAAATCCAACTCAGAAGCAAAGGTATCTATCCATGCAATTCATATGCAAAGGTAGTTCTGCGTTGTCAAAGCAGTTCTTCAAATGTCCAAACACACTATTTCTGGAAGTTCTCTGTTTAATATGATCACACTTAATGGGAATGCAGAGAATGTGAAGCAAAATAATCAAATCAAATCAGGAACTTGCTGTAATTTAACTGCACTCTAGCCTTGCTTAAAAACATTACAACCCAAGCATACTTGATACTACTTCAGAATACAAAAAAGAAAATATCCCACCAAATTCTCAGTAAGGGAGTTTCTAACACCTCCTCTCAGCACTTTCTACAACATGACTTAAAGACGTTAACAGCACAGCATAACACCAATCTAAAGGAATCAGAGCTTTCACAATAACGATACCGTTCAGAGTCCTTATACATGGAAGATGGCAAAACAAATACATCAAGGCGGCCCATGCTGACAGCAAGGCTGACAAAGCTCCCAGCAGTTGGCCTGGCTTGCAAGGTGAAACCCAACAGCACTTTTTTGTATCATTGCTTGAATTCATGTATCTGATCATATAACATTGTATTTTGCAGTTGCACACAGCGCTGAGAAAAGACAACAGTTTCCTTTAAACACTCCTCCAGTGGATTATTAGCAGTAAGGCACACATATCCCAAGTGGGTGTAAGGCAGTATTATCATCCAGCTAAGTTCTAAACTACTCCTGGTAAAAGAATTAGTTGTCCTCATTCCGTTGTTGGTTTTTTTTTTTAAAGCATCTAGCTATAGCACTTCACCATTAAGCTGTGCAATAAAATTGCTTTAATTTCCTGTTTACTTTAGTGGTCTGTATGCTACTTACTAATTATTTTAATGTCCCACAAAAGAACCATAAAGGGAACAATAAAATGCAAGGGGATGCTGTTGTAGCTGATTCTGCAAGCCATGTCCCCACTGTACCAATTCACAGCAAACAACAAGAAAGTGGATTGCTGCTCTAAAGCCTTTTAAATGAATCACTCTCCTCTTGTTTGGGGAAAGGAGAATTAAAACTAAAGTCTGAGAGAGAACTACAGAAAGGTATTAGCTGAGTTGACGTTTAAACTTCCTTGAACAGTGTTCCTAGAATTTCAGCAGTTAAGCAACTACCGTAGGCCTAACATCAAACTGTATTTCTCCACATGTTCAGCCTACAGTTTCCTGTTCCTCATTTGCCCTGTATCTCAAAGTCAAAGTCTTCCAAATACAGGTATTCAAAGACTACATTCTCTGCAGGTTTCAAGTTCAGTTATTACATAGACAGGCTATGACAATTACCAAAAACCTTAATCCGAACTAAGTTTGTTTCCACATTCAAGTTAACTTCTCATAACAGTCACAACATGTGAAAGGATCCATATTCCTCAGGTTTACTGCTTTATTCCCTATCCTATACTTTTTAATCAGTTCAACCTATCAAGGTACAAATGCTGATTCCAACTCAAACATATAAGCAGTCCTATGACTTACAAGTAAAGCCTACAATTAAACATTTATGGAACTGGGGCTAGTACTGAACAACTTAAGACAGAAAACATAGATCTGCTGAGATCTACCCAGCTAATCAGAATGGCAAATAAATGAGGGAAAAATTTATCAACATAAATAACCAATAAACACAGCCTCCAATTATATACCATTCTATTCACAGGTAATCACTGTAACCTTAACTGAAGCTGCTTAATCTATACAAGACCAGGTAATCATGAAATAGGAAAGATTTTGAAGTTATCTATCACACTCAACAAGAAGATTACTCTGGGATGACCGTAAAGCACACAGAAATTTTGAAAATAAAGTAGTCTCAAGTAGAAAAAGCAGCATGAAAGCATTTTAACATAGAATAACTCTCTACAAACAGAACTGCTTTTAAACCTGAGCAAACCCCAAATACAATTAGGGCAGCTTCAAACAAGGACTATGGTTTACTTGTAGGTGGTCTCAACCCAACAGTGGAGGTCTAAATGTAGAGACTAAAAACTACTACAAAGAGGTCTCGTAAGCAGCAGAAATTCTGGGTAAATACAGAAAAGCATCTTTGTAGACCTGAAAGAGGAGGAATTTAAAAAGCATATTAGTTCCCTTTTGAGTAACCTTCACATGGTGGCTTAGGTAACTAGAACAAGCAAACAGATTCAACCCTAATGTTAATTCTCCCCATATGCAGATTTAACTTTTCTTCTTCAAAAGGCTCTATCGTCTTGACACAGCTGATTATAATATTTTAATACGGTAATTTAAAGGAAAACAGTGTAAGTCATCTGGCATTTCTGTAAATAGAAATAAATCTAAACAGACTACTTAAAGACAAAACGTGCTCCATAACCTAAGTGTACAATATTAACTAGTAAAGATGGAGACAGCCTTCTCTTACCTTTTGTATGAAGAAAATCCAGAGCACAGGCAATATCTCTCACTACTTTGCTAGCTTCTCGTTCATTGAAGTGCTTTCGCTTTTGTATATGTGCCAGGATCGAACCTGTCAGAGTAACAGGTGAAAGGGAAAACCTTAGTATGAATGCTGCCTAAGCTGAGAAAAGGCTTTGTCAATATGATGATAAAAATGCAATAGCCACTACTAGCCTGCCATAAAGGGAGAACCAATCTCAGTGTGAGCAAGGCCAGAAATAACTTAGAAAAGTTATTTGCAACTAACACTCTGACCTAGTATCTTTACATGGCAGAAACTGAAGTGTCACAATCCCATGTTTTTATATGAGAAGAGCCTCAGAAAATAATGATGAGCTAATACCAAGTATCACAAATCTGTAACCTCATCTCTCATTTTTCTAACAGTCTTTCATAGCAGTCAACTTCCACGGACCAAACAGAGAAATGACTAAGAAGAAAGTTACAGCTGAGCAGCTTAAATACTTAAGAATGCTAGAACATAATTTTCAAACATGGCAGCCCACTAGTTTAAGCACATCGTAAGAGCAATTGCTTTACTGCCCCAGCACAGGACTTTTTTCCACACACTGTGGACAGTAGAGATTTTTACTGTTATTTCATTGCTATTGTGCTAATTATTGTAGTAGTAAAACATCAGCTGAGGATGTACATAGCATTTCAGCAAAACCCATCCTTTCCTGGGTCACAGGCGGCCATGCTCAAACTAACTCTCCTCACTTTGGGTAATGTGACAATTGAAACCCCACACTGGAAGTCAAATATACGTGTTTCTTGTCCCAACACCATCAAAACAGGACAACGTTCTACCTTTAAATAAACATTAAAATTCCCACTAACATCAAGGTAAGTCTCAGACTGACTTAAGGCAGAATTTGCCAAGGGATGTGAAAACTGGCAAAAGAACTCTCTAATATTAACATAATGAGGGACTGGTAGCTTGCAGGCAGAGCTCCACTGGTATCCTTTTAAGAGAGGATAAAGGGAGGTTTGACTCCTTATCTTCTTTAAGTGAATTCCATCAATCTTAAAAGATTAAAAATGTCTTTAGAAAACCAATTAAATGTAGTCCAGAGATCCAAGCCCACTAAATAGCCTTCCATTTCCTTACTCAGAGAGGTATATTTTTAAAAGCAATCAGGCAGAGAAATTCAGGAAGTAACTGTCATTTGTTATTAGCACCCAATAACCGTCTTATATCTCAGGTGATTTCATTTTTATTCTTCAGTTCTAGATCTGGAAGTAAACCTCCCATTCTCTATCGCAGTAATTCCTATTCTTGTATCATCAATGCTGCTGCCACTCCTCCACAGTGAGAATTCTGAGAGGAAACAGGAAAGACAAGTCAAAAAGAAGAAAAAGGGACAAAGGACTCTTCAGATACGCTTTGACATGACAAAAGACTCTTCAGATATGCACAGACGTGCCATGTCAGATGGGTGGAAGAAGGCCATTTTGGACCAAGTTATCAGATTTTAAATACAGAAAGCTTCCCTTGCTGAAACCACCACTTTCTGGTTTGCTACAGATTTCTTGCGGGCACAGAGTTCAAAGGGTTTCCCTGGTATAGTTGATCTTTTCACCTTCAGAAATAGTTAACAGTTCTTGGATGTTTCCATCCCTGTGGACAAGAACCCAGACTTCGAAGGAAACAATACTGAGCAACCTGAAGCGCTCATTGCACTCAGCAGGTTTATTTCAGATTACTCTTCTGAATAGAGCTTATGTTCCAGACTCTCAGATAAGAACTGTATCAATATCAGTGAAAACATACTCTAAAAACTTTATATTCAGCTCACATAAAGTAACCCAACAAACAGAAAGACTAGCAGGGCGCTCCTGCCACAGTCGTTACCACTTCTTCAATATTCAGAGAGAAAGCACCATATAGCACCTCCCAAAATGCATTTCAGACAGGAAAAAAAAAAGGGGGGGGGAGGTCTCATATCATGTAAGTTCAGTATAATAAGCTGGATTTTAACACTTTCAATTATAAAATGCTGTCAGGCAAGGATATTAAAAAGCTTCTGCATATTATGGTGAACTGAACACAGCTAAAATGGGAGCAGAGCTCCTTCAGTTACCACAGCTACAGGACGGCAAAGCTGAAAGCGGAACGCCCAAGACAGCCCCCACCGCTGTAGGTAACATCAGTCTCCGAAACTGGAGTTACTGAAGTAAGGCTCGCACTGGAGATGAATGTTCTCATTGCTGCCAGCCCCACTGCTTACATTACAAAGTGTAGCACATCAGAAGCTGGTCTGAACCCTAATTCCCTTTATTTCTTTCTTCAAACCCACCTACCTTAAACTTCAAATGCTGAAAATTTTTGAAGAGAAAGCTAGCCTCACCTAGTTGACCACTATAAAAACAGTAGCTAAGAGAGGGAAGAAGGTATAGTATTATTATCCTCTCAGCAGCCGTGCGGAGTCCCACAGTCAGAGGGTTAACTAATGGAAGAATGTGGCCATGGGAAAATAGACAAATGCAGATTCATCTCAATCAAGACCTATTATAGCTAATTTGTCAGAGAAATCTGTGCATTAAGAGGAAGAGCGTTAGAGGAAACCACAATGAAATGATGCAGTAATTTTAAGGGAAGGAAGAAAGCATGTATTTTCCTTTTTAAAAGGTTTTGCATCTATACCAAAGGAATCTGCATTTCTTGCACATATGGCTTGCTACTGAAAACCTTCCTGACCAGTGACAATAGATGTCAATTCAATTTTTCTTTGAAAGGTAGGCTACACTTAACTCTTGGTTTTGCACAGCCATGAAATTAATACATACTGTAATTGTGCTCCATACAGACAAATGTGAGAAAGTCCATGAAGTGCTTGATGCAGCCTTCTAATTCCCCAGGCGAGCATTAAATCCTGGAGACCAGTGGCCACACATGTTCACTTGATGGGCCCTCTTAACAGCCACAAGCAGACTGCTTCACAACTACAGCAACCCGAGACTGAAGCAAGACGTTTTTCACAACGGTGCCGAGTTTCAGAAAACAGTCAATCCTACATCAAAAGAAAATGCTACCAGAGCAGATACAGATGCTGTACTATGATCATACATAATACCTGACATACCATCTCCCTCCTTGCCTGAGGTACTGTGACCTATTAACTATATTCCAAAGCTTCCGCTGTAGTAGAGCTGACATTTCAATAGCTTAACTACAGACAGGGATTGCAAATGTATGACCAGACCCATCAGTATTAAAGAATAACCATCAAGCTTTATATATTTTTCCCTCCAGTTCTTAGTCTCAAAATTATCAAGCATTTAAAATAAGCTTTTCATTTTCTGCTTTAAAACACCGAGACGAACAGGACCAAAATGATTCAGGGAGCAAAGCACAATTACTGCACAGTACCTCCTCGCAGCTTCTCAAAGACAAGGTAGTATCTGGTGTCATCTTCAAAAAATTCTATTAACTCCAAAATGTTCCTTAAGAAAAAAAAAAAAAAAGAAAAAAGGGGAAATAGAACAAACAGGTATAGAGTGTGAACAGAGCAATGAAGAGTTTCATCATGGCTAATTAGGAAGTTCCGGAAGTAACCAAAAATAAAAGTTGTAATTAAATATGTTGTTTTAGTTGCCTGTGGCATTAAAACCACATTTCCAACTCACACAAATGTAAGCGGGGGGAAACAGGCCAAACACCAAAATCATACAGGATTGTGAAAGAGTTCTGCTCAATTGACAGGAAGATAATTGGTAATAGATTGTATTTAATAAGTTTAGAACACTGCATTTGTGCTGAAGGCAAGAACAAAAAAGAAATAATTGGCATTCTTTCTCTCTGGAAATCACAAGGCAGAACACACAAGGTTTGAAGCAGACAGGCACCTGTCAACATGATATTAAATCCAGTGCCTTAGTTACCATTTTTAAATTAACTCGCTCCTGTCTAGCTAGCGTACAGCCTTTGTAGCACACAAACACCCCATGTTGCCCTGAGAATGTCAAACATGTAAGTCAGATTTTTCTAAACCTACAGCACCCAAAATCCAAATTCTGCATGTGGTCATGAGAGCTTGAATTTTTCATCAGTTATGACCATGTGCTCAACCACACACAGAAGACATATAATCTGCTTCTCCATAGCACAACTTAAACCCACATGTTTGGTAAAGAAGTTTGTTTTTAAGCTATCTTTAAGTGTTGTACTAAAAATCTGTAAAAAAAAGGCTCGATACAAGATGCACAACTGGAGCGCAGATAACAGCTGTTATATACATTTTAGAATACCAGAGACATCTAAAAGAGTAGTTTCAGAACTGACTTAAAACTCCTCACAGAGCATGCTGCCACTGGCGGCGTAGCCTTTCCCTCCTTTTCAGAGATGAGTAGCAGTTGCTTCTTTAAAGTTGCTTCATCCTGTGGCTATGTGAAGTCAGCACATATTCAAATGAAAACGAAGTTAGCTTTTGGCTGATCTGAGAGTTCCAGTGCAAAAGCAGGAAGGCCGACACAAAGAGGACAAACCACACATTAAGGAAAGGAATGGCAAGACTGTTCCTTTCAACAGCAGCTGGTATCAGGTCAGCTTTTGCTGATGGTGAAATCACAAGGGAGATTTTCAAAATGTTAATTCCTCATTTGGACAACAGCCACTCATCACTGAAGCATGTTCAGGCTACACTGACCTGCTTGCTAATCGAGTTACGTGACTTATTTTGTAAATATTTCCTCAAATTTCACAGGTAAAAGAAGGGGAAATTCTTATTTTTGAATAGGTCAAGGCTGAATTTCAACTGGTTTTAAGAAGACTACTGCAAAGCTCCTAACCTAGTCACACATAAGAGGCTTGAAAATTTGAAAAAATATTCAAGATACTTTAAACACACACACACACAAGGGTCTATACTTACTTGTTACCCTGACACTGGTACAGCGTTTCTATTTCACGAAAAACCCGACTGCGACTATGCCCAGCGTTTTTTTCAATGATCTGTGGAAAGAGTTAGAGCTCTTATTTGAAAGATTACTGCAGGAACTGTGCACATAGCTCTAGAATTAGTTAAGTGATCTAAGGCTTGAATCTCAGGCATGCCCACCAGAGAGAAACACTCCACCTTTGTTTGTTTAATTTCTCATCTGTCATTTATTTACAGTGTCAGCGGAGCTCTGGAAGACATTCAAAGGACAAGAGAAATGAGGACAGGAAGAGAAGAAAGGAACTAAATCCACACGTTACAGAAGTCACTGACCAGTTACCACAAGCTTTTTCTTGCATCACTTTAACCTTGCAACATGCAGAAAAGGATATCCTTTTGAGTTCTAACAAAAGTAGATTTGAGTCACATCAGACACTGAACAGCCAAAAAGAGATTTGTCATTATAGGCATTTAAGTAGTAAATTCACCACAAAATGAGTTTGGTTCATAGTGCTAACTTCATGGAGACCCAATAACAGGACCTAACATATTAAAGAAAACACACATTCCATCTCAGAGCCCTTCTGTACTGCCATCAGAAGTCACTTTCCTTCACACGCTCCTCGAGCTGTGAGAGAACAAGGACAAAGGCTTTCCACAGAGGCTAAGACTGAATGATTGCTGTGTGAATGTGAACTCATGACATCACCGCAAATACTACCACCACCTGTATCCAGTATCAGTTTCTCATTTTTACAGCCAAAGTTCTCTGGTACTGAACAGGCAAACCACTCACCAGCACTACATGGGACTTGGTATCTCATCGCATCTAATTCATAATGCAGCGGTTTGTCTGTTCCAGACTTTCAACTTTCAATTCTACCAAGTACACACAAAATCACAGCATTTAAAGGAGCAGATTTTTAAAGAGGCTGAAAATTTTGTGCCTATTCGCTTTTGCAAAAGAATCAAGCATAAAGTGTTTATAATTAAATGGGAGACTCGGGATAACCACAGATGTGTAAATGGGCCCTAACACTTAATAATGTTGTTACAGAAGATTCACCTCTGTCAAAATATAAGACAGCTTTACATGAACTAATGGCAGTAACTGATGCTCTCTGAACTCTGAGCAGCATTCTCAAAAGTTTGCACTATTTGGTAGGCCATACTAGATGACAACTCAGCCTCTTCTTTCATAAGAGATTAAAAACTGGTAGGGCTACAATCAAATCAGGACATGAGAGGAAAGCTTGCCCCAAGATCTAACCATCACGTATTTAATGTTTATGAATTCTATCTGCAGCTGATATACCAGTTAACTCCAGAGGCACAATACTTAAGACAACAGATATCTCAACAGTTATAAAGCAGGCTCATCTCAAGCGTCAAAAATTTTCTAAAAGGTTTTGCTATTACCGACTACTACAGGTTTTCACTGAGATACTAGGAGGGAGAAGACATGCTACAGACAGAAGCGATGCTGCTTTTATTCTATACCTACTTTTACTGCATATTCTTTCCCAGTTTGAAGGCTGACAGCACCTTGAACTTTGGCATATGCTCCCTCACCAAGAAGTTCAGCAGTCAGCTTGTACAAGTCTGCCAAAGAAATCCAGCAGAAAGGACACATTAGCCAAAGCATTTCAGTGAATAACATAAAGACAAGCTATTTATCTGATGAGCATCCCTCATGACAGCAACTGAAAAAATTCCCTTGGTAATGAAGACAGAAAATAGATTTATCAGGATTAAAAGTAGATGTGCCAGCCTTAATTATGCCTCATTTTTCAATTCCCCCCTCCAAGTTCCAGGAAAATTTAAAGCAGACTTAATTCCAGCATCAAAATTACAAGTTGTTTCTTGTATGAATAATCTTATAGCTTAGTAACTGCTAGGACCTCATCCACCTTCCCTGTCTCCATGTAAAACACAGAACCAGTTTTTTTTTCAGGTGGAAAACATTTCACTCCTTGATCAGAAAAGGCTTACCATACAAAAATCTACTTGCAGAGAGTGTTTTAAGTATAACTGAAATCCGAAAGCTTAAACCTAGAAGACTGCTACCATCTTGGTTTGCAGCATACCTTACAATGCTCCTGGCCCACTAAGTAGTTTTATACTGGTCACCTTTGTCGCACTGAGCTGTATTTGACCTACAATGCTTCACAGTATTTGTGCTCACATCTGTAGTCAAAACATTTCAACATCAGCACTGTTCCTACTAAAAAAAACCACCAAACAAAAAAAAAAAAAACCAAAGACCAAACCAGATTATGAACAAGACTCAGATTTCAGCACCAAGAGGAAAAGAAAGAAAAAAAAGAGACTGAAGACCAAAACATAGGGGATAAAGAAAAACAGAAATGTCAACTTAGAATGTTTCCCAAAAAGCAATGTTTAGCTAAGAAAACAGAGAACAGCAGAGGGAAAACAGAATACTACAATTAGAAGCTTAGAAATTGCAACTAACCTTCAAACTTTCCAGGGACATGATCTGTGGCTCTGGTTCTTTTTTTCTTTTTTCTTTTCCCACTGTCTGCTATGGGGAGAGGCTGACTGCTGACCATCTCTGTGTGGCAGAACATAAAGGTGCCTTTAACACACAATCAATTACTTTAGGAGAAAATGAACATGCTCTTGCGTGTTTATGTTCTTAAGCTATCCAAAAGTTTCTCTGCTTGTCTTCATCACATGCTGCCAGATCTCCCCCAGATATCATAGGAAACCTAAAAAAACAACAATTTGGGTGCTAATTAACAGCTCTGGGAACATTTGATACACAAATGCAAAAACAGAAGAAAGTAACTATGCACCTATACTGAATCCTTCTCTTATAGCACAGTAAGGCAAAGCATGGGAATAACCTTGTCAACAACCACCACGAGCTACCCACAACGTAACACATGACCCGATTTACAGCCCTCACAAGGGCACTATTCTTGGAGCTATTCTACTGGTTTACAAGTCGATTTTTTTCAAGTCAGCTGCAGAAAATGAGCTTCCAAAACAGGAGGAAGGTGCGGGGAAGTTTCAAACAACCTGGTGAAACAAAGGAACCGCAGGATTTAACAGGTCAAAGGCACAATCTAGGTCAGTTTATGCTGCCAAAAGGCCAGGAAAAAAAACGTTTTTCACAGAAGCATGACGTGCCTTTCTAAACCACAGAGCAATGGATAACTTGGGCTCCAAAACAAGCAGCATTTATGGCATTTAGATTTTTTTCCTGCATTACTAGCTGCAGATATCACAAGAGCTTAGTCAGAGATAACAATTCACTGATGCAAGATAATATGGCAGAAAAAAGAAAAAACACCCACGTACTCTTATGGAAGGCCTAAATAAAAAAATTATTATTATTTATTTATTCTTATGGAAGGCCTAAATAAAATTAAAAATACGCCTCCTCTGCTAGAGGCTGCTTCATACAGCTAACCTATCTCCAAAAAGGTTGAATGATTCCACATTATACTCACATGAGCACTTTGCTACACCACCAGTCACATCCTGCCAAGTTGGCCCCAACAGTAAAAAGTCATGGCTCCAAGTTTTTAAGGCAGTAGCAAAGCAGTGCTAAGACATTTTACAGCCAGGAAGATTGCCATGTAAATTCCCAATTAAAGATCCTGCACTACAGGAAAAACTAAATCCCTAGAAATAGAACAATTATGAGGACACCGGTAATGAAAGAAGAGCAAGCCCTGAAAACAATTGACAAAAACAAATTCTGGCAATTCTCCTTTAACAGAGAGCCTTTGCAAATAGCAGTTGTTCTGCTCTTCACTGTTTCTAAAGTACTCTTAAAACACAGGAGAAGCACCCAGGCAGAAGATGTTACACAATAATCTACCAATACACCAAATACTTTTTCTTTGCTTCATTGTATTTTTCTTGTCAATATTTGTCAGTAACAACTATTATGAGTGTCACTTTGAACTCACCTTGCCTGAATAATAAGAAAAGGGCTATTTTGAAAGCCTTTTCTCATTAACAACTTATTGAAACACTTAAAAATGTATCAGTCTCAAGACAAGGGTAAATCCTCATTTTCAAGACTTAAGCAGAATGTGTTAAGAAATCATCATGATGGATGACATAAGTTCTTAAATACAGCAAGAAATACAAAAGTGTACATTTTACCAAGTTATGAAGCAACAGTTTCCTTTCAACTCAAACTGACACACATACAGTTTTGAATTTTAACACAAAGAGAAGGCTAGCCGCTGACAGCGAGTTCCAGCTCTCCCCAATTTCAGTTCAGCTTGCATTAATAGTTATTCAGAGAGAGCTGTCTGCTTGAAGGAAGTGCTTGGTTTCCATAAGGTGTCAAACAAGTCACTTTAACAACCTGACCACCTGCAAGTCAACAAGTCACACCTAGAGAGATTCTATTCCATTTCAAGTATTAACATGGTTTCAGAGCTCCTAACAGCGTAAAAATTAGCAAAAAAACAAGAGACGAATCCTGCATCTTAGCACAGCTGACATATTTCTTCACAACCATCTCCTGCACTCTACCAGTTGGCTACAATATTTACGGTCTGGTGTTTAATAACTGACTACATTATTTCAATTCTCTTTAGTCTGACTCAACTCCTAAATTAGAGA
Organism: Falco rusticolus; assembly: GCF_015220075.1. NCBI lineage: Eukaryota > Metazoa > Chordata > Aves > Falconiformes > Falconidae > Falco > Falco rusticolus. The sequence goes on along the minus strand of NC_051197.1, from coordinate 10,291,157 downwards.
GCTGCTTCCTTGAAACCAGGAAGTTCACTAGTCATGTATACAGAGACCAAATTACTGAAAATCTGGTGTTTTCAACCTATAGTCTTGACCAAATTTGCTCTCACACAGGCACGACATGTTTGCTACATTAGATTGTTATTACCCTTCTGGTCTGCTATTTCACATAATTGTGTGGTTCACTTCTGTCAACACAGCTTTTCCTTTAAAGACATCACAGCTTCATTCTCATAATTCACTTTGTTATAATGAACTGTAAGTAACAACTGGATGACAAGAAAACGCCTTTAGCTCAGCCACATGCTTCAGAGGTTTTTCAAGCTTTCAAAGAAATTCCTGTGTTTTCCGTGACCATATACCAAACAGTTTCTGATAACACTGAGACACAGTGTGCCTCAACCGTCCAAGCAATGTTGAGGCATTTTAAATGCTGCATGATTACCTCTGGTGACAAAGACACTGTGGGCTCTTAGGAAGCTCACCCTGCCAGACAGAAAGCTCAGAGACTGGACGAACTGCTCTGGAAGGAAATGACCCATGAACATGACAGGTCCAAGACGAATGTCTAACTGTTGTCATTTTAAGGTCATTTACAGTGTGGCCTGAAGCGCTGAACCTCTGCTTCCACCAAATCAACTTGTCCACTCACTTCATAACCTCTTCTGGCTGAGTACAGGGAGGTGGGAGTAGAACATTACTTGGTGTTCAGTGCAGACTAGCCAAGCCTTTGAGAAAGGGCACTTCTTACATCCTTCTCGACCGTAACAGTCAGCCTGTTCTCTAAGAACTACTGTCTGACTAGCAGTCTGACAAAAGCTGAAGAAATAGGGAACAGTTCAAATTCTGATCTGTCGTTCTCCTCCAGTCAAGTTGCTTACAAATTATGTAACCTGGCAAAATCCACACTACAAGCAAAGAGAGCAAGTTTTGTCTTAGCTGCAGTTTTGCTGAAGTCCTGGATTTTAATAGCATCATCATAAATCAATGCTGAGGCAATATTTAACACATGCAACATTCAGAGCCTGCGTGGGAAGGTATAGTTACAGCCCTTCCCATTTGCTATTGAGGCCTCTACAGCCATCTTCAAAAGGATGAACAAAAGCACTTATAAGGACAACTTGCAAACAATGCCAAGTGAAGGAGAAAAGGAACAATTGCCCTAAGTTTCACTTCATCTAGATCTTAGATCACCTTTCATCTTGCTTCCTAACACTCCATATACAAACATGCCAAAATCCACTACCTAGATGTAACTCTCCTCTCATTCTAGTCTGCTTCCCAAGCACACATATGTACAGGAAGCTCTTGGAAAACACAGTACATATGCTTCTTTCTATTAAAAAGAGGATACCTTGTTTGTGTGGTTGAATTCAACAGAAGAAAGCAGCTGAAGCAGAGTCCGTGTACTACCACCTGTTTCAAAACTTGCAAGTCTTGCTTGAGCCAGGTTGTTCTGCAGCCAAAAAGAAACAATCACATTCAGAAATCACGTAAGCTACATTCAGGTAGTGCCCAGAGTTTCAAGAGATTTCAAGAACCTGTTGTGCTGGGCTTCATGTGAGCACACAGCAAGAACACAAACCCACATTAAAGACTTTATAACTCTTAACACTGTGTTTTGTATTCTGTACTTATTTCCAGCCCACCAGTCATTTCAATTGAAGAGGAGACCCCTTCATTACAGCCTTGCAAAAACAATGGAGGGATTTATGGTGTTCATTACTTCTTGTTGTTATACCATTGGAGAACCATAACAAGTTTAGATATAAAATACAGAATTACTCTTAATGGATAAGGATTATCATACTCCTAACCTAGATCAACACTCTGCCAAGACAGAGCTGCAACTACAGCTGTAACAGCACCAAGTTAAAGCATATCTTGAAAATGGTGTTGAAGGCAGCCAAACAGGCTCCAACAGACCAGAAGCATAAGAAATCATTTACCATAGCTGAAAAATCTTCTCCTGAGAATAGGTACCACTAGTACTGAATTCACCCCTAGTGAGCGGCAAACAAGGCAGCGATAGCAAGATGGTGTTACCAAACAAGGTAACACCACAAAGAAAAGAAGAATCAGGAGCCTTAAAATAAAGCCTTCTGTGGATTCACAGAGAGCAGCCACAACCTGAAATTCAACAGATGAAACAAACTCAAAGTTGATGTGGCAGCACAGGATGTTTTCAGACCACTGAGGTGGTATCTAAACAGCTGCAATTACAAAAATATTACTGTCCCACAGATATGGCAAAAGCAAAGACTACTTATTCAGACCGAATAAAAGCCTTCCGAGATCTCTGATGAGGCTTCTATTCTGCCTAACTGAACAACAACAGGGAAACCAGTCTGCACCTTCTGACCAGCATCCAACTTAGCTGTTGATTTATGCTTATTTTCAAAGCCATTGTTTACTTGTTCAAACAGCTGCCAATAGATTCAATAATTGGATATGAGTGAGTCCCTTGATTCCACAAGCAAGACATACTTGTTACTCTCAGACTTCAAATGTAAAAGTGCACGCTCAAAACTCAAAAAAAAGTTAAGCCACTTTAAAGTTCAGACATCCAGTTTTGAACAAAGAAACAAAATGGAAACAGACTTCAGCATAATTTTCCTCCCAACTCAGTTGTTGTTCTTGTACACTCCCTTCTCCAGTAACACTTCGATTCCTGTAGATGTGGCTCATAATGAAACAGGACTCACTCAGCAGGTGCTGATTCTGCTAAAACCTGCTAGTTGCAGGAAGCTCAGGATAATCTAGTAAGCTACCTTTATAAAGTGACTACATAGCAATTAATTGTGCTTGTAACATTACACATTAAAAGAAACAAAATTTGAAGAGGAAGGATGCCCAATTCTTTAGGACAGCTCTGTGTCAAAACCAGAGGCAGATTTCAATATTTATTCTGTACTGCATTAAGAATATTAATTTCAAATTGTAAGAAGTGAGTATTCTTACAAACTGTTCATCTTTACGGTAGTTTGCCATAATTAATCCTCAGCTGTGCAAGTTACCTTCTCATCCCACCTACAAGAAAACTTTTAGTATCATTTAATTCATTAATCTGAATTATCCATGAAGGAAGAGGAACTTAAAAAAATGTTTCAACATCTTCCCAGTAAAATACAGGGGTACTAACATTTTGAAACGAACACCCAAAAGTCCACAGGAAGCACAAGCAGTGTAATTTCATGAAAGAGCAAAGCTGAGAAAAATTATTAATTCTGCCTTATCACAGGCATCACTAACACCTACACAGTTTAACAGCTGACACCATCCTTCTAAAATCCTTCACTCTGTAGAAAAGGTTATAGCAACCTTTTTCTTTACCTCTATAGTTCTGTGATTCCCTTCCACCACCCTTTTAGGAGGCCAGAGGCACCTTATCTACACAAGGTGCAGAGTCTAACTTCCCACACTCTCAGCTAACCATTTCCCCTGCAATCTAAGCATTGGCGTTCTGAGGTTCCAAGTCAAAATCTCCAGCAACGGGCAAATCTCACTTTGCAGGATAGTATATAAAGTTATTTCAAATAGATTCCTCCCACCCCAATTTATTACTTCACCTTGATTACTACTGGAGAAGCAGTGAGAACTTTAATTGACAGGAGAGCGCACAGCATTCCTTTCCCTCTCCTGTTGGGAGAAAATAGCATATTTTAGCATACATGCTGTAGACATGAGATCTTCTGCTGAGGTCTGCCTATGTTTACAATGACACACATTTCTTTAAAAGCATTAGTTATCATTCAGAACATCGGCAACAGAATTGCTATCATCCCCACTGGAAAAACAAAGGCAAACAAGACAAACTTACTTACCTCACCATAAATGAACCAGTAATAACAACAAGTGAGACTGAAGGTGACTTAAAAAAATAGTCATCTCTTTAATTTTTTGTTCTAGGACAACATGCCTCAGACAGCCACATGGATGAGAGGACATAAAAGGGTGTATTTCATGGGGCTAACAACTAAGTGTTAACAGTAAGCCTTGTCAGGAATAACATGACATACACACTGGTTATTGCACTAAAAACCATCTGCCCTTCTTCCACATAAAGAAGTACAGCCAAACAAGACATTTCAAGCTACTGACCACTGGCAGAAAATTCATTTTTAAGAGTTTCCATCACAGTGCAGCAGGAACTTAGCTGCAAAATTATTTCAAACTCCAGATCACACATATTCTAAATGAGAGAAGTCCTTGCAACAGTACTTTGACTCAGCTACTCAAAGCTCCTCTAATCCCTAGAGCACTTCTAAATTAAGGAGATATACAAGCCAAGTAAATTGAGGGCCATCTACTAAACAGCAAGCTGCTTACTCTCGTTTATGTCTGACGGCATCAATTCTCAGAAGACTGTCCCTGCATCACCAATTAGCACCTCTAACCCCACTCAACTCCCTTACTAGTTTTCAAGTCTAAACCAAAGAGAAAAACTTCTTAGAAGACAACTTTTAATTTCATACAGATGCAAGATAAGCATTTCCTGCTCTTGCTCCACACCCCACAAATGACCAGGTAATGACATTTGTCACTTGAAAAAAAGCTACACAACATACTCCCATATTAGCAAGCTGCTTTTTATGGAAAAGTTAATCAAACTAAACGTGTTTTTAAAGTCTGAAACAAGAGTGATTTTTTTTCTTCATTTTCACCCCCTCTGTACTTTCAACTCTAAAGTTAACAGTCATTAAACTCCATTGTCCTTTCACATCTGACATCACATAAAATTTGCACCAGTGTTTTAACATTTGTTACTAGGAAGGTACTGGAAAGTGAGAGGAAATTCCTCGTAACAGTAAGTATCTTTTTTGAAAGCATTCAGGAGTACTGATACAGCATACATATTATGAAATAATGTCATAGAATCGTTTAGGTTGGAAAAGACCTTTAAGATCATCGTCAAGAAACTTTCAAGTGTCCAAGTCACCTAAATCCACATTACCTGGAAGGCTGCCAAGAGCAAAAGCAATTACCTTTAGAACAGCAGTGGGAGATGATCAGCTCCATGAGGATATTTTGCCTTGCTTCCATCCAGCACCTGGAAGGCATGAAGAGGAGCTCTGTTTTGGAAAAAAAAAGAAAAAAAGAAAAAAAACCGCCAAACTGTAGCTCTTCAAAGTTATCAGGCTATAAGCCAATTTTTCCAAGCTAATCATGGGGCGTAAGTTTGTATGACAGCCTTTTATAAACAGTAAACTCACAAGCGGGGAAAAAAGAAATCTAGAGAGTGGTTTACTTTTAGACAAATCTGACACTTCACAAACTAACGGCAGCGGTGTCATAGTTTTTGGCCACCACAGGCACTGCTGCAGCCAGCGGCCGAGCCGCCACCTTGCGCTGGCTTCTCCCCCTGGGCTGCCTCAGAAGGTCACCCGGGTCAGGCTAACGGACAGGGCAGAGGCGAAGCAGACATTAAACCTCGACAGACTTTCAGTGGTCCCAAGGGTTCACAGGTCTCATCGAGTTTTCGACAGATGTAAAAAAAGAACCAAAAGATGCATGATCAAATCCAGGAGCAGGCTGATTCGCCTTGGCCCGCTCTTTTTCCACTCCAGCAATACCCTTAACAGAAAGCTGCCTCACAGGAGTTCACAGACTTACCACACTTTATTAAAAACCGCGCTACGTGTGCGATACGGCAGCTCAAGCCTTCGGGGAATGAACGACCCCCTGCACAGGGAACTCCCACGTCCTCCGGAGCGGGCCCCGAGCCCCGACGGTGCCGGCCGGCGGGCTGCAGGCATCTTACCGACCCCCAGCTATCCCCAGCCACCGGCACCACCCCACAGCCGGGGCTGCCGCCGCTCAGGTGCTTCTTCCTCCGCAAGCCCCGCGCCTGACAGGAGTCCCGGCAAGCCCCGGTGACAAGCCCCGCGCTCGCAGCCGGGGGAGCCCTGCGGCTCTTGCAGGCACGGAGCGCTCCCCCTCAGGGCTGCCCTCCCGCAGCTCCCCTCAAGACGCCGGGCAGCCGAGCCTCGCCGCCGCGCCGCGCCCCATCCCCCCCCCCGCCCTCACCTCCATGGCGGCCGCCGGCGTCCCTCGGCGGGGGCGGCACCGCGCCGCCGGCCGCCCGCCCCGCGCTCCGGTGTGCGGAGGGGCGGGGCCGCCCCGCCCCTTGAGCGCGCCCGCGCCTGGCGCGCATGCGGTGAGCCCGCCCCCGGGTCGCGGCGCACAGGGCGCGCAGGCGCAGTGCGGGGGGGTGGGGCGCGCAGAGGCGCGGGGCGGCTGCGGGGGCTCTCCCCCGAGGCGGCGGGGAAGCAGACGTTAGGGGGGCAGCGGGGCCCGGGCACTGCTCCCCCAGCTAGGCTGGCAGTTTAGTCTTCTTCCCAGAAGAGGGATATGCACCTGGCCGTGTCCCCGGTAGTGGCAGCAGGACACAGGGCCCCTCAGGGTGGGAGGGCTGTGTGGGGACCCTCTTGTGGTGGCCTGAGGTGGAGCAGCAGGTGGCTGCCATCTTGTACTGCAGCCCCCCATCCCTCTGCAGGGTTGCCAAGAAGCGCTTGTGGAAGAATGACAATAATTAACAAACAAAATGCAGCACATGCAGTTCAGATAATACCTCAGCAGTCAAGACCCTAATGAGTTAAAAAATCCAGTAAGACTTTTAACACCTGCACCAAGTACTGTCTCTCACAAAACGTAGAGCACAGGAGGGGTGATGAGGATAACTTTTGAGAAGCCTTTTTATTCAGGATAATTCTTTTTGTCTCAGCTTTACAAGTTGATACTGCACTGTCTGTAATACCAGCAGTCTAGTAGATCCGTTGGAAGATCGTTTCCTTGCCTGCTTTCTCTGCTGCCTGCACTCCCTGCAAGTGTTTTGCATGAGCCAGTGATTTTTCACAGGTTTCCATTTGGCCTCGGGATCAACTTAGTGCTGATGTACCTCAGCAGCTGCTCAGGTGACAAGGGGAAAGTGTCCCCTGCCTTTGTCCCTCAGAGCAGGGTGCTAATGGCAGTGGGGTTTGGCGACATTCAGTAAGCCGGGTGCGCCTTCAAGCAGGCCAGACTAAGAGCAGAAAGAAAAAAATAGTAACAGCCAAGAAGCTGGGTATAAGCCTATGGAGGCACAGCATGAAAACCCTACTGTGGGATGAAACACCTAAAGGACTCTGAGAAGGCAGTGCTGTACACCTGACCTGCTGCTTCTCCTCCGTGGTGAATCTGTATCCCAGCCTTGCTTGCTCCTACCCACTTTGGGATAAATCACAGTCCTTCTACATTAGGATGCATTTTCTCATTTTTCCCACGGTGTCTTGAATAATTTAGGTAGCAGCCTTATTTCCTGCAGCTACTTCCTTACCTCTGCAGAACAGCTGCCCCTTTTTTATCTGGCAGTGAAAGATAAGTCTCCTTCTTTGTGGCCACTGCAGCTACAGATGAGGGGCAGCAGTGTAAGAGCAGTGGGGCAAAGACAAACACGCTACTTACATATTTTTTAAAATCCTTTAAAATTATTACTGCCAAATAAGGCTTTAAATTTTGCCAGCTTTAATTGGTTGTATTGCCTGTAAATATATTTGACTGGGAAAAAAAATCAGGTTTTCTTCTCAGCAGAGGCACAAGGCACACACTATCCCCAAGAGCTGCAAGAGACAAATTCACTAATAGCAGAAATCTTACTTTGGAGATTGCAGATGAGTCCTTTCTTTTAGTTTTACAAAAAGCAGCTCTGACCTAATTCTTGGGTGTTAAAAAGGCTCGGGAAGAGACACTTATCAGTGCTATTTTGCATCGTAAGGCTGAGCAGGAAGGTGAATTCATTTGCAGAGAAGTATCCCTGCAAAGAAATAGTTCTTTTCCATATCAACTCAGATTGACATTTGATAAGGTTATTCTCAGTCTCGGTGACGTTTCGGTTCTCCACTTATTTTAGTAGGCTAAATGAAAAGATGTAAACTTGGTAAATTTGGAGTTTGTACAAAAAAAAAAAAATACAGTAAATTGAAATCAAGTCCAACAAGAACTCCTGTGAGCTACTACTCCCTACCTCATTTGTGATATAGTATCTTCTCCATAAGGATTTCAAACATCACTGGAGATACTAGCTTTGCTAGGAAGTGGGACATGTTCATGCCTAGAGACTGCAAGCTTTGCTGCACTCTGTGTGTGTGCGCAGCTTGCACTGTGTGGCTACAGATACCAGATAGACAATGGGAAACTTTGAAGCAGAATCTGAATATGTCTGGAAAAATCAAAGCAAATTGCAAGTTATCAAGTTAGCAGGACTTTTAGCAGTCATTATATAGATGTTCTAACTCATTTTATTTTGCATTTGTGAGGATTTGGGCATTTGCACACACTGTTACCACATCTCAACTGGGAGATGGTAACTGCCACATGGTAAAGCGCCTGTAGGACTGTGGATGGCAAAGAGATATATAGCTCTTCCCACCCCCTGAGCACCAGAAACCATGTCCAAGTTTCCATGGAGGGAGAACAACCTCTTTTAGTTATACTGGCCCAAAACTTTTAACTCTTCTGCCACATACAGGGTCAATAACTTGTTGATAACAGTGTTTTTCACCCAAAGCTGTTTAATTCTGCCAGTGTTGGCTATTGTTAAAATGGCTCAAGAGAAACACCAAAGTCAGTTTAGTTAGTGAATTACAGCTTGAACCCATGAGCATTCCAGGACTGTATGGTTTCAGTCTGGACATGCAGCTTGGTACTCACAATACTAAAAGCCACAGTCTCAGCAAATATAAAGCAAGTTAAGACATATGCTACCTGCTGTTGCTGTCTTCTCTGCCAAGGGGCCAGGAAGATGCATCACAGTTTGAGAGCTACCAATTCCTCACCTGGGTTCAAAGGAAACAGCCCAGAAGCAGAGCAGTGCCTGAGACAGCTGAAGCCTGCAGGTCCCAGTACAGGATGAGGTTACTGAACATCAATGGTATCTTTGTGGTATCCTCTCCCAGGATGAAAGTGTGCTTTGTTCTTTCAGCCAGGCTGGCATGGAAGAGCATGTCCTATAAACAGCAGAAGTATTGAAGCCTGCTTTCCTAGGGATGCACTTATGTGTGCATGTTAGTGCAGCACTCTGATGTCTAACAAGGTGCAAGCCCAGGTAAAGTTTCTCCACAGCGAAGCCATTCACAGCAGCTCTTCCCCATGTGAATGGTGGCCTATCCAGATGGAGGATTCTTCTGTTTCCCTCTTCCCTCAGGGAGAGCTTTAGTAGTCTTTGCTCTCCCCTAGCTGCCCACCTATTTCCACACCACATTGAAATTTTTTATCCTTGAAGGTTCAGGTCTTAGGTCTGAACATCTGTCCCACTTGAACGGAAGTAAGAGGTGGTCTGCAAGAATAGCTCAGATCCATGCAAGCACCTTTCAGACTCTCAACATCTAGGACTGTATCAAGTTCAAGGGAGATCATCTTAAATTTTTGCAGCATATTTTCAAATTGAATTCATTATGGTTTTTAATTCCCATCCATTGCTTTTTGTTACACCTTTCTCCCATAGGTTAAAAGGCTCTTACACAACACAGCATCTTCTGCCTGTGAAAGTAGGCATCCACTCTCAAAGCAAGATGTATGTACTTGAATCCTTGTTTTTCTGTCCCTTTTGTGGCTTGCAAGATAACCCAGCTGCACAACCCACATAGCCAGAGGACAAAGCTTAAGTTTCAATATAGCCTGTTACAAAGCATGAGAAAAAAGAAAAAATATTTTTATTTTCATTTGTTGTTTTTAATAGAATAAGCATGGCATTTCTAGGAAATGGTTATGCTAATATTTCAGGGTGAAGTCCCATGAAAAGTGAAGAAGGAACCACCTCCTCAAACAGTATAACTGGTTTATTAACCACAGTAAAGAGAGTAGTTCTTCCACACGACTTTTCCTTTCATTTTTTAATAGCTTTTCAAGTACCTGTCCGCTTTTTACCCATGCAGCACACAGCAGAGAAGATAAGGAGCCATCTATGCTGGCTGTTAGGCAAATGAGAAGTAATTACCAGAGCTAGTTTTGATTTAGCAGCATTACAATTGGATCACAGTACTTTGGCCTATGTTTTACTACTAAAATGATTTCGAGCCTCGACTAGAATTATTCCTCTCTTATCTCTCCACAGCCAAGCACCTAAATCTATATTTAAGCACCTGCAATCTAGTCTGATTTTCAGGACACGGAGCATGTACTGTTCCCTGTGCTGTTCAAGGAATTTGTACAGGCTCAGTTTCTCTGAAAATTATACTTTTCATTTAGGTGATTAAACCCAGAGACAGGCTTATGCAATCACATGTGCCAAGATCAAGCTTCTGTGTCATTCTTTTGTTGTGAATGTCCCTTCTCCACCCCTCAAAAAATAAAAGAGAAAGTGCTGTTTCTTTCAGGAAACCTTATGATTCATGTGTAGTGTTATGGGTAGCGTGAGGTATCTCTACCCCTAGAGACCATGTTTCAGTGTCACATCTGGCACAGTGGTTCACAGCAGGAGACATGGAAAAGTTCTCAAAATGGACATCGAAAATGCCCATACAGATGTGAACGCCAGGGTGAAACCTGCTTGTTCTGGAGCCAGGCCCATGAGGAGCACTCACACCCTCACACAGTGCCACCCAGCTGCCCACTGGGACAGAGATTCTGAAGTGACTCTGTTGAATGAAAGCCCAAGTAACACGTGACCTGGAAAATGTGTAGTCTGCTGGAGACTAACAAACCAAACCTACTAGAAACAAGCAGAAAAATGCTTGTGTCCACTGTACAAGCTGATCATCAGAGGCTTTTACTGCATCCCCCATCTACCCAAAACAGCTGTTCAGCAGCAGTGACTCTACCAGCCTAGATTGCTTTTTGTCCTCAACAGTTCCTCGCTTTTCTGCCAGAGTCAGCAGGACCCATTACAGATGCTTCCAGTCCATTTCCTATGGTGTCCTGCTTAGAAGAGCAAGGGGAAATGCAGACTGCGTGCTATCCCAAATGCTAAGCCCCTGGACAGCCACTGGAGGCACATGGGGCTGTGTCCAAGTAGTCTGACTTAAGTATTACAACTTGGTATTGATTATTTAGCTTGTGTCTGTGCCATCATTGTCAATATGACATGGACAAGAGGGGTGAGATCTGGTGATGTTACATGTGGTGTTTTGATGATCTATTCTTATTAAAATGAACAGGGCTAAGATGTCTCATGCCCTTGGGTTCCTCAGGCTATTACCCAGATGAGTAGCAGCCTCTTTGCTAAAGTTCTGTATGTCGCAGTTTCATCCTATGATACTCCGCATGCTACATCTATCTGTGCTGTCTAGAGGTTTAGACAGTATTTGTACATGGACAAAACAAAAGTCTTGGGGCCAAAGTTGAGCAAAACTCTCAGAAAGTTCATTTGACAAGCAGGGGTTGATATCCTCATCCTACCCAACTGGGTTTGAGATGTGAGAGGTGTTGCTGTACAAGTGATTTCCACCAGAGAGGGAGGCTTCTCAATCTTCTGTTACATGCTTATGCAGAAGAGGCTTTTTTAATCCTCCTATTGTTATGCACTGGCTACAAGATAGTATAATATTAGAATATTTGTGAGTTTGAATGACTTTGGAAGTCATAGTACAAAAAGGGTGTCTTGGGAAGGAAACTGTTGTAACTGCTAGAAACAGAAGTGGGAAGATGATTTTCCTTCTAAGTGGCGACATTTTCAAATGCAGCATCCCAGTTTCATTTCACTGCATTCCTGTTCTGCTTAGGTATTTATTTTTGCATCAGAGAGCAGTAATATAGAGCAGATTGCAAAGTCAAGCAAGAAGGACTTAGACAAGATGCTGGGGCTCCTGCTTCCAGCACAGAGAAGACATTAGCTGTGTTCCTAACAAGGCCAGTTATGGGTTAGAGAAGCAATCCAAGGACTAAAAGAAAACAAATCCTCAGAAATGAGCACAGTCACCAAAACAGCAGAACATTTTGCCACAGTATTAGAAATAAAGGCCTTCCATAACATTACCTCCACCTATATGCAGCTATAAAAACCAGCACATCCACTCAGCTAGTTTAGGCTGGGACTGAGACCTTGTGTACATCTCAACCCTTATTCCTCCCAGTGCACGTAAGTGTGGTGAATACTTGCACTACTGGAAGACTGCAAGATGAGTAAGACCCAAGGGAGGGAGACCATGAGTGTGGTGCTGGTCCTGGCCTCCAGCCCAGGACACCTACAGCAAGTTGCCCCGAGACCGCCAGCTCTTACCTATGCTCACCTGACAGCCACATGAATGGATGGCAAAATGCTTACCTCACTCTGTCATCAGGGCATAGCCCAAAGCAATTGATGACTTGCCCAGTGGATATAAAATATTAAATGACAAAGAAGACATCTGTTCCAGAGTGTCAAATCCCAGGTGGTACAGCTTCATTAAAGTTAATAATAAAATAGCTGCTGGAGGATTACGCAAATGATGGTGAAGCTTCTCCTTCTAACACAGGCTGAAGAATCATACAAGTTGATAAATCCTGAAAATATGGATCCGCTTCCTGCCCTTCATGATTATTGTTCTCAGCAGGAGGATGTACAATGCATACCACCACTTGCTGGGATTGGAGTATGTACCCCAGCAGCCAGCACATGGACCCAGCTGTTCTGCAAGAGAAGCCCTACAGGCCAGGGTTCCTGCAAAGTCCCAAACTTCGTTCAAGTTTTCCACCAAAACACATGATTTGGGAGAACAAGTGCCAGATACTTTTAAGAAGCAGCAGTCACGGAACTGTTGTATTCACTTAGGATCCAATGGCTATAATCTCAACACTGCTATCCCAGTTATCCGTGTTGCTGCCAAGGAACCTGTGGCTGACCCCAGTGGTGACCCAGCCTGGATGGGGGAAAGCCTGGGTGAGCTCAGACATTGAAAAAGGTTGGAGACCCTGGGGCTTTCTGGCCAGCATTGAGCAACTACACAGGTAGTGAGTCCTGCCCTATGGGTGTCAGTAGCAGATGTCACCACCTGGTATTTCAAAGCATCAGAGTAAGGTGCCTTACTGGAGCTGAATGGATTGTGTTGCACTGAGACCTTCAAGGAATTTGTGGGCAGACCATGCTTTTGTTTCCCCCACAGCCACCTCTCCAGAAAGGGACCCTGTCATGTAAGAGTCCGCATTTGCTGTTGCTGTTTTCTACATCCATGCAGACACGCGATAGTCGCACACACACTGCTGGCATTTCAGCTCTGACTCAGGGTCTCTTTTCAGCAGGGAGCTGAATGCCACACTCCTGATTAGAGGTTTTCTCGACACTTATGAGTCATTTGTCCTGCCCTGACCTTCGTGAGGGAATCTGGCTGACTGGGCTGCATTAGCAAAGCCATCAGCTTCTAGAAAGTAAAAGCTGCACGCATCCAAGGAAAAAACTCTTGCTTCTAGTTGTGAAACTCTCTGCTAGAATCAGCATTTAAGCCTACCACCATTAAAGTAATCAAGGAGTGGATCTGGTACTATTAACCCATCTCACCCCTTTCTGATCCCAAGTGGATTCATGGTCATCGCCCAATACGAACAGATTTGTAACCCTTGGACACAACAGCATCACCTTGGCTCAGTTTTCTCTCCTCCCAAGTCTTCTCTTAGATTTTACAAGCTTTCACCAAGAGACGAGGAATATCTCAGACCAGATCATGTCATGGTTACCGGTGAGCATTCAGCCAGGACTGTCCAGCCTTAGCATGCGCAGGCTTAAACCCAGGAGCCGCCACTCAGACCAGCGAACCCCAACCACCACCTCGCAGCCCAGCCCAGCCCTACTGGGCTGCCAATGGGGCTGCTGCCAGGGCAGGTCAGCCTTGACCCCTGCCTATGCCCAGCCAAGGGCAGTACGCTTCACTGGCCAAACCCAAACCCTCTCCATATCCCATCCTTGTGGCACTGGGATAGGAGACATTATGCTCCACAAAGCCCTTTTTTCACCCATCCAAGGCTATTCCTAAATTCTTCAATGTCTGCAGACACTGCATAGCACAGTGTCTCTCCCATGCCAGCCTCTATCTGATGTGGTGACTGGCACCACAGCCTTTTATTTGGTCTCAAAGGACATGGTGGCTGCAGAGAAGGAAAATAAAATCCTGGCAATAGTACATCTCCCCTTCATCAGGAGAACCCAGGGGTTTTGCGAAGAGGCAAATGAGTCCCAGGCACCTGGCAGCCATCTGAGCAGATGAGTCATTTGGGGAACTTGGGTTAACAAGAGCTACATGCATATGTAATGCATCCCAGGGTTTCTGCCTGCTTTCAGATTGTGCAGGGATGTTTGTGGAAGCTCTGGGGATGCTGAAGACTCATAGGCACCCTTGAGCCTCCTGAAGGGAGAGGTTTGACTTTTTCATTGTTTGCCAACAACACCAAGCTGTGTGACTCACTACTGTGCATCGCCAGGAAAATGCCTTCAGGTGAGATGCTGGTGAAAAGTCTGCAAGGGGAGGATGAAGAGCAGCAACATTAGCCTGTGTAAAGCTGCTTTCTGAGATACAAGCTGAGGTCTCAACATGGTATTGATATCCGTCAGTGCTGCAACCCTTGGGAAATCTTACTCTTCAAGTTATCCTGGGTTCTTTTTCAGGATGCTTGTCTTACTACAGGTGAATCAGGGGAGAATGAAATACACCAGCTTTATTAATGTTTCTTTAATGAGTAACAGAACAAAAATGTTGGGACTTTTACTAATTATTTTACACAGAAAATATTGGAATGATGTATCAGGTGGTTTTGTGTCTATTTTGCTCTGTTTTATTTCCATGTAAAAATATACATCTGGTACACAAGATTAAAAAAAAATAGATTTTCACAACAAAATAAGCACTTTGAGCACTAAAAAAATCACTTGTGCACTTTAATGTTGGCCTGAATATTTACATTTTCTAGCCGCATCCCCTCCCTACCCCAAAAATGTGCAAGCCCCAGATTATAAATATCAGCTGTGTCTGGTATACAAAACTTTCCCAGAAAAAGGTCAGGAAACACAAGCATAACAATGCTGTGGCTCAGACAATTTGATTTTAACTCCCTAAAACCAGTAAAAACAAAAAAAGACTTCAACTTTTGCCAAAAGAAAAATGGCACAGGGAACACAATACAAGTTATCAGGCATTGCAAGCAGAAAGGGAAGAAATTTTGAGATGTGATACCTTTCAGGAGAATAATGGCACAGACCAGGTAGCAATAGTATGTTTTCAAAAGGTCAAAAAGGTTTATGAAGGACTGATCTTGCCTTTGTGGAAGAACAGCATAAATTAGATGTCTCTTAAAGCCCTTCTCCACCTAATTTACTCTTTACTATGCTGTAGGGTTGGATAATGGGAAAACAGTTTCTACAGACAGCATCTGCTGACCTTGAACCAAGGCAACATGTCAGGAAATGCTGACATGTTGGTAATGTTGTTTTCTGGCAACAGTTTCTTTCCACCACTTTGAGTCCTTCTCTGGTAGACTGTGCTGATCACACTGAAAAGTGGCCTAGTTCACCTCCGCTGTCCTGGGGCCACCTTGCCGTTAGTCCAGCCAGTGTTGGATGCATCTTAGAGCATCATGAAGTCCCGTCTGCCAAGTGTGAAAAATCCCTTGCAGGGAAAAATGGTCCCTTTGGTAAAGCATGAGCTAGGGCAGAAGGAAAGACATTCATAGCTCATGGTTAAAAACAGTACATCAGCAACTAACCACATGATCAACTGTCACCAGCTTTGCAGAGTTGATCTCGGATGTTATCACAAACCCACTGCGTGTAAGAAAGGTAACAGGCACCATTTGGTAGCCAAGGTCACACCTGCTCACAGGGCAGGAATCACTACTAAAACATTTGGAGATCAGTGTAGCTGAGATCAAAACAAGAGGAAAGGTAGCTGCAGGGGTGATATCAAACATGGGATTGAGTCTTAGAAACCAGAGTGTGCAAAAGTCAACCAGACTTGCCTAGTTCTCCAGTAAGTCAGTGACTTTCTAAGGAGCCATACAACAGAGACTGGGATCTATGAAAAAATCTGTCCAGAGATGCTTGGCAGGCTCAGGATTCAGCCCTGGCCTGAAGAGGCTCTTCTGCAGTGTTTGTAGTTCATGTCGAAATGCCCAGAGCGAGCCCTTGGGAAGAGGCCTCCCACCACAGGGTGTCTTGTCCCATCAGATTCCAAATAAGCCAGCTGAGTTGACCTGCCAAAATGCTTCAGTGGCAAATTCGTTCTGTCATTTCTTTCTGCATTGAAGGGGGAGAGAAAAGAAAGAAACAGTAAGTGCGAAAGACAGGCTTTAGTAGCGTCACTTGTCAGGCAGTTTGGTAGGTGTCCAAAAACAACCTGAGGAAGCAACTGTGGGAGCCTTGGAGAGCATTTCTGTATTTCCCATGCCAGCCCTCCTGGGAACTGCTCTGCCTCAGCAGCTCCTTCCTGGCATCCTCCTCAGTCTCTGTGGCACAAGGTTATTGTGGCCAAGCCCTAGCTTTGAGAGCAGTCCAACAAAGAGCATTGGCTGAGATGTTGAAAGATGCAGGTCCTGCTCCTGACTCAGCCACTGAGCAGCCAGACAAGGTGGTGCAGCACTCAGAGCCTCCCTTTGCAGCTGCCTAGGGATTTGGGATGTGGAGCTGCTCCCAGCTCTTACTCCAAGAGTCGAGAGCCTCCTCCGGGAGGAAGACGTGGTTTTGGCAAGGGATCCCATGGTCACACTGCAATGCAAATGAGTGCTAATAACAGAGGGCCACAGGAAACCTGTGAGACTGAGCTCTGTTTAGGTTAACAGACTGTTTTCTTTAGCCAGGATGGCATCATGCCAGCTGCATTAGGAAGGTGCCCAGCTTTCAGCTGGCGGAAGATGGTATCTGTCCTTGCCTTAAGGAGCTCAACTAATAGCTTGCAAATCATGTACATTGCTGCAGCGAGGAGTCTGTGATTCTGTCTGCCTCATCAAGTTCATGGCTTCTGAATCTGTGTGCACACAGACCCCTCACACACCCCAGAGAAAGGTTTGCCACATTAAAATGTACTCCCAACGCAGATTTCAAGTAGGAGTGGTCTGCAGAGAAGGAAGGATGCAACTCTGAAAAAAGGAGAACTAGAATAGTAGGATGACGCTTGAGTAACCCTATAAAAGGCCCTTTAGTAATATAACCAAGGGAGACAGAAGCTGCGGTGTCAGCTCTTCAGTGCTGAAAGCTTTGTTTTTAAAATCCATTGGGGGAGAGTGGCAAAGAGATGGCTTCTCTGTAGGGGTAACATGGAAAATCACTCAAGCACAGAACCCTGCCATCAAATGAAAAGCCAATGCTCTGTCACAAAATCACGCTGCAAACAGGAAGTGTTTGCAAACATCTCGGAATGAGAAAGAAGGGGTGAGAAGACTGTAACCATCCCATTGCAACAGCATCCAGCCTACCCAATTAGTGCAGCACCATGCACAAAAGCAGCCTTGAACGGGATGGGTTGGGGCAGCCAGTGGACCACCAAGCCATCTGTGAGTTCCTCAGGCTGGCCCCAAATGTCCAAAGCATTCATCACACTCTGGAAATCCCCACAGCTCTGCCTTGGTATGTAACCAGCTGGACCGCTGCCAGTGCTGCTGCCCAGCACCGTGACCTGCCCTTGTCAGGGAAGCAAGTGCACGGCTTCTCTCTGCCGTATTTCTTGATCTGTTGAGAGGGTGAATCACGTCCTTCCGCTAGTTCTGCCTGTACAAAGGATCCATCTCACTCTCGGCTCCCAAGATTTGCTGCTAAGAAATCACATCCCCAAAGAATCTTGACAAAAAGGAAACTGAGGCAGCAAAGGGAGATTCAGCCAGAGGCAGGCTTAGAAATTGGGAACTCACTCATCCCCCAGTCCTTGTGAGTTTTCTAAGCTTTTGGGCCTAATGGGACATTTTATGGCTGGGGAGGTGCTGGGGTTTTTCTTTCTTTATATCTGAAAACTGGGGCTCCTCACTAGAAAGCCCGCATCTGGAAAGTTCCAGCCTTAATACAGCACTCAGAGACCTGCTGTCCTGCTCCAGATATGCTCCCTCCAGCTGCTTGGGGCTTTCCATAATCACGTGCAGGGAACAGGCACCTCTGCAGGCAGGAGTCTCCTCCCTCATGGGATTCATGGGGGCTAACTCTGGCCATCTAAATGCAAGGTTAGGACAGCTTTCTGGGCTCATGAGACAGTCAAGGGAGACTGAACCTTTCAAGGACAGTTCATCTCATCCCTACTGAGAGATTACCACCTTTCCAAAAAAGGTGCAGCAGAGGCTGGATGTTACTATTTGTGCATCTTCACAACTGCTGCTGAAGCAAAGCCAGAACAGCATGACTGCCAGGCTCCCCACATGCTCCACAGCACAATGCATCGGAGCCACACCAGGTTCCCAGGGGCTCATTGGAAAGCCCCTTGGATGTCCATGGAAAAACATCCCATTTTATTGCTTTTCCTGCCTGCAGCAGAGAGAAATGCTGGTGGAAGCTAGTGGATCAATCCTAACCCATACAGACTTTGGGACTGATGGCAGGGTCAAGCTGCAGCCTTCCTGGGTTAACAGCATGGCCAGCAGGACCATTTTCAGTTTTAGAAAGTTGTTTATAAGCTGCTGTAACTTGTCCCTCCCTCAGCTCAGCACTGCATCCCGGACACGGCTGTCCTCTGGTTGCAGGATGCTCTCATACACACCTACAGCAACTCATTGCCTGAGAGAAGGAGGTCTCCCGTGTGGTTGGGTCTGCTTGGGGCTTGGATGCCAGGCAATGGGCACACCAAGAAATGAGACACAGGTAGACCAGAGGTAAATGTGTCTCATTTCCTTGTAGTTTAACCCTGATTGCATCTCACGGGAAAATCTGTTCATCTTAGATTCATCCAGACCCATAAATCATCTCCTGTTGCATGTGAGTCACTGGCATTGAAAACCTATTTAGCAATGTCAGCCTCTGCTTTGGCTGTTAGGTGCTAATTATTTAAATTAGCAAGCACCAGTCAAAGGAGATGACACCATTATGGGCTTATATCAAGGCTAAAGAAGTATGTAATGAGGAGTGGTGGTGAGGAAGACTTAACAGAGGACAGAGTGATGCTGAGCTGCCATTTTCTGGAGCTGAGGGCCATTGTGATAATGTAAGTCACAATCAAACTCTACAAAATAATGTAGATGCTGTTGTCATCCAAGTCTCCCCTGATTAGATCATCATCTCTCCATCCCCCCACATCACGATCAGAGCAGGCAGGCAGCAAATTGACTGATACAAATGAAAGCAGAGGAGTAGAGCGCTTAGCACTTAGGGGCAGGGGCATCCACCCCTCTCCACCCCCAGATACTCCTAAACAGACAGCTCATGCTGGGACTTTTCTCAGCTCTTTCTCTCTCTGGGTCTTGCCTTGCTGCTGGATATGGCCATTTCTGCACCCAGCCCTTATCACAGTGTGCTAACTACTGGGTTCCCTGTTAATTGTTCTCCCCATTGCAACATGTCCTCCCTAAGTCAGACCACACTCAACTTTGCCTGTGACACACTTGCTTCTCTTACAGAACTATGTGCATTTTCTAGTTTATGTGCCTGGGCTGTCTGGCCTCTGCTTCCTACTAGTCGTGCTACTTTCAAGGATTCTTGCTCTCTGCTTGGCTAATTGCTTCCCAAGGGAGGCTGCAGAGAAACTTGGGAGCTCCAGCTTGGCCTTTATAGCTGTTGTCTGGAGCTGCATGTCCTACTGGGGCTTGCCTTCCTGCAGCCTCATTGTAATTCACACTAGGATCTCAAGCAGGGACCTTAGTCTGCTAATTGGAAAACTCAGGACCGTGCAGAGGAGACCTTGGGTTCAAATCTGACCTCTAAAAGCCATGTGGACACAACTGGCTGGAAACACTTTGATGTGCAAATTGCATTAGAGCTACCAAGACAGTATAGAGGGACACTGTATTACGGTGGTCCTGAGGATACCAAAGAGCAATTCATAGACATGGCAGCAGAGGGAAAGTTTAAGGAGCGTTTTCAAAGGGTAAAGGTTTTCCTCAGTGTTGCTGGGAAGTTCTCTCTCAGAGCACTAAGGCCGATGGTTACAGGATGGAAAACGTGGGTGTGCTTCTGAGGTAGGGTAGCTGAAAGAGTCCAGAGAGGGTGACTGCACTGCTCAGAGTCCAGCCCCCACCTGAATCTACCAGCGCTGTGTTCAGCTCATGCCACTTTCACCCCCTCCACCTCCCCACCCCTCGGGCATCCTTACCAAAGGCTCCAGCTCCCGATGGTCAACGAGGCTGAACTCCCTAATGAAGTAGTAAAAGTGCTTGTAGCAGGTGTTGACGTGAGCCTCAGCACCCATGTTGATGATGCTGTCAAAGTGGTGGATGTAGACATGGACAAAGACACGGAAGAGACGGGTGAGGATCTTAGTGCAAACTTGCTGGAACTGCTTGGGGAAGGGAACACCTGCAAAGCAGAAGCAAGTTGGAAGCCATTTGACCATTTCCAAAAAAAACCCAGCTAGCATTTAAATGTCACTCATGCTTAACAGGCAGTCATGGACGATGAGGAAGAACTCAGTGGCTAATGTCAACAGCTACACCACGGCAATGTGCCATCTAGCTCTCCTCACAGACTTCCTCATGGCACTCCCAGCAATTTCACACAGACATGGTCTGAGGATTTGCGGGATTGCCCTAGGAGAGAAAATTTCTCATCCGGTGGAGGAGGCCATGTCTCTCCACATCTGTCTCTATGCACAGCAATCTGGCAGAGGATCCTTCAGCCTACTCTCCCTGCCTTTCCCCTACGAGCCTGTGCAGACACAGCATAAGTCAAATTGTATTTACCCAGGTCCATGAACAAAACCAAACCTCCTTCCAGCAGAAAAGACACCTTCCTTGGTTCTCTGAATGAAAAGAACAGCTCATACTGTTTTTCTTCCCACACACACCCCCAAGCATCACCTTTGATGCATCAACAGAAAACAGGTGGGTTTGCTACCTTTTTTCCTGATCCTTGTTTCAAACAAATGTCTCATTAAAACAGGAAGAAAACTGCCCATCTTAATCATGTTTAGGTTGTAATTTCATTGCACCTGTCTGATGCGCCCGCCTGAAATGTCCTCCCAGGTTGTTTGAGAATGGGTCCCGCCACACCTTGGTGTATATTTAGCCTTGTCCCACCCAAGGACACAATTTCATACCCTGCATTTCTATCTGTTTAAATGCACTGCTATCACAGTGAAAATCTCAGAGGTGTGACACAGTCAGTGTCAGCAAGCCTGGGGTAAATCTCTACAGGAAGCATGGCTTTGAAACCCTGAACATATGTTTTTTTGGGAGGAGGAAAATGAAACAACTGGAATTTGTTTTCCTGAAGCTTCTTCCTCTCCCCTGAGCAATTCAATGCAAATTTGCAAAGAACAAAATAAAAACCTCCCTTCCCACGGTTGTACCAGCCTCCTCCCTTAGCTTCTTATTAATGCAGCACATAACCTCTTAAAAATCTTTCCAAATAATCTCTGCTCAACCATAGCCAGTTCACACGTTTTGCACTGTGGAAAGCATCAGCAAATCTCTCAGCTAAAAAAAAATTTAAAATGGTAATTTTATCTTTGAATCTTTCTCATCAGCCTTACTAGGCAATTAAGCTCTTTTTCTCAAAGGCTCCTGGCAGTTTTGTTTCCCAGCAGCAGTGCCATGCCTCTCTCCTCTGTGGGAGGCAAATGCAAAGGGCCCGTGCCTCCAACATCACGCGTGGAGCCTGTGTTTTCAATGGCCAGGGTTCGGCAGGTGCCGAGTTCAGTACCGCAGCACTGAACAGAAAACAATCTTTGGTGTAAAAGAGTCACCCTGAGCCCAGCCTCGTCTCCCTTTGCTCCTTGCATAGCGAGGGCGCGGCAGGCAGGGCAGCAGCGCGTTGCTCACGCCACAGGCAGATGCCCCAGCCAGCACTTGGAGGAGGACACGTAGCTCAGCTCAGCATAATGTGAACACAGAGAGGTGGTTTGGGGACTGATTCGTGGCCGCTGCTGTGCAAAATGACGAGCAGGCTGCAGCCCCTGGGCTGCTCCCCCAGCAGGGACCTCCACATGACCCGTTTCACTGCCAGGTCTAACAGATCCCGTTAGGACTTTCGGGGAACGGTGTTTGCATCTGGCAAAGTACAACCAGGCTGTCGCCATGCCAGCAGCTTAGAGATGGTACTGGAGATCTGCTTCTGCCCCACACCCTTGACTGCAGAGCTCTCCTTGCCTGCCAGTCAGATAAGGGTGGGGATGAGAGAGAGATCTCCAGGTTTCCCTGCAGTCAGGAAGGACACGACGCTTTATCAATGGCTTCATTTGAGCTTTTTGCACTGAGTGAGAATTTGCTGAGCAAATAAAAGCCATAATCACCCAGCTGGGGACTCAGACGTGTAGTTAGGGTGGCCCCTGCAGACCAGCATTGAAGAGCCAGTCAAGAAACATATTTTTTTTAATAAAGAAAAATTCATCGCAGCAAGTAATTTTTGATGAACACATATTGCCGGGCCCTGGCTGGGGAATACATGCTGTTCTGAACAGCCTGTCTCCCTGGGACCAGAGTCGAGCAGTCGCTGCTGGGAAGTCAGCAAAGTGCCAGCAGGCAGCCAGCAGCATGTTTGTGGCCTCCAGTTTGTCACTCGTCCCACTCGCCTAGTGCCTCCTCCAGTCAAAGCAGGCAGTGAGGAAGAACTCAGACCTGACCAGCTGCCAGGAGTTTATTGCCAAACTGCAAAGAGCGATAGCGAAGGAAAGCAGCAAACCATAACCCAGTCCTGAACTCAGAAAGAAGTAAGACAGTGAGTGGACAGATCAGAAGGATCTCAGGCTCCAGGGCCGACAGCATCTGTGGTCCAGATGTTGCTGTTAGATGAGCCACCTCTAGAGCTGGCAGATGGTGGCAAGTAACTTTATACCACTTTTGTCCTGAGGTTAGCCAGAACCGTCTTGTCCTATAAATCAGCTGCCAGCAAGTCTTCATGGACAAGCTGGCAGCTGAGAGACTTCGAGGTGAGACACCTCCAGCTACATCCTGCACTCTCCAAAAGCAGCTCGTGCATCAGGGAACAGATATTTAGCATAAATCAGAGAACATTTTGGGTAGGAAGGGACCTTTAAAAGTCATCTACTCCAAATCTCATGACCATCAGCAACTATGAGAGCTGCTGAGATACCTAATACCTAATGATGCCTGGAAAGATACCATCAAGCTTCCAGGACCTAAAAGTACCCTTTGGGCTACCTAGCACTGTGCTTTCACATGAACCCAGCAGCAGCAGCTCCCGGGAGGTGAAGCTGGGCTGCTCTTCTTTGTGTCCATCACAAGGTGTCAGTGTGTGGCTGGCTGTCGCTGATGGACTTCTACAGGTGACCCCTCACCCGACCATGTCACGGACACCACCACCCACTATGGTCCTTTGGGTCTAGGGGTCACTGGGGTCCTGCTCTGGCTCTTCCCCCCGGCATCACCCTTCTCACTCATACACACGCCCAGGGAGGCAGGGGCAGCCGCAGCAGCACAGGACACGACCCTCGGCCCTGGGGTCCTGCTTCCTCTGCTGGAGCTGCAGCCATGTCTGTGTGCCTCTGCCAGGACCCTCAATACAGGCTACGGATGCTTGGCTGGACCCTGCATCTGGCACAGGGGCCTGTGCCAGCTGATCAAAGCGCTTCCCCACGGGAAGGAAGCAGGGTGGATATCTGATAAGCAGGTTGCCTCTGCCAGCAGCAAGTCATGCCTTGCTGCTGATCTCCACTGACTTGGAAAGCAAGCCACAGCAGCCACAGCAGGCACTGGCCACGCTGGCGAGGAGCTGGAAAAATTCCCCATCCCCTCGCCCAAAGCTGAAAGGAAAGGGCTTTCCAGTAAAGGCTGCATCTGACCAACCTGGGGAGAGCAGCAGAAAGATCCGGCATAAATATGGCTTGCCCTAGGTCACAGCTGCTGGTGCAGCGGATGTCCAACAGACAAGGCATGTGACATCCTCTCCAGCATGCAAGGGGACACAGCGAGAGCAGGCTGTGCCTCCTCCCTGCAACCAGGCGCACACTGCAGCCAGCACGTCCCAGCAAGGGGGAAGCCCTGGGACAGGGATCTCAGCACTGGCCACACACTGGTCCTGCCCTTGCTGATGTTTAGCTTTAAACCGAGCAGCTGAGCTCCCATAAGTTCATTTCAGAGCCATCCTGGCTGCTAGAAGGGGTCACCCTGACAGCAAGTAGGGAGCAATGGGGCCCCAGGCATGAAGGGTGGCAGGCTGCTCCCCTCATGGCTCCCACCTCCCTGTCAGGCTGGGCCAGGCAGTGGCAGAGAGACCCCAGTAGCGGCCAATGCACCGATAAGCAGCACCTGGGAGCAGGGCAGTGGTGGCCCTTGCTTGGGGGTCTTCATCTTGGAGGTGGTGCACGGTGGCATAAACCAGCAGGAGTAGCAGCTTGGTGAGATGCACGGATGAGGCTGGTGGGATTGACTGCATGGCTGAGATGACCTTGTTAGCAGATGTATGGCACGCCAGGGGAAAGTCAGGATGAAGCCCCAGGTTTTGGCAAAGCACCCTGGCAGGTGCTGCTGATGGGTTTTGCTTCACCCTCCCAGCCCTACACACATACTGGGACCCAGCAATGCCATTCCACTGCATCCCACTGATGCTGGTCCCAGCTGCCCCAAGGGGCAGCAGAACACCACAAAACCCACCTGGGCTGATTGAAAGGCATTGAAATTACTTTTACATTTAATTCACTGGTGCTCACCATCCAGCAACCTTGGAGAAAGCAGCAGCAAACCCACAATCTGGCAAGCAGTAACCCTCTGACTCTTGCGTGATGACGAGGAGGGGACCACAGGATGCAACGTGAGCTTGCTCAGATACTGGGAAAAAGATTTATACACAGGGTCAGCTCTTCTCCTCCACCCATGATCACAGGTGTGCACTAACCAGATACTCCACACAGACCAGACAGCCAGCAGCTGGGAGCATCACCTGTCCCAGGACATAAACGCAGCCCGGTCCCAGGAGGAGTGGAGCAGAGCAGCCATCCACAGCGCAGCAAAGGGAGAACCTTACTCATGCTCCAAGCCAGGGCAAAAGCTGTCAGGTACAATTTCACTCACTGCAACACAGCCAAGGCACTGGCAAGCAGCATGACTCACAGCCCTGAAATGAATTAGCACCTTCAGTTTACCTTGGATGTTTTGCTTCAAAACCCCAAGATGTGATTTAATGCTCTGAGAAATCTGTTTTCCCTACTCTGTGCTGATTGCTTCAAAACATAAGGAAACCATGTGGGACCACGTGTAAAAGGAAATGAAAATGAGAGGTAACAAAGTGCCTGTGCATACGGAAAGGGACTGTGAATGGCTTTTGGATCTCTCCTGCCATCTCTCCCATCCCTAACCCTCATGCTCCAGCCAATTTAATTTTTTCATGATGAATCAGTACTGGGAAGCTATTTTGCTTCTTGGCAATTGTATTTTTTTCCTCTGCAAAAGCAGTAATTCAATGAACTACATCATGAATTATTGTTGTTGTTGTTATTTCTCTACTCCATTTTGGCCACCCTGGTGTTCAGTGATTCATTTTTTCCTAAAAATAAGTCTTTAAAGCCCCATTTAAAACTAATGGCATGATGGCAGCTGCAAGCTGGTGTGGTGTTAATTTTGGAAGAAAACAGGCAGAAAAAAAGACAAGTCATGTAAAAAATAGCCAGCTGAGAGAACGGCAATAATTAGCTGAATTCTGCACATTTTTCTCCTGTCGTTATGGGGAGAAAGTATTGGATCATTTTGCACCAAGTTTTCTCTGGTTTTTATAATTGTTTTGGGACCACGCTTGAATGGCAGAGCTTGAGTTTTGAAATGCTTTCCAAGAACTCTTCCAAAATCTCCTGTGACTGATGCTCTTTAGAGCTGCAGGCACATTTGGCAGAGAGCACGGGGTGTTTCCGGCGCTGAGTCTGATCCAGACTCTGCGTCTGCTCTGATTTAATAACGGAGAGGTTTCAGAAGCCGTGATGGTGCTGATGTAGGATGCCTGGCCTTGTGCAACCAGCAGGCTGATGCTGGGCTGACCAGTGCCAATGCAGCCGACTGCCATGGGCCCGGCAAATCCCATCCACCCTCTTCCCCAGTGCGCTACTGCCCCACAGCACCTCCCTAAAACCAGGCACTGCAGAGCAGAACGATGACTGGGAGGAACCAATATTTTCCAGGTGGTAATTTGTTCATGTGGCCACTCACTGAAGAAATCTACTGATATAGTTTTACCAGATGGTAAAAATACACCTGTAGAATCATTTATTCTTTTCCCTGCATGGGAACAACGTTCATTCTCCATCTAAATGTATTTTTCAGGACAGCCACATTAATTGGAAGAGTGGAAACAGAGTGCTAACGTATGCAAACTGATACAGGTCATCTGGGAAAGCTGCTGCTGCTGTAGATTTATAGTGATCAAGATGGCATAGCTCACTCCATGCAGGGATTTGTCTCATCTTGACTGGCAGACAAACAGGTTTCCGCTCCAGAAGAATGATTATACAACAAAGTCTTTAAGTGGGACCGAGCCCTGCAGGTGGATTTCCCTGAGGTTGGGGAAGACACAGTATCTCTCCTCAACCCCTGCTGCGGTACACAGAGGGCTTGGCAGCCCCCCCAGCCCCATTAAACCACCACAGGGATTTTCTACTGGTGCAAGTGTGCCATCCGAGGGCTGTGGTCCTGCTGGTTAACTCTGCCAGGTCACAAGCTGTCTGCTGGCATCAGGCTCCCTTGCTGCTGTTTTGGATATCAGCTGCATACACTCTGCATCGCACAGCTTGGCTAAACCAAAGGTGTTTGTCACCCAGGTTGCTCTGCTCCCCTCCCACCTCTGACACACGCTGAAGGACCAGATGCTTTAGTGGTGCATATCAGCCCGGTTCTGCTCCAGTCACCGAGAGTTGTGCCTGTTTACCCCAGGCAAGGACTCCCTCATGATGCCAAAGGATGCTGTAAGCCCACAAGCCAGTGAACCATCTGTGCTCATTTCCACCTGAGCCTCTCAACCCAGCATGAAGGATTTCCCCCCTTTGACCCATGAAATACCTCTCCCTTAACTGCCAGGACAGCCATGAGCGAGCCCCACTGAATTGCATGCTGCTTCAGGCTTTGTGGCTTTTGGATGGAAAAGGATGCTGAGGTTAGCCTCAGGCAACATCAGCAAATTTGGGGAACACTTGCTGTTTCTTAAAAAAGAAAAAAAGAAAAAGTCAATTTTGTCTGTGGTCAAGTGGCCTTAGCCAGGGAGATCTTTGTACTGGGACAGTTTTATTGCGCATAGCAAAGAGGGGCCGGGAGGTAAAGCTGAGATGCACAAGGCTCATGAAACACCTGCTGAGATGGTGGTCGGCTGTCCCAGTGGACCTCTTCGGTACAAGCAGGAGTGGAACAAACCTTCACGCTAAATCCCATCTCTGCTGCTAATATTGAAGAGCCTCACTGCAACTCAAAGCATGAAATATAAAATCTCCCCCCATCACCACATCAGACTCCTTTCCCCTCCTTAAAACAGCTCACATCTCCCCTATGTCCTCTCGGTGCCTTATTCCCCTTGTCCTGGGTCTTTTTGCAAGGGGTTGGCTCCCTAGGAGGAAGGCTCAGCATCCCTGTTTTTTCGCCTGGTCCCTGAGCCCTGCATCCCTCCCCGCTGTGCATCCCCCAGGCTTGCCCATCATCTGGCGAAGCAATGAAGAGCAGCCCGGCAGGAACAGGCAGATGTGACATTTCCCTTCAGCCAAACACCTCCATCTTCTGAAATGCCAGAGCTGCCAAGCAATCACCCAGCACACAAGGCAGGCCACTGAAAGGCAGTTAATTGGGGACACACTGACAACAAAGTGCCACCAGCTCCCTCCTCCCCCTGCCTCCACAACAGCCTTTCATGCATTTTAAAGTGTGATCTCTTTCCTAAGAGAACTAACGGAACTAAGCTAAGTTTCCTTTCACATGTGTGAGGCCAGAGCCACCAAGACACGCTGGCAAGGGGACTGAAGTCACTCAGGGACACAGGGGTCCTCACAACAAAGAGGTTTGGAAGAGGCACGCAGGAGTGGCTTTGGAAGAGAAAAAAATGGGTTTGCCCCATGACTGCTTGCAGCCAGCCCATACCTCACCCAGAACTGTCCCCATGCCAAAACAAAAGAAATGGAAACCAGAGGCACCAGCCATTCCTCCCCAAGTTGAGACATGTTACACTTCAGAGGGAGAAGTGCCAGAAATCAGGTGAAAACCAGGAGGGCACGACTGTACTTGGGTTTTGCATCGCAGAGGGAGATGAGGGGTAGCAGAGGGTGCTGCGACGCCACTATCCCTCCCCAGCTGCCTGTATTCTGCTGTATTAAGACTCCTTGTAGCTCTGACTCCCCAAGGCAGCTTTCAAGCATCACATCCCAAATCCCACCTGAAAGGCATGAAATTGGACCAGGGCACTGTCCTTTCTGGATGGAGGGAAAACAGCGTAAATCCACATCTGTGCCCCTGCTTTTAATGGTGCGCAGAGCTTCTCCTTGGGAACAAGCTGCTTGGGGAAGAGGCAGCCCGTACCCTGTGGCTGCTGTTTCGCCCCTCGGCAGCAGCAAGCCTGCGCCCAGCTGCAGCCAGAATCAACGTCGATTTTGTTGTCCCCAGCAGAGCTGGGGCTGCCGGCACAGAGCATCCTGCGCTGACACTGTCAGCCAGCCACACATCCAGACTCCTCCATCTGCCACGATGTGTGGAACCCACTGAGCCCACGAGGGAGGGATGCCTCCGTGGCACAGCAGATGCCCCCAGTGAATCCCAGGGGATGGCTCCCTGGCGTGCACTGAAGGCAGCCTGTCTGCCTGTCCTCGCCCAAGGATCTGGCACTGCACTACCCAGCTCTGCCCCAGACTGCTGGCAAGGGGAAGGCAGCAGCAATTGCCTGCAGGTCTTGGCTTCAGGTGATGGAGGGAGAGAGAAAGAAACCCCCAGAGGGGCAGTTGTACCACCATAATCCCAGGCAAAGCCAACGGAGCCAAGTCAGACCAGGGGTTTGGGGGGCCACCCCATCCCAGCGGCCAAAATTAATAGTTAACCAGCCTACCAGCACTGCCTCTCCTCTTGCCTGCAGAGAGCCGCAGCCCCTGCAAGGACCAGAGACTTTCTCGAAAAAGACACGCAGCTAGATGCTACAGCACAGCCAAATGGGGCTACAGCAGTCAGTGGCTGCCAGCAATCCCACATAGACCATTTTCTTCAATGTTTTCCAGCATATTAATAAAAATCCTGATCCAAAACTGCACTGATTTCATACAGCTCTGTCAGCTCTGCTGCTTGA
This sequence comes from Falco rusticolus, assembly GCF_015220075.1. Taxonomy (NCBI): domain Eukaryota; kingdom Metazoa; phylum Chordata; class Aves; order Falconiformes; family Falconidae; genus Falco; species Falco rusticolus. The sequence goes on along the minus strand of NC_051197.1, from coordinate 10,261,912 downwards.
AAAACCAAAAAAGTCAAGCAGACTTGCAAAACCATGCTTGCCTTCCCCCTCCCCCCTGCACTGAAGCTCGTTAAATCTTCTTTTACATTCAAGTAGCTTTGTGTTTCATCTGAAAAGCAAGTGCTCCAAGGCATAGCCTGAGGCTCTGGCAGCCCCACCAGGTAAGGCATCAGCTCCAACCCTTGAACTCATCTCCCCAAACAACAAGAAAGCGGCTAAGTAGCAGGGCTAATACTAGCCTTGGCAGCTGCCAAGCGCTGGAAGTCAGCAGCAGAGGGGTTAGTTTGCAAGTTGTGTTGCCTTTGGCAGCTGCTGCAAGCTCCTAAGGCCCAACTTTTTGAAGGGGCGCATCATATACCCTGGGGGTTGACAGCTGGAAAGGCCAGATCCCGGGGACAGGCATCTCCACTCAGGCAACACCTCAGCTAAATAGCAAGATGTGATGTATAATCAGGGCTGAGATGAATTAGCATAGATGGAAAGGAGCTGAGAAGTGAAGCAGCAAGGTGGGACGAGGGTTAGACCTTGGAACCATGAACCTACCTGGAAAACTAGAAAGAAATTGAGTCAGTTGAGAGAAGAGCATGCTGCAGGGGTGTGATGACAACTCTAACGAGCCCAACTGTGGCTCAGCTCCTTGAGGAAGAGCAAGGAAGCTGACAACCTACCAAGCCTCAGTTTTCACAAGCGCAGCATACCTGGAAAAAGTGCAAGCACAGAAAAGGACAGCATTGTTTTCCACATCCCCTAGGAGCAGAAAGAGGAATGCCAAGCTCAATTAGCAGCAAAGGGGAATGGGACAGATACCGAGGAACACCTGGAACAGGAAAGGCCACGATCCTTGAGGTTGCAAAGCTTGGCAATACCAGCCCTGAGGTGCACCGGCAGCGTGGGAAGCTGCACCAGTTACGACCCCAGCCTTCTTGTGAAGAACCAGCACACACTCACCTATCCTGGTGGGGAAGATGTCCTCGTTGTTAATGAGCATCTCAATCCAGTCCATCAGCATACACATGTACTGCGGAGCCGACAGCTTGGTTGGCTTCTTGTATTTGCTGTCATCCTGCCACCTGTACTCATACTTGAGTCCACCGGACATGATGGGGCAGCTTTTCTCCGTGCAGTACTCCGACATGGTGCCGTAGATGAGGTTGATGCGGTTGAAGAAGTCCACTACGTGCACAGCGATCCAGTCATTGATGCTCTCGCCAGGAGGCAGCTGCACCACTGCTTTCAGGTCCAGCCCAGACTTGAGGGAGGCCTGGGCTTTCTTGTACAGCTCAAAGCGCTGGGTGCCCGGCTCAAACTTCTTTCGGGGACGAAACGTTTTGTCTTTGTTGAAGACTTGCTTGAGACACAACGCCATAGCGGGCAGGGCTGCCCAGAATGAGGGCAGAGGCTCAGCGCAACGTGAAACCCAAGTCTGGGGTCTTCAGGGGTAGAGGTTTCTGGGAGGAGAAAAAGACAGGTTTTGGTCACATATGAAGCCAGCTGCATGCACAGGCATGCTTGCAGGGACGAGTTCGCACCAGGATGCTGACTGACCCTGCTGCTCTGGCAGCACATGGGGACGGAGATTTAGGGTGAGTTCCTGGCCCCTCCACACCCACCAGGGTGACCTGGAGCAGCTGCTGCCACCTCGAACAGCAGCTCCCAGCACTGGAGAGTGTGAGCGCTGCCACACATGCCCTGTGCAAGGCTTGATGGTAGACAGAGCCCTTCCTCCCTCCTGAGCACACCAGGCTCAGCAGGCTTCAGCCGGCCTCTTACCTCCAGGGCTTTTACCAGTAACCATTGCAATAAGGCAAGAGCCGTGATATTGCCAGAGTTCACCAGCCTCGGCAGTCCCAACCTGGTGGCCGTTTCCTCTTCCAGCAAAGGGGAAGCATTTATTTCCCAGGAAGTTCCAGCACAAATAATCCCCGACCCTGCCGCGGTGCCTGGCAAGCAATGCCCCAGGGACCACGCTGCGACTGCAGCTGGCTGCTGGTTCACACAGCCCCAGCACTGAGATCAATGGGAAAAGGGGGGATTATTTTTGTTGTTTGTCCAAAAGAACAAAACCCGCATCCAAAGAAGGGAAATGGCAGCTCAGCACAGCAACACGATGTGCCAGGATGCAGCCGGCCCTCCAGGCATGCACACAATGCACACAGGAGTGTTGGTGGGTGGCGTGGTGAGCTGATGCTCCAACTGCCTGGGTCTGGAAGTCACAGCTCAGCAAAGCGCTGAGCTCACCCCTTCCTCTCTGAGGTTAGCAGCACAGACCAGGCCTGCGGTATTTCCCCTTCCCCCCCACCCCCCCCCCCCCACTTTTCCTCCCTGAAGCTCCAGTGGAAATCCCATCCACCCCAGGCTGTCCTGGACAGGCTGAAATTGTGCATTTCATTAACCTGCACTCATTCCCAGTGGTGGTAACATGAGATCAAGGCCCCCTTGTGCTAAATGCTTTGCTGGGGCTTCGGGAAGAGAAATCCTCCAACAGCCTCCCCCCTTACAGGAGGAGATGGAAAAAGGCTTAAAAAAAGGAAGAAAAAGATTCATGGAAAGGGGAAGTGACTTACCCAAAGTCACAAGCAGGAGGGGATGGTGCCCTAGCAAAACTTGGATGCACATTCATCATTAAAAAGACAGCTTTTAGCTAAAAGCTTGCTATATAAACTTTTGTCTTCTAAACTTAGTCCCAAGCCACAGGCAGATCCCATTTTGCCCAGCAGAGACCAGCTAAACACCTTACAAGAAAAACCCTATGCTTCCCTCAAAGCCCACCCACAGGGGCATCACTGGGAGACGGCAGGACCTCATGATCATCCCAAACACTGGTAGGATCTGCCCGGTGGGGATTTCTACACCACAGCCAGCACGTGGCTGTGAGGGGAAAACCCTGGTGTGGGTGCAAACTCTCACGTGGGTGGAAACCCCGGCATGAGTGCCGTTACGTTACTGCACTAACCACTCTCCCGCAGGCTGGAGTGGTGCTTTGCCACCAGTATGTAGCTCACAGCATGGTGGCACCAAATCCCACCATGCTCTGCTGTGTCCAGGTACAACCAGACCTGAAACCGTAGGGGTTTAGGTGCTTTTTGTGCCATGAAGCAGGTCACAGCCATCGCGCAATGTTATGCAGTGTGACTTTAATAGCAGGGTATCTCCAAACCTTACCTAGCTCGTGTGGCTGGGTGGGTATTTTTTAATGGCTCCAGCCCTGTTGTCCTCATGTATTGCCAAAGGGCAATGATGAGGGGATGTTTCTTGGATGCTTTTCCCTCCCCTGTCCCAAGCAGCTGACCCCAACCATGTCAAAGAACTTGTTCCTCACTTCAAAAAAAAAAAGAACCACGAGCTCTCCAAAATGCCAACCGAGGAGCTGGCAGTAGGAGGGGAAGTGTCTCTGGTATGGCAGCCCAATAGAGGCCAGAGGACGCTGGGCACAGCAAGGCTGTAAAGAAAAGCCCTTATCCGGGGCTTCCCACCCGGCTGTCAAATATTCAAGGCACATGCTGTTGATAACACCTCTAAAAAAAGCCTCCTGGGGATTTTGCTAGTCCATAACAGTTTCTCAAATACGTACATATACATACATATATGTTTATATATAACTACTGCAATGGGGATACTCATCTAGTAACATAGGAAGTGCTGGGATATCCTTCAGGACGAGGCATCCAGCAGGGTCTGCCCGTATGGAGGTAGGCGTGATGGGGCGACCAGCGCCCGGCCCTGCAGCCAGCATGCGAGGGAAGGGGCCAGCAGCGCCTCTGCTGCTATCACCCCCCCTCAAAGCACTCATTACCAAGTGGCTCTGCCACCAAGCCAGGACATGGGGCTGTCCCTGCCTTGCTGTTGTCCATACCTTCATATGTGGATTTTTCCCCCTCTCTCCTGTCACACCAGCCGGTGGCAAAGGGCTCTAGCTGAAACATGAAGGCCATTAAAATAAGCAAAAATAAACAATTGTGCTCCTAATGAGAAGTCAGGATTTCCCCATCTGATGTTTTGCAGCTTCCCAGGATGGGGATGAAGCAGCACCCACCAATCTGTCCTGCAGCTCACTCTTCCCTGGCCCCAGCAGCCCCTTTTCCTAGCACCCAAATAAAGCCCTGTGACTGCCACCCCGCAGGGCTGGACGGGCATCAGATGGCACCATGCCAAGCCTGGGTCCTCGGTCTCTTTTCTGGGAAGATGGAGGATGAACAACTTGGTTATCCCTATGTCTATACTGGACCATCCCCACCAGGTTGCACAGTCCCTCCGGGTTAACATCAGTACAGACAGGGCTTGGGATCTAACCTAGGAGGTTTCCCTGGGACTTCAGCAAGGCAACTCGTGCCAGCAGACATTTTTCCGTGTCACCGCTTCTGTTGGCCTCGGCTCCATTCGCTCTGCTCCAGGAGCTATTGCTGTTTGCAGGCTCTCCATGAAGAGACGGGGTTGTTTCCGGGGTGATGAGAAGCCACCCCGGCAGATGATATCCCATCAGATGTGTCACTTGCAGGGGCCATCGGCAGTGAAGTCAGTTTTCCATTAATACTGGGTGGGGGTGGGGGTGTCCCGGTAACTCATCCCACAACTGCATCTCTGCATCATCCACAACTGGATCTCTGTTACCCTGCAAGCTGCTCTCACCCATTAGGCAGGTGGGAATGTGCTTCATGCTTCAGTACCATTCAAATAAAACACCAGTTCAAAAAAACCCCAAAAACCAAAACAAAAAACAACCAAAAAAAAAAAAAAAAAAGAGCAACAGACCTGCTAAGTATCTGCCAGGTGTCTTCCTACCATTCCTGGGAGTGGGGAAGCAAAACCCATTGCTGCCCAAGTGCTCAGAGCAGAGCTGTCCCCTGAGCCCACAGGATTCCAGCATGGCATCTCTGCTCCCCAGGCAGCAGTGCACGCCGGGGCAATGAGCAGTTTTGCTTTCAGGATCCTCATCAGCATAACTACCAAATTACCAAGTCATTAAAAGGCCTTGTCAATCTAAACTGGAGAAAAGTGTTCTCCAGAAATTAAATTTAATGCAAAGCCAAAAAACACATCCTGGGATTTCCTACCCGAAGAAGCAGAGATAGGCACCAGACAAAGAACAGATCTGTTGCCTACTTCGGTCCAAAGCTTTTTCTGTCAAGAGAGATCGAAGTGCAGGGAAGGATGTGAGCAGTGGAGGGAGGGAGCTGCACGGAGGCCAGGACCAGGGCTTGAAATACCAGCCACGGCTCTTGCAGCTGGGGTGCTGAGATGGGACATATCAGCTTGGAGCAAACAGGCTCTGCAAAGTCACGGATGCCCCAGTTTCCCCTAGGGCAGGGACCCAGCACCTGCCCCCACTTTATGGGAAGAAAAGCAAAGCCCTTTAGGAATGGACCTGGACACATCCTGAGTCTAACTGGTGGAAAAGGGCATCAGCAGCAAACACAAGATGAGATTTTCCCAGTGTCCACCTTTATGCATCTGACTCGGCCAGTGCTCTTCCATCACCAGCCAAGTATTTGGGACAGATCCATGTAAAGAGATGGAAAATGGGAGATTTTCCAAGGTTTAGCTGCAGCACAGAGTTCAGCTGAGCCTGATGTTCAGGGCTGTCGCATTCCTGGAAATCAGGCTGTGGTCCGCTGGGGCTTAGGGTGGGACAGAAGACCCGTCCAAGTCCAAATCGCCACTCGCACTGCCTGTTTTGGGAAATCCAAAGGGCGAGCTGCCATTCAATGAGCTTAAACAGCAGCTTTCTATGACATGACCGTACACATCCCGCTGCCAGCCCGTGCCAGCAGGGCCTGGACTGGCGCCGCGGCGGCAGCCTGCAGGTCTCTGCCTTAGGTTCCCACGTGCAAAATCAAAGCTTTCCCAAGAGGAGCCTCGGCAAAGGCTGCAGCCCCCCTTCACTGCACCGCAGTTCCCATCACGGGGTGGTGCCAGCACCCTGGGGGCTCTCACATCCCTTTCTGAAGCATCTGCAAACCCCCAAATCAAACCTCACCCTGCTCCTAGGAGCGGGCAGAGAGTGAAGCAGGCAGCCACGGAGCTGGCGAGTTTCTGCGCTGTTACCCTGTGTCCTCACCGAGGACAGTCAGAGGAGCATGAGCAAAGCTGCTGGGTGGAAAGAGGCAGCTGCTTCCCATGGGATGTCCACGCCATGGATGCTCGGTGCTCACCCCCATCCATGCTCCCAAAATAGCCTAGCTTTGCAGAGGGCTGGCTACAAACCCAGCTGAGCGGCCACAAAACCTCGTCCACAGCTGTGAAGGCTGCTGGCTTCAGTCCTGCCCCTGTTTTTACCAGAAGCAACAGAAACAAAACTTAGTTGAGTTTAGCAAGAACCAAACGAGCACAGGGTTAAGCACCGCAAGGCCAAGGCAGAGCTGCTGCCCGGGATGTAGCAGGCAGAAACACGTGAAAAACTGATTTCCTAGATTGCTGGCAGACCCAGAGATGAAAGGAAATGAACTGGATGAGAGGGGGTATAAGTTCAGGGTCAAGCTAAGCCGCTAATTTCAGATTTGAGGGTTGTTTTGGTCTTTTACTTAAGCTTTTTTTTTTTTTCTTTTTTTATCATTTGAAAACCACAGAGGAACACAGCAAGGCAAAGGCTTTGTTGTAAATTAAAAACAACTCTGAAAGGTCTGTTTAGAAACTGGCAAACAAAAGGGGAAAGCAGGCAGAGCAGCAGGAGGGGGGCTTCCTCCCCCGGGTCCTGCAGGCATGACGCAAGGTGTGGGTTTGACCCCAAGTAAGCTTTAGTCAGAAACTCAGCAGAAAGGATCAGTCAGACACACTGCCAGTCTTCTGCCTCAGTTTCCCCAGTTTCAGAGCTGCTTTCCCTCCCCAGGCTGCCTCTGTATTAAGGGCTGCAAAAGCAAAAGCTTCAGGGGGAAAAGTGCTTTGCAAGCGCCCCTGGGAAGCATTGATGATTATGGAGGGTAAGAAGAGAGAAAGGCTCTGACACCTGCACCTCCTGTGGCTCCGGTGCTGAGCGCATGCTCTCTGGATCCAGCCCCAGACGGTTACATACTTGCACAAGCCTCTGACTGGAAACCGCAAGCGGCTGCTTTAGCTCCCACCGCTTTGGGAAGAGGCCATGGAGGGAAAGCACAGGTCCATGCAGCTCCAGCCACTCAGAGCAAAGTGTAGTTTAAATAACTACCAGTTCTGCGCATCCCCATCGGGCTTCCCCGGGGGGATCTTGCCTTCAGCCACCTAGATCTCTACTTCTGCTTCCCTGCTTTAGGGGATTCCCTTCTGCTCACCACAGGCAGCAAAAAAGTCCCCTCTTGCCCCGTCCCCGGTAGAGGAGCAGGACAGGCATCAGCTCGGTCACCCTCTGCCAGAGCACCAACACAGTCAGCCAGTCTCCAGAGGGACAGCCTGACCAGAAACCACCTGGCCCTGGGGCTTGGCTGGCTTTTCACTGCTCTTAGGAAGCACCGCTGTCTGGCTGCTGATTTGACAGCCCTGTCTCTGAGCTTTCCTTCTAGCCCCAGAGGAATCCTGTTGCAAAGTTTGGTCTTCAGCCTGTCCTAGAGCATCTCTGCAAGCAGGGCTTCCTCTTGGTGGACTTGCACCCCGAAGACCAAAGCAGCTTTCCCCAAGCAATCCTTGAACTGCAGCCACCCCAGCCCCAATCCAGGCAGGGGCTGTGGGTGCACGGTGCTCCCAGGGAAGGGAATGTATCCCCTGTTTTCCAGCCTTTGTTATAGCCACGCCTGGTTTTAATTGTCTAAGGAAGGGGGGCTGCAGAAGGAGGATGCTTGGGAGCACAGTCTCGGGGCACTGGCCCTGCTCCGTCTGTGACTCCTGCTGGAGCCAAGCCCCAGCTGGGCTGTCCGTGAGAAATGGGGTTATTGGCTGCTGATCCCAAATATAACCCAAACGATGGAAAATTCCAGGAAATGAGCCAAGACAAGATGCCGGGAGGGGGATCAAGGCCCAGCACGCAGGCTGGGAGAGCTGCAGAGAAGCCCTGGGCTCTCAGCATCATCTCTCTACCACCAAATCCTCCTCGTGCAAACCTCCCCATTGCAGCAGAAACCCACGAGAGGTGCAAGCATCCTCTGATGCAGCCCCTCAGCACCCATCTCTGGAGCAGCAGCAGGACTCAGGCTCCCCGCCACAGCTGGGGGTAGCTGCTAGCAAGAAGCCATGCCAGTGCTTCCCCTGGCTCATGTGGCACTCGAAAATTCCCAGCTCATGCAAAACAGACCCAGCATAGCTTCCAGGAGTGGGACCACGCACACTTTGGCTGGCCCCCCACTCTCCCACTCCTTGTCCTGCCTCCCTGCCACACCACCAGCAAAACAGCAGCTCCCTGGGGACCACAGCCTGGCCCAAAGGTACCAAAACGTTTTTTCCTGAGTCACCCAAGATGCCCCTAAGCAGAAAAGCAAAGCCTCATCTCTCCAGGCTAGAGACAGCATGTCCAGTTCATTTTGGGGGGATGATACCATGGGGCTGGGGGGGCTTTTTAGGGGTACCTCATTCCTGGGGGCTGAAATCTTGCTGCTGCCACCAGTGACTTGCTGGGAGTCCTGCAAAGAGGTGTCCGATGGCCTCCGTGGCACCCGACTGCTGTGGTTCAGTCCCAAGAGTGATTACTCCACCATCAGAGCCATAATCCCAAACACCAGGAGCTCCAGGCCTGTGAGCTCAGGGAAGAAGAGGGGAGGAGATAAGCCAGCTGCTGAAAACCCATCTCCACCGCTCGCTTTCAGCCAGTTTCCCCTGCCCACAACTTTCTGCCCTCCCTCTGACACCAGCAGAACCACTGCCAGGACTGTCCCACTGGGGAACGGGTCCCTGCCCACACCGCGTGCTGCCTTCCCTGCGGGTCCCCCTTCCCCTGCGCGCTGCCGGCCAGCTCCACTACTGCCTGCCCTGCCGCCGCTGGCTCCCCGACCCTCCCGCATCCCCCAAACAGGCTCCCCTGGGATTTACACGCTGGCAGCTGAGCCGAGACACGCTAGAGAAAGGGGAAGAGCCTTCTGCAGGCATCTGTCCCTGGCTGGGCAGAGGATTGCTCTTTCCCAGGCTAACCCCAACCAGGTCTCGCCCAACCCGTGCTTAAAAGCACCCCAGGAGCATCCTCAGGGGTTTTCCACCTCCAGGACTCACCTCATCCCCTGGCACGCCCGGCTTCCAGCCCCAAATCCCTTCACTGCGATTTCTGCTCCTACTGAGGAAAAAGGAAAAAAAACCCCAACTTTAAAAACTAATAACGACGCCTCCCCGTTGGGACTGTGGGCGGTTCGGAGCTCGCAGCGGCAGGGAGAGCTGCTGCGCTCCGGCACTCGCCGGGCTTTTGGTGGAGAAACCCAGGGCCGAGGGTTTTTCTCCGGCCGTGATGTCACATCCTTACCCCGCCGTCAGCTCCAGACGTCCCTGGAAAACCCGCCGGGAAGCCTGGCTGGCAGCCCCCACGGCGGGCACACGCTCACGGCGAGCACCCACACCCACGCTCCATTCCTAGATGCTGAGGTCCTTTTTGGCGCACGGCCCCGTGCTGCTGGCTGGCTCCGGGCTTTCACGGGACAGCAGCTTGCTGAGGGAAAGGAGATGAAATCCTGCAGTGTGTGTGTGTCCCCCTCATCTTCTGCAGTCCCGCTCCCTCCATCCTTCCCCCCTCTGCACGCACACAAAAATCAGCCGGAGGTTTCAGTGCCAGGCCAAGCTGGACGCTGTCCAGAACAGAAAAGCCAGAGAGGGGAAGGAAAAAAAAAAAAAAAGGGAAAAACTTCAGCTGCACAGAGCAGACTTACTTTCTGTCGGTCTCTGAGGTGGGGTGAGTTCTGAGCTGTGTTGCGGTATTTAAATACCACTCGGGGAAAGCAAGCCTGTGCCAGCACGCTCTGCTCTGCGCCGAGAGGAGCAGCCAGCCGGCATGGGGCAGCTTGGTGGGGGCTGGGACTCCGGTTGGGGCTCATCCTGGGTGGGGATGTAAAACTGGTGGTGCACCCCACGTGTGATGCTGACAGGTGTTGCAGCGGGGTGGGAGGCAGGAGCATGGCCCTAGCACTCCTCATCCCCTTCCTGGCGTGACGGTGTTTCCCAGGGGAGCAGCGCAGCTCAGCCGCGGCGAGATGAGATGCTAGCATTGCTGCAAACATCTGCAAATTGTTTGGAACTGGGACAGCTGTAGCGAGGGAAACGTTTCTAGGCTTTGCTTAAAAGTGCGTTAAACTCAGGTTCAGCCAAGCATTTGTAGGTGATGGGGCGAGCTGGGGAGCAGGGCGAGGCAGCGGTAAGGAGCAGGAGTGTGAGAAAGGAAACCACAAACCCAGCAGCCTGAGACAACGGGAAGATCTGGCTGCTGGGTGCATTTGTACGAAGCAGGAGGGTTTAGGATGAGGGGGTTTGCTTCCCTGAACCCTGCCCGGCTTCCCCTGCTATTGCCACCACAGATTTACCTTCTGACACCATGCAGGCTGTGCATCCAGTTGGACACATCCCTGCAGATCTGGACTTCTCCTGTAACGGGGTTTCTCAGTTATAGGTGATGCCAGGGTTTGCCCTTGAGGCACAATGTTCAGACACAGACTTTAAAAATAAAGTTATGAGCATGGTGATGACAAACACCCTTGATTGTCCAACAGCCTCCCAGAGCAGCCATGAGGGAGCTCAGCCCAGGCCCTACCTCTCCATTCCTCTCTCTCTGAGCTGGTGCAAGGCCCAGCACAGCACTGGTTTTGTGCTGCAGGTGCAATACAAACTATTTGCCACCTGCAGCAGCATCTTAGTAGGAGCAAAGGAGACATGGGAAGGCCCATAGCAGCAGGCAGATGGCTTTCAGCCAGAGCCAGAGGGAACCGAGGCTTGCACACCCCAGCAGCTCCTTGCTTTCCTACCTGTCACTGTTTGGGACACGGCTGAAGGGCAGGTCACGGGCCAGGAAATGGGACAAGGACACGTGAGGACCTGCGGGATTCACCCCTGCTGGGCACCCCCTGCAGCGTGAGGTGGCTGTCTCACACCTGCGGCACGTTTCTGCAGAGAAGATAAAACGCGGAGGTGAAGCACCCTGCACACTCGGCTCCGGAGGCAGGAGGGAAGCACGAGCTGTCACACTCACCCGTGCGGCTGTTTCCCACCGTGACCCTCAGGTGATTCAGTACAACAGCCGTAACCCTGAAAGCTCGTCTCTGCGTGTACACCCACCCCCAGACCTGCGGACTGCTTTATGGAGGCAGAGCCTTTACCCCCCCAGCCTTGCCCCGCTCCTGAGCAAACCTCTCGCAGTCATCGTAGCCAGCCTCAGGTTGAAGCAACACCCCTAAAATCAAGATCCAGCTCAAGCAGCCCAGAAGACTCTTCCCGGTCACTGGCAAACCAGCCCCTTGTCTGGCTCCAGTAGGTTCAGGCAGCAACAGCGGCTCTGCAAATCTTTTGTTGGCACCTGGGGGAGTGTCCCCAATGCCGGATGCTCCCTGCTGGCACATCGCAGCCGCGCCAGGTCCCAACACGGGCCGAGTAATGCTACTGTCCTCCACCCCAGGGACCCAGCAAGCACCAGTGTCTGAGCTTCTCCTCAAGGAATGCAGGAAACCACAAAATGTCCTCGGACCTCACGAGCGGGAGGCGGAGGTCTGCAGAGCAGATGTAACTCCTGACAGCTGATGCCAAGCCAGGAGGAAACTTTCAACAGAAACCTCAGCAGAAAACGGGCACAAATCCAAAACTGAGGGGGCTTGGCTGTATAGCAAAGACCCTGAAAGGAACTCACGGCCAGGATTTACATCCAGGCAAGACAGAGCCAAAATACTTGGAGGTGAGATGGGGTCCTCCCACCCACAGCAGTCTGGAGCCAAAGGAGAGGGGCCTGGAAGATAGCAGGGGGCTGAAGTTGCATCAGCTGCAGCCCTACAAGTCCATGGGGCTGAGCAGCACCTCCTCATCAGGGAGTTACTCCCTTGCATGGGGTTTTGGAAACCTCGCAGAGCAGAGAGCCCGCAGTCCACGAGCCACCCAGGGTCCCAGCTGCAGGGAGGGAGGGCAAGAGTCACTTGGAAGAGAGGAAAAAGTCTGAGGGGCAGGACTGGGGCAGGGGGGATGTGTTATTGTGAAGACGGCATTTGTCTGGCCCGGAGGAAGGAAAAGGGGGGGTTGGCCCCACTCCTGAAGGCAGGTGCATGACTGAATTTATCAGGGGGAAGGAAGCAGGGAAGGAAGCAAGCCTGGAGTGCTGGACTGCTCCATCAGACCTCACAGGCGGTCATGGAAAGAGGCCCAAGGTGGTGATGCAGCTTCAGGCTTGGCAGGACACAGCTGCACTGGTGGGGGGTGGGTGCTGTAAGCCCCCTGCAAGCCCCCACCAGCTGCAGCACCAGCCCAGGCTCTCCCTGGCCACGCGATGCCCCACACACCATGCACCCGACCATCACAGCACCCCATCAGCCAGGAAGATGCTTGTTCCCAGGCAGGGTTTGAAGGCTCTGCATGCCTGTGCAGACAAGACACAGCAAAAAGCGCCGTGGGTTTGCTCTGGTTATTCCCAGAGAGGCAAAGGACATGCCCAGAAAAATCTGCCTTGGCTATGCAGCATCGGGAACAGCCTGTTCCCCCTCTCTGCCCCACTGAGCCCTGTGCAAGCTCAGGAGATAGGGAGTGAGAACTTCCTCAGCTGCAAATCAGAGGACACTGGAGTCTTGCCAGTTTCTAAGGCACAGGGGAAAAAAAAAAGATGGGGCACAGACGAAAAAGCACTGGACTCAGCATTTTAAGTGAGGGCGAGAACATCATCTTTCAATCTGCACTTCCTTGACTGCTGTGACGGCCGCCTTTCACAATCCAGGGTGTCTCCCCAGGGAGCAGGATGGGCTCTAGGTTTCCAGCTGACACGGGGGTACATCTCCCTGGGGCGACAGGGGTGGGTGCGCAAGCCAAGGGGTTCGAGATGCTGATAATGAAGAGGCTTTGGTTGCAAAACTCGCTCCACTACTCCTAGCAGGAACTGCTTGCTCCCACATTCCTGGCCCTGGGCCCTCCTCCAGCCTGAGACAGACCAACAGACAGCCCTGAGGAAAGGAGGTTGTTTCTACAGCACCTGGTTCAGCCGTGAAGTCCTTGCCACAGGATGCTGCAGGAACTGAAGCCTACATGGGGCCACAGGGAAACCTGGGCCGCTCCATGAACATGCCCACTTTAGGACTGGCTAAGGACAGATGCATCCAGCTCAGGAAGACCCTGGCCCACAAACAGCTGGAAATCAGCAAAGCAACCTGGAAAAGAATGTTTGCACACACACGCCCCCCCCCAGGCAGCTCATCTAGGATCTAGACCACCAGACTAGGGCAGCCGCTGGTCTCAGTGCAGCCCACCACGATGCTGACCATCTAGGAGCAGCCTGGGCATCTACCATGGTTTTTAGCCCAAAGCTCACCCCGAGCTCACCGCGCGGAGCAGACAGGCTCACGCAAGCTGTGTGCGCACTGGCAGCTCAGAACGAGGAGGCAAACCTTCCCTCTAGCGGCTGTACAGCACGCAAGTCTGTTACCTTCTCCCGACGTGAAGATTAGCAGCATTTCCACCAGCCCTTAGGCTCAGCACAGATCCTAAGCTCATCACATCTCACAAAACCCACGCGAGTTTTTAATGACTTCAAACTGGCACAGCTGCCAGTTTGCACAAAGCCACAGATGGAGCCGGGTGTCCGTGTCCGTGCTGCGGCTTGCAGGCGCCCACCCGTGCCAAGGCTATGCCGGGCAGCCAGCACCATGGCTGATGCGCAAGTGCGTCCCAGGCACTGGGGCAACCACGCAGCCATGAACCACCACTGGCCTGTTTCTGCAGTAAGGATGCTTTATCGGGCCAGTTCTTCAGCTGAGTTACTCCCCCTTACAGCAAGCACTCAGTGGGATGGAGGATGAAGCCTAGAGTTTCTCTTGGACCTTTTTATGATGGGTCTTCATCCCAGTTTCAGCCGCACCACCACCACAGCAGCAGCCAGCACAGATCCGAGCGTGCTGTTCAAGTCCTAACTGTAACACAAGCACATGCATTAGCCTATGTTTTGCCAGAAGTACTGGATGTTTCCACTTTTCCATTTACAAATTAGGGAGTTCATTCACAGAGTGTCAAACTTGCAGCCACTGAATATTGAAACAACTGTTTTCCATGACCAAGATCCTCTGGTGTGATGATACAGCATCACAGAATATCGGCCCATCTGCTTTTACAATCTGTATTCCTACATGATGTTATAATCTGTAGGAATACAGATGGCAATTTGTATACAGATCATACAGGAACACAGTAGGAAATACCTGTCTGAAGCTTCCCCACTCACAACAGTGTTTTAGCGGCACAGTCCATCAGACTGGCTTCACGGAGTCAACGCAGCAGGAACATTGTCCGGGGCTGCAGCAAACCCTGTCCCCAGCAGCAGATCTGGGAATACCTCCCAGGAGCACATGCAGCTTCCCATTTTGTAAACCCTCAGCTACGTCCCTGCCATTGCAATACAAATCCAGCCAGCTCTTTGCGCCTCTGCTCCTCAGGGAGATGCAATACAGCACCAGATCACTGACAGCAAGTCAGTCGTTTCTGTGCCAAGCGCTCTCACCCTGACTCAAGGAGGAAACGTGTTACGGCGTGCACTTCAAGGTACATGAATACACCTGCAGAAAAAAGCCTCTGCTCCCTCCATCAGTCCATTCCACCTCTGCCAGGGCCAGAAATGCAGTTCTCTTACAAAATGTCTGCAGGCAGTTTGATCAACTTTGCCTTCTCAGTTTAGGTCTTATTTAAGAAACATTCCAATCATGCAACGCCAAGAAATGTTTCCTTTTGTCTCTGCTACTTCTGTCTGTCTTAAAACCCTGGAGTTCTTAGCTTGGGATTAATCACGATGGGTTGAAAAAAAACCCACTCAGAATTAGAGGTAGTGATTGCTACAGCCTTACTCTGCAGACTTCGGTCTTTTATGCTCAGAAAGAGGCTCAGGTGTAGACTTGGAAGCCTTGAATTTCACTCCTGTTGCTCATTACTCACCCAGGGATGTTATATTACAGCTATATTAAAAATCAATATAGCAACTTTGACTTCTTCAAACCAGGAAGTGAATAATGAATCAAAACTGCCCTTGTATCAGCTAAGGGAAAATGATAAATGGAGCACAAATGCTACAAAATAGAAGTAGAAAGGCTCTTTAATAAAGGTGATTTGCTGTTCAGATTATCACGGCCCTGTCCACACCTCCTCTGATTATTCCCCTGGTATGCACACACTCACAGACCCGATACAATCAGAAACAAAAAGATGACATTACTAGGGAGCATGACCATCTCCCTGCAGCAAGGCCCCAAGAGAACACGTGCCTCTTTCAAGAACATCTTGTCATTTCCTGAATGGACAGGAGCTCACACCCAATGCGTACGAGTCGCTGCTAAAACAGACCCCAACAATAAAACCTTACTGTCCACCTTTAGTGATGACCTGAACAATGTTCTTGTCCAAAGGATGGGCTGAGGAAGTATGGAGCGACAGCAAGTATTACGGCACCAGGGCCCTCCAATCACACTAGTGAACAGATTGCGTCAGAGCCCTTTAAAACTAACCAAACCTCCGTATCAGGTCATGGTTAAGGGTAGCACAGAAAATCTGATACCAGCACTGCCGAAAAATCGGTCTTCCTCTAACAGAGAGACAAGCTGCCTACCCTTCTTGCCTCCATGTCTTTGGCAAAGGAGCGGATGCTTGCTAGCTTCAGCAGGCTGACGGGAAGACACAGTGTGGCATGGATATAATGGATAATTCATACTAAGGGTGAATTAGTGCCAAGGTTTTGATGTGGATGTGGGAAATATTGCAGCATTGCTCCTGGGAAGCTCCTGGCTGTCCCCCCTGTTTCCTTGTCTACCTGTGCAATGGTGGTATGCTGGGAATCCACGCACAGGCTGCACACTGTACCGCTGCAGTATGCCCTTGTCCACAGACGCGCTGGCTGCCTCTGCTGGGAATGAAAACAAGGGAAGCTCGAAGCGTGAATGCTTTGGGATTCTTTTGTTGAAGACAGGTTTAAAAAACCAAAGCTGCTGGAGTCTGTAAAGCCAGAATCTTACCAACATTGCTGTGTTAGAGCAGCTATACATATTTATACCACTACATTTTCTTCACAAGTCATCACTTAGCAATTGAGAAGCTGGTTGGTGGCTCTCTCTGTTACTATGCCAGTCCACCTTGCTTTTACTACAGGTAGTGCCTTTCTTGAAATGGGAACATGAGCTATTTTATGCCCCTTCCAACATCATTTGTAGAGTTAGCAGACCAGATGCCAGTTTGAGAAAAATTAATTCTATGAAGCAGGCAGTAATTCCTCTACACTAGTAAAAATATTAAAAAAAAAAAAAACATGTTCATAATATCGTCCTCAAGAAAAACATCTCTAAGACAGAAACACAGCAACAGGATAAAATTGATGTCAACTAAGAAGCACAAAATTCCTATAACAAATCTAGTCTACACTCTATTTTTTTTAATCCTGAGAAAAACACAGGCCACAGTATACATCTGTATAAGGAACCTCACATTCAAAGTAACAAAGAGGTGTCTGTTTTAGACCTTCAATCTTTTTTTCTTGATGGACAAGCCTGTATAAATTCCACACAGATTCAAAAGCACTGGACCATGCAATTATAATGGCAGAGGGCACTTAAAGTGTATTTACTAGCTCTGGTTCTGTCACTTAATATTTCAGATTTCAAAAATACGGCATGCAGCACTAACAGGACAGGAAAACAGCTCATTCTGAAGAAGTTACACTGAAGTACAGGGCTCCACTCTGGCAATTAGTTATTGTCCTTCAAGTGGCCCAAGTCCTCATCTTGCCTCAGTGCCACACAGGCTTGACTACCACACGCTCCCAGGATGTCTCCAGATCCTTTCTGGACCCAGACCAAATTCATAAACCAAAAGAGACAGGACCACCCCACCTTGGAAACCCCCTGCCTGCTGCTGGCTCGCTCCCCCCACAGGTCAGGCTCTACAACTTGTCAGAAACCTGACCAGGTCTCAGTTCTTTTCCAAGTCCACTTTGCTCAAGCTCTGCTATAACTGACATATATTTAAATTCACTAGATCTGTGATTGAAGGTCTCCACTAATTCGTAGGTCTCGGAACGATCCGTTGCATAGAAAAGCTGCACCTGATTCGCCAAGCACTGTGCTTCACGGACCACCTGTGAGTTAAAACAGAGAACGTGTTACCATCGGGGTTTGTTGTATTTGAGTATACCGCTGAAAAAGCCTCTTCAGCAGCTGAAAGGCTGCGGTCCTACTCATCTCATGACTCAATTTCAAGTCACCTTAGTTTAGCAGATCTCTTAACAAACCACCTCCCTCTTGTTCCTGACCTCCTTACTGTGCCTTTAAACTACTCTTCTGCTAAGCATACACCTCAGAGGTCAAATATGTCTTTCACGATCCCTGCCCACTCTAAGGCACTGGAGATGCACCGAAGTCTCATCTTTCTTTTCTTACAGTTGACCTATTTGCAAAAATTGATTGTTTACTCTGAGACACAACAGGGCCTCTGCACACTGTTTCAGAAATGGTTTAAGTAGGTCAGTTAGAGGTGGGAAGCTTTAGCTATCTTGTTCCACCAGTACAATACCTACTGCTGAAACCTGACACAAAGCTCTAAAGATCCCCTGATTTGGTAAGTAGCATTAAGCTTCAAAACACTGTTTTAACTCGTTGGCAGGTAGCAAGAGCTTTTATTTACATTTGCTTCCATTAATAAGAAAAGCAGAAGCATTTCTTTCTTTTTTTTTTTACAATAAACTCTAATATCCAAAGTAAGAAAAAATAAATAAACAGGAAAAAAAAGAATGCATGAGCTGAAATCACCAGATAGACAAAAGACTGATGATTTCCTTCTAGCTTTTCCTAGTATTAAGTAGATTAGGTTAAAGAAATCTAGTAAGACCATTCTTTGGGAAAGGGTCTTTTAAAGACTTCACCTGAATTTGGTTTTAATTCAAACCTTAGGAGGAGTTGCAGCATAAAATGAAGGAAGCCAATGAGCAGATTTCTCTTACCAAGAACTTGGAGTCCATTTCTGCTGTCATCAGTACTATCCCTTTTTCCTTCTGCAGCTCAGGATAATGGTACAAGACCAACTGGCTAGGAGCAGTTTCACCTTGCGTCTAAGGAGACAAAGAAATCTGTTTGTATCCCATAAAGAACTTCAGCTCGATTGCAGATTTGGAGGCTTGATTACAAAACTTTGAGTATTAACTGCTATGGAAGCAGTCATTTTTCAGGACTTAAGGCTCAGTTTCAATTAAAAGTTCATTATTCCCAGTATTTACAGAAAACAAGGGATTTGCCGAGTTAGGGCTGGGGTTTTTTTCTTGACTAAAGACCATTTTGCATTTAAAAGAACCCACAATTTCCAGAAAAAACATTTCATCTTACAGCATCTACTGATACTATAAGTAGCTTGCACAAACAGGTCTAAAAAAAATGGCTCTTGCTTCTATTTTTAGACTACTTGACCTCTGCCTCATTCTTGTTTAGAGACACACGCAATAGCCATAAATTTACCAATTTACCTGTAATTTACTAACTGACTCAAAATTAACTTACTAATTTACTCAAAATCAATGGCAGTTTTTCCCTGACAATTCTTTTCTTTTTAAGCTAGACAACCTGTTTGTTAAACTAGTTAGCAAATATTATATATTGCAATATGCTGATATTATATATTTCTGGATCCTAAGCCATTTTTGGCTTTTTATTTCCACCACTCACCTGAATGTTTATAAGGGAAGTGAAGTGCAATTCTGTTCCTGACCACTGCCCCACAAAGAACTCATAGCCTTCTTTTCTTGGCAAAGCATATAGAAACTGCAGACAAATGGTTAAAAAAAAAATCACAATTCTTCCTTTCATAGAGCAAAATGATGCCCATGTCATGCTGGCCTCCAGCATGAATGTTTTAGCGAGAGAACCACAACAGCAAACAGGGTTTCTTTGCCCCACCAGGAGTGATAGGACACTGGCAGGACCCAGACTTCAAAGCAGACAGTAAACCAGCGTTACCTTATCAGTACTATTTCATTAGCAAGCATGTTGGCACATATTTTTATCAGTATTACACGACACAGACAAAGGAAAGGACAGTACAGAACATTCGGACTCTGAATATTTTTAATTTTGGTTTTGTTTTCATTTTCTTTTTGTTCAGTCCTAGAAAATTAACAGCAGAAATAGTCAAATATAAGATAAGGAGGATTCAGAGTATTTAATTCTGTAATTTCACCAACTATTCCGGAACCGTCAGCAAGCATTTTTTCTCTAGAGATTTACAGTCTATTCAGCTCCACAGGCTAGGGACTTACTCATTTTCCTACACCAAGAGAAAGGACAACATGGGAGCAGAAAAACATGCAGGATACCAGACTAAATGTCAATACACTTTACAGAAAGGCACTTAAAGTTATAGATAACTTTCCAAGCTCCAAGCAGCTCAGGAAGCCAGATACATTTGACCTTGCCCTTGGCAAGTGAAATATACGGGACCAATCCATCAACCCAGTGAAGTCTCCCATTCAGTTCTACAAAAGCGCTCCTCTCAACACAGCAAAGTCTAGCTACTTTGTTTTCATAAAGGAATGAAACATTTCATTTCTGTATCAGCACAGTGAAATTTGCACAAAGCCCATGCTTCAGTGCACAAATTACTTTAACAACACATTATTTTCAACAGAAAACAGTATTAATCCAGCAGCACAGGGTACGCAATTGCAGAAAGATATCCTTTTGCTTGTTAACCATTTTGCTCTTTTGTAGTTCAACTTCTTAGAAGCAATAAAATGCACATTCACACAGGAATCTTCTAATTGAAGCTGACAGGATATCCACCGACCCATGTGAGAAGGTATGAGTGGATCTGCAAGATCTGGGTTCATTCCTGAAATAACCGTATTACTTACTCTCAGTATTTTATGCTTTGTGTGCTGGCATACACCTAAGACACAACCCACAGAGTATTTACTCTATATCTATAATAAAGGGTTTGACTACACCCAATTCCCCCCTTCCTTCCTGTCACAGCTGTTGAATTACAATGTTCTGCAACGGAACTTACACTGCTGAATTCTGTGCATGCCATATAGTCTTTCTGGACAACTCACACTCCCTTACAGACAGAGTTGCATTATGGACACAGCACAGTGCCTGCCCAGTATGGCTTCTACGCAAATACCTACTGGCTTACCAACGTTTACCTATCACAGATCACCAGCGTGGTGAAGAAAGAGTGGCTATGCACACTTGTGATGAGGAAGAGCAGGCTAATAGATGACAAGGTTCAGTTCTTTCTGTGGACAGAACCCCAGCATACTGGTTTCTTGTCTTTTTCCCTTTCAAATACTCCTGCCTATCTTCACTGCCAGTAAAGAGACGTAAAAAGAGGAGCAACTCACACCAACCGTTAAGACAAGAGAACTCACTTTCTCCACGTACATGCAACGTAATGCCACAGTGACACACGGCTATAGCTAACAACAGTATCTCCAGGCTGAAGCAAGGATGCTTTATGCAATAAGGAAAGATATGCGGGAACATTAATGAAGCTGGCCTAAAAGGTTTGGCTCTTTGCAACACAGCATGGAAGAGACTTAACCACAAGACACAAATTAATGCAAAACGGACGGGGTAGCTAAATTCATTCCCTGGGAGATTCTGATTCTGTGCTCTCATTTTCTGAAACCTACATCTCATGCACCTAGATATCTGATCACTAGATCAAACTAACACAGGTGAATAGCCATTGCTTTTATCTGATGCTAAGACAAGCATTTGAACACCTGGATTTTACTAATCAAGCTGATACAGTAAGTCTGAACACAGGAGGGTCAAAAGCTTACAAATTTGGCTTTAGAGAGGAGAAATGCATTACAGCTATACATCCGCACAGCATGAGTCTCTGCCATACGTACCGATGGACATTTCTGGGCTCTTTTCCATATTAAATCAAACTTCTCTGCCTTTAGGGAAGGAAAAAGAGAAATCCAATTTTTGTAACACAAACATGGAGGCACAGTTATTCAGAATCATCTCATTAACCTTTACAGGGTACAACTTCCACCTACAGAAGGTCTCGCTGTGGGAACAGCTAACAATGAGTGTGTGGAAACCTGTATTTAGGTTTTAGTTACCTAAATGTCATCGTATCCCATTTTAACAATGCTGTCTCTAGGATGCAGCAGCAAACTCCTTGGATCCAAAGCTTTATTCCTTGGAGGTGGGGGGCCCACACCTCAGGCTTTCATTATGTCCTCTTTCAGTAGCAGCTCCACTGCACCATGTGGTATCAACAGCTGAGCGAGACAACACATCCCTGGCCTCAAATTGTGGATTTTACATCACAGCGATCTGTTCTTCAGTATTAAAATACAGAATTAAAATACAGAATAGATATTTTCTCAGACAACATACTGCTTTGTTTTATATGAAAACCACAAATGTTATTTGGTCAACCCTGATGAAACCTGGCAAATCTCATTCACATGTTCTCTGCATTCCCCCAGATCTTTTGCCTGCTCTTCTCTTCCCAGCACCATAATTAATACCTGCTTTAAGGTGTTCAGGAAAGAAAACATATGCCATTCATCAACACGGAATTCCTCCATGTGTGCTTTTGAGCACTTGAGAATTATGTGAGGACTTTCTTCCAACCAACAAA
Organism: Falco rusticolus; assembly: GCF_015220075.1. Lineage (NCBI taxonomy): Eukaryota > Metazoa > Chordata > Aves > Falconiformes > Falconidae > Falco > Falco rusticolus. The sequence goes on along the minus strand of NC_051197.1, from coordinate 10,240,240 downwards.
AAGCTTCTGGCAAAAGACAGAGGTTTTTTTTTCCCCCCAGTGACACCCTGAAGTACTTCCTAATGTGCCTGGCATCTGGTTTGCATTAAAGCCCTAAAAACTTCCAAAGCTCCCCAGACCAGTGCACCGAAGAACAGTGCCAGCCCCACTAACGGAAGACCTATACCATGTTAACTGGAGTCCCTGGCTTTGGCCCTCTGCTACAGTAAATGTGCAGTTCCAACTATTTTCACAACATCCACATGTTGGGAAAACTGAAACACAAAGCTGCCTGACTTCAAATCCCACGTTGCCAGTTTCAGAGCATACAGCACTTCATACATTTAGAATACAGCCTCCCGCTGACTTCAGTTGCAGCTCCAAGGGCCAAATACAATTGCAAATCAGACCCCAGATCTAAATGAGGTTTCAAGAACTCAAGGAACACACAGTTCGTGCCCAGCTGTGAAAAGACAGATTTAAGAGATCACGATTGCCGAGAAACTCTGAAGCAAAGAATAAAAAGAAATCCCCAAAGTGAAAAAAATTCCTGCAGCCTAACGCAGATTAACAACAATTTATATCTGGTAAAGTTATCAGGAATAAAAAATATGATCTTATCACAGGAAGCACCATGCAAGCTCAATGGAAGGCAGTGCTGCCAATAATTTTACTACGAAAGTAAGTCACAAGTGATTAGCCACGTGCAAGTTATTAGGCAAGTGCTCTAGTACTGCCATATTAAACTTGAGTCAGCTGTCCTTGCTGCAGGGAAGAGGGGAAAGAAACAAGCAACTCTGAGAAAAAATGGTGTGAAAATACAAATGCTATCTTAGAGATACCAGGGCCCTGTGAACAGTATTGGATACTAATAATAAAAAATGCCTGGGAATTCAAGCCAGGTGTGCAGAAAAAAGTACTAGCTTTACTGAGACTGACGTAAGTGAGAAAAAAAAAGCATACACATTTTTGGAAACAGAAGCCCTTATTTGGGGCAATGAAATCACTCAGTCCGGAAAGAAAGTTTGTTCTTGGAACCTCATTTTCCTTCCATGACTGCTTTTAAAAGCAACAGAATCACAGTTAGAAAGGAAAACTTTGCACAGTGGCCTTTCAAGCAGGTAACTACAGGTGAACTACTTACAGGAATGACAGCATAAACTGTATCTTTTGCAGAAAAATACTGATTCCAAATCTGTAGGAAACAAAGGAGGTGAGATACTGTTAAAATCAAGCACCTAGCAGTGATATTAAATGCTTTAAGATTAATTCCATTTGTAAACTAACCTTTGTAGGCACTTTGAGAAGTCATATTTCAATCAAGTCTGAGTTTCCTGCTAATGCAACACACTTCTCCTAAGGTTCCAGAGTACTTGTACCAAATGACAGATTTCAGCTAGATACAAAAGAGCAGTGGGCTCAGAGATGGCTCAAGATTCACCAGCCATCAGAAATGCTTCTTACAGTTTTCCCAACAATCACGCTAATGTTTCCTAGAAGGTTTTAATTTGGGGGGTTTTCTTAATAAAGAACATACAAAATATTTTCAACAGAAGACATGATTTCGCACAACGCTCCTCTGTGTTTTCAGTCTTTTCCTTCACCACAGCAGGATGGCAAAAGCTCAAAGTCCTTAATAAATGGACGAGCACAGGTAAAAGCCCATAGTTCAGGACTTTTTCAGTGGCTCTTCCCCAGTCCCACACAACTAACAAGGATGGTCAGTAAAATGTTTCATCAATGAAACCAAGATAGAGGAACTCGAAGGAAACTCACGACTCATCAGATCCACTCCTTGCTATAACTGGTCACACACCATCCCCTGCAGAGCATGTGACTGCTTCTATAACGTTCTCACGCTATCAGGAAAGCAGCTAGGTTTCTGCTCTCTAAGTCATGCCAGAAAGCTCCTTCATATGTGCTGCTCCCCTTAACTGATCATGCCAACAAAGTTTCTTGGCATACAGTCTGAGAAGGAAAAAAAACCCCCAGCAGATCCAATTCAAGCACTCAGAAATGTGCAAGAGATGTGACTTATAACTGGAAAAAAGGGAATACAGTGCAAAGCCCAGCCAACTTCAGAAAGAATAACTCAATTCACACCGTTCTTCAAACAGACCCACCCACAATCTTCTTACCCTAACCAACTTCAGTACGAGTATACAGGCTCCTGAACAACAGATAATGCAAACAAAGGTACAAGGTAGCAAAAGCTTTGGTTTTACTCCTGCAAGACAGATGCAGCATAATCTATATGAGCTACTGCTAGGATTTCCCTTCACCTGGCTCCAAACCTGACAGGAGCTTGCTAATGCCAATTCAACTGCTACACACTAAGTGGCAACGATAAGAATTACAGTAGAGACAGTTTTTGAATGATCAAGTCCAGATGTATTGATTATCAAGTGAGTACATCCTAGGTGGACTTACCTATATGGAAAGAACTTTACCTCCTACTATTGATATGCATGTGAATGTGCTTTTTATAAATATACATCCATAGCTGTGTTTTATTTTTCAGTCAAAGTAAAGTTTCTATTCTTACATATAGAATCCTATTAAGCACAGATGTAGAGCAAACTTTATTCCATTTAAATCCATCACCTGTTTTATCTCCTCCGCTGATTTTTCTTTCACCATCTCAACATTAAGAATTGAATCAAGTGTCTGCAAGAGAAAGCGTAAGGAATTTGGCACGATGACAGTTCTCCGATTCAAATGAAAAACCAGAATGAATAGATGTAATTACAGACAACAAAATCAAGCTAGAGGAACTTAATTCAATTTACAGGGTGACTTAGTCCTCTTAATTGCTAAAGAAACTAGTAAATCCCATACAGTAACACAGTGAGGACTGGATTCACATATTAATGCAGAATAGAAGATTCTTTCAGGACACAGAACGCATTTTGCTCCAGTTGTGCAGATCTCTACTGAAGCTGCAAGACGTGCTGCAGCCTTTTGCCTTCAGCCATCTCAGACACATGCTTCGTTGGCAGATTTACACCGCAACTTTGCCAAGAACGTGAAAGAGAATAACACCATTTTCTTGTCCCTCTGATGGTTGATCTTTGGAAATATATTTGTGTGATGTAAAGGCGGCTTAACCCTTTCCATTTATTACTGCGAATATTCAGTACAGATCCCCTCACTAGTAGGAACTTCCAGGGTGTTGGAGAGAAAGGACAGGATAATAAAAACCCAGAATGCCCGGAGCTTTAAAACTGAATACAATCCCAACAGTAAATTAAAATCTTATGCTCAGGTGCAGCATAAGGAACGTCAGCTTTATGACAAGAAGCTCTTGGCTGAAGCACTGATGGTAGCAATACAAATTAATCTACGTCCTTGATTTGACAGTACGTCCTTTCCTAACACTTAGGTTTGTTTCCCTTACCTTATCTTTTGTGAATCCTCCCTTTGATGCCTTTGTGCCCAAGCCATCTGCCTGGAAGAAAACATTCTTCTTTAGTTTTTAATAGCTGATGCTTTAATACAATTTATTTGGCTTCCCTGCCACGCATAAAATGCCTGCTGACGAAAATATCCTGAGCAGGAGCTCAAGTTTAAGATACTTGAAGATCACTGCAGTGCATTTCTAATAAAATAAATGATTGATTCGGAGAAGTAAATAAGAAGATGAGTAACTTCATATGACTTACAAATTTCAAGGCCAAAAAGGATTAGTTAAAAGCAAATCATTAAGCATTTTGGATCCAGTATTATTGAACATTTCTCTTGCTCTCACTAAAAAGTGACAGATGTGAGATCACGTCACTCCATCTAGCCAAACTAATCTGGAACTAATTAAACACTTAAGGCATCAAGCACAGAATTCACACTCTAAAAAAAAGCAAAATACTACACTGGAATACAGAACAATACTTCTAGCCACCAGAGTGTAAAATTCTGAGGCTCCTTACTGACAGGAACACTGTGATTGTAGCATTATGCTGATCCTATACCAATGCCATTAGAGCTTTAATATATGTGAATTACAAAGAAAACTGGCCTTGCCTTTTCCTCCATGCATCTGACAAATTCTCCTTGACTGGAATATCCCACGGGCTGCTTTTTCACTTCATGTCTTTTTTCCATACGGGATTCAAACACATCTGGACTGGATCTGAATTGGGAAAGGAACTATTAAGAATACTGGGTGATGAACGCCACTTAGCCTTTTAAAATGTTTGCTGTGATACCGATTCACGTTCTCAGCCCAGTCAGTAAAACTCCCTCAAGCTGATCATGTTGGGAGATGCCTTGGTGCCAACTACACGTGAATTTCAAGGCAGCATCTGGCCCAAATGGATTAATTTTCTCGTGAGCGTGGGAAGCTACAAATGACCTCGCGCCACCCCAAAAAAGCCCAGCTCCCCGGCACCCCCTCTGCCCAAAAGGCAGCTCCCCCCACATCCCAGGCCCTGCTGGACCCCTCCCTCCCCCCAGGGCCCCGCCGCCCCCCCCAAGGCCCGGGACCCCGCACCTCCGCAGCTCCTGGATCTTGTGCCGGTACTTCCCGTAGAAGGGGTTCTCCTCCAGCGCCGCCTCCCCCGGCCCCGCCAGCTCCCGACACGGCGGGGCCAGCAGCCCCAGCGGACGGAGAGCGGCGCGGCTCCGCAGGGCCGCCCCCCGCCCCCAGGCCTGCAGCAGCGGCCCCGCCATGGCGCCCGCCCCGCCGCGGTCCGTCCGGCTCAGCGCTCCGCCCGCCGCGGTCCGTCCGCCTCAGCGCTCCGCCCGCCGCGCCGCCCCGCCCCGCCGTTCCGCCCCCGTAAGGAAGCGGCCGGAGGCGCAGACTGGGAAAGGAACTTTTATTTAGAGAAATTAAAAAAGTCGCGTTACATGATCAAAAGCGCGGGGTTCCGCGGCTCAGACCCGGCGGGGCAGGGAAGCACGATGCGCGCCCCGCACAGCTGCCTGCGGAGCTCCGGAACTGAAAACGGTACAGCGCTGTCCCCACGCTCCCTTTCCTTTCAGCCATGGCCTGTTTCTCGAGGGCCCGCCCCCGAACCAGCGGGCAACCAGCGGGCAACCAGCGGGCAACCAGCGGGCAACCAGCGGGCAACCAGCGGGCAACCAGCGGGCAACCAGCGGGCAACCAGCGGGCAACCAGCGGGCAACCAGCGGGCAACCAGCGGGCAACCAGCGGGCAACCAGCGGGCAACCAGCGGGCAACCAGCGGGCAACCAGCGGGCAACCAGCGGGCAACCAGCGGGCAACCAGCGGGCAACCAGCGGGCAACCAGCGGGCAACCAGCGGGCAACCAGCGGGCAACCAGCGGGCAACCAGCGGGCAACCAGCGGGCAACCAGCGGGCAACCAGCGGGCAACCAGCGGGCAACCAGCGGGCAACCAGCGGGCAACCAGCGCCCTCAGGCTGCCTTCCAGCCGCCCTCTGGAAAGCCACGGCCTGTTGGCATGAGCCACAGCACGTATCTGGGCAAGCATTTACTTAGGCCAATGGCCTTTATGCCCTCCAACATCTGCAGCGTGAATAAAGCACGGGGAGGCCGGCCAAGCCCCCGCAGCAGGGCTGGGGAAGCATGGAGACCAGCAGCATAGCATTAAACTCATGGGGACAGAAGCAGCCAGCTGGGGACAGGTGCCCCCCCCCCCCCCCCCCCCCAGCACACTGCTGCCCTAAGCCACACAAAAGCAACCATTGCACTCCGGGCTGAGCGGCTTTCGTTAAATTGATGAGCACAAGTGCATCCTGTAACAGCAGTGACTACAGCAATTAGCGATCGACTACAGTCAACATGCAAGTTCAGCAGCACCCCTGGCCAGCTGTGCCCCAGTGCCCATTAATGACCACAGTGACCACACTGACCTTGGCCACAGGCAGATGGCACAGCACACGCTGGCTCCGGCTGACAGTTTCACTATTGCTGTTGAAGAACCTTCTAAAAGTAAAGCAGACTGCAACAAAACAAAACACTCAGATTCACGTGGCGATACAACAATCCCTTCAATTTTTAAGGTAAGTTAAAGTCCATACAAATCAAACTTCCAAAAATATTTTGCGAACTCTGGCATATGGCTATGATACAGTATATGTACAAACAAAATACCAGAATGGTTACATTTTATTGCTAGTTTTTTTTTTATTTGGTTAAGGAATTATACAGTAGTGTATAAAAGGGCGTGGGAAGCAGCAAGAAGCAAGTGTTGGCTTCTTGTCCTCTCAAAAGCCAAGGTTGGTTGGTTTTGCTTTGTTTTTAAATACTGTGTTCTCAGCATCACAGCAAAAGCATTTCTGTATTGGGTCACATCTGCATTACCCAAACAGGATAGAAGAGCAACAGTGAAAGAAGCCTGGGCAATGGGTAACAGGGTTCTGTTTTGTACATTCCTTCACTGATTCAATACTTCCAGAATACAATTATTCAGAAAACATCCAGTCTAAAGTTATATAAAAGTCAACAATTATGAACTGACTTCCACATAAACTGATGTTTCGATGAGGCAGGCAACTTCAGTTCACTAATCATGCAAAATACTCCCAACAAGATCAGTGATATTTCTAAGCAAAATCATTCAACTAGGCCCTGATTTAGCCTGCAAGAGAATCCCTTCTGCAAAAGTAACATTCTGTGGTCCAGAAGGTTATAAACACACTCCACGTTTAGATCTACTGGCATAATCAAACCCTGAGGTTCCTTTGTAGTAAGGAAACCTCCCTTACAAAGCACATGTCAGCAGAGAATACCGATGTGATTGCACACTGCTGCACTGCTTTTATACCTTCCTGTTGACAAGAACACGAAAGGTAAAGGCACCAAGAAGTGTTCACGTTCACATTAGACGGGAAACAGCCCCCAAGTCTACTCTGGGCCTTTCCTGCCTGCTCGCACTTCTAGTGACCAGGAGCTTTACTCAGGACACTTCAGAGTGGCCCAAACAGTGGACGGAAAAAAACAGCAGCATCAGCAACCCTGTTCAAACATCTCTAGTGCCCAGTCAGTGAGACCGTCAGCACACAGCTGACTGTACCCAAGGCATGAACGATTCAGGTGTTGCTCAGCAGGCTGCACTGTGGACTTTTACCTCATAAGCATCTGTTAAAAGTTATTCAGTACTTACTTTAAAAAAAAAAAAAAACAGATAGGCTCATCTCACAAAATGTAATCTGTACACAATACAGCAAAGCTCAAAGAATGCTGAAGTGAAAGCCCAAGCACTTGGGAGGTAATTGCTCCTATAGGCTCATGATATAAAAACACTTTCAACTGTTCCCTCTAAAAATAAATCCTGCTATAGATGGGCATGTTTTACTACTCCTGCTTTCTTCTGATCGAGTCCAAACTCATTCACGCTTATACTCAGTCAAAGTTAGAAATTTAGCTGAAATTCTTAACCACCCCTTTTAGGCTTCATCTCTCATGATAAACAGCTTACTACCAACACAGCCCCTGACACAAACTTCCCCTTAAATATGCATAATTTACTCTATTTCAAATATATACAAGCAGAAGTAGCCCATCTTTACAAGACAGATTTCCTTCTACCCTAAAGTGCAGCTCTCTAATTTAAGGCAAATTTCAGTGAAATATAAAACCATAGTTTTATTTTAGTATGTACACATTTTAAATTAAAAACAAAGACTCCCTTAAGAAGGAAAGAATGAGAGGAAAATGTTTCCAAGTTTGGGAATTTTCTGGATTTTAACACAGTCCCAATATTATGTCCTATCAACATAGAAATTTGTAAATTTCTTTTCAATAACTGCAGATGAAAAAAGAGGTGGCAATGTGTACAGTAATTTAGCTCCAAAGATCAGTAAAACACTGGGAAAGTGCAGACATAAGTTTTTCATGTCCCGTAGTTTCCTTTAGCTACAGTAGCATCCATCAGCATCACCCTTCTAAACATATATCCTATACACCTAATGCTAATCTCAGTTCTTGTAATGAGTATTTCTCATCTCCATCTATGTCAAATTTCTTAAAGCTCTGTGACTCTTCAGCTGTAGAGCCAAGCAGCTTTTGAAGATCTTCATGCGACAGTTTTCCATCAGCATCTTCAGTTGCTTTTTCAAACAAATTCTGAAGATCTGCAAAAGGAACAAGGATTGAAAAGTAGATCCTTTAAATACACAGGAATATCCTATAAGCTGCTCTTCCAGTTTTACTGCACTGTGTCTTACTACCTAGTAATTAAATAAAGCATGCTCAAGTATGGAGTTTGCCTTCTGCATTGTCACAAGCTGTCAGTAACAATTTAGGAGAGGGGGAAAAAAAAAAAAAGCATGAACATCTCTGGATTAAATTACATTAAAAAAGTAACCCCTATCTCTGTTCTCAACTAATACCCCATTCTACAACCACTAACTGCATACAGATGCAGTTATCCTCCACAAAAGCAAGCTCTGAATGACTGTTGCTATGCCAACAGCACAGATGACATAAAGGGAAAAGTGTCTATTCATTTCCTGATGCAAAGCATTGCCCTTTCAGTAGCTGAAGAGACTGAACAGCAAGATCCAGAAACCATTCATTTGACCAGGCAGTGTTCCCTTAAAAAAAAAAACCAAACACACACCCCCTTCCAAAACATAGACACTTATACCTACTTCACTTTCCTTCAGCACCCTAATTCTGCCCTTGACTTCTCCCCCAGTCTCTGGGGCGCTTGGTGTAATACTTTGGCACTCAAAACAATCATAATTCTCTTATAATGCACACTCCTGTTTAAATCCCAGTTTCTTTTCTTTTACATGCTACTCTTTCCTTTTAGTTTTGTTTTTGGGGTTTTTTAATTACTACTTTTTTTTTTAAATCTGTAGTTCTCCAGCTTTTAAAATTGACCTCAATTCTCCCAGAATGCCCAGCCGCACTGCCATAGTCCTAGTTATATTTATCTCCTAAACATTTATATGAAATATTCAGAAAAAGAAGAGGTCAGCCTAGAAAGGACATACCTTTGATGCTGGAAATTCCTGGTAAGGACAGATGTCTCAGCTGTCCATTACCCTCTGTGTTGCCATCAGCTGACCTTGAAGCCAGCCTTGGAAGGTCTGTGGGCTTTGCTGTAGTACTCAGACTACTTTCAACTGTTACAAAACAATTTCTATTAGTCTTACTAATTCCACAGAATTGCAGTTAGCAAAACAAAAAATGTGATATAACTGATTTATTTTTTTTCATCACAGATGCTGTATGGATTAAGAATGTTGCAAAATAATTTCAGAATACAGCAGTGTTGTCGCCTTTCACTAGTAACTGGAAGAATAGAAGGAAACTTTTTTGGATAGTTACATAGCTTTAATCTTTCATGCTGTACTAGATGTATAATTGTAAACCCCATACAAAGAATGACTTGGAAACACTTTCTCCTTCCCAGTCTGAAAGTGCTGAACAAGCTTTATTAAGCAAATGACATCTGCCCACCTGGGCTGTTTTCACTTAGTCAGTGGAGGTATCTGTCTTCCCTAACAGCAAGGTCTAAACTTCCAAGCTGCTGCTTTGCAAATTAACAACAAGCACAGTTCTAGTGTAATGAGGTATTTCAAATCTTATCTTCGGCACTACCTGAATATATACAGCAAAAGTGCAGAACTGAGACAAGTCAGCACAGAGGCAGACCTTTCCTCTACATTACACTTAGATTTTGAAAAAGCAAAAATACATGTTACTGGGTATAAATTCCAACAGATTAATCACTGTATGTCTTCAAATACAAGCTACTGATGCATGTGAATCCTGCTATACACAGGCAAAGTCACCTTCAAACTGGACTATATATAGTTTTCTGTTTTAGAGCCATCAGTTTCTGACCACTTCAACAGAAATAATCTTCACAAAGTCTTAAGGAACAGACTAAATTATGCACCTTCACCAGTTATTCTTTGAAATGACAAGGGAACTTTCAGGTTTATGGATTACTATTACATGACAATTCTTACCATTCTTTGATGTCTCAATAGATCTGTCGTTTTCTGGCTTGCCTGTGAGAGCACCAAGCAGTTGAAGCTTCTCTCTTAGTATTGATACCTGAGAATCTCTAGTCCCTGTTTCCTGCATACATAGGAAAAAATTTCTTAAAAAGCACCCCTTCAGCAGATGGAGATCAGGAAAAGTAGTAATTTAAAATTTGTAAGTACTTGGGGAGGTCGCCAGGCTGATCAAAGTTTACAACGCTAAACAAGATTTTAAAATGAATAAATTAAATAATAATTTTTAAGAAATCTATGGAAAGATGTAAGGAATAAATTCACATGGCCTGTAAGAAAACAACAGAATCAGTACCTCTACCAGAAAACTATTTAGCAGGCACTGATTTCAAAAGAATCTGACATTTAGTTTCTGTATTTTTTACACAAATGAGCAAGACTGAAAAATCATAATATAGAACAGTCAAACATACTTAGAGCAAACATCTATACATTAATTGAATGCATAATTGTTTGAAACGTTTGCCTGTAGTACTGAGTACCTTGGTGCGGGACTCACTGTATCTCTGTCAAAGTAAAAACACCCCATTTTTTAATCTGGAGCTCTTTTGCTCTTTTTGTGAGTAGGTTCCAGATGACAGGCTGAGTTCACATCGATTCAAACCTAGAACTGACAGTGCAGCCAGTTCACTCACCTGCCTTCTTTCCAGAATATGGGACACTAAGAACTCAGCAGCACTGCCTCTTATCCCCAGCCCACAGTGTGGCCATTCAGTCAGTCTGTTAAACACGCTCACAGCCAGTCAACAGATCATTACCGAGAGGTAGCCTTTCATCAATTCCTAGGCTCCGCTAGCGCAAAGGTTCTCTAAGTCATCCAGGTTTGAAAACTTTCCTGGGATAAATGCTGCAACCTCATTTGCAGTGTGAACCCACAATGGCTGGGCTAGTTTTGCTGAGCGCATGGCAATGAGTACACAAATGAGCTGGCTGCCAGAGTTCCCTGTTCTGCCGGAACGAGGTCTGAACCTCCCAGGATTCTTTCAGCTCCACGGGAAGGATATTACGGCAGCCCTGCTATGCTATCCCAGATGTAGTCAGAACAGCAATACTATTACAACTTTTCTTCCATCCTAATTAGCTTCCTGTCCCCAAAATGGGGTGGATAAGCTGTCCTTCTACTCTGGCCTTTGTTTTAAAAGAAACTTGATCAGATTAGCCTGTTTGCAGATCTTTCCTCAATTAAGTCACATTTAAAACATGACTATAGACAACAAAATGCTCTACTAATCCAGTGTAATTTGTGTTTCCTTACTTTACCTTCAGTTCTTTATTTGAATGAGTTTCATTATCTAGTTGATCTTCATTTTCCATTTTTGGAGAGGTAGTTGCATCATTCCCCTGCAGGAAAAACAGAGGAGAGCAGAGTTCATTCATGTACTTATTTTCTACAATGTAATTTCTTTCCTTCAAATTTGGCAGGCATGAAGCAGGAAAAAACAGGACAAATATGTGCTAGAATGAACATGAAGACAGTAGTTTATGTAATTTACCACAGCAACATCAGAATATTCCTTATTGCTAAACACACAGAACATGTTCTCAGAGACTGGCCCCAGTATGGCATAAAGAAAGTACTGGAAGGACTTCAGAACATATTAATGTTTTGGTTAAGGATCTTTTTCTAAGCATTTAAGCATCGCAGGACAATCCAGAGGCCCACCTAGGTCCTCCAAAAAACCCTGCCACAGCGCCTTCCTAAAACAGTTAGAGGTTTGTGAATCCCATCCCATCAAGCAGTCATACAAGTCTTAGATGTCACAGCGTTTGGGATAGTCTTCTGTAGATTCTGCAGAGAAGAAATCACTACTTCAGAGCTACTCTCAACGTTGGTTATCTGTTCAGAAATATGGAATAAATTCCAACCTGTCTCAAGTTTCATTCTGACATTTTCTTTCGTTAGGTTTGAAAAGTTACCTATGTAGTGTATAGGAAGTACTGAAACTACTAGCCCGAGTAGACAACCTTAGTCATCAAATACTTACCGCACTGGTAGACAAGTTCTCTCTTTTGTCCAGATTATTCACAGCAAGAGGAGAGTTTTCTAACAGCATAACCCTCCGGCTAAGGTTACCAATGGCTGAATCCACGTTTAGAAGCTTGATGTCATTCAACTTTTGGTACGCCACTACAGCATTACTTAGCTCTTCCAAAGCTGCATGCAGTGACTACATAGTGAAATATAAAACCAGCACATGTCAGTTTACTCAACCTCTGCAGCACTCTTGTTATTAACAACATGGTGACTGACCCAGTTTAACTGGGCAGACTTCAAACTGGCTCTCCACCAACACCACTGAAAACATCCAACTGGAAGCTTCCAGAATGCTATTCCAGCTTTCAAAGTTTAAAACTCAGATTCTTCCTCAGGGCTAACCTCTTTGTTGCCAATGTAATCACTTCAGCTGTGCCAGCAAACACAGAAAGCCTATTCATCTAAATTTCCAGGGCAAGCTTAGTAACTACATCAACTACTTTTTTCCCAGGAAAACAGGTATTAGGCATATTAATATACAAGATTAATTTTTGAGGAAAATATTGACTGCATTAAATGTAAATAAATGCAGTCATTCCATTCCAACCCATTCAGCTAAACACCCACATGTTACCATTTTTCCTTGTAGCTGAATCCCCACTTTCCACACCTTATTACATTGAGGGTAACTCAGTACGTGTCACTCCCAAATTTGCTCGGATTGGCGAGTACCTGCCATAAAATCTGTTCCATAAAAAGCCTTTAACTAATTTCCATTTACATAAGCAAAGTACACCTAAGATTTGTTGGATATCCACTTCAGTCTTTTTACTCCTCACCCAGTTAGAATACAAAAAAGACACTCTCAGACTAGGGTACTTTCCTGTTTGCACGTACACAGGAACAAACTACAGCAAAATAAACTTATATTTTGTTTTGAAGGATGCTATCTGTACTGTCTTGATAAAAACCCCTACTTTCTTGCACACTATGGTACTGCAAAACACAAATTCACATATCATGATATTTGTACCAATATTCTTTATGCAAGAGAGAAAAATACCTTTTTGCAGTTTTCTGTCTGATTTCTCTCAGTCCTTGGCACAACAGTGGAGGGAAGTGAAGGTATCTGTTTTAATTCCTTCTAAGGAAAGAAATAGAAAATTATGTTACAAAATGGCTGTAAAAAAGCCAAAAAACTCAGCTTTTAATCAGTGGCAGGCTACAGCTGAGGATGTTTTGCTACAATTATAGTCACTCATGTCTGTTGCGCATACAGTATTTTAAAAAGGCTAATGCAGAGTTTTCTCTTTCAAACACATAAGGTCCAAATTTATTTTAATTAAACACTCCTAATTACCTCTTCTCTCTTTAACGAAGTATTATGATACACATTTCACTGCTACCATACACACTACCATATCTGCAATGTTTTCGTAGCACCCCCTACTGAAGCAAGTTTTATATAGTGTCTAATTCAGATTTTACCTGCAAGTGTTCTTATTAAAGTAATACTGTAATACTGTATTGTAGTTTAGATGAAAAATTTAATTATTGGCTCAGTTTGCTAACTCCAAGAGAGAGGTCAGTATAAATACAGTGAGTAGTTTCTGGTAAAGACGGTCAGTAATTTCATCCCTATACACATCCTTAATTCAACCAACAAACTATCTCAACGCTTCCACCATCCCCAGATCCTAAGACAGTGCCGACAGCTACCATGAAGCAGCGCCCTGCATCACAGAAGCAGAGATTCCCAAGGCTCCACACCTGTGTAGTAGGAAGCAAAAATCTGCAGGATAGGAAGTGTAGTAGAGACCAACAATTCTGGTTCCAGAGAAATACACACTTGGTACCATACAGGAGATGCCACACAAGGATAAGATGATTAGCTTATTAATGCACCAACCAGCACCTACCGAAACTGCAAAAGTATTTCAAAGGCATAAGGCAGAACTCCACACAGTTCTTAAATTTGCTTCATATTAGGCATGTCAACTGTGAAAATGCAGTGTTAATTCAGTACTTTTTCTTACCACGTCATTCTGGAGTATTTCTATGGATTTCTTGTATTCTTCAATAGCTGTCTGGATATTTTCAACATCATGAGAAACACTGGTAAGCGTGCTACCTATGTTCGCTACAGTCTGGAATAAAGAAGATGACAAAAATCTCAGCCTTCCTCAAACTGCACTGTCCCAAAGTTTCCATCTGCTAAACACAATGTTTTGTTAGTGAAGCTGCAGGCAGACTGCCACAAAAACTGGCACGTGAATTTGAAGTATTCAGAACTTTGTTTGCAGACAAAATTGTGAATTATACCCATCGCACCTCCAGGCCAATAAGCAAAGACACACTCTATATCATATGAACTAGATAACCAAAATTACAAGTTTGCTACTCCCACTTCCAAAACAATACAAATGTTCTGGCATTAATTAAAAAAATAATAATCCTGGTATGAAGACATCTTGCCTCCTCTCTACATGGGAGTATTTGTATTGAATACAAGTATGCTGACATGACCCAATTTACCCTGCCTTAATTGCCTTCCAGGGCTACCCATCAGACACATATGCTGCAAAACTAGTCTGCTTAAAGGTCGCAGGTTAAATTTTCGAACAAGTATTGCCTTTTTTAAAATGAAAGAACAGATCTGAAGCATCAGGAAAGCCCTCGTGAATTCTGCAGGTACAGTCAATGTGCTCTGACACAGTTCCTTTGCTCCTGACTGCTCCTACCACATGCCTCCCTTGCCTTCACCTATGTGAACTTCCTCAACTCCCAGCTCTAACTTTAGAAAGTTACTGTTCTGAAAATTGGTGTTCTAGCAGCTGACAGCATAGCACCCATCAGAGTCAGACTGTCAGCTAGCCCATCCACAAACATTCCTGAAAGTTACAGTAACAGGACAGAGCATATGCTTCTCATTCCATATGTAATACTTCCTTCAATTGTTAAAACAAACAGAACCCATCTAAAAATTGCCTTTTCCTATAACCCTGTTATAAGCTCTTAAGGGGCTGAAGTGACCCTCTAGCTATCCAGACTGTGTGGATATTGTTTGAATACAAGTCTTTCTCCAGCTCTTCATTTTACAAGTCTGAACACAGGTTCAGTAAGCAATGTCTCTGCCCTGGAAGACTTCAGGACGCACTTAGCACCTTTCATCAGTCTGAACACAGGACACTGTCCAACAGGATTCCCTCAGTAATCCTTCAGGACTCAACAGCAGCAAGCAGCTCCCCATTTCCAAGAACAGTACCTACTTGGAAAAAGGCTTAAAAAACCCAAAATTCTCTTCTAAAGATAGCAGCCTTTTCACAGAATCATAAAATCGTTCAGCTTGGAAAAGGCATTTAAGATCATCAAGTCCAACCATTAACCTGGCACTGCCAAGTCCACCACCAAACCACGTCCCCAAGCACCACATCTCCAGGCCTTTTAAATGCCTCCAGAGATGGTGACTCCAACACGTCCCCACACAGCCTGTTCCACTGCCTCACAGCCCTTTCGGTGAAGACATTTCCCCCAACATCCAATGTACACCTCCCCTGGTGCAACTCGAGGCCATTTCCTCGTGTCCTGTCGCTTGTTACGTGGGAGAAGAGACCGACCCCCACCTGGCTGCAGCCTCCCATCAGGGAGCTGTAGTGAGCGATAAGGTCTCCCCTCAGCCGCCTTTTCCCCAGGCCAAACAGCCCCAGTTCCCTCAGCTGCTCCTCACAAGACTTGTAAGGTCTCTTAAGACCTTCACCAGCCCCGCTGCCCGTCCCTGGACACGCTCCAGCACCTCAGTGTCCCTCTTGTAGTGAAGGGCCCAAACCCAGACACGGGATTCGAGGTGCAGCAGGGGGACAATGACGGCCCTGGTCCTGCTGGCCACACTGGTTTGGATACCAGCCAGGGTGCTGTTGGCCACCTGGGCACACCGCTGGCTCCTGTTCAGCGGCTGCCCACCAGCCCCCCCAGGCCCTTTCCCACCGGGCAGTTCCAGCCCGTAGCGCTGGTGGGGCTGGTGGGACCCCAGCGCAGGACCCGGCACTGAGACCTGTAGACCCTCACACCACTGGCCTCGGCCCATCGGTCCAGCCTGCCCAGATCCCTCTGCAGAGCCTCCTGCCCTCCAGCAGATCCACACTCCCACCCAACCTGGTGCTGTCCGCAAACTGACTGGGGGTGCGCTCGATCCCCCCCCAGGTCATTGATAAAGACACTGAACAGGCCTGGCCCAGCGCTGAGCCCTGGGGAACACCCCTTGTGACCAGCTGCCAGCGGGATGTAACTCCATCCTCCACCACCTTTGGGCTCGGCTGTGCAGCCAGCTTTTTACCCAGCAAACAGGACACTCGTCCAAGCCATGAGCAGCCAGTTTCCCCAGGAGAATGCTGCAGGAAACTGTGTCAAAGGCTTCACGAAAGTCTAGGCAGACAACATCCACAGCCTCTCCCTCATCGACTCAGCAGGTCACTTTGTCATAGAAGGAGATCAGGTCAGCCAAGGACCTGCCTTTCATAAACCCATGCTGACTGGGCCTGATCCCCTGGTTGTCCTGTACGTGCTGTGTGACAGCACTCAGGGTTATCTGCTCCATAAGCTTCCCCAGCACAGAGGTCAGGCTGGCAGGCCTGTAGCTCCCCAGACCTTCCTTCTGGCCCTTCTTGTAGCAAGGCGTCACAGTGGCTAACCTCCAGTCAACTGGGGCCAGCCCAGTGAGCCAGGACTGCTGATAGACTATTTCTTCCAAGGCAGGTAATTTCAAAACCAGCTGGATACAAGGGACAGTTGAGCACGTGACTTTTCACCAAAAGCCAGGCTACTCACCTACACACACCGAAGTTCTCCTGCGTGACAGGAGGTAGTACAGCAGGCACACAAAAGTCAAAAAAGTCCAAGTCTTGAAATCTATTGCTTTTCATTAACATGACACATACAAACCATTAGAAATACTGTATTTAAACTTCTAAATACTTTTTCCACACTCAACACCTCGCAGTATATCTCCCAGCTCTGTTTTATTTTATCAACCTACCAAAAACGTAAAGGCAAGCAAGATAGCATCAAGAGAGCAGTGGAAACAGATGCCACATGTAACACCTTCCTTAGACTCAACAGCTGAGACTGGAAAGAACTCAAAATTCCCAAGACCTTTGATATCCATGAAGCATGAGTAAGGATGGACTTATCTGAAAATAAAAAAGCCTTGCTCTTCAGGAGATCCTTGCAAGAGAAACCTGTTGGCCTAACACTTGATCCTGACAGTACTGAAGGCAGCAAGGTGACAAGGTGTTTCTGTATGTTTACTGTTTTATATATATATACACATACACACACAAATAAAGTAGGTGGAGGTTCCAGACTAGGTACTGCATAGACTTACTTCTGATATAACAATGAAAAACCAGCATGCTTATAACAGCAAATTAGAGACTTAGGAAACAGCTTTGTACTCCTCCCAGAAAAAGAAATCCGAGCAGCCTGATCAGCCAAACCACACTAATTGCTTTGCATATGACTAGCTTGTTGATTATACATTAATTTTGTAGGGACAGGAAATGAGAAGTGGAAACCCATAAAAGCCACAAAGATGGGAGTGACATTAGGTGTTAGCCCAATATAAATGCTTACTGCTAAACAAACAGAACTGCCATGGAAGAGCTGGGAAAGTTTCAACAAGCCATTCTTTTTACCAGAATGAACAGGACAGTTCTTTGGTAAAGAACGCTCAGCTAAGGCACATGGTAAGACACCATATTAACAGAAGTCACTTTTGAAGTAAGTTTGTGTCACCCAGTAAGATCCATCTTTCAAGGAATTGTCAGAAACCCATCCCAGTACAATTCGTTTTTCTGTGCATGTAGTGAACACCAAGAAAGCTCCCACACAGGTGTTCCAGGCCCACTGCTCCCAAGTTTGACCCCTACAAAACTGTAAACACAGAGCCAGATGTAGAACCATTCACTGCACAAGATGAGGAAATTTTCCAGAAAGCAATCCATTTCCTCTTCCAATTAAAAAAGCCAACAAACCACCTATTTGCAAGCAGAGTTGTAAAACTGCAGACAGACTTTTTGCAAGTGTCAAAGGATACTATGACTAGCAACCCGAAGGAAAGCAACTAGAAAGATCAGCCCCAAGGTAAAGAAATAACAACACGATACAAAAAAATGTGTCTCCAGAAAGGGACAAACAAGGCCTTCCCATTTTTTACCTGCCGTACATTATCACGGGACCATACAACATCAAGTATATGAAGTCAAATTTAGAAACAAGAGAAGCAAACATTCCTCACATGCAGTTCAGGTAACTCCTGTTGTCAGTGCTGTCTCCAAAAGCCCAGCTGCAGCTTCACAGCACAGAATGCATTTAGCAATAGCCACATTTACAGTACTTGCCTTCTGAAGTTTTTCTACTGTGAGAGGAAGAGAAATCAGATCAGAAGCAGACTTTATGTTGTTTTTGAGATGATTTACTGTTGAGGTCAATAGTGATATCTAAAACGAAAAAGAAATATTTAGAATTAGTCAATGCAATCCCAATTCTGACCTTTCCCAATACTAATGACTTAATGAGTAACATTAAAACATAAGGCAAGACAAAATTATATATGTACACACCCACAAAACACCCATCTCTAGGTTTGCAGTCCTGCCTAGGCTACATTAAAAATATTCTGCCTCTTGCAACAGAACATGATTTTTTTTTTTAAACTGAATGAAAACCATAGAAGCCCCTTTTCAATAAGGTACCTTCTGCCTATTTTTCATTCACTCTTCAGAGGCCGTTGCCCAAGAAAGATTTAAAAAATTGTGCAAGAAGCCCTTACGTGGAGCAAAGTGTCATCCACGTCGGTATTCAGCAATCAAACCTGCCTGGCAATCCCAACGAAGCCACGCAACTTCTCTAGCTGAGTGACAGGCAAAGAAGATGTACATATCACCCAAACTTCCTGCTACAGAAGTAGAACAGTGACAATCCAGGCACAGCTGGTTAAATTTCTGTCAGCTCTCTGACCCAGAAAGCAAGTTATTCAGTAGGTCTTCAAGATCACTTATTCCAATTGAGAGATTGTCAAATATATTAAAATCAACTACATGCCAGTCATTAATTGCTAATACTATCACTTTAAGATCAATTTGTAGCCATCAGTAGTCAAAACAAAGAAAAATAATTTATTCTCACATGTGACAACACAAAAATAAGAGCAGATAATCCCACTTTCTTCTGGTTAAAAAAAGTTGTTTCCCAAGCTGAGGAAAGGGGCAAGATCCTAATTTTACATTAGACCAATGCTGATCTGCTAGTGTGCAGTTTCCGGTTCCACAGCTGTGAATATTGGCTGAAATAATTCCCAGCAGCAGACCCCAATAGTTCATGGAAAAAAACAGATTTTGATTCCCAGAAGAGTCAGCTCAGACTGCTGCCAGACCCTGAGCTTGAAGGCCTGCAAGAACCACGTGCAAGTATCTTCAACATCCAGTTGCATATGATAGAATTTTAAAAGCGCAATGAAGCGCCTAAATATCTGTGCATAATGCATACTGTCAGATGTCAAAGAAAGCAAGTCAAATTTTTAAATATATTCATGTGCCCCATTAAGCACCTAACCACTGCATAAAACTGAAGAAAACCCAATCTGAGCAGGCATCTTGGTACTCTTAAAAATTAAACACAAAGCACCAGTGTCAGGAAGGGTTCCCCAAACACGCTTCTCAATACCACCAGCTGTGAGCAGCTCTGAACTTCTACCCTCCGAAGCAAGAATTTCACTAAGATCCTTTGCTGGATGCTTGGTTTGAAGCATGAGTTAATACAGAGCTGAAGAAACAGCTTTCTGTTAAGTGGCTTAGTTCTAGCCATGTAAACAGAGCTAAGATTTACACCGGCTCAGATTCTGAGTGTGTATTAGCAGATTTTATACTCACAAGATGCCAGGACTTCATTTGTAGCAACATGAACTCGCACTGATTCAAGTAACTCTTTTCCACGCTTATGAAACACCTGCAGACATTCTTGAGAAATTTGAAAAGTCAAATCTCTCATTATAAGCATCACAATTATTTGGAAGGAAAATTAAGAACTGCACAGTTCTCAGGTTCTTTTAAGTTCTGCCTGAAGTCTTTCTACCAGTTGTGTAATTTCTCTTCTTTGCAATCAGTCTCCAGTCCAACTGGATGCTCAAACTTTTTTTTGCTTCTTTAATAACAAGGCTTATACTCCATTTTAACTTCAAAAATAAGAAAGTTGTGTATGATCACAGAAGTCATAAAAGCTCAGCACTGCACTTGAAATTAGTTTCTGTAAAAATAAATTTTAATTGTATATTTTCTTATTTTTCAAAACCAAGCACTGATCTGTCTCACCTGTTTATTGATCTCTGTGATATTTATCCAAATTTTATTTAGCCCCAGTTCTCCAGTCTCTATTTGTTCTAGTTGCTTTTGCTTCTGCACCAAATCTTCATTCAGTTTAGGAATTTCTTGGAATGATGTCTTTTGATTAGATTCCACTACAAAAATGAAAAAAAAATTAAAAAATACAATAAAAAAAACCAAAATTCCAGGTAAACAACATTGAGAGCAGCAAACAAATTACAAGCAGCAACACTACAGCAGCAAAAGAAGGAAATGTAGTTTCTACATACAAGTTTATCACCCATCCAGAATTGTGTTCATTCAGAATGAGAGCAATTTTTTATTTTAAGAGTACTGATGAGAGAGAACCCAGAGAGACCGTACTAAATTTACCACTTTGCAATAGTATGGTCATTCTGGCAAGCCTCAGCAGGTCTTTATTTAGTGCAGTTATTTTGCATTGCTTTCACAGAGGAACACGAAATAGTAATGGGACTGTGTATCAGAACTGCCAACAGTACCAGGGCAAAGGAGGCACGTGAAGGGAACCTCAGTGCCCTTTTCAAGCCTGCAAAGGGGCTGCTGCTGACCAAGTGAATTCCAAAGAGATTAACGTGATTATAGTTGTTCTGTGTGACAAAGACAAATGGGGAAAAAAAAAAGTACAAGTTTACACACTAATGTCTATTGGTAAACAAATCAGTAAACAAAGTCCTTGGACAAAGTCAGTTATTACTGCAATTAATACTACAGGAAGGGGGAAACATGCAGTTCAAACCAATTCAAGTGAGCCTCAGAAATGCAGCTCCTCCAGATCTGCAGTGACTAAGCTGTTTAGCTGCAAGCGTCACTAGGCAATCCTAAATCCCTAGGTCCAGGAAACAAATAAGCAGAAGTTTTGAGATGGAGATTCCAGAGTTCTCCAAGATCTGCACCTCTGCCCTGTTATACAGCACTAGAATGCTCCGTAACAAACTGCTATCGCTCTGACCAGACTGCCAAAAGCAGTGGGACCTACGTCATAGGTAGCTGGCAGCTCCCAGAACGAGTTTCCATATCTGACCCATCCAGTCAAAAGGGGACACCTTCAGGAGGGTTCCATGCCCGTGGAGTGGATACCCAAATACATACAACTGGAAGGCTGTGCATCTTCAAAAACCCAGTTTGCTTTTCTTGAAGGAAGTCCTAGAAGTCATTTCTAAGTACAGAGTAACGTGCATTGATCACCCAAGATCCAAACCACGCTTCCAGTTCAGCAAGACCTTGAAAGGTATTTTAGCCAAAACAGATCGAGAGCCAACTGTGCATGTGACACAAGCAGTTCACGCTGAACCTGATCTTTCGGAGGCTCTTGTAGAAAAATTATTTGCTGTTTTGCCACTCTCACTGTGTACAGTGAGACTCCACTTAGGATTTTTTTGCAGTCCCAGGAAGGTTAAGTACTATACACATTCTCTGCATCATTCCTAACAACTGAAGGGAAACACCACAATGACTTCCCCTTATCCCAGACGTACTAGATGCAAAGATGTCTTATTTTTAAAAAGCACTCATACCATACTCAGTTTGTACAAAGGATGGCAGATCATTAACAAATACCGCCACGGCAATCTGCTCTTATGCAGAAAAGGTCTGGATGAAGATTCAGAGGAGGAAGGTTCTTCTTCCAAACTTGTTGTAGGACAGAGAGATCCCGTGCCTTTGTTTCTCCATCCACCAACGCATCTCACCAAGGCACAATGTTACCTTTTGGAACCACATTATTCTTGCTGTCTGCTTTTCTGTGGTTGTTTTTAATGCTGTGCCTCAATATAAAACTCCCATCCAGCTTCTAGGCATGCTATTACAGTGGCAGGGAAACCCAAGACTACCTAATCACTAGATAAAGTATTAAATGCTCAGCTTTTCTATCAGAGCTATTAAGGAGAAAACAAGCACATCTGTGATTGTCAGACAGTAAGCTCAAGAGAGAACAACTGCTTTAACAAAGAGCCTATGTAGAACAGGAACAATGAAACTTAACTACACCAAAGCCAGCAAATGTTGTCATCGTGCAAAACATTTACTGCCGGTACATTCTTGAAGCAGACTAGTCCATGAAAATCGGCAGTCAGCTCACCCAGAACAGAGAAACAGCTACTGCAGGGCTGTTCGGTACGCTCACAGCCACAAAGCAGTGCCTGTAACTGAAGGTATCCTCCATAAGTGGTGAATGCCAATCTATCAACAACTCTCCCAGCTACCCAGCAGGTTCCACCCTAGCAGACAACTCCCCACCTCACCAACCAAAGTTGAAACACCTGAACAGGAAGCCCTGAACAACAACAGCAACAAATTTTTTTTTCTTTTTTTTTTTTTTATTAAACACACATTTCCTCAATACCTCTTTTACCACACAAGACCACACAAGCAAATCAAACCCTCTGCTTACCTCCAGCCCTAACAGTCTCCTGTAATTTTTTAATTTATTTCACCAGCCTTGTTTTTAAGGTCATCTTCATGTCCTGGGCACAAAAATTTTAAGATGAAGATCAAAGTTAAGGACAAAACTCACAGTCAACAGCGGTGCTCCTCAGGCAAAATGTTACCTACTTAGCCTTCCTGAAGCCACTACAGACTACCTGAATGCTTAAGCTTCACTCTCTCCCACTCCATACACATAGCTCCTCAGCTTACCCTTGCCTTTTTCAACATACAGGATTTTAAATGCTACTAAAATAATGCACCAAAACATATCTTGTGTCCATAGGTGAGGTATAGAGAACAGCAAGCAAGTGAAAGCAAATCTCACGATTTGTTATACCTCACCACTATAGAAGTTATAATACTGAAATCTTACAGAGACAGGGAAAACCTGAGACCTACAAGCAAAATGCTTCACCTTAATGCCATACTTCAAAGTATTAAACATGATGTAACTCCACACCATAAGCAACACAACATAAAAAGCTGGACAAGAACAGGTCAATGCAAGGAAGATAAATATTCAGAGGATACCAAGAAAAAAACACAATACAGAAGCAACATTCAAATTGCAGTCATGCCATAGCAAGTATTAGAAGTTTTTAAAAGAGCTCAAGAAAAGAACATTGTTTTCCATTCAGTGATGCATCACAATCCCCTAGACTGCTTTTATGGAGCTGATCAGAACTTTTTCTTTTTAAATAGGGTCTTTCTTTGGAAGAAAACATTCCCAAAGTCAGGAATTTTAGAAATGTAGGTACAAGCAGCGACAAGCCCAACCAGTCCAACACCCCTGCCCTTGAGAAGATGTAGAGCAGGCAAGAATATATAACATTTGCCTCAGATTCACCCAGCCTCCTACTGTTTTTGGCTTCAGAGGACTCCTCAATTCAGAGGCAGTTCATCTATTCAGTACTTTCAAACTTTGAACAAGCAAGTAGGCAACTAAAGCTCTTCATACTGCCCAAAGCAAATATGAAATAGCATAGTTACATTTACACTTACTAGTTCGAAACTTCTCCTTTATTGCATCAAGATCCTCCTTGAGAGCCACCTGCATCCAGACTAAGCCCACACATGCTACCACGCAAGCAGCAAGAATGACAAATGCACACAACGGGTAACAGAACTTGCAGCATCGTAGATAGTCTCCTCTGGATAAAACAAAAAGAACAGCTTACAAATATTCAACAATACACAGAAAAGTTTTATTTTAATGCTGTTCTACCGAAGTAAAGAGCAGTGCTGGAACAGAACACATTTTGGCTGAGAAAAGCTAATAAAGAGGTTTTCCAAGAACAAACAAGGCTATACAGTGAGATCAGGGCTACCACTCTCTGTTCAGTTTATCCTCAGGAGACACAACTCGCATACTTAAGAGCAGATGTCAGGTTTCCCTTACTAAAATTTCCTGCTCTGCTCACATAAACTTATGTGAAGAACATCTGCTTGGTAGCTTGAAAAGCAGGCTTCAAGAAAGGGTATTACCATAATGTGATGGCAAGTCCTTCTAGATTACCTTAAACTGTGAAAGTCTGAGTTTCTCTTAAAAAAACCCACCTACTTTGTGTTATTCTTAGAGACCCATTAGTAACGCTGTTTTAACTTAAAAGTTTATTCTTTGGCAAAAGCACATCACATCCATGAGAAAACCAGCCCTCCGCCAGCTCGCAGATACAGGGCTGTGCCACGCCAAGCACACACGGGTAACGGCTCAACACTTCAAGCAGCTGACCCCGAGCTGCTCCAAGGGCTTCGGCTGCGGTAAGCGCCCAACAGAAACGCCGAGAAGAAACGAAAAAAAAGCCAGAGACGGCTCAGACCTGTTTCCACCCCCAGGCAGGCGACCTGCTGGGCCCGACACCCTCGGGGCTGCCCCAGGTTCCTTGGCAGCCCGCTGCGCCCCGCGGCCGCCCCCAGCTCGCCCCGCAGGCGGGCGCCGAGGCGAGGGCTCCCGCGGCGGCAGGGCCGGGGCCCGCAGGCGGGCACGGGGCTCCGCGCCGGCAGGACCGGGCCCGGGACTCACTTGCCGCAGCGGCCCCGCGCCCCCGCGAACTCGTCCTCCTCGGAGCTGGACTCGGAGTCGGAGGCGGGTGGCTCGGTGCGCAGCAGCCGGTGGCCCGAGCCCTTCTTGGCGGGCTTCTTCCTGCGGCCGTCGGCGGCCAGGCCGATGAGGGCGTTCAGCTCCTTCCGCTTCTTCATCCTCTTGTGGGGCGGCGGCGGCGGCACGGCCGGCGGCTGGCTCCCGCCTCCCTCCTCCTCCGCCGCCGCCGCGGCGGCCGCCGCCAGCGCGTCCCGGCTCGCCAGCCTGCGGCCCGGCCGCGGCTACAGGCGCTCCGCGGGGCCGCGGCCGCTGCTCCCCCGCCGGCCCCGCGGCGGCACGCCCGGCCCCGCTACCGCCGCCTGCGCCATGGCTGCTCCCGGCCCCGCCGCCTGCACCTGCCAGCAAACCGCCTTCCCATTGGGCGGCGCGGGACCGCCCCCTCAGGGCTTAAAGGCCCAGGCGCGCCGCCCACGGGGGCCGGGAAAGGCGCGGACGGGTCGTGGGTTCGAGTCGCGCCTCCGGCGGGTGGGACGAGCGGTGAAGGGGCGGCCACCAGCGCGGGGGGCACGGCACGGCACGGCACGGCTGGTGCCTCCCGCCGCCGTCACCCTCCGCCCCCTCGCCCGCCAGACTGGACGGCGGCCCTTGCTACCGGAGATAACTGTGGCAGGGAAGCGGCGGTACCTGGCAGCTGCCCGCCCTCCGCCTGCCCCAGAGCGCCTCCGGTACCAGCCCCTCGGCTTACCGGGCACCGCCCGGCCAGCCCGGCGCGGCACCCACTGCGCTAACGGCGAGGGCGATGCGGTCCTGGCCGTCTGTAAGATGCGGCTTGAAACGCCAGCCCCACGGATGGGGCTGGATGGGGATGAGCGGACCCTTGGGAGGCAGGAATGGTGGCGGGGACCTCGGGGGCCGGCAGCGCAGGGCATGCACCTGCCTGCTCCCCCGGGCTTGTGCGCACCGAGCGCCTGAGAACTGCGTGCGAAGGAGCGGCATTCCCAGAGCCGGCCCCCGCGCCCGGTGGGATGGCCGCTGCGCACCCTCCCGCAGCCGGGCTCTTAGGTTTTTTTTTTCTTCCCTAAAAGCCCCGGTAGCGCTCGGTCTTCGCAGTTTTCTCCGATGGCAGCGCGCGGGCCGACGGTCGGGGCTCGGGAGTGACGTGAAGCGGCGGGGCGGGGGCGGGGCGGGCAGGCGGGCCGGGGGCGGGCAAGCATCAGCGATGCCCGGCGCGCCGCGCTCCGCCCGCGGGCGGCAGCTCCTCTCCCGCCTCAGCCCACGTCCCGGCCGGCGCCGGCGGCCCCCGAGGTGCGAGGCGGCGGGAGGAAGGGCAGCAGCAGCCGCCGGCCCGTTCGGCGGGCGAGCGGTGCGTTCCCCGAGGCCCCCTCCCAACAAGCGCTGCCGTGATTTGGCAGCCGTCCGGCTCCGGGCCTGCCTCGCCGCCCGGCATTGGTTGGGCGCGGCCGGTGCCTGCCGGGCCCCCCGGGAGGTGACACCGGCCTCCGCCCCAGGCAGCCGGTAGCGGCGGGCGGCAGGTCGCCGCCTGCGCCGGGGGGATGAAGCTCTCCTGGCTGGGCGTGGATGTCTCCCGGGTGCTGCACTTGGCTGCCGTCTTCTGCCTGACCTGCGTGCTGCTGAAGGCCATCCAGCTGTACCACCGGCGGCGGGAGCTGCTCCGGGCGCTGGCCGACTTCCCCGGCCACCCGACCCACTGGCTCTTCGGCCACGTCCAGGAGGTAGGGCGGGAGCCGCTTCCCACAGCGGCCGGGGGGATGCTGCCGGTGGGACTTGTCCCTCTGCTCTAGGAGAGCTGCTTCTCCTGGTCCCTGGGGAAGGGAAAGACGGGCATCCTTTTCCTTGGCCATCCAAACCGCGCTCTCAGCGTGCGATGCCTGGAGAGCTGCCCAGGCAGGCCGCTGCAAAATGCGTGGTGGAAAGAGGTGGCAGCTGGCTTGCAAGTAAAGCAAACGATAATATAAGGTGGCTTGGGCCAGGATGTAGCCCGGCATTGGTGCTGGAGGCAGCTCTGTCCCGGGGTGGGCTCTGCTGTCACCTCTGTGCTCCTGTGAAAGCCAGGGCAAGGCCACAGCAGCAGCCCCCGCCACGCTGAGCACCTGCGCGCCACTGCCAGCACCCAGGGCATCTTCTGCCCCTTGCCACCTGGTGTCACCTCCACGGCCGGCCAGGTGGGCCAGGCAGCGCACGGGCCATTCCGAGTCACACTGAAGCCACAAAATGCATCCCAGGTATAGCATCCAGCACAGGGGCCACGCGTCTTTTTAAGGTTGCGTTACAGCCATGACTAACTAAACCCACATACACAAGAAGCAAGCCTTGCTCCGGGCACTCGTGGTGCGGGTGACTGATCCCCAAGGTATGCACTTGCCCGCACAGATCGGGGTGACCGCCTCCTTGGCAAACATTTCCACAACTCACTGGCAGCTTCCTAAGGAGTAACTGAGCTGCCTGGTGCAAAAGGCATTTCCATGCATGCTAAAGCCTGCTTAAAATCACCCCGACCGCTCCTGGGCTCTGCTGATGCCCTGCTTTGGCCAAATCTGTGGCGCATTGAATAACTGGCGCCCTGAAAAGTAGCTGGGAAATCTGGATGGGACCTCCCAGGGCTCGTCTCTGTGCCATGGCCGCCCCAATTTTCCTGTGCTGGATGCTGGACGGGACGGGCAGTCTTTTGGCAACCTAAGCATGAAGATGGGCCAGGTCAGGGCTTCATTGCGCTGCCAGTTAGACTTTAAAACAGCAATAAATGAAGTATGTTTGCCTGTTTATCAGTGGTGACTATTTGTCTTGGAATAGGGTTTAACTGTTTGTGTCCCATCGTGGCTGGGTTGTTCATGGCTCAACTTTTACCACAGGTGGTATTTTCTGAAGAATTCCTGTTGGCAAATTTAATCGTTTGCTGATTAAATGCTCCTGAATTCCCCAGAGCCCAGCAGTCCATTGAGCCAGTGAGGAAACTGGCAACACTCTGGGCACATACTGAGTACAAAGTTTACATGCACCTCGGAGGGTGACCTGAGAGCTATATTCAGGGAGAGCACTGACGTTTCCTCTTCTGTTGCTTTAAAATTATTAATTGCCAGTTTTGATTCAGACCTGTTTAGTATCTCAAATATATGCTTTGGGTGGTCTTCTGGGAATACATCACTTTGTTTTAAAGAGTTCTTAGGTATTAGGCTCCGCTTATCCGAATCACTTGGTAGAAATTGCATTAAAGTATCAGGAGAGGTTGTGTAGAGCTGTTCAGCCTCACTGCAGCAGCACAACTTAGTTAAAAGCCAGAGTGCCATCCAGAGTGCCAGCGAGCTGGCTGAACCCACTTCCCATGGCCACAGTTGGTGGGAAGCAGAGGAGCAGGGTCGCTGCCCCATGGGCGCAGGGGGGCTGTCAGTTCCTTGGCAGCCCTTTGCCTGCATCTGCCCTGTCCAGGCAGCTGCTGGAGGAGAGCCAGCCTGGTTCTGAGCATGGCACTGCTTCATGCTCACATTCCAGCTCCCGTGTTTTCTGCTTCATTTGCTATCGATGCATAGTCATTAAAAGCGCCTTTAAGCGCCTCTTCCCAGATGCTTTTAGTGTTGGATCCACTTCAAAACTTGCATTTCAGCATGAGATCAGGCCTTCCTTAGACCTGCGTGGGGATTATACTTTTTTTTTCAAGCCCCCAAGGGAGGAAGACGTAGAAGTGGTGGTCTTCCCTGCAGAGCCTGGTAGCTGGAGCCCTTGTTAAGAAGCAGGAGCTTTCCTTTCCTGTTCCTCCGCAGCCTGTAGCACTTTACAGCCTCTGGCTGCTCCAGGAGTGCTTGGCACAGCAAATAGAGGTTACTCACCTTGGGGGTAACCTCTCCTCTCAAATAAACCCGTTCCACCCTCAGCCAGCTCAGGGACAGTTGACCCTGAACCAAGGCTGGCGCCCCCAAAACAGGATTGGATGAAAAGGCTTCTAGCGTTAGGACTTCTGCCAGTGAGGCTTACTCAGCATCTCCCAATTACTTCCATTTATGCTTTCTGTGATTTTGTGACGGGAGGAAGCACAAGCAGCCATATCAAAGGGACTTTCACATGTTCAAATATCACTCAGCTAAAGGCACCATGCCAAGCCCCGCTTCTGCTGGCATTGCTGAAGAGGTGGGCGCTGGGGGATGCTGCCTCCTTTTACTCCAAAACTTGATCCCTGCAACCAGAAAAACTGATGGTTCTCTTTAATAAATCCAAAACCTTGAACGTGAGCAAGAGAAGTTGAACGATAACATTCTACCATAAGTTATAACCGGATGTAGTTCATCATTCTGCTGGATGCAGGAGACACATGAGAGATGCTGCAGGGACCCGCCTGGCCCACAAGGACAGGGGCTCAGCCTTGGAGCACAGAGCCTGGATGTGCCCCTACACAGCCTGTGCAGTCCCCAGGTAGACACTACACAGCTCCTGCGCATCCTCTCCAAGATAAGCCTGACATGGGCGATCATTTGAGCACCAGCCATCTGCCGGGTTGAGAAACACTAGCCAACTAAAAGCTGAGCTGAGCTAACTCAGCACCAAAGCGACTGAGCAAATATTCACTTGACTCAATCGATAGGGTGACTTTGTGGCCGATTTCTGCACCAGTGTGTGGATGTAATGAAACTTTGAGCTTCAAGTCAAAGCAGCAGCAGCTATGTCAGCCCTAGCTTACTAAATCCTTCCCCTTGCATATTGTGGCAGAGCAGTTTCTGTTCAAAGAAAAGAGAATTCTTCACAGTCTTGTCTCTGTGATCTTTTTTTTATTGTTTCTGACTTTGGATCTTTCCATCGGTCTTTCCACTTGTTCTTTGGCCGTTGCCTTGTTTAATATGCAACGATGCTGGCTATAAATGCAATAAAATGGTGATCACTTTCAGAGAGTGAACCTGCCAGTGCTGCCTATACAAACACTGGTGCTCACGTTGCTCCTCAGGGTGCAGCTTCCAAGGACCAGAGATGAACCTTTCTGGGAGCACCAGCTCTTCATTGCCTATTAAATTCAATTCCTGGAAATCAATGAAATCTTAATCTAACATTGTTAACCAGCATCCCCTCCTCTGTACACTCTGTTGGTGACTTTGGACTAATTCTATTGCATTTTACCTGGACACTGGCCTTTTCCACCTAAACGGCTGGAGGAAGCTGTGGCCCGGGTTTCCCGGTCAGGAGGCATCGTTGCACCAGGGCAAACACAGCAGCGATGCTGTTGGTTGCCATGAAAGTGCTGCTGTATTTTCTTGTGACTCCAGGGTATTAATTGCTCTACCATGTGCAAGTGAAAACGTATTTGCGCACCACTAAATGCAGATGCTGTCTGAGGTAAATCTGAATCTTCTCGGGGGTGACCATGGAAACAGAGCAGATAACATACAGGCACTGATAGGCACCACCACTGTCCCTAAGGATATTCTCCATAGTTAGGGCCAAGTGATAAGGAAGCATTATTTTATATGAGGTTTAAAAGTAGCAAGCACCTCTACTTCATATGTTCTGTAAACTCAGAGGGACAACACCTTGTTTGCCATTACCTGGTTTTATGATGTAGAAAGACCTTGAGCTTTTTAAGACGGTGTATTGGGAGTTTATTTGGTTTTTTTCTCTGAATCTGTGTATTCTTTCTCTTTTTACTTCTCCACAATTAGTTCCTCAAGGAGGAGGAGGTGCTGGACAAGGTGGAGATATGGGCACAGAAGTACCTATATGCTCACCCTGTGTGGTTCGGAAGTTTCTCAGCATTCCTGGTTATCACTGATCCCGACTATGCCAAGGCTGTGTTGGCCAGAGGAGGTGAGGAGATGATGCCTTCAGCTGTGGAGCAACAACCACAGCCTGCAGATTTCCCATCCCAACCTAAAAATGCACAGCAAGGCAGGGTTTCACAGAGGGGTTGCCTTGCACAAACCATCTAAAGGCACGGAGAGATATTCCTCCTTCATGCCGTGCCCTGGCTGCTTCAGGCACAGGGCTCCAGGGCTGACCAGGGCCCCTCCAGATCACTTGTTGGCAAATCAAACTTCCTCAAGTGATCCTTGAAGAGTTGCTTTCTTAGTGCCCAACCCCAGCGAGAAGGCGGCAGCTGGGAGCTATTTTCTTGGCTTAGAGCCCTGGCTCCTACTGCAGGGAAGTATCTGTAGTGCATCAAGAGAGAAAGGTGCTTAAAAGTGTCGTCTGGGAAGTTTAATCATTTATCACACAGCACAGACTTTGGACTACCAATATGATATTTTTTCCAGTCTGGGCGCTTGCTTTTGTACTTGTTTCTTGCTGCTGGGCCAGGCAGTGTTGTTTTGTTGTGAAATACTGATGAACTCTGCAGGGATGCCACCAGTTCTGCTTTATGCCTAACAAAAACTGAGAGCCCAGAGGGAGCTTGCAGTTGCAAACCAGTGTGTTGATGCTACTGAAACATTTACAATTTTCTTTTCTCTTTCTTTGTGATTTTTTTACAGATCCCAAGGATAACATCAGTTATAAACACCTTGTCCCATGGATCGGTATGTATTCCCAGGGCTTTGCCTACCAGGGATGATTCTGAAGTTAGTCAAGAACATGCTATAAATAAACAGCATTGTACTTGGTTCTTGACGCAGTTATAGCTAAAAGCTTCCTGAAATCATTACTTTTATTGAAAAAGGTGCTAAATAATGCCATTTTTTGTGATTTGAGGAAGGAAAGTTCAAACATAGTCATATATATAAATGAGAACCACTTATACGTCCATAGATAGCAAAGGGGAGAAGCTCATAGTGGAGGACTGGTGGAGAATGCATCTGCTGATCTGAACTTCTCATCTCCATCTGTGTGGGTGTTTCTTTTTGGAGGCAGTGCAGTATCATTTCAGTGAGCAGGGCTCTGCTCAGCCCTGGGAACCCTAGAGCTGATGGCAACATTTGGAAATACTGTCTCGTAGCAGCTCAGACAGTGGATTTAATCATGCTCCTCGCAGGCAGAGGCTGTGTCCGCAGGCAGGTGAAAGCAGCCTGCTTGTGCCCAACAAAACATGCCTTGCCTGTGTTTCCCCAGGGAACGGGTTGCTGATCTTACATGGGCCAAAATGGCACCAACATCGAAAACTCCTGACTCCAGGGTTTCATTATGACGTCTTGAAACCATACGTGACCCTGATGGCAGAGTCTACTAACGTGATGCTGGTAGGACTCAAATCTGATGCTCCTCTCTCTGCCTTGTTTTCTCTTCCCTGATCCTGACTGGGTAGTGGGTAAATGCTGGAGCAGAGTTTTCTTGCAGCACCCTTGCTCACAACCTGGTAGTTGTAAGGACAGGCTGTGTCCTGGTGGTCAGGCTTTCCGAGGCACCACAAATCCCTGCCTCTGCCTGTGAGTTGGAAGGAATGAGCAGGTTGAACCTCCCTGCAGGGGCTATGTCTCTGGTACTGCCTTGGGCTCTGTGGCTGAGATTTGAGGATTAATGTTACTACCATCCCTAAACTGTGCATGATCTCGCAATCCCAACCTCAACTTCTTGTAAGGTGTTTTTGTAAATGAAGAATTGAAGTAAATAAAGGTTCATAATAAACCCCCCAAAATAAAAAGGTTGGAACAGAGCTTTACTGTGACCTAAGGTTAAAGGGTATCATTTGCTGTCAACATACCCATGACTGGATTGCAATCACTGCCTTGCCTAACACACAGTGAAACTGCGCTGTTCTCCCATCCATCATTGCTGGACATGATGGAAACCAGTGTGAATTACAGGTGAGGGGTACCAGGCTTTGTGTACGTGGACCAGCAGGAGGCTGCATGCTGGATCTGTTCTTTCTCCTTTGCCTCCCTCCATCCAGCCTCCCCAGAAACTTCCACATGGTTCCTGACTGTCCTCCCTCCCACTGGCCCAGGATGCAGCCAGGAGCCAGGGGCTGGAGAGCCAAGAGAGCTTTTGCAATGCACACAAGCCCCTGGCAGTTTGTCATTCCTTGCAGACAATGCACAGTGCCTATTGTGGGAGCCGATGCCACCAGGTGGCAATCGTTGTATGTGTTAAGGACACGAGTCTGGCCCTACGAGCCCACTTCCCCAGTTCTGTAGGAGCTCAGATGTGACTGTGCTCCTCCATCTCCCTTTCTCCGCTTTTGAGTCCACTGGTTCCTTACAGCCATGAAGGGACAGAGGATTCAACATCATTTCATGTCTGCCAGGCAAGAGAGACGCTATTTATAGTTTCTTTAGGGATCCCCTATATGAAAAGTTGAGCAAAAGCTCCTAGATTTTATGCTGGAAAAACACAGTGACAGAGCATGGGATGGAGGAAAAACCTGGGTCAGAAGTTTGCATCTTAAGCACCAAACTCATATGTGCTTGAGAACAGACTTGGTGAAGCCCAGTGCCGACATACACTGCGCTTGTGCAGGGAACATGCTGCTCCCCGAGACAGGCTTTGGTAACACACCCCATCACCCAGGAACGCACCCATCCTGGGCTTCTCCAGGGTGCCCTTGCCCCAGGGTCCAGTGTACCAGGGCCCACCGCTGCCAGAATCTGACACTAGCAGCTGCCTGAGGCAAGTCTTGTATTAACCACCCCACTCTTGGCTTCCCTTCTCCAGGCTTTTGACAGCAACTAGAGTCTCTTCTTTCCATTTCTCTGGGATGTATCCCTAGCTGAGCACTCGTTTAACCAGAGGGTAACTGCAGATTGTGCAGAACTGTCCCTTGCCTTCTCATTTCTGTCTCCTTTGTGCCCTAGGATAAATGGGAGCAGTTGATCACAGACGGGAAACCGGTGGAGCTCTTTGAGCATGTCAGCTTGATGACTCTCGATAGCATCATGAAATGTGCCTTCAGTTGTCACAGCAACTGCCAGACCAGCAGGTCAGTGCTGGCTGTCCCAAACCCTGGCAAAAAAAGTTTGCACCTCAGAAGGGAAATGGGCAAGTTGGTTGTCATGAAGTTCCCAAACTGACAAACTTCCACCACTCCCTCTCCCCAGGGAAAACACCTACATCCAGGCGGTCTACAACCTATGCCACATGGTGCACCAGCGCCTCCGCATCTTTCCCTACCACAATGACATCATTTACTGGCTCAGTCCCCACGGATTTCAGTTCAGGAAGGTCTGCCAGCTCGCTCATGACCACACAGGTATCCCCTGCCTCCATCCTTTGCCAAACCTTTCAAACAGGGTGGGTGATGGCTGACCAGAGTTACCTCTTTGCCCACGCCATGATCCTGCCTGGAGGCTCAGAACTGGGATCCAAGCAGAGCATCAGCTTGCAGCAGTGGTCTGATCTAGGCATGAAGCAAGGGGGTCTCACAGCTCCTGGGTTATTAAACTGGACTAACGGAGGCATTCCTCTTTGGGAACACTCCTGTTAAATGGCCAGACTCCTGAGAGAAAGGATGGGTGCTGCAGGCAACACTGATGCAAGGAATGATTTTCCTTTTCCAGCCCAGGCATGATTTTAATGCAAGGGTAAAGTAGGTGAGGAGTCTGTGGTGGGCAAAGAAGTTTGCAGAAAAGGATGGCAGTGTGCACAGCATTTGTTGCCATGCTGCTGAAAAAGCCAAACTGCCTGGGATACTGAAGCACACGTATTGGACTGAGCACTGGTCACCCCCTTGGGTGAACTTTGCATTCACAGGGTGAGTTTGCAGCTCAGCACTCCTGCCTCTGCTGAACCTTTAACTCTTTCTTCCCCAGACAAGGTGATCCGTGAGCGAAAGGAGTCCCTTAAAGATGAACGAGAATTTGAAAAGATCCAGAAGAAGAGACATTTGGACTTCCTGGACATTCTGCTGTGTGCCAAAGTGAGTGGCGAGGAGTGGGTGTGCGGTAGGGCAGCAGGGTGCAAAAGCCACTCAGTCTTTGCAAGGGTCTCACAAACTACCAGAGACCCTTAGGACTGCACACACCATTAAAGTTAATTGGCCCAGCTCTGCCCATTTGAGGAGAAGCTAAGGTGATCCCATTTCTCATCCTGAAATGCTGGTAGTGTCTATTGGGGAATACAACATGCAGAGGGATTTCATAGTCCTGGTGGTTTAATATGGGGTGATAAAGGAATTTATAAGTGAAGGCAAAGGGGCCCTGAATTCAGTCTAAACAGATTGATTTTGTTTATACATATCCCAGGAGCATCACCACCCTGCTTTGCAATAGCTGGAATAATATAATGGTCCCTCCTGGGATATTGTATTTTATATATTTTACGTATAAATATAGATATATAAACTTACTGAGTCTACACTGTCCCTTCATCCAACTTATTCACCAATGAACTGGATGAAGAGCCAGAGATCCCTCTCCACAAATTTCTGAAAATACCAAACTGGGAGGAGCAGCTGATACACCAGAGGCTGCGCTGCCCTTCAGCAAGACCTGGACAGGCTGGAGAGCTGGGCAGGGAGGGACCTCATGAGGTTCAACCAAGGCAACTGTAGGGTCCTGCACCTAGGCAGGAGCAACCCTGTGCACAAGTACAGGATGGGGCTGACCTGCTGGGAGGAAGCTCTGCAGGGAAGGACCTGGGAATGCTGGTGGACAGCAAGGTGCCCATGAGCCAGCAGTGTGCCCTGGTGGCCAAGACAGCCAGTGGGATCCTGGGGTGCATTAGGAGGAGCGTGGCCAGCAGGTCAAGAGAGGTGATCCTCCCCTCTGCTCTGCCCTGGTGAGGCTGCACCTGGAGTGCTGTGTCCAGTGCTGGGCTCCCCAGATCAAGAGGAATGGGAAACTAATGGAGAGGGCCCAGTGGAGGGCTACACAGATGATGAGGGGGCTGGAGCATCTGCCTCGTGAGGAAAGGCTGAGAGAGATGGGCCTGTTTCGCCTGGAGAAGGCTGAGAAGGGATCTTATCAATGTCTATAAATATCTTGAGGGCGAGTGCCAAGAGGATAGGTCCAGGCTCTTTCAGTGGTCCCCAGCGACAGGACAAGGGGCAACAGGCATGAAGTGAAATACAAGAATAATACATATTCCGCCTGAATATGAGGAAAGACTTCTTTACCTTGAGGGTGACAGAGCACTGGAACAGGCTGCCCAGAGAGGCTGTGGAGTCTCCTTCTCTGGAGATGTTCAAAACCTGCCTGGACACAATCCTGTGCAGCCTGCTCTGGGTGAAGCTGCTTTAGCAGGGGGGTTGGACTGGGTGATCTCCAGAGGTCCCTTCCAGCTCCAACCATTCTGTGATATCTGGGCCACTTTAATATATATATATCACCTATATTAGCTGTATTATCTCTATTATCTATTTTTTTATATTTTTAATATATTTTACATATATATATATATATATGGGCCACTGAAAGTGTCTCCTGACTGTTAGGACGAGAATGGAGCTGGACTGTCTGATGAGGACCTGCGTGCCGAGGTGGACACGTTCATGTTTGAGGGCCATGATACCACAGCCAGTGGGATCTCCTGGCTCTTGTACTGCCTGGCATCACACCCCGAGCACCAGGCACGGTGCCGGGAGGAGATCCGGGGGATCCTGGGACACCGGGAGACACTTCAGTGGTAAGGTTGCTTTTTTCAGCTGGTGACTTTTTTCCCCATCACTGCCATTTCTAAGTGAGCAATGCCTTCAAGGCTTGAAAGCTGGGGTGCTAAAGGCTGCTGCATGCACAGGGACTTCATAGGGTGGAGCACATACTGCATCCTTTAGCTAAATCTGCCTCCCTGCCCTTCAGGGCTTGTATTACTGGGGCAAACACAAGAAAAACCACTCCAGACCAGGAGGCCCATGCTGGATGCCGTGCCAAGACCTGGTCCGCCAACATTGCTCTTTGCTCCGTCCTGTTTTCTTGCCACAGGACATTGTAGTCACAGCTTTTCACCTTTTGCTGTCACTTTGCACTTGAGCATGTTCAGAGGTTGTTCAGAAGTGTCCTGGGGTCCCCAGCTTGCAGCAGCCTGTGGTTGGACATTGTGGGTCCCTCCGTATGCCCCATCTGTTGCAAGGGGGTCTGCGCAGGGGGCTGATGGCCATGGGGCAGTGGACCTCCCAGTGCAGGGCAGCAGTGGGAGTGTGGGCCTCAGTCTGCCTCTGTCCTGGCAGGGAGGACCTGGGCAAGATGACTTACAGCACCATGTGCATCAGGGAGAGCCTTCGCCTTTACCCACCAGTGCCTGGTGTGTCCCGGCAGCTCAGCAAACCCATCACCTTCCCCGATGGACGCACCTTGCCAGAAGGTCTGTAAATCCCATTGCTGCTTCAGAAAATTGTGCGTTTGGACATCAGCTGCATCCTCGCTGCCTGCCACAGAGCAAAGGCAACAGCCCTGCCTCTGTGACCTGCTCCTCGCCGGCGCAGATGTTTCAGATAGGACTGTGCAGATGTTGGCCTTCTGTTGATAGACTGAGGTCTGGGCTGTACAGCAGCATCCCTGTGATGTCCTTCCTGCCACTGTCGCTATAGGGCAGTTGTGCCAGTGCCCAAAGCCCCTTCTGTCCCGGCCAAGCACAAGTTCATGGTTCACCCATTCTGGCAAACTGCAGGCACAGGGGGACAGGGAATGGTCCCATCCCAGCTTGCGGCACTGAATTGCCCTGTGCTGCTCCTTCCCTTCTCTGATTTGGCACACAGACAGGCGGTGTTGGTGGGGGGATGATGCACCTATGGTGCCGGTGCCTTCCCCATTTCCACCGTTTGGCTGCTTACAACTAAACGAATGGAAAATGTTTCATCTTCTCTGAAGCCAATGACAAAACCCTCATAGGTTTCCAGTTGACAGATAAGACTGTGATGATTTAGTCAGACCTTTGTGTGAGTATGCTGCAACTTTCCCTTTAGGTTCTTTGTCAATGAGCTCTTTTCTTCTCTATTGCTTTACAGGCAGTGTCGCCGCAATAAGCATTTATCTCATTCACAGAAACCCTGCAGTATGGAAAGACCCTTTGGTGAGTTTTCTTTTGCCCTTCTAATAATTTTTCCCCTTTGTGCTATGCCTCTTCCAATGTCCCCTTCACCTGTTAGCAGGAGAGCAGAGCCCCTCTTGCTCCCAACAACTTTGCCCATGGGAACCACACTGGGATGTGACTGCCTAGCGTTAATCTCTGCCAGCTGCGGCACAGGGCAGTTAGACCCCAGCATTAGGGCTGGGTGCTGCACAAACAGTAAGACAAAGTGCTCCGAAGAGCTTGTTGTAATATCAGGCAAAAAGATGATTTTTTGCTCAGCCTACAGGTGGAGAATTGAATCCCAA
Organism: Falco rusticolus; assembly: GCF_015220075.1. NCBI lineage: Eukaryota > Metazoa > Chordata > Aves > Falconiformes > Falconidae > Falco > Falco rusticolus. The sequence continues at coordinate 10,202,302 of NC_051197.1, read as the reverse complement.
CTCTCCAGGATTCATACCTGTGTCTGTTTTATCCTGGCAACACCTTTGCCAGGCTCAGTGGAAAGCAAGGGAGTCTGGTGTATGAGTTTCAGCCCATCTAAGAATAAATTCTCTCTCCGGTGGGGTTGTTCAGAAATTATGGGGTGTCACATTTTTGAAAATACTAGTCAGTACTGTGTTTCTTAAATAATCACTTTTTCTTGCTGCGTATTCTTAATTTCCAGGTATTTGACCCTTTGCGGTTTTCCCCAGAGAACATCTCAGGCAGACACTCTCACGCCTTTCTGCCTTTTTCTGCTGGAATGAGGTAAAGTGTATTGAACAGCGAAGGGGTAGTGGGGAAAGAAAGCATGCATCCCCGGGAACTGCTCAGCCCGAGAAGTGTGTGCTGCTGGTATAATTGCTACTGGAGAAACACTCACAGAGTGCTTTCAGAGACCACCGTTTGAGGTCCTGGCCCTGCGATGTTAAACAGTTCATGAGCATATAAAAAGCATTTATGCCAGAGGGACTCTGATAGCAGCAGGCAAAATAAGAAGGCAGCATTGCCAGGCCTCGCCTGGGCACAGGGAGCCAGGTCCCAAAGCCGTGGAGCATCGTCCTGGCATCACGCAGGGAGCCTGCAGCATCCTGGGCTCACTGCTCTCCTCCTCTCCTTGATACAGAGACCTCCATCCCACCCCCCAGGCCTTTGATTCCCCCTTCTCCCCTGCTCCCAGTCCTTCCCTTCGCCCTGTGCTTACCTCACCAAGGCAAACACTTTGCAGATCCGCTCCTGCTTGGAGACCCACCACCTTGGCTCTGCCTGCCTCTCCTTTGGCTTCCCCATCCCTCCTCCATGCTCACCGAGCATGCATCCAGGAGCTCCCGATGCTCCCCCAGATTCCCCCTGCTCAGCCCATGCCCCTGCTTTTGCTACCCAAAACACTGCCTGGGGCCCCTAGAGCTGCAGAGGGGAAGGGTTGTGTGCTGGTGGGAGAGGGCTGGGATCTGACCATGTGGGTTTGCTGTGCCCACTGCTGAGGTGGAGTGGCTGAGCTGCTGTTTTACCCCAGGAACTGCATCGGGCAGCAGTTTGCCATGAACGAGATGAAAGTGGCGCTGGCCCTGACCCTGCTCCGCTTTGAGCTCTCGCCCGACCCTGCCAACCCTCCCTTCAAAATACCTAGGATCACCCTTCGCTCCCAGAATGGGATTCACCTGTATCTAAAGAAAATCGGCTGATGCTGGAAAACAATCTGCCTTTGCCAGAGGGAGGGACCAAGCTGATGATGGGACAACGTTACTCTGGGGTAAAAGGTGCAAGGCAGGATTTGTGGATGAGGATTCCTGATCTCTGTGCTTCTCCTACCAGCTGAAAGCCCCTTGTGTCCTGGGCCTAGGTAGCCTGGATGGCATTGCACAGACCCATTGCACTCTGCTCTGAGCGCTAGTCTCCAGCAGCCAGGTGTGGCCATGCCCCTTCACTGGCTGCCCTCTTGCCCTGCCGTAAGGGCTGACCTGACCTGGGAACATCTGCAGGTCCCAGCATCTTCCTTTTTACCAAATCCGGCCTTTGCACTCATGTCCTGGCCTAATCCATAACCATTCCCAGCCCTGCTCCATCAGTACCTTCCTCAGTGCCTAGAGGTCAGCCCTCCTCTCCTGGAGCAGGGACAGCCCATGGCAGACCTGTCTCTTCTCGCACTTCATGTGTTTCTGTTTTGTTGAAAGCACTGAGTCCAGTTTTGAAAACTTTGAAATTCTGCCTAAACTGCAAAATATTCTGTAATTTTTGTGTTAATAAACCAGTAATTATTCCTGTAACAGCAGCTGCATCTGTTTTTATTGTGATGCTTGCCCACTTTGTCATAAATACAGTGTAAAACCCCCTTAGAAACGGGAGATGGAGAGGAAACCCATGAACAGCAAGAGACAACCCTGGGAGTGTCCAGCCCAGCCACAGCCAACCCAGCATCTCCTTCCATGGGCAACACCTAAACAGGGGTCCAATGTGCAATCTTCATTTAAAGCTGCAAGGGAGGAGTTCTAACAGTTAGAAAGGGGTTTGTCCTCCTTTTATTTATTTTTTTTCCTAAGCTGATAAAGTTGTCAGAGTTCTATGCTTGAGGTACTCCGGAGGACACTAGCGAGTTGTCCTCTGCCCCTACAGGAATCATGATTGGGGTAGAAAGTGTCAAACTGGGAAATCCCAACTGCTGCTGTTGCAATTAGCATCACAGTGACATTGACTGTGGTTCCAGCATCGTGAGCAGGCAGCTGTGCAGCAACCCAGCGGCTGACTTCGTACAGCATTCATCTGCAGAGATAAGGCAGACAGAAAGCAGAGGGGCATACAGGAGGGCCTTTTTGTGGGATACACTGTGCTCCACTAACAACACTGCCCCCAATCACTGGTGAGCACCGTTAACAGGTTACATTGAACATAAGGTTTTGTCCAATTTTAATTTTAAATGCACAAAGGATGCCCATAATAAATGAGATAATACAGATAACTTGGGTTTTCTCTCACTGAGCGTATTACCAACCCACTGCAAATGCCACAACAAAGGCGTCCTCAGAACAGCTGTAACTAAGAAGCTGCAAAAAACAGATCAGTATATTATGCAATAGGGTTACCCATGCACCTCCTCTGCCACATCACCCATATCTTCTCTAACCACAGCTGTATCCACAGCTACCACCTAGCCCCCCCAAACCCCTCCTGTGTCCTCTCTACTTACCTCTGTGCCAGCATAGCCAGCTGCCGTCAATAAAACCTGCATGCCTTGGGGTGCTCGCTTGGCCAAGCAGCCTCGAGAGGGCACATCCATCAGCCAGCTTCACCTCTGATCTCCATGCCTCACGGAGCTCCAGGCACCCAAGCCACAAATTAATCCCTCCTATGAGCAAAACCTCCAGGTTGCCCTGAAGCAACTGCTAGGATTCAGTAATATCCCACTGCAGAAGAAATGGTGAAAGAAAGAAATCACCAGTGTGCATGGGTAACACAAAAGACATGTCTGCATCATCCAGCTTCACCCTGAATCCAGTTACGACTTTGTTAAGCCTGAGTGCACAAAAAATACAAAAAGATTCCCACACACCCCCCCCATGGATTTGTATCCATAGCTTGCAAGGAAAAAAACTTGGGTCATTCTATATGCTGGCATAAGTTAAAGGAAAGTAATGATTTATCTCCTTCTGGTGAGGCTCTGGTCCAGGAGGAAAGCAGTAAATGCACCTGGCTCAAAGCTGCTTGGTCACATCCTCTAATGATATGGCATGTTCCAGCCACCTGTCCCCTCTTCAGATGCAAGGTACAGCTCTTGAGTTGAAATCAGAGATAGCCCTGCAATGGAGAGAGACAGAGTGTGCTTATTAAAATGTAAACTGTTACAAAACTATGAGACACCGCAAGCTCTTTGGAGGGTAGTATCAGGACACAAAACTATCTTGATAAATTGAAAACAATACTGAAGTGAATGGGATTGGAATCCATAAGCACAAAAGCAGGAACAGCCACCGCACAAAACCAGGAGGAGAAAGGATGGATAGGCAGCAATGTCTCAAAAAGGTATTTCGTAAATATAGAGTTTGACAAAGGTAAAATGAATCAATAATACCCTACTGTTGCAATCAAAGCAAACGTCATACTTGGATACATAAATACAAATATTTTTCAAAAGTTTTTCACTTGCATCTCCTTTCACTAGATGAAATGAGACAGTGTCCTTCAACCCTGCTTGGAGATTGTAGTATAAAGGCAACTGCATTTATTCCAAAATGTACCTTGCCTACATATTCTAAAGTGTAAAATGAGAAAAAAATCAATCAAAATAGCTGAAGTCACTAGAAGCAAATGACGTGCATCTCTGTATTGGATTCAATTTTCTTTTAAAGATAAAATTTGAAAAAAATACCATCTAAAAACGAGTGACGAACTTTGGCATGTAAACGTGAAAGATTAAAGCAAGAACACCTGATGAGCAACAGCACAATGCTGAAATCATGGTGTACCCACTGGAAGGGAGTAGGTAAAAGGGTATCAAACTAGGAAAACTTGGCATAACAGCCCTCATGTAAATAAATTACAGCTGCTAAACTGCATTTAGGTAGATACAGATTACACAGCATAAAGCACTCCCTAAGGTTTCTCAAGCCCTGAGATAGGTTGTCTGGGGAATCTGCATTTTCAGAGGTTTTAGAGCAGGTCACTGTTTTTGCTGCATAATCCCAAAGAAGGCAACAAATGTAGTGTGAGGTTATAGCACAGTACCTCTGGTCTGGTTTTGGGGAGCGGACTGGATCGGGGGTAGAGGAAAGCCTGCACAGCTGGTTTCCCAACTGGATCATCCAACACTTGGTTATTCCTGGCCCTTGGATGGAAAAGCCAGACTGCTTCTGCCTTCATTGTTCCTTCCATGAATTTTAGGATTCACTAAAAATCTGCCTCTTCAGTTCTGAAGAGGGAAAGGAAAGGTGCTATGGCAGCATTCCCCTCCTCCTCTCTGTTGTGTTTGTGGTGTCTTGGCATGGGAAGGGAACAGAGCCCGGTTCCCCCTGCTGTTGCCTGCCCAAATCCAACATCAGCTCTGTGCACAAAGCTCTCCTTGGTGCTAACACCCTCCGAGGCCAGGAGCTAGAGTCACACTCCTCTAAATAATGTCACGCATGGCAGCCCAGCTCCCAATCTCCCCAAGCCACATGGGCCAGCACTGCATGCCAGGCTAGCCAGTCTGCATCTCACATCCTGTATCCCGCATCCCATATCCTGCATCCTGCATCCCATATCCTGCATCCTGCATCATCCCACATACCGCATCTTGTATCCCACATCCTGTACCATCCCACATCCCGCATCCTGGATCCCACATCTTCTGTGTCTGCTCTGCTCTTGAACTGGAGAGCTGGGCTGAGGCTGCAACGGGGCTTCTGAGGCAACTATGTCCTGGTGCCAGAGCAAACCAGATATTTCCCAAATATAATTTCTGAGAGTGCTTTCCCCCAGTTACCTTTCCGCTCCTAGATATTAGACGCATGGCAGTAATAAAAAGACCTGGTCACATGGGATGTATAACTCAGAGCAATAAAATCAAGGACTAGATGCAGAGAGGTTACCTCATTCTCTAATCCTTCCCCACTCTCTGCAGAAAGGGTAATTGCAAAGATGATGAGCTGACCTTGGACTGCCTGATTCAGACCTTCAAATAAATAATTTAACGAGAACTCATGAGAGGGGTTAGGTGGGGTGCAACTAGGTAAGTCTTTATTTCGGTTAAAAAGATCTTGGATTTTTCTCATTGCTATAGCTTGGTCTTGTAATAATGGCAGAGTAAAGACACCATATGCTCATGCAGTTATTTGTTTTCCAACAGAGATTGTCATAATAGCTGTACAGCCACATCCCAGTCACACGAAGGATACCCATCCGTACCAGTGCCGGTACTTTCTCACACGCTGCCAAGCACAACAGAGGCAGTAAAACCAGCAGCAAGAGCAGCTGGCTCGTGCTGCTGGGGGTTGCAGTCCCTGCACAGCACCCAGGCAGCTCTCCGAGCAATTCCATTATCAGATGGGACCAGCAACTTCCATCTAAACTGCACTGGGATTTTCCACTGGAAGCAGCCCGTAAATTAAATAAGTATCGCCACATATTTGTAAGACAGCTGTATTAAATGCTTCCAGATATAAAATCATCCTCAAGACATGTGTGTTCAGATGGGATCCAGGCAGCTCACATTACCCTGCAACACTTGCTGGGCTCTTGCCGTGATTTCCTCATGTGTTTAGAAGCTTGAAACACTTTTTTTTTTTTTTTTTGGCATTACAGCTACATTTCGTCTGTCAGCACTAAGCGCTGCAGGAACACACAGAAACAGATGGGCCTGGACTCTTCTTCCTACCCAAATAAACACAGGCACAGCCGGGGAAAGCAGCTGCAGCAAGGTCACGCTCCGGGGAAAAGTACTGATCCACTACCTAAATTTCACCTGCTTAGTAAACCAGTTCTTCTGCAACGAGTGCCAACGATGATTAAATCAGTGAGGAAGACCCTCTCCTCCTTCTGTTTAGGTGTCTAAATTAAGCGGAGAAATTCCCAAGACCTCAAAAGCAACTTCCTCAGCCTGATGTGCCCATGGTTGCCGGATGGGATGGGAATTCTTCAGACCAACTTGGGATTTTTTGCCCGTGCATGGCCTGCCCTGCCATGCACACACTGCTGTCATGTGGGCATCCACACCACTGAGCCAGCCAGGCCGATGCTCTCTGCAAATATTTCAGGACCCTCGAAGCATCCTTTTAGCACCCACCTGTGTATTTGCCAGCCCCAGATGTCCAGAAGGTCAAGCCAAGCCTCTGCTCACCCTGCTGACCTCCCCAGACCTCCCCGGCTGGCTGGGGACCCTTGCAGCTGCTTTGTCATGCCTAAATCTTCTTTCAGAGGCTCCGTACTTCAGTCGGGGTGCCTGGGAGCAACAGGGCTGTAGGTTGTCTTGGTGCTGAGCAGACTGTTTCTGGCCTTGTCCCAGTCCCTTACGATGACCAAACCAGTGCTGGCCCCTTTCATTTTGCTCCACTTGTGGCTCTGTGGCCACTTCACTTTCCCTTTTAAACTTCCATGGTTTCTTCCCCCGTAAAAAACCCTGAGTTATCTTCCCTGGGCTGCGCTAAAGAATGTCAGACCAAATGTTCATGGCCCCTCTTTCCATGAAACTTCTGAAACAGGTGAGAAAGGCGTTTGTCTCCCCTCCACCAGTGAAGCAGAAAACGCAGAGGCTGGAGGCTGGATGAGGCATCTAGTTTTGCCAACACCCAAGCTCAGCTTCTTGCTCCAAATCCCTATAAACATGGGTTTAGCCACTCTGTCCCCTGTGTTCCCTGCCTACCAGCTCAATGCTTGACATCTCCCTTGACCTTCAAGACAACCCATGTCGCCTTGGCTCCACACTCAACAGCTGTTACTGGTTATTAAATAACTGTCAGGGAGCCAGGTAGGTAAAAATTCACCCTGCTCAGTAACCCATGGTCAAACCCATTGTCCAGGGACTTTGTCACCAGTGAGAATTTCTGTGTTGTTATAAAAGTATCATCTGAGACCATGCCGGCGACTTCACCAGCCTGTGGGTCTTGGGGATTTCTGAGTTATTTTGTAGGTGATTGCTGGAAGGTGCCAGCCAGATCCAGGTCAGACGGTCTGGTAATGGGGTAGGTGCCACAGGACACCCCAAAACAGCTCCATTGGCACTGACCAAAGGCTCAACCTCCAAATCTCCCTGTTTTCCTTTCGTAGACACTGTAAGGCACCCAACTACATGACACTGCTGGATATAGGAGCGTGCTGCAGGTCTTCACACGAGGGACCCACAGTAGCAATCCCACCTTCCAATATCCTCAGCCCCACAGAGCTCCCCTTCTTCTCCCTCCTGTCCACAGTCACAGGCAAGGCCAGACAAGAGGTTAGTTGTTTATGGACTGTTTCCTAAAGGGGCATCTCTGAAAGAGCCTAAAGGCCATTTTAGAGCTAGTTGAGAGGAAAAAAAGCCTGGAGGAGGGATAGTTTTGGGACAGAGTCCATGATGCATTGGAGATGGTGAATGGGGTCTCTTGTAGCATACACCACTTGAACCCAACTTCAAGGTTAATCCAAAGCATCACAGCAGACCTGTCCAAACTCTCTCTACAGCCTCATCTGATAACAAGAGAAAGCACTTGGTAACACTGCTCTCCTCACACCCTTCACCTGCCCAGTCTGTTTAGGTCAGCCCCACGTTCTGAAGGCAACATGCAGAGCCTGGCTCTGACAGCTCAAAAGTGGCTCCTTGTGTTGCATGTTCATCCTTCTCCTCCTCAGGTAGGCAAGAAGCATCAACAGGAGGTTCCTGACCAACTGCAACCCACACACTTGCCAGCCAGCTGGCTAACCAGCCTGCACCACCTCCTCTCCTGATGGGAAGCCCATTCATCATGGTGCTGCAGGACAGATGGAGGATCATAGGAAGAGCTAGAGGTAATGTGTACTACACATTCCATGGCCGTGAGATCCCTGGAGTCAGGGTCTCCTGCTCAGGAGTGTGAAGTTGCCATGACAGATCAGGTGCCTTTTGCTCTGGTTACAGCCAGAGCCTTTCCTAAGACATGTCTAACCTGACAGCCTGCAGCCTTGTGCCTCCTGTAGGACAACATTTAACTCTCTGAACTTTCACACAGATCTAGCTGGCTCGGCATAGTTACACACGCTTAGTTTTATGAAGATGGCCAAGTGTGTGAAAAGTTAACGGTGTTCAGTGCCTGCCAGGGTTGTTCTCCAATGCAACACAAGGACAGTCAGTGTGTTCTTTAAATTTTAAAATTGTTGCAGGATGTGGCTGTAATGACTTACCAGGCTCTGGCCCAAAGGATGCAGCATGCCAGCAACTGGTGGGGAGAAAGCAGGATGACAAATGCCAGCCAGAGAATATAACCCCCCCTTCCTCTTCTTCCCAGTTTGAAGAACCAGAGACACCATCTTAATGTAAGTTACAGGGGTCCCATTCAGGGGACAGTCACACCGGGGAGCGAAGAAATGTGCTAGGACAGAGCTCAGGCAGCCGAAGCACACAAGTCTGAGGAGATATAAAAGACTTTCAGCTGTGTCCGTTGGCTTTGTCCAATGCATCCTCCCGCCATGCTAAGGAAAGCCCAGTGCCATGCAGACAGCTGTAGTGTTGACTGGGTCACTTTATCTCAGCTGAGGAACTTATGCAATCGCTATTTCTAGGGAAATGCTGAAGAAACTCAGTGTTACAGACAACACTGGCAGACCAGCAAAAGGGTATGTGCAGCCCAGGAACAGACTAAGAGTAGATCATGGAGTTGGTGTCTTTCAAGGGAAAAGTGTGTTTCTAGAGCAGTCTTCTACTACCAGCGTGCAGAAGCAATGGACAGACCCCCTCTTTAGCCCGAACTTTAGCAGGCATCTGGGCGTGCATGGCAGGAGCTGGCTGGCCAGCTGCCATGCCCGGTGCCTTTTGTGCCCTGGGTACCCGTGATGGCAGGTGTCTCAATGTCAGCGTTCTCATCTTATCTTATGTGGAAATGTCCAGGCTGCCAGCTTCAGGATGCAAACACAGCAGTAAATGAGGAGCTCTGGAAACGCTGTCGCTGCTGAAGCTGGAGGCCACTGTTAGAAACTGCCGCTTCCAACAGGTCATGCCCAAGCATTTGCAAAATATCTTATCCCCACCTGAGAACTATGGTACACATGACAGAGACCATGTACCACACTAGCTAACATCAGCAGAGGGATTGATGTTCACCCAGAAAATCCACAGCTGAACTTCCAAGAGGAGACAGAAGCAGTGGGATGCACAAATATCCCTTGAAGGGACATGAAGGTGGAGCCACCTGAACTCACAGGGTCCCTCTGTGAACTGTTCAGCTGTGAGATTCAGTGTTTATACAGCACTCAGCATCCTCTAGCTGCACGACAGGGAGGACAAATCCTCTCCCTTGCAAGGACACACAGGTAATATTGCAGTGCCTGTGCTGGGCAGAGGGTCAGATGAGTCTTCCTGCTCTGTGCACTAGTTTACCCACCCAAGAAGAGAAAAAAAAGCCATCCTGAATTAGATTGTACATATCATCAAGGGAATCTGCACAGATGTGAAGTAAAACTGCCCCAAATGCCCTCAAATATGGGGCTTTACGCTGTGAGCTCCCAAGAGGAGTTGAGAACTTGAAGTAGCATGTGAAGATTTCAGGTGAAAAGGGAGATACTTTAACAACACTTCTTCCTGAAGGGTGCCATGCACCACACCTGAGCATTTCTGTAGTCTGTTGATTTTCCTCTCAAAGAGCACAGGATGAGTCTGGCTTTGGCAGCTGAGCACCTTCCCAAGCTACCCCCAGACTGGCACACACATGACCTTCGGCTTGTTCTCGGTGAGCAGCACATCACAACGGACCAGCAATCTATTGTCAGCCCCTTACATGGGTTAGTAGCAGCCAGGCATTTTAGATCTCCCTGAGACTGAAATACAGATGGTACTGTCTGTACCTGTGGCTTCATCTTTGTGATCATTAATTAACGAATAGGCCACAAGCCAGCTAAGAGAAAAGTTACTCCACTACCTTTCAGACTTTTTTTGTGGAGCCAGGTAATTCCCTGACAGGGGGTTGTGTAAGACTTTTTTCATATATTCTTTCTGTCTAAAAAATTTAAATGTTTTCATTGGGGCTGTGCACATTCACTTCAGCCTATGATCTCCATGTCTCTGTGGTTATAAAAAGGATAGATCTGGGCAAGGAACATCAGATAAACAGTATTTTTTTCAGTAAAATGACTCCACTAGCAGAAAACATGGGTTTCGGTTTGCCATGGCATAATTTAGACTAAAAACTAAAGGAAAGTGCCCAAACACCAGAAGACCTTTGTCTTAGAGACATGTTCAGTTGAAGAGAAAGACCCACAGAATTCAGCAGCTCCTATGTAGAAGCCCATCCTACTACCAGGTTTAGCAGCTGATAACCCATTTGATCCTCACAATATCCCAACATCCAAATGGGAAATTATTTCAGCACATCTGGAGATCATCCTCTTTGCAATATGCCTAGAAGTTACCTACATGTAGCAGGCTTCCAGTCCAAGCCCTCCACCAGCCCCACAATTCCCTCCAAGCAATTCCAGGCTTCTGCAAAGATCCTTCAGGGATTGCTAGAAGGAATCCTACTTGGTCCCAACTAAGCATTGCATTGAAGAGGTAAATGTGGTGATGTGGAGCCTTTTTTTGAGGATGTTGAGATGCTGTGTAGACAGAGGAAGGAGCACTCACCAGGACCGCAGACCATCACACCTCTCTATCAGGTTAGACATGCCCTCAACCTTGCTGCAGCTCATCGTACTGCTCTGCTATTCTCCCTCTCCTTGTCTTAACTACTGACCATGGTAATACTCCTGGGCAGTAGTTTTGTCTGCTGGCTTACCTATGGTAGGACCTCTTGGAGAATGGGGCCACAGTCCCTTGTGTGCTGATGGCGTTATGTCTGTTCTCTTGATTACAGTCTAGCGGTGCTGTGTGATGTTGCAGTCACCCAGAGCAATGCTTTTACAGCTGAAGATGGCTGGATCCATCCAGCTCATGTGTTGGGTAGAGGTGGCCTATTTTTTCCTCACTTCTCATGAGCGGATGAACAGCTTCCAGATCTGAACTGGCTGAGGACAGCACGGAGCTCAGCTAGAGCCCGACCCTGACTGCCTCTCACCTCCTCCCTCCTAAGGCTTCGTCCACTTGGGCATGGATGACCATGAGTGCTTTCTCTTGCTGCTGGGGAGTATGGGACTTCAATGAAAGTAGGAAATATGTACAGATTGTTTGTTAACAAGCCACCTGCATCCACAGGTTGCTGGAAACAGGTCAAAGGGTGAGTGGGAGCAGCAACTGGGCTGGCGGCCAAGCTGAGTCATTGTTTACCATGATGTTCCTGCTGCTATAAATTGCTGCCAGCAGTGTTTCACCAGGCTCGGCTCCAGCAGAGCAAGAAGGAGAGGGTTTTTACCTGTACCTAGCTCCCCATCAGGTGTAGGCATGTGAGAAGCAGAAGAGAAGCAGGCAGGAGAAGGCAGTGTCAGGCATCCCAGACGCAGGGCCAGCATGGCATCTCTGCTGGACAACCTAGCCAGACCTTCTGCTGTCGTTCTGCAGCTGTCTGTGGTGCTTGGTGTAATCTTCGTGCTGCTGAAGGTGGCCCAGTTCTATCGGGAGAGGAAGAAACTCATCAAAGCTCTGGAGGCATTCCCTGGTCCCCCGAAACACTGGCTCTATGGCCACAATCACCTGGTAAGGAGAGGGAGCGGGGCACATTCAGGGCAAGTTTGTCCCAGCAGCTGTGCAAGCTATCAGTCAGGATGAGAGGATGCACTGGGTGGGGTGTGCATGTCTCCTGCTCATCTCCCTTCCTATGGGAGAGGACCTCTGCAGAGGGAGCACCAAGACTTCTTCAGGGCAGAAATGATGCACATCTCTTATCTATCTGCCTGGATAAGAGATGTGCAGCATCTGGAGAAAAACAGCCTCATCGGTTTTGATCATATACTTAAACATGGAATTAGGTGATTTCTGAGACTTTCATCAAGTTATTTAAACATGAGCAACCATAAAATGTCTCTCCTGCACTAGAACTTCTACCAGGAAGTCTTTTCCCCTATAGCCACTTAAGACACGACCACAAAAGCAGGGCATTTTATTGCAGCCATTTTCATCCTTCCATAGTGAAGATACTTTTGCTTTCACGTTGCATGCCCACTTTGCACTGCTGAACATAGAGAGTGGGGGTGCAACAGCCTTGGTCCTGCCGGGCTGTTCACTGCGCATCCTGGCATTGCCCATGCCAGCTGTAGCTCCCAAGTGTGGCACCAAGCTGCTCTGAGCCCAGGCTGCCCTAACACAGCTTGACTGCAGCCGGGACTCCCCACAGAGCTGCCTTGGGCTGCAGGGACGTGGCAGCTCAGGCGGCTTTGCTACCTGTGCACGCTCCCTTTGCCATGCCCAGCATCTCCTCCACCTGCAGCATGGAAACCCCTGCTCTGGCAAGTTTGCCCACTCTGTCTAAATTTCCCAGGAAAGGATGTGTGGTATCCGCTTTCCCTAAGAGGGCAAGTTCAGCCTTTGCTCTCCCCAGTACACCCTTTTTTTTCTGACTGAAATCAGTCCCTGCTTAACTGTCATTGCAGCTAAATGCTGAAAAAATGTTAGATCAGCTGGTGTCATGGGCAGAAGAATACCCCTATGCCTTTCCCAGATGGTTTGGACCAGTCCTGCCTTCTCTAGTAATCCACCACCCTGAATATGCCAAAAGCCTACTTGGCCAAACAGGTAAGTGTCTACATCTGGTTTTGGGAAGTCATGTCCCTGACACTTCCCTACCGAGAAAATCATGGGAAACTTGCCTGGAGTCATCCCCTCTGCCAGCTTCCTTCACAGTATTGCAATTCCTTTTTTGCTCCCCCTCACAAGCTCCCAGCTTGCTCCAGGTTTCACGGAGCAGTTTGTACTCTTGTGCAAAACAGTGACCAGGTGCCTGTTCCTCCCAGGTCACCATCTCCATTATCGCTGATCTTACTGTCTTCTATGGCACCTACCACCTGTGTTTCTCAGTAAATCCAGTAATATGAGTGAGCTAGCAGGGCAATAGCTCTCAAAAGACATCTTAAGTCTTCTCCTCTGCTCCTTTCTATGGAGCATGATGCCTGTGAGTCGTACATGACAGGGAATCTCCAGTAACTCCCATCCATGTTTCTCAGCTTTGAGATTTGCCATGGCCATATCTTTTCCACACACATTTTTCATTATACCTTTATCTGGTTTTCTCAGTTCCAATGAGGACATATTTGTGGGATACCACTTCTAAACTCTAGCTCTAGTGGTAGGGTATTTTACGTATCAAAAGGAGATCAATTCTACTTTGTGATTTGGAGGACAAAGTCTAATGTAGATTTATCCTGAATTTTCTTTTTTGTTATGCTGAATTCATGAGTCATTCATACTGTTTTGGTACCTTTTTTTTTTTTACAGATCGCAAGCCCAATGTACCCTACAAATTCTTAGTTCCCTGGATTGGTAAGTCATTCTCTTCCATTAACCCTTTCAGCCATACTGCCCATTTCAGTGGCTTCTCTCTTGTCTTCCTTTATTTTGCTTTCTTCCATTCTAAAACCACAACCCACAAATGAGAGGGCTGGTTTGAGTGTGACCACTAGGACTGGTGGTGCCCACCTAGTCGTGGAGCACATCAGGTGGCTTTGCCTTGAATCACACACCCTGGCCTTCACAAAGCAACCTGCAGTTTGTGCAGGGACTGAACGTTACTGTGGGTAACTGGGGTGAGGCACACTGAGCACAGGAGGGTTCATGGCCTGCACACAGCTCTGAGGTAGTCCTCCAGGGTCCTGCTAACAAATGTCAGCGTGTGCTGCAAAAGACATTCAAGTATTTCATTTAGAGCAGAAAAAAATACCCAAGAGAGCAAGTCCTGTGCCTCTGCCATCATGGGTTTGGTTTCAGGATAGATCAGGTGTGCACAGCTGGATGCAGTGAAGGACACGTGGGCATGCTCCTCCTCCATCCAAAGAGCCCTGCTGTGAACAGCCTCAGAGGGGCTGGAGAAAAGGCTGCACCACCAACTCTTCCCTCTCCCGGCCCCTGTACATTGGCCTGTGCTTGGCCAAGAGCAGTAGTAAGGCTGCCAGAGCCGTGATCAGAGTCTGGAGGAGCTGACTGCACCTTTGCTGTTTGTGTATCCAGGGCAGGGACTGTTGATCTTGGATGGAACCAAATGGTTCCAGCATCGGAAGCTGCTCACCCCAGCTTTTCATTATGATGTGCTGAAATCTTACGTGGCCCTGATGTCAGACTCTGTTAAAGTGATGCTGGTAAGAATCACCACTCTTGTTACTTCTACCTTTCAGCTGTGCACCAGCAAAAGTAATCAGGTCTGGGAATGACTGAGGGAAAGAGACTGGACTTAGATGGTTCCTGAAGTTTGATTGGACCTTTGGGGTTATTTTAAAGTTCTGATATTGCTCCCCTCACTTTCCTCTGGCCATTCCACTTACTCTCTCTTTCCTCTGCTTTCCAAGAAAATCAGCTACTGCTAGAATATTCTTTCTAGCCCACTAATGGTAAACCTGGAAAAAGAAGTGCACAGAAGAGTTTGATTAGATTCACAGAATACATAGTGAACTAGGGCCTCTGCCTGCAGAAAAGAAAGGACATAGTCGCATGGATCTGGGAAGAGGGACAGGAAAATATGACCTGATTGTAGATGGTAGTCTGTCCCTCCTTACCCCTGTCTCCACCACTAGGATAAATGGGGAAAGAACACAGAGACGAAATCAGTGGAGCTCTTTCAAGACGTCAGCTTGATGACACTAGACAGCATCATGAAATGTGCCTTCAGTTATAACGCCAACTGTCAGACTCAGAGGTCGGTGCCCAAATGTTCAAGTTCTGAGAAAGCAAGTGCTTCCGTTTCCCCACTCCTGTTGCTAAGACCAGCCTTAACCTTGGTCTCCTTACAGCAACTCAGACTATTACATCAGAGCTGTTTATGACCTGAGCTACCTCGTGAGCAACAGAATCCAGACTTTTTCTTACAAGGATATCTTCTATGACCTGACTCACAAAGGCCGTGAGTTTCAGGACGCTTGCAAGCTGGCCCATACCCACACAGGTATTTCTCCCCTTTCTCCCCAGCCCACTTGCACCTGGAGCGGCTCCGTGCGGGGCTGCAGCATGTGCTGGCCAGGGGGTTACACATCAAACTGAGTCAGAGCTGCTGACCAAGCAGAGAAGTACATGAGGTCTCTGGAGGAGCAAGACACATCTAACTGATCGTTCTTCTATGCAGATAAGGTAATAAAAGAAAGAAAGATGTTGCTGTCCAATGAGAAGGAACTTGACAAGATCCAGAAGAAGAGACATCTGGATTTTCTGGATATTCTTCTTTGTACCAAGGTGAACGTTTGAAATAATTGTTTCAAATGCTAAGGAACATACCCAGGTGGCACCGAGGATGCATCAGCAGGGAGCTCACCGCCCCTGGCTGGAGTTGCTGGCAACAGCTTCCCCACTCCAGGTTTCCTCGCTGAGGAAAGGTGGACTGACAGGGAAAGAAATGCAAATGTGTGAGGTGCAGTGACTGAGCATAAATAGCTCGGGCAGACTTTCATCTCCCCTGTTCATTTTCATTGAGCACATTAGTAGTTAAAATAAGTGAGCTGTCAGAAACCAGAGAAGAATGAGATCATTGGAAAGATTGCAAGGTGGCCACTGCGGCTGTAGTCCTCTCAAGAGATTTTGTTTCTTACCTTCTGTAGTTTTACCTTCACAGGACGGCATTTGGTGTTCAGGAAGGAGATACACGCTGGCTCACTCTGGCTTTCTGGAGCCACCACTTTCTTTTGTGTCTCAATCTGAAACAAAAGTCATTCAACTACTGAAAAAACTAACAGGGGCCCTGGGTAGAATAGGATGTCCTGAAGGGCTGGGACCTGACATCCCACCAAAGCCCAGCTCTGTAGCTCTGTTGACTGCGAAGTCAGCAACAAGCAGGTCTGACTGTTCTCACGTGTATCAGATATATTTTCTGCCAGCTTACTTCCTGTTGTACAGGGACATATAAGAGACACCAAACTGGTCCTTTCTTCATCATCTCCCAGGGTTATTTTTACAGCCAAAAAAACCCAAGTCCAGTCTATGTGTGCTTAAGAATGATATTAAGAATTGCATCCTCTCTGTTAGGACGCAAATGGAGTTGGGCTATCTGATGAGGACCTGCGTGCTGAGGTGGACACGTTCATGTTTGCGGGACATGATACCACAGCCAGTGGGATCTCCTGGCTCTTCTACTGCCTGTCATTACATCCAGAGCACCAGCAGCGGTGCAGGGAGGAGATCCAGGGGATCTTGGGAGACCGAGATACCGTTGAGTGGTGAGCTAGGACTTCTTATTCCTTTACTTTGAACTCTTTTCATTTATCCTTTAAGGTCTTTGACACGGTCCTCCACAACATCCTTCTCTATAAACTGAAGAGATATGAATTTGCTGGGTGGACTGTTTGCTGGGTGGACGAGGAGTTGGTTGGATGGTCACAGCCAGAGAGCAGTGGTCAACAGATCAATGTCCAAATGGAGACTGGTGACAAGTGGTGTCCCTCAAGGGTCTGTACTGGGACCAATACTGTTTAATATCTTCATAAATGACATAGACAGTGGGATCAAGTGCACCCTCAGCAAGTTTGCAGTTGACACCAAGCTGAGTGGTGTAGTCAACACGCTGGAGGGATGGGATGCCATCCAGAAGGACCCGGACAAGCTCAAGAAGTAGGCCCATGCAAACCTCATGAGGTTCAGCAAGGCCAAATGCAAGGTCCTTCACCTGGGTTGGGGCAATCCCTGGTATCAATACAGGCTGGGGAATGAAAAAATTGAGGGCAGCCCTGCTGAGAAAGACTTGGGGGTACTGGTAGATGAAAAGCTGGACAGGAGCTGGCAATGTGCGCTTGCAGCCCAGAAGGCCAACCATATTGTGGGCTGCATCAAAAGAAGCGTGGCCAGCAGGTCAGATGAGGTGATTCTGCCCCTCTGCTCTGTTCTGCTGAGACCCCACCTGGAGTACTGCAACCAGCTCGGGAGCCCTCGGCACAGGAAAGATGTGGACTTGTTGGAGCGGGTCCAGATGAAGGCATATAAATATCAGAGGGGTGGAACACCTCTTCTATGAGGAATGGCTGAGAGAGTTGGGATTGTTCAGCCTGGAGAAGAGAAGGGTCCAGGGAGACCTTACTGTGGCCTTTCGATACTTAAAGGGTGCTTACAAGAAAGACAAAGACAGACTTTTTAGCAGGGCCTGTTGTGATAGGACAAGGGAGAATGGCTTTAAAGTGAAAGAAGGTAGATTTAGACTAGGTATAAGGAAGAAATGTTTTACGATGAGGGTGGTGAAACACTGGCACAGGTTGCCCAGTGAGGTGGTTGATGCCCCATCCCTGGAAACATTCAAGGTCAGGTCAGACGGGGCTCTGAGCAACCTGATGTAGTTGAAGATGTCCCTGCTCACTGCAGGGGGTTGGACTGGATGACCTTTAAGTGTCCCTTCCAACCCAAAACATTCTATGATTCTACGATCATGAGAAGGAAACTTCATCCAGCTTATACTGCACCTGCACTGGGGCATTCTGCTTTTCATGTAGCAATGCTGGCAGCAAAGAGAGGACTAGAAGGAGAAACCCCAGCAGGAGACAGAAGACGTGCAAGTCCAGCCCACCCAGTATGCCACACAGGCCGTGGCTGCGGGTGTCCCCATTGCTGTCACTCAAACACAGCCTGACCCCCAGCTTTGCTTTCAGGGAGGACCTTGGGAAGATGACTTACACCACGATGTGCATCAAAGAGAGCTTGCGCCTATTTCCACCAGTTCCTTCTGTGTCCCGAAAGCTCTCTAAACCTGTCACATTTCCCGATGGACGCAGCTTGCCAGCAGGTCTGTTGAGTTCATTCATCCTTCATGCTTCTGTCCATGACAAGTGGGTCATCCTTGCTAGACTGCTGCGTGGAGAGGCTGTAGGGGCTTCCAGCCTCTTTTCTCTCTCCAAGGGCTGTACAGGGCCACCACAGCTCACTGTCACAGTGAGCATTGAAGGGTGGATGGAGAATGTCCAAGGACATGCTCCAAGGCAGTGAGGTGTTCACAGAGCTCAAAGGGGACTTGCAGAGTGTTTCTCCTGACCATGAGTAAAAGTTCATCCACTGTTACCAAAATGGGGCCCTGCTTTGAGACCACTGTTTCTTCCATGTGAGGTTTCAGGAGATGACATCCCTGGACAGGCTGGGCATCCTCACTGCCCAGATGCCCTGCAACAGCCCCTGCAGAACCAGGGAGAGAGGACATCCCACCTCTCCTGGGTGGGTATCGCTTCACTCTGAGGTGTCTCAAGCTTTTTCTCACTTTTCTTTTACAGGCTGCCAGGTTGCAGTGAACATATTTGCAATTCATAGGAACCGGGATGTGTGGGAGGACCCTGAGGTATCTCACCTTTATAACAAGAAGGGGAAGATGATCTCTGAGCCCAGACATTCAGCCCCCTTGAACAAGGCAGCCTGTGCCTCCCTGCCATGGATTTTTTTCCCTTTTATTCCAACAGTCCATATCTAAATGCAAAGTTCAACGAAGTTACCAAATACCGCTAAGCCTTTGAACATGACAAAGTGCTGGGAAAGGGTGTTGAAGAGTCTATCTTCATGCACGGTGACACAGAGATACTCAGACTGCTTTCAGCTGCCCTGGATAGACTTAGGTCCCAGCGTAGATTTAGGTCCAGTCAGGGTGTGATTCGAAGCTGATATCATGGGGGCTTCAAGGAAGAAATAGTTGGGAAACTTGAAGGAGGGTACACAGCTGCCTTTCTCCAGTGGCTGTCTGGAGAGCCAGGATCAGGCATCTCTGTACCAGAAAGAGTCTGACTTGATCATTGCTATCATGGATGAGAAAACACCTGCAGGCATCTTGGGTGCTGTAGTGGGTGATCTGGTTATCACCAAGAGGGTATCTCCACACAGCCACCAGCTCCCTCTTCTCACCCACTGGCTTTGCAGAGACATGCCTGTCAGCTGCAGCTCCCCCAGGAACAGCAGAGGCCACGTCCAGCCCTACCTTGTGGATCGGGGAAGAACCTGGTGCTGCTCATATCAGACCAACCATTGACCAAATGGCTTTTCTTGCTCCCACAGATTTATGACCCCCTGAGGTTTTCTCCAGAGAACTCAGCACAGAGGCACTCCCATGCTTTCCTGCCTTTCTCCGCTGGATCCAGGTGGGAGATCCTTCATTCCTCTCCTCCCCCACAGGCTGCCTTGCATGGCAGACCTGGCTCAGAGCCAAGCTCCTGAAGCTAATCTTCCCTCAATGCCTATGAGCCAGCTTGGCTTGGTCAGCCAAGCAAGCTTTCCATAGCAGGATCCCCACCACGCTCTGTCAGCTCCACAGCATTTCCCACACCCCAAGCTCTGTCTGTGGTCACTGTAGGGTTTCACACACTTTTCTTGGGGATCTGCAGAGATGTTTACGTTTTCTGTTGCCTGCATTGGAAACACAGGCTCCCTTGTTTAGGGGTGAGTACCCAGTGCACCTCAAAGCCAAGGTGGGTCCAACTGTCTTTGGTTCATGTGTTGTATCAATAGACAGATGCAGGATACTGAGGTCTCAGTAACTTCCAAGAGGAGATACTCCACACAGAGCCAAAAACAACCTTTCTGAGGTGTCTGGGTTTTTGACTGGATCCATGCAGCACTTTATAGTGAAGTAAACCCCAGTTCTCTCAATCTCATATCTTTTTTTAATGCTTATTAACAAAAACCAGCAATATCTCACTGCAGAGCTGGGTGCATTTTGGTGTGGCATCAGGGGATTCCTAGATAAGCTGTGGCATCATCCTCGCAGCAGCTGGAGGTCCCCCAGCTCATGCATGGGCTGAGCCCAGCTCTAGGGCAGGCAGGGATGAAGGCAGTAATCGGAGCATTTGTCATCCTCTCCCCAGGAACTGCATCGGGCAGCAGTTTGCCATGAATGAGATTAAGGTGGCGCTGGCCTTGACCTTGCTCCGCTTTCAGCTCTACCCTGACCCATCCAAGCCTCCCACACTGATACCACAGATCATCCTCAGGTCCAGGAATGGGATCCACCTGCATTTGAAGAAGATTCACTGATGCTGTGGGGTACCACGGCAAGGGGCAAGGGCTTTCCCAAGGATCACCCTTCACCCAGAGATTTGAGGGGAACACCACCCTGGCCACCTCAGACTTCTCCCACACTAACCCCCGGCCAATGATGTCCAGGGGGGCACGCTGACGCCCGTCACACACACCAAACCCAGCAGGTCCAGGTCTCCTCCTGCCACAGAGAACGGCACTGCCAAGGGGGTCTCACAGCACGGCTGTGGCTCAGCTGTCACCTCCGCAGGCATCCTCCGTGTCCTGCTCATCTCCTCATCTCCAAGCTGCCCTCACATGCTGCCTGGTGGGACTTCTGTCACCCACCTGTGTATTCGCACCATTGCCAGCTCCCCGCTTGGGCACGGCAGTGAGCATCGCCAGTATGGTTTGCACAGATGTCTAAAGCCCGGGTACTGCCTAAGCACGACATCCCTCCCCTGCCTCCAGCCTGGGTGTGCTGCTCCTCCCTGCCACCACGCTGCACCCCCACACCACCCTCCCAATTATCCCCGAGTCCGCTCTGGGGCTGGCCTGTGCCCAACATTACAGAGACAAAGGCCAGCAGGCTTTTCTGCCCCAGTGCTGAACTTCCTTGAGCTGAGGGTGCTCAGGAGCCAGTGCAGAGATGTGTCACTAGCTAACCTGGAGAAAGTACAGAGGCTGAAAACAATGTGTGGTCAGCCTAGTCTTACTCTCTGAAATAAGAATAAAGCCGTGTGATGCTGCTCCCCAAGTGTGGCTTTGGCTTCTTTTGCCTTTGGAGGGGGTCAGGGGGGTACAGGATGAGTCCCAGCAGCCTAGAGGCAAGGCTGTGCCCCAGGGTGCAGCCCTGCAAACATTCTCTCATGCCACAAGGGCTGTTTCAGTGGGTTTGTCCCCCACTGAGCCCGAGGAGCATTTCTACCCCTCCCATGCCCTTGACTCTGCCTCCAGGAGTTTCTGTGGTAAGGAAACAAGATCTGGGGTCAAACAAAGGGAAAGAGAGATCACACACACACACCCCACACACATGCCGGTGGCAAGAAGAAAATCAGCTTGCAAAAAAGAAAAAGTCCCGAGAGGGAGCACAAAGTCTTTTCCTGCACAGGCTGAGAACTGACCGCTCGGTACATGAGTGAGCTGCCCCAGCAGTGCAGATGGGCGCGGGGCCGGGCTGGTTTTGGAGGTGCAGGGACCCACTGCAGGCCCTCACCCCAGCACTGACCATAGGTGGGCTCCCAGGCCAAGGGGGACCATCTGGGTGAGCTGCAGGTCCCGGGTGGGAAACGCATCACTAGGTGGCAGTGGGAGACCCAGAAAAACCCAAGCTCTCCCTGGTCCCTGGCAAAACCCCCTGGGCTTTGCAGGGAGCATGGCCAGGCCCAGCAGGGCAGGTGATGGGCCCCATCCCTGGGGGTACCCCCACCCCCATCCCCACCCTCAGCCATGCAGGGCGGCGGAGCAGGCCCTGCTCCGTCACAGTCCCCAGCACGATGGTGATATTACCCGAGGGAAAGCTTGTCACCACGAGTGCCTGGGCACTCAGCAGGCATCAGGTGAAACTGAGGCACGGAGGGCTGCACACGTGCCATGCCACAGCGAGAGACAAGGCTGTTTGTCCAGCTTTCACTCACAGCGATATAGCATCACCAGCATCACCACAGGCACTAACTGAGCCGAACCATGGCCATCTGTCTGCGCAGCTTACCTCTGCTGGGTCCTCTGCCAGACCAGGACAGCCAAATCTGAGCATCTCCTCCTCTGAACAAACCCTTGCAGCCCCCTGCTCCTCATCTCCACCGCCTGCTGCATCCTCAGTCTGACAAACGATACTCCCCTAGGGCTGGGTCTGGACCTTTGTTTTGGCTGTCTCAGCACCTAGCGGGACAGGGATGCTGTGAATTACCGGCAAGGTGCAGCTTGTATTTATTTGCAAGGCAGCTGGAGACTGAGTTCCTCTTCTCCCAGCCCTCTCCTCCTCTCCCCCAGGAAGGGACTAGACGCAGGTTGTGCAGGTGCCACCACCCCGGCACCCCTGGCTGGTCTCAAAGGTCAGACTCCAGCTCTTCTGCTCCCCAGCTCCAGCACAGCGAAGCCATTGGAGGGCAGCAGTTTGACACAGCTTTTCATTACTGTCCCTATTTGTCAGACATTTCACCCACCCATCCAGGAACAAGCAAGCCCACCTTACAGCTCTGCTCATGCACTCTCCAGCTTGTGGTCCAAGCAACAAACCCAGGGAGCACTTGGCCACAAAGCCCCAGCCCAGTCTCCTTGGTGGTGGTGGGTTGCAAAGGAAACTAGGTGGCACCTGAAGATGTTCCTGCATCATCTTCTGGTTTGGGCATGGGTGGATAAGGCCAGAGCAGAAGTTAGATCTGATGAGGACCTACAGCTGCTGCCCATCTCTGGGTCTGTACAGCAACCTGCTTGGCCTCCCAACCCTGTGTTTTGAGGCCATCACCTTATGCACTGCCAAGACTGAGGCTGCTCGTTTGGTTTCCAAGAGTCGTCCTGACTCTAACAAACAGCCAAACCCCAACCATTTCCAGCAGGGACCTTACCCAGGGAAACTGCTCTGGGAAATCTGCTCAGGAAAGAGAGGAGAAACTACTGCTATTTTTTATGCAAAAAAATGGATTGTTATTCCAGGAAGTTCTGACAATAATTGAGGTAACCTGAGATACAAACACTTTAAAGTCCCTCCCTGTTAAAAATCATGCTTAACCCAGGTTTGCTGTTTGAAGGACCAAAGCTTTTGAGGGAGGATTCTCTCAGCACAAATGCATCACGGAGCCATAACGCAGTGGCCACCAGGAGAAGATTCTTCTACTTTTCAGCTTATCCAAGTCTAACCAGGCAATCCAAACATCCCCCCACCTTCAAATGCTGGCAGTTTCTGGACAGCAGCATGTACAAGATAACCTCCTCCACCAAGCCACCGCTAAACGGCTTCGAGAACAGCAAAAAGCAGCACGAGGAGCCGAGCAGCACCCGGTGACACAGATCTAATCACCCAAGCATTTGCCCCAAATGTCTCTCTGCCAGGCAGTGACATTTCTGCGCTGTCTCGGCTCTCTCCCTCCATCACCATGGTTACAGCAGCCGCCAATCCACGGGCGAGTCCTTCCTGGGTACCACCAAACCCTCTGGGAGATGCTACGAGACCCAGCCTCTTTGGCAGGGAGACACTTCGGGGACCCCGGGACAGCCCATAGCACCAAAAATTCCCCTTTTTCTTCTTTTTGTCCTCCTTTTTATTTTCTCTTTTTTTTTTTTTTCCCTCTTCTTTTTTTGAAGCACAAACAATGGAGCTAAAAGGTTGGGTATCAGGCCGATAATCATGAATGACGTGTCATTATTACACACCACACATTCATTATCTCCCACTCCAGCCATGTCACAGGCGGCTGGAGGAGGGCAGATAACGGGGTGCCTTCATGCAGATGGCTTATTATCAGGATGTTCCAGGAGGGGCTTTAAGACAGTTAGTGATGCTGTTTGCCAGTTAAAGATTAGAGACCCCAGAGAATAATTAACAATCCCAAAACCCGGTTTTTCTGCTGGATTCTTCTGCTTTCTCCCCCCTCCCCCATCCTCTTTAATCTATTCACTCTAGCAGGTGTAATAAAGTGATAAGGACAGGCTCCGGGGATGTTTGTTTGGCTACTACGGGTGTATAAACCAACAATGGACGGTATTTTACTTCTGGCTTTCAGTGGCTTGAATTGAGACCAAAAACTTCGCAGATCCCTTGCCCACACACAGCCACCCCTACACACCACGCTTCCAGCTCCCACCTGGGTGGCTGGGCTCCTTCCCCAGCCTGAAGGACCACAACAGTGGGATGGGCTCCCTTTTTTCTGAAGGTCCAAATCACATCACTTGGGTATCAAGGTGCCCAATGCCAGGACATAAACCCCAGGCTACACTGCTTGGGCTAGAGCTAGAGCTGGTGGTCCTTCCAGCAGAGGTTTACCTGCACACAGCAAGTCTTTAATTAAACCACTTTGGAATTATTTATGTGGTAGGTGTCCACCTGCCTAAGCGGCTCCAGGGCTGTGGTCACAGAACAGGAACAGCTTAAAGGTCTTTTCCAACCTAAATGATTCTATGATTCTATGATCTTAAACCTCCACAGCTAAAGAGCCTCAGGAGAGATTGGGGAAGGATCAGAGAGGATGGTTCTCAGCAAGATGCTCTGTTATATGGAGGTCCAAGAGTTGAGTTACACTCTCCTAGGCCACTAGGAGAAGAAATGCTGTGATACATCTTGTAACAGGGTGGTAATGCAGAAAGACCACCCTGCATATCTTCTGCCCAAAGGGACACTATCCTGTCCACAGCAGGTCCCAAACCTGAATGTCTTCCTAAAGGCCAAGCGTCAGAGATACTGGCATTATGGAGTGAGGGGTAGGATGGGGTACCCATGGGTGTCCTTCCCCTTCATTGGTGGGCATGGGGTGACTTGTGGAGGACACAGTCAACCCCTGTGCAGCATGGAGAGAGGTGCTGGGGAAGATCTGGCCCCCAAGCAAGTTGGCTTGGGACCCTTCAGAAAGATCACCAAGGCGGTTGAAGGTGCCCATCTCCTAGGAGCTATCAGGTACAGCCCCAGCTCTGGAGGGCATCCCCCAACTCACAGGGTCAATGCGGCAGGCGTGAGCACTGGGACATCAGAAGTTGCCTTCCCGATCACGCTCATCCTGCCAGGGAGGGATGAGACAGCATTGTGCTTTAAAGAGCATCCCCGACCCTATCAGCGAGAGATGAGATATCCTAATTATGGCAGTACAGGCGAGGATCTGGGCCGTATCAGCCCGCACAGAAAGGTAAACAAGAAATATAACAATGGACCCTTAACACTCATTAGCTGTTTCAGATAATACCTCACTTTTCTCCCTTTGGGGCTTAAAATCTAATTAAGATTTTCCAACAATAAATTTCATTTATGCTTGCTTCCTTTTGTTCTTTTTAGGATCACACCAAGAAGTATCTGTGAGCTGGCTGCACAGCTCGCAGGAAGGCAGCCTGCTTTGCACAGTCAGCCTCGAGTCGTGCTTGACAGACAAGGGAAACTGAGGCAGGAAGGCGTCACGAACAGTGCGGAGGTGAGATGCCAGCAGGGAGGTAACAGACTGGCTCTTGCAAAAGATGTTTTCCTTAGGAAAGCAAACTCTGAAGGGGCACTGGCTGCAATAAGCCCAAGCACCGAGGCTCCTGGGCTAGCCCAAAACGTGCAGTGGTACAGCCCCATCCTTCTCTTTGCTTGGACTTACGACCCTGGGAGGGATCCACACAGAAAGGGATGCTGAGACCCACCGAGCCCCCAGCACACCTCCATTCCAAACCCACATCCAGGCACCGCCAGAGGAACAGCTTGGGCATTTGTCACACATTCAGGGTGCGCACCGGGCAGGGAATAGATTCCCACTGTTACTCATTATAAGGATGCCATTTCTAACTTCTTTTGCAACTAAGAGGTAAAAATTAATGGGTTCCCCTCCTCTCGCCACACCCCCAGCCCCCAGCCCGAGTGCTGACGCAGCGGGAACACGCAATGACTAATCCTCCTTAAACCCTGCTGAGCGAAGCACTAGGGAGCTTGTTTTTTTCCAAGCCCACATGACATTTGGCACCTGCAAGAGAAAAGTCAGGGGCACAGCATCCATCAGGGGCACAAGTAGGGAGGTCCAGGACCCAGCCTGGGGCTGGCTCAGCCTCCAGCTGCCCCAGAGAAGGTGGTAGAATGGAACAGCTCTGATGCGATGATGTGGATGGCAGCCATCCTGCCTCTGCACTGGAGGGCTTGACCCCTCTGGCCCTTCTGCCTGTTTTCTTCTACCCCCATGCAATTTCTCAACTGGAACGGTGATTTCTCAACACTGAGTCTTGAGGGCGTTTTCAAAACACGAGGCTTTTCAGAGGCTTTTCAGATGCTTTTCAGGGTGGGTCTGTTACTGGAAGGCTCCTAGTTTACTCTCATGTGGCTCCTAGTTTACTCCCATTCCTGATTTTTTGTGTCACCATCTGCTAGGGACATCGACAGAGTCACCCGTGGGAAGTGAGAGAGTGGCTCATGGCAAGCAGTGGCACCAGCTCCAGCTCCCTGCTCCATCCTGGAGGGCTCCCGGCGGTGGGAAGTGGTCTATTTTGGGCTGAGATCCCCACCAGGACTGTAGCATCTTTGTTTTAGGGAATACTTATCAGGTTTTGGTGCTGTAGGAAAATGGTGTTTTGCAAGCCCCTGCCTGGGGAAGAAGCCTGCTGCCTGCGCCGTGCTGGGCAGCACCTCCTCCAGGACAAGCTGCCCAAACTGCCCCAAGGCTGGGAGCGCTGAGATACCAGAAAGTCCTTTGGGTGATTTAACAAAACAGCCCTCTTTGCTGTCCTATGGGCAAACAATTCTCTTTATTGCTCACAGGGAAGATATATACAGGGGAGAAGGTTTGTTCTGATGTTAAAATGCATGGTGTCAGTTGTAAAAAGGAAGGGAAAACAGGGAGAAGAGAGAGGATTTTCCATCAGCAGCTCCCCAGAGGGCAGCTGGGGGTGTGGGGAGGTCCCAGGCACCCAGTGTGGACCCCTCCACGCCTGGGGCAGGTCAGCACCCCCCTGGGATGGGAGACATCAGCCTCCCCAACCAGGTAGGGTGACCACCAGGCAGGAGAGGTGGCATCTCCAGACCTCTCCCGGGAACCAGCGTGGGCGCCACTAGTGGGTGGTGTGTGTCCCGCTAGTGGGAAGGGAAAAGATCAGGAGATGGTGGTGCTGTGGAGAGGTCAGGCAGCTGCTGCACCCGGGGGATGCCAGTGCAGAGGATCCCTGCGAAAATGCCCATCGCAACAGCGGGAAGCAAAGTGAGAGGTGGAAAGAGGGCAGCCAGCTGGGGTGCCTGCTACATGGCAGTGGTGATCACCCTCTCCTCCGGCTCCAGGGTGTTCTCGTAAGCGTGCTGGCTCTCTTTGGACCTGCATTGGGAGGGAGAAGCACAGCGCTGAGCTCGCCCCCAGCAAGACCAGCCTCCCCAAAGCCACCACCGGAGCCCTGACCTTGCTGGTGCCAGCCATGCATCGAGCAAGGGGTGAGGTGGGGAGGGTGGGAGGGGTCCCGCTGCCAGGAGGGAAAGCCAAGCACAGCGTGGGAATTGCTCTAATTCCTAGCAAGGGCTGTTTTGATAGTCAATATCTGCTGACCTATGGCCACTTTTGGTGGTTTTCTCTGTTTGAAAGTTGTGATGTAGTATAAGAAAAATGTGGTGTGGCAGGTTGCAAGGTGGTGAACAGACCATGGGGCTCAGCTGCAGGGATGAGGAAAGACTAGGGAGGAGGGGGTACTCCCTCACCACTCTCTTAGTCCCTGGAGTGGATAACAGCCCCAAAACCAGGTGCATGGGACATGTGAGACCCCAAGTGGGAGAGACTGCAGCACTGCAAGTCTGAACTGTCCCCGGGGGATGGAACAGAGCCTGGGAGCCATGTGGAGGAGGTCTAAGCAAGTCTTTCACCTGAAGTCGGCTGCAGCAGTTAGGTATTTCCCTTCGTGACCATTGGACATGACAGCCTCCTGCTTGTCCTCGACACTCACCACCGTCTCGACATTTTCCCTGGAGAGGGAGACAAGAGCAGCTGAGACAGAGAGACAGAGGGGCTGTGCCAGGGAGCAGCTTGCAATGGTGATGGCAGAGAGGAAGGGACTGCTCCGACACTACAGAGACAATAAGGAACCTGGATGTGTAATCCTGGCCTCAAACACCCAGCACAACCCCCTTCCCAGCAAGACATGGGTAACGACAGATGCCCTCATGGCAGGTTTGCAGGGGTCATGCCCAGCTGCTGAGTGCCAACCCATGTCTCTGGAGTTAGTACTCCCAGTGCCAGCCTGGCAGGTAGCAAGACTCATTTGTCAATACATGGGATTGTTTTCTCCTGCTAACTGGTTTTTCCAGTCTTCTTCTGTGTAATCTGTTGCAAAATATTCCCTATGGGTCCCAACTGACAGACAGAAATGCCGAGGCTCTGCCAGTGCTGCAGCCCTGGCACAGGAGGGGTGTACATCCGCACACATGTGCAAAGAAGAGCTGTTTGCTTTCAGATGTGAGTCTGGATCACTCGAAGAAGGAACCACAGCACAGGGATCAGGTCTTCGACCTTAGCTGGAGCCCAAAAGCTCAGCTCTGGAGTAAGCCATGCCCCAAACAGCACCAGGGGGGTTTAGCTGTGGAGGGTGGGCACAGGTCCACCCAGTGTGCACATCCCTGCCTTCTCCAGCACTTGCCCAAGGGCAATTTCAGAGGCTTTTCCGAGGAGCAGACTGGCATAAACAGGCAGTGGCTTGAGCTGATAGCTGCTGTCACAGTGACAGTGCAGAGCTGGCAGTGTGCCAGGCTGCCGAGCCTCGCTGCCCACTCTTCTGAAGAGAGGCCAGATTAATTAAAACAAGCCACCGTCCCCCCCTCTCAAGCCCTCCTCAGCATCCTCTGCCTCCAGGCTGGGAAGAGGCAGCCCAGCCACAGGCAGAGGTAGGAAACACCATCCCTGCCTCCCACTCCATGGGCTGTGAGCTCCTCCAGCCTGAGGACAAAGGTTCCTCTTTGAGAAACAAAGACTGCAGTTGCAGATCAGACCATATAAATATATATATCTCTCTCTTTACATTGCATTATGCGTTGGCCCTAAATGCATCCCAAAGGGCCCCCTGTAAATGCACCTAGGGCAGAAGTCAATCTGCTGAGCATCGGGATATACCCCAAGTCTCCATGTGCAGATCCAAGAAGATTCCAGCACCTTAGGGTGCAAAGCCCAAAGTGCCCATGCCACTGGAAAGAAACTGGGAACCCAGCTATAAGGCACTTTCAGTCCTCATCCCCTGTTGACTTTGGGCTCAAACTCAAGATCAAGTTACTGCAACTTAGCGAGTGGGCCTGGGGCAGCGAGCAGGAGCCTGTGGCTTTACTTGGCCAGCAATGGACCAGAGGTAATGGTTCTGCCAGAGCCTTTTCTGATGAATGAGGCCACCTGGTTTGCCTGTGCTGTGGGCTCCGGGTGGAGACAGCTGCCACGGCTCAGCTACCTCCCTCTTCTCCCAGCTCCTCTCAGTGCCTTCTGATGACATGGCTCGCTCTGCTTTGCAAACGAAGCTGTTTTGGGCTTGTTTTCCAAGGGATATAAGGCACCTGGTAACTGCACCCCCAAATTCATAGGAAACCAGGCTCAGGCCAGCCCCTCAAGACACATGCCTATGCACACCAGTCATGATGCTGCAGCTCTGCCATCCCCAACGCAGCGCTTTCTCACTGCAGCACCTGGACAGTGCAAGCTTGAACCTGGCAATAAGTAACAGGGAGCAGAGACCAGGACAGGGAGAAGAGAACAGGGAGATCAGCACAGGGAGTCTTTGCTCTCTCTGCCTGGGTCCTGGCACAGTGATCACAGTGTTCCCAGTCCTGGCACGGGGATGGAGGCAGCTGGAAGTGACCCATGCAGAGGCAGCTAAGCCCAACCCAAAGCAACCCGTGGGGCTCCCACACTTACACTTTCTCCTTACACCAGAGCCTATTAACCACAAAAGCGATGGCCACCAAGACTAGAAACACAACTACTGCGATGACACCCTGTGACCATGGCTGGAGATTGCCCCGGGCTGCAGAAAAAAAAGAGGACACGTTAGAAATACACCTTCAGGCTTTATCTGCCAAACTTCTGTCCAACTTTAGCAACGTCCAGCCAAGAGCTGGGTCCTGCAAACCCAAGCAGAGCATGTTGCTGTTAATTCAGGCAGATTCACCTGGGTGACAGCAATGAAATAAAGTGCAAATAATGGCAGTTTCACTGGCTTTTGCATGTGGACCATGTTGCCTTGCAGCTTTGGTACCCCATACATACATACATATATGTACGCAGTGGGGCACAGATGACTCTGGGTTGGGGGGACAAAGGACTGGGGGACATGGAGGGAGGAAGGGAGAGTGTTTACCCAAAGTGACAGGGGAAATACGGCAGAGGGGTTTCAGTAAGATTTTTATTCTCCATACCTAGGTGCCACAGACATCTTTCCTGGTTTTCCAAATACTGCCCAGCAAAATAAGGACCCCCCAACAGGGATGGTGTAAAATTCAGTTGTCACTCTTATGGTTCTTGGTGTGGATTTCAGCAAAATGCACCATTCAACAAGTTTCCAGAGCAGCAAACTGATCTATGATGGGAAACTGAAGGGTGAAGTATTCAGAGCAACAGCTTTTAGCACAAAGGCCAGGCAGGGCTGGCGGGGGGCCAGGCCATAGAGGGGCAGGAGCAGGCTGCAGCATCTATGGCCCGGGATGGACTCACAGGTTCATTTTTCTCTAGCCAGACCTGAGCAGTGATCCAGCCACAGGTAGGAAGGCTGTGAGATATATTCCTGTATGTGGGAGGAACTCAAGGGCAGGGCGATGAGAAGAGGAAACCTTGTCCCAGCCCTTGCTGGGACAGCTGCTCCCTGCCTCCCACCGGCTTTTGGGTGATGGAGCACTCAGATGCAGTCAAACCCATCCTTAAGTGTTGTCACATGGACACCAAAAGGAGACCTCGCCCATGCAGACACATCCCTTTGGGATTAAATTACTATTTATTCAGGCATGGCTTTTCATCCTTGTGTTGATCAAAACACCAAGCCTTGCACATAAATGAGCTCCATCTGCACAGGCAGATGGGGCAGGTGGGGGATGCTACCTGCCAGACTTGGACCACTTGGACCCAGCCCCCACCACCAGCACCTGTGAAGCTGACCTGCCACAGGATGAGTGAATTGGTACATCAGCCTGACTAGGGAGCTTTACGCCAGCTGAACACTTCATCTGTCTCACAGGAGACAAATCCCTGCTATAAGCAGCAAATAAACTTTACTAGCAGCAATAAAGTTGGGCTGTGTGCTCCGTGTGTGCAAACTTCTCATTCACAGCTGCTGCTGCTGCTGACAGCCCTCATCTCCTTCCTTTGCTTTTGGGGAGGCAGAGTGCTTTTTGGTAAGACCCCCAGCTCCTTGAGTCTTTACTGCAAGAGGCTTCTATTAAAAAAAAAAAAAAAAAAAAAAAAAGAAAAAAACCAAGCAACCCACAAAACAAAGCTCTTTTTAACTCTTGGAAGCAAAATCAACCTAGCCAGCTGACTCACCACCTATGCCAGTCCGGAAAATGGTGGCACCCCCAGGGCAAGAGGCTGCAAGAGCAGCCCTGAACAATGTCCTTCAGTCCCCCACTTCCCTGCAGAGACACTTGCCATGTTTACTGCAAGGTCCCAGGGCCAAAACTCAAGCAGGAGGAGCTCAGATGGAAATTGCCTCTTGCATCAAGGTGTTTCAGCTGAAATCCCATTGTATTAGCAAGCTGCTGGTGGCAGTGAGGGAGAGCAGGGTTTGGTCCCCTCCTGCCCTACCTGATGGGCAAGGATGCTCACGCCCCTGCTGCCCACCACCCCCACGGGTGCACCCCAAACACACCTACCTATTGCCTCCAGGCTGAGCTTTGGCCCGCTCTGCTTCCTCCTCGCTCTGCCCTTGGCTGTTATCTCAGTCACATTTATTTATTAGTTGTGCTTTATTTTTCCTGCCGGGGTCAGGGTTTCCCGCCCAAGCCTAGGAGGGGGTGGTCAGGTCCAGCCCTCGGTGAGGTTTCTGCTGGGCTTAACGGAGTTCAAGGTCAAGCAGGGAATGAAGTCAGCAATGACTGAAATCGCCAAATGTGCATCTCATGATCTTCAAGCAAAGGAGGAGAGAAGCGGTAGGAAAACTCCTCCAAGCATCTATGCTCAGGAAGTACTGAAGGTTTTTGCAAGTGAAACCACTCAGGCAGCTATTTCCACCAGATTTCAGAGCATCCAAAAGCAAAAGGAAAAATACCAATCCAAAATCAAGTGGTTCTGGCTTTGAGAGACCACAGAAAGCCCAGCGGCAAGGAGAGGTGAGGATGGCAGGGGGAGCAGCCAGTGCCTGCACATCAGGCTGAAATACCCCCATGGGAGCAGGGAACTTGCACATGCATAAGAAAGGAAGAATGGGAACTAGGCAGAGGCAAGAGCTTGATAGCATCTTCTCGGGCAGCAAGTATGTGGATGGCAGCCCTGGGGGGCACCACCTGTCTGGAGTCCCACCAGAGCACACCTCAGTGCCCTGCCAGGAGGGATGGCTTAAAAGATGAGTCTCGCCTGTGGAAACAGGACTGTGATTCTGCAAAAATGCTTTACTAGGGATGTGCCTCGTGGGACAGCCTGTCCCTTGGGCTCTGCCACCTCCTCTATGTTTCACTCCATAGCAGTGATGTGGTTTTCCCTCCCAAACAAGTTATTCTAGGCCAAACTAAGCAATGCGGGATCTGCAGCCCCTGGCAGATGTGTATCAGTGTCCACACATCTGTGATTACACCTGAGACCAAGGGAAGTGCCAATGCTAGCTAGCATAAGCCCTTGCACATGTTTTAACCCTGTTTCCATGCTCAACGGCTGGTTTGAAGACATAGACCTACTTTTTGATCCATCTTCCCCAAATGCTTAGAAAGCATCAGCTGGCCCCTGTCTTTTGCACTCTCTGAGGAAGCCATGCCAGGCTCTGATACTCATTAAAGGGTTGGGGTTTTTTTCTCTTTCCAGGCAACAGCAAAACTTTCAATCCTGCTGACAGGGTAGACCCTAGACTGTTAAATCCTCAGCAAATTGGTAAACAAACACAGGAAGAGCGGTCAGGGCTGGGGCATCAGAAGGAGAAAGGGGGAGGGAATTTTCCGGGACTTTGGCAGCATCAGATGAGTTTTAATTACTACTTGTTATTTCTAGCATTAGGAAAGTCCTTCCACAAATTTCCTAAAAATAATGTTCTCTATTAAGTCTTTGGGAAGGGAACGGGAGGACGGCTTGCAGAGGAAAATATTTGCTCCCTCACCTCAGCAATGATCAAAATTACAGATTAACAGGAAAACCTGTGAGCTCAGAGAGCGACCCAGCACAACACTTGCTCAGGGACAAGAGTGAGAAGAAAGAAAAAAAAAAATCCTTAAGAAAACAGATTACTCATCTCAGTGCACAGTCCTGCTGGAGGTAAATCAGAACTGCTTTATCTCCATGTAAGCAGGTAAGATAAACCTCGGATGGCCGTTTCAGCCTTCAGCAAAACAGGTAGAAAGTCTCGGTGCTCCGGCAAGACGTCCCAACCCACCGGACACCCACCCGTCCCCACTGCCCACTGATGTGAAGCCGGAGGTAAAGCTTAGGCAGGAGTTGGGATTTATTTTTTTTTTCTCTTCCCAAGAGACTCTTTAACAGTTGTCCCTTGCCCCCAAAGCCACCCCACCGAGCAGCTCCTGCCTGCCCGGGGCTCTCACACCTTCCTGCCTGCCCCTGCCTCAGTTTCCCCGGGAGGGCAGGCAGCCTCCTGCACTTACCTTCCTGGCAGCAGGCAGGCTGCAGGGCCAGAAGCAGCCCCAGGAGGAGGAGGAGGAGGAGGCGGCGGGCGGGCATGGCGGCAGGCAAGGCCACGGGCTCTCAGGGTGCGGAGCAGCAGCCGGGCGGCCCCTCCTCGCAGGGTGCTGCGCTCGGGCACGCAGCCCTCCCACGGGAATGAGCGCCTGGTCAATTATCAAACGTATTAACGAGGGAGGCTGATGCTCACACCTGGTTATTCAAATCCTGCTGTGGGAAGGGGTGGAAGGAGGTGCCTGTCTCCTGCTGGCGGGGAATATGGGGCACGGTGACTCGAACCTGATAGTCCCCTTAGGGCGTGGAAGGGCACACAGGCACAAAACATTTACATCGCCAGGAGGAAGAAAGACACCCAGATGGGTAAGTCTGTGGCTTCGGTGCTTGGGGAATGTGGCTGAACAGGACCTGGGTGTCCCCCGAGTGTTCCCCCTTGCAGCAGGAGAGCCGGGGGTCCAGCGACGCCCCAGCTCTGACATCCCACCCCACCCCACGGACCCCAAGTCCTGGAGATGCAGGGAGCTGCCCAGCACGGCCCCCATGCGCTTCCTTGCCCTTTCCTTTTCAACAAGTGTCATTAACAACCCAGCAAAACACATCTGCAGCTTAAAAACATCCGTTAATAAACCAGACTTGATGCCAAGTACTGCCTCCCACCTCCTAAGCCTTGTTTAACGGAGAGATGTTAAATAGCGCAAACTTGGCATTCATTTTATTGAGCCTTCAGGGCTGTCTCCAAAATTTCTTAGACACCAGAAGAGGTAGAAATACCTGAAGACCTGCAGCAGACAGCAAGGCTGGCCCTTCACATCAGCTGGGCAAATGCTGCAGGACAGGGAAGACTGCAGATCCCGAATTAAGCAGCTTCCCAGACCATGCTGGGTGTGGATGGCTGACAAACCCATTCTGCAGGAAGAATAAAAGCTATTTGGCTTCACAGCTGTGCCACTTGAGTTATTCCTGAAGGGAATTTTAAAATTGTGAGCCAGTGGTTTCATTGTCAGTCTTCCTGTGGTGTGTCATAGCATCCCTGTAAGCCCAGCCTGCAGGGCTGCTGAGCATCCCCCTCATAGCACCTGAGCTCCCCAGCTTCTAGGTCAGTCGTCCCCCCGCCACGGACCCTGCCTGGGTGCCAGGTCCCCATGTGGCCACCCACAAGGGACGCACATTTGGGAACATGCAGCACCCTCAGGAATACATACCCATCGTTGCGGATTGCCCTTCATCTCTCCTCTTTCCCTTGTATCTAGAATGATGTAGTGTATCCTGAAAACAAGCTGGACCTGGCTTGAGCTGTACAAGACTGAACACCACTTCCCGGCTCTCTCTTAGATTCCTTTCCATGGCCAAATCCCCACCTGCAACATGGGGTAATCCCATTCCCAACCCTCCAGTTTTTACTTACGAACTCCATGGGGTAGGGACTCTCCTACTGCACCCAGAAAGGAAGTGGCACAACAGGGACCTGCCCATAATAAGGCCCTATAAAATCGGTCTCATACTGTAACAGAGAAAAAGGAATGGCTGGTGAAGAAATAAAAATGAGAGTGAACTTTGCGTTCCCCATGACTTGCTTCCACGTTATCTGTCTGGGAAAGCACGCAGAGCTTGCAATCTTTGCTGCCTGCTTGTTATCATAGAATGGTTCAGGTTGGAAAAAACATTTAAGATCATAAAGTCCACTAGCACTGCCAAGTCCACCACTAAACCATGTCCCCAAGCACCACATCTCCAGGCCTTTTAAATGCCTCCAGGGATGGTGACTCCAACACGTCCCCACACAGCCTGTTCCAGTGCCTCACAGCCCTTTCGGTGAAGACATTTCCCCCAACATCCAAGGTACACCTCCCCTGGTGCAACTCGAGGCCATTTCCTCGTGTCCTGTCGCTTGTTACGTGGGAGAAGAGACTGACCCCCACCTGGCTGCAGCCTCCCGTCAGGGAGCTGTAGTGAGCAATAAGGTCTCCCCTCAGCCGCCTTTTCCCCAGGCCAAACAGCCCCAGTTCCCTCAGCTGCTCCTCACAAGACTTGTAAGGTCTCTTAAGACCTTCACCAGCCCCGCTGCCCGTCCCTGGACACGCTCCAGCACCTCAGTGTCCCTCTTGTACTGAAGGGCCCAAACCCAGACACGGGATTCGAGGTGCAGCAGGGGGACAATGACGGCCCTGGTCCTGCTGGCCACACTGGTTTGGATACCAGCCAGGGTGCTGTTGGCCACCTGGGCACACCGCTGGCTCCTGTTCAGCGGCTGCCCACCAGCCCCCCCAGGCCCTTTCCCACCGGGCAGTCCCAGCCCCCTGCCCCAGCCCGTAGCGCTGGTGGGACCCCAGCGCAGGACCCGGCACTGAGACCTGTAGACCCTCACACCACTGGCCTCGGCCCATCGGTCCAGCCTGCCCAGATCCCTCTGCAGAGCCTCCTGCCCTCCAGCAGATCCACACTCCCACCCAACCTGGTGCTGTCCGCAAACTGACTGGGGGTGCGCTCGATCCCCCCCCAGGTCGTCGATGAAGACATTAACGGGCCTGGCCCAGCGCTGAGCCCACCTCCTGAGGAGGCCACCGCCTGCCCTCGGGGAGCCCACGGCAGCCCAGCCGTTCTGCTGACCCCTCCCCTGACTTCCCTGAGAACCAAAACCTCTGTCATTTCGTGATCACCGTGCCCCAGACGGCCTCCGACCAGCACGTCGCCCACAGGCCCAGCGGTGTCGGGAAGGTCCCTGCCACACGCCCCAGGGACCCCCCGGGCTGTTCCCCCTGCTGTGGTGCATTTCCAGCAGGCGCTGGCAAGTTGAAGTCCCCCAGGAGAACAAGAGCTGGCGGCTGGGAGACTTCTCCTGGCTCCATATGGGATATTTCACCTGCCTCTTCCTCCTGGTCGGGTGGTCTGTAACAGACTCCCACCACCACATCTGCAGCTGTTACTTGACTCTTACCAAAAGCCCAGCAAAACACTAGCTGTTTAGAGCAGAAGGCTTTATCGGCAGATCAGGAGTCCTAGAGAAGCCAGTTCTGCTGCTGCCCTTGGAAAATTCAAGGTCTGAGACATCTCTCTGCTATTGCTACCCACGCCCAGCCATGCCTGGGGCTGTGGCAGGTTGCTTAGTGGGTTCCTTCTGCTCCTCCTCCACATGTACTCCAGGTTGTGTTCTCACCCCAGAGCCCTGCCCAGCCCAGCATCCCTGGGCTGATTTTCCAAGGATAGGAATATCTCAAGGATCCACCCATATTCTATGATGTGCTGGGGGGACAGGACATGACAAACCACACACTGAGATGAAGGCAGAGCTGCTGTACCTTCCAGACGGGGGTCTTACTGTTGGGTCCCTCCTGAGGAGCAAATAACACTTTACCAGTGCACATTCCCACATTTATAGGAAATTTAATTATTAAATTGTTTGGGGCTTGCTGATGAGGCCAGGGAATTGCTCGTTTGCTGCTTGTTTGCTTATCTCAAAGCTCCCCTGTGCTCCAATGCATCTTCTTTAGCCCAGGGCAGCTATCAGGGAGGTATGTGCTCTTGTGACAGAAGCTGCCGTGGCACCTGCTTGGGTGCATATCCCTGGGTCCTGCCTAGGGGGTGTGAAAAATAGCAAGTCACTCCAATGGCAGCAACCTTGTTGCAGGGGCAAAGTCCAAAATTTTGGTAAATATTAATGTCATTCTGGCTGTGGCTTGGGACCTGCAGAGATGAGAAGCTATGTGTTTCTGCTGCAGCATGCTGGAAATCTTGCTGTCTCTCTCATTTAAGCCTTCAGCATCACCTAGCTGTGGTGACTCAAAGCCCTACAGGTCCATTTCACAGGTGAGGGCAAACTAAGGCACAGAAGGGCAAATCACCTTGGCAGTATTTAGTCAAACCCAAGTGGACCCAGAGCTAGCTCAGTTCTTTCTTAGGGACCCATGTGAGCAGTTGCCTATACAACAGGTCTAGTGTACAGCAAGTCTTCGAATTCCAAGATTTATGCTGATATTATCTAAAAATCAGTGGGATTTTCCCATAAGAAATATGAAAATTTTAGCCAAAATTAATATTTGCTCAAAGGAACATTCCTGAGCCTAAAATGTGTTCCTGGGTGAAACAGCTCAGAGCACAGATGCTAGTTCCTCTTTGAAAAACATTGTGGGGCTCTGTGTTATATAGGAGATCATCTTTTTCTCCTTCACTTCCTTCCTTCTTTTCTTCCTTCCTCCCTACTTCCTTCCCTCCTTCATCCTCCACATCTCTCAGAAAGACCCGTAAAAATAAAGAAAATATGAGAGTGAGCCTGAACATCCCCTGAAGAAGAGATTGTATTTTTCCTAGGGGAAAAAAAAAAAAAGATGAATTTGTTCTATTTTAATAGCTACTCCAAAAAGAAAAACAAAACAAAAACCAATTTTTAATTACTTGTTTCTTTCAACATTTGCCAAATATTCCTTGCCCCAGAATTCTCTCATTTCCCATCAACACTGGCTTTCAAATCCTGCCTGGGATGGATGCTTTCAGGGGAGAGCCAGGAGATACAACCACTATGAAAAGGGCATATTTTTTTTAGCCTAGCGTGGATAAACAGCAGTGGAAAAAGGCAGCCCCTACTGAGGCTTTTTATCCATCACAGCTCTGTACCTCACTTCCCCTCTTTAAAAATGCCTTTAAACAGCAATATGTGTTCTTATTTACATGCTGATGAAACCCCCGCTGTCAATGGTGTGGCAACAGGGCATCGCCCCACACTGGCTCCGTTCTCCCTCTGCCAGCCTGGGGTTCAGCTGAGCCGTTTGCTCCCTTATTGCACACACACACACAGAGCCAAGGAGAAAACACACCTTTCAGCATTTTATTAAACATTTCATTGGACCATTCCTGAGTCTCCCAGAGCTGATGCTAACTGCAAGCCTTGATTAAGCAGTATGGAGAAGGGGGTGACATGGTGGTGGCCATGATCCCTCCTGGACCTTTGTTTGGCGAGGATGTGGATTTTTCCCTTCCCCCCCCAGGCAGCCTGGATGCTTCAATGAGGTCAGCCAGGACCACTCCTGGCAGGACACTCACTGGGAGCTGGTACCCAGCAGCCATCTGAGATGGGGCCCAGGCATGGCCCCAGCATCAGGCACCAGGTATGTGCTTAATTTTCCCTTGAGACCTGCTCAGTAGCATCATTGTGGTCCATGCATGTTTCATGGGACCTTCTGAATGATGTTCTTTACACCAGCTGATTTTTGGCATGGATCTCTGGGCAGCATTCACACTGGCCACCCTCTGTGCTGGGGCCTGATGCTCCTGCTCCGTACATCTAAGGACAGCAATGGGCTCCCTTCTCTATCCAGCTGTCTGCACACAGCTGCCAGGATTTGTCCTCTCTGAGCTCCCCGCTCCTCCATCCCTGGGGTCGATAGCTGCCAGGGGTCTGACAGCACATTCACATTCAGCCTGGGGGCCCGCAACCTTGGAAAATTACACTGAGAAAACACCTACCTGATCTGTCCCACCTTGCTCTGGGCTGGGAGGAATCAAACTAAAAATCCCTGAAACACGAAGAAAATCCATCTGCCTCTGATCTGCCTTATTGCCAGGGGATGAACCTGCATCCGTGATTCCCCCTTGGCTTTCCCATCTGTTCAGAGGGCATATTGCCCCCCTAATCATCTCTGAGCACAGGGGGAAGTGCCGCTGCATTGCTGGAGTGGCAGATAGCCGGGTTCCCAATACGTGATGCTCAGAAAGGGAGAAGGGAGCTGACTTCACTCTGGATATTCCCTCCTGCCCAGTGATATTGAATGGATTGAATAATTTACTATCCGATCATCTCTAATCTTCATCCCATAAAATCAGCAGCAAGCTGGGAGGGTTTTTGAAGCCTCCAGCTGCATTCACTGATAAGACATGAGGCAGGAAAGATTGGAAGCCCATAAAAATGATAATCTCAGGCTTCACTGTAACTTGGTGGAAGGGTTTTCTCCTGTCCTTTCATTAAGGATGGATTTCATGATCTTCCTTAAATAACAACAAGCCTTCTCACGAGGAATCTCCCACCCAAAAACTGATTGCATCGTCATTAGGAAATGGGAGGCAGAGAAGCCAGAAAAAAATAGCTGGAGCACAGGTTAGAGCAATGGCCAGGTCCCTGCAGAGTAGATGGCACCTGCCTTTATGGGGCGGGAGGAGAGGTGGGACTGAAAGTAATTTCTGAACACAGAGAGAAGCTCTAGGCACCAGGGCTCTGCCTGGGAGTCAGGCACAAGGGCCATGCCAAGCTGCTGGCCACAAGCCTGACCACGAGCCTGGCTGTAGGGCAAAGCTCCATCCTCCTCATCCTGCACTTCCTCAGTGTGAAGAGAAACATCATGTCTCATTTCAGTCTGGCTTGGCACAGCATCTTCCTCTCTGGACCCAAATTTGGTGAGTCTGGCTATTGCCTGGGAGAAGAAAGGACCCAACTCATCAACTACTTCCATGTGAATCTCAACCAAGATGGCCAAGAGGAGGAGAAGGAAAGAGCTGGCTGGCTTGGTGGGGGTGGACAGTTTCAGGAAATAATTATCCCAGATGCCAGAATAGTAGAAAATTAAAAGTGTAAACTATAATCAAATGTTAAGTTGCTTTTCTTCTGCTAATTGAAATAATGTTTTCTCTGCTACCCGCCACTCTACCCCTTTCAGATGCTAATCCCTATCAAACATGGACTTACAATTACAAATTCATAGGCATCTTTCCCAGGAGCAGAAATTGCTTTGCCCTGTAACCTCTAAGATGAGGTCTTAATAGGAATTCACGAGCAGTCGCTGGTAAAGCTTCATTAGCCGGAGAGAATAGACAAGGGCAAGTTGCAGTGCTCCCTAACCACTCTAGGGAAAAATTAATTTAAATTACTTTGTAAAGTAACAAGGCCAGATAATGTGTTTCCTTCTCGGATTATTGTTTTCTGACACCCTAATGCGCTCATAGATTAGGTTGCTTTGCCTGTCTGGATGGTGGTCCATGCTAAGTTGTGGTTTATGAAGAGCAGAAACCTTAGGAAGAAGAAACTCTGACCCTTTGGGCCAGAGCTGGATGGAGACAGGGTGAGGATCTGGCTGCTTCTCACCAGGCTGGGTTGCTTGGAGGCTGTTGAGGAGGCAGGTAGCAGCCACCTGCAGCACAGATTCAACACAGCCTAGAAAAGAAACCTGGCTATTGAAGGTGACACTTCAATGTTTCCCTGCTTGCAAACTGGTCCAAGCCAGTGGAAGGAGTCCTGCTGATTTGGGGCAGCTCTAGAATTGCTTCCTGGAGGCCAGATCCTGAGCGATCTCGAGCCCCCTGCTCCCAAGGGCTGGACCAGCATGGGAAACCTCTTCCAGAAGCCACCATCCCTCAGCAAAGGTACCAGCGTGGGGCTAATTCTCAGTGAGCTAACACCTAAAATGCACTCAAATATGCTAAAAAACCAAGCCTGCACCCCCAGGATGGGGGGACTGTGATTTCACACTCCCCCTCCATCCTTTGCTAAGCCTCTCCAAAAGGAGCTATAATTCTCTTCCCCTGTCTCCAGGCTGGATGCTCTCCGTTGTTGGGCTTGCAATTTGGTGTAGTTTTATGGAGCTTTGCAGCGAGCCAAGTGAGGGGCCAGGGGCAGATGCAGCAATAAGAGCTTGGCAGAGAGGGGCTCTGACTCTTCCCAGCACCCTGGGCTCGCAGCCGGACTTTGGTGGGCGCTGCCAGCGCCCGGCGTTATTAACCTGAGACTTGTCACACAGAATGGGCCAGTCTGGCTAAATCCTCTGGGGACACGAGCATCATTCAACGAAGAGACAAAGAGTTCAAAGGGCCTTTCGGCAACAAACAGCGCTGATCTTCCCAGCTGATTAAATAGGTTCCCAACTGATCTGGGAGTCCTAGGAGACCAAACTGAAGCTGGGAAGATTTATGGGGAGCTACCTGAATTAGAGAGGGAATATATTGATTTTATTCCTGGCTTCTGAAGGGGATCGCTGGGTTTTTTTCAGAGCAAAGATAAGGCTGGTGAGAGCTGCATCAAGACAGAGAGGTAGATTGGGAGGTAGAAGGATGGATGGACTCCCAACCCATCTAATAATTTTCTTGTTCCCACTTATCTGGGGGAAGATAAAAACCCCGTGGCACCCGGACCTACCTTCAGTCATTTGCCCATCCAAAACTGTAACACTTCAAAATGGGATTATAACCCCCAAGGATGAGATTTTATGTCACCCCAGCTCCTGCAGTCACCTGAATTTCTTTCAGCCCCATCAGTAACCCATTGCCCACCAGCCATGATAAATTCTGGACCACCTTTGCTGGTGGCAAGCCCTGTGTTTTGACAACTCTGAGAGCAACTCAGTGCACCCTTGAGTCCCACTTGGCTTTGCTGTCTCATGACAGACAGGTGCCAGCCTCCTGGAAAGAAGAGGAGCATCAGGGAAGGCCTTGCCCCATGAGGAGGACACCCCTGCATGACCCTCTGGGTCGCCAACTGGTAGAGAAGAGCTAATTTCAGTAGGACCCCCTTGCTCAGCACCATCTGAGGAAGATGCTTTCCCTTCTTCAGCCCCTGCAGACTTACTGGGCCAAAAGAAGGGCCATGGGCAGCGTGAGGAGCACCCCAGTACAGGAGATCAGCCTAAGCATCCTTGAACCATGGGGTTTAACCTTCCAGAGCCCTGCCAGCAGGCACTAGCCCTATTTATTTCCATGCCCATCAGCAAAAGCAGCACGTTTTCAGGTAGCATCTCTCTCCTCTTCCTTCTCAGCAAGGGAGCTTTTGCCTTGGCATCCGAAGGGAAAAAAATAAGGGGGGGATCGGCAGTGAGCAAAACACATCTAATAACCTCCACTTCTTTTCAACAAGCTCCAGTTGTTGCTTTACAAGTGTACTCCAACCCCGGCAAGTGTCAAACAAAAGCTTCCCTCTCCTTCTCCGTGCCTGTTAAACAGCCTTATTATTTCAGGCAAGCTGCATCTGCTGGGTGGCAGCCGCGATTACCATAACACAGGGGCAGGATTTGGCCTGGATGCTTCACCCTTGATTCTGCAACAGGCGAAAGCGCTGGGCTCGTCGAAAAATAAAATGAAAAATAAAGGGGGAGGGTGGGGAATCAAATGTATGAAGTCACTTTTCTGGCTGCCACCCAAGCAAACAGATGCAGGTAGTAGAGAAGATGGGAAAAATCATGTCATCTTCTGCTCTGAGCAGCAATTTCTGTTGCTGGGGAAGGGGGTGGGAGGGACATGGTGAGGCCAGAGGGATTTCATGTGAGTCCAAGGGGTGAAAGAGCCATTTCTCAGAGTACATTGAAGTTAGGGGAGCTTTTGGGAGCCTTAACCCATTCTTGAAGGCTTGGAGGCTGCCAGCCTCAGCAGGATGCTGCTGCAGCTGAGCTGAGTACCATGAGTTGGGGACAGGGAGCCAGGGTGGGAGGGACGGGATGGATAGGAAAGGGCTAAACAACATCGAGCTGTGCCGTTGTGCCACAGTGGCTGAGAACAGGCTGCCCTTGAATTCAGCCCTGAATAGGTTTTGAGGACAAAAGGTGAAGACCCCCAAGAGATGCCTTTGCCTGGGATTGAGGAAGAGAGGCTGTTTCCAGGACTGGGCGGGCTATTAATTAAAACT
This sequence comes from Falco rusticolus, assembly GCF_015220075.1. Lineage (NCBI taxonomy): Eukaryota > Metazoa > Chordata > Aves > Falconiformes > Falconidae > Falco > Falco rusticolus. The sequence goes on along the minus strand of NC_051197.1, from coordinate 10,159,061 downwards.
CAATAAATAGCAAGGTGTTGTCACAGCCACCAGCGCTCCCACTGGGAAGAAGAAGCCTTCGCAGGGTCAACTCACCCTTGCAGAAATCCCTGGGCACTTGGGCAGCTCCCCTGGCAGAGCCAACGGCGAGCTGGTGACCACTGGCACAGAGCCCATGGCCCCCACATCCCGGCAAGCACCAAGACCTCCAGGGCCTGGCTGAGCTGGGGGGAACACGCCGGCTGTCCCAGGCTTCCTCTGTGTCTTCCTACCCCAAAACTCTGCAGGAAAACAGCTGCAATGTTCAAATACAGTGGTTGTAACGTAAGGGTTGGCAGCCTGTGGTAACCCCATGGGGACCTGGATTGCTGATCAGCATGGGTGGGAGAGGGAAACGGGGAGAAGGGGGGAAGGGGAGAATGGGCATGAGGATGGGGATGGCAAGGGCAAGGGGAAGTGAAAAAGGAAGAAGAGAGAAGGGGGTAAGGGAAAGGGGATGGGGATGGGGATGGGGAAGGGAAAAGGGAAAGGGAAAGGGAAAAGGGAAAAGGGAAAGGGAAAAGGGAAAAAGGAAAAAGGGAAAGGGAAAAAGGAAAAAGGGAAAAGGGAAAAGGGAAAAGGGAAAAGGGAAAAGGGAAAAGGGAAAAGGGAAAAGGGAAAAGGAAAGGAAGAGGGGAAAGGACAGTCTTTAACATACTTTCTTTGGAAAACGCCAAGAAAACACTAAACCCTTTTACGAGACCCCGTTTCCGCGCCCCCCACGCCCGGCGCTGCGCTGCCGCGGGGCGGCGCCCCCTGGCGGGCGGGGCGGGGCGCGCCCGCGGGGGTGGCGCTGCTGCCGCTGCCGCCCCGGCCCCGCCGCGCTGGGCTGGCAGGAAGCGCTCGGCTGCGGTCGGCTTTGATCTGCCGTTTATCTGCGGCGAGGGGTTCCCCGAGACCTGTTCAAAGGAGGCGCCGGCCCGGAGGCTGCTGCCCGGGAAGCGCCGGCCGCCCCGTGGGCTCGGGGACGGGGCTCGGACGGGACCCGCGGGTGGGACAGGCCCGCCGGGACGGGGACACGGGGACGCCCCCTGGGGCCACGGCACCTCGAAGACGTCGAGCTCCTGCTGGAAAGCAGCCCCGAGCGCGCAGGGGAGTGGCGGTGGCATTGCCGTCGCTGGGGAGTGTCACCGTTGGAGGGGACAAAACGTGCTCCCGGCACACGGCCCTTCGTGCTGCCCGGGAGGGTGGAGAGGGGCAGCTCGGAGCGCGGGCGCAGCCGGCTGGAGGGTGGCCCCTGGGATGGGGCAGGCAGCCCCCCACCCCACGCCAGCCCGGGCAGGGGCAACAGCTGCCACCTCTGGCACACCGGCAAGCTTGGCCCTCCCTGCCGCCCTCGGAATCACCCTGGGAAAAGCATCCGGTACCTGCTTGGGATGGTTTGGTGCCACCTGACCTAGAAGAAGGGAAAAAGCAGCTCCCGGTTTGCTCGGATGAGGCAGGGAGCAGCTTGGGAGTGATTTCTGCTGGTGCAACAAACAGCGTAACCACCCTGGTGGGGACAACCGGCAGGGGAGCGTGCGAGGAGCAGGGGGGACACATGTGTGAGCATGTCGTGGGCTTGAATGGCTTAAAAGACTTCTGCAGGACTGCATGTTCGCATCCATCCAAATATCTCTATTTAGGACTGTCCTCAGAGGTGCATCCACAGATGTGCCCACAGGTGTGGGACGTGCAAAAATTAGCACGTGCATTTGTGAGGGTGTTCGTGCCCCATCACACATGTCAGAGCACATGGGCCATGCATTTGTGAGCAAGTCAGTGTGCACACTTAGCCATCAGGTGCCTGATCTTGTCCATGGACAGGTATTTGTGGGGTGTGAGTAGGTTCGTGATTCCTTGTGCATGCAAGTGTCTATGCCAATGCATGACTGCTACGTGAAGCCCCACATTGGAGCTGCAGCCAGGTTTGTTCCTCACCTGCTCCCTGGCCCAGCCTCTGCAGGGCACCAGTTCACCCATTGCACATAAGCCCAGCACAAACAGAGCCCCCCAACCCCGAGGAACAGCCTCCCACCCACAGCGCCCACGGCAGCACGCTACTAACCAGCTCTGGCTGCCCCTCAGGCCACCCGCGCTGGCCTCCAGGTCCCCTCTCAGCACATTCCCAGGGACGGGGCAGATGGCGTGCTCAGAAGAGCGATGCTGCATTGCTGGATGGTTGCAAGACACACGACTGGGAGAGTGTTGATGTGTTTTATTTCAGCTCCAGCAGCGTGTGAAGGGATGTCTCTCTGGTGGGGTGCGAGAGAAGTGCTCTGGAGATGGGACAGCTGCTGTAAAGCGTCCCCTTGCTCACAGGCCCTTGCAGGCAGATCTTGGATGGGCAGTGGGTGAGATGGTGGCTAGACCCTTCAGACACGCAGGAGGACCTTGCCTGTGGTTTTGGTGGGCTCTGGGCAAACCCTTGGGGCAGCACGGTGCTACTCCTGCCCTGAGGGCTGTGCTGTGGGTGATGATGGCGGTGGAAGCAGGACAGTGACAGGACAGAGCTGGCCCCACTCCCTTCCCTGGGGCTTGGCCACCTCCCCAGCTACACCTCCAGGGTTGGATGGGCTGGTGTTCTCTGCCACAGACACAGGGCCAATGGGGCATGTGGCCAGCCACGCTCCACTAGCCACTCTAGGCTGTGGTTCTTGGCGTATTTGGAGCCACTTACTCCCCACAAGCCCAGACCAGGGTTCCACATCAGGGAGGACTATGGCTCAACCACACCTCACATAAAGACCCGCCCCTTTCACCTGCTATCAGCCTGCTCATTTCACATGATGCGACCCAGGATGCTCTGCCATGGGCTCTCCCAGATGTCCCTGGGCAAGTCCACAAACCTCTCCCAGCACGGACAGCAAGTCACCTCCTCCCCTTGTTTCCAGCATCCCTTAAGTAACACAATGCCAGAAGAAAGCTGCCTTTCAGTTTGCACCGTGCACACACCAAGGGAGACAGCACCACCACGGCTTTGATAGCCTCTTTGCCACAAGCCGTTTGCTGTAGGACCCATTCCCACTTTGGCATGGCTGGGTTAAGCTGGTACCATGCAGGATTTAGCGGAGAGCTGGGCAGGGAGTGAAGCCCCTGGCCCCAACACGTGCTGCCGGGCAAGCTCAGCCCCGGCACATCAAAGTGCCGGTGCAGTTTTAACCGTGCTCCAGACGCTCCCTCCCATTTCCTGCTGGATTCCCGTCTCGCTCCCCACATCAGCAAAACAGAGTGTAAAAATAGAGGCTGGGCTTCACCAAAACACAATAGTAAATTGTTCCCCGGAAAGGTCACCAGGGCAGCTGAGAATAGCTCTGAGAGCAGGGTAAAAGGAATGTCTACCGGGGGGACAAGTTTGGACCCCCCACAGGAGGTATCCTGCATCCCCATCAGTGGTGAGGGTCCCCCCTCCTGAGCCCCCAGGGTCTCAGAGTGACCTTGTCTTCTCCCATGTACCCTCAGCCCTGCTGAGCCACGGAGCTCCTCCAGCACCCAAGAATTTGGATGGGAACTGAAAAAAATCAATGAGCAAGAAATAAGGTGAAAGTAGAGGCAGGAGGACCAGAGAGGAAGAAAAGGGCTGGCAGGAGAAAGGGGATCCCGCTGGCTGCTCATCTCCTCTCCGCTGTGACAGCACAGTGTCCCCTGGGCACTGCTGGCCGGCTGCAGCCTTTGTGTGGCAGTGGGAATGTCGGGGATGAGCCCCAGGATGAGGAGCATATCGAGCAGTCCCAGAAAGCCATAAATTACTGCCTCCTGTTGTCACTGGCCTGTGATAGTGAAGAGGCAGAGCCTTCCCATCGTCTGCTGGGGTGGGAATGTTTGGGTCCTGTCGTTTCTGTGAGCATATTTAATTCAATAATGTGGGAATGCTCTTAATGAAGCAGGTCCTTGCTCCTGGCTTCGGTGGTGTTCCCAGGCAGGGGTGCCCGTGCAGGCTGCCCTCAACATCGCTTTGCCAGAAAGGCTGTAATTAAAGCCAGATAATGGGGCTTGAAAATAAAAGCTGCCCAAATTTGGGGTGATTTTGGGTTTTTGTGGGTTTTTTTCATTGTCTCGGACATAGACGTCCCTCCCACCTTCTCTGGTTTCTTAAATTCAATTTTATCTCAATGCCACTTCCCCTCTGCTCTCGCTCCCCGGTGTCATCCATACAATGGTAAGGCAAATATTGTGCCACCAGAGCCTGAATGTCAGCCAGGTTCCTGGGACACATTAGAAACATGGGTGAACAAAATACCTTTAAATGCACCTACTTCGAGTTTTTAAAGAAACTGCTATTTGCAGAAAATTTTCTGCAGTAGGAGACAGGCCAAAACCCCCATCGCCTTGTGATGCCACTGCTGGGAGGTGAACCCCTGTCCCAGCCAAGGGCAATGCCACCCATGGCACCCAGGCTACCACCCTGTCATTGTGCCTGTGTGGTAGAGATCAGGACTCTAAGGTGCTTTTCCCAACTTTCTCCTCTGTTTTGCATAAACAAACAAAAAAACAGGTGGGGTTGGGGTTTTTTCCCCATATATTTAAATCCACAGAGCTGTGCTCATCACCACTTGCAACACAAGTTGCAGATGATGTTTGCTACCTTCTGTGACATTTGATCTTGGTGGCCAAGCAGCAGTGAGGTCCAGATACTCTGGAGAAGAAGGTGCTGGAAGGAGCACTTCCATCATGGCCAACACAGGGCCACCAGGCACCCAGCTGGGGACATGTCCCTGGAGCCTGTCCCAGCACGGTGGCTCCCAGGGTCTCCCCATCCCTGGGGTCCATCAGGAGTGACGCATGTCAGCCATCCCACTGCGGAGCGGGTGGCATCAGCATCCTCCCAGCCCTTTCTGTAGGCTATAGAGCTATTTATTAAATATATATGTGCAGGGAGTGGTTTGAAACCTTCACCTTGAGGATGCTCTTCCCTTTACTGGTGGCAAAGGCCACATGGCCATGAAGGACATTTTAAGTGAAGAAAGAAAAAAAGCAGAGAGAGGAGGTGGAAGGAGAATTGTGCTGGCGATGGAAGGAAGGAGGGAGAGGGCCGGGAGGTGGGAGGGAGAGATAAGCAGTGGGTGAGCTATCAGCTCTGCCAGGCTGGCAGCAGGGCTGGGGGTGGGGGTTAAACCAGCTGTGCAGCCGTGATCGCCCTACCCCAGATAAACACCCAGCAGCCGCCCGCTGCCCCACACCCACCCAACGCCTCATCCCGGTGCCAGGGATGGAAACCAGCCTGGCCCTGACTGTGGGGGTTTACTCAGACTGGCAGTGAGGGCCCCCATGCCTCTAGCTTGGGGCTGTGCCTGGACAGGTCTCCCCACAACCCCCAGGTCAGAGCTGGAGAAGGACCCCCCCTCCTCTTTCACCCATGGGGGAAATGTCACCCAGAAACTCTAAAAGCAAGGGTTGCCTGCCAGGCTGCTGGTCATGGGGGGGTTTAGCAGATAAGCTTGTGGGGGGATGCTTTAAGAAAGCAAGGGATGCTCTAAAAGACCCTGCTTAAGTAGGTAATGACTCTGAAAATCAAACAAATTACAGACAAGAAAATACCTGCGGTGCCATTCCTGCTCATCTGCTCCATGTTATGGGTATGGTGCTGGCCACCATCTGCAGCATGGTGCTGTAGTTATACACACATACATACGTATTTAACATATATATATATACACACATGCACATGTTCAACGGAGCAGTTAGCCTGTAAACACTCCCTAACTAATGTTACCAGCTCAATCAGTTTTTAAAGTATTTGTGCATATGGCTGCGATAACAACTTCTTTTTTTTAAAAAAAAAAAAAAAAGAGGAATTACTGTCGTTGCCTTTAAATTGTGGCTGAATGTGTGTGGGGTGTGAAGGGAAGCAGCATCACCCCCGGCAGCCCCCTCCTTCCACATCCCCCTCATCAAAAGAGAGGAAAAGTCCATCAGAGGCTTTGGGGGACCTGCAAATAATGTGCTGGGGGTAAGGCCATGGCAGCTGGTGACACTCGCCTGCAGCGGGGGGATTGCTCCACCGCCCGTCTTCCTTCCTGCTGGCCCGGCACGCTCTTCCTCCCACTTGCTCTCCCTGCAAAAGCCCAGCCCAAGCTGGACTGCATGAGCCAAGCAAGAAAAAAATTAGCAGATCCTTTTGCAAGGTTTTTGCTGCCTGTTGATGACTTTTGATGGCAGGGGGTGGGCCATCCTGGCATTCTCACCCCACGATGTCCAGGAATGAAATATCAAAGCAGCAATGGATCTGAGTGACGAGGTGGGAGAGAGGCAGACAGCAAACGGAGGCTGCTTTGTAAAACTTTATTTAGAAATATTCTTGATATATTCATTATATATATATATTTATATATACACACACATTACAACAAATGTGTTTTCTAAATAGCACATCCACAGTGGGTTGAGACTCAGGGTACCAGGTCTGGTTACTTTGTTTCTGCAGAAAAAATGCAGAAATCCCAGGGGAGGGTGGCAGAGAAAGGGATGGGGCTTAAAAAACCCAAAAATCATAAGGCAGGAATTCACTCACACGGTACATTGCCCCAAAACACTGTTTCCAACAGAAACGAGGGGCGATGGTCCACACAGCGAGAGATGAAGCAGGCAGGAGGAGAGGTGGGCAGAGGAAATGTACCATTCAAATCACAATTAAAGTACAACTGTACATACCCCGGGAGACCTACGGTGTGCTCTGCTAAGGGCTATGAGCATGGGGGTGTTAGGGGGTGCCACCAAGGTTGTACCATTTTCCCAACTGTTCAGCTACCGAAAATTAAAAAAAAAAATAATAAACCTGTGGGGAATAAGGGATTTCTGAGTATTGGTGATTTCTTCTTGCAATAGTTTAATAAAAAGGGTGTAAAACCCCCACCTACCCCACCCCAGGGTTATTTCGAATGCTGAAAACCAAGAACGGCTTTTACCTGTGTGAACAGCATATCCCCCCCGTTCCCGAAGGGTCCCGCCGCCCACCTCTCCTACCCCTGGTGCTGGCAGCAGCCCAAACCCTTTCCCCAGCATCACTCCATCACCCGCCAGCACCTCTCCCCAGGCCCAGCCATGCAGGTAACCCTCTTTAGCAAACCCTCCATGCACAGGCGGTCCAGACTGGGGAAGGAGTTTTCCTCCTTTTCTCCAATTTAAGATGGGGGAGGTTGGTGGTTTCGGAGGATTTGGGATCTATGCTGGGAACTCTTGCCTGGGCCAGGACCCCTTCCCAGGCAACTAATGTGCCAACCCACGCGCCAGCCTCCCACCTATTATTTACAAAGAGGCATTAAAACCAAGCAGGGACAGAAATGATGGGGCTCTGAATTCAGCCTGGACGGGCTTGCAGACGCCTGTCCAGATAACTCTGTGTTTCCTTGTACCTCAGCACCCCCGGAAAGGAATGAGTGCAGTGGAAGTTGTCCCTGCTCAAAAGACTCTTTCCCTTCCAAAGGATGTTTGTCAGTGTTTTGGTTTGTTGTTTTTTTTTTTTTTTTTTACTGTAGCACGGTAGAGATTTCTGTGCCTTGACATCTCTGCAGAGTCAGGGATGGGCTTGGGGGAATTGCTCCATCAGGCGATGGGTGAGAGACGGGCCTGATACAGCAGTGATGGCACAGTGTGGTCCTCAGCTCTCAGCCTCCTGCTCCCCAGCCCTTCTGTTCCCAAACACCCTCCCAGGGAGGCAGCCGGGACCAGAGGGTCAGCTCAGGCGCAGACATCAGCTTTGCAGCAATCCGAGCCCTGGGGAACGGAACTGACCCCACTGCTCCTTCTAGCGCTTCCTCTCAAGACTGGGGGAGGCTGTGGGCTCCTACCAGCCTCGGGCAGGCGAGGACCTTCCTAACGCCAGAATAAATCCAGGGCTGCAGTCCAGCTTACAGACATTGGCACAGCTGAACCACCACCATTTCCACACAATAAAACCAAAAAATTCAAAGCATACCATTAAAACCCTTTTATAACCCTATGTACACGCGCACTGTTGATGCATCATCGACTCCTTTTGCCTTTTTGTCGCTTTTTGAACTTAAAAATCCCCAGTCCAAGGGGATGCTTCACTAGCAAATTATTTTTTTTTCCCCCTTACCAATTCTGAAATTCATCTTCCTTGAGAGAAGCTCTGGCTCTACAGAAACTGCTGGGGAAACTCTAGGAGACCACAATAGGCTTGAAGCTCACCTGCTGGGCATTACCAGCAGACTGGGAGGCCAGCAGAAAACACCTATGTACCTTTTCATTCAGTGGATACTGCATGACAGCGTTAAACAGAAGTAATCCCACGTCATAAATACAACAACCCCAAAAATCCAAAGTTAGGTAGAAGGGAAAGAAAGAAAAGGGGGGGAAAAAAAGAAGAAAGAAAAAAAAAAGGAGAGAAAAAGAAATAGTCTTAATGCTTTTAATAGTTCTTTTGCTGAGGGTGTTTTTTTCACCTCTTTAAAAAGATACAGTCAAAAGCTCTCAGACAACAGGAACACGTGGCCCCAGCTCCTGCTCAGACCCGTTGTATATGCCACAGGCTGGAGAAATGCTGCAGCGCTGGTGGGTTTCAGCAGTCTCCAGCACCACGTGGAGCTGGAAAGCGTCGGTGGCCTCCATGGCCTCCACCAGCAGTGAAAGAGGAGTTTCACATTTCAACCAGGCAGCTGTTTAAAAAGCGATGGTGGTCGAACGGTGTGAAAACCCTCGAAACACTGAAGAGGTGGCTGGCCGCATCTCCTTCCTCTCCGCAGAGTCACATCATGAGCAGTATGTACAATGAAGATGACTTCAATGCTTTTCTTCTTTGTACGATCACGTACCTAAATACCGAATGTCCATCTGGTTTGGTCTTGTCCTCAGCCAACGCGCCAGCCGCTCCGTCCTGGGCTGGGGAAGACAGGGAGCCCGAGCCCCCGCAGAAAGGCAGAGTCACAAATCCCATGGGCACAAGTTCCAGCATCCACACGCTCGGGTCTCGCCTCCCCCCTCGGTGCTTCGGGAGCGACGCCGAAGGTCATCACCGCTGCGCGTTGCCTTCTACGGGGAGAATGGCATGGTGCAGGCTCCGCGTGTGCTTCGAATCTAGTGTTTCGTGCTCTTCCGTGAAGCTGTCCGGGCTCGCCGCTCCGTCTAAAGAACTTCCACAGCTAGAGTTAGGAGACAACATGTCCTGCAGGAGGTCTTCCTGGACTATCCCAGAGTCTTTGTTCACTTTGCCCCTTTGGTTTCCTTCTTCCTCCTGGTCATTGAGCAGCTTGGCCAGGAAGTTGATGTATTTCATAGCCAGGCGCAAAATCTCATTCTTGCTCAGTTTTTTGTCAGGCGGGTGGGTGGGGATGAGCTTGCGAAGCTCTGCAAAGGCTCCGTTGACATTCTGCTGTCTCCACCTCTCCCGGCTATTGGTAAAAATGCGACGAACCACTTTCGTATGAGGACCTGCAATTGCAACCAGGCAGAATTAGGAACAGGGCATAGCAGCTCATTTATTACTTTGCTGAATAGGTCACCATTTCCCAAATTAACCAACTTACTTCAGTGACATTAGCACAACAGCTAACTAGAAGCTAACCTGATGAGCTGAGGTAGCCATAACTTCTGTTCAATCTAGCGGAAGGGAAAAATGGAGTTGTGTCTTTTTAGATGTCTCCTGAGATGCCTAAATTTACCGCTCTCCAAGGAGGAAGGCTTAGACCATGACACATGTGCAGCAGGCTGCTATATTTTTAAGGTATCTCTGCAACAAAGGTTCTGTTAAAAGTTTACCTCACTAGATGGTTTTATTTTCTATCCCAAAAAAAGTCTTAAGGACATATCATCGGGAGAGGAGGAAATTAGCTTGAGCAGAGGCTTTGACAACTGAAAGATTCAGAGATCCTCCCTGATGTAGGCGGGATCCCAAGCTGACAGAGATCATAGGATTGCCGCTAGCCCTCTGGATGGTTTGTATGAATCGGGGTGGCAGGATTCACCCCATAGCAATGAGGAGAGGCAGCAATGTGACCCACAGAGTGAAAGCAGCGTCCTTGCTGGAAGGGTGATCACAGGTGGAAGATGAGGCAGTTTCAGAGCTGGGCTGAGGACTGCCTGCTCTCTCTGCACCTCAGTGACGCAGGGCAAAGGCTCCCTACCTGACACTAAATTGCTAGAGGTGTCCATTTGGCTCAGTTACACGTGAACTCCAGTTAAATCCCTGTAATTTCACAGCCGTATTTCTAATTTCACAGCCATATTTCTGATGGGGCATTACACAGGACGGATGCACGAAACTCACCGATTCCCCTTTCAGATCATGAGGGTAACTCCTCTTGGCACAAGCAAGACATTGTCTCTGCGCTAGAAGAGTCCCAAAAGCACGTCCACCCAAAAGTACTGTGCCACCGGAGCAGCAATGGGGTAAATCAGGACTGCAGATCCTTGGGTCCATGGAAACCAGTTCATGCAAGGAGATGCTATTATAAGATGCTTTTATAATTTCATCCTTTCCATCCTCACCTCCAGGAGATACTGTTGGTGTCTCCACACGTCAGCCTCATGAAAGTCTGGGAGAATGCCATGGCAGAAACCCCCATAGGATGGGAAGCATCACAGACAGTGAAAATCTTCAAAAAGTATGAAGCAAAGACTGCTAGGTAACACATCGGTGAGTCGTAACCCACCGGACAGGCTGTGGATATTCCCATCCACACCAGCTCTCCCCTGTAGCCTCCCCTCTCAGACGCTTGCCTAACTACTCCCGCCCGGTGGGAGCAAGTCCCTGGCCATGGTGAGCAGTTTAAGCCATAGCTCTGCCATCACCCAGTGAAACCAGCATCCCAGGGGGCACTTGGTCGTCGTTATCCTTACATAGCAAAAGTCTTGGCTGCTTTGACTGTGGCAGAGCAGCTGAACAGATGTGATTTTGGAGGCATCCCAGTCAGGCTGCACCTTGACAGATGCCATCTGGCGCGACACAAGAAGAGAAATCCCACATTCCAGTCCATTCAACACCATCACACTTTTCTCCCTTCAGTGGAAACAGAGGTCCTTCGGTCCAGCACATCACGCGAAATAAGCCCACCACAGGGTTTGCATGGGGACACATGCCCAAGCAGCCAGATTAACGCTACCAGCTTCTCCAGCATGCAAGCAGCCATACAACTCACTTCTTGAAGCGTGCTCAGGAGCAGGGAGTCCCCCAAAATCACAAAGAGCCCCTGGGATAAGCTGGAGGATGTCAGAATGACAAGCTCATCTCTGACCTCTAAGATCCCAGTCTGATGCTTTAATAGAGCCAATTTTCCACTCCCAAACAACACATAAATGTCCTTCATAAGACTTAATATGCAAGAGCTCATGGAAAGGGAAGGTTTCTTGTCCCTGATGTGCACAGCCTGCTCCACGGGGTCATGGGGAAGGTGGTGGGGATCAAGGGGACCTCAACAACCAGGCTACCCAGCAGTCCTAATAACGCAGTGGAGTATGTGCTACAACCTACTACAATAATACAATTGCAACACCTAAATGCTTTCTTTGGACAAGACAAAGCAACTAGCCTTGAATCCAGAAGGAGATGCAACTTAAAACCATTTTACTCCCATAAGAGTATGACAAAAAAACTCCTTGGATACCATTCACTAAAAAAAAAAAAAAAAAAAAAAGAACTCAAGAGATTTCCAGTCTTCACAGGTTTCAAATATGTGTCTCTGCTCACTGAAAGTTGCTGACTGAAAGACATCTATTCATAAATAGGTCAGAAATCAGAAAAAAGACCTGTTCATTTTCATCCAGGGGCACCCAAACCAAGCTCCAGTATATTACACAAATTCTGACACCCTGCAGATTTTTGATTCCTGCAACAACCGAATTAAACATATATTTCAGAAAGAGATCAGGTTTTGGCCAAAACATGTCAAGCAATGGAGAAATTTAAAAAAGCCCTGTAGCTGTGTTATGATAGAAGAGATTTATTTCTCATAAAGAAACTTGCCTCGTAATTAATTCAAGCAGTCGGCTGAGAATTTTTGCCTGAATTTTGTTCCAAGGGATCGACCAAAGCTTTCTTAATTGTAATTTGAGATCTGAGGAAAACTAATAAAAAGCTGAGCTTCCAAAGTTCCAGAATACCCCTGCAGATACTGTTTTTATCTCCATTCATATCTATTTTTTAAGATACTCGATGTACCAAACTTTTCCCAAGATGGATAAAGGAAAAGCTGCAAAAAATCCCTGCTCGTTTCCTTACAGAGGAAAGCAAACACCAGGTGCCCAGCAAGACTCTCATGCCCTTCTGCACCTCCCGAGGCCTGAGGACCAGCAGGAGCGATGCTCCGGTGTGCCGTGGGTGTCATCCAGCAGGTGACCATCAGAGCAACGAGCAAAGCCCAGCAGACCACACAGACGCCTCAGCAGGGGATGCACATCCCTAAAATTGCTCCTGTTTAGACAGCATCATCGGTACCTATTCTTTCCAAAAAAATTCTGAGCCCAGCCTCAGAAATTCGCATGAGCCAGATCCTGCAGGATCGGGCCCAATCTATACACCTGCACTATAGCACATATCCAAAAACCTGGTTATAACCAAGTATCTCTGTAATCCTTAATATCGAATTTAATAGCAAGTCAAAAGCTTTAGTCAGACACTGATTTGATGGACTTTTCACCGTAACCACTAAGCCTCTGAATCGAAACCCAGACAAAAAGACCTTCTTGTGTCGGGGGCTGAGACAGCCCCTGCCCCACGGGGCCGCGGTCTGAAAGGAGCAGGCAGACGGAGGAGGGCAGGGAGCGGGAGAGAGTGACTGATGAACGCAGATAATGCCCTGAGCCCGTCATTTTGGGCTGTATTATTTTAGAGCGATGTGGATTATGATTTGATCTGATTTTAGATTAGCTGGGTAGAGGGAAAGGGACAGCTAGCTCAAAAGGAGGAAAATTAATTGTCCAGCAACTGCAATACAGCGTTCACGATGGTGAAGAAAAAACCACATTTCAATGGATCTCATTTGTAGGGGCTGTTAACTCTGCAGATAAACCTGTCAGCCCTCCACGTGCAAACCGCTTGGGTGAACACGCCTTTGCGCGGGCAGCACAGGCCAGTGCCAGGGAGCAGGCAGCAGGATGCGGCCCTCCTGCTCCTGGCCTTCCTTTCTTTGAAATCCCCCTGCCAGTCCCAGGGGATGCCCGCACCTGGGGTCCCTGCTCGGGCACTAGGCTGCCACCCTCCCAGGCTGTGCCACAACCCAGGCGCGGGGTGTTTCTGTGGATGTGTACCGCACCAAGGTGCGGGCAAGCTGGCACGGGGACCGGCCACCATCGCGGGGGGACCCTGCAGAGCTCAGCACAGAATTTAGCTCTTTGTTTCTAGACGCTTTAAAGGCAGGTTGGACCTTTCTGCCCACGGCTGGCTCTGCATCGCGACCTGGCTGGAAGGGTTTACAAACACAGTGTCACTGCAATGGCCCTGATCCAGCCTCCGCACTTCAACAAAGACTTAAATTTAGTGGCTTCCTTCGGATTTAATCTCTAAGCAATTTGCCGAACAGGGATGTAATTAACCATACGCTGAACTGCTTTGCTGCGTGAAGGCAAATCCGCCGAGCACGCTGCTGGGCGCCAGGCGGGACAGGTCTGAGCTCTGCTGAGCCTTCGGCGGGGGCGGGGGGGGGGGGGGGGGGGGCCTTCACCCCGTTCGCCTTGTACGATTTGGGGGTCTAATCCCAGCACGTGGCACCGTGAAGCAACTCGCCCCCTTCCAGCACACGGGGAACCCACACACACACCGCCCGAGAGCCAGCGCAGGGGCGAAGCGCTCTCACCGTCGGTGATCTCCATCTCGTAGGGAGAGGGTCTCCTCTTCACCCGGTTGCTGCCGTACATGGAGAAGGTGTCGGGCTCGCCGAAAAACCCGCTGCAAACGGGAAGCAGAGAGGGGCCGTGAGGATACCCCCGCCTCCCCCCGCTCCGTCCCCTCGGGGGCGGCTCAGGGCTCAGCACGAAGCCGAGCCCGGGGTCGTGCGGCGACACACGACACGCTCCCGCCCGGTGACACGCAGCGCAGCACGGCTGCCCGGCGTGGGACAGCCCGGCTGGCGGCTGCCGGGAGACACCCGCCCCCCTCCCCGTTACCCCCAGCCCGGCCCCGCAGCGCAGCCCCCCCCGCAGAGGCGATAGCGGCGGGGCGCGGGGGTCGGTCGCCGCACACGGGGGCTGCGCTCCGCCCTGCCCGAGCGGGTCCCGTCCCTGGCGCTGATTTTTGCGGGACTTGGAGGGCAGCGGGAGCCCGCTCCCTGGCTCTAAACCGGCTCTCAACAAACAGCGCGGTTACCGACGGCCCCCCTCTGCTCTGCCCGGCATTTCTGCCGTGCATTCTTTTTTTTTTTTCCTAGGAACGACAGTTTTTCGTTTCTGGTTATTTTTTCCCCCTTTCTTCCTTTGCAAAGTTGCATGCAAACCCGCGATGACTAAGCGCCGAGCCCCGCGCGGAGCGAAGGATGGTGCTGCCCACCCACACCCCCCCTCTTTCTCCCTCCCCGGCACCGAGCCCCGCTGCCCAGTGCGGCACCCGTCGGGAAGCCGCTCCGAGGGACCCCCGCCGGGGGTGGGCTGGGAGGGGGGGGAGACACGGACCTGTTGATGGTGGCCAGCGGCTGGCCCAGGTTGTAGAGCATGGCCCTGCCGGGGGGCTGCAGCGGGAGCGCGGGGGGGCTCAGCTGCACCATGCGGGCCTCGCAGGCGGCCTCAGCGGCGCGGCACGGCTCGGCGCCCGGCGCTCTCTGCATCGCCTCCCCCGCCGCCTCCCGGCTTTTTATGTCCAGGGAGCCCCCCCGGCGCACCAGCTCGATGACGGGCACGGGGGCGGCGGGGGGCCCGGGGGAGGGCCGGCCCGCCTCCTTGGACGCCCCGTTGAGCAGCAGCTGGGGGTCCGCCGGCGCCTCCATGCCCCCGCGGCTGCTCTCCGGCTCGCTCGTGGTCTCCGCTTCCGAGTCGTGCCGCCGGGGGGGGCGGGCATCGCGGGGGTCACTGGGGGGCGGCGGGGCGGGCGGCCTGTCCATCGTCCTGCGGAGAGAGGCAGCGGTGAGGGGCGGCCCCGGCTGGAGCAGGGTGGGGGGGTACCCGCCCTGGGCACCGCCCCGACGGGGGGGTCTGCTGGGGCTCGGGCCTCACAGGCGAAAAATGGGGGGCAAGGGGCGGGGAGGGGGGAAGGGGAGGCATTAATCACCCCAAATCAGCTGGAGTTTGCGGGCGGGACGGCCCCGTCACCCCTGCGAGAGGGGCCGGGGGTCCGCGGGGCCACGCCGCTGAGCCGTGCTGTGACGTCACGGAGCGCCCCGGCCCTGCCGTGACGTCACGGAGCTCGCGGAACGGTGCGGCGCTGTAACGCCGCGCAGCGCCCCGGCCCCGCACGACGCACCGCGCAGGGGGGCGGCCAGGCCGGACCCCCCCCTCGCTCCGCAGCCGCGCAGCGGGGCCTGGCGGCGATGTGCGCGGCTACGCGGGGGGGGGGGGGGGGGGGCACAGCGCGGGCGGCTGGTGCAGCGAGGGGCGCTCGGCCAGCCGAGGCTGCGGAACGGTGCGGCCCGATTGCGGCCAGGCGGGAGGAGGCTCAGCCCCCCGCTTGGAGGATGTCTCCCCGTTTTGGGGGTCCCACGGAGCCAGCCCCACAGCGGCCCGGCCTGCCGGCAGCAGCCTCAGCCTCTCCTCCCATTTTTATTTTTTATTATTATTTTTGAAACAGTGAAATACACCTGAAACTACTTTTTGGGGGAGAGGGGGTTAAAGCAGCCCGTAGCGGAGTCAGTGCCCCCGCGCAGTCGCTACCGCAGGAAGGAGGAAGGGGCCCGACGCGGAGCAGCCCTCCGTCCGCGCCCGTACACCATCATTGTCCCCCTGCTGCTGCCATAGAACGAATACTGTCGCGACAGGGCACCTCGCGCCTAGGGCAGGCAGCGATATCGCTATTATTGCCATGCTGTTTCTCCTACACCCGCCTCCTTCGGGTTTGGTGTCGTGTCCCCCCCCCCCATAAATAAGAGACTTGGCCGGACATAGAGCTGCCACACACCGGGTCTCCTCCCCATCCTTCTCCCTCCTTTGCCTTGGGTATTTTTTTTTTTTTTTTTTTGTTTCTGCTGGGATGAATTGCGAGAGGAAACCCATTTGGGGGGCCATATCTCACCATCTCTCTGGTTAAAAAAAAAAAAACCACAAAAAAAAAAACCCAACAAAAAAACCAACCACGCAACCCAAAGCACAAGCTCTCTGCCTTCCCTCCAGCCCCCTCCCCACCAGCCCTCTAGAAAGAAAAATCTAATTGCTTATTCCGATATTGTATAGGAAGAGATTACTCACATGTGTCATATTTAAGTAGGGACACCGCAAGTCTCTCCTGTTTCAACAAAAGCGCTCTCAGTGTCAGGCTGAATTTACTCCTCCCACCTCAAGGTACTTACGACTTTACAGAGAGGAAGGACACCCGCATCGGGATAAAACTGCTAAATCCTGGGAGGAAGAGAAGGGGGGGAGAAAAAAAAAAAAAAAAAAAAAAAAAAAGAGAGAGAGGGTGGATCTCGTGGGCCCGGATTGCTAGAGATCGGTGGGGAGAGGGGGACAGGGGAGAGGGAAGGAGGGGACGGCACCCCGGGGCGGCCCCAGTTATAGGGGACCGCCGGCCCCCCCGGGCTCCCCCCGCCGCGCAACCGGGAGCCACCGCCTCGCACACAGGGCCACGGCCTGGCGTGGAAAACAGTAAATACATCAAAAAAGAATTAAAAAAAAGCAGCGCCTTATATTTGGGGCGTATTGGGCGGTTTTTTGGACACATCGCAAGCCCGGTCTCCCCGGGAGGAAATCCCAGACGGGGCTGGAGACGGAGTTGTTTTTCTCCCGTTGGGCTCGCAAGGAGCGGCCGCGGCGCTTCTCCCACGCCCGGTTGGAAAATGTAATTCCTAATGGAGCAAATTTAATTCCTAACGGGGCCGGTACAGGCAGCTCTCCCGCCCGAGCTGCCGCGACGGCCGGGGCCGGGCCGGCGGTGGGGTGAGCCCGCTCCCCGCCGCGGATCAACAGGAAGGCGAGGACGGGCCCCCCCACCCCCGGCAAAGAAATCATAAAAAATAAGATTTTTCCCCTTCGTAGAAAACGAAGTAATCCCCGTGGCTTTTTCTCCCGCTTTCGTTAAAAACGAAATACACAAAACCGCAAAAATACCCGCAGTATTTTGCCTTCATTTGAGGGGGTGATTTCGTTTAGAAAAACGGGAGGGGGGGGCATTAAATCCCCGCCCGCTGGTTTCTGCTCCGCAAAATCCTTTTGTTTTCCAGCAGCGGATCGGCAGGAAATTTCCAGCCCAGAAACGCACCTCTCCACCGGCCCTTTGTAGGGAAACGGCCCCAGCGCGGCCGGGGCGGGGGGCAGCCGGGGGCGGGGTGGGGGTGGGGGTGGGGAAGGTCCCCCCGGGAACAAGCGACCCGGCCCTGGCCGTCGGTCGGGTGCTGGTGCCCCCCGGCAGGGGCTGGGGGAAGCCGGGCCCGGTGGGCGCTTCGCCCCCCGCTCCCCCGCGGCCGGTCCCACCCGCCCCCTCGGGGGTCCGGGGTGGGGGGCGCACCCCACAGTTTCAAAAGGGAAAGCGTGTCCTACTCCTCCCCCACACCGCACCAAAAAAAAAAAAAAAAATTAAAATCCGACCGCTGTAAAGACTGGGTTTTTCCCCCCCTTGCCTGCCTCTTACATGGAGCAGAAGCCCCCCGAGCAGCCCTGGGTGCCCCCCACCCCCCCCGGAGCCCCGGCCCGCTCCAGCCAGCGCCCGGCTCGCTGCAGGGCCGGATCCCGCTCTACTCACCATTTGCTTTTCATTGGGAAAAGTGAGTGGAGCCATTTTGTGGCCTACGCATCGCGGCTATATTTGTAGTAAGTGTTGGGTGG
Source organism: Falco rusticolus (assembly GCF_015220075.1). Lineage (NCBI taxonomy): Eukaryota > Metazoa > Chordata > Aves > Falconiformes > Falconidae > Falco > Falco rusticolus. Next base: position 10,141,211 of record NC_051197.1, on the reverse strand, counting down.
CTTCAGCTGGGTAGGCTCTAATTCCACATCACGTCCAGTTTCCTATTTAGTATGGAGAGCGGAACACTACTGCAATGTGGCCGAGAGAGATAAAACCCCAGCAGTGGCCCGCCTGCCCTGATAAGCTTCTAAACCCATTATTTATGAAATGATTCATTATTATTTGGCAATTTTATCGAAGGAAAGCGGAAAATTATTGCAGGGATATGCATAGGAATAACTCCGGAATGCATGCCTTCTAGCTTTTTATGTGTGTGTGCTTAGATGCTCTTAAAAAGACACTGCAAAAAAAAAAAAAAAAAAAAAGTAATAAAAATTTGCACTGTGGCTGCCCGCATCTGAATAGCAATTCTTTATTTTAGTCCTCTTGGAGGTTATTATGCCCCTTTTTTTTTGGTTGTTTTTTTTGTTTTGTTTTGTTTTTTGTTGGGTTTTTTTTCTTATTAAATATGGAACACCTACTCCGTTCTTAATTAAATTTAATGAGCCAAAATAAATTGTTGGAGATACTGAGAGAGAGGGGTGTGGGCTGCTTTGGGACAAGAGGAGGTAAATTAAGCACATCGAGAGGAGATGTTTTGGAGAGAAGTGGCCCCAGCCCCAGCCTTCCTCCCCCCACACTGTGTATTTTCACTGAAGGGCTTAACTGGGGCGAGCTCCCTGTCTCACCTCCCTTGCTGGGGCGGGGGAGGCCAAGCATCCCTGCCGAGCTGAGGGATGCTGGGGGACGGGGAATGCAGCGGGTACCGAGCCGGCACCCCTCGCCCTCGGGAAATTTGGGATGTGAGCGGAGCTGAGGGCCGAGTCTGGAGGAGAGGGGCCTGGGGAAGGGACCCTCGGTCGCTCCAGAGCAGTGCGGGGCAGCCGGCGGGGCTCGGGGCCCGGGAGCGGCTGCCCGCCCCGTCGGGGCTGGTGCTCGGCGCGGCCGAGGCGGGCTGCGGGCCCGGGGGGACGGGGACGCCCTTGCCCTCGCCGACGCCGCCGTGCAAGCGGAGCGGGTGCGGGAGGACGGGGAGGCGGACGGGTGCGGGACACGGGGGGGGTTTATTTGATACGTTTGCGGCGCTTGCGAGGCGACGGGACTCGTCTGACCCCCTCCCCACATTGCCAGAGGCTGCAGGCAGAGGCAGGGGGAGCGGCGGGGGTGGCTGGGGTGTCCCAGGTCCGTTCCTCCGGACACCCACAGCTAAAGCGGTCCCCAGGGCAGCGGCGGGGAGCGGCTTTCGATGGCGCGGGGGATCGGCCTGCCCGGGCAGCCGAAAATCAACGAAATCTCTCCCGGAGCGGGGCGGGGAGGAGGGGGCCGGGGCCCAGCACCTCCCGGGGCGCCCCCCGGTCCCTGCTACGGGGCCGGGGCGAGGCTGCGGAGCCGGGGCCGAGGGGGAGAAACCGCTGAGCACCGGCCGCACCTGCCGTGCGGGGCGGCCCGTGGGGCGGGGGCGGCGGGGCCGGGGCCGCGCTATTGTCTCCCCGCCACCTGCGGGCCCTCCCGCAGGGGGAAATGCCCGAGCTGTTACTCTTCCTTTCACTCCTTCCCCTCAGCCTCCCGCTCTGGCCGCGGCCGTGGGAGCGCTCCCCGCCGGGGCAGTGGCCGGGCCGGGCCGGGCCGGGGGCGCGCAGGCTGCCGGCGGCGCGCGTGGGGCGGCGGGCAGGGCCGGTGAGGACGCGCCGCGGGGCCCGCCGTGCCGCCCGCCAGGAAACACGACCATTTTCAAGCCGGCTCCTCTAACCAACAGGAAGCGTTAAAGATAGAACAGTCGGGGCTGGGCGGGGGAGATTAGGAAACCGAGCATCTTCTGTGCACCGGGAGCCGCCGCCGGGCCATTCCCACCCGTGCCTGCCCCCCGCGGGGGCGGGGGCCGTGGGCAGCCCACCCCCGCCAGCACGGCTGCCCCTTCCCGGGAGACCCCATCCCGGGACTAAGGGGGACGCCGGTGCGGCAGGTAACGGGCAGCTTTCCCCGCCGCTGCCCGGCCACGGGGGGGCTTCCCACGGCCGCGGCTCGCCCCCTCCCCACGCTTTCCCGCGGCGCAGGGGCAGCGAGCCCCGCCGTGGGGCAGGGAACACCAAACTGCGCAGAATAACGATGCCGGTGATGCTCTGAGCAGGCCCCAGACCTTTTGAGCAAGCGTGATCGATATCTACCTTTAATTGGAATAAAAGAGAGCTAGAAACAGCAGAAGCAAAAAAGAAAAGGAAAAAAAAAAAAAAAAAAAAAAGAGGAAGAAACCCCAACAATAAACCCTGAACCCGCGCTGGCTGCCCCTCCACGCGTGCCACTGCCTGACCAGGGATCCAGCAGCACTTCCCACTGCTCGGCGCTAACAAAGCCAGACCTGGCTGCCCACGTATTTTTGGCTTCAAGCTGCAGTAGATGCTTCAGGAAAAAAATCCAGGCATCTTGAAATTGAACTACAGCAAGTTCAAGAACAAGCAACAAAAGGCAAACCCCGCTGTAGGGAAGGGTGGTTTTTTTGTTGTTCTGGTCAAGTAAATTAATGTTTTGCTCCCTCAGAGGTTTGCCATCCAGTCACAGATGATTTGTGTAACTTAACCTAACACCACACCCTTGTCCTGAGCTGCATGCAAGTAGTTTGGCTTTTGTTTTCAAATTGTTTCTAGCCCTCGAGCATTTGAAGAAAGCCTTTAAAATATTAACCGATACGACTGTCATCTTCCTGTGTTTCCAGACATTTTACAATAGGAAACAAAGAACAAACCCCTACAACAATAGCTCAGAGGTATGAATTGCCTCATTCATCTCACTGGAATGTTCAAAAACATTAACTATTTTTTGACTGATTCAGCAGAAAATGTGCTGCCAGATAATAAGCTTGTGCCTGATCCAGGGGAGATTCAGGGACTGAGAAAGGTTTTATTTTTCAGCACAGCAAAGCAGCACCTTTCCTGGAAGGAAGCAAATATTCTTGTTGATGGAAGAGGCTGCATGAGAGAAATTCTGACGCGGCTCAAAGGGAGCTGCTGCCTTCCTCTCTCTGTACTAGTTCCATGACATACCAAATGGCTTATCTCACCCCCAATTCTGTAATAAATTAATTAGCAATTAGCGCCTACTCAAACAAACCACAAAATAACAGCGGAGTCCTTTGGTTTTGAACGGGAAAGGCTTGGGACTTCAGCGTGGGGCGTTTTAATCTCTGGTTTAACACTCCTGGAGCAGGAAAGACAAGGTCAGCGCCATCAGCTGAACTGCTGAGACAATGCCATCACTGAAACAAAGTTTGTTCAAACTCCTGTTAAAGCATGCTGATGCTCTCTCTATGGGCCAGTGAGAAAACAGATGGCTCAACTGTCATTCCACACTGTCCTCCTGTCACGAGCAGTGGGAACGGGAATAAACTGTCACTTCCAGCGCTGGTGTCTCATTTCCAAGACCAGGAGGTCAGGGCAGAGGTGTCACGCTGGCTGAGCCCTGTCTGCGGATGTCCGCGCCGAAGGCAGCAGCACTGTCCTGGCCAGCACTGGGTATATCTGGGGTTTCCAGCACCAGTGGGTTACTACAGAACTGACAACACACAGGAAACAAAACCACCTACTACACCTAACATCTGATCAGAAAACAAAACCTTAGCAGAAATGGAATCGTTAAACAATAAATGACAGTATTCCACACGTTGAAGAATTCAGTTATCACAGGGTTAGGGAAAAGGGCAGTTTCACTAAATAAATAGACTGTAGTGCTCAATGAAATAATATTTTTATGTTAATACAGAACAAAGGAAATAAAATATTCGTTATTACCCCACCACCCAGTATTGGAATTCTTGAAGAGTTCAGTAGCAAGTGACACCCTCACACTTCCCAGTTAGCCATTTGAAACAATGTGGCATATGCTTTAAATAAAGGCTACAACAGACAACTGAAGATTTTTTTTTTTTTTTAATGGAAACTCTGACCTTTATGAGCAATATGTACTTCTTAAATAAATACAAAACATTCATTCAGAAAAAAAATGAAGAACATCACAAAAGTTTCAAAAGTGCTAGTTTTTCCAATTTCCTTCCAAGATTTCATGATACAGTTACACGTGCCATTTTGGCTGAATTCAAAATAATTTTATGCAAAATAAAGCCACAGTTATACTTCCCTTCCCACCAGACACAGCCCCCACACAGTAATCCAGTAATTTCAGCAAATTTCTAGAAATTAGTGCTTTAGCTCTGTTACCCCTGCTCTGCCACACACAGTATTGATGGCTCACAGTTGGCACCAACATGTAAAAGTCAGCGTTTCAAAAAAGTCAACAGAAGAACATTTAAATAACCTTTGTCGTTAAAAGTATATTAAGAGTACACCTTGGGCTCAAGTTCATCCACCTTTCAGATACTTTAAAATCACACCTAACTGTAAACAAAAGTGCACACGTACTTCAATGCTGATCAGCACTGACGCAACCAGACATTTAGAGGCGGCTGCCCCCAACCTGGGCTGAAAACTCAGTTCTGAAAGTTTCACATTGCTACAACAGAGCGACCTCTTCAAAGATAGCTTAATCCTTGGTTTCCTGTAGTCTTTTACAGAGAGGTCCCTCTCAGATTTGAACAGCGGCTGTCAGCCCTCTCAGGGGATGTTCAGAACAACTTTGGCAACTGCCTGAGTTGTTTCACATCAAGAATGGTGCCAACAGAATTCATGCTGTTCGACTGGTCTAACGTTTCAAGGGCTGGAGTATGGAGATTTCTAGGGCAGGCCTGAATGTCTCCTTTGTCCCTCCTGCCAGGTTGCTCAGTGAATTCAACCCTCCCAGGTAACAATTTGGTTTTGGATTTTAAATCCTTCAAAATCTGAACTGAGTTTTTATCTGCTTGATCTGCTCTGGGAGGAAAAAAATCACTTGTAATATTTCTTAATATAGGGCTGTTTAATTCTGGTGGAGAAACCTTAGTAGTCAGCTCTCTGCTGTGACTTTTTAGATGAATGGGAAGTCTTCCATCAATTCTTTTGGATAGTTCAGTCCAGTGGTTGAAGCCATCCAACACAGGGGTACAGTTTTTGTCCACCATACTTTTGCTTTTGACAACGTCAGAATTGCTATCTTGAACCTGTAGTTCTTCATCTTCGCTACTGTCATTGCCCTGTATCAACCCATATCGCTTCATGTACTTCTTAGTTGCAAAAGACATATTGTTTGGTGAAATTAAGCTTAGACCCACCATGCTCTTGTCCATATTTGCATGCAAGATATCTTGGAAAGAGAAGTCTGCAGGAGGATTTTGGCCTGAGCGGCTGAGAGAAAGTCGAGATAACTGATTTTCACTGAGATACTTGAGTGCTATAGCGTTTGCCTCCATGCTCAAATCAACAACGTTAGGAGTTAAGCCACACATGCTGACATTGGCAAATGACATATAATTTAGTCCAGGAACCACTGCTTCAGGATTTATGCATGCTAAGATGCTGAAATAAAGCATCAAAAAATTAGTTTAGCATTACAGGAAAAGTATGCATTTCACAATACAATCTGAAAATTTAATTTTGCCCACTAGCAATTTTTCCTTCTTTCTGAACACCACAGGCTCAACCAGGCTGTTTCGTTCTGAGATCATACATTCTGCACATACTAAAAGGCAGCTCTCCAGCTACTCACACCGACAGTACCTACACACTGTTAGAGAACCCATGATACACCCCCCCCCCCCCGCCCCCCAAATCTGATTCAATACTAACCACAACCCTGTATGAAAAAGAACCGGCCCCTAGTAGGTTTCAGAGCTGGTTTTGGTTTTAAAGCAGGTTTGAGCTCTTGGTCTAGTCTCACTAGAGAACGTGACGTTATATGTCTCTGATCCTAAGACTCTAGATGCTGCCATCCAACTCAGAACTTCTATCTAGATAAAAGATACAAGCCCAATGAGAGACCAAAAATAATTTCCTCTTTCCCAACGCTTGCCAATTCCAGGAGTTTCACAGAAACTCTGACGTACTGTCTGCTTCCAGAAGCTTGCAAGGTTCTAGTTTTTGAAGGCATCCTTCAGTAAGGGAAATGTTCATTCATTCTGTTGCTTGGTATACCAATTCCTTGCATATATTAGGTGTTTAAAGACTGGAAGGACAAGCTCTGGTACACTGGTAGTGGTCACAAACCAGTGCATTTAGTACATACACATAAACTCCTCCTCTCGAAGGCTGAGTCTGCCTATTTCACCAAGCACAGATTCTGGAGTTAGGGAGGAGTAAACTCCTGGCTCAGATGAACAATTGCTAATTACACTACAGAGTTGCACTGTTGTTTCCTTCCCTACTGAGCTGTAGACCTTTTCTCTGTTGTTTATTAGTCATGAAAATGGCAGAAGGAAGAATCTCACCCTGCTCCCCAAGTCTGAAGAAAAAAACCCCCAAGAATTCCAGTTTTGTCTTATGGGTTCACTTATTAGCATATTATTGACATTCAAAGAACACTGACAGACTCTCCAGCCAAGAAGGTAGCCCAGACATTCCAGAAAATTGCCTGATGAGATTCAGGTGAGGAGAGAAGAGATCTTAGAAACTGTATGACTGGAAACAGCTTTTGATACGTAGCTGAAGATAAACAAAAAAAATACCTAATTAATCTTCTCTAACAGTTATACACTAGCATCAAGATGACAATAAGAATAAAAGTGAAGCTGTACCAGGCAGTGAGCCTATGCCTAAGCAGCTACGTAAGTAAATTCCTGTGCCTCAAACACCTTCTTCAAAAATTACGTCTGCTTATCCTTCCGTTTCAAGTCAAAGCACTCACAATAACTAGCAATTAGGACAGAACCAGTTTTGATTATATATCAAAGCCATGATAATTTCACTTACACTGGTGAAGTGCAAGACAAGGGTTAAGCAGCAGTGACAAAATACACAGCTGCTTAACATTCACCCACCCAAGTCCATTGTTTCTTTGGAATACTTTGACATAGCCCAAAGGACTGAAATTACTCAAGTAGTTTCGTTATTATTCTAGGGAACTGTGTGCTACTGCATGCAAAATACTTTAAGAATCACCAGGTGCTCCAAGAGCTAGAGCTACTTGCATTATATTTAAATAATCTGAGTTTTGCTAGCAGAGCTCTTGAACCCATAATATAAGAAATACCCATAGCATGAGCCAGCGTTTCATCTTTGCAGGAAATGTGGATCAAGCTGCCAAACACTGCCCAGTGGCAGTGAACACAGTCCCACCTCTTTAATCATTGAGCCAATCTTCATTTTTGGTTGAATCTGCAAATTAGTACTCAAACCAGCCACTATTTTACCTGGCATTCTCCACTTTGTGGGTATTTTTCTTCATTTTGCCTGGTGAATCAAGTGTCACTCCAAGACTCTTCAGTTGTTTGAGTGTCGCACTAATCACACTCTCTTTATCCACCACTCCCGTGTCTGTCTCTGAAGCCATTTCTGTTGTATCATTAATACCCTGATACTTAGGACTATCACCATTAACAAATCCTGATTTTACAGGCAAGCGATCTTGCTCTTCTGAGGACTTTAGGAAGTGATTTACTTGGCCCTACAGAAAAAAGGCAGGGAGAGACCACATGGACAAAGACATCATGACATGCAAGTGTTGTCAAGACCCGAAATCCTGGTTTATTCTTATGAAATTAAAATTCAGCTATAGGTCAAGAGCTTATTCTAACAAAGCAGCCAAAATCAGATTCATTCAGATGCAATCACGTAAACTCACAGCCATGTAGTCAAACGCTGGAATATCTTACATTTCAAGCTTTCTGTAAGAGTCCGTTCTGAATTTAAACACATCACATACTGAGATTAAAGTATCTTCCCTTTAAGGGACTTGAAGGTAAAATGCTGTGCTATTTTAAAGGGCACTAATTTGGGAATTTATCAACTGACATTATCTTTGAACTAAAGAATTATTATTTGACAGTACTTCATGTATGCTTGGAAGAGTGAAGTACAGAATAACCACTTAAACTTTAAAAAAACAAATGAGGAGCCACAAACTTAGAGCTTTTCTGTAGAGCTTAACACAGGAACTCGAAAACTGCACGCAATTTTCATTCGTGCCAATACCAAATGACTTCAGCAGTGTACCGTTTTGACTGTTGCATTTGGTGCAGAATATCCAATTTACATCAATTACCAGTAAGTCCTGGTAAAGCTTCTGATCCTCTGACGGATGCGGAGGCAGCAAGGAGGTGGGTGGCTCCGGGTTTTGCTCACTTGTTACCACCGCTGGGTTGCTGGCTCCCTCCGTTGGCTCGGTCTGTAAAGACATGCTAATGCTCCCTCCCAAGGACGAGCTGCCAACAAGCGCTTGGGAAACGTTTCCATTTCTGGAAGAGAACACCGAGATAGCTAGGTATTTTCTTCAAACAGGAGAAGCACAAGTATCACTGCATGCACTTCATCTTTTCAAGAACACCAGAAGAGGCCAAAAATCGAGTAATGGAAACAGATCCTAACATTTCTCAAGCAGTTATTGTCTACTGCTTGAGGCTTTGCTCCTTTCTGCAGTCATTTCCTTTCAAAAGTCATTTGAGGACTGACAAAATATACCTCACAGCGTGAAACTACTTTTTTCAAAGTATTTTTTGAAATGATGATGTGGAAATGGCCATGGCTTCTCTGGACTAGTCAAAATTCAGTAATTCTCTGTGACTTAAGCTTAAATCAGATGAAGTTAATCAAAATTTGGCGTTGGTCTTCTGTTTTTGTGGACACTTATGGACACTTAAAAGCCTTCAGGAATAAGTATCTTCCACATGTTCTGAAACACAAGTTATTCAAAAAGCCATTTTTACCAAGGTAACGGATAGCAAGACTTCTGTGGTAGTTTAAAAACTTCTCAAAGACACTGTTACAAGTACGCACATATGCAATGCACACTGAGTATATGAACTCAGAACAAACACTTAGTTGAAATATTTCTCAATAGCAGATGTGAAAGAGGAACCATAATCTATCTTGAAGTTTCCAGATAAAAAGGGTAAATATTTTAGAATGAGTTACAACGTGATGCTCTGCATCCCCTTCAACCAGCTGGTGTGTGCATCGCATAAACCTTTTGAGACCAGACATATCAGTAGTACTATCATCCCCAAAAGATCCCTAAGCAACCCTCCTCTCCCTTCCTGCTCCTCCTCAGGAGACAAGTGTAAGATAAGGGAATTTCAGAACTCAACTGATCAATTGCCTGTGTTGAAAGCGATAAGATTTAAATCACGTCACATACTAGATAGCCAATGTAGGTTATCAGTTACTGTTACACTAGCAATTATTCATCATTCCTAAAAATGTTCCCCTCCTCCTCAAAGAAATCTGGGTGATGCTCTACATTCTCACTATAAGGTACTTATACAGCTATTTTAAAGGTTTATGAATCCAAGTTGGAGAGAACCTTAAGATGGCATGTCTCTAAAGTACAATGTTCAAAACACTGATTTGAATCAGTAACATTTACAGTAGCAGTATACGTTTGCAGATAATACTTCAGTCAAGGACTATGAATATTTAAGTTATAGCTTAATTACCATCATCTTTCCCAATATGATTATTTTCAAAACCTAATTTAACTGGAAGGGTATTCTGCCTTCTTCTGCTTTTTATACTGAAGAGAATATTAGGTCGTTAAAAGTGTTAAATTGTTGAGCTATTGCCTGTGTAAAAACAACATCCATATAGATAATTAAAAATATTTTTAGAGTTGCTTCCCAAATTAGTTTGAGATTAGTCATTGCACTATAAAGAATCTGTTCTTAAAAATAATTATATTAACAGCAGTGAAGTTAGTACCTGTATTCACTACACACAAAGTAATTAGGTGTAAAATGTAGTGAAATTCAAGGAACAGTCACATAATCATAAACCCTTCATCCTAAGCCTCTCAGAATTGAAAGGGTTCTGAATGCTGACAGGTAAAAGCCACTGTAGGAAAACAACTGACTACAGCAGCGTCCCCTTTCCCCCTCAGGATTTAAGGTAAGAAAGGGAGTGCTGCCAGCACCGTACATGCTTTCCAAGTTAAAGGCTTTTGCCATCAGCTCCTGCTGATAGGTAGGCTAGCTAAACGTGCATGACTGATAAATGCATACTCTAAAAGGCAATTGTCATCTGGTGAGCTGTACAATTCAAAGCATAATTAAAAAAACAAAGAAGGGAAAGAACACAACAACTGAAGTCAGGTGACTATTTATAATTCCTGAAAAAAATAATTGTGCCAGTAGTAACTTATGAAAGGCAGTTTCGCTTATTATGTGAACACAAGACATTTCTTATTACTTACTGGAGAGTGTTCTGATTAGTTCCCTCTTCCACAAGATGAATACTGTCTACAAAGCTGGGCATGTCAACCACCTTTAAGGAAGAAGCAATACTTGTACTACTTGTATCTTGCTCAGCATTAATTGAAATGCTTATGTCTTCCTTGGAAATCTCTTCATCCTCTTTTTTTCCTTGTGGTATGGAGTCATCTTGTTTTTCTGAGGCTGTATTCCAAAATAGGCTAGCACCTAGAAGTGAATTAGAGATTTACCTGTTTCATGAAAGTCATTACTATCTTCTGAGACCCCTTGGCTTTGTAAAGCTAGAGGAATAGTTTCCTCACACTCAGTTTTTTTTCAGCTAAGAGTTGCCAAAACATTGTTCAAGTCCTACTTTCTTCCAAAGCATACTTGATGAAAGTAAATGGTTGTATTAAAGCATTTTAATGCATTGACCTTGAGCCAGTTTGAAAATTTCCTCCAGACTAACCACAATATTTCCATGGATTTAACAGGAACCAATACATCAATATGTAACTTTACAGACACAGCTGCGTAACTTGCTAGAAATCAAGCAAACACAGGCTCTTCTCCATGCATGTAAATGCAGGGCTTATGAAAAACATCAATAATATATTTAATAGAATACCAGATGGGACAGAAGCTATTACACTGTTTTGAAAAGTATTAATTAAAAAAAAAAAAAGAAAAAAGTAGTGTATTTTTTCTTTCAGGAAAGCACAATTTAAACTAGAAGACCTTCCAAAGCTTTTGTAAAAACAATTCTAGTGATGGCAATCACTGCCATTGCAGCCCGCAGACAAAAGTAGCTCCAGCCTAAACTTGCAAGTAACAACTAGAGAACTTAACTGGTTTTTGTATCCAGGTGCATGCTTGCATATATTCAGCATTTCTGCAAAACATTCCCTCCGTGCCCAAACAAATCACGGAAACCATGCAGAAAAAGTGACGCCATTCTATTTTTTAAAGAATAAAACATTACCTGTGCTCACAGCAACGCTCACACTTTTCCTCACGTGTGAACCTGGCGAGGACTGTGTTTCCATAGAAACAAGGTCCCCTTGCTTCTCAGGCTGTAGAGCACGGCTAACTGCAGCGGCGGGTTCAGAGGAACAAGCCTGACGAGCCTGTGCTTCCAACAAGCGTTGGATCTGTTAACGGTTATCAGAATGTTGTAATTTGTACAATAAAATATAAAAGTACAATAGGCAAAAGTGAATTACTAAATTGGGCTCCTCTAAGATCTGGACTCAAATCCAGGCTGCGTTGCCACAGAAATCTGATAACCTTCCAGTTCTCAGCAGTGCATGCAGCATAAATCAGAACATCAATTTTGATATTGGCAGAGCCAGAAAAGAAGAGGAGCACGCTGGCAGAACTACACCAAGACAACCTGAGTAAAGCCTATTTGCACTGCATTTGTTGGAAGTGTTCTCTGTCCCTTTCATTCAGATACAAAGCCTATTACCGACTTACCAGCCAAGCATTTATATGCCAACTGTCCCTACACCATGCTAAAACAAGTTTATATTAAATTGCAAAACTAAGCACTTAAATGATAAAATTAAGGTTGCCCAGGCAATCTTCAGTGTTTGTACCCACCCTGTTCACCGAGTAGTTCACAGCTCCGTGGAGAAAGGCTGCAACGGTGAATGCTGCATTTATGCAATAAAGAGAGGTTTCCCTCTCTTATGCACAACCCATGCTTTGAGAGCTTGATTTTACATACAGGAACTATAGCTAGAGCATATTTTAGTTATAATTTTCTAGCTTAAGCAGGAAAAATTTGTACTATGAGCAACTATCCCATTCCTATTACTCATCACCAGCAGCAAAATGTAAACTCTGGCTCTCCAGCCCCAAATCATACGCTGCAAAACACCAGGCCAGCAGTGTAACTCAAGAGGTCAGTACTTTGGAGAAACTTGGTATCAAAACAAAATTTAGCGAGATCACCAAAGCCCAATTTTCCAGTGCAGCAACAAACACCTGATGAATCCTGCTAGCGTGCCGCAGACAGACAACTGAAGTTTTCAAAGCAACAGCCTCAATAGCTCAGGAAGCTGCAGGCTTGAAGGTGGACAAAGCAACACACAACAATGTCCTGTGCTTCACCTTCACCTGTATGCTTACAATAATTCCAAAATATATAGCCTATGAAGCAATTAATTTTTTTTTCTTTGACATAGACACGCATATATATACACACACACATACATATGAAAACATTTATATAGAAGGTGTATAAGTTTGCATTCTAAAACAGTCTGCTAAAAGGGAAATCTTCATGTTATGGAAATACATTAAAAATGAATGCAAAATTTAATTAGGCAAGAATCAAATAGTTTTAATTTAAGGGACACCAATTAGCAGAACTAATCAGGATTCCCCTCCATCCCCAAACTGCAGCTGGCATGATAGGCTCTCTTGTTCCAACCAGGATAAACAACAGCTAATTTAATTCCTTTGGCAGGGGAACTATCAAAGCATAATCACTAAGAGGGCAGAGAAGAAAGCTGCCATTTCCACAAACCTGAGCCTGAAGTAATTTGAGTTGTCTATCTTGTTCTGTAAGAACCCGGTATGCATCTGGAGATAATCCCATCATTCCATTATCTGATCCTGCTTTAGAAGCAGGCATGTGGAGGCACGGTGAGTGGGCTGCACAAAACTGCGGACTAGAGGGGCTTGCACTTGAAGGCAGTCTTATTCCAGGTGATAAGCTATTGTCAAGAGAACAGCTTCCCATTTCCCCATGATATCTCATAGGGCTGCTTGTGGTATATCCTGGATTGCAGCAAATATTTGGGCAAATGATATTTTGATGGAGCACTGCACATGGATTCTGTTGAGCCATCTCTGATTGGATTTCCACTCCATGTTTGGGGCTTATTTTACCAATTCCTTGCCAGGAGTTTATCAGATTATATTGGACAGAAGCAGGAAACTGACAGCTGCATGCGCTGGCTGGACAGCAAGGTGGCACTTGAACTGGCACCTGCAGTTCCGGTGGTCTTCTGCAGCTCTGTGGTGAAAAAGCAGAGTTGTAAAGGACTGGCTGTGTAACAGCAGGAAGCTGCTTGGAACTGGTTATTGACGTTCTTCTAATTGGAGGCTCTCCCTGCTGTGCGATTCCATCAGGCTTTAATACAAGTCCTTCTGATGGCTTTCTGGGGTGATGCACAGATGTATCCGGGGAAGGTCCACTACAAGGGGTTGATGGAGAAGAAGATCCAGAACTTTTTCTTGATTGCGGGCAAGCTTTCTTACAGTGCATCTGTTGCTGTAGTAGAGTTTGCTTTCCTTTGGAAGGCCTTGAAGTCAGAAGTTTCTGGTTTAAATGGCTTGGTATTTGCCTCAAAGAGGGGTCTCCCATATTAGCAGAAAAGTTGTGCTTGTGTTCAGAGTGCTGAGTGGGGTGACAGGTAGATCCTGAGCACCACTTCTTTTTAATAGGCTGATGTAGCGTCGAGGGTAAACTTTTAACATTTGAAGTCCCCATAGGCTTAGAGGTTTGTCCTGATTCTATGAAACTCCCGTCCAAAACAAGTGACAGTTCAGGAACTGAAGGAAAGATCCTGGTAATCTGAAGGAACAATTACACAGGCAAGTTTAAGATAATTTTAAAATACTGTCTTCCAGCTCTTCACATGCAGAATTTCAAAGAAAATGTTTTAATTAAAAATCAATATATGACCATTACTAATGCCAAACCAACTACACATTGAATACTTTCCTAAAAATTGGAGAATCCGGATATAGAAAAAGCAGCAAGATCGCTGGGATCACTCCTAGAAGACAAAATTGCTTTCATACAGCATAATAGCCATGTCTATCAAATGAATGCTCCATGTCATCCTGGTGCACATTTCAGAGTATGGATCTTTCCCCTTCAGGAAGTAGACTGTGTGTTCTCTCTGTTTATTCCTGACCCTTTAGATAATGTGCAACAGAACCTATTTTATAATCCACAACTGTCACATCCTTCTAGATCTATGCTGTATGAGGGCTACTATTTCATTATATTTGTATATGCCTCAGTATAAAAGGACAGACCAGCAGATCTTTATTTGATTTACCCAGAAATACATAAGAAAGTTTGGTGCCTCTGTCTTTGCCTCACAACACCGTGGCTCTTCCATTTAATGGCAGTAAGATTCCCCAAGGAGAACCACTATCTCTGTTCCCAAATGCTAGCATATACAGGATTTGAAGTGTCTATAATCCTTATGTCTATAACCCTGGAAAAAAGGCAGGTTAACCAGAGCAGGAGTTATGACTCTTGGTCCATTTCTTCAGTTCTGTTTTCCCCTGCTAGCACTTTGAGACAGAAACTTTATGCTCTCCAGTCCCCTTACAACGATTTTTGCTGCTCTAAGTGTCACATCTGAGATGCCCAAAACAATTATTTACTTAGTTACCTGTTGACTCACTGGGTGAGGACTTGGAATTGGTCTGGGGGATAAATCCTCATCTTCTACACCAGAGTCATGATCGCTGGCTGACAACTTGCTGGGTGAACAGCCTAGGGGAGAACTAAAACCAACAGAAATCAAACTAAAAATGATTGCTCGTCAGATTTGGCAGCAGTAACATGGATCTTCATGCTTTTCACTGTGCCATCTACAGTGTAGTATCAGCATAATTTTGTCAAGTAGCAGTTGCTATACATCTCCTCCCTTGTTAGCTAGGGAGCTCACACAGCATATGGTTCTAAAATCAAAGAGTGAAAATACGAATGCTGCTTTTAGGCAGAGATACTAACCCTCCCCACACCCCCAGACATACACACCTTGTAAGTGACATTCTAACAGCAAAGCACTGATTTATATTAGAAAGACAGGGAGTGCTACAGTAAAGATCGTGATATCATTTGAAGGAAAATAAAGGCCATTATAGTCATTGATAAAAATTTGGTGAATACGGTTCTTAAAAATCATTAAGTTTCAACCTATTTAGGTCTCACAGTTCTGAAAAGTTAGAAGGAAAAAGGAATTTTTAGCAACTTAATTAGATTTCAATTAGAGATTTGCTTCAAAGGACAGATCTCAAAGAAAGCTTAATACAGTGAACTAAGCTCCATCAGTAAGGAAGCCTTTTTAGAAACACCCACTGCATAGATTACAACCACCAGTATCAAGAGTAGAACTACGAGAACTTTCTCTTAGAATATGGTCAGCTTGGTTGTCTTACTTGAAGACTATTAACTCTAGAAATAAACAAAAGCAGAAACAAAGGTTTTAATGCAAGAACTGACACCTGGCACAGTAGAGATCAAAAAACCCTCATCCAATAAATATTTAATTTTTGCATATAAATGACATCTGAAAGATTTACCTTCCGATAGGTAGTTTCTTGCAAATTCTGCTGAAGAACTCAGTTTCTGCATTTTGGTTTTCTGCACTCAACTCAAACTGGATAGAGCTCTTGTCTGAAGGTTCAACATTCTGGAATGGAATTTTCTGCATTTGTGAAGCATGAAACTTTCAACTTTTAATCACCGAGGCACTACTCCCAAGGACATGTGTTTTAAGGATGGTTATATCTGATGATTTGTTTCTTGTCCTCTACTTTCAACTCTCAAATCTTTCACCACTACAAGGAGGTATGTAACTTCCCTTCCTGTTTAACACTGTTCCCCCTGCTACTCTGTAAAGTAGCTGGCCTATTTATAGCCATGAGCAGATGCTTCCTTGCTGTAACTGCTTAGATACTCTTCCACAAGCCTCCACCACTATCGGAAACAGCAACTGTTTTTATACTGTTTCACACCACAGCTGGGCAAGTCTTGGAGACAAGAGAAGTGAGCCCCTGTCAAGAGGCGTAATCTTCAGAAAGCTAAGCTGTACCTAGGTGAAAGGTGGAAGGCACCCCTGAACAGGGAAATGTAATTGGAAAGAGAACGGAGTAAACAGCACAGGACACATTACACTAGCTGCTTCTCTGCCAGAGCACAGGAGCATTTATCAAGCAATTAACAATTCAACTTCAGGTTCTGTTTTCCTAGGCTTGTACATGTAAGGAACCCAGATTTCCTAGGATTTCCTCAAACCTCCTTAGTTATCTCCCAGGCATTCTATCATCAAATTCTTTCAAATAGTTACTTTGTACAAAAGATAAAATTGTTCCTGCTTTCTTACTATGGTGCAGCAAGAGATCTGCAGATCAGTTAACCACTGAATTCGCTTTTGCATTCAAGCTCAAGCAAAGCACAAACACCTGGTTTCGCTCTCCAGAAAGCACCAAGGTGCACCACCCATCCCAGCTGTTAGATGTGTCCAGCATGCACACAGCATACCAGATTAACAAACACTACAGGAAATTAGAATCTCTGCTCATAAAGTTAAAAGGTCACTGGTAAGAAAGAGCACTAAATCAAGTCCAACACGGCACTTTTACATTTTAAAAGGCAAATTCTTAGTGCTAGCAGAAAAGGGCCCAGTTGCTGACTTTGGAGGTCACATCTCAATTTGAGAGCCAAACGGAATTTTCAGTAATCACTGTAAAAAGGTAGCTTTCTAGAGCTACATCATTTTCAAACTCCTTAAAGAAGGAGTCACTATAATTTGTTTTGATTGAAGTACTTACACTAATAGTCAAATTTTAAAGTACCATGATGCAGTAGGAAACCAAGCCACTTACTTTGAAGAGGTGTACTGTTTCACTGCAAGTTAAGATCCGAAACCCCAGTTCAGTCTGTCCACTACATGGAATGCACTGATAAAACTCAGGTTCCTTGTGTGTCAATGAATAAAGCACAATAAGAAAACTCCCAGCTTCTGAAAAAACCCTAAAATAGAGAAAAAACCCACATCTTAAAAAAAGAACCAACAAACAAGAAATAGGAAGAAGGCCCTAGTTTCTCAACATACTGAGCAGGCTATCCCACAGCTTAGCAAACTGGTGAATCACTGCATTTTGAGTGGTACTGTGCTATAGATAGAGCAGACAAACTTATGACTGATGCCACATGCAAGAATCAAATCAAAGTAGAGCAAAGGGAATAATTTGTCTACTTTCTAGATCACTTAGTACTTTAAATGAATTCCTGGAAGACATCAATCAAAGCATAGAAGAAAACATCTGTAAAAATGATACTGTGATTTTTTTCCATTCAATTGAAGATGTATTATAGAGACACTTATTGCTTCAGTTACCCCTAAACATTCCATGCTCACGAGCATAAACAAGAAATGCTCATGAGCAAAAAGATATTTTTTTTTTAAGAAAAATTATAACTTTTTTTTTCCATAGGTTGAGAACAGTGAGTAACAACAGTTAACATTTAGCACAAAAGATCAAGGATAACGAAAATAATGTACATTTCCAGGAAGAGGCAGTACTATTTCAAAACAATTTTTCTTTTTATAGCACTTGTAATGTGCTTGTTTGGGGGGTGTGTGTGTTTGTTTTTTGTTTAAATAATAGATGTGATAGAGAAAGCAGTAGAAACAAGATGCTTGAAAAATGTATTCACACGTAACTTCAAAATTATACTTACAACTTAAGAGTTTAAAACGTCTGATGCACAGATCAAGCAGTTAGTCTGCAGAGGTTAATTTTGTTTGCATGGTTCATCAAATCTGCCTAATACACTTCCAAGATGGAGTCAGGGAAAGTTAATGAGAGTCAAGCATCTAACTTGCCTATCTAATAATCTAATTGGGCTCTTATCTTGGGCATATTCAAATTGTTAAGGGAAAAAAAGTCTATTCTGTAATTACAGACCCATTTGTTCACCAAATGGGGTTTTATTTAATAATTTAAAAGCAAGTGTGGCCAAGCAGAAGAAATTCTTATGCATACAGCATATTTTGAAGTTTCATTTACCTGAAGAGCAGTTTTAAATTATAAACACCTGAACTCCCTTCCAGCTTCCATATAAATACAACTTGGCAAATGTTAAAAAAGTGAAAAGATTTAGAGAATGAGGAATGATTACTTACTAACATCACAATAAAAAGAAAAAAAATCAGAATGCAAAAATTATAAACCCAGAATATTTAGCAGGAAGTCATAAGACGACAGTATTAGCTTCAAATCAATATGCTTCAATATGTTGGTCAGATACAACCACGGAGAAAGCTTATGTCAAAGAAAGCACCCATAAGAAAAGTTCAAAACCAAAACCCCACCACTGTTTAAACTGCTATTTCCTGCTTCTTATTTAAGCTAAAATACAGCGACCTTAATGATAATGTTTACCCTCTTCTGTCTTTGAGATACCAGCCCAGCTTTCTAACACTTCAGTCATAGAAAAATTGCAAGACACAAGTCAAAACCAGAAAGAACATTTAAAACAGACAGCCTTACCTCCTGTATAACATACAAATCACTGAAATCCCTCAAATATGTTTGAACAGAGCCCATGTTGCCATGCATTTCTGTGGAATACATTTTTAGTCAGCCAATAGCTTCTATATGTTACAGATAAAAGTGACTTACCTTTCTTGAATTGAAGAACTGAATAAATATCGCAAGCAACAGGCCCAGACTTGAGGACTACAGATATGGGTAACCCCACTCAGCCAACTAGAAGTGAAAAGAAATGTCCTATTAGAGACAGTTCTGTTACCAAACTTCCACCACGTAATCCCTCAAATACATCATAAATCACTAAGTGTATTAATCCGTACAAACTGAGCCAAACACTTACACTCCAACTAATGGCAGAGCATAAGCCTTAGGATCAGACTCAAGCAGCAAAAGCAATTTTCGTGTCTGGTCCATAGTAAGGTAGCTGAAAGAAAGCAGAGGGTGGCATTTTATTAGTCTTTTGCACAGCAGTCTTTCAGAAAAAATCCTGGAGACACAAATACAAGTTCAGAAAATACTGTTAAGTAAAAAAGGTCAGAAAAAAAATTCAAAAACGTTTTTCCTCTACTCTTACAGCAACTCCTCAGCTTTTCAATTCCATTCATATCCAAGAATAATCAAGGACAAAATTTACTTAGTACTATGGTATTCACAACAAATCCAGAAGTGCAACGCATGTTAAAGTTGAAGAGTAATTTGTGAGAAGCATTCATAAAGTCTCTCTCCAAACAAAATGATATTCAGTTGCTTCAAATTATTCCCCTGATCCATCCATAGTTCACTAAATGAGTTATCAATCAGAATGACGATTCCCTAATACCATCTTATAAGCATGATTAACAGAAAAAGCTTTGGTTCATATTAATCTGATTTTCATTCTAGGGCAAGCACTGATACGATTTAAAAAGTTGGATGCTGTTTATATTTATTACATTAATTAGAGGTGTGTCCCCTGCCCCAGTAGGAAGATCCTTCTACTGAAGTCAAAAGCAAGAACTACTGAACTAGTTTTTTGCCCCACCCACATTTCTTGTTTATAATGTTTTAACTTACTCCAAATACAAGAAGTTATGTTATTTTTATGCCAGTTATTTTACTGAAAAGCAAAGCACTAGCTGAGATCTTGCCTACCAACTTGCTTTAGGAAATGCAACAAACCACGAGGTACTTTGATAGTTTTAGCATCACCCTTTACTCACCCACATTTATAAGTTCCTTGAACCTGTGCAATATTCATAGGACTGTTCAAATTTCTTGCTAGGGCTGTGGGAATAATTGGGACAGACTTCACAGGGGTGTATTCCAAGATATTTGCTGTGGTAATAGAAGCCCAGTGAAAAGTAAAATGTAGATTATCCAGGTTTTCTGTGAAAACAATGTGAGCTCTAACAGTGAGCAGTTTAGAAAGATCCAGTGATTCTTTACTGCACAGGCTGTGCTGCACGCCCTAGAAGTAGGGAAAAGAGAAAGAAGTTAAATACGCTAAATTGTCTTCATATGGCTACCATGATTCAAGTTGTATTACACTAGGAACTCAAATAATTCCATTATAGCTACTATTGCCGTAGGCACTGTGTAAAAAGCTATTAACCCAGGTCGTCAAAGCTCATGGCTATACTGAATACAATGAATAATGTAGAATACACACGAAATTAAGCTATGCATATCTTAGTATTGATTTAGAATGTATTAAAACACCTGGGTTACTCAAATTGTATAAAAATTAATAAAATAACAGGCAACTAGAAGGCTCAAGGTGATCTGTCAAGTTTTCTTACTTGCATTCAAGAAATTTATATTTTAACATCTGGATGTACCATCATGAGAAAGTTTAGATGCGAAGCAAACGTCATTCATATTATAAAATACACAAAAAAACAACTACAGGCAAACATTTACAGGAATGGAAGGTGTTTTTACCAGGTTGTATGTCTACAGCAGAGCACAGAAGCGACAGGCACATGTTTCAGCTGTAACTACTAACCTACATAGACTTTACATGCTTTCTTGCAAGTCACTTGCCTAGTGATACTTGATCAACAGCTATGCAAATACTGCAACTTACTCATGATAGATTTGAAAGAAAAAAATGTTTTTTCTTGTTTAAGCAAGTTTGCTGCAATCCCTGTTGTCTTGCTGGTTTTGGTGGGCAGACCAACCAAAAAACTTTGGTCAGACAGCAAGATTTTAGTTCAAGATTAAAGACTGTGTGATGCCTAAACACCTGTGAAGACTAACTGATATTATTTCCGATACACTTTTCAATGACACACGAGCAGCTCATTTCACACAATCAACTAGTCTAGCTTCAGCCACAACTTTGCTGTGTTTGAAATTTATGGTTGTTGGAAATCAAGCCCTGTGCATGGTCCAGTCTCCTGCATAGAAGACAGTTTATTGCTTAAGAGGCCCAGAAGTTGCCAAGAGCTGCCTACCTTGAACGCCATGCTGATATCTTCAGCACTGTGAACTATAATGTTATCTGAAGAAGGTCCCCAGGCATTAATTGTACATGGAATCAAAAAGTCTCCAGGGACAGATGCAGTTGGAATTTTGCCCGATCCACCAGCAACTTCTCGACCAGGATCAAAGCGGTCTATTGTTAGTGTTACGCCTTCCCCATCTTTAAAATAAATAAAGTTAGAGTCCACAAGCAACAACTCAGGCTCCTTGATAACAGCTTAACCAACCAACCAATATTGTCTATCTGATGTTTAAAGTTACCTTCATCTACCACAAGAGTCCCAAGCAAAAAACAGGAAAATAATTTCTTCTCATTCTGCTTAGCATGGCGATAGGCAAGTCGCAAGGTTTTCTCCATCATAGATAACTTTGGGTTTCTAAAAAGAGACAAGCAATTTTAGGACCTAAATTATTTTTAATGCTTTTCAAAAAAGTATTTGTTATATTGTAATAGTGTCCAGAGGTTTTTTTGTCCTTTAAAAAGAAAATATACAGAAATAGCCCAAAGCCCTAAAGAATAAAAAGGTAAGAATTAACAACATCGTATAAAATGCCAATGGAAGTTTAGCTCCTGGTCTGTGCATCACCCCAACTATTCATATTCAAGAAAGCCATATTTTAACTGAAGCAGCTCCACAGAATGCTCCGTGTGATCATCTCAACAAGAATATTTTGGCTTGACTAGCCCAGCAAACGAACACCTGAGGAGAAACATTTTTTTCTTATAGAGAATAAATAGCAAGGAGAGAGAAGAGCTCTTTTCTATGGAGAATAAGTAAGGAGGGAGAAAAGCTTCTTCATCTGAAGCACAACGTTGTCACAAGAACTAGAGATGAACACAAGGGAATTATTTTAATAGCAGGAGGAAGAAGTTAGAAACACTAAGACCAAATCACAGAAACTCTTAAAAAGTCTCCTAAGTTTAAAGAGTAGAATAGGCCAAAAAGTCTAACTAATTTTGATGTAGTATTCTCTCATTTTAGCACGATATTCAGTGTGGATGCTTAAAGTAGCAACAGACTGGGCTCAGTGACACAGGAATGCAAGTATGCAGAAAGATGAGGCAATTATAAAATCACCATTTAGTCAAAAAAAGCAAGTTTGGAATCTAGGGCAGTAAATACATTAACATTATTTTAGATTGAGATAGCTTATCGGATTTTGACTTAGAAAGAGGTCAAATTTGAAAGCAAAGCTACTGGTGTATGTGAATACTGTGATGATGGCACATACCCTACCTGCTCAAGATTAACTACATGCCTCCATAAAAATAAAAGTAATTTATTTTAAACTCTGTTAAAACTTGGAGGTTTTAATATTAACTCAAAGAACATTATATGGCAAGTACAAGTAGAGGCCTCTCTAACCCGTAAGGGCTGTCCACCCTTATATGCACATATATGCATACACTTGCTCAAATAACTACAGTAAGATTTTTGTAATATTGACACAAAAGTTACCCATTTAAGTAATACGGATCTATTTTTACCCTCCATTTGTTTTACAAATCAGATTTGGAATATCTTACCCTAGAAATTCACAAGTGCTTCAGATTTGCCTCTAAACTCATTCTAAACCAAAAAAAAATGAACAGAACTTTTTGCATTTTAATCCAGATTCCTGAAGCAACCAAAATACTTAGTTTTAAATTTTAGTTAAAGCACACTATCCATATCCAGTTTAGTGAAAACAGTTTTTCTCTGCAAATACTTAAAGACCAGGAAAAACATGTTAAAGAAAACTACAAATACGCAGTTAATTTTACATGTTTCCATATGCGAAGGAAATGGAAAGAAATTCTAAGTTACTTTTGACTGAGGCACCTTCACAACCCAGTTCACTGTGTTACACCACAGAAAGGGAAACTCAGATCTTTCTGATGAAAATCCCGATAAAAGAAACACACGAGCCGTTTCTTTTTCCTTTGTGCCTTGTCACACACTAGACTCAAAATATAAAATGTGGCTTCATATCATATAATTCTTAATTTATTTTAACCTTTAGCTACTTAAAAAAAGTTATTCATACCTGTAATAGGTAATATGTGAGCCAATGACATTACCCATAGGGACTGGGTCCCAAAGTGCACACTTAGTCAAAGGGAAACTGAAAGGGACCATCCTTTCGGGAGCAAATCTGGGAAGAAGATCACACAGATAAAAAAGAAAAATGGATTAGTTCAGTACCTCCAAACATACTTTGTAAGAAGCAACGAAGGGGTGACGCTGTAAAAAAAACAACAAATAGGATCTATAAACCATTGGTACTTTTTTTGCTTCAAGTCCAGGCCAACAAAGTAGCAACTTTGTCCTTTGAAGATGTCAAGGATATGAACTACAAAGTCAACACAAAATTTTCATTTGCCACCTGTCAGTTCCTTTATGTAGTCTTGGAAAATGTGTAGGCTAAAATACAAGTTTGCAGATAAAGCTCAAGAAAAAGCATTCTGGATATACTGTAGGAAAGGAAAAGGTTATCAGTCATTAGAAACTCCCATGGCACTCAGAAAATCTTGGTTTAGCAAACATTAGATCAGCTCCCAAAAGCCCTGTTTAAGTCACTTTTTAAAGCCAGCATTCAATCCACTTAGGCTTTGAAGACTTCGAAAACAAAGCCTTGGCTTAACTAAAATAATATAGTGCAAAACTTGCAATTAGACTTCAAAGAGGCCTTAAGAAATTAGTATATAATCAAACCAACTTATTTACACAAGCAGTGTTACATTTTTAAAGAGCTGCCTAAACCACGTTTAAGTAAAATACAAAACATTTGACAGTCTGTATCATTCAGCAAATATCTCAGCAGTTATTAACAAATAAACAAGAACTTCCTTTGTAGTTATTTGAAGCGTCAAACTTTGCCAAGCTTCTTTCTTTGCATTTCCTTAAGTTCCCAGGACAGAACTTCATTTTTAAGGCAGTACTCTAGGCAGCTCTCATGTTTTCAGCAACAGGTAACTAACTGTCATTAAAAGGCCAATGCCCAAAAACATAAGTCCCAAATCTAGGCTTGTAAAAAGGGGAAACTTTTTTCAAGCCTCACTATTTTCACTAGGTTTTGGCAAGCACGGGTCAGAAACACACCCCCACACCCACGGTTCTTTATAACCAGAGCCGCAGCGCAGCACCGGGCCTGGCGTGTGCCCCGACGGGCGGGGGGCGATGCCCACCCCCTCATCCCGCAAGGAAGGGCACGGCGGACCCTCCCAGAGCCGCTTCCCCGGCGCCGAGCGGGTACCTCAGATCCGGGCCGGGGTCCATGCAGGGCGACCGCAGCTCTGACCCCTCCTCTCCGCCCTGCCAAGGGGCGCCGGCGCGGGGCTGAGCCCAGGGCCTGGCCGCAACCGCCCCTCCTTCCGCCGGGCACCCGAAGGGGGCTGCCAGCGTCTCCTGAGGGAGGCGGGGAGCAGCCAGTGACACCCCCTCCCCAAGGCCCAACTGCCGCCGCACTGCCTGCGGGGAGGCACCAGCAACCGCCAGGCCTCCCGCCGCGGCAGGGCCCGTCCCGCCCCACTTCGGCGCGTGCCTCAGCGCACAACCGACCCTTCGTTCCCCGCCGCCAACCGCGCCAGCCAATCAAAAGGCACAACCGCCTCAGCTCCCGCCCCCACTCCCTGTTGCGACCCAATCGACGCGCGGTGGGAAACGGCTCGCTTGACCAATCAAAGCGGACCCGGGGGGAACCAACTGCCAGCGCGCGCGCAGGGGATTTAAAACTACCAGCAGCGTCATAAACGGTCAGCGGGAGGGCGGGGGCGCGCAGGCGCAGTGCGGCGGGTTGCCATGGCAGCGCGGGGCGCCGCCATCGCCGGGCCTGGGGGAAAGAATGGCGGCGGCTGCCGGCGGCTTCAAAATAAACCGACACAACAGAGCCCGGTCATGCTAAAGCGTCGCTCCGGCCCCGGCCTTTCCCAGCCGGTGTCCCGCGGCGTGAGCCACCCACAGCGCTCGCGGCTCGGTCAGGGCCTGCACCCAGGCACAGGCCTGTGACAGCCGCCGGGGCTCGGTGCCCGGCCGGGGGGCGCGGCGGTCCCCTCAGGAGCAGCCCCCGCGGCAGCGGCACAGCCCGGCCGCCTCTCCCCGGTCCCGGCGGGCACGCTGTGTTCGGGGCCAGTGCCCGGAGGCCGGCGCAGGGCACGCTGCACACGGGGGCCGGGAGAAGGGCTCGCCGCAGGGCGGCTGGCAGCTCGGCGCACCGGAAAGCAGCCGCACTGCCGGGGCCCACTGCCGTCCCCGCGCGCACGTGCCAGCCCCGCCCCTCCCGGTCGGCGCGCGCCGCCGGGAACCCGGAAGCACTTTCCCTCGGCGGGGACAGCTCAGCAGCGGGTGCGCGGCGGCTGCTGTGCCTCAGCCCTAACCCCCCCGCCCCAGCCCTGGCCTCGGTGCCCGCCGCTCCCCGCCCGCTCCACGGCCGCCCTCTGGCCGCCGCCCTGCCGCCGCTGTCCTGCTGCTGCTCCGCCGCCGCCTCCTTCTCCTCATGAAGCCTGTTGTCGTCTTCGTCCTCGGCGGGCCTGGGGCGGGCAAGGGGACGCAGTGCGCTCGCATCGTGGAGGTGAGGGCCGCGCACCCGCTGCCGGGGCGGGGGGGTACGGGACTACGCATCCCGGCGGGTGGCTTGGGGGTGCGGGACACTCAGGAGGTTGTAGACCCCCCCCGGGAGTCCGTGCCTGCCCTTGGCGTGGTCGCCTTTGGGGCAGCCTGTCCCCACTCCCCGGGAGGGTCCCGCCGCGCAGCCCCTGCCAGGTGGCCTAGCCGGGGGCCGGCCTGTCCCCTTCTGCCCCGCCGCCCTCCCCACCCACCACCGCACCCCCCGCCACGGTCCCGCCCCGGGCTGTGGGACACCCGCCAGGGCTCGGCAGGGGGGCGGCAGCGCGGCGCTCCAGAGGCCCCGGCCAGCCTGGCCGGTGTGGCCGGTGTGACGGTGGGGGCTGCGGGGTTGCCCGCCCCGGGCGGCCGGGTGTGTGGCCCGGGGAGGACGGCGACGGTGGTTTAGGGTGGATGGGAACGGGTTGGTCTCCAGTGTGTGGGCTCCAGGCCCGTGGTGGCTCAGGCCTGCTCTATAGGCGTAAGGGCTGGTACCGTAGGGCGTTGGCTTTCTGAGCTGGTGCCACCTCTGTAAGTTGTGAAAGTCAAATGTTAAAAAACTGAACTAGAATTGTGGCAGAATTGTGTTCTGTGGCAGAACACGACAGAGGTCAAAGGATGGCCTGACCCCCTAGATGGTTAATCTTGGTCTCTCTTTTCAAAGAGCCCGAAACTGGCAGTAAAAGTTAGGACTTTCTGCTAGAACATTGACATTTTCAGTTTTCCAAACACATTTTTACAGCCCTTTGCAATAGAATAAGTATCTAAGAAAGAACGGTGAAAGCTGCATGGTGTAGTACTGTCCCTTTAGAAACCCAAAGAGGCAGGGATAATTGCAGTGTATCCAAGTGGATGATTACAGCAGTAGTTAAGGATGAATACTTCCCGAGATGTATATGTAGGATTTGAAACAACTTTTCCCCGCCCCCTGCAATTTTATATATCTTTCTTATTGAAAGCCACGTAGGATCAAATTTTATTCATACTTAGACTGAAAGACACGATTAAGAACTGTAGCAAAGCCCATCTTTCTAAAGCCGTTGGTGGAAAAAAATCCCTGCCACTCCTGCCACAGGCACGTTTTGTGTGTCATCTATTCTGGTGGTGCCCTGGCAGTACTGTTACAGTTTATCCACGCTGCCATTATATCCTAGTTCTCTGTGTTGTATAACTAAGTTATGCGAATGTGGTCCAGACTGGAAAATGCAGTTATAACTTTAGTTCTGAAGGATTTTAACCTCAAATTACAGACTCTCATTCAAACCGGCTTATTCATTAAATTAAATTGTGGAATGAAAGGTTCATAGCGCTCATAAAGCCTTTTCGGTAAGGTCAAATCCTGCCCCTGGCACACAGCAAACAAATGAGCTTAAACTGTAGGGGAATCTTATAGGCTGTCATTAATGGCTTTCACCAAACCATTAATGTAGCCTCAGGGCCGAAGTATCTTGTATGGCTGCTGGCCTGTGTTTAGAAGTATAAATACCTTTGGCTTGATAGACTAATATAATTGGATGAAGACCACTTTGTTAGGAGTTCAAATGAGTCATTGCTACTCAAATTGTATTTGCAGCTAAAAATGAAAGAAGAAAGTTAACTTTGCTTGTATAGTATGTATTTTCTTTTCTAAGCCCAGAAAGAGAAGTCCAAATATTAATAAATGTAAACTTGCTTTAATTCTGCTAATCCTGTTCGCTGCATGGGAAGAAGTATTGAGGTCAGCGGGCTGACAGTAGAAAGCACTCGGACCTGCTGACTGCAATGGATGGCATTCCTGCTTGTTCAGACACCTCTGCAGGAGCTGTTGGCAAAACTTTGAGGGAGAGAGGGTCTGAGGTGGCTGAAGGGGGAGTTGGACTGATACGAGCCTGCTTGGAGATCTTTAGAAAAATGGGACGTGAACAGGGAAGTGTGGATGAAATGCAGCAGAGGTACTAGAGAGCAACACCTTTTTAAGCAGGCATCTTTGGCCTGGCCCCTGGCAGCCCCCCAGAGAGCGCTGGTTGAATACAGGCTGTTGAATAGCCTGTGTGCAGTCAATGCAACCTTTAAGCTGAAGGTGTATTTTTGTTTGGATTTTAAGTCCTGTTGGCGGCTTGCCACAGAGAAGGGGGGCTGTAACGGAGTAATAATAAACCTCATTCATCCTGTTGTAAATGGACTGAATAATATTGGTTTACATTTGGAATGAATCTGACCCAGTATCTTGCTGTAAATCTGAAGTTTATGCTGAACAGAAAGTCAGTGTAAGCTATAAATATTTCTTGGTTGCTATTCATACTAGATATTTGGGACAGAGCACATCACGTGTGGAAGAAGTCTCACTTTACTGAGGTGAGATCTTGTATGATTTTAGCATTATATGATTTTCATTAAAAAACCAAGGGTAGCTGTGTTTTATGGAGTAAGGAGGGTATTATGTACTACCTGGGAATGATTTCTCAAAGTGGTGTTGTAATTGTTTTGCTGTCTATGGTTTACATTCCCAGAAAAGGGTGATGCCTATCACATGATGTAGGCAAAATACATATTTGTTAAATGCTAGCCTAAATCATAACTGTTCAATATGTGTGTGTGCTGGAGTCCTTCCTTCTGGAGAAGGCATGTATTCATGCTAAGTTTGGACTAAAATGGAGACATTATTTGAGGGAAGAAGACAGAATAACAAGCGGAAATGGGTATTGACACAGTGTTCGAAAGGGAACAGCAGGTAAGAGATTAGGTTTCCTTATCTTCACAGATAAGGTTGGAGGAGACAACTGAACCAAGCTGGTTTTCTTCAGTACTGAGGGACAACTCCTGTATGTTCCACAAACTCACAGAATTCTCGCTGAAGTGCAAATGCAGCAGAACTGCTGCTCTGGACCAGTTCGTCCTATTTAGGAAAGGATAAAGCAGAATTCCCTCTAAAGTTCTTGCCCTTTCCCTTCCAGCTCTGCAGATTAACCCCTGAAACCTCCCACAGCTCTGTTAGCTGGAGCTTGCCATCATCTGGGACTGTTGCGTAGCTGTTGTGTGAGGCAGAATATTTGAGCAGGTAGCTGAATGATGTCATTTGAATGCAGGTTCTTGTAATAATCTTCATGGTTTCTACAGTGAGTTCTGTGACTGTGATATTACGATGTGCGTGTAGGACAAAATGAATGGGTTGTATTGCTGACTTCTGAACTTTGCTTATAAAATGGTTGTGGTAAAGTCAAGGAAAAAAATGTTCTTCAAATCTGCACAAAATATGCTTTCATGTACTTAAATTTGAAATCCTTACAACCTTTGCCTGAAATGCACCTCCACCACAGCCCTGTTCTATATGTTTGTGGTTAAATCTAAACTTAATTCAGCAAGGTGGGATGCTGAGCCTTCTCCTTTTGTAAAAGCATAAATTAATATCCAAGTGGAAAAAGCTGTTAAGTTGCTTTGGGATATATGATAAGGAAATTTCCTAGGGTGAAGGAAACAATGCAAAGAAGAACTTATTGTATCAGAAACGCTCCTTTGAAAGCAGCAGTGGATTTTGGTTTTGCTGTCGTGTATTAACTGTCTTCTGGAAGTCTGCTGAGAGACAGCATTAACTTCCTTGAAATAAAAACATTTTTAAAATTGTTTGCTTTAAGCTCAATTTCTGAAATCTCTTTCAAGAGTGTCAAGTATTAGTATTCTGCTTAGCCTTATGTTCTCATAGTTGTTTTTTGGAATATAAGTGTGTATTTCTGAACTTTGTTTTTTTTAAGACATGATGAGTGATTGTTTAAATCTACCCCCTGAAGATTTATCTCTACATGCTTCCATTTTGCAGAACACTGGACAATGAAATTTGGACTTTCCCAAACATACTCAGTGCCTTTTATTGAGCTCAGTGTTCTTGAAGCCCTGGGGTGTTCCGTTTGCTCCCCACTTCCCTGGGGGCACTCTCTGTGGGATACCCTTGTGCATTCGGTTTTGCTAATGTGGCTTTTTGCTTGTTTTTCCTCCCCCAGAGGCAAGAACATGTTTCAAACTAAGAAAATGTCTTCAATTTTTTTTTTTTAATTGGAATAAGAAGACACAAGGTCTGTTACTGTTTGTAACTATAATAAACTATACAAACTATAGTTTGTACCCCAAAGTTCTAATTCGATGTGCTAATTGCCAATAGGACAGACAAAAGCTTTTTAGGTTATTAAAAAAACGCCAACAAAAGCTGCAGGCTTTACATGGTTCTATTTTTATTTTAACTAGTTCTTGAATTGTGTATACAGCAAATTTCAGTTGTTTATTAATGTTGCCCAAGATATGACAGGTCAGAACTAGGGCAATAAAAGTGTGTTTTATTTGTTTAGATCTTAAGCCCTGTGACTTTCATTTTCAGAGTAACAATGATAAGCCAAGATAGGAGTCAAGGTCAAAGTAGTAATTTGTGTTTCTCTTGCTTTCTCTTGGCTTCTGCTTACTTAAGGAAGTCTCAAGCTGTGTGTTTAGCGGAGAGATGTGTTGTTGGACCACACAGGGCTGAATCAGAAATAAACCTTGTGCCCCTCAAAAGCCGGCTGTGTAAGGCGTCCCAGCAGCAGCTGCTGCCTGCTGCTGATCCTTTCTTACTGCCTTGAGAAGATTGTTAGGGTAGACTCCACCTTACTCAAGCGTGACACGGATATGACTCATGTGTTTTAGTTGTATTAATCTATTTATTGTATTTACTGAAAACAAACCATGTTCTGTCTGTGGAGTGGAAGCTGCAAATCCTGGCTGACAGAAGGAAGCTACGAGTGGCTG
Source organism: Falco rusticolus (assembly GCF_015220075.1). NCBI lineage: Eukaryota > Metazoa > Chordata > Aves > Falconiformes > Falconidae > Falco > Falco rusticolus. The sequence continues at coordinate 10,110,862 of NC_051197.1, read as the reverse complement.
TAGGACAGGGGAGAGAAGGGCACTCCAGGGAGGCTGCAGGCTTGGGTTGTAATTTGGAGATGTGGAACGTACAGCTTGCATGTCCCAGATTGTCCTGCTGAATGGGGGCCGATTTACCTGGCCAGCGAGAAATGTTTTGCTTTGCTCTATTCAGTCCTGCTAAGTGCTGTTCTGAGAAACACCTCTACGGTGGGACTGATGGAAACTTGAGCTTGCCTTGCCGCGTCACTGGGATTATTTTTTTTGTAGGTTTTCTTGAAAGCAAAGGAGGAAGCTGTCTACAGTGGTACCGAAGACAGCTGATTTTTACCTTTTTCGTTCACAGTTAATTTTTGCAAGAAACTTGGATTATGGTTCTCCAAATATAAAAATAGTTATTAAAATAATGAGAACTTGTGTAATAGCAATTGACCAATTTAATCTTTTTTTTCTTCTTATAGAACGTCACACCAGTCTGCTAGCATAGCAGAAAACAGTACCTCTGAAATAAGTTTTAGAATAGTTAATTCTATTTTCTTCTGTGTAATCTAAAAATATGTCCAGATTTTAGGTGCTTGGCATCCAATTATTTGGGAATTTTTCTTTAACCTAGTTTCTATTTCAGGTCTTCCTTTCAGTCTGATATTCCGAATCTAGCATATATCGTCCTTTGAGAACTGGTGAAACTGCTTTTTCATTGTTTGGCAGCCACTGTCCTGCGCCCTTTCTGATTTCGGAGGAGAAGAATTAGGCAGTAGTTGCAGCAAGTCTTGTTCTGGGGATTGCATCAAGATGTACTTGGCACTGCTGGAAAGTCATGCTGGCACAATGCAGACCTTGGCAAGGCGTGAGAGTGTTTTGCCCCCTTTTTTTCGTGCAGTTACATCACAGTCTTTTTAGTGAGTTCTTGAAGATGTGATTTGCTGCAGTTCAGGACACTTGCTGAGGGTTTATCTTGCCTGAGATGAAAGAAAACTTCGTGCCCTGTACGCATTGATTAAAACTGGCAAGAGTAGTGTGAACGCTGCATCTCTGAAGCCTTCGGTGTATGGAGCAGCAGCCAGGCCTTTCTCTGTGCTTGTTTGCATTGTTTAAACTGACATGTTTTCTTTGGCTCTTGACTCAGTACAGTTAACAAATAGATGTTTTTGCCCCTGAAGGAGAGGTTTGTTTTTCTTATTGCCTGGTTAATCCATTCTGAAGGTTACTGTAGAATACAATTTACTATTATCTAAACCAAGTCTATTTATACAACAGCACTTTAAAACACTTCTATCTTTTACTTTTCTGCTCAGCTGTTAAAAAGTATTGTAGTTTGCTGTTGCAAAAGACCAAGAATTCCAAAAATTGTCTGACTCCATTTCGTTTTCATGCATGAAAAGGGAAATGCCAAGGAAAATTAAATGGTTTAGTAATCCTCTAAAACCGAAGGGATTATATTTTCCTCCTGTTTTCTCCTTTGTAGAAAGTTGATGTTAAAAATATCATCATTCTTTAACTTTAGCAAGAACTACTACATGTTAATTTAGGGTTTAGCAGAGTAAGGTTTCTTGCTTATAAGGAAAGATTTATTCTGGTGTACAGCTTCTGTAGTTCATAGTTAATATTTAGATTTGCAATTAAATAGGCATATCCAAATGCAATGCACATTAAAGCAGGAGTACAGTGAGCTTATAGAGGATGTCTGTGGAGCTTTTTCTTCACAGTTATTTAGAGCAAGATCTTGCTTCCATTTTTTTTGCCAGCTGTGTAGACTTTTGGAGATTTAGGTAATTATATCCCTTCTTAAATTATGACTATGGCAGAACTAACTTTCCACGCTTTTGTGGGTGAAATTGGAAAGCAACTGAAATGGTTTTAAAGTCATTTAGTGGCTTGTGTAATATATCTGTTGTACTTAGTCCAGTAGCCAAGTTTTTAAATCCCAAGTTCACAGACTTAAAAAGTGTGCAGTCACATTGTTATGCTGCTCAGACACCTTTTTTAAAATTTGTTTTGGGTGTTGCTGTAACCAAGCTGATAACCTTGAAGTTTTTTGCTGCTGCCTTTGTTTTGTTTAAAAACTTTAGGATGAGTATGTATAGGTATACTCTGTTTTGGATGTATAGCTAGCTTAGGTAATAACTGAAGAGTTGTCTTTATTGCCTGTTTTTATGCCTATATTTGCATAGTACGTTTGGTTAGTTTTCTTGTGGTGTTAAATGAGCTGAGAAAATGGTTGTTTTGTGCTCTGAAGCCTCCATTACAGCAATGCATTTCTCTTTGGTCATAGCGTATTTGTATGTTTGCACTAGTTGTCTATTTATGATGGTAAATGCCTGAGAAATTCAAGTGTAATAGGTACTTTTCATAGGGTTTTTGCATTAGCAACTTTTTTTAGGTATAGGTTGAGGTGAAGGAAGAGAGTAATAGTGTTTGCTGTTTTCCTGCGTACTGATATCTAATTGATAGATTTGGCTGATAGATTTGGCCCTGATCTCTCTTTTTGTTTACTGTATGTGGCGTGACATAGGGTGGCACCAGTGTAACTGTTTACCTTCATCTGCCACATCATCCTTAGGAGAAGGCACCAGCCTCACCCGAGGGCTGCCCTCCAAGTTGTCACGCTCATCCCAAGGAAGGAGGTCGCAGGGGCAGGCATGCAGGGCTGGGTTTGGAGGAATGCATGTGTAGGACTGTTTGTGTAGCTGCAGTGTTAGACACAGAGTTATAAATTATTTGACTGAGGTAGAGCGGGAAGTTTGTGCCAGAACTGCAACAGGAACGTAGAATTTCTGGCTTGTGCTGTGCTTGAAACAGTCCTCCAGCTCCAAAGGACCTGGAATCACTTTGTGTGCTTTTCTTTAACCAGGTAATTAGATAAAATTACAAACCTATTGTGTAAACATAGCAAGGAAAGGCGCTATCTCAACTTCTTCACTTTGTAAATCAAGACTTTGTAGCTGATAACCACTTACAATTTTCAAGTAGTTGAACTGTTAGGGTGGAATATAGTTTGTATCAAATTTGGTGGTTGTTAAACATCTCATTGCACAGTGTAACTTATTAGGAAGTGCCTTGGGGACTTTGAGATGGTCTCGTTTCCAAACATGACAAAATTGTCTTTGAAAACAGTACATGAATACCTGACCAAAACCCCATTGAGCGTTTTACCCAGGACACTGTACTGCTGTGCTTTCTGTGTATACAGAGTATGCTGAGTTGTCAAGAGTTTGTGCTGAAGACTGAATAGATTCATCACCAGCAAGATGCTATTCCCTGCATTTTTATGTTGTAATGCGAAGATAAATGTGGTTGACACTGTTGACTGATGTTAATTTTGCACGTGTACTAATTCATGGGAATCTACGCCTGTTTGTTCTGTATGTTTCAGAAATACGGGTACACGCACCTTTCTGCTGGTGACCTCCTTCGGGATGAACGAAAAAGGCCAGGCTCACAGTATGGAGAACTCATTGAGAACTACATTAAGGAAGGGGAAATTGTACCAGTTGAAATAACAATCAGCTTGCTGAAGAGGGTAAGGAGCGAGCTGTTTCCTTGCTGGTTCACTCTTGCAGACTAAGTGACAAAGCAGTGGCTGCGTTCGGGATGAATTGCCCTTCCTTCAGTATGACTCTTATGAAATGGCAGACACGTAGGTGTGTGCACTGTGTACTGAACTTCTCTTGGCAATTACTCATGTTTTTCTGGCTGGTTGGTGGACAGTAGGTGATGGCCTCTGATACCTGGGGATCTGTGAGAATGGGGGTTTTATTTATTTATTTATTTATTTTTTCAGTAGCTGTAGGGAATCGGTGAAACTCTCTGTTTCTTATTTCCCTTAACTAGCTTTTGGACGTCTTGATAAGCTCAGTCATATTTGACCGGAGGGTAGGGGCCTTAAAGGCACTAAGTTTCTGTAAGTTTTATCAAAGCAGATAGCCAGGTGAAGAAGTGCACCTGCTAATGTTCCTGTGGAAGGAAATGCACTGGCCTTCATTAGATGTTCAGGAAAACAACCACAGTATCTCCTTTAAGACAGAAAAGGCTTCTGTTGCTCATGGCACTAAATTGATCTGGCATTTTTCTGTTAGAATTAACTCTAGATCAGGGATGTTTTAACATCTTACTGTGTAACAGCGCTTTCCAGTATCCTGTAGAAAATCAACTTTAAAGCTGGGATTGTGAGTCACGAGACTTTGAGCTTTATGAAACACTGATTTCAGTTTGAAAGATGGTGCATCGGTGAAGGAATTAGCATACACTGAAGGTGAATGGTATCCTGGAGTGCATTAGCAGGAGCGTGGCCAGCAGATTGAGGGAGGTTATCCTCCCACTCTGCTCTGCCCTGGTGAGGCTGCACCTGGAGTGCTGTGCTGGGCTCCCCAGGTCAAGAGAGGCAGACTCTAGATGAACCTGCTTTAGCAGGGGATTGGATCTCCAGAGATCCCTTCCAACCCTGACCATTCTGTGATTCTGAGAGACAAAATTACACTTTGTAAAATTGCATAATCCCAAGATAAATGGTTCTCAACTTAGCATGTCAACTTGTTGGGGTTAATTTAATAAGTAGATAAATGGTTGTATGTGCAGGAGATCATGAATTGAATTCTCTTTTATCAGGCTATGGATCAAACAATGGCTGCCAATTCCCAGAAGAACAAGTTCTTGATTGATGGATTTCCCAGGAATGAAGATAATCTTCAAGGCTGGAATAAGACTATGGATGGAAAGGCGGATGTTTCTTTTGTTCTGTTTTTTGATTGTGACAATGAGGTAACAAAGTGTGTTATTCTATAATTTCCTTTCTTGCTTTTTTGTGAGAATCATTCAAGAACAACAATGAAACTGGTAGGCAGTGAATGGACTAGTGTAAGAGTAGAAGAAAAACTTCGCCCGTGAATTTCAAGGATTTTCTCACAACCTGTTTTTGCAGGTGAAAAACTGCATGTTTTTGAAATAGCAGGCAGCTACTTGCCCTTGGGTATAATCATGTACAAATAAATGATATTGAAGAAGTACTTCAGGCAATTGCATTTTTAAGGAAAATTTATAAAAACTTTAAATACATTCTAGAAAATGATTTGGTTAATTTTCAGAACATGTTACTCTGTTTACTCTTAGTAACTGTTGTTTAGTCCAAAATGAACTTGATAGCAATGTCTGCTTTAATTCTAAAGTGCTGGCAGCAGCAGTCTTTATTTTCATAGTTGTGAGCTGTGCTGTAGGATAGCCAGTAATTAACGTTTTATTCAGCAAGCCATTAGATTACAAGGGCATTTTGACAGTGATACATTGCATTCATTTAACAAGTGCCATGATATGCTGTCTTTTTAGTATGTCAGTGCCCTTGAAGCATAAAAACTGAGAATCCCAGCACCTTAAGCTGACTTTCTTCCTTTTACTGTTTTTCCCAATTCTGTAAGAGGTTTTTTAACCTTTTTTTTTTTTTTTAACTTAATTGCCATTATCTTTTATGCTCAAAGAGCAAGTGAGGTAGATTTTTTTCTATTTAAAAACTTAAATAAAATTTAATTTTTTTCACTTGGTGGGGTGTTAATTTTGGGTTTCTAATTTTTTACTAGATCTACAAATAGACAAATGCCTACAAGATTTTCTGGATTTTTAAATATTATTTTTTTTTATTATGGGTGTACTTTGTAGGAAAAAATTGTTAACCATTGTCCTCTTGCACAAGTAGGGTAAATGTATTCATGAAGTGACATGGATCAGTGTTCCTTACTTTAGGTTTTAAAACTTAGTTCATTGGGTAGCTTTTAACTATGGTTAGTTCTTCAGTTTTTACTTAAATTTTGATTTTTAAGTCTGTTATAGCAACGTCAAGTAAGAACGCTTTAACTTACAATAACTTAGTACGTAGCCTTAAAAAATTCTTCAGAGAACATACAGTGACTTTCCTTCAGTGCAGGCATGTGTTAGTAGCCTAATTTGACATGCCTCTTTTCAGAAAGTCTGAACACACCCTTGAAAATCGGGTAATTTTCTTCTTTAAACGTCTCAAGTTGCAGAGACCCAGTCGAACTACAGAGCTTGACGTTGCTTTTACTTCCACTGACCTCAATCCCATTTGAAGAGCCCACATTTCTGTAAACTGATGAACTGTAAAGCTATCATCCTTTTTCTCTGGACGAATCTAGCTTTCCACGTGAATTCTGGTTACATCCGCCATATCTGGACAGTATTTTGTGCGTCGGGCCTATTTAGGTTTTCAGGATTTTTGTTTTGTTCCTGCTTTCAAGATAGCACCTTGTGTTCTTGGTTGTGATCATCCTTTTCATGTTTTTTTTTGTAGATATGTATTGACCGCTGTCTTGAAAGAGGCAAGAGCAGTGGTAGAAGTGATGATAATCGGGAGAGTCTGGAAAAGAGGTACTATCTTCAAAACTTTTCAGTTCCCTTCTGTTTATATTTTACTATATAAATATAAATATATAAGGGGCTTTTTTTCCCCCTGTGCTTTCTCCTAGAATTCATACATATCTCCAGTCTACTAAGCCTATAATAGATTTGTATGAGAGAATGGGAAAAGTCAGAAAAGTGGATGCCTCTAAATCTGTTGATGAAGTAAGTATATAAGCCAAAAAAGCCATGAGGATGACAGTGGCAGGGTACATATTTTTGGCATTTTTCCGAGATGTGTGTGCATGTGGTTAGTGTGCTAATTAAGTACTGATGTGTATTACTGAGGGAGGTTGTGGAACTGTCATTTTGACTCTTGAAGAACTGATTAAGATGTGAATAACTTTAAGAAATCAGTTAGTTCTGCTTGAACATGAGCTGGACTAAACAAATTTTCAATGTTTCTGTGTTCTACAGTGTCTTGTCTCTTTCACTTTCATGAGCTTTTGCTTTTCTGAAGTAGTATTGCTACTCTGTCTCAGTTTCCTGGACTGATGCCAGTTTCACTAATAATGAGTTACTGTGAATGTTCTAAGAAAAATCTACATGTTTTAAAAAATACTGTCAATTATTGTGTGTGCTGGCTTAACTTGAACTACCTGTTTGACTAACACTTAATGAAATTAATATTCTTCTCTCTCTTTTCAGGTTTTTGAAAAAGTTGTACAAATTTTTGACAAAGAAGGCTAATTCCTGTCTTGAAAGTTCGTTTAAACCTGTGCTTGAATCTTGCTTGAATAGCTGCTACTGCAGTCCACTCTTGTAATTGTTTTAAAAGATTTTTTTAAATTGTTTTTCACATATCTAATGATGATTGGAAAAGCAGTTAATTACAAATGGATCTGTTTTTTAAATAGGAAATCATTTCTTTGTGGGTATGGTACACAAATTTCAGAGTTCTCCATTAGTACAAGTTCAGTTATTCACATGGCAAAGCCACAGTTAAAACATCTCTCTGAAGAGACTATTTATTGTGTCACAGTTCTGTGCCTGTTGTGGGCAGCCCTTCTTATTCCTTATTGCCATATAATTTTTTTTTATTATTATTTAAAGGATCAACTGAACAGCATTAAGCAATGAGAGACCCATGTGCCCTTGTTTGTTTTTTGGATGCCTGGACCAAATTTAGCAGATATTTTATCAGAGTTTAATTTTGTCACAAAGTTCCCTGTTATCCCCAAACCTGAATTCTGTAATTCAAGCTCCCGTTAGTATGAGAATCTGTTTTAGCAGTTCTCGCAGAATTATTTAATATGCTGTTCAGCAATAGACATACAAAGTACTTTATGGAAAGTGGTGCTTTCTTATGACTCTGGATGTAAACTGTCTTGTAAGTTCTTGAGTACCTGGATGACATGGCTCTGGGCTTTACCTTGTCTTCATTTGCAAAAGGTTAAGAATATAATTTCAAAGTCAGGTCAGTATTTCCATTCTCACTTCTTTTAAATGGTAGTTATATTCTTAATTACAGCATGGTCTTCACAAGGTGGCAAAACTCCTAAATAGTGTACAATAAGAAAAATCTAAGAGTTCTGTCTTTTCTAAGAATTGGAAGGGATTTTCTGTATTATTATTATTATTATTATTGAAATACTGTGTTACTGAATGCTTTAAGATTTGTTACCTGGGGAAATATTTTTATGGTTAAACTAGTGAATTTGTTTCCCTAAAATTGTATCATTTTAATAACTGTTCGAAAATATTGTAAATTATTGCACTTCTGTTATGATGTTAGCTGACAGGGAGATACCTGCAGGAAAAAAGTTTTGTTCTGTTAAACAAATTGGGCCCTGCTTTATCATGTTCTCTTGAACTAGCCGAGTATAGTCAGCAGCAGTAGTTGGGATAAGCAAATAACTGGTTGAAACAAACTGGTTTAAATGTTTGCACAGATGTGGTGTAATTCTGCCTTTTGTTTAAAGTAACCTTTTCTCTCCCTATATAGTATGCATAGGTCGGTGGGGGCCCAGCCATGCATTCCTTGCATGCCCTAAGCCTTCACTGAAGAAGGCTCCAGAAGGCTTGAAGATGAGTCTTTTAACTAATTTTAGTGATAGAGTGGTTCTTCCTACATTAACTGACACTGTAATTGGTTTGTGATATGCTAATAGGTGTTGCAAATTACAGGGAATTGCAATTTGGAAATCTTGGGGTTCAGCTTTTCTTTATTGATGGCTTTCTCTCTTTAGGAAAAGCTTTAAATTAGGCCTAGCTTCTAATTAGAGTCAGATGTGTTGGTCCTCATCCTGCAATCTGATCTGCGCAGGCAGATTTGTATTTGCATGTATCTTCATCTCGCTGAGGCTCTTGAGGCTGCTGGACTGGGGAAGAGACGAGTACAGAAACGAGGGGTAAACTACAGTATCTTTTCCAGTGCGGTAGGAGTTCAAGCAATGGACCGAGTACAAATAGCTGTTTACTGCTGCAGAATATATGGACCATGACTACTTTTGTGTGTGTGGTAGGCTAATGCTTCTGCTTTACCAATCTCCCCTTTAAAAAAAACAAGAAATCATGGAATTTAATTCTTATTGTATAAGTATGCTGACATAGGATAGGATCCAGTGAAACTGCATGTTTTGATATGAAGGTTAGAATCAGGGTTTTTCCCAAAAGGCTTCAAACAGGATTATTTAATCTAATTAGAGAGATTCAATTATCTTTTGTTTTTAAGTTACTGGTTTTTACAAGTTCTGTTCAGAATGGAGTATCTGTTTTCTCTCATGATATACTTTCCCGTGTATTTAAGTGCTGAAACAAAGAGAAAAAAAAACATTTTGAAGCAAGTTTTTAGAAAAAACCCAGTGTTTTGGCAATACTGAATTTGGAGTGGATTGTAATGTGTCTGTGCAAAGACTATAGATTTTTTTTTGTCATTTTATTTATTGAAGATGCCATTAAATGTGTTACCGGTTCTTTCAAGTTGGACTTCTGATTGAAATAAAGATTAAAGGTGATATGCCAATGTGTTGTCTATTTAGCAGCAAAACTGTACAAAGAATTTGAGGAGATCCAATAAACTTTGTTTTGTGGCTTAATATGAGTGCTTGGCTTGCAGTTATCTGTCACAGGATATTTTTCATATCTATCTATATAAAGTGTGTATTTCTTAGTGTAGATAGCTTGTGTGGCCGCATACACACAGGTATGTGTATAAAAGTTCAGTTTTCACCATCAAAACTGAAGTCCTGAAGACCCTGTTAGGCACAGGATAAGATCTCAGGCAAATGCCTGTGGAACTGGGACCTTTTCTCGATTATATAGGTTTATCAAATTATTCTAGTCATATAGTTGTGCGGTGACAATTCATTTGGCACATCTGTGAAGGAAAGTGGACTAGGAAATGCAAACCTATTGCGCAGCTGCTGTTGGAGATGCTTTTTGTCTTAATTTCTCATGCTTCCTTGCTCAGTCACCAGCTGATTTCCTGAATGTCGTTCTGCTGCGTTGCAGCACGTGCCTATGTGCTGTGCTCCAGACTGTGTCCTTAAAGGAGATTGGCACAGCATAAGACTCTTTATAATACAAACAGAGGTTGCCAGGCTTTTTTTTTTTTTTAAGTAAGACTTCACATTTTGTGTAAAGGTTTGTCCCAAAATGGGCTGTTTAATTCATGTGCAGGTTTCCAGTAAACAGCATGTTTAACTTGAAACCTTACTCTAAAAAAAGATTTGCAGAGCTGGCCTGCAAGGGCTGGGGGAAGCAGGGGATTTTCCAGCAGTGGTAGGTATCTTTCTGCTGGTAAAACTACATAGCCCAAACTGGTTTGCTAAAACCTCCCCCGGAGGTTGTGGTGTCTCTTCAAGGGCTGGCTGACAGCGGCAAGGCTCTGCCAGCTTGCCCCAAAGCAAGCTTCCCACTCCCACAAGTGGGGAAGTTGAACAGAAAAGCCCTGCCCAAAAGGTGCCAATTTGATGGAGTGGGAGCGGGTGGAGACCGCAAGTACACGGTTGAGGATTGCCTCGGTGTAAGATGCTCCCTGCTAGAAACATTTGTCCTTAATAAGCAGAGACGGTTCATGATGAAGTGCCAAGGTCTTGTGCAGAAGGATGTGTCTTACAACAGTGGGGACATCTGTGTGCTGCTACCCGGGCTGAACTGGGGAGAATGGGAGAGTTAAATGGAAAAACCTCCCCATTCAGACTGGAGCTGCCAGCTGTTGTTACTGGTTGGCAGTTTCTAGCCGCCAGCATTTAGGAAAGTAGCAGCTTAGGGGATTACTGTTCTGCTTAAAGTTCAATACCAGTTCGGTGCCTGTTGTGATACAGATTATCTGAAAGCTATGATGTGTGGCTATCGGCTGGCCTTCTGCTGGGGGGGGGCAACACCGGGCCCATTGGCACAGTCAGGTTATTTCTTCGAGACACAGTGCAGAGGACTCGGAGACGGGGCACCTGGTGCTGTGTGCTTGCCACAGTCCAAAGATCCCGGGGTTAACTGCTAATAACGGAAGGCTGCGAGATGATGCAAAGAGGATTCGGCTAATCAGGTAACAAAGGAGGCAGCAACAAAAATACTCAAAATTTTGGTTTCATCCAGCAGCAGTTCTCACACTCTTGATCTGCAGACCTTTATAAATCTCTCGGTGGAGACAGGGGGGCATAGATGAATTTAATTTTGCAGTGCTCTGCTATTTTTCAAAGATTGCTTAGTGTAAGATGGTGGTTTTCAGCCTGTGGTCTGTGGAGTATTTCTGATGGTAACAATAGGCATCTTTATTGAGCCTTCTAATCTGCTCAGCTGATGTATTCTTGATCCTCTTTTGCTTTCTGCCTTTTGATGTCTTTTCCTTACCTTTCTGAATTGCAGATGCTCTTTGGGATGGGGAAGGGGGTGCTCTTACCAATCTCTATGTGCCTTGCAAAAGGAACAAAATCTTTAAATACCTTCCGCTGAAGCAATCGGAACCTGTTTCTGCCAATGAGCTTGGTACATAATCTGTTGCAAAACTGACGTCAAACACATTGTGCTTTGCTTTTTTTTTTTCTCTCCCGGCTACAGAAAATCTCAGCGTAGTACCTGTGCTCTTTTCTATGAGTGAGATCAGATGTGTCTGGCTGGCTTCAGCACAGTGCTTAGCAGCAGCTGGCCTCCTCAGTCACTAGGTGTTAAACTAGCAATGACTTGTTCTGCTTCAATGGAAGCAAGTGAGATGATTAAGGAGGGGAGCAAAGACGCTTAAAGAAGCTCGGTCAATTCTGCTTTGCTAGTCAGACTTGAGCTTTAGATAGATATCTGTTCCACACAGCAACAATGCTTGCATTTAGTGTAGCTATTTCATGATTATGCTGTCTAGAAATGCATGCAAAAGCACTCCCTGCCTAGAGGTTGCCTGTCTCCCTTCATTGACTCTGCCACCTTGAATTCCAGGGTTTGTGGAGAAAAGAATTTGTCTTCAGGGTGAAGCTGTAGAAGCTAAACAGGGCAGGATGAAGACAAATTGAGTTGTGCTTGCAAAGGATGAGATGCACAGCTTATTTCATTGTGGGCAGCAATGCCAGACTATTTTGTCATCCTGGTTTATAACTGCATTCAGACAGCAAAGCAGAAATTTTCTTTTCCCCCTCAAATGTTTGGCAGAAAGCTTGCTTTTGTCTAAAATGCTTCTCAAGCACAGTGCGAACCATTCAGTCCTAAACCAAATTCAGTCCGAGTTGCGCTTTTTCTTTCTAATTTACAAATAGGAGGGTTTGGTTCAGTTTCTTCTAATAGATGCTGCAGTGAGACAGCTCTTGGAAAATACAAGGCGCCATCCCAAAAGATACTATCTGCTTTCTTCTGGAGGGCTTTTTAGGACAATGCAGTTTCTTCATGGTAAGAAATGGCAAAGATAGCTGTGCAACTACTGAAGTGTGAGTATGGATGGTACGTGGAAATGGTATCTTGTACAACTTTTTGTGCTCAGCATGCATTTTTGTTTAGTACCATAAGATGTGAGAAGAGATTTTAGAATTGATTCTCAATTGGATCAAGTCTTAGGAGTGAAACTTAATCTCTCGTGGAGGTCTTCAGGCACTATCAGGATCTGTCAGAGGATTGGGAGGGTGTAATATGTGGTGGTCCTCTTTCCTGACTGAGCAGAGAGCTATTTAGGTTGCTGTTTGGGGCATTAATACCACTGTCTTCTTAAAGCAGAACCAGCTGAAGCCTCCAGCTGTGGTGACCAGGTGTCTTGAGGTCCATGTTATGTTCTCACCCAAATACCTCGGTCCTTGGCTGAATACTTCCTCTGGTTTCATTTGGATATGATGGAACTCATCGCTGCCTTTATTTCAGGGGAGGGACTGGCACAGTCCAAAGTTAAGCTGCTCCCTCACCTCATACTCCACACACACACAAACTTCTGTGAGAGGGAGATGCTCTCTGGGAGCTGTAGTGGCTTCCTTACTTCCATTTTGCTTTCCAGGCCATGCATCCTGGATGGACAAGATTTTCCAGAGTATAGTAGTATCTCCCTACCCCAAGAGGGAAGATGGTAGCCGGACCATGGGAGAAGCCCATGGGCATAGAAGACAATGGCATGAAACGACCTGGATGCATTTTTAAAATGAAAGCATAATCAGCAGCCACATTTTTGCTGGGTAGTCAAAATGTCCATGGAAAACAGAAATGGGGATAATTTTACCATGTTCTTTCTAATTTAAAATTTTCTGCGGAAAGAAAGTGCATTTGACCACTTCCTTGAGACAGAGAGCTCAGGATTTTAAGTGCTGTTCCTGAAGCAAGCATTGCATTTGGCTTACCATGTGTGACTTCTTGTGACGCTTCCCTGGGCTCTTGGATGCTGTTCCTGCTAGCGAGAGCAGATTGCTTCCAGCAATAAACATCCCACAAAATTATGTATGTTCTTTAAGAAAAGTACCAAGATTTTCTGCTAATTGCAAAAATACATAATGGATGCCTTCAGCATCTGCTATTTATTCTCTAACCAGCTTTCATCCAAGAGTAACCTTTAAACAAACATTAAGATTGGGTAGTGTAACTGTTCCAATGTGTCACACATATCTACACCCTCCAGTTTAATTACGTTCGAAACGCATGCTTATAGTTAACGTCTAGTGAGAAGGAGAAGTTGTTTACATCTCTAGCTCGGAGATGTTCGCAACCTGGAGAAGGCGATACTCGGTGCCAGAGCTGGAAGCGTGTCTCGGACATTTATTTAGCTGCGCTCTTTTTGGAAGCCAAAGCCCAGCAGAGGATTTCGCTCACACGACAGTTGCTGCAGCCGACCACGAGGAGGGGTGCAAGGCTCGCGGAGAGGAGGATGCAGCTTCCAAGCGTCGTTCTCAGGCTGCACAGTGTTTCCCCTATGCTGAAAGGGCTGATTTCTAATAAAAAAAAAAAAAAAGACGGCTTTTCTTTAACTGGCGTAACATTTTTTAAAAGTCCCCACAAAGAAACAGTTCTTTTTGCATGGATTATTTTGTTGCGCTGAGATCTGCTATATTGGTAACTTGGCAACGGTGAACGTCATGCTTTATTGTCAGTTTATTTAATTGCATCTAATGAGAACAACTAGATGGGGCCAACTTAATTATTGTGGCTGTTCTGTGCCACTACATTCGTGATAGGTTTGTCATTCCCATCCTGAACCAACTAGGCAACTTTCCGAGATTGGCTTGGGTGAGAGCTTTCCATTAGCAAAGGAGTCGCATACCTGGTACCACAACAGAGAAGTATTCCTGGTCTTGCTCCATCCCAGGGTGCCTCAGGAGTGACATCTGTCCTGGGCTGGCAGAGGGAGCGCTAAAAGTGAAGCTGCTGGGAAAAGCGGAGGGGTAAGCACTGCATTCCCTTTCACTGGGGAATTTTAGAGGGAAACAACTGTAGCTACACAGTCAAAAACCTAAAGAGTTTTGTCTGTTGATTGATGGGTTTTGGCAAAATCTCCTAATTGCCCTTCCATCCTGTTATTCCTTCCAAAGGGCTTTGATGGAAAAGCGTGGACTAGTTTACTTCTTCAGCCACAGCTGTGCAGATACTACCTGGGGATCCTCCAGCAGTAACAGCCTTGTGCTTCCCAAGAGGAGCTCAGGGTAGGGCAATGGGAAGAGGCAGGATGGGGCTGGCATCTTGGCTGGTGGAGGGTGGAGGAGAGGGGCCTGGAGGTGCTGGCAGGGTTACAATGACAAAGCCTTGTGCTGGGGCCAGCAGTTCTGAGCACAGGGTGTGAGCAGTACCAGCACCAGCAGCAGCCCCCTATGTAGGCCCAGCGTGTCCTGCTATTCCGGTGACACCTGGGTCTTCTGTCACTTCACTGGCAGACAGCAGAGCAGAACCCTTGGGGACTGAGCACTGATGGCTTTGCAGCCCCTTCACAGTAAATCTATTCCTCTGTGCTTAGATGTGTTCCCATTTTCTAAGCAACCTGCATTGCAGATGGGGAGATCACTGCACAAAGGGACTCGGAAACGCAGCAGAAACACAGCCCAAATGGGTGGCAAAAGGTGAAATAGCCTTTGCTTACAAAGAGAAGCTGCTCAGATTTGACCACGCTAGCTGCTAACTCAGTGCAGTTAACAGGACAAGGTCCCTTAGGAAGGTCAGGCTTACTGTGGTTTAGAAGAATTCACTGCATCAGTGCAACGAGTTAAGAGTCATTTACCCCCAGAGTTATTCCTGGTGTTTAGGTCAGGATGTTAAACAAGGTCTGTTGTTTGTCCAAAGTATTGAGAGGAGGTATTTTATTCAGGGAAATTCATCAGTGCAATTTTTTTAGGGCACCTTCTGATGCTCATAGAGAAGTGCATCAAGAACAAGTTAACATAGTTGTGGGCTGAGTCTGAGAACTAGGACCTGTTTGGGAGTCCTGTCCTCCACGAAGGATGTGACATCTCTCAGCAGTTGCATCCAACCTGCTAACATCCATCTCTGCTGTAGAATAAAAGACTAGATCATTACGCTTCAGATAACGTGTGTTTTTAAAATTTAAGATCAGTTAATTAAAATTATAAGGCATGAGTTACCTTAGTGATAATAGTAAGAAATCATAATCTTAATTTTGAAAATTAGTGAAAAAATGACTGATCTATTAATTGACACTGTGATGGGGAGAAGGGAGATTTTAAGTCCTGTTGGGAGAGCAGGTAGGTTTCGCTGAGTAGGTGCAGGATCACCACAGCAGCTAAGGACAGGAGGCATATGAATAGCCTTAATTAGCTTGGTTGTTATGCTTCCATCATGAGAAATTAATTAACTCCTGCCTTATCTACCCTGCTGTCCTCTCTGGACTGCGCAGTCCCATAAAAATACGAGCTCTGGGGAAAAGGATAAAAATAGGGAGATGAGAGCCCCCACAAACAGCCAAGGCGAGGCTAAAGGATGCAGAAATGGGTAATATCTTTGGCAAATACCCACAGGTGTCGGTCCTTGGTGCAAACACAGAGTAACCCTGATGTGCTACTAATTGGTCTAATCGGTTCCAGCAGGGAAAGGGAACACAGCCTAGATGGGTAAGGACAGGCACTTGCTAACTGGGCTCCTGCGGCCCCCAGAAGTCGGTGCAGAATTGTTGAGCGGAGCCCAGGATGCTCACGCCCAGGGAGGAAAATGGTGGTGCTGCAGCCCCTGCTTTGGGGTCCAGGGTAGGAGCAGAGGTAAGAGATCTGGATTTAATTATTACTGCATTGGCTTGCTCAGGGGAAAAGTTGCTGGCTCCTTTGGACTGTCTGAGAGGGGCTGGGTTGTGCCAGGGGGAGGTGCTGGGGGTGGGTTTCGGCAGTGCCGAGGACGTGTGGCTGAGTAGTTTCTTTGTATTGCATTGGGTGTTGCTGGAGGCAGAGTGGCCACCTGAGCACAAGAATCTGGGATCCCTTGGCCAGAGGTCTCTGTTGGGCACAGGTCTGTCCTGTGTGACCCTGCGGGTCCCTTTCCCCGCCAGTAAATGTCCCAAAACTCCCAAGCTGCTGAGAAGCTTGATGTTAGTCAAGGGGACTTTGGTGCCCCAAAGCCTGCGTGACTGGAAAGCCTGCCAGGCACTCAGAGAGCATGAAATTTGCTTAGAAATCATCTGAAGCTTGTATTTTTTTTTCTTTGTTTTCTGATTTCCCTTTTTTTTTTTTTTCGTTTGTTTTTTTTCTTTCCAGTAGCCGCAAGGAATACAAACGTTTGGGTTTTTTCTTTTTAAAGCAGACTGGATTTCTGTATCACCTCCTGGAGCTTTAGTGAAAGGAAAAAAAAAATCCTACCCAACTCTCTCTAACTCCTGTATTATAAGCTTTAAGGAAGCATTGCTAGCTCCACTCACTGTGTAGTATCTGGAAAATTTTGCATGCTGTTTTTATACCACAGACCTTAAATTTAAACTGAGAAAATGAGCAAAGGATGAGGGGAGAAAGAGAAATGCTGAAGGTTAAATGCATTGCTGGGCACCTGCAGCTCCTTAGCACAGCAAACCTGCTGGAAGAGCTGCCCTGGTTTATCAGGCTGGAGTCAAGCTCTGCCTGCCAGGGCTCAGCCCTGCCCACAGATCAGCGTCTGTGATGCTGGGGAGTTGAGTTACTTGGTCTTTTTATGACTCAGTTTTAAGTCAGAGCAAGCTCTAAGCAATGGGCAAGTGAACTGCGTGAGTAAACCCTGACCCTTGCTCTGCAGGCAACAGAGCTGGGACACAAAGGCCGTGACCCCACCAGCCCTGCTCTCTGGCTCATGTGCAGGTGATGCCTTTGTGGCTCTTCTGCCTCAAAAAGGTGGTTTTAACACTCGAGAGGCAGGGTAGAGATGAGAACTGCATGCCACCACATTGAGCTGCTGCTGGCTCCCCAGTCTGCTGCTGTGGCCGGCTGTGGGGACAGGCCCACCATTCCCCAGCAAACTCACAATCCCAGGCTTGTGTTTTTAAGCCTGTGATGGTTTGAGCAGAGGAAATGAGCTGCTGGTGTGTTTAAAATTAGGCATCCATCAGAATGTGCCTGTGAGTAGTGGCTGCGTGGAGGTGGAAAGGTGTGCTGCTGCTGGCTGCCACAGGCAGAGGCTGCATCAGCCTGACCCCCACCTTTAGGATATGTACGCTCGAGGGACAGGACGCCAGTGGGGTGACAACACTGGGCTGTGTGTTGTAGTGGTGAGAGCCTGTCTGGGCATGGGTTTGTCAGGTGGGCATCCATGGGGACATGGGACCTCTGTCTGGGCTCTGCATGGGTGTGGCAGTCCCCAAAACCTGCTTCTTTAGGAGTGAAACTACCAGCAACCTATGAGGTCCCTGGGGGTGAAGCTACCACTAGCAGAGTGAAAAAGCCTTTCTGAATGTAAATAAAGCCCCAAGCTGTCTTGCTATTTTAAAGAAGCTGCCTCCCACGTGTGACCTTGGGGTACGTGTTGATGGGTACCTGCCGCAAGGGTTTAGTCTGACTCCAAATCCCCTCTCCCTCTGCTTTTCTCCCTTGAAACGGGAGCTGCCATCATGCTGCACAATCTTTTAAGTTGGCCTGAGTGCTGGTTAGCTCTCTTCCTTAATAAAAAGTCTCTAGGCTGCTGCACGAGGCCATTGCCCTGTTTTAAGGTGTGCTCTTTGCTCGCTGTTCAGTGTTTGCCTGGTTTCCTCTGTCATGTGGCTTGAGTGAAGGCACGTTCTTGATGAAAGGTTTGGTTTAGTGACAGCAGGGAAAGGTGGCAGGGCCAGCAGGTCTGTCAACAGACTTGTTTTTGAGGCCGTTGTTGTATCTTAAATCTGGCACCCGTTGGTAGGGAGGAGGTGGACAGTAGGCACCCGGGATGCCTGCTGGTCCCCTCTCTCTGCAGGCGAGAGGAGCCCCTGAGGTCACCCCTTGTCTCCTGGGTGAAAGCACGGCTGTGGGCTGGAGGAGGGTGAGGCAGGCAGCAATTGGGCTCTTGCTGCTCTTTGATAGAAAACACAATCGTGAAATGGCTTGAAATACCATCCTAAGCGAGACAAACCACCAGCAGCTGCCAGGAAGCTGCTGGGGATGGACCAGCAGCGGGATGTTCACTGCTGAGCCCTCTCTGGAGAACACTGGGCTGATCTGAGAGGGAGACATATCTCGGGTGAGACACAATCCCTCTGCCAGGGATGAATTGAGCTCTCGCAGCAGGTACCTTCCCCTGCTGACCTGTGGGCTTTTCCCTTCCCAACTCCCGACCACAGCCCACTTGGCAGGGGCATCTTCAAGCAAGTCAGTCAAGGGGTGGTGGAGAGGAGAAGGCAAATGAGAAGGGCATGGTGGCAGGGCAAGTTTCAGAGTGACCTGGGGCAGGGGTGGGGACACGAGTCACTGGAGCGTGCACGAAATGAATGGCTCCAGCAATGACATGGTCAGTCTTCTGGTGAACACGAGGAGGGGGAAACCGTCTGGCTCCAGGACAATACTTGGCAACTTGCGCAGAGGAAGAGTCCTGGCACCGACCGATGCGTGAGGCTGATGAGATGTGATCTGGGCAGGTCATTCAGAAAATCTAGTTTGCTGGCCTGGGGAGGACATAATTGCCCTGGCCTGATGTTATCTGGGAGGCTTCGTGTTGAGGAGGAGGCAGGGAAACAGGCAGGCAAGCGGGAGCCTCTGGCTAGGAGTCAAGCCCTGGGGTCCCCAGGTGGGGGGTGCCTGATGGGAGGGGGGAAGGGCTTTGCCTGTGCTGGGGAGGGATGCGAGGGGTTAGAGGAGAGCTGGTGGGAGGCTGAGTGCTGGCTTGGCTGAGTCGGGTTTAAGCTGACTCATCTTTATCTATGCCTTCTCTGATGCTGGGTGCAATAGTTTTCAATCCTGTTTCTAAGCATCTTGTTTTAATGTGGTTGGTACTTGAGTCTCCCTCTTCAGGAATGAATTTTCAGCAAAACTTATAATTTTTAAGAAAAGTTTCAGTGTTTAGCCATATGTGCACCTTTGAAATTAGAGATTAACACGGCATACATCCTGGCTGGGCAAGGGTGAGGGCTCTGGACATCACTATGCAGCACGGTGGCCCCAAATCCCGCAAGATCCCAAAATGTGCATCTCTGTGCGAGTGAACCCATCAGGAGCTGGATGCCTGAGCTGAAGTGACTTTCTCAAGAGCTCTGGGGCACAAAAGATAGAGGACCTCAAATCATCCAGCCAACATTAAACTACTAAAACATCTTGTCTCCCTCTTTAGTCTACATTAACAGGCAACAAACTCACAGTACCTATTAAGCATAAAACCTTGCTTTTATGGGTTGGTTTAACACTGAAATTGGTGTATTTCCAGGGTAATCACAAAAATACATTGGTTTATTATTATTTTCAATGACATTCTTATTTTCAGATGGCAACGTCATGAATAGAAAGGACCTGCTGAATAAACAGCCATTGCCTTTCTTTGTGAAGAGATTATGTTTTGTTGTGCTTGCAGAAATGACTTCTGCTGCCGTGCATTGCCCTTTAAAAGCAAAAGAATAATAAATGAGCAAGAAAAAGCATCTCTCTTAGATACAATGCCTATTTGGAAGGAAAAATCAGGTTTGGTATTGTGTGCATTGTTCAATTTATTTTATATTAATTTGAACTTTTTTTTTTTCAGCGTAGCCTGATTAGTTCCACATGTTTTCCCTCAAGGTTTGGACAGTAAAACTGCTTGTCTGAGTCATCAACTAGATAAATAATTGGCAACTTCAAGGTCCCATCTCCTAAATCATTCCACTGTTGCTTGTGGCCCTAACAGAGCTTGGTTGCTTGCGCGTTCGAGTCAGCTGTAAAGTCTAATCTGGGCTTTCGCTAGCCCCAGGAGACCAACAAACTGCCGATTACGGAGCCTCACGTCGGCTTGTCTTGGCACATCTGCTGGAAGAACACAGCGAGCCTCTGGGGATCGTGCAGTCAGGACTGGTATTTATAGCTGGGGCGGAGGAGCCTTCCCAAAACAGGCACGCTGGGGTGCACACCTGGTGGCTGTGCCACCGCTCCTGCAAGGACCTGGAGCCATTCCCTGCATGGAGGTGGTGGGGCTTCTCCTTCACGGTGGGTTTCCTGAGCTCATGGCTCAGGAGGTGCTGACCTGCCATGCAGGGATGCCTGGGGGTGCCATGCTGGCCTCTGCAATCTAACAAGCTGATCCTGAAATGGGCCATTCTATTATCTCTCTTCCGCAAATGCAGGTATTGGTCCCAGGTCCAGCTGGCCCCCCACTTGTGGGTCTTGCAGAGTAGTCCATGTGGTGGGAAATGAGAAGCACAGCCACACAAGCTGCAGGAGCACACCCCTGTACAGCCCCCTCCTTGCCGGGGGCCAGCCACTTGTATCGGGAGATTTTAAGATAGACTTGTACCTCCTGCTTCATGTGTGGTGGCTGTCTGGTTTCTGGGAGAGATGTGATCCCTCTTTGAATGAGAGAGATGTTGGACTTCGACTCTTCTGTCCCAGTGGGTTATTTCTGGCTTGGCATATATTTTAGGGGTGCCACTTGGGTCTCGTGGAAATTGGATCCAAAGTGTAACCCCACCATTGGTTGGAGAAGTCATACTGCTGTCCTGGGAATGTAGGAGGAGCTGAGCTGGATGCTCCCTTGCCTGGATATGTGTTTTTCTGTGGGGTATGATTGCAGTTTAAAATGCGAGAAGATGCCAAAGCAGGATGAGAGACAGCTCAGCGGTGATCTCTGAGAGTAAGGAAAAATAGTGTAAATCTGGAACAGACCCATCATCTTCAGTGCCGGCTCCAGGCTTCTCAGCAGGAGAGGTACAGCTTCTGCTGGAATGGAAAAATAGAGCAGCCCAAATGCTTCGTGTGAGAGGTCCTGGCCCCTTGGCTTGTATCAGGCATGTTTGGAGCAAGCCTGGTGCGTTGGGAGGGATACCAGTAAGCTCCAAAGAGGTTGCTGGGGGTGGAAGGCATGGCAAAAGCAGAGCCCTCCCCTCCTTTGGGTGGTATCAAGGAGTTAAAGGTAAATGAAGTTGAAGGAGAATAATGGATTAAGCTTTGCTGGGAAAAAGGGTCACATTAACACACTGCAATGTGTGACACCGACACCTGTGAGTGTTAAATCATCTCATTGAGTCAAAGCTGAGCAAACTGGTATGCCTTTGTGTATGTGTCTCCATCGCAATTTGAGCTACCTTGGGTTTTGCGGAGGCAGTTTTGGATGTGGACATCCAAAGCCCCCTCAAGTCTTTGTTTGGATGCTGGCTGCAGACATGGCTGACAGCATGGACACCAGCTAGGCTGGGGAGGTGGTTGAGGTCCTGTGGTGGTGCTAAGCAGGAACCACGGCATAATCCTCCTGTTTAATGCCTGCACTACCCCAGTTAACACAATGGTGAGAAACTCGCTGGGCACCTTCCTGCGGGGACTAACCCCTGGTCTGTGGTGGTCTGCCTTTGGTCCTCTCCATGTGTCTGCTGATTTCCCAGGGAGAGATTTGTTTGTGCAGCTGAGTGCTTTATTTTTGTAGGCCTTGTTTTCATTTTTCTCAACAAGATTTTGCTGCTTGAGGAATGGTTTCTGAAGAAAACACGCTGTGTGTCCATGCACGGTGTGTGCCGTGGGGTGTCAGCACAGGGCTGCGGGGCTAATCCTGGGGGTCCTGGGGGCTCACAAGAGCTCATCAGCCGTGCTGTGCCAGGGGCAACAAGCTGAGCCAGGCCCTTTGCTGATGGATATTTCCTGTGGAAATGGTGAATTCCTCTGTCCAGTCAACTCGGAGACAGCCACCAGGTCTCCTCCTCTTATCTAACCATCCTCTTGTACTAAATAGAGGCTTTCTTCCCTCTCTCCATCCTCTTAGCATTTGGATTTGGGTCTAGATCTAGCTTTGGCAGAGAGAGCTCTCTCCTACATGGCTGCTGAGCCCCTTCTCCTCTTCCTTTTTCAGCCCAGGAAGAACTTGCCTGGTTCCTGATCTCCTTGTGGGGCTAGAGGGTCCCTCCAGAGAACACTTGATGGTGGAGAAGGGTAAAAAGGAGCATAGGACTGGAAGAAGCGTTTCAGCAGTCAACACAACTGAACAAGTTGCATTATGTGTTAAAGTTTGCTAGTTGTTGGTGTGTTGAATATTTTATACCATTATAAGATTTTAGGAGTCCCAGTGCAGATTTTCTGTATTTTGTTGAGACTTTTGTGGGGTTTTTTTCTACAAGAAAGAAAACTCGCACAGCAATTTGCTGCATGCATTTATGCCTTTTTTTTTTTTTTTATGTAAAGTGGAAACAAGCATCTGAAATCATTCTTCTCCCTCTGACAGTAACATCTGTAAAACCTTAACATTGGGAGGAGGCAGGAACGAAGAGATTTATAACCCCCCACTGAAATATTGGAACGACCTTATTTCCCGGCAATTAGCTTTGCTCAAAACATTTTTGTTTCCTATTAGAAGCCATCTACTAACATTTACATTGATGTGTTTAATAGTTGTTGGCCATCTCTGAATTCAAGCAGGGAAGGCAGGAGGAGAGGGGAGGAACACGCTTTGTAAACTGTGAGAGCATTTGGTTTCATCATGTGTTGTGTTTGTTGATAGTGGTGAAAACATCCATCATGCTATGCTCCAGAATTGGGAATGATGCCTTTTGGGAAAGGGAAGAGAACTGGTGTTTGGTCAAAGTTTCTCTACTGCTGCGGTGTACCAGTGCCTGTGCTGGAAGGTGGATTCCGCTGAAACTCGTGGAGAAGTGAGGAGAGAAGATGGAGCAGCACCTACATGTAAGCTGCTGCAGGAATGAGTAAAGGCTGTGATGGTCAAGTGGTGATGAGTTAGGCTAAGCAGTGGGTGTCTGGGTGGATCGTTTTCCTTCCTCAGTGGATGCAGTGACCTCCAGCAGAGCAAGGAGCTTGTGACAGCAGCTCTGGAGACATCTCTGGGGCAGTCTGGGAGAGGGAGTGTCTCGCGGTCCTCAGCAAGAAGTGAATTTCTGGTTAGGTGGGTGGTTTTTTGGATTTCTTTAAGGATGTTGAGAGTGTGATGTAATGGGATGAAACTGAGAATCAGGTACTTTAGGCTGAGTTGCAACATGAGTTAAGCTTGAAGTCTGAATGCATTGATAGCCTGGGTTGGAAGTGGCAGCAAATGCTGCAACAGTATTGTCTTATAGGAGCAGAAGACAGAAATTTCCGTTTTTCTCCTTGGCTTTGAGATCAGGAAGATAAATATTAAATCTAGGTAAGGTCCTGAGTGGATCTGAAAAAGATGAGTGGTATTAATTGTTGAAAAAACACAGTTCTGGGGATGTTGAAACAAAGTTGCACTTGAAATACTGGGGATGTTAAAGAAACAAGAACTGTTCTTAGTTTTGAAATTAACGTACCTTGAAAATTGAAAGAAGGGGAAAAAGCAACAGTTTTGGATATTGTTAACTGTCTGTAGGATGGACAGCTTGAAGAAGCTTTCTGGGGAAACACTGTAGCCCTGCAGGTGATGAATGGTCACCCTAGGCATTCTACAGGGTTTTGTTGTCTGTCTGCTTTCTGAAGGTTTCTTTCACCATGAGATATAATTTTGGAAGTTTGCTGCGGGTTAGGCAGCAGATAGCGTCAACTCAGTTTCATTTAAGTTGCAGATGATTCACTTGATTCTGTTGAAAATGACCTTTTCCCTGGCCCAACTGCTCTTCCAGCAATGCCCCAGTTCCCCATCCCATGTGCTGTGCAGTTGTAACTGTTTTACATGGCTGAGCAGTTAGCTGGGTAACCAAATGGTCTGGGTTAAAAACTCATCCCTTTTGGAGGTGTGGCAATGAACTGTAGCTCAGAGCTGCAGGCATGGAGGATGGCAATTTCTTAATCTGGTCGTGACTTGGGACCCAAGGTTTTATATAGTTACACATGAATGTTCAGCCGTCCAGATGATGTCTCCCCATAAATCATCCCAGCAGCTGAGATGCTTTCCTCGGTCATGTACGTGCTGAAATAGCTGCTTAGTAGCAAAACCTAGAGGTGCGCTGCAGGTGAAGGGGGTCTTTTGACAGCCTTGGCGAGCACAGTTGTGTGCCCCAGAGAGTTGAAGGTTACCTGCCCTCTCTACTGCCCTGGGAACACTGGCTGGGTTCTTGGGGGATTTGGAGAACCTCCACTGAATCTGCTTAGTATGGGGGTGGGTGCTGATGGACCTCTTTGAGGTATCACAGCAAAAGTCCACTTGGTTCATTCATCTCCATAACGGCTGGAGTGTGACAGCACAAGCTGTGCGCTGGGACATCAAGACACCAAGCCTCTCCTGGTGTGTGGGGACACCAGGGGCTGAGGGGAACGTGCCTCTCCAGCTCTTTGCCACAGGCTCGCCTCAACGCCTGCTGTGGAGGGAGGGTGCTGCTGTCAGTCGTCAGCCTGTCTCACTCCAGGCATTCCTGGCACAAGTCTCTTCAAGTCTGCCTCTTTGTGTGCAGTCTGGTAATTCCTCCTCCAAGGAGCTTATTTGTCTTTTCTTTCTCTTGCTGAGGGGCCAGGGCAGCTCCCTGCTCCCCATCCTTCCCTCCTGAGACACAGGATGAAAAATCCCCCTCCTCTTCAACTGTGGACGGGGTCCCTGGCACATGCCTTGGGCTGCCCTGGACAGTCCCTGCCCAGCCAGCCTCCTGTGCCAGCAGGAACACCACATCCAAACACCAGCAGGAGCAAACTGTGCCTTAACACCAAGGGAGAGGAGGAGGAGGAGGAGGGCTGCTTAGGCTCCCCAAGAAGGGATTAAACTGGCCGTGGATCAATTTATGCTGCTTTTAGCAGGAGAAGGTGAAGTGCTGAAGCCAGTTAACGTAGGAGCTGGTGGGAGATGAAAGCTCAAGTGAGTTTTATGGTGGAGGTTGGCAATGGAGCTGGTGAAGGGTCTGGAGCACGAGTCTTATGAGGAGCAGCTGAGGGAACTGGGGCTGTTTGGTCTGGAGAGGAGGAAACTCAGAGGGGAGACCTTATCGCTTTCCACAAGTCCCCGAAAGGAGGCTGTAGGCAGGTGGGGGTAGGTCTGATTTCCTAGATAACAAGCGACAGGAGAAGATGGAACGGCCTCATGTTACACCAGGGGATGTTTAGATTGGGTATTAGGAAAAATTTCTTGACTGAGGTGTTTAAAAAACACGTAGATGCTTAGGGTGCTTGGGGGCATGGTTTAGTGATGGACTTGGCAGTCCTGGGTTAACAGTTGGACTTGATGATCTCAAAGGTCTTTTCCATCCTAAATGATTCCATGATTTATGAAAGGGATGAGCTACCCTAAGAGATCTTTTAATAAATCTCTCCCTGTGGACTTATTTCCATAGTATCCACCCCAGACAGACTACCTCTCCCTGCTTAAACAGTGTTGTGGTTGGGGAGCACCATGGAGGTCTTTTTCCTGAGGACCACATCTGTATGTTCCCTTTCATCCCCCAGCCTGTGAATGTTATCCCTGTGACGTGCTGCTGGTATCGCAAGGCGGGTGGGAGGACCGAGCTGAGGCTGGACTGGACTCTGGTGGGTTGTTTGGTTTGGCCATTGTTCCCAGAGCATCATCTGGTCACAGTGACGTGTAGCTGGGAGAAAGGGTGCAGAGAGGCAAACTGGTTTGCACTCTTAAATAGCTGGTGAGGTGTGGGGAAGATGATGCATTCGTTTCCCATGTGGCACCAAGCATCCATCCCATGCAAAGTTGTTGTGCCCGCAGCTGGCCTGGGACAGCTTCCACGTGTTACCCTTGAGATGGAGAGTGCCCTGCCTCACTCCCCATGTGCTGGGCAAAGGGAGTGGATTATTCTGGTGGAGAAACCATAATTCAAGTGTGTATTTTGACTGAAGGATGTTGCTCTGTGCTACTGTGGGTTCTTTTGTGCCAGAAACAGTCACACAATGTGTGAGAACATCCCTCCTCCCTTTCCTTGAAGGGCAGGTTTCTTTTCAGCTCCCAGCTGCAGGCAGGCTCGGCACACAGATTTATTTGGGGCTGGGGATGTGTGTGTGCATGTGGGGGTTTTGTTGGTTTGGTGTGGGGTTTTTTTTGTGTTTTTTTTTTTTAAGAACAATGTTGTGGCGGCCGACAGCTAATCCTAAATTTGGGATACCTGACATCGTAATGAGAAAACAAACCTTCCCGCACTTAAAATGAGCGACAGGCCAGGTTTGGCCCCAGCAACCTTCAGAACTGGTTTGACCTTGCAACCAGACCTCCTGGGCTGACTGACAGCTTTTTACAGCCGCATTAGAGCTGAGCTGACCTTGTTTATTTGGGGATTCACCTGGGAGACAGCAGACATGTCCAGGGATATTAAGTCTCAAGCTGAAAATGTTTGCTCAGGTATTAGGGAGAGAGTTAATTTAGACTGAATACCTCCTATATGGCACCAGCCACTGCTCTGAGGGACAATGTGCCCCTCAGCCGATGACAGTTGGTTTAGACTCTCTTTAGAAATTAGTCTCCTTCGAGTGGAGCTGTGCAGAGTCCTTCAACTTGCTCTGAATTTCCCTTCACATTTAGTATTTCTGGGGTTTTGGTAAAAAAGAGCCCAGGTGAAGGTGCAAGTTAGTGTCCCTGCAGAGGGTCTTGCTGCTGGCACCAGAAGTGTGTTGGACTGCGTGGATTCACTTCTGATTTATAAAATGTGACACACGTGAGCTGACATCTGTCCCAAGCAGTGGTGTGGCTGGTGTTGCCTTTCCCCAGTACCCACTGAGCCTTTTCCTTCCCACACAGGGACACACGCATCCCCTTCAGCAGCTGCTCAGGAGAGGGCTAGGGACTAGAAGTCCTTCCCCTTCCCTTGTGCAGACCCAGAGTGAGAGGATCAAGCCCCGGAGCTGTCCTCCTGCACCCTGAGGGTGGGCGAAAAGGGGAACCCAGCAGCTGATGTTCACCCTGGCTGCCCCTATCTACACAGCCAGGAGCATCCAAGGGATGCTGCCTGAAGCCTGATCCCCTCTGATGTCACCCAAGGAGCTAAGCCATCTCAGCAGAATAATGTCATCTGCTGTGCGGGTGGTTGTAACCCCTGATTTACAGCAGCACACACATGCTTTGGACAGGTGGTACAGCTGTCCTGCAGTAGCTCTGGGGAGATGATTCTGGATGCAGGGAGATCTTGAGATTTTATTTTTTAAATTCTTTTGTTGGGCTTGCAGATAAATATACACATTGAGGGCTGTTAGGACTTCATGGGTGGTCCTGGCTGCATCCCATCCCCAGGAAGGACCAAGTATTGCTGTTCCCCGGGGTCAGCACCTTCCATGCTGGCCTTCCCCAGGTTTTTCTCAGCTGATTTTTGTGTTGAATCACAACCCATGCTTCCCTTCTCAGATTCCTATGAAAAGCTTCTTTTTCTCCACTGGGACCATAATCACTTTTCAGGAGTGAAGGTTTTACGTGCTGGGGTCCCACATGCGAGTGTCTGGTCTCTGCTGGCTGGGGCTGGGCTCACAGGAGAGAGGCAGAGAGTGGCTTAGGGGAAGCCAGGAGCTGATTCTTGGTGACAATGCAGATGTCCCTGGTGTGACATCCTTCACAGATGCAAGCTCTTCCCTAGTGTTGAAGGAAAGATTTTATTTAGTTAGTTCCTTCCCATTTTCCCTGCTGGTATTCCCTCTTATCACCCCCTTCATCTCCTCTTCTGTTCAGGTTTTGTTGC
Source organism: Falco rusticolus (assembly GCF_015220075.1). Classification (NCBI taxonomy): domain Eukaryota; kingdom Metazoa; phylum Chordata; class Aves; order Falconiformes; family Falconidae; genus Falco; species Falco rusticolus. The sequence continues at coordinate 10,082,997 of NC_051197.1, read as the reverse complement.
TGCCCTCCCTTTGCCTTCACATGCATCTGTTTGGAAATGTTGGCATAACTGTTTTCTCTCTGTACTGTTATTCTTCACCTTGGCATTGGATTTTTGGGCCCCAGCCAAGATAAGAAGTTTTAACTGACCAGTGTGGCAGAGACAACCTTGTTAGGATCCTTGCAGAAGCAGGAGAAACTGAAATCTCCAGGGAGGGAAACCTGAAGGCAGCTTTCGCTACAGTTTGTGGAGGCATGGCAAGGGATGCTTTTTTTGACTGTCTTGTACTTCCACAGAAGTTTTGAGACCAGACAGGACAATTTGAAATCCCTCATTATAGGCTTGACTTCACTCAAATATCACATGTTGTGCTTAAGGATGAAGTTAGCTGCTGCTGTGCAAAGGGACAGCCAGCCACTGAGCATCCTGCCTGGGGCGCAGCGCAAGAGCTGTGTCCCTTTCCCCTGCGCAGCTTCTGTCTAGCCCAGGGTCTCGGGTCCCCAGGCAGCCTCCCCTGGGATACCCAAAGACCCTCTCCTGAGGTCCCCAATACCCCCACAGTCACAGGCGCTTCCCAGATGGAGGAGGGAGGAAGGCACAGGTGAAAAGCTCCTGGGGAGGAGGTGGTGGTGGTGCATCCCATAACTGGAGGAACAGCAAGAGGCCCATTGGGTTATGGAAGTGCCCCCAACCCTGAATATTTCTTTCACTTTCTGACCCACCCTGCTTTGCCTTCCTCTGTGACGAGGGCTGGCAGCTCTCTAAAGGCAGTAAGTTCCCAAGGGCAGGAAGAGCCCTTCATACCACTCCAGGAAGGATGTCCGTGCTAACTGATGTTCCTCCATCTGCCTCCTGGGAGCTGGTGGGAAACATAAGCTGAAAGTGCCCTCTGGATGTGTGAATCCTCAGCACAGCATGGGCATTGCTGTCAGTCCCTCCTGAGCTGGTCCACCCTTGGTAATGAGCCCAGCAAAGAGAGGAAGCATTGAAGCAGTTTGGCCTGGAGGGCTGGAAATGCGGCTTGCTGCAGCGTGAAGCCTCCCTGTGCTAGGGGAGGCTGGGATCCTGCTGCTGAGCTATTTATTTAAGAAAAAAAATATTATCATTTCAGGCGTTGGCAGCATGGGGTGTATCAGCCATTGTATCAAAGATGTGGTTTTAATGCACTTTCCTCTGCTTAAATGCTATTTGCCTTCTCCTTCAGGCAATTGAATTTAAGAAAACTCTGGTTGCCCAGGTTTTGTTGAGCAAATTGGCCCCTCCACACACAATTCCCAGGAGGAGCCAGCTCTGCAGAAACTCTGGGAGCTGTCACTTCAGTGCATGGCTGGGATGGGCTGAACGGATTACCCAGCTCTGCATCGTCTGCTCTTTTATCTGTCTCAAAGCAATGGGAAGCCAGGAATAACCCCCCAGGGTTCCTCTGAGCCCAGCGGTTTCTGGAGCCCGGGGTCAGATGACTGTTATTGTAGCTAAAGGTGTTTAACCCCAATTGATTTTGACAAGCCTTATTAGCAGATCCCCCAATTACTTATCGGGTTTTGAGAGGAACGTTGTCGATTTAAGGCTGGATGCTCTAAACCAAGAGCTACTGACAGGACGCAACAGGTACCAAAGCTGCTTTTGCAGGAGTCGATGGAAAAACTCGCCATCAATCTTCAGGGCCAAATTCTGACCCTTCCCCAGGGCCTGGCAGCTCTTCAGGGTGTCAGAGCCAGCTATGGAGAGCAACGGGCTGGGGTGAGATGTATGAACCCCCCTACCTGGCCAAGCACCGAGCATCCTCGGAGCAGCCCTGGGTTGAATGTAAACCCCAGGTGACTTGTTTGGAGTGCAGCTGCCTGCATCCTGACACTGGTGAACAGTGCAGAAGCTGTGGGACCTGGTGCAAAGTATATGAGAGCCCCTGGAAAAGCCCAGAACAGGCTGAGGGTTGTTCCTGCTCCCCCTCATAACTGATCTGTCCTCCACCAGCTGGGACCCAGTTGGGGAAGGGAGCCAAGGGTGGCTGGTACCAGTGGCTGCTGGCGGTGGCTGCAGGGGAGAAGGGAGATTGCTCTGCATCTTTGCATGCTCAAAACCAATATTTATCCCTTGGGGCTGAATTCAGAGCCCCAAAGCCCTGCAGGCTGGAGCTGCTGTTGGGCAGGCAGAGTAACTGCATGGAGTCTTATGTCTACAAGAAATATTGAGCGATGAGCTCCCTGAGGCTCATATCCCAAAGACTGTTGGGATCATTTGGACATGAATGGGAGTTGTGTGCCTAATTAATCCCAGAGGTCCTGGGCTTAACAGCATGGCTGATATTTTTTTTTTAGTATTATTATTATTTTATATTTAAAATGCAGTGACTGGGAAATGAAAGCATCATCCAAGGAAGGAAATCATTGCATTAATATACTCTTTTAATGAAGTGCTGTGCAGGTTACATGTAGGTGTTTGTAGGTGGCTGGCAGCAGCCTGCTCGTTACCCATTCTGGGGCAGAGCAATGTGGCTGTTACGTTGTGCAAATACAGTTTAGCCTGAAAATTGCTTTCGGGCAGCAAAATAAACAGCCTTTTGGAAGTCCTGCAAGTTTCACACTTGCTTTTGCGTCTTGGTTGCTTAGGGAGAGGAGTCACCCGCTTGGGGAAAACAAACAGACAGCATCGCCTGCTTGGCTGGGGGCTCACATGGGTTTTACTCAAGCAACTGGAGCTGCTGTGAGACTGTGCCGAGTCCTCTGGGAGGTTTTGTAACAAACACCTTGTAAAATGTAAATATTTGAATAGCAACGTTCCATGAGGAACAACTGCTTGTGTTTTTTGTTGGTTGTTTGAAACTTAAGGATGAACTTAAGGATTTGTCAGAGACAAAAGCATGGAATACACTGTTTACAACCAGTACGCTCATCCCTGGGTTAGTGGACAGGTTTTGGAAACATTTATTTATAAGAGACCCTAGTTAATCAGCAGTCTATTTATTGTTTCTTAATCATGTCAGCAATCCATAACTGTGTCTTGTCTTCTATTGTGGGCACAATTGCATTAAGTATGCTCATTCCCTGTGTACTACCTCTGAAATTAATTTTCACTTTGAAAACTGCTCATATTTTTCCAAATAAAGGATCATATTTAAGTGGAAAATATTTCCTTCAGATGATTGTTTTTAAAAGAACCAGTTCCTTGCCTTGTTTTGGGTTATTAAAGTGAGGTTTTTTTCTGGTTTATTGCAGGCGTTTTTAGCTCAGCTTCCAGAAAGTTGGGCAATGGAGGAGGCTGCTGTAGGTGTCAGAAAGCTCTTGGGGGTGACTTCAGTGATCAACGTCCTTGGTCAAGTCACTGGACGCCTAATGGTAAGGAGGACCTTTATGCTGATTTTTTCGGGGTTATTAGATGTATGACAACATGTCTCTAGTGTCTCTGCCTGCCTGTGGGGTGTGAATAAAGGCTGAAGGAGCTGTGTTGGTCCCAGCCCCACCAGTCTGCTCTGTGCTCTGGTGGGCTCCAAGCCTGACTGAGGGAACTGGATGGTTTCACCTCCATACTGGAGCTCGTTGACCTCCAGCACAGGAGATCTCATGCCCTGATCCACTTGGCTCGCATCACGCTTTTCACCCAGAGGTCCCAAACCGCTGAGGTGCTTGCATCCCTCCACAGGCGCAGAAGTCACTCCTCCTTCTCCAGGCACTTGGCTGACCTCAGGACTCTTGATTTACAGCCATGCAAGTGCAAGGAGAACGAGGCTTTGCCTACAGCCGCTGCCAAACAGGCAACAGAGAGCCGAGGCAGCGGTGCAGCCAGGGAGCTCTTTACGGGGTGCCCAGGAACAATTCCCTTTGACTTCTCGGGGGGCTCAGCGCCAGCCATTAAAGTGACCTGCAAAGCTTGTGTCTGAAGTGTTATCTCTTCTCCCACCAACTGCAATATTCGAGGGAATGCTGGTATTGATGAAAAAGCTCCTGGCGATGGCTGGGGCAGAAACAAATTACTTTCCCACTAGGGAAAGGTCATCTGTGAAATTTCACGGACAGTCCCTCCATTCGCCAAACACTCCCTTCCCCTGGCGCTTTTTTTTTTAATTTTATTATTATTATTTTTTTGTGTGTGTAATTGCGTGTCAGACCAAGTGCACTCAGAATGTGAGCAGGGTCTGATACAAGGAGGGTGAAATGAGATAATCCATGTTTTCATCATCCATAGGCCTCTCTTTTCACGGGCCGTGGGCCGTACTTTATTAGGCTGAGCAGCTCTGGGCCTGCAAGAAAGAGGAGCCCTTTCTCATCCCGATGAGAATAGTGCAGTGAATGGATTCCAAGTGTTTACTCAGCATTTGTCTCGTGGTTTATCAAAGGAATGAGGAGGAGGTGCCGACAGACCTTTTGTCCCGCTGATGTGTTATGACAATGTTCCATGAATATGCAGAATGGCAGAAGGGATTAGAGCCAGTACAATTCCCCTCAGGCGCTTTTTTCTTTTTTTTTTTCCTTTTTTTTTTCTTTTCTTTTCTTTTTTTTTTTTTTTTTTGCCTGGGATGTTCAGGGGTTTAAGAGTGACCCGCTCGCAGTCAGGGCACTAAACATCAGATTTTCCTGCAGATAGGGGTGTAAAAATCCCACACTTGTCCAAAGCTGTTAACATCTGACTTGAAGGTTGGGCTGTCTTAGTCACTAGCTGCTCTTTATGAAATTTCGGCTGGCAGGAACTGCCTGGCTGAAAGCTTTGTGTTTTGGGAGACGTGGAGATATTTGGGCATAATTAAAATTTGAGTCAATCAGTGACACGTGAAGCCCAGGCCAGTGGTGATGTGACCGCTTGTGCTCTGGTCTGGCACTGTTGGTGTAGGCTGGCAGTGGTACCTCGCCGTGGTTTTTTTCTGTTGCTTCCCAGACTCTTGGTCCAGAAGTTCAGGTGTGATTCAGTAAATGGTGCTGACACGGGGCAGGGATGTTCTTCATGCTCCCTGTACCATTTCGGATGGGCAGGTTAATGAGTTAACCCTTGCAACACACCTCTGAGGCAGACGATGAACGCTTTTCAATATGAGGAGGCTGCAGTAGGATAGTGAGAGCAGACCCATCACTCAACACCACCAGAGCGCCAGGCGTAAATTCAACCTTTCCCTTTCTATTTCTGGTGCTTTGTCTCCAAGTAACTCTGCTGAGCAATGGTCAGCAACTATCAACCTATTATCAAGGCTGGTAACACATTTCTTCTATGTAGTTGAGCAAAGATGTCCCACCTGAGAAATTAACCTCCACCACTTTCCTACATCCCAAGGATCTTTTCCATCCTGTTCCCCAAATGGTCTGTGGGGGAGCTCCCCAGATACATACGGGGAGTGATGACTTTGTGTCCTGGTTGGGTCTTACCCTGGGAAGAAGGGTGTTGGATGTGCTCAGCACCGGTCTGAGTCTGATCCTGTCTAAGTCAATAGATCAAAGCACTGCTGAGAGCTGTCAAATCCACCTGAAATCTCCTCCACCCCAACCAGAAAGATGAAACTAGCCTGTTCCACCCTCATCATGTACAGGTAAACTGTCCAGAGCCTTTTCCTAGATTTGTGCGCTGATACTCTGGAGGTAGCCAAGGACACCAGGTTGCACAGGACTGCTCTGCTCCTGCTCCCATAGCATACATGGTGTGCAGGGCTCTGGTCTGAATCCTGTGTAGAGCATTCCATGGCAGACTGAGCTTGGTGCTACTATTGCCACCCTAGAATGGGTAGAAATGGAGGAGTTTCTTCATAAGCATCAGCCTGAACATGGCCTGTGAGCCCCTCTGAGGCACTGAGTCTCTGCAGAACAAGACACTTGCTGAGTACGGAGTTGTAAAGTTTATAATCTGAGGGTGTGTAGGGGAAATAGTGAAGAAAGAGGCAGAGCCTCCTTGCAAGTCCTGGCACTGGCTATGCGGAGGTACCACCTGCTATTGTGGCATGTTTATTCTGCTTGCCCAAGTCCTTCTCTAGCCACCCAGGAACACAAGCAATAATTAGGTTAATGAATTTTGATACGGTTATCCCAAGCCCAGCTCTTGGCTGGTGGCCCCATGAAAGCAGCTGGCAATGGCTCCTGCTGACTGAGGACGCATGCTGTGATTTGCTCCCTTGGGGAGGTTCTCAGTCAGTCTTGGCTTTTGTGGAGAAGTGACTTCCTATCTCCAGAGGCCAAGTACTGTTGCTCAACCAGTGCTGACATACCTTCTGTGGGGTCTGCTCAGCACTGGGATATGTTCCTGGCAGCTGGTGATGGGGGACCTGAAGCACCTCAGGCTTGGCACTTAGGCCAGCCAAATTCTTGAGACAGGCTTAAAAAGAAAAAGATCACTTTTCCCTTTCTGCCTGCTTTCACCACCACTAGCAACACTAGATCTTTCTTTGCCCTCTGGGGCTGAGCAAGAAGGATCACGGTTTTCACATTTTCCTTTGCAATTGGGATTCCTCAGCTGTGGTGTGAGGAGAAAAAAAAAAAAACAACCAACAACAACTCAGAACCCAACCCCAAACAACCCAACAATTAAATGTGAATAAATCCTTCCCACTCTGAGAAAACACAAGGGTTGGCAGCCCTGGGAAGGGGACCAGCCTCCATTCCACAGGACACTTGCAGCACAGACACCTGACTGCTGAAAAGACCTTCCATCCTTCTTTGCTCATCTTTTATCCTCTGGGATTTTGTTGACTGCTGGAGGCTGTGTCTGGCCCCCTTTTCCTCAAGGGGAGACTAAGCGGTAGAAGAACAAGCCCATGGGAGCTGCCAGCCTCTGAATTTTGTGGCCCTACAAAGCAAAGCCACTAGGACCTGTTTGCAACCAGCTAATTGTGTGGTGGAAGCTGCTGAGCTCTCCAGTGGGTGCTGGCATGCTGCTGGCTGCTCCTCTTAACCCCTTCAGCCCTGAGGTTAAGTGTGTATCTCAAATATCTCAGTGTCAATGCACTGTTCATGAGGCTTCCATTCTGCCTGAACGTGTTTGTGCATCTTAGGACTGCTTTTTGTTGCTGTTGATATATTTAAAAAAAAAAACCCAAACTTCATGGCAGGATGCAAACACCCAGCTCTCATTTGTTTGGATTGGAGCTAGGTTCCTAAATTGCTCTTACAATCGTCTCCCGGACTCTGTATGCTGGAAAAACAATGACCAGATCCTGAATTTTTTTCTTTTTTGACCCTCTCCCAGGCTTGCTTCAGGTTTCCTGTGTGTCTCCTTCTGCCTCAGTTACCCTCCCTGTGTGGTGGGGACAAGTTGCCCGTTTTTGATCTTTTAAGTCTTTGAAGATATACCGTGCCTACTGAGACAGACAAGGCAGGAAAAATTGTGCAAAGTTTGTGCGCTCCAAGTTTGGTGGAAAAAAAAAAAAGAGTAATATTCAATCATCTGAGCATCTTCCAAAGGAGTGTGTGTAGTGCAGCAAACTGGCTAAGAAAGGGGAAGGGAGCAGCTGATGCTCAGTTTTTTTGTCTTCTGACTTCTGGACCTGCAGAAATCTGCATCAGGCGTGCCCCTGTTACCTCCTGAGGACCTTCAACTGTTGTTTCCTAGTTGATGATTTCATGCCATTTTGAAATTTTCTTCCCATAGCACTATGGGACACCACCTCCCTCCCAGCCTGGCTCCCATTGCAAAGCTCTGCTGGAGTATTTCATTCAACACTACTTCTGCAAGAGTAAAGCATCCTCTTGCTCATCCCTGGGAGAAAAATCCCTCCCTTTCCCTGGCATCTCAGGTCTCAGCAGGCCTGCCATGCTTCACACACAGCCTCCTCGCCACTGACACCAGCCTTCTCAAGCCCATCAGATGGAGCAGGTGGAGGGAAATGTGAGACAAATACTGAAGTTCTGGCTGCAGTGGGAAAAGAAGGATCTTATGCTCTTTTACCACAGGTTTTTCAGTCAGGAAACTCCACCATAGAGTCTGTTATTCACCCATTGCTATTCAAAAGCTAAATTATGGAGGTTCAGAGGAAACTTAACCTGTAGGGTTAAGCCATCAGCCCCATCCTAGAGTCATGCTAAGAATGTATTTCATGCAAATAAAACCTAAATGGATACAATATATGCAGTGTAATTCAAACAACATGGTGTAGGTGAGGAAAAGCTTCCGAAGATGCTAGTTGGATGCATCTGCAAAGTCAACATGAGTAAAATTCTTGGTTCCATCAGAATATTTGGACTGTGGTCCTGCTTATGCCACTGGCTTGCTGCTTTACTCCAGATGAGTCAGTCCTTTATGCTCGACTTGCTATCCCCAGTGCCCCCAATGGGAAAAATAATTTCTGTCCTTTCCCCAGGGACATACTGTATGGGATGTTGTTAAAGAGGGGTGTTTGAGGTCGACATCACGTGGTCTCTGATCTGCGCTCATGGGCCCTCCTTGAGGCTGAGATGTGGTGCAGCCCGAGCTTCTTCCATGCTCAGCTGGTAAGGAAGGTCAACGTCCTGTTTTGCACCTACCCTGCTGGGTAACCAGGATCCAAGCCAGGTTTCAAGTCTATATCCATCTCGTTGTTTATACTTAAGGTGGCACTGCCAGATGGGATTGGCCTTATTGCCAACCTTCTAGATGAACCCCGAGACCTCTTCAACCTGTGATGTTATCAAAAGCTGCGGTTCCTCTCAAGCAATGTATTAACACTTCTGGTCCAGGCTGCAAAGTGGCTCTGAGCTGGCAACATGAACAGAGAAGCAGCAGGACGCAGAGTGGAAGGGCTTTGGACCTCTCTCAAGTCCAGCTCTGTGTGGACCAGCAAGGGTTCCTGCCACGAGATGGACAAATCTGTGACCTGTGTCATAGTGCCTGGGGTGAGGACTGTGAGCAAGGAAAGTGAGTTGCAGGAAGCCCTGGGAGCTGCAGGCAGAAAGACAAAAAGCCAACAGAAAGAGGTGTAAGAGGGGCTTGGAGCCCCAGCAGAGAGGCCAGGGTCCCCATGGCTTACACTGCTTGGAGGGGCTGAGGAGGTGCAAGTGCTGCTTTTGGGGGAACTGGCCCCCCTAGGTCATAGAGCTGGCCCAAATATGCTGCTGACTGGTATTAACTGTTTCTCATCCAAACAGAAAAAATTCACTGAAGTCCACATCTTGACTAGCCAGGCTGTAGCTGGGGTACCACTGCAGAAAGAGAAGTGGTGTGGTGTGGTCCTCCAGAGCAAGTGGTGATGGATGAACCACAAACACACTCCCCAGGCACTCAGCTCTGAGAGAAACTGCCCAGGACCTGGATATGCTGGTGCCGGCTGCCTACCTGCATCCCACACAGCTGTGATGTGGAGATTCCCATCTCAGCTGGAGGACCCCAGTGTCCACAGGACTTCAGAAGCAGAAGATGGAAATGAATCAACCGGATCTCTGTGGACCCCAAAATAATAAAATGTCTGAGTTGATTCTCCCAGCCCCAAGTAGCACCAGGCAGGGATGGTTTTGGCTAGGAGGAATGTGAGACAAACATTGTGATTCATACTTGTCCAGTCTGATATGTCTGAATCATCTCTCTCTCTCCTTCTCACGAGGAAATGATGTGATGAACGCTGCCCTGTCATGACTGGAGACCCTTTTCCTGCACCACACGCGCTTTGAAATCATTGCATGAAATTTTAGTTATTGGTCATTTGTGGGGTGGTCTCAAAGGCGGATGAAGTCTTTGTGACCTTAGCCAAGTTGTGTCCCCTCCAGATGGCCAGCTTCTCCACCGACACAGGCACGTGGTGAAATGTCCCCATTTGGGGCAGAAGGGCTGGGCAGTGGCCAGGCCACCCCTTCTATGTCTGGGGAACATGAAGGTAGTTGTCTTGCTCCTGGGCTTGTCTCTTCTGTACAGGCTTTAGAATGCCCAGGAGAGGTGTTGTGCCTGACTGCCAGCCCCTGCCCCCCCCCCCCCCCCCATTGGTGCTGTGGGCCTTGGAGACCCCTCTCCAGGCTACTAAGTGAGTATGTGGGCTGGGTGGGAGGATCTCTGCTCTTCTTCCTCCAAGGTCACCATCATCATCTTGCGGCTTCACCTTGGCACCCTGGCTGGGATACTCTCTACACTCCCATGCCTGCTCCATCCCCACCATCTCAGGACACTCTGTGTCCTACCCAGCCTTCATCCACCTGGTCCTACCAGTTCATGGAGTGCCCTGTACCTTCTGTTGAGGTTGGTGCTCCCCCTGAACTATCAGGAGGGGATTGCCAGAGGTGACTAGGGTGGCTGGGGGGATTAAAGAGCCTTTGTTTCAAAAGCATTTTAAGTGGTGAGAAAAAAAACAACAACCTGCCAGCCCAGCTGCAGGCAGATCAGGCTGGAGGTACAGGATGGAGGGAAATTTTCCATGACAGAGGTGTGCTCCTGGCCTAAGGGGAGGGAAAAGGCTATTATGGTTGGAGTGAATGAAATCACTGCTGGCAGGAGCACTAAACAGGAAAAAAAGAGAGCTGGTAGTGAGCTTGCATGGTGGGATTTTTAACTGTCTGCCTAGGCTTGCAGCTAGCTGGTCTGGTAGTTGTAAGACAGTGGCAAATGGACAAGGAAAAGGGAAAATTTTGCAGTGAAGTCCTTGCCTGGGAGTGCTGGTGCACAGCACCCTGGGGCACTTGAGCTTCAGTTCCTTGATTTCATTGAAAAATGTAAGCCTTGGCAGGTTTGGGGGACTAGCTGGAGCTGTGGTGTAGACGGGGTCTGTGCAGCAGAAATGCCTCTCGCGTGGCAGCCAGCGAGTACCGGGGCAGAGGCAGGGCTTCCCGGCGTGGCGAGGGCTTGGGGTAACGTGTGGGGTCAGGGAGAGGGAAATAGTGTGGGAGTGCACTCCTGCTGCCGTGCCTGTGTGCAGGCTAAGTTTTCCTGCCTGTTCCGTTCTTGTGATCCTCAGATGGATTTGTAGAGGGTTTTGGCTGGCCCTATTGCCCAGGTTCTGCCATGGACCCAGCTGCCTGTTTCTATGATGAAAGCATCAAAATTTCTGGTGAGGGGCCGTGACTGAGCCTTATTGAATGACCTTGTAGGACACCGAGCTTTAACCACCTGCCTCGCGTCTTCTGGACAAAACCTGGGAAACCTGGTCAGTGTGCATCAGTGTTTTGGTGGGAAGGGACAATTTTTAAGGAGATTTGGAGGTAGTTGAAAAGCAGGAGATGGAGGTTTCTTGTGAAGATCTGCTCTTACAGGGATTGTCCTCAGTTATTATGTGTGATGGTTTCTTCCACTGCCTCTGAGTGGGTGCTGCATAGCCTGAATCCTTCCAGGATGGCCAGAGGACAGTCAAGGCTGTGCCCTGATCAGGGCAGCATCACCAAGACGGGGTTTGTTTTTTTTCTGACCTGTGCTGTGGTTATATTACAATGATTGTAACCGCCCCTTTGAGTTTCTAGAGTACTTCATATTGTTTTATAAAAACAAATATTGAACTGTTTATTAACCCTGTGCACGACACGCTTTGCTGCTCTTGGTGTGTTGAAGCCACCAACGAGGCAGGACAGCTGAGCTACCAGGCAGAGGAACCAGCCTGACCCTTGTGCTTGGCCTTTTCTTAGGCTGGGGTTTTGGCCACAAGGTACAGACCTGAGGCAGGAATTCTGGGGTTTTTTTTGTTCCAGGGAAAGGGGAAAATAAGTATTTATTCACCCCAAATATTGAGGTTAGTCTTGCAAAAAAAAACACCCCAAAACAAAACAAAAAAACAACCAAAAAAAAAACCACACTGAAGTTTTTAAGAGCCAAGCCTCTGAAACTCCAAACTGAATTTTGCCCCTTAATCGTGGTTTTCAATAGCTCAAGTCCCTTAGAATATTTTTCAAGTTTCAACAAGTAGATGCTTCTGTTAAGAATATTATTTTTGGTAAACAGACAACAATATTTTTTTTCTGCCATCCCCTTTATTTCCATAGGAATAAAAGAAAAGGTCATGATTTTTATATCAAAATTATTTTGGGGCAGAAAATCTGGACTGGTTGTGGTGGGAAAGACCACCTTCCCCACAAAGGTGAAGAATAGTTTGCAAGTTTCTTTCTTTAGGAATTTTTCCCTGATGCTCCCCAGTCTGGTAAATGCTTTACCTATACTTTTTGTGAAGAAATTATTTTGCCTGGACCTTGCTGCACGATTACCTACAGATACATTAGTGATTTAAAGAGTTAGTTCTCAGGAAGAATTAATTTGCTTTGGTTATCCACCTCTTGCATCTTGAAGAAATGGAATAGCTCAGGAAGGGTGTTTAACCGTGGCTCCTTTGACGCCAGGCTGTCACTGCCTGGTGTCCTGGGCTGTTTTTTTGCACGGCTGCTGATCTCGCAGCCAAGTGGTGTGGTGCCCTGACTCCTGCATGTGTGCTAGTTGTGGTTACAAGCCACAAAGTCAACCCTCCATGTCTCCTGTTTTGCTCTCGTTGCTGTTCTACACCATGTCCTCTGTAAGGTGGCAACCCATGAGGGAAATCTCCCAGGAGGAAAGGATTTCCCCCCACCCCGTCCACACCGTAGTCACCTCACCCCAATGTACCAAGCTCCTATGTGAGCAACACGGGTCACCTTCTGGTGGTGAAGCCTTGCCATCACACAGAGTAGCTGTGGTGGGAGGATCTCTCAAGCTTCTTCTGAGGGTCTCCATCTGGGAGTGTAGAGCATGGATGGATTCAGGCAGGGATGTGCTGAAAGTGGGAATAGACCTGACGGGTGTTATTTCAAGGCAGCCATACTCATGCAGCTTTCGGCCAAGGAAGTCCCTGAATGTTTGGTTATTAGTAAGCGATGGGGTATTTCAGGGCCATGCTAAGAGCACCATCAGCAGGTGATATGTCACTGAAGCATCACCCAGAGGCCAATGGTGGATTTGAGGCGGGAGGATGCTTTGGACTGCTCACTGCCACAGCCCTTGGGACAGGAATCTTCGCTCCCAGGGCTCCTGTCCCATCTTCCTTGCAGAGGAAGGGGTGGCTGAGAGACAGATGGCTCTGCTTCACAACTAAGGGGAGGGCTCTGCAAACAGGGATGCTCCAAACGCAACTCAGCCCAGTGCAGCTATCCAGGCTACAGTTTCATTCAAGATAGGGCAAAACCACTGGTGTCTCAGCACAGCCACATTAAGGAATGTGAACATCCCACCCGGTTACCCCCATACTGCATGCAGTTTAGTAGAGGATTGCTTTGTTTTGGCACAAGCAAACACATGTTTTTCTGTAACCATGTGGGTTAAAGAGCAGCTTGGAAACGTGGCGTGGGTACCACTGATGCAATATCTCCCTGAGTGCATGGGGTGCTGGGAACAGCAGCTCTCTGAGGGTGCACAGCCCTGCCCCTCTGCAGTGAAGCAATTTCACCCATGCTGCAAAGTGATCTGCGTGTGAGACACTTCTAAAGGAGGCTGCAGCTCTAGCGCAAAATCGTTCAGGGGCTGGAGGTAAAAGAGCAGTTGAAAAAGCTCTGGGAGCTAGGATGAACTGATGCCGAAGGCAGCAGATGCTGGCAAAACTTACGCATACTTAGTAAATGTGATTTATTCCCTCATCATCACCCCATTTTAAAGAGAGATCCAGATTGCATTTGTTTGGTAGCTGTCTTTATTACCATCTTCCACCTTTTTATAAAAGATCTGGGCTGGGAAGAGCACCATGAGTGATAAAGCATATGTGAGAATCTGCGTCTGTTTTGGCTTTCCCTTTCTGATAGTAAAACACAGTTTGTTTCCTGCCTGTGAGCTCCTGCCTGCCTCTGTCCTGCTGTTTTATCCGTCTGTCAAAACTAGTTTGACATCTGTGAAGCTGAAAATAATTTGAATGGTCCCATCAGCTTTAAAGTAACTACTCACCAGCTGGAGCCTCAGCCAGCCCACAGCCTGAGACGGAGTCAGGGTTTCTCCCACTGTGTGTAAAATGACATGAGACCAGGGTCTTGGGCTATAAACACTTCGTGCAGTCAGGTCTTCATACCCTGTTGTGCAGATGAGATGTCTCTTCCTTTGCTAAATGTGATCCCAGGTGCAGGCAGCTCCAGACCCAGCCATACTGCTGAGTTTCCATTTCCAACTCCTTTTCCGATGTTTAGACTAGTAAAAAAAGGAGAGAGCAAGTGATAGGCAAGGGCTGTTGGTATGATTGAATGAGAAAAGCTGTTCCTCCTTCACACCCCATAATCCTTTTCCCTCCCAAACCTGTTTGTGCTAGATCAGAATACTTTAAAATCCGTGCATTGACATGAAAATCTCACTAGCTAATGTCTGCAGAGTTGAAGGTTTCCATCTCCCCCAGGGATTTTCTTTTGCATTCTGGAGTGATCTTTGGTAACACCCTTCATGGGCGTCTGTCGTGCTGCACTCTCCAGTGGCTGGAAAAGTCAGATCAGATCCTCTGACTGAAATTAATTGGCCATATTCTGATACTTCTGATTTAAGTCAATGCCTGCTCTGGGAGAAATATGAATCCTCCATTGTTTTCTCCTCAGTTCTCCCAAGGTGAATGAATGGTTCCAGTCATGCCCTTGATTTCTCTTTCCTCCCTGAAGATCTGTGTCTTCTGTGGCAAAAGGCACCTTTCTCTAAGGCTGCGTTTCACCCATTCTCACCTGCTCTCTGTCCTCCAGCCAGCATCTACGCTCTTCTTGTTATCCTCATATCCTCATTTGGGAGAAGGGAAACTGAGGCGGCTTACTCCAGCAGCAGCTGGTCTGTGGCAGACCAGGCACTGTTAAACCCACGATTCCCTGCCTGAGCCCTGGAGAATAGAAGAAGGGACACAAATATCTTCAGGAAAGATAAAGCAAGAACAAAACTACATGCAAACACAAGCAGGAGAATGAGCGATGGTGAGAAATAACCCGATCCATTAATATAAAACCACTAGGAAATGTTTAAATGAAAGGGCTGAAGAATCTTTTCCAAAAGGCTGGGTGGTTTTTCAGTTTAAAAAGGAAGGGAGGAGGAGGATACAGCCTGGTCAAGATCATTTGCCTCCATGGAAAAAGACTTGTGTCCTGCTCCACTGTTGGAGATGCTTTCAATCCGCTTAAAAGTTGAAGGCTGCGATTTTTACTCCATGCTGGACATACGGAGGGGTCTGCCACTGTGTTAAATGGTGTAGACATTTCCAGCTGTCTTCTCAGGACATAAGACATGTAACTACAGTGATCTGGCTGTAAAAGCCCTCCCAGCTTATCCAGCCCACCCTTATGCAGTGGCTCCCTTACCTGTGCCGGGCTGGGCTCTCCCTAGGTGAGCATCTGGCTTAGAGGTGATGCTCAGCAGCAGTGGGTGAGGATGGTGTGAAAGCCCCGTTTTTTTGGTGCCAACAAAGCAGCCAGCAGCCCCCCAGCACTGGTGTGGGCATGTGACATGGATGGGGGGCTGCGGTTCCACCCAGCCGACCTGGAGCGCAGGATGACATCTGGACAGGTTTTCCCTGAAACCTGGCAGGGCTTTCTAAATCCGGTGCCTTCCTTCAGCTTCAGCCATGGGCTCAGTCCCTCTGCAGCGATACAGAGACCCCCGCTTCCCCCCAGATGCCACCCCTCGCCCACCCTGCAGCGGGTACCAGCAGGCAGCCTCGAGCTCTGCTCAGCATTTTCCTTTCCCTCAGGGCAAAAGAAGAAAAAACTTTTCCCAGGATTTCCTTAGCCAGAAGATCTCACCGGGCTGCGCAGTAACTAACCCCAGAGGCTAGGTTTTCAGGAGAAACGCCCGGCTTTGCCGCCGCTGCGTCTGGGGCCGCTTGTGAGCGCTTTTCCCAGGGGAAAAAAGCCAACGAAATGCAGCCGAGGGGGGGTCCCGGCGGGAGGTTACCTGTGCTGCTGCTGGGGCCGGCTGCGGCACCAAAGCCGCCCCGGTCCGGCCGCCGGGGCTCGTTTTGTTCGGTTTCTCTCCCGGGAGGAAACACCAGCTCAAGAGCAAGCCGGGCCCGCGGGGAAGGGCCGGCAGCGGAGCCGGCCGCCGCGCTGGCACCCGGGACCCCCGGGGGAGGGACCGCTCGGGGGCATGGCTGCGGAATGGAGCCCTGGGCAGAGGCTGGGGGATTTAGCGTGGGAGACAGGACCCCTCCCCAGGGGCCTTCCCCCTCCCGCCGGGGGAGAGGGGCTGGGGCGGGCTGGGCCCCGCACGCCCCTCCGGGGGGGCGGCCGCCCTATATATTGCAAAGCGGCTCGGGACCGAGCTCCCCATCGCCGGGAGCTGCGGCGGCGCCTGCCCCCCTCCCCTTCCCCTCCCTCTCCCCCCTTCCCCTCCCCTCCGGGGGGGTCTTTCTCCCGCCGCCCCCCCGCCCCATCCTCCGAGGAGGAGGAAGGCGAGGGCTGTATATGAACGCGGCCGGCTTCCCCTGCCTGCGAGGCATGTGCACGCTGCCGGCGCCCAGCCCCGCTGCCGCGGCCAGCCCCGGCTCCCCCGGGCCACCCCGGGGGTCTCCGCCCGCCGGCCAGGCGCCGCCGGTGAAGCCGGAGCCGCGGGGCGGTGGGGGCAGCCCCCCTCCCCCGCCGCCGCCCCCCGAGGAGCCGCCGCCCCCCGCCGGGGGCCGCCGGAGGAAGCGGCCGGTGCAGCGGGGCAAACCCCCCTACTCCTACATCGCCCTCATCGCCATGGCCATCGCCAACGCGGCCGAGAGGAAGCTCACCTTGGGGGGCATCTACAAGTTCATCACCGAGCGCTTCCCCTTCTACCGGGAGAACCCCAAGAAGTGGCAGAACAGCATCCGCCACAACCTCACCCTCAACGACTGCTTCGTCAAGATCCCCCGGGAGCCCGGCCATCCCGGCAAGGGCAACTACTGGACGCTGGACCCGGCCGCAGAGGACATGTTCGACAACGGGAGCTTCCTGCGCCGGAGGAAGCGCTTCAAGCGCACCGACATCACCACCTACCCCGGCTACATGCAAAACTCCAGCGCCTTCACGCCCCCGCCCGCCGGCCGCCCCGCAGCACCAACAGCACCCTACCCCAATGCCCTCTGCTCGCCTGGTTATGGCCCCCAGCTTTCCAGCACCGTCTTCCACCCCTATGCAGCTGGGGCAGCACCGCCAACACAGCATCCCAGGATGTTCAGCATCGACAGCCTCATCAGCGGGCAGCAGGCCCTGCAGCCCTCGCCGCCCGCTGAGCTGGGCCACCCATCGCTGGGCTTGCCTGGGGCCGAGCTGGCTCCCTCCTGCTCCGCTGGTAGCTCCGAGCCTCCCTGCTTCCAGGCGCAGCCCGTAAGCCCTGGCTTGCTGGGCCGAGCTGGCCCCAACACCCTGGCTTACCCCTATGCCACCTCACCCCCGCACCTGCCCGTGGCACAGGGCAGCTACTCACCCGGCAGCCCACAGCTCTACGGGGCTCCCAACAGACTGGCCCTGCCGGCCATGCGGCCCCCTGCCTGCGCTGAGCACGGTGAGCAGCTCCTGGGGCTCTCCACATCACCCCTCGGCCAGTTTGGCTCCAGCAATGCCTACATGAGGCAGCCCAATTTCCCCGCCGGCCTGGAGCGGTACATGTGATGGGGCCAGGGGGGCTTGGCTGGACACCCCCAGGCTCCCATGAACATTTATGGACACACGGACTTCTCCCCGCTGTGGGAATTGACTGGGGTGGTGTCGGGGGTCCCCGGCCTCTGGCTGTGTTCAGACACACACCTGCGGGGTGACCTAACTCCTCTCTTTCTCAGCTTATTTTTAACTGGAGGCAAGGTTAGCTATTTTCCGCTCCATCCTCTCCTGGAGAAGGTGCTCTCTGGCTGCATCTGCCTGGCAGGGCTTGCTGCACCTGGGGTATGTCCATTCCACACAGCCCGACCCCAGGGATGCCCTCTGTGGCAGGGCATCCCCCACGGGGTGAGGCGGTGCACAACCAGGAGATGGGTATGTGGTGTAACATGCAGGAATTGTCTCACAAATGAGCTTTCTCCTCTCTTCCCTGGGTGCCTTCTATGTAACTGGAATGAAAGTTATCAAAAAAACTCCAACAACAAACGCTAAACCAATTCACTGGATTTTAAAAGAATATTTAAGATGTTTATCATTTCCTTCCCCTGTAGGAAAAAAAACTCCAACCACCCTGCCTACTTCTTTTTACTATTTTTAAAAATAACTTTTATTGTTAGAAAGGACTTTTTTAAAATAAAGCTTTTCCTTCCAACATGTGCAGTGCTGCTGTTCCTCTGGCTCTGGCCAGACCTTGGCGAGAAGAAATTATCAGTCTTGTAACTGGTGGGAGACAGACTTGTGTTGCTGTGTGACACTGCCATGTCTTACATTTTTAGTGACACTTTCTAAAGCTGTCTATTTTATTAAGTTTTTTTAAAAAGTGAATGGTAACTAACCAATGCTGACCTATGCAAAGCTGAAATAAGCTCTCCATCACCTGCAAGGTTTGTCCACACAGCTCTTACTAGACTAGAAGGTTTCCATTTGCACAGCAGGGAATGTGTCTTCTCTTCTCGGAATCCCTTGCAGGTGAAATTCAGATTTAGCACATCAGATTAGGAAATCGTAGCTTTTCTTTCTAGCAACAAAATCCATTAAAATTCCATCCTGTTCACTGGCCAGGCTGCTGCTCTTTATTTACAGGACTGCCAGCCAGAGCGTCTCACCAGGTCTGAAGGCAGAATTCCCCAGCCCCGGATTTAGCTTTTAATTTAAACATCCTCCAGGTAAAAGTGACAAGATAGGATTTCTCTCCTGTTTTTTGAGTGTGTCCTCTGAAGCAGAGCAGTTTCTCCTAGTTCCTGTTGCACCTTTCCTCTGCTTAAGGAAGAGTTGGATGTCAGTTGAGATTTGGTGCAAAACTGAGCATCTCATTCCCCAGCTGCTGGTCATAACCAAAAGCTGGGTATAAGGCAGGTACCCAAGGAGTCAGCTTTTGCCCACAGCTTGGGAGCTTGTGGCTTTTCATTCTTTCATCCCGTGTGCTCCATAGAAACTGAGGGTGGGGTTGGTATGAGAGGGGAGGGAAGAAAATGCTTCTTTCCTCTTGGCCTCCTTAAAATCGGGGCTTTATCTATCTCTAAAAACTGGCCTAGCTCTGGTCTGCTGCCTTTGCTGAGCTGCTGGGCTTTGAGCATCCTTTCTGGTCCCTCCAGCTTCAGATTTTCAGCTTTCACACTAGTCCCAGCAGCAGCTTCTGTGCTTTTCCCTTAGCGATAGCCCTGCTCAGAAAGGACATTGTGAAAAAACTTATGCTTTAAAATACTCTGGCTCTCTACAGAAGATACCTATAGGCAGAGATCTTCTAACTAAAGTTTGCAAAGTGCCATTCCTGTCTGTAATATACTGTCTGCATAGATGAACTGGGGGGATGCTGAAATAATTACTTGCAAGGACAGTCGGTAGAAAGGATGCTTGTCACAGCTTTCAGTCATTCCCAGGACCTGACCCTGTAATGTTTTGTAAGCAAAAGCACTTTTCAAGGCTTGCCTAAGTATCCAGGGGGTCAGAGCCAGAGATGCACCAAAAACTCTGGGTCTGCCACCTTCCCCCCAGCATCAGTGGGTGCCAGGCTGGGACTCTGCTGGGTTTGCACCATGAGCAGGAGGGTTGCTGAGGTAGGGAAGAACCAAGTCCCGGAATGAAAGGAAAACAGCGTTGGGTGGAGGAGGTGGGCAGGAGATGCTGTGGTTCTGCCTGGGTGGGATGCACCAGGAAGAGGTGGCTGAGCCAGGACATCTCAGACTAGGCTGAGCCTGCTCCTCCCCAGCCACCCTGGAGCCCTGCAGGAGCTGGGAGCCAGAACTTGAAAGGGCTTTCCAAGTTCCTGGTGTTTCTGGGTGTTAACTCAAGTGCTGGTGGAGCCAGTGGGGCTTGGGGTGTCTGAAGGGCTGGGCTGTGGCTTGCTCCTGTCCCCCAGCCACCTATGCCCTCCTGTCACGGGGCTCTCTGGAAAGCAGCACCCAACTCCAGATGTCTGGGTGGGGGGCAGCTGCAGGAGACCCAGCCCTTGTGTCTGTGTAAGAGGTAGGTCTCTTCAGCCAAGGGGCTCTGTCATGAAGCAAGAGTCACCAAAGTGGAATGGATCCCTGAAAACCTGGCTCGGAGAGAGCGGGCAACCCCATCCTGGTGTGTCGGGACAAATCCTGGTGTGCAGTGTTTAGTTGCACGCCCTCCCAGGGCCCTGTATCTCCCTGTCTGCCAGACAGCCCCAGCCCAGAGCCCTCTGCAAGCAGCAATAAACCACCCTCACCACCGGCCTCACGCTGCCAAGCAAGCTGGAAAGCGTGGGGAACAGTCCCCTTTTCTTCTTTTTTCTCTAGATAATAATCCTCACACATATAAACCTCTGGCAACTTCTATTGTGATTGTCATTAAAGTAATGCCTTAAGAGTGTCTTCTTGGTTAACTTAATGTATTGCAACCAGGCTTTTAAGATTTCATTTCAAAGCTTTGTTTACAGTTAGGGTGAATCTAGCAAATGAGTAGGATTAAAATGTCATGTAAAGGATGAACCTTGCTGGGACAGAGTAGTTTTAAGCTTTGTAAAGTTTATACCTGAGCCCTTCATCTGTTTTAGTGTCTTTTGGATGTCCCTGTTTAGTGAATAAGAGGGATTTGAATGAAACAGGAGTAATTATCACCCAGATTTCAGTTGTGAAACCAAGTCTCCTTTGAAATCCTCCCTTCTTTATTTAGGGAGTTTAGGGAATATTAAGTAATGACAGTCATAACTATCTCAATCT
This sequence comes from Falco rusticolus, assembly GCF_015220075.1. Classification (NCBI taxonomy): domain Eukaryota; kingdom Metazoa; phylum Chordata; class Aves; order Falconiformes; family Falconidae; genus Falco; species Falco rusticolus. The sequence continues at coordinate 10,062,449 of NC_051197.1, read as the reverse complement.
TGGTCACACAAAAGCCAGGGGCAGAACTTTCTTTGCTCTCTGAGGCTGTGGAATGAACATCATCCTTCAGGGTGATGGCAAGGGGTGCTCTGGACATCCCACGGTGGGAAGAGCCCAGTCTCAAACCCGTGAAAGGCAGAGGGGGCTGGAGTTAATCCTGAGCACCAAAGAGATATGGGTGGTGATCTGGCCTATCGCCAAGACGGTCTGACTGCTCCGGGAACAGTCCTTTGCAAATCAGACTGAATTCAGATCGCTCAGGCTGCACGTTCAGAAACAAATAACCAAAATGAACTGCCACCTTGGAAAAGATGCTTATTTTTCTCTGGGAAATAGTGGCTGCCCAGGGAGGACCAACCAAGCTGCCACTTTTGTCTGCATATGACAGCGTTTTGCATGTTTTGTGCTTGTCCCACCTCTGTGCTTCTTCCCCAACAGGTTAAAACAAGCTGTAAGAAATGCGCTTTCCAGCTGATATTCCCAAGCTATAAATAGTGTTTTCCATTGTGGTGCAAACAAACATAGCATTAGCTGAAATTTTAGCCAAAGTACATTTCCTGAAGAACTTGTCAGTCCCTCTGGTAGTGTTAGATTTTGCCTGGATGCTGCCAGCTGCCTACTGGCAGTCCCAGCGTTGGAAATCTTACACCATAACCAGCTTTTATTCTACACAGTGCTTTGCTCTTTGCAAAGCTTGAAGGCTTGAAGACAGTCAGTGGTGTCTTTCTGAGGTCAAGATTGAGTCAGTAAAGTCAGCTGGCAATGGGGAGGTGGGCAGTGGGTACAGTGGGACCAGCTGAGATTGGCTTTGCCACCTGATAGTGAATTTTTTTAAAAAATTAGCATCTGGGAGTCAGCACTGCCCAAGCTCTGAGCTACATCTCAGGGTGTCGGGGCTCTGTCACCACCCCAGCTACGTTATATTTGGGTCCTTTATATTGGGATCCTTCATATTCGGGCAGGAGCAGGTGATGGAGCCGCCGTGTTTGAACGGAGCCAAGCAACGCTGCCCTGCCCTCCGGCACTTCACCCCCCGGGTGTAACGCCCCGCGGGGGGGGCCAGGGCGCGGTGGCCGGGGGTGACAGCTGGGGTGACAGCTGCCGTGCTCAGGCCAACACTGACCTCCAGTGGATAGCCCTGGGAAGCCGCTCCCGGCCCCCGCCACGGGCCCGGGGACCCGGCGGGGCTCACACCGCAGCATCCCGGCCGCCGGGGGCAGGACGTGGCGCAGGCGTGGGGACCGGCCGAGATGCCAACAGCGTCAGGCTCGTTCAGGGAGGGTCGGTATTAAACACAGTGGGCTGGATGCAACCCTCAGGCTGCAAAATTCCTAAAACGCCAGTTACTGGCTGTGGGAAGATTTCGGAGAGGATTTCTCTGGCTATACCCTCTTTTACCCTTTTCCTAAGCATCTGCTGCAGACCATCGCTGAGGACAAGATGCAGGGCTGATGGTGCTCCTGTCCCCCTGCAGCTCTTCTCCCTAGAGTGAAAACAGGGAATCAAGTGGAAGCACAGCAAGAATCTGGGCCCTTGATCAAAGCGGGGGGCGGGGCGCGGACAGGCAGACAGAGACAGTCCGACGGTGAGCCTTGTTGGCAGCCTGACTGTGTTTGAAAGGTGCTGTGAGGTGTACGTGAATGGCAGAGCTGGGAGCTGGCCTGACTTACAGCACCTAAGAAGCAAGGCTGTGGTTAGGCAGCAAAGTGGCAGAGGCTGAGCATTGGCAGTGTAACAGCTCTTGGGAGAGCATCCAAGATCCATTCATTTAATGGTTTTTGTAGTGGGACTGCTGAAGTGGTTACACTGCAACAGTTGGGTTTATGCATGCATTGAATCAGCTGTGCCATCCAATGCCAACAAGCAGCCCTGGCTCATGGCATCTCAGGGTGCTGCACGCAGGAAGGATGTACCTCATCCACTTACGTACATGCTTGGGAAAAGTTCGTTTTCCATTTGTGTTGGCTCTGCTGAGTCAAAGGAAGATCCACATCTGCAGAGAATGGGCCCAGCTGCCTCAGACATTTTGGATGCTTTCCATCTGTACCACACACATCTCTACTCTGTTTTAAAACTCCTTCGGCTAACTGAGTGTGGGGAGCCAAACCCAGCCTGTAGATCCATTTTCAGGAGTCTTCAAGTGTCCTAACCTGGCTGGAGAAAATGGATCTCAAAAAGCACAGAACTGTCTAAACACACTGTCGCTGGCCATCCTGGGTTTTTGCCCAGCAGATCTTCAGCAGAGGACTTAATTCACCACTGCAGGTCAGGCCAACTCAGGTCTTGGTTACATCCTTTTCAGATGTTCTGTGCTTGAAAGGCAAGAGACTGGGTAATGCTAGGGGGGCTCTGCTGTGCCACATTATTTTTGGTTTCAAAAAGATGCTTAGATGGAGCTGTAACTTCTCTGAGCGTCCCTTCCAGTACTTGTCCACAAAAGAAATGTGTTTGCTGCTGGGAAAACAGGAGGCTGCTGAACTGATCTCATTATTTGGAGTCTTTACGCTCAAGAAAGCACGAGTTTTGCCATTCCAAAGGCACGATTAGGGAACGTTTCCCTGCCAGACCCCAAACACGTCCCAGCACAGCTGCGGGTTCCCTGCATTGTACAGAGATGACAAAACTGGCCCTTTGGCTAAGATGCTCCCTCCAAGTCACCGTGGAAGTGACAGTATGGTTTTGCCTCCTGCACTGTAGCCAGCACCCACGAGGTGGCAGCCAGGTGACACCCTGACCAAGGCCCTGCAGCCCGCCCTCAGCTCTGCCGCCCAGACCCCACCAGCCGCAGACCTTCTCCAAGCAACATTTACTCCTCGCTGGTTACTTATTGTTAGGTTTTCCACAGTGTTGGTTTAAGCGCGTATCCATCGTCCCCCAGCTCGAAGCCCTTTCTTTCCAGGCTGTCTGCTGCTTGGATTCTCCCCGAGCTGATGCTCACCCTCTAAGTATAATTGCAATACAAAGTAGTTTCAGAATAGCATGCAATAGTGGCTAATTATTTGGAACAATTATACATAACAAAGACAGAGCCAAGCAGCAAGAGGGCTTAATTGTCTGGCCAAGCATGAAATAGCACAGGATTATCGCTAACAGGGGGAGGGGAGGCAACAGAAGAGAATTGCCCCACAGAATAGGCAAGAATCCAGGCTGCTCGGGAAGGCAAAGTTTATTGAAGAACTTGAAAATTCCCCTTTGAAGCATCTTCTGAGATGCCAGAGAAGACATGAAAAGGATAATGACCCAGAATATGGGCTTAAGGCACAAATCCCCGCTCTGACAGACTCCAGGCCTACAGACGCTTAAGCACATGCTTAAATTTTAAGCACATGAATAGTCCCCTTTGACGGCTCACGTGCTTAGAATTAAGCTCAGGCATAAGTGTTTGTAGGATCGGAGCCCAGATTTTTATTACAGCTAGGCTCTTCTTGGTAATGACAGGAAATAAGAGACCTATAAAGCACACAGGCTCCTTGGGTGATGCCACGAAGCCTTTCACTCCATGTGAGTGGCAAGCGCCTGCGATGAGCTACAGGGATATCTGTGCCTTCCCTCCCTGCCATGGAGCAGGGGGAACAACAACCGCGTGGATGGTGAGAGCAGCATCTCCGAGACATGGGTTAGGAGTCAGGCCCCACAGGTGTTGGGGAGAAGAAGGTGAGGAGGGTGCAAAATGGAAATAAGATCACTGATAAAAACAAAAAGGTGCTGCGGGTGTTGCTGGGTTCAGCCTTGCCTGGGAGCACCAAATAGGAGCACCCTGGAGGGGTTCTGAAATGGTGAGAAAAGCAGGAATAATCTTCATTTTAAAAAAGCGAAGAAAAGATTAAAAAAAGTCCTGCAGAATATGAGCAAATCAATGCAATAGCAGCTCCTCTCCAAATGTTCTTTGCTTAAGCATGCACCTGCTTTTTCTGTAGAATAAGGTTTCTCTCATGTGAGATCTTCCCTGCTCTTTCTCCATCTCTGAAGTTTTTCCTTTTGCAAGCCTTCCTGTTTTTACAAGGCAGCTACCTGCTGGGCAGTAGCACTTGTCCCTCTGCTTGGACCTAGACCACTGTTTTTCAATTATCTTTAGGGCTGAAGGAGTTTGTTTTTATTAGTGGGACAACAGTCTTGTGTTGGTGACTGCAAGTGTGCTATTTACTGGTAGCGGTAAAAAGAGAAAAAGTGGAAGGTGTGGGATACAGATCCTGAGGGTTTCAGTGGGCTGACTCTGACTACAGGAGGGTACGAGACTTACGGTACCTGCTGTCCCACATGCTCCCACATCGCATGTCCCAGACCTACAACCATGCCTAGAAGTTTGGATGAGGGTGCCCATGATAGCAGCAGTGTATGAGAGCAGTCCAGCCTGGGAAGTCAGCCAGGAAGGGAAGTTTTCCTTAGAAAAAATGAGTGGACATGTGGATCTGCCCCACAGGAGGCCAGACCCCCAGCCCCACTGCTGGGCTCTACTCTGCACATCCGTATCAGCTCCACAGGGGTTCTTCAGGGCTGTGCTCCACAGGGTGGGAGCTGCTGGTGGAGAAGGTGACCCTGCCACTGCCTCTGTTCATGCACCTGGGCCCTCACCTATGGCTCGGGCAGTGGCACCCATAGGTCCAGGACTGCTGCTAGCAGCACTCAAGGGCATTTCACGATATATACAGCCTTCTTATCCTGCAATATGTGCAGCCTCCTTACCTTTCCCAGAGACAGACATGGTAGAGACCATGGGCTATGGAAACACCTACACTGTCTTCTTCTCCTTTATACCCAACCACAGCATCCGTACCAGGGTGGGGGCTGGGCAGTTGACATCACCTATGGGAAAGGGACAGGTCAGCATGTGCCAGCACGGGCTAGGATGGCCCTGAAGCACTTGGGACCTTCGCAAGCTGCCCCAGTGCCTTGGTGCGTCACTGGCCTGTGACATGCCTGTGCAGCAGCCCAGAGCAGCAGGGCACAGACGGAGGATTTTCTCTGAAGCCAGAGGTTAATTATGCTTTATTGGATAATTTTCAGCTGCCGGGCCTGGCAGTGAAGGGGATTTCCTCTAGATGGCATGCTTATCTCTGCACTGGGATGGAAGCCCACCCATCTGCTTCCCCCGCAGGACCCCAGCAATGTATTTTCAGGGAGCAGATAACTAATTCAAATACCTCACAATCTCTTATAACATAATTTTAATGCTCAACATGTAGACTATATAAAAGCCTGGAAAGTGGTAATAAGAAAAAGGCATTTCATAATGGGCATCGGTGGGATCGAGTTAGCTGGGTGATGCTGAGTATCCATCCTGCAGAAATCAGGTTTTTCCAAGTAACATAAAGCCAGATGTGAAACACCAGCCTTTCCTCCAGCAGTCTTTGGTGTTGTTTCTTCCATCTGAGTGATGCAGCTTCCTCTTCCCAGCAAGAATAAGCAGAGGCTCACCTGCAGTAAGTGAAAGAAGGGGGGATGTGTGTGTACGTGAAGCTTCAACACCCCTAGAGTGGCTGGATTAATTTTAATCTGTGTGTTGATAGGCTTTCCCTCTCTTGCATCTGTGAAGCTTGGGGCAGCGGTTTCTTCTGGTGATTTAAAGAAAGGGGCAGGAGAAGTTCACACTGGTCAGGAGATGCTGAGGACGGGTTTCTCGTGTGTCCCTTTTACCTGCTGCTCACTGCAGAGCACCTATTTTATAGAGAATGGTCCCTTGCAGGCACACTGATGCTGGCACAAAGTCGGCCTGGGATGTCCCAGAGCTGTGTACCCCAGTGTGCAAAGCAGGGACTAACTTTGGGTCCTGAACCTGAAGGAAGGATCTGCTGGGGTGTGGAGGTGCTGGAGCTGGGCTGGGGGGTGAAGCTGTGACCTGGTGGAGATGCAGTGGAGGAAGCGGCAGCCACAGCTGTACACGTGCAGGGCAGCAGAGCTGAGATTCACCCACCCATGCAGATTGAGCTCCAGACTATGTGATGCCTGGTTTGCCATTTTTTCTACCTGCCTGTTCTTCGCTAGATAAACAGGACAGGGTTAAGGGTTAAGGCTCTGCCCCTGCTTCTCTGCATGCATGCATGCACCTCCCTCCCCATATTTTGGATTGCAAACTTTTTCCCTCTGTTTATTCAGCTCCTTACCAAGATGGGAACAGAGAAAAGGAGCCCAGTGCTGTATTCCTATGCAGTAGCAACATCCCAGTCTCCAGCTGACTGAAGCATAGTCTTATTTGATTACAAGATGCAAAGCATATCTATGAACCTGTTTGCAAGGCAGATCTGTAGGTATCAGCATGTATGTGCAGGGCTGATTTTTCACAAGGATACAGCAGATTCACCCCAACCTGATGCCCAGCTGGAGATCACTGGATACTTACAGATGCAAAGACTGCTATCCCCAGGCATTTACCGCATGCAGAAAAAAATTAAAAGGAGTAAACCACTTTTTGTCCCGGTCAAGCTGTGTTGCAGTAATTTTCCACCTTCTCTGTAATTTTCTCCTTTGAAGGCCCTCTCTCTGTATTGCTTCTGGCCCCCAAGCTGAGGGTCCTCAGCTGGCATTTCTGGTGAGGTGGGCACTCAGGCTGCTGAACAGCTGAATGCAGAGAACTGACCAGCAGGGAATTCCCGGGCACATTTGGCATGAGCAGAAGCTAATATGGAAAACCTGGACTTGGAAACCTCATCACAAGTTCCTACGTCCTCGTGAATCTGGCCATTTATTTAGGTTCTTGCACTGGTACACCCGCTTCTGGAAAATCTGATTCCTTCCCACATAGATCTTCCCCCCCCCCCCAAAAAAAAAAAAATCTTCTCTTTTATTTTCAGGGGATTCAGGGAAGAATGAAGTGATTTAGCAGGCTTGTTTTCACAGGGATATTTTTCCTTGTGTGGTAGGCACAGTTACCAGGCTGTTCTATACACATTGCCATGTGCCAGAGCGTAATTGCCTTCCACATGCATCGGCCTTTGGCTAATGTGTTTTTTATGGCAACCAGGAGAGCTGGCTTTGGTGAGTCTCAAAAGTGCACCTGGTGGTTTATGGCTCCAAATCACTGTGTTCCTCTAAGCCATGTAAGTGTGTGTGTGTGCGCGCGTATCCATCTCTTTTCATGTCAGACTGCTGAAGAACAGGATGAAAAAAAAAGCTTATACTGAGCCAGAGTTAATCAGTTGAGTGTTAAGCTGTGTATGAGCTTGCCTGGTGGGCTTCAAATTCATGTGGGATGGGATCAGTTATGAATAGAGAGCAGCAGTCAAAGGTTTTGAACTGCCAGTCCAAAACCAAGGTCCTAAAGTCAGATGACAGCACCTAAATAAATGCGTGGGTATGGGGGGGGGGGGGGGGGGAGAGAAGCTTCCCATTTGTCTGAAGAGCAGGGAAGACAGGGAGACTTGTTCTCCAGAGGTTCATGGGGGTTCAGCCCTGCATATGGGGTGCCTGAGAAAAGCCTCCCTTGAAATCCAGGCCTTTTTTGGTGTGGATTTGGAGACACCTGCAATTGAAAATGCAAGTCAACAGACGAGCTGTCCAACATCTGAGTGCTGTGGGGATGGATACAGGCACTTGGCTCCAGTGGTTTCCAAACTGGGAATTCCATGCATCTCCCACTGTCTGGCATCACCATTCCCACTTACCTCCCTGCACTGGGATCTCTTGGTGTGCAGGCTGCAAACTGATCTTTGCAAGCTGGGAGCTGGCGCTACGGGGCTGGAAAAAAGGTTGAACTGCAGGGAGCAGTGAAGGTCTGAGCCTTGGATATGGAAAGGAGAGAAATAATATCAAAGGAAATCACATAAGTGGAAAAAGAGCCCCCTGGGGCAGCCCAGGCAGCAGCAGGTCTGTCTTGTTCATGTTTTCAGAGAAGTTAGAGGTCAGCCAAGCTTGATAACGAGGTAATACAGAAAAATCCATCACTGAGCCTTGGGGGACATGTCGATGCAGTTCTCATAAGAATAAACGAATTTAGATGCTGCCTGGCAAAGGAAACAAGAACGATTATGTATCGCAAAACCAACAGATCATCTGGAAGGATCTGGGAGCAACGTGGGCGGGGCTGGAGCTGAACCCCCCGCACTGCCCAAGGCAGCGCAGGGAAATGCTGCAGGGCCCGATGCGGGCTTTGCCCCCGGTAAACCCCAGCGCCGGGGGATGCTCCGGCCAGGACCACCTCCCTTAGGCGAGGACATGGTCAGTGCCACGGCAGAAGCAGCGATCGCACCCCGCGGTGCTCCGGGGTTGGTGTCCCCGCCCTCTCCTGCACCCCCCCAAATAATGGCAGATAGCGGTCTCGGCAGACAAGCGGGGGAATGAGCTTTTCCCGGTGGAAAAAAAATAATGCCTGGTGGTTGTTGCCGTTTGGCAGCTTGCAGGGGCTCCCACCCGCTCCCACGGAGCTGCCCGGGCGGGGGCACCGGGAGACCCGGGGGGGGGGGAAACCTCGGCCGGGGATCCACCTGCTAAAGCCATTTGCAGGGCATCAAAACGCCGACCCAACACCCCTGGACCAAACGCCTCATCAAGGCAGGCAGGACAGACAAAGTCAGTTTAAAGGAGGAGGAAAAAAAAAAAAAATCCTGATCGGTTGATGGCCTTCTCCCCCCTCCGCCCCTAATTTTGACACTTTTTGGAGACTCTTCCCCACCCCGCCAGCTCTCAGCCCCTCGCACGTTTGATACCGGAATTGAACGTGAAATGTAAAGCAGAGTCGGGTTAAAACGGGAGATGGGAAGGGAGGCTGCTTGTAAGGGAATGCTTCAGAGAGGAGAGCAGAAAAATTTTAAATCCGCCCAAGGAAAAATGCTTCCCTCCTAGCCCTGCACGCCTGGGAACAGTGGGACGATGACAAGGCAATCTTTTCGGATAGATCGATAGAGTTTCTCTTTCGGGAGACCGCATCAGTTCTCACCCCGGCGCACAAACCCGGGATCATAACTCAGCGCTCGCTCCGCGCGTGGCTGCCGGCAGCACGTCGGTGCGCACACGCGTGCGGGACCCCACCGCCGGGTTTGTTTCACTTCAGGGTTTCCCTTTTCTAAATCATTTCTGGACGGGTGTAGTTGAGGTACTTTTTCTCGTTTTGATTTGTTTCTGCAGCCGGTCGTGCATGGCCAAGCCGAGGCTAATACTGGCTGGGCGCACAGGAGCCGCTCGTAGATGCAGGGACAGGGACTCACTCACTGTTGTTTCCTTTTGGGTCGTTCCCGACTTAAACGGGGACGGTATTTTGCCTTGCACGAGGCAGGAACCGTGTCGATGGTGGCTGATCGGGACACTATGTTTCTCGAGCTGCGGCGGCTCTGGATGCGCGATGCTGAAGGGGGAGGTCCGGGCGGAGCGGGACGAGGCACCAGCCGCATCCCATCAACAGCCAGGCGCCTCAGATCGACCCTTCTCGCCTCCTCCCTCCACATTTCCGGGCTCGTCGGGGTCCCGATGCCCACGAGTACAGCGGCCAACGGCTCCACCGGAGCCCCCGTTGCCGGGACTTCTCCGGCGGGCTGCCCGCCCTTCCAGGCAGGGGGAGAGCCGGCAGCCGGGGCCGGGGCCGGGGCCGGGGGGGGGTCCGGGCAGCAGACACCCACATCTGTTTCACTTGGAGCCGTACGGGATCAGCCTCCAGGCAGGGCGATAGGGAGGCAGCCGTCCTGCGGCCGGGCTCCGCGGGGGCGCGGAGGGGCGCGGAGCATCCCCCGGCCGTGCCCGTTGCCCTCGGCCGCTCGCAGCGCGGCACTTGGCTGCCCCCCTGCCCTCCCCTTCGCCGCCCTGCACAGGCACAAGGCGCAGCTCCCGGCCGTTCCTCGCTGCCATGAAATGCACCAAGTGGAAATTCAATCGCCCCGTTGTGTGTGTGGTCGAAATCTCTGGCAGCTGCTTCGGAATTTTTTATGACACTTTCGTTTATGTAGGGGAGGCATAACTATTATTTTACTTAATAAAAATGGAAAGCGGCTCGGGTCTTTCCCCTCCCCGCTCTCTTCCATTTGTTCTTCCCATCGCCTTTCCGCGGGGCTGATGAACGGAGAGTTTAAACAAAGTCGGTAGGAAAGATGCGGCGTCTCCGAAGCATTTATCCGTGTTAGCTAATATTATATATGAAAAAAATAGAAAAATATATGAATATAAATATATATAGCAGAATATATATATACACACATATGAGAGGGAGGTAAGCGTTATGTGTTGCAAACGCAGGTTATTGGCATCGGAGGAGTATAAAAGTGAAAGGGCTCAGGAAAGCTCCCCCAGCCCTGACACACGCCCGCGGGATAGACTTCCCACCTTCCCGAACAACCCTCAGCATGTCTATTTTTCCCCCTCATGTCGAGAAATCCTCCCCGATCGCAGCGTTGGCGGCGAGGAAGGAGGATGCGACCGAACCCGCGCAGAGGCTCCGGCTCCGTGACAGCCGCTTCAGCCGCAGACGCGCAGGCGAAGCGCCGTCCGCTCCTGCCCGCTCCTGCCCGTTCCTGCCCGCTTCTCGGGGTCCCCCCGAGCTCGGCGAGCCTGTGCACCGAGTCGTTAGGGCTTGAGTAATTGTGACCGGCATTTGGAAGCGGGGCCGCGCAGCTGTTTGGCCCGGCTCCCCGGTATTAGTGCTGGAGATTTTATCACCAAATGCTCGCACCTGTTAACGGCAGCGACTGGCAATTCATCACCGCGGATTCTCACACTGCTGAACGCTGCCCTGGTGTGTGTGTGGGGGGGGGGGGGTGGGTGGTGGTGGAGGGTAGATCTCCCCCTGGCATCCCCTTGGAGGAAACCTTCCCCTTCCTCCCTCCCCAAGCATCCTCCCCCGGGAAAGAGGCTATCTGCAGAGCCTCTAACAGGAAAAAAAACCCCACCCGTGCGAGTGTGGCTCGGCGTGTCCGCGGCAGGCACAGGGACAACCGGCTGCCACAGCCACCCACGGGGCGTGGGGCTGGCGGCTGCAGCCGTGGCCGTGTCCCCCGTCCTGCGCCGGGGTGGCCGTCCCGGCCTTGCCCTGGGAAGGGGCAGCCGCAGGCGGGGCAGCGGGCTCTGCCACCCGCGGGGACACCGCCGTGGCTCCGGGGGGCCTGGGGTGCTTCTGGTTACAGGGAAATCCTCCCGCTTCGGCTGCAGCCAGCGGCAAGGTGGGTGCCCGCTGCCCAGCATCTCCTCCCTGCCAGCCGTCGGGGGATGCTGCACCTCGAGGGGACCAATGGCAAGAGAGCGGTGGACAGCAGGGACCGAGGCCGGAGGAGGTTCCCTGTCCCAGAGGGTGCTCGGGGCCTGGCCGGGCTGCGGGTGGGCCACATCAGAAAGTGGTACCCGGCCGGGCCAGCCCCGTTGGGCGGGTATGTGGGACTCGGGTGCTGTCCTAGCACCCTGCGGACACGCGTAGCCTTCGCTTTGGTTATTTCTCGCGTGGGGGGAGGCTTGCCAGAGCGTTGTTCCTCGCCTCCCGCACCTGCCGGGCGGCAGCATCCTTTCCGCGGGTGCGGGCCCGCGGGAGCCCTCGGGGGAGGTGAGTTTCCAGGCAGGGTGCTCCGGGCTCGGTGACGTGTCGGTGACGTGAGTGCGTGGAGAAGGGGAGCGGGGATTCCCAGATTCACACGACCCCTCAAGGGTGCCAAGGGCTAGGCCCTGGCGGAGTGAGGGTCCCCGCCGGCGAGGGCGGCAGCTCAGCCCCTAGCCCCGGGGTGCGCAGCCCCCAGGGGGGGAGACAGGACCCTCCGCGGCCCCCGGGCAGAGAGAGGCGGTCGTCGCATCCCGCAGGAATTGGGCTCTTCGAGCCACCGGCACCGCGGGACGCTTGGGGCGGAGGAGGGGTGTTATCCAGCGCTGCCGCCCCCTCCCGCAGCAACGGGCTCCAGGCGTAGCCGGGGGCATCCGAGCGCCGGGGGAGCGGGCAGCGCCTTTCCTCGAAAGCATCCCCGCCGGGGGCGGGGGCCGCGTCCCCGGGGACCCGGGCCGGGCCGAGCAGCCCCTCGCCGTGCCCCGCGGGGGCTGCGGCGGGCGCCACGTGATGCCGGGGCGGCCGTATAAAGGCCTGGGGAGCGCTGGCAGGAGGCGCAGAGTGGGAGCGTTTCCACCGGGTCCCAGCTCGGGGGGGGTGGGGAGGGGGGAGCCGCCTTCCCAACTTCTGCCCTCCCCCCTCCCTCTTCCCCCGCCCCTCCCTCCCCCTCCCTCCCTCCCTCCCTCCCTCCCTCTCTCCCCCCAGCCCAGCCAAGGAGCCGCCGCACCCCCCGCTATATTTTTTTCCTCCCCCCCGTTTTTTCCCCCCCTTTTCTCTCTCTCTCCTTTTATTATCATTATTACTATTATTTATTATCGCTTCTTGCAAGCTCCCTGCCCAGCCTCCGGGCGTCCCGTCCCTCCGCCCCCGCCCCGCGCCCCCTCCGCCGCCCCTCCCTCCGCAGCCACCACCCCGCAGTCCCGCCGCGGCCCCGCCAGCAGCGGCGGCGGCGAGCGGGGCGCGGAGCGGCGGCGCCGGGGCGCGGAGTCCCAGCGGCGGCCGCAGCCCTCCGGCACGGCCCCGGGCCCATCCCGGGAGCCGCCGCTAGGTGGGGGGGGGAGCCCGGCCCCGGCCGCCCCGGCCGCACAACAATGACTTTGGGCAGCAGCGGCGGCGGCGGCTGCGGGATCATGTCCGAGCGCTCCCCGGAGGAAGAGCCGCTCTCCGAGGTGGAGGACGCGGATATCGACGTGGTGGGCCCGCCCCAGGATGGGGGCAAGTACAGCGAGGACGAGGAGGAGGAGGACGACGACGAGGAGGACGAGGAGGACGGCGGCGATCCGTTGGGGCTCGCCCTGCGGCGGAGCGGGGCCGCCAAGGCGCGCATGGGGGGGTCCCCGGAGCGGCTCTCCCCCGCCGGCGGCTCGGAGCCGGCGTGCGCCCGCGGCGCCGCGCCCGGGGAGAAGGCGCCCGCGGGCGGCGGCGGCGGCGGCGGCGCGGGGGGGAAGAACCCGCTGGTGAAGCCGCCCTACTCCTACATCGCCCTCATCACCATGGCCATCCTACAGAGCCCCAAGAAGCGGCTGACGCTGAGCGAGATCTGCGAGTTCATCAGCGGGCGCTTCCCCTACTACCGGGAGAAGTTCCCCGCCTGGCAGAACAGCATCCGCCACAACCTCTCCCTCAACGACTGCTTCGTCAAGATCCCCCGGGAGCCCGGCAACCCGGGCAAGGGCAACTACTGGACGCTGGACCCCGAGTCCGCCGACATGTTCGACAACGGGAGCTTCCTGCGCCGGAGGAAGCGCTTCAAGCGGCAGCAGCAGCTGCACCCGCCGCACCCCGAGCTGCTGCTGCGGGCCGGGGCCACCGACCCCGCCGCCTTCCTGCCCGGCTTCGCCTACGGACCCTACGGCTACAACTACGGCCTGCAGCTCCAGGGCTACCCCCCCCACCACCACCACCACCACCCCGGCGGCGGAGGCGGCGGCGCCGCGGGTGCCTTCCCCTTCCCGGCGCCGCACTGCCCGTTACCGGCTCCGCCGCCTCCCGCCGCCGCCTCCGTCTTCTCCGCCGCCTCGGGGCTGCCCTCCTTCCTGGGCGGTGAGCTGAACTGCAGGAAGTCCTTCTACCACCCCCAGCTGAGCCCCACCGCCCTGCCCGCCGCCCTCCTCCAGACCCTCAAGCCGGACCCCACGCCCGCCGGCGGCGGCGGCGGCAGCACCAACCACCCCTCCCGGCCCTCTTTTTCCATAGACAACATCATCGGGGGGGCCGTGCCCCCGCCGCCCAGCACCAACCCCAGCGCCGCGCCCGCCGCGCCCTACCCCGCCGGCCAGGCGGGCCCCCCGGCGCAGGTCCTGGCCGTGCTCAGCCCCGCCTTGGCCCCGGCACAGCCCCAGGTCAGCCTGGCACACGAGCCGCTCCTGCAGCCGGCCCAGAACTTTTCCAGTAAAATCACAACTCTGAGCAGCTGTCATTTTTAAAGTGTGCTGGGGGGGGGGGGGGGGGGGGGGGGGAGAGTCGCGAAGCAAACGGCCCCTTCCCAGCTCTCCCCCCTCCTCCGAAACTGCTCCCCTTCCCTCTCCCCGTCCCCCCATCACCTCCTGTTGTGTCTTAAGGTAGGAAATATTTCCTCTCTCTCTTCTTTTTTTTTCTTCTTAATTTTTACTTTATTTCCAGGCTCTGTGGCATCCAGATCTGTTTGCTCGGGAGAAAAAAAAAATAAATCGGAAGGGCGGGAGGGGGGAAAGAATAACACGAATTCATCCCGCAAGGGCCAAAGCGTATTTATAAAGTGGCCGTAACAGAAGCTGGGACCTGGGCTGGTTGAACACGCAACGTCTTGCGGGGGGTGAGGGGCGGGGGGGGGGGAGTTAAGAAAGGAACAGTCTTAGGGTCGGAAATGTTTCCTTTGAGAGGTGCGGGTTTTCCGCCGGGGTCCTCCAAATCGCCTTGGGAAGTGACCAGGGGAGCTGCAGCCCCCCCGGTCGCAGCGAGCCCTTTTGCGTCCCTGCAAATCTCTCTCCCGGGCGCTTTTACCATGTGTGTCTGTCTCTCCCTTGCTCTCAAAGAAAATGTTTTAACGGTTCGATCTTATTTTTAGTTTCTTTGAAGCTTCGGGTTTGGTTTTAAAAGGCACTGTTTAGGGTTTCTTTATTTTGAAGAAGAAGAAAAGTCGGTGAAACTCAGGACTGCGGTTTATTTTTTTTCCTTTTTCTTTTTTTCTTTTCTTTTTTTTTTTTTTTTTCAATGAGACATTCAAATGCACGTTTAAAAGAAAATTCGATCCGCCAGGAACTTTGGAGAATTCCCTTACTATTTTTTTTTTTATCCCCGTTTTCCCACCCCCTCCGTGCGTGGGTTTTTTGGTGTATTGGTAATTATTTGTATATAGATTATTCGGGAGCTAATGAGCGGAGTCCAGTTAACTCTTCACTGGTTGTGCATCCGTCATATCTATTTTATTGAGAGAATCTGTGAATAATTTGATGTGGAAAAGGCAACAGAATTTTGTCCACCGTTGGTGTAAATTAATAAATGTTTGTGACCTGGTTAAAAAAAAATCATAATAATCCAAATCGTTCTTTGCGATGTCCTTTGTCACGCTGAGAGCCGTGAGCCCCGCTCGGGCCTCGGGGAAGCGAGTGGCTGCCACCCACCACGGGGCTGGCGGCGCTCGGCCGGCCGCGGAGCTTCGCCGCCCGGGGCCCACGGGGCTGCGCCCTCCCCTCCGCGGCCGGGCGCGCAGCCTGCGCGGGGCTGCTCCGCGCCGCCCCCCCGCCGGCGGCGGCTGGCAAACCGGCCGAGCGAGGGGGGGGGGCCCGCTTTGGGTCCACGGGCCGGCAAGGGAAAGGACCCCCCCGGAATTACTATTTTTTTTGTTAATATTTTTAAATTATTATTATTATTCTTTGTTTGCTTTTTGGTGTGCGGCCCCCCAAAAAACCCTCTGCCTGTTTCCAGGGAGAGGGAGGTGGGGGCCGGGAGAAAGATTCTCCCTTCTCTTCCCCCCACTCCACCCCTCCGCCTTCTTTTATTTTGTTTGGAAAAGTTGACACATGAGAAAATAAGTTGGAGGGTTCCCCCCCCCCCCCCCCCCGCACACACGTCCCCCTTGGGCCTGCAGCATTTGAATGACCGAATGAAACTTGATCTCCGCCGAAATTTTGCAACAACTTACAAAGTAAATAAACATCTTTAAGCGCTCCCTTCTCCTCCAAACTCCCCCCCTCCCCCCAAATTTATTTCAGGGACCAAACGTGGCTCTTTGGTTTGTTTGTTGGCAGGGTCCCTGATCTAAAGAATCGAGGCCTTTCTGCCCCTGCAGCCGGCTGGAGGAGAAGGAGAAAAAGAAAAAAGCTGAGACGTACGAGGCAGGGAGCCGGGGACGGAGCCGGTCCCCGGGCGAGCGGGGCTTTGTGCGGGGCCCGCCGGGGCTGGGGCAGGAGCCGGGCGGTGTGCGCCGGGGGAGGGGTGTGTGTGTCGGCCTTTCTTTTCTCTCCCCCCGCCCCCCCTTTTTTTTATTCCCCCCTCCTCTGCCCCTGTCTGTGCCACCTCGAACCTCCGCGCAGTTTGTTGATGTTGTTCCTGAACGTGCCGCCTCCCCGCAGCGAGCGGTCTCACATCTCGCCTTCACACACATTTGCTTTTGAAAAGCGATCTTCGTGTCCGGCACTTGGTTGTCTCCCTTTCATGTCCAGCTCCTACAAAAGGGGCTACAAGACTCGACATGGGAGAAAAGAGGAGGCCAATGAATCTATTTTCCAGATTGCCAAGCACATGGTTGGAAATTGAAGGGGCTTTTGTAGCATTTCCCCTTCTTCCCTCCCTCCCCGCTCCTTTTCTTTTGCTTGTGTGCAAATTGTTCAATTGCTCTGGCAGGGGTGTTCCTGACAAGCTCATTACTAGAAGGTGCCAGACCCCTCCTCTCCCTCTCCCCCGAAGTCTTTGATGAAGTTAAAATGCGCTGATAGCTGCTCTCGGGGCTATCTTTGTTCAGCCTCCTTTAATAACCGAGCCTGCTTTGAGGAGACGGGATCCGAAGGAAGAAAGCGATGTGCAGCCAGGCTGGGTGGTGGTTGTGTGTCTGGAGGGGGGGGGACGGGACGGACAGGACGAGTTATTTTCTTATAAAGTAGCGATTTAAAATATTGGGGGGTGGGGTGGGGTGGTGTTTGTTTGCGAAGTGTGGGGGAGAAATCAGCCAGGGGTGCCGGGAGCGGGTAGCAGCAGCCGGGGCCGTGGGGATGAGGGAGCGCGTCTCACCCCTGCAGCCCCCGCTGGGGGCAGGGGGTTCTCCAAGTTGGTGGTCTCCGGGTTTGGAGGGATGGAGGGGGGTCCTCTCCGCAGGGAAGCGGTGTTTTCCCGGAGAGACCCCTTCCCCCACACGCTCAGGGGAGGGGGCTAGGGGGTTTCTGGGGCTGAGTCACCTTTCCTCGGCTCCGTTCCCTTTCTTTTGCCTTGCGGAGTCATTGCGGGTTTTTTAAGCCGCGGTCGCCGGCCGGGATTGAAGCTGAGGTGACTTGGGAGCGGGGGGATTGCCCCCCATTACCCGGGAGCCGCGGTACACCCCGCGGGAAGGGCCGCCCGCTGCCGGCCGGGCTGGGCTCGGCTCCCCCGGGCCTGCGGGGGGCTGCGGGCGCCGGCGCCGCTGGGTTCCTTTTTTTTTTTTTTTTTTTTTTTTTGAGGGGTGTGTGTACGGGGGAAATCCCCAAGCGTCTCTAACTTTAGGTTTTTCCCATCCCCTAAATTCCCCTCAAGCACCCGAGCTCTTTCCGTGCCCCGGTCAAACTCACGCCACCCGCAAATATCTGCTTCGCTTGGCGTGGGTGGTGGTGTGTGTGGGGTGTCGGCGGAGACCCCCCGGGAACCGGCTCCGGGGGACGGCGGGGAAGGGCTCGGGGGCTCTTCTGGGGCCAGGAGCCTCTGGCCGGGCTCGGCTCGGGGGGTTAACGTGGAATCTCGCCTCTGCGAGGCAGGACGGATAATGGCTCCTAATTACGGGGCTGGCTGGCTCCACAGCCCCGATCTTCACGGGACATTATTTTTAAGCGTTCAGCGAGGATCATTTTTCACGCCTCGCTGCCTAAAGGAGGGTTTTATTTATTTATTGGGGGGGAGGCGGGGAGGACACCAGCAATAACCGAGCACTGAAAGGAAAATAATTAGCTGTTGCAGTCGCTGCTTGGGAGTCCCTGGCCAAAAAAGGCGACCCGGCATTTCCCTTCCCTCTCGTCCGCAGGCGAACCCTCCCGGTTCTCGGGGCTGCTTTCGGTGGTTCTTCTGCCAGTGTTAAACCTCGGGCAAAGCCGGGCCGGCGGCGACCCAGCTCCCCCGCGGGGCCCGATCCTGTGTCGCAATTTTGGGTTTTTTCCCTTCTCCCTCTCGCACCGAGGCTCGGCTCAGCGGCTGCTTCCCAGCGGGGCCGAAGGGATGCGGGTTTCCCCTCCTTTGGCTTTGGTCACGCACCTGTGAAGCTGATTTTTTTTTTTTTTTTTTCCTAATGTGCCCGCACTCTT
Source organism: Falco rusticolus (assembly GCF_015220075.1). NCBI lineage: Eukaryota > Metazoa > Chordata > Aves > Falconiformes > Falconidae > Falco > Falco rusticolus. The sequence goes on along the minus strand of NC_051197.1, from coordinate 10,044,548 downwards.
TTCTATATGTCAGATGAAGGGGTTGTAACAAAACCGCGATGCTCTCTGCGTATTCCCTTCGCGGCGGTTTTCCTTGTGTGTGCAGCCCGGGCGAGGGGGAAAACGGGGGTTTCTCCTCGGATGTATCGGGGCGGGATAAAACGATCCCGTCCCGGAATATCCCCGTCGGGACCGCAACGGGAGAGAACACCGATAATTTCTTCCTCTGCTTTCGCTTAACTAAGCCCATGTTAAGCAGAGCGTGTCCCGAGGAAGGGAGCGAGTGGCCCTTCCCTTGGCGGCTGGTCTCGACCTGCCGGTGCGGGCTGCGGGACCCCGGCCCGGCCGGCCCCCGCTCCCGCCTCCTCCCCTGGCACCTTCTGCTTTCCATTACTGCCGATTTGGAGAATTAGGAAAGGTCAAGATCTTATTCCTTTCTCCGGTAGCTTTTTGGTTTTCTCTTTCTAGTTCCTCGCAGCCCCGAACAAAAATAAATCAACCTGGATTATGGAAACCGCCTTTAGACATCAAGAGCATCTTTTCCAATAGCTCGGCCCTTCCTCCGGGACTGCCTTGGCCCTTCCCTGTGGCTGCGCAGAAACTCCCGTTTTCACGGTGGATTTAGGATTTAATAATAACGCCCAGTCTCCCTGTGCCCCAGTGCCCGACCTGAAAACTTTTTCCTGCCTCGTAACTTTGGAAAATAGCTGCCCTCCAGCATTTTCTTTCCCTCCTCATCTCCCTTTCGTTTATTTCCATTGCCGGCACAGAAAGTAGAGACACGAGGTGTTTTTTTTTTTTTTTTTTAATTAAAAAAAAAATATCCCATTTTCCGATCTGGGGAGGGCGGGAGAAGCTGTTGCAGCCGACTCAGCCGCAGGAAAATTGCTTTGGAAATTAAATTGGTGCTTTTGAAATCCTCCTGGAGATGTTCGCGGTAGGTCAGGGCCCTGCACTCGTCCCTGCGTCCATCTGTCGGGCGGGGAAGGGGCCGGGGCTCCGCGTTCTCCCCTCGCCTCTCGAGCTACGGCTCGTCTGGCCTTCCTCCTTCTCTTCCTGGCTTTTTCTTTCTCATTCTCTCTTTTTTTCATTTTTTTTTTCCTTTCTGAGTCCCTTCCTCTTCTTTCTTTCTACATTTATTTTTTCTCTTTCTTAATCTCGTTCTCTTTCTTTCTTTCTCTGTTCTATTTACCTGTTTCTTTTCCCCTTTCTCCCTCATTCTCTCTTTATTTTTATCTCTTTCCCCTCTCCCCTCCCCTCTTTACAGCTCTATTTTGCTTTTTCTTTCGCGCTCTTTCCCTTTCTTTTCTCTTTTTGTTTTTCTTGCTTTCTCTCTTTTCTCTCTTTTTATATATTTTTCTTTCTCTTCTCTTCTCTCTTATATATCTTCTTTCTCTCCTTCTTTTCCTTTGCCTTGTCCTCTCTTGCCTTTTCTCCCTTTCTCCCTGTTTTGGTCTCTCCGTCTCTTTCTTGCTCTTTTTCTCTTTCTCCCTCTTTCCCTTTCTTCTTCCCTCCCTCTTTCTCTCCCTGTCGGTCTCTCCAGTCTCACCCGCTTCGGCTCGGGTCCATGGGGGGCCGCTTTCCCGCGCTCTCCAGGAGGTTTCCAGCTCCGTCCACTCCCGGGAATCTGGCCCGGCCGCCGCGGGCGGGGGCCTCCCCTCCTTTGAACTAGGGGAGCCTCCGGCCCCCCACCCGCCCCCCACCCCGGGGCTCAGCGGTTCCCCTGCCTGTGCCCGGGGGGCTGCGGGGCAGCTCAGGGCGCGTTTCCACGAGCCCAGCACGACGGCCCCGGGAGCACCCCCCCGTCCTCCCCCCCTCACCGGCCTGCCGGTGCGCTCACCGGGGGGGCCGTGCGGGGGCGAACCTGTGCCGGTTCCTGCTCCCCCCGGGTTCGGACGGAGCCCGGTGCCCGTGCGGGATCGGTTCGCATTTTATTATTTAATTAAATAAAATGCAACTCGGCGCCTTAAGCCCGTGGCAGCAACAGGTGACGCCGCGATCCCGGCCGGGAGGAAAAACACTCGCTACAGGGTTTCACGCGAGTTTCCAACCCTTCCTGGTCAGTCAGGTGCTGATGATCTTCTCGGGTCGACGGTACCGGGATGCGCCGCCCGCCGCCCGGGAAGGGCTCTCCCGCCCGCCGCCGGTACGGCGCATCCCGGAGCCCGGCGGCCTTTCCCAGCGGCGGGCAGGCGGGCTGCCTCGCTTCCTAACCGCCCTGCCTGCCCGCACCCTCCCCTGGGGCCCGGGTAAATGATACGGACGGATATGGAGTGAATTATAATTATTCGTCCCTTCGTGTACCAAAGCAGGTCTGGTAAACCTGAATGAAAACGGGCAAGGGAGATGATGTCCCCGCTGAGAGGTCGGCCGGGAGCCCGGAGGGGTGTCATGAGTTTCTGTGTCCGTTCCTACAGGGGGGATTCGTGTCGGTGCCTCGGGATCTTTCTAGCTACCGAACTGGTGGTGTTTTTCCAGCCCCCCCCCCCGCCTCCCCGCTCCTTTCTGGGTGTCGAGCGTCGGGGTCCACGCCGCAGGGTGGCAGGGAGGCGCTTTTCGGGGCTGTTCTTATCCCTTTCGATCAGATTTCGATTTCCCCGCTTTAACTCGCCTTTTAAGTGAAATTACGTTCCTCTTTCGTTAGTACGGGCGGTTTGAAACGCGTTGAACCAACACCGGCGATTCCTCTCAGTCTCGCAAAAATTCCCAGATACTCCCCTTTTCCCCGCAGGCGGAGGCGAGCGTGGAGGTCTCGGCAAGTCCGTGTCACCTGAATGAGCCCCCGCTGCCCCCCGGGTCACTCCTCAGCAGCAGAGCCGTCTGCGGGGCCCACGGGAGCCCTTGGTTCCAGCGGGACTCCCTGCAAAACCCGTGGGAATCCTCCCCCGACTCGGGCGGGATTACCTGGGGTGCTCCCCATGCTGGGAAGAGGGGGCGGGGGGGGGGGGAGGCACAGGGCAAGACCCTGGGTGTAGGAAAGGTGCCGTGCTAGGGGCACCCGCGGCCGCAGCTCAGCGCACCCACGGGAGGCCGGGGACGGAGGAGCCGCCGCTGTCGCTTTAAATTTGAACAAAGTAAGTAGAGAAGGAAAAACTTCCTCCGTCTGGGGACGGGGCCAAAAAGTGCCAGGGTCCAGCCAGCCGGACCCCCTTGCCCTCGGACCGCGACTCCGCTCCGTGGCAGGACCCGGCAGGGTGCGTGGGGGCGAGGAGAGGGGGATGCCAGGCGGCTGGCAGGGCGCTGCTGGCCCCCCTCCCGCCTCCAGCGCTCTTGTGATCTCCTCTTCCCGGGAGAGAGACGTGGCCGCAAAATAGAGGCAACAAAAGGAGCGGGCAGGGCTCGGCCGGGAGCGGGGAGCCGGGGCAAGGCGGGCCGGCGCCCCCCGAGCCGGTGCGGGGTGCAGCGCCGAGCACCCACCGCCGGCCGGGAGGTGCGGGGGACAACCCCTTCCCCAGGCGTGCAGGGTCTCCCTAGCGATGCTCTCCTGGCTCTGTGTCCCCCAAACACACCTTCCCACTGCTAACCCCGAGATTTTACTGGGGTTATTTCTGAACCCCCCCCCTTTTTTAAATTTTATTTTATTTTTCCTTCCCTATTTAATTACTTCTCTTGCAAAATGCAAGGCCGCTGCCACCTAACGCGGATCCCGGCACTGAAATCCACGTCTCCTCTGTGACTTACAACCCAAATCCCAGTCCCATGACCTTTCTCTTCCCCCCCCCCCCCCCTCCCCGTTCCGGGTCTCCCACCCTCGGTCATGTGGGACACGAGTAAATTTATCCACCCTAGTGGAAAGGCCTCCCTTCTGCATTGCTGAAGAGAAGCTCACACACGTTTCCCAAGGAGGATAATTTCGTTTTCCCACCTTTCTTTCACTCTTTCTTTCTACTTTTTGATTTGCTTTTAATTTCGTTTTCTCCCCCGCCCCACAACGTTCCCATCTCCTCTTGGACACGCTCCTGCTCTGTGTCTCCCTTTCGATAAGCCCTTGCCAAGAGGATCACTTCAGAAGGACGTTTCTGACGGCTCTTGAGCTCAGAAGACCGTCGAGAAAGGGCATTTCTGGTCTCCCGGGAACTGTGGCGAGCGGAGCCGCGGCTGCGCCCCCGGCAGCCTCCCCCCGCCCCGGGGGTCCCCTCCCGCCGCACCGCGGAGGGTGCCTCATGCCCGGCGCTCTGCCCCGTGGAGCCAGAGTTGTGGCTGGGGGCCGAGACCCCCCGTTAGCCCTGCGGGAGGGGACACCCACCCGCGGCCACCTCTCCGTCTCTCCCGCGGCTCCGGCTGGTCCTTCCCCACATTCCGGCCGCTCTTCCCCGCCCCAGCTCCTGGGGGAGACCGCACCCCCGGCTCCCCTCGGGGAACCGCGGCTGGCGATGCCGCCCACCCCGGCTGTGTGTGACCCCACCAACCCAAATGCGTTTCTCATCTGCAGACGGAGGTGGGGAACATGTGGCCAGGCTGCGGGAGTCCCCTCGTGTCCCTCCCCCCCCATGTCTGCTCAGAGGTGGGTGGCATTAGGAATAGGGTGCCCCCCGCTGCCGGGGGCAGCACGGCAGCGCAGAGGTTGTATGCGAGGGAGGCAGCTCCGGAGGGTCGTGCAGCCCCTCAGGAGGCCGGGGCCAAGCCGTGCCCCCCAGACCCCGGAGCCCCGACCCCCGCCGTCACTGTCGCAGAGCGCCTCGGCTCCTTCCCCACCCGCGACGGGCGCTCCGAGGGGGGACCCCGGAGTTTCCCCCCAGTCTGGCCCCGGGCACTTTGCAGCTGCTCGGCGCGGACGGTCCGGTGCGGGCGCAGGAGCCGGTCCCGCCAGCTCTGCCGTCGAGGCCGGCTGCAGGAAGCCGATCCGCCGCCGCAAACGGCGTGTGAACGGGCTGCGGATCGGATCCGGGTCGGGTTGCGCCGAATCTCCCTTTTTTTTTTGGCGCTGCTAGCCTTGGGCACGCTGCGGGCTCTGACCCGGGTGGAGATTTACCCCAACTGCAGACAGGTGTCGGGCACATTTTGGTGGAGGAAATGGAACCACGGCTGTGAGAGGAGCTGTCTGGTCTTTCCCCTCCGTCCTTGCCAGGTAAACTCCTGCTCCCGTGGTGAAAAGAAAAAAAAAAAGAAAAAAAAAAAAGGCAAGAAATTGATAGAAAAGACTCATTTCCCGGTCCCGCTCAGAGATCGGGAAAGATATTCGAGAAAGCGTCGCTGAAATCCCGGAGAGCTCGATTTCAGGCGCTGCCTATCGGCTGCCGGTGACGAAAGATAGGCAATACATTCTCCCGTATGGAAAACGCACATATTGGAGCCCCCCGCCAGATCCATCTGATATTATAATCGATATTCCCAGAATTTTCCTTTTGCACAGTATTCCTTGGCCGCCCTTCTTTATGTGCCCGGGACAAAACAGATGGGAAATATTCATCGAGAGGGAAATGTGTCTTGTGATAATAGGAAACACGAGTCCTTTTTTTAAACATTTTTTTTCCTCGCCCCAAATTTCGAGGGGAAAAATAAAAAAGAGGGAAAGCGCCGATAACAAATAACAAAAGCAAATCAATCGGAAACGAACTTTTCCCCCAAAACCAAGTGGCGAAAAGTGGATTTCCAGCGCGGGTCCGGGCCGAGGGAGAGGGTCTCACTGCCCAACCCGCAGGTGCCTCGGCGGGGGCTTTGTAACCTCCAGGTTTGTACCGTTTGCCCCGCTCCCGGTGGGCGCCCGGGGCAGGGATGGGCTCTGGCTCCTTCCCGCTCCCAGCCGCCCGCACCCCCCGGCCCAGAACCGGTGAATTCTCCGTTCCGCGGGCGCGGGGGGCAGCTGCCGCCGCGCTGCAGTTGTTTGCCCCCGGGAAGGTTTAAATAACTATCCCCCCCCCCCCCCCCCCTTGTTTGCATCTGGATACGGGTGTTATTTCCCGGGCTGCCCCGGCGGGAAAGGTGCGGGGTTTTGCCGGGCTGTTGCCTGTTTTTAAGGAGGGAGGGAGGGCTGTGCCCGGGGGGGGGGGCCGCGGCTGCCGTCTCTATTTTAATGTCATTATAGTTGCCGTGGCAACCCATTGGATCACTCCTCCTGGAATGAACCTTGTGACAATGGTTGGTTTGAGAGAAATCGGTAAATGTGCAACAGAGGGACACAGCTACATTACCGCGAACAACAGCGAGGATTTAACATGTGACCCCTCCAATTATACTGATGATACCTCGGAGCAGCTGCCTCCGCCGCGCTGCGGAGATGTGGCTGTTTGGGGGGGGTTGAGGAGGGGTCCTGGGGCTGTTTCGGGGCACAGCCTGGTGGGGATGGGGCCGCAGCCCCGCATGCCTCTGCCCTCCCGGGGAGCCCTAAGAGGGGAACAGCATCTCTGCACCAGGATAGCGAGTGTGGTCCTAACCTTTCTCTCAAAAAAAATAACCCAACAACCAAAACCAGAAGAACGGAAGAAAAAGCTTCTCCGAGGGAACGTGGAGGCAGCTGAACATGTGGAGGGGCTGTGGCTGCGGGGCTGAGGAATAAGGACCTGCCCGGGGGGCGGGCAGGGGCCCCCGGCCCGGCCCGCCGCCCCCGGAGCACACAGCACCGGCGGCACATCTGTGGCACGGCTGCAGGGAGGAACGAACAAAACCCGCAACAGAAAAAAAAAAAAAAAGAAAAAGAAAAAGAAAAAGTTTGAAGCCTTAAAATATGGTTCAGAGAATTACAAGTAATCAGAGCTGCGGGGGTCAGCAGTGCAAACTTTTTAAGACTAATGTTTATTTAGAAAAGTGAGTGGTGTCTGCGTTGCTTTTCTAGTGCCCCAGCACAAAAGTCCTAATGGCTTTTGCAGACTTTCCATCACAAACTCTTGCACAGGGCGCGGGGACCACCGCCGAAAGCAGCCCCCAGCCGCCCCCTTTCAAAGGGAGCATCGCCACAGGGTTTTCAACTACCCCCGCCCCCGTCTTTCCATGAATCAGTGACATATATTTTCTGCACCCCGACCCCAAACTTGCTCCGCTTTCGCGTTTGTCTGGTGTAACCCGAACCGTCGATAATCCTGGGAAGGGAAATCGGGGGATGGGGACGGCGGTTTTGGCCCCCCCGGTCCCCAGCCCCGCTCAGCTCCGGCCGGCTGCGGTCCTGAAAGCAACGCAGGGGTTCAGCCGAGCTGGAAACCTCGTTAGGAGGAACCCGGGGGCAGAGGCAGGAGCCGGCGCGGGGCGGGCTGGCCGGTGTCCCTCGGGGGGGCATCGCTGGCAAACCCATTGCCCCGTCCCACCCCTCCAACCGAGCTCCCGGGAGCCCGCCCACACCACCGGTCCCCGTGCGGTTCTGGGGATCTCTGCTGAGCCCACCTCAAAATTCACCCCGGGGGATCAAACGTGATCGCCAGGTGGGATTTGACTGCCCTTGCAGGGACTCAAGCCTCCATCTCCGGATTCCCCTTTTGTTCCTAGGACTGGAGAAATAAAACCAGCAAACCCCAACACCTCACACTCCTTTTGGGGTGGGCCCCCCTCGATTTTAAATAGGAGGTGGATCCAGGGGAAACCCAGACCTGGGATCCCACTGGTAACTGGTGGCACCAGCCCCAGGTGCCTTGCATCAGGGCTGCGAGAACTCAGCTGTGCTTAGCTCCTTCCCACATCACCCTGTTGCCCTTGACTGGTGGCAGGAGCTGGGCTGAGCAGGGCAGGGGGCTCAGTTCCCCTTCTAGCAATGCCCTGCAATTGCCGCCTGGATGTGGACTGCAACCAGCAGCAAACCCACCTCCTTCCCTGGGATCCCCAAGGGGAGGGCAGAGGTGTTAGTGCTGCTCAGGAAAACACCTGTGCTCACCCCTTCTTCTCAGCCTGTGTGCCAAACAGTCCTAGGACCTTTCTGTTTACTCTTTTTTTAAACACAGATCCTTTTACTAGCAGTGAGCCCAGCCAGCAGAAGACGGTGTGCTGCTAAAGTCCTCCTGTTCCTGGCAAAGGTGAGACTAGATCTAACACATCCCTCAGTCTGTGGGGGCTCACTGACTACCCTGGAACACCCTAGTCCCTTTTCCCATCCTCTGCAGGTCTTGGCAGGTTTGAGTCCCTCAGGTCTGAGGGACGGGGTTATGCTGGGTGAGCAGGTCTGGGGGGTTACATCTCCCCGTGTGTCCCCCAGGGAATCCCACTCAGCAGAGCATCACCTGGGAAAGGGCTGGGTGGTGGAGCCATGGGGAGCAGAGACCTGGAGAGAGTCTCATCTCTGGACTGGGAGGGTATGGGGCTGGTGACCCCACCTCTGTGTGTTGAGTCCCCAGTATGGATGCCCTGCGAAGCCCCTAAACGTGTCTGGGATCAGTCCTGGTCTGACACCGTGATCCCCTCTCCCATCATTAGGGTTCACAGCTCATCGTTGGGGTGCCTGGGGAGGCTCTGCAGCAGGACAGCGCTTTTAGCAGTGGGATGTGCAGGAGAGAATCAGGAATGGTGGAAAGGAGAAAGAAAGGGCTGGATCCTGCTCCCTTTCCAGCCAAGTGACTGCCTTGTCCTGCCCCCGGAAAGGTGAGCTCTGTTCAACCCCTTCTTTGGTCTGCGTAGGGAAAAATCCCTAGCTCAAACCCAAGAAGGCTGAACCAAGCAATGGCAGCTGAAGGTGCCTCTGGAAAAACACCCACCCACCCCCTGAGGCCTGATCCTGCTTTCCCCATGCCAAGTCACGCTCAGGTGCTCAGCTGCATCAGGACCAGGTCCAGGGCTGCAGATGCAGCCGGTTCTGCAAGGCCAAGCGTGGCAGAGGGAGGACAGTGGTATTTATAAACTGCTGAAACATGCCTGACACTTGAGGGAAGATCCTCTCCGCTCCCTCAAGGGCTTTTGTTTGAAGGGCTTGACTCTGTCTTCCAAAAAGTTGATAAGACCTTCTGGCTCCCATTATCTCTCTGAGGGCCCTGCCTTGCCCTCCTCACAGCGCGCTGAAGCACCCAGATCACATCACTCTAATTAATTGCCTGAGGAATGGAGGGCCCTGAGCAGGACCTGGCACCTCTCTTCAGGGTTTAGCCTCCTGGTGCAAATCCAGGCTGTGGGAAGGGGCTGGGTGGCACCAGTCCCTTGCTGTTCTACATCCCTCCACCCCCCTTACAAAGCACAAAAGCTGGGAATGCTGTTCAGCCCCAAATTGGGAACATTTGGGCTGAAATCTTTTGTATGCATTTGAAAAGCGGAGGGAGGGTGGGGAGAAGGACGTGGGAAGGGGAAAGAGCTACAGCCTTGCTGGCATGAAGTTGATTTGTCTGGGTCCTGTCCCTTTAGGGCAGTCATCTGTCACTGTAACCGGGAGATGCTGCAAACCATGTGCAGATGAGGCTCAGCCATGAGAGAAGCATTCCCACATCAGGTATCATGACACTGCACCCACCTCACCTTGCCCCCCGCAATTTTAATCAAAGTTGTACTTCTCACTGGCAGGGGAAGGGTGGGAATTTTAATCAGCTCCTCCTGCATCTGTACCCTGCTCCACAGGACCTTTTGGGGCAGAAAGGTGCATGTGACAGCATGGGTGATGGTGGGTGACAGTGCAGGTGCCGATGGGTAGCCCAGGGAGGCCAGGGATCGGTGCAGCAAAGCACCTCCATCCTCTGGGGGCTGTGGCCAGCCTGATGCTCCAGCAAAGTTTTTCATCTGCCTCTGCTGTGTCAGCAGAGCACAAAGGCAGGGGAGAGGTGAACCCCTCTGTTAATACATGTGTTTTAAATAACTGGTATTTTTATTTCTTCCTTTCGGTGTGGTGGGCTTGGCACTCATCTTTGTTTGCACAATTGTCCTGCCTATATGTTCTGTTGCCCAAGTAAGGAGAAAAAGATCCTGTGCATGATCTGGAGGTGTGCTTTGCTGGTTCTGACATGTAAATATTAACCAAGAAGCAACACTGAAGAGACAAAACCCCCTCCTATCCTCAAACCACTTCAGATCCCTTTATTGTCCTGGCAGTTGTTGCACTTGGACTGGCTTTTCACTTTCTCCTCTCAGAGTGGCTGGCTCCTGCAACGGTCCCCAGATTCCTCAGCTATGTCCTACTGAGGCAAAACATTTATTGAAGTTTTCAGATTATTAGGGAAATACATATTTCTGCTTCTTTTCCAAACTCCACTGCCTTCTTTTCTAAGCCATCCCCGCATGTCAGCATGGGGGCAGGAGAGGCATCCTCTTGCTCTCCTCTTGCAGCTGATGCCTCCTGCATGAACTTTGAGTACCCAGAAACACCACGAAGGGGGATTCCTACCACCACCATGTGCTTCGTTAGTGGGCAATAGTGGTGAATATGTGTGTAGTTTATTTTCCTCTATAAAAAGCTATATATCCTCTATATATTATTATTATATATATATAATATATTTATTATTATATATATATATTTCCTCTATATAAAGCTGCACTTCAGCTCACTCACACCTCAGAAGAAACAGAGGTTATGGACACATGCCTCCAGCTCCTCAGACAACCTTTGCCAAGGCAGCATCACAGCCTTGGTGCTGCGTGGGAGGAAGCAGAGGAGTGGGGGCTATTGAAAGCGAAGAGGTCAGAGGAGAAAAGGTCTGGCATAAAGCTGCCCTCGCTTTGTTGGCACACGCACACCTGTGACTGAACTGCGGGTGTGCACGTGGGGTTGGGCCATGTCCTTGACAGGGTCCCCACGATCAGGACCCACTGCCTGGCATTGCTGTGAGTAGTGCACGTGCCCATCACTCACCTCCTGCATCCCAGCACTCCGAAGCAGGGCCAGGGTGCCCAGCACCCCCAGAGAAGCACCCTTACCAGCACAGAGTGTGGTGTTCTAAAGCAGCAGCAGGTTGCTTGCGGCAGCTGCTGCTACTGCAGGCTCTGCTCTCCGTGTGCATGCGTGTGCAGGTGCATGTGTGTGCCGGTGTGTATGTGCGTGTGTGTGCAGGTGTGTGTATGTGCATGTGTGCATGCAGGGAGGTCTCCCTTGGCAGCACAACGGAAAAGTAAAGTGTAAAAATGCTCCCATTCTGGCTTGGTGGATAAATTGTCTACAAAGGGCTCTTCAACGTGAATGCACGCCGCAAAGGCGCATGGCACTTCTCCGGGCGAACAATGGCGGGGCTGAGTCACAGTGCTGCCGAGAAGCATCCTGATGCTGCCTGTCAAGGGAAGGGAGCTTGTGTTTTACCCCTGAGACAGCTTTTATTAGTGAATTCCTGAGATCACCGTGAGATCAGGAGCACAGGAAAGAAGAGGAAAGGGAGAATAGGGAGGAAACACTTGGGCTCCTTGTCTGTGGATCGGATGCAATGCCCACAGCAATAAGCAGATCTACCAGTGATGCCGGTCCCCTTCCAGTTTCCACCCCAAGAGCTGGGGCTGGGACCAGTGGGAGAGGGCATAGTGAGGTGCCTGGTGAAAGGACCGGGCAGCCTGTTTCCCATGAAGAAGAGGAAATTCCTTTCCCCAGGGTACCTTGTAAAACTCACTCTGCTGTAGCTTTCACTCCGCTTGCAGCTTCTCAGATGGTAACTCCTAAGCACTCGAGTCTGGATGTGGCCTTTAGCTTCAGATGTCCTTGAAGATTCAGCTGCCAGAGGTTGGCAGGGTGCAGCAGGGAGAGGATCGTTCTGTGCTCACTGTTTCTGCTATTTTCTTTCTAAGCGTGTATCCCCAGCCACTGCTGCAGAGGGGATGCTGGAACTTTGGATGCAATCCCACAAATTTTCATGGAAGCAGAACGGCAGGAAGGCAAACAGGAAAGAAGAGGAGTAATATACTATTCTCGGGGGCACTTGTTGCATTTCTCTGTTTGCTTTGCTGTGTTGTTTCCTTTTCCTCCAGCCACATACTAGAGGATTATGGCAAATGAATTAAGGGATTAAATCATAAGGGAGAATTAGGATCCTGCTTATTTAGAAGCAGAAGCCCAGATGGACTTACTGAACTCCAGATGATGCAAGAGCATCTTGGGTAGTGCTGTGGATGTAGGTCACAGGATAATTTAAGCTGGAAAGAACCTCTGAAGGTCTCTGGTCCAGCAGCCCTCAAAGCAGAGCCAACTTGGATCAGGTTGCCCAGGACTTTGTCCAGCCAAGTTTTGAATGTCTCCAAGGATGGACATTCCCCCACCTCTCTGGTCCCCTGTGTTTAACCACCCCCAGGGTGAATTTTCTCCCTAATATCTAACCAAAGCTTTCCCTTTTGCAACTTACATTCATCATTTCTCTTCCTGTCACTCTGCACCTCAGGTAGATGTCCAGGTGCATCAGGGACCTATTCAGGTCCTTTGTACCTGCCTCGAAAGACAGATTGTCGGGCACAAGATTCAGAGTGAGTCCCAGCTTAGACAGCAGGTTCTGGGCCTCCCAGGCTCCTTGGACTCTCCCCTTGGGAGCAGGCCTGGATGGGACATCTCATCTCTCCATGGTGCATCAGTACTGCTGTGGAATTGGTCTCACCTGTATAATGGCAGGGTGAGGATTTGCTATTGCTGTGGCTGGAGACACCCCAAATAGCACCCAAAGATTGCTCCCACAGCTTATTTCCAGGGTCATCCAGGAGACGGTGTGTCTGGGGAAAAAGTACATACAGTGGCCTTTGGTCTGCTGCATTCACCAGGGGAAGCAAAGGCATGGATAAAAAAGATCATCTGCCCATCTTCATTGCTGGTGACTGAGTCAAGCAATTCCTTCTTCCCAGTGGCCTGAGCACTCCTCTGCACTGCCTGGGGTCACGCAGCATGAGGCCACAGCCAGCCACAGCTTTTGGTGACTGGCTCACGGGTGGGCGGACCTCTTCCACTACGTTTTGACAGCTAGGAATCATCTCCGTGAAAGACGGAGCTGTGACATGTTTGGCTGTGCCTTGGAAAAGAGAAGAGAAGAAAATAGAAGGAAAAAGAAAAGAAGGAAAAGAAGCTGTCTATAACATCCTGGCCTGTCTCTGCCACTGGGAATGGATGTGAGGGCTTGTTCAGGGACGAGGTAGCCTGGTCCTGTGCAGTGAGGAAGGGAGAGGCAAAAGTCATGAAACAGGGCTCTGTTTGGATCCAGATTTGATTTGCCTGGTTAAAACTTGTTGATCCCATACAAGGTTTTCCTGGCTGGGAGCTGAACTTGGTTCCACAGCCAAGGTTTTTTCTTTTCCAGAGTGTTTAGCATAAATCAGACTTTCACAGCCGCCTTTGAGTGGAAGGAGCAAGAAATCACGTTTTGTCTCCTATCCAGGAGCTCTGGGAGAAAGGAGCTGTCAGGAACCAGCCCAGATGCTCTGACATGTGCTCTCTGCATCCTCGCTGCCTGGCTTTGCCTTCTCCCATCTGGTGTCACGGCTCCATCAGCTCCTGTGCGCTGCTTTCCCCAGCTGAGATCCCAGCCAGGCTGCTGACATTCAAGTTGAGCTGTGCCCCAAGCAAAGGACACCATAACACCTTTTGGGCTGGGGTATGCCCTCCCCTGCCTCTCACCCAAGCCGTTAAGTGGGTTTTAACACAGATCCAGATCTGGCGTGCTGCCCAGCCGAGACCACTAGCACTCCCCTGGTGTCATATCAACCCAGAGAAGTCATCTTGCCATGTGCTTTTCTAATTCTCTTGTCGCTAGGCTCACTGGGAATTATTTTTCTAATATTTAGGTAGAATTTCCCTTGCTGTGCTTTGTGTCCATTGCCTCCCATGCAGCTTCAGGAAGAGTGCTGTCTCCGCTTTCTCTATAACCACCCATCAGCCTTCTCCTCTGACTGGGCAAGCCCAGCTCCCTCCACATCTTTCAATCTGGCAAAGTACTGCTAATTTTTCATGTACTGCTTCATAAGCATTTGAGGGAGAGCGGTGAGTTCCCATAAACACTACACGGGACACCTACACCCGAGCATCTCCTGGCAGCTAGGGAAGGCTTTGGTGGGGGTGGCTGCAGAAATCCCACCAGCACTTGCAGTGGAGCTGAGCAAGGGACCGAAAGCTCCATTGTTGGTCCTGTTGAAACAGGAGGTTAAACCTCTCTGCTGGAGCCATTCCCTGCTAGTGAGATCCATACAGTCCATTAAAATTAGGGATCTTATTATGGGCTACATAAAAAAAGGTAAAGAGGAAATGAGACCCTTATGAAGGGTTTCTTATGTGTGCAGATGGTAAGGGCATCTGAGGCCAAGAAAGCTTCTCTAACAGGCTTTTTCCAAACAAACTACTCACTTTGCAGGCTTTCCTCTCTTTCAAAAAGAGATAAATAGACGCAGAACTATTTTTTCTGCACAGCTCACCTCTGCTGACCAGCCACACTGTGCTTGGGGTAGAGGAAGAGTCTCTAAACATGTTCCATGCTCTTGGGAGCATGGTCTCCTCTCCTCCTAGCACCAAATTCAGCCTTCAAATGCCCTTTCAGGTCATATTCAGGTTGTTCCTGAACCCAAAGGAGCTGGCTGTGTTGTGGCCTCCACAGCCTAGCTGAGGACCGGTGAGATATCCTCTGTCCGTCAGCACAGAGGAGCTATTTGAGTGAATGGAGTAGCATTAGAAGCACTGAGAGCCAGCCAAAACTGGGAATTCAGCCTTCCAGCGCTGGCACCAGGCCACTGCTGTGCCTCCGTTTCAAGACAGCAGAAACCAGGGACCTCAAATATGGGATGGACTTTAGGTCTGTAGCAGAACCAGAGTTCCTAGGAATCAGGGCATCCATTGCTTGCTATGGCCACCTGCCGTGACATTTTTTCCTTTCTCCTCCTGTCCCTGCCCACTACACGTGGCTGCTGTGATGTGGCAGTGCCAAAGTGGGAGAAGGTCCCAGAGCTGCTCTCCAAAGTAACTGGTAGATCCTGTGGGATCCCTTAGGCTTCCCATTGGGTCCTGCTGGGGCACCGGAAGGACTGCAGAGGCTGGAAGTGTCCCTGGAGCATGATTCTTATTTATACAGAAGTACAATCTCTCTATAGAGCTGTGATAGAGTGATTTTTGTCCCCTTGTGCAGGCTAAGAGCTGAAGCACAGTGAAGCCAAGTGATGTTGTACAGGTTGTACAGACGACCTGTGGCAGAGCAAGAAGAGCAGCCCAGCTGTGTCGTGAGCCCTCATCAACACTGCTCAGTGGCAGAGCTGTGGCCACCTCACCTCCCTGGCCACCCAGCCAGCCAGCTCTCTCCTTTCTCCTTCAGATTCTTAAAATAAGACTTGCAAAGGCTCAAGCGTCGTTTCGATTTCATTAATAAATCCCTGCTTGCACTTGAAGCTGTTGTGCCTTTTAAAACATTATCCATGGCTCTGATTACACTGCTGATGAAAGCAGGCATGGCCCTATTAGTTTTCACGGCAAACAGCCCTGCCACGTCCTGCTAGCCTTTACGTGCTCAGTGTAACCCAGGTTTCGCAGGAAAGGGATGGGGGCAAAAAAAGCATCTTGTAAAGGCAGAGTCTGCCTGCACCTTCACTTAAGACAGAGGACATCGCATGCTTGAAACCCCCTCCCGCAAACAGCTTTGTTTAGTCTATACAATTTTTATTTTTTTTAAATTAGTTTTTTAATTGCTACCAACAATTAACTTCCGCTCTGCAACTCCAACCCGATGCCGCTGCCCCTTCTGCCCCTGCAAGAGGCCACACCAAGGGACAGTAACGGGCACGGGGTGGGGAAGGGGGAAACAGGGCTTAAGCAGTGATGGGCGATAGCTGCTCTGTAGTGTCTCTTCTTCGTGTTTCAGAGAGGATGTGGATTTTTGGGGAGCAGAGTTAAGTGCCCATAGCTAATCAGTGTGAAAAAACCCCACCCCAAGGCAACAGGTTTGCTCGGCATCGTTAATCCAGATGTGCAGATGGGTAAACTGAGGCACACAGGGGTTAAGGCTTTCTAGTGGGAGAGGATGGGGGGAGAAGGGGAACTCTGTTCCAAAACTCCTGAGGTGAGCTTTCCAAACTCCTTCAGCTTTGTTCTGTCCTTTAGGCAATGCTTGGAGAGCTTTTTGGAAATGGGTTTGCAGTGAAAGCAGAGAGACTGTGCTCAAACAGGTCTGCAGGCACTGAGCACAGAGGCATGGGACTGTGGCAGCAGGGAAAGGAAAGGAAACAGAAACAGGGAAATAGACAAATAGGGAAAGGGAAGGGAAAGGGAAGGGGAGGGGAGGAGAGAAGAGGAGCGGAAAGGAAAGGAAAGGAAAGGAAAGGAAAGGAAAGGAAAGGAAAGGAAAGGAAAGGAAAGGAAAGGAAAGGAAAGGAAAGGAAAGGAAAGGAAAGGAAAGGGAGAGAGACAAAAGAGAGACAGGAGAAAGATAGTATGAAAAAGAGAAAGATAAAAAGGGGGAAAATGTGAGAATAAGGAGTGAGGGAAACGGGTGAGGAGGCCCCTCTGCATCTCCTGGGGCGGCTGCATGTCGGAGGGCCGTGCTCCCCTCTCCCGCGTTGGATCGCGCAGCACCACCCGTGTCCGAGCACATCTCCTGCCCTGCAGAAGGGCTGGCTGCCCTGCCTGCCCAAACCCAGCCCGGCAGCTGTCGGAGGGGCTGGGCAGCCCAGCCGCCGTGCCACCGGGGCAGCACCAGCTTGGCTCGGCTCTGCCCGCCCAGAGCAGCCGGGAGAGGGTGGCAGGTGAGCGAGGCACAGTCATTACTACAACAGATGGGAGAGGAATGACATTACATGGCAGGGCTATTATTTACTGAGCGCTCGTGTTTGTCATGACTGAAGATGACATCTTATTAAGGAGTCATGACACTGGGGGATTTTTTTAAGCCTGGGGGCCAAGAAGGCTAATGAACAAGGATAGCTCTAGGAATAGATAGGGGGTAGTGCCTTTTCAGGTTGCAGGCAGAGCTGACTAATGTTTCACCAACTCAATTTCTGGGTGATTTCCAGGCTGTGGCACATCTCCCTCCTGCTGTTTAGGGATGGATGCTCTTTGCCGTGGCCTGATGGTGCTGGTTCAGGTGGAAGTGGCTGTCTTGAGAGACCCCGCTGCAAGGGAGCAAAGCCTGAGCTGTGTTACCAAAAATCTCCTACCTGTACCTAATACACATGGACAGCCAGATACCAGTACTCTTGCAAACTAGGGCATGTGACAGGGAGCGGGTCTGGGACAGGTTTCCCCAATTCCCACCTTGCAGGGGCTTTGAAGGAAGGCTCTCAGGCAGCACATGCAGTAGCTGGGGGAGTGCATGAAGTGAGACCCCGCTGTCAACGTGGCACTGTCACACACCTGTGTGATGCTTGTCAGGGGAGCTAGGCTAAAAGTGGGGCTGCCTGGCCCATTTTGTCCCCCCTCAGCCTGCCTCAGCACTCTCTGCCGTCCTTGCCCTCCTCCACCTGAAACAAGAGCCATCTCCCTGCAGCTCCCATGCGCCAGCTCCTTATCGCTGACCCGCTCTGTCAGTGCGGATGCTTGACTAATGTTCCCTTGTAAAATGTTGTGTTAAGCACATTCCAGCCCCTGACATTAAATACTTGGGCCAGGGCAGCACTCACCCTCCGGCGGACTGGACGGACAGAGCGCTGAGCCAGCCCCAGCCACACGCCCGATGATGCTGCGGCCAAAACATTTGCTCTTTCTGCCCCATCTCTGCCGCTCCCCTGCCCTCCCTCTGCACAGGCAGCACGGGCAGGGGGGAAGGAGGCAGCGGGCAGGATCACGGCTATCTGGCAGATGAAATAATAATTACCGCAACCGCCTCCCGGCCTCCCTTGCATTCCTCTGTGCTAACAGCTCGGCTTATTTTGTTTTCGTGCACAAATATTGACTCGCTGGGTTCTTTTCACCTCGTGCCTATTAAAAAGGCATTGCTCATGGTATTGTTATTGAATTTGTTCTGCAGCTGTGAGAAGCATCCAGCGGCTTCAAGGAATTTGCCCGCACCTAGCACAGGCCCTGAGGGCTGTGTGCCCTCAATACCCTCCAGAACTGCTTTGCCTGCTGCTGTTCAAGGGACAGGGCCCTGGGCTGCTCAGCAGGAGTGCTGCCCGGCCTTTCCACCCAGGGAGAGACCGGGGTGGTGCCGGGGGTGAGGCTGCAGACGTGTGGTCAGCTCCTGGGGGATGCTGCTTTGCTGCTCTGTGCCTCAGTTTCCCTGTCCAGGCTTGTGATTCCTGAGCACTTTTGTAATGCACTGTGTGTGTTCATGAAAGGACGTGTGATTTAACAGTCTGACCTTTTGCTGCTGCAACTCGTCCTGTTATATTCAGTTCAGTTTGAGAATGTGGGAGTTGTTTCCAGATGCTTTAACCTGGCTGGGGTAATAACCAGAAAAATTAACCCCTTCACTTTACGCTGAGCTGAATTATCTGGATAATTAATGAGCATGACAGCAATGCTTACACAGCCCTGAGAGTTTGGGATCACAGTTGCGTTGGGGGGTTGATGCTTCTCCCCTGTGCCGGGGGGGCTGGGGTGCAGGAGCGGGATATGCAGTGTCTCCCTGCTCTCCCCGCAGCGTTCCGCCCAGGGCAGGGGCAGTGGGATAGCAGCCTGCTCGTGAGGAAACCCCCTGTTTCAGCAGCTGTGTTCAGCTTTGGCATTTCTCCCAGAATAAAATTGACTGGCACTGCATTCCCAGGGACTCCCCTCTGTCCCCAGCCATCCCTCCAGGGGAAATCCCAGGGATGCCGGCACTCTGTCAGCAGATTTGACCTTATTCCCAAATCCTGAGAAGGGGTGGGAATAGGGAATTGGGACAGGTGAGAAATGCTGTAGCATCAGCCGTCACCCGAGGGTGGGTGTCCTCATCAAAACCTCTCCCTGTCCCCTGTGAAGTGTCCCAGTGACCCCTTCTCCACCAGAGGTCTGACGGATGCCCCTTCCCACGGGTGGGCTGGGTGTGGGCTGGGGTGTGGGTGGCCTTGGGATCCCCTGTGTGCACATCTCCTACAGCCTCTGGGGGAGGGAAGAAGCCAGGGCGGCAGCTGGCCAGGGTGAGCTCTGCACACAACAACCAGTGACAGGGCTGCCTCTCCACCACCCAGCTGGTCTTGGGACAACTGAGTAGAAAATCTGCAGAAAAGGACTTTCCATGCTGATATGATGGACTGACCCTTCCCCTAGCAGGACCCTTAGCTCAACTTCTTCACCCCTCTAATCTCCCTCCAGATGCCTTTTTAACCTCCCCTAGTATGAAAAGAGCCAGCAGGTGAAATCCCAGCTCGCTGCCCCCGCCTACACCCCAGTGATAGCCACCAGCCAACCGTGGGGACTGCTGCTGTCACCAGCATCATGCAGAACTGTGACCCCCTTGGTGGAGGGACGTTCTTTTGGGGGGAGCGGTGGGCTGTGTGTAGGTGGCTGAGGGGTGCCTGCCTGATGGGGCCATACCTGCTGCTGCTGTGCCCCACTCATCCTCCCACCTGTGGTGCTACTGCCCTGGGGATCCCGGCATGGGGACAGCAAAGTGTGGCATGAGATGTTTAACCTTGCAGAGACAATCAGGAGCATTGCCAAGGCTTGGAATATGGTGGTGGGCTCAGCAGGGGAAGAGATCCGTGTGGAGGTGGTCAGCTGGGGTGCAAGTCACCGGGCAGATGCAATCCCAAGCTCCCTGTGTTGAGCAGGTTGTCTCCTACCTCGTGACCAGCCTGCAAAAAATAACACAGCCACCTCCTTCTCCCAGCGCCTGTTTGTGGGAAGCAAATGTCAGTGTTGCCATGCCCGAGTGTTTATTTTGGCAACGGCTGGGGGGCCTGGCCAGCAGGCACGTGAGCCGTGGCAAGGAGGGTTAGCTGCCTGGCAGCAATTCCTACCATGCCCCACCAAGGATGCAGCGTGGCCGGCGGACACCTTTCTCCTGGCTTCAGGCTGCACCACACCAGGTCTGTTGTAAATAGTAAATACTGACCGATCACATGGGGGGCATCACACCAGGCCCCACTGGCAGCCGGAACCCGGAGGAGAACAAGGACCTGCCTGTGGGTACCACTGAACCCCAGGGTGACCCATCAAGGCTAATGTCCAGGGTCATTCCAGGCATAGCAACCCCATGTCCCTGCCGTGGGGGCGGGAAGAAAATCATCACTGAGTGTCCTGTTCTCCTGACCTTTGCTCTCCAAATATTTAGGATCCCACAGCGCACAGTCACAGGCCTTGTTCGGCTTCAGCGTGATGCCATTTGCCTCCTGTCTCAGCTGTCCCCAGTAATTCATCTCTGGCTTGCTGAGCTGGGGATGGGGAAGACACGCTCATGCCACTGTGCTTCCCCGGGGTGACTGCAGGCACCAGAGCACCATCCCAAGCCCAGTCTGTCCCTGGTTCCCTGCTCCCCCTGCCTTGTCACAGGCCCTGGTCACCAGGGATGGAGGGGAGCATCCATGGGAGGGCAAGTCCCCTGTCCCTGACAGGGCTCACTCTTTGCTCCCCGGTCTTTATCTGTCACCACCCCAGTGGTGATGAGGGAGAGCCCAAGCATGGCCAGTGACCAAACCCTTGCAAAGGGTTGGACTTTGCATTGGGGAAGGTGTTGGGAGACTGTTTGGGGATGGTTGGTGTAATAATCAAGGGGAGAAAACTGGGGTGTACGTGAGCCACTAGTAAGCCTGAGAAGCAACCCCAGATCCCAGTATAGCCTACTGTCTTTTGGTCAAGGGCCTGGGCTGGTGGCCATATGACCTTGTACTGGACATGCTGTAATTCCCAATCTGCACACGTGGCCTTGGGCAGCATCTGAGGGGTCTGAGCTTACTGTTGGGAGGTGGTATAGCTTAAGAAGGATGCTATTATCTCCTGGAGTGGCTGTGGATGTACAACCGCTGCTTCATGAGTTCCTAGAGGTGTCTCTGTCCTGTGGCTTCTTGTAAGAGATGCCTGGCTGGAGAGGTATGGGTGGAGGCTGAGACCTTCAGAAGAAGCCCCAGGAGAAAGAACCTCAGTTGGGCAAGATCATCCCCTTGGTGAAGGGGTGAGAGTGCTCAGGTGGCAAGTTTGTGGGGAAATGGCACTGACTGTCACTGAGCATTACCGATCTGAGGGTGAAAAGGAGGAAGAGCCCAGGAGGAGGATGATGAAAGCAGGCGTGGAGTTTTGCAAGGGGCAGTAGTTGCTGTTGGTTTATCTCTGCTCTGACCGTAGGTACAGCTTATTACATATGCTAAAATCCCATGGCTGCCCATGCTTTTGCTCATTTTGGTTGAACATCCACTGCTTCCACAGAGGACTTACCTATTCATACCTGACACAGTGAAAGAAAAATAAGGATTACTTTAATGAAGGCACCACATAAGAGGCAATGTTTCAAATAAGACAGAGACATGGGGGATGAGAGCATCCGAGACCGCTGAGCCAGGAGCCCTGGCTGGACCCTGCCCTTCAGTGGTTCCTTTGCTGCTGGTTGCCAAAGGCTGAGGATGGCAAAACCCCCCAAACTGCAGCATGTGTGGTTTTATGATGAGCTAAAAGTTTATGGTGTTTCACTGGCAAAATCCAATTTTTTTAAGCTCTTTTAAAATGAAACTTTAAGAAACCGTATTAGCATGAATTACATTTTCATCTTTTTAAATGAAATTAGATTTGATTTTTCACTATGCTTTTTGAAATCCTGATGATAATT
Source organism: Falco rusticolus (assembly GCF_015220075.1). Lineage (NCBI taxonomy): Eukaryota > Metazoa > Chordata > Aves > Falconiformes > Falconidae > Falco > Falco rusticolus. The sequence continues at coordinate 10,023,126 of NC_051197.1, read as the reverse complement.
ATTTTATTGGCCAGACACTGAATTTTCTTACCAAAAGCCGTATTCCTGATGGTTTCAAAAAATAACAAGACTTTCAACAAAAGTACTGATGAAAAAAGGTGCCAGTTACAAAGCATATGAAATGGGAAAAAATTTGAACTTTTTTATTTTTTTCATGGATTTATTTCAATTCCCAACCCACTTTTGATCATGCAATAATGATGCTTTCTTGAGAGAAAAGAAACCCGAAGTGACCATGGCAAAATGGCTTAGATTTTCAGTTGCTGTGAGTCAGCCCGTCTCTACAGGGGCTGGCACCGTGCTGCACGGAGCGAAGATTTAGCTCTGTGTGTTCATGTGGTGTCTTCACACCCCTCCCTTTGCTGCTGAGACCAGTAGCAGCACTCCCACCTGGACCAACAGGGTTGCGGCTGAATGGGGTAGAGCAAAAAACCCTATGGAGATAAAGAAAAAATCATAAGCAAATGAAAAATGGAAGTTGAAAGGTGAGGTTTGAGGAGAGGAAGTGACTCATGGGTTGGGAATGAGGGATGGGGTCTTGGGGAGGCTTGGCAGCTCGAGCTTCAGTGACCCCCGACTGTGAGGAGTCATGGGGAGGACAGAGGAGAGGCCAAGCATGGAGCAATGAAACGAACGGTTGAGCCCAGGGAGAGCTATGAAACCCTGGAAGACAAGCCCATGGCGGTCATGCAGAAAGGGAGGAATATCTAGTGTTTCCAGACTGTCTGTGCTGTTTATCCTTCCCTTGGCTTTGATCAGGGGCTGTGTGAGACACAATGCGGTAGAGACCTGGGGGAAACCAGTAAAGCTGATGCATCTACAGCAATGGTTCAAAGCTGCATTCAAGCTCTTGACTCCACATCTGTTATACTGTGTAGGGAAAGGGCAGCAGTATTTCCTAAGCCTCTGTAGCGTGAAGGAATAGTATGTTTTAAATATTTTGGATATCCTTGAATGAACCCTCTGACATCCTCCTGCAAAAGCCACCAGAACCCAGCTGATCCATCATGTGTCCACAGCCAGGGCTGGTTGAGTTGGGGAAGGACATACGGATGCTGCAGCAGCACACGTACCACACTAAGCAATGCAAATGTGGGGGTGAGTCAGGGATGCTGTCCTCTCCCCACCACCCTCCAGTAAATCTGCGTCCATATGTAGCAAGGCTGGGTGTATTTGCATCTGGTTGTAAAAAAAGCTATTTGGATGCCAGCTGTGCTTGAAATAACATGAAGAAGACCTCACGGCTGTAAAACAGGGTGTCTCATGAGTGAGAGAGCTTCTTGCAGAGGTGCTGCAGTGGCAGCTGGAGATCAAGCCCTGAGCTCACCCACTGGTGTTATCTGCCTGCCCCAATCCTTTTCCCCTGATGTCTGCACCCTCCTCTCTTGCTCCACACAGGTCTTGGCTCCCACAGCATCTTCACAGCTCTGACATCATGCAGAGGGCAGATGCCAACAGGCATCCTTGCTCTCCCCTGACTCTGGCAACACTGAGCTGTTCTTGGCTTCATTAGAACCTGATTTGCATAGAAGGGAAATAATTGGCTTTAATTGACTTAGTCTGGACATGGTCTTTAGAGGGACACAATGCTCACAAGGGAGTTGTGGAGCAAAGTGGCTTTTTCCACTATTCTGCCATATGTTGTCCCAGGGAAGAGACAAATAAAAAATTAAAAAAAAAAAAAAAAAAGAAAACACACACACACACACACACACACACACACACACACTCTCTCTCTCTCTCTCTCTCTCTCTCTCTCTCTCTCTCTCTCTCTCTCTCTCTCTCTCTAGATATCTTCTTTTGCGGGTAGATAAAGCTTTTTATTTCACCTCATTGTAATGAAAACAGATTTTAGCTTTGGCTATAGCACCACTTGGCATTTAATTTCTGAACATCCATTCATGCATGGTTTGGCTGGAGTATTTCTAGGGGTAAAGCAGGCTGGGGGTGCTGATTTCTCAGGAGAATGCAGCAGTTGTCTGGAAATCCTGTTAGTGCCTGAGCTGCCATGTGCCAGGACACCAAAAAGATTTAGTTCAGGGTCTGTTTCCCCAGGGTTATACAGGACAGCCTCAAGGAGGTGGAGCTGGAGGAGACCCTTTTGATATCTTGGTCCTTCTATCTTTATACCTGATCATTGCTTCTGGGGACAGAGGAGACAGAACCCTGTTATTTGGAACATGAAATTATTAGGTGAGCTATTGCAGCATTGAGACGCTATATTTCCCAGTTCCTAGTGCACATGCTGAAAAGCACAGCTTTTAATGATCCCTTCTGGTTGGAAAGCCCTAGAAATACCACACAGAGCCTACCAAAGCCTGGCTGGGCTTCAGCTGCCATGGAGCGGTTTCCATGCTTACATCCAGAAGGCTTGTGGCCAACCTAGTTTAAACTCAGCGTGTGGCAGAGCTCAGCGTGGAGGGGAGAGTGGGTCAAGGTATGCTTAACGCTTCCCATCTCTTCTGATAAATCTGCAGCACTCATGAACTACAACTCAGCTTTTGCAGACTGTAACAGGGGAATTTTTCTCCTGCTTTCCTAGGCCAGCACTTGGATGAGGCTCAGCAGAAGTTTTAGTGTGGGTTCTACTGGATGTAAGACTGGAGACTTTAATCGTTGTAGGAACTGGCTTAGAGTCCTCGATTTCTTGAATGCTGTGGAGACAAACAGCCCAGCCAAGGGTTTAGCCCAAGCACCCCCTAACTGGGAGGCGGTAACTTGGGACCAGTATTGCTGGGAAGAACTGAGCAGCCTGGCTTTGCCTTTAGGGCAGTGGGCAGCAGGTGCCATCAGTTTGGACCAGGTGCTTAAAGAAGGTTGTTAAAGCAGCAGAGCTCAGGAGCCAGGGCAGTGATGCTCCTCGTGCTGTCCATCACAGCCCGTTGGCCACTCTCTGTGTGCGTTAGCCCCATTTCACAACAGTAGCTGCCCCATCACAATAGGCCCCCCCCACCCCTGGCATGACAACCCCCACCTACAGGCACCTCTCCTATAGATAACCCTCTATTTGCAGCACCTTGTGCTCTGCAGCTTGAGGTGCTGAGTGTGGGGAGAGGATGGAGGTGTGTGCCCTGCTCGGAGGGGAAAAATAGCAAATTTTGATTGCTGGCAAAGTCTGCACGAGTTTTTCTTCTGCTTGTCCTCCAATTAGGCAAGCAATCTCGCTCTGCTACTTCGGAAATAATTTCTGTGATATCCACCAGTGGTGGATTTGTTGATTATAAAATTAAAGCAGGCTTTGGGATTAGGGATCCTGACCTCGGATCTAGCTCTTCTGAGGCTGTGAATGCAGGTTGGTGTTTTAGCTGGAAAGCAGAATTTTTTGAGTTCGCAAGTAACAATAAACGAGCTAAATGTTGATTTGTTATGCCTCTGTTAGAAGGATTTTGAATGTGGAGTCCTAATTGTAGAGAGAGTCAGGTTAATACTGAATACTGAGTAAGCGAATCTGGTTGGATTTTTTTTTAATTTTTTTTTTTGAAAACTTGAGTGTTTTGTGGGAAGAAAAAATGTTTTACTTGCTTTCTGAAGCTATTTTTAATGGAATTAAAAAAACCCAAAAACATGAACTGAACTTTTTGTGTATAACTGGTATTTCCTCTTTTCCCATACTAAAATGGTAACGGAAAGATAAAGGAGCTGGGAGAGAAGAAAAAAAGGTGTTATAAAAAGATTAGCCCTTCTCCCCTTGGCTTTTTGATAAAAGTATTTATAAAACAGTTTTTAGAGAATAAGCATTATTCCTACTTGAAGTATATGGGATGGAAACAGTTGTATTGTGGAATGAGCCTTTTACTTTTTAAAACCAACTTTGGCAAAATATTTGCAGTTTAGCCCGAGGGTCTTAAATTGCATTCGTCTTGTATGCTCAGAAGTCATTCCATTACCTTCTGAAAACTCTGACATCTGTCTTTTTTTCTGATGATCCTCCAAACCTGCCCATGCTATAAGTCACTGATGAAATAATTGTGGTCTGGATAAAGCTTTTAGTGCTGAGCATGAAAAAATAAGCAATGAGAATGGGGCTGCTTTGCCTGTCCCCTTGGAGAAGGAAGGCTCTTGTGGCCCAGTTGCCATAGTGTTAGCCAAAACTGATTTGCAAATGAAGGGTCTGCAGCTCTAGCATATGAGCCTATTGCTGCTCCAAGAGCTCATTCCATAATTTTCTCTGTGCTTTTGTCTGCTTTATTGTGCAGGGGTATGGCCAGGTGCCAGCAATATGACAGTAATGAGTGAGCACCAACAGCAGATCCATTTTGGGCTTAGTTACGAGACTCTCAGGTGAAAAGTGTTAGCTAATAAAATCAGCCTGAGTGTTGACCTCCATCTTGAGGAGGAGGCTCCACATGGGGTGTCATTTGAGAAAGGGGAGAACCTGTTCTAGGTTCTTCTACTCATTTGCAAGGAGATGCTGGCTGCAGCTTTTAAGCCTCGATTACCAGGGCAGTCCATGTTCCATGTACCCACCAGGACTTGCTTTTAAAAAGGTGTTAGTGACTGGCAGAACTGGATGGTTGGGGTCTGAGGGAGAGGAACATCTTGGGCAGCATGTGAAGGGTTTTTGCTTTGTTTTTTGCCCAGGCTCCCTGGGATGCCAGCAGCTGGGATCAGTAGTCAAACAGAACAGCAATGCCTGGCTGTAAACTGGATTGCAAGGTAAGGACACAGGGGCACATTTTATTCCAAAAGAAGAGAGAAAGCTCCACCAGCTATGCCAGACAGCCAACCTGTACCACGGGCTCACAGGTAAGAAATATTTAGTATTCTTGAAAAGCAGAGTCTGAAGATGAAGCTGATTATGTTTATCATTATTGCTTTGTTGTACCCATGTGGAGCTTATATGAATGGGGTAAATGTTGTGATCTGTTCCTGGTTCTCCAATCATGTTTCAAAAACTCATTCTGGCTAAGTTCTTTGTGGTGCTGCTTAGGGCAGCTTTGTCCCTGCCTGATGAACAGGGCTTCTCTTCTAGGTTTGAGGACTGAGATGTGATGTGGATGGCAGTTACTTTTATATTGTCAAAGGGAAGGTTAAAAAGTTGTTTTGATTTGTTACTCAAAAGAAAATCTTATTGTAATATGTATTTTTTTTAGCTGTAAAGAAGCACTATTTTGTTTAGCTGCATTGTGTGGACCTTTAAAAACAGTGGTTGGAAGCCTTCTGAAGTTAAGGGTCTGGATGTATTTGTGTTGTCTGCTGAATTGTCCCACGTAGTAATGCATGTTGATGGGACAGGAGAAAGCCACCTGCAGAACCTGAGGTTTTCACGGCGAACAAACCTATTGAGCAATGTATGCGGGGCTGTAATTTGCTTGCAATGGTCCAGGGTGGCAGAAGTAGCATTTCATAGTTTCTGAAACTGCTTTTGAAGCTCGATTTTTTTCTGTTTTTCTTATCTAGCTAGGTTGGTTTAGGACAGGTGGGGTGACTTGCTACAGGTGTTTCTTGGAGGTGGTGAATGAGTGGTGAATGAGATCAGGTGTAACTGGGAGTGTAATCAGACACTGATTCAACAAACAAGTTTTTTGGCTCTCTGAAACATATTGAAAATATTTCTATTTCTCTTGGGGAAGGCTGTATTTTCAGCATCTGGGATTTCTGGGAATTCCCCCTCTGGATGGGCTTAACCACAAGTAGAGCAGAAGCTGTGCTCATCTAATGTGCCTGTCGATGCAGCTCCAGCTGGAGGCTTCACCAGTTGATCCTCACATCTGGCACAAAGTCCTGGGGCTGAGCAGTGCCGAATGGGACAGAAAGAAAATAAATTGCAAACTGAAGCTGCTAAATGTTGGGGAATGCAACTGCTTGTCTTGTTAACTTCATGATTTGCTGAGGTTTCCTAGCATATTCTCACTTGATTGTTTGTCCAGGTCTCGGGATGAGGCACTGGGCATTTTATTTGATAAGGAATGGAGGTATGTCAGTTGGACTCGAGCAGGCCTGGAGGGAATTTGCGGTTGACTGTTTTTCATGGTATTATTTTTTTGTTTTCCCTGGGTGATTTTCCTACTTGACTAACTGTGGGGGTCAAGATGACAGTCTGTTCAGCTTTAGGTCCAATTTTTGGATGGTTTTAGATATTATTTAAGCCTGTGTAATATTTTATACTGTTTATAAAAATAGGCATTTTTTGTTTGTGTGTAAATACTTTTATATCAGTACAGAGACAAAAATCCTAAGAAATCCCTTTCCTTTAGTTAGCAATTAAAATACAAATTAACGTCCTCACTGATTCGGTGAAAAACTTTCTGCAGTATTTCTTGACCCTGTTCTATGTCCTGGTGCCTCTTACGCATCTTTGGCACAATCTAAGGGCTTCACTATAACAGCTGAAACCACATTCTCTAAAATGTTGAGTGGTATGTTTGACCTGGTGTTAATTATATGTGTCAGTGATATTTAAGTGGTAGAGAGAGTGGAGATGTGTCAAAGACTGAGTTTTGCTGGGCCAAGGTTCAGTAGCAAAACAGGACATGGTTTTCACAAGAAGAATCCATCTCTGGCAATGTCAGCTCCACGTGCTGGAGCCCAGAGCCCACAGAAATGGGCGCTACTGAAGTTGGCTTTGCTTTGATGAAGGCAGGCAGCATTAGATCAGGTATTGTGGGGGCTGAAGTGTGGAGGGGGGCTGAGCACCCATCTGATGCACCTGGCTTTAGAGCAGAGAGCTGAGATAATGCCTTGTACTTAGGCAGGTTGCCTTCTGCTGGGAATGAGACCGGCTGCTTCACAATTTCTTGACCAGCTCTGATGTATGAGCTCCTGATTGAACCCTGGAAATATGTAGCTTAAATGGCAAGGCTGTTTGTTTCTAACCCATTCCCCTAACTGTAAGACAATTTTGTTTTAACAAAGGAAAATAAGGCTTTCCTGAGCAATGAATCCAGTGGAATCGCTGTTGCAACCTTTGTTTCTCATGTGTTCTTGTCCAAAATGGTGTCTTATTTCTGTGATGATCTAAGGATTGTCTGGCCAGAAGCATGCACAGGATGCATCTGGTTCTGGGCTCTCTGGTGTTTAGCCGGTCATGTTTCTGCATTTGTGGGACAGTTTAACTGCCCTTGTTTTCTTTGTCTTGAGGGACATAAACTAGGTTTACTTTCTTTTTCTCCTTTGTTTCCACCCCCTCCCCACCCAGTTCACAGCAGCTTTATTTTTTGCATTCAGTAAAGACTGATCAAGGTGTAGAAAAAAGTGGTAGAATGGGTTCAATGTTTTTGGGGAGAATGGAGAAATCAACAGAATCATTGCATCAGTGTCTTTAGAATTAGCTCACAAGATTAAGAGAATGAAGTTAATATTTTAATCTCAGAAAAATGAAATTTGTATGATTTTTTGTTAGTATGTGGACTGCTATCACCAGGAGAAAAATCTACAAATTAATTTCCTCGGGGTGTGAGTGCATGTGTGCAGAAAAACAGCATTGGGATGCCAGACCTAGATTCAAAGTAGAACTGGAGCATATTCCTCTCGTGTTTGGTTTTTTTTTTTTAATAATAATAAAAAATAGCGAGGAGCAAGCTGCAGAGAGAAATCATGGAATCTTCATCTTTGCTCTTAAAATCAGTATGAATGTTCTCTTGGATATTCTGCCCAGTTGGAATTTACTGAGCTCAATGCAGGAGTAACTGGGTTAAGCTCTGTTCTAGGTGTTACTTTGGAAGGTCTTGCCTGTCCCTTCATCTCTCTGAAATGCAACTTGCAAACCAGAACACTTCACAGTAACATGTCGTGGGGGGCAAGTTCCTGTAGTGGCTGGTCTAATAATCTGCAGGTGTTAGCAACCCAAAACCAGACATCAGGGAATAACAGGGCCTCATTCAAGGCTCTACCTGTCTAGAAAAAGTGAATTTGCAGTTGCTGGGACTGATGCCAATCTATGTATGAGGGTCTCTCCCTGCTGGAGTGACAGTAGAGCTGAAACTAAGCTGGTTTAGAAGTTGGCTGCAGTGGGAGTAGAGTTTGCTTGGGCTTCTTGGGGTTCCTTTTAGATTCCTTGTCCAAAGTTTTTTCTTAATTATGTAGGCTCTTCACATCTTATTTTGCAAGTCAATAATGAAGCTTGAAAGAAAAGGTGTATTAGGAGATGGAATGTGCTGTACAAGCCTGGTTCTTGCATTATTTCAGATACTTCTGTGGTCCTGTGGCAACTGTTGGCCAACAGATAGACTTTGTAGCTGCTCCAGTGTCAAAGCTGGCTTACAGCATGAGCTGACCTTTTGTTTGGCTTGCCTTTGGTTTCAGTGGGGTAGATGTTTAGCTGTGTTTGCCTTGTACCCTATGTATAGCTTAAAGTTCTCCTAGATGCCTTGTGACCACAAGTTTCTCCTGAAAAATAGAACAGGACACCTTTTTGGCTGCTTTTATACCATGGAAATTTTGCTGAGATTTTCTGTGAAAGGGGAACAATACAACCTCAACAGAGAAGTTAATTATAGCAATGGAAATATTTCTTAAAGACTTTCTGACGTGAAGCTGGTATTGCTTTTCAGCAGGGTAGAAGTCTCCGAAATGCCACTTTTAATGAAAAATGTTTTAATGGCAAATACTTTCCACAGTGTAATGGTTATTCTTGGGTTTCTCTGAAGCCTATTGAACCTCTGTATTTCTTTGTGGAGTTAAATGTAACATGGTTTGGCTCTGCCTTTTCGCTCTTGCTCAAGTGCAGCCCTGGTCTAGGTGCACTGCCTGCCAGGGAAGTCATGGGAACGGCGTATCATAATTGTGCAACTATTTTTTTTTTTTTAATGTTGTCCTTAGCAGTTCAATACAAATCAGTCTGTACAAAGTAAGACGGTTCTGAATCTTGAACTAATGGATATTTGTTTCTGCTACCCTGGCTCCTCTAAAATCATAGGCCCTAGTCTCATCTCAGTCTTAAACTCCATCCGGATTGAGTTGTTCCTGATTTATCTGGGTTTAAATAGCGGAGAATTTTGCTCAAAATTGATCCTGTAGGCTGATTGTTGGGGAAGGATTGCCTTGGACATCAGCAACAGGTATCATCTCACGCAGACATAATCCTAAAGCAGGGTTCTGGCAACTGAAAAGAATTTCTTTCTGTAATGTTGACTTTGAGGGGAAGGCAGAAGTTTTTTATATAGTAGAGATACCCTGTCTGCTCTTATCCTGTTCCATCTCTGGACTGTGCTTTATTTTCCGAGTTTGCGGCGCCAGACTTGCTGGGTTCTCCTTCTCCTTTAGAAATCTCTGCAGCTGTGAGCAAGGACAGCTTATGCTAGCTGGGAAGGTGTGAAGCAAGTGGCCAGGGTATGTCATGGTATCAGATTGCCACTGGCACTAATAAAAGAAAAGGTCTGATAATGTAGTCATGTTTAGGAATACTGAGGCAACTTCTATAGCCTTAACATGGAGAGGAGGAGGGGAAGGGACTGACCGCAAATAAATTCACCTGTGAAGTAAAAACCAAGAGCTTTGTAGGTCACTATGATCTCTTTTGGATCTCATGGAGTGGATACAGTCAGAATTTAGATACTGTGGCCAGAGCTGACACAAGTCCTGCAACACCTGGGTGTGCCCTGGCAGGCACCTGCCTGTGCTACCACCAGGGGTAATAAAGTGGTGGGGCTCTGATGCCATGATGCCCCTAAGTGGGATGAAAGAGGATTAGATACAGTCACGAACGACAAACTCATCTGTGGCTGTTGATTGTAGAAATACTTACCTCTTAGGAAATCGTTCAGAAAAAGGTTCTGCACTTGGATGGACCATAGCTCTTAAGTGCTGGGGCACCCAAAGTCTGGGTCCTGAGGCAGCCCCTTTTTGGCAAAGCTGAGACCTCATCCCATGGGTGGGTTTTGGCTTGGAGCTAAGTTTCTCACGTCTGCATCTCCTGCAGATCCAGTAGGTGTGCTTCAGGTGTGCCTAAGATCACTCTAATAGCACAGAGTATGGCCTCTCAAGGGTGTTGAGAGCTGTCCTCTTCCTTCTGAGCATGCTAATGGCTAAATATCTGTGTGAGAGACCTGGGGTTTTGGTGGCTAACGCCTTCTACTTCCAATGCTGCTTTTCCATGTTAGTTGTGCTTGGATCCAAAATAAACCTCTAGCCCTAGAACCAGAGTTCAGCACTTCTCAGATCACAGGAAAAAACCCTGATCCCTGCTTGCTTTTCTCCTTTGGGCCCTGTAAGTCTGGTGTGGTAACATGGTCTGAGGGAGCCCTTCATCTCCAGAGGGTGTGGATGGAGAGTACGGGCAGCAATCCCTCCCGGGCATGTGCTGTTCCCCAAGTGAGGGTGCTTGTCACCAGGTCTCTGGGAGGACTCCCTCCCTGCTGAGCTTTGGAAGAAAGGAGATGGGTATCTGTGGCCAAAGAATTGTGTTAAGTTTCTGCTGCAGGAGCAAACGTAGGATGAGTCCCAGTTTCTGAAGCACTAGTGGAGGCCAGTTGTGGCAGAGGCCTCTGTTTACTGCCTAAATAGTAATATACTCAGCACCATGAGTTATGGAGCCTTCTCTAGCACCCATAAATTCTGAAGGAGAATCAGAGTCCTCAACCATGTACCCACCCAGGCTAATACCATTTCTTGCAGCTGGAATTAATCATGGCATTAAGCAAACAACAGGGGTTCATTAAGACCAAAGGTGACTTTAATTTAATTGAAATATAACTTGGCAAGTAAAGAGGTGATCCAGTTCACAACACCTAATGGGAGGTCTGGGTTATATATGGAAAAGTTAATGGCCGTAAAAATATCCAAACAACATATTTGTGCACGTGTTCCAGTAAAACTTTGAGCCAACTACTTTTTAATGGTTTGGGTTTTCAAATGTATATATTAATGTTCTTAAAATAAGAATAAGACTATATGAGCACACATAGCATAGAAATATGAGGTGGGTGGGGGTGTGAAGGAGGGGAGGCTCATGGTCAGGACAGCAGTGATGTAAGCCACGTTCCTTCTTGTGTTGGAGGAGGCTACTAAACCTCTTCGTACCCCGGAGTGTGTGTATCTGTGTCATGGACATTGCAGCCTTGCCCTCAGAGGTTGAGGAATAAAGGTTCTTACCTGCTTCTTGTGGTATTTTGGGTAAAGGTGCTGTACAAGTGTATCTGAAAAGGATGTGTTGGGTTTTTGGCAGTTTCATGTATTTAGATTTCATACAATTACATGAGCCTGTGAAATAAATGAAAAGCCTTCAAATGATGATATTGGCATTCCCTTGTGAATGACCACACACAGCCCCCAGAATAATCATAGTCAAATACCAATTAAATCAGGCAGCCTGTAAATTGGTGCAGCAATACAGCACTTTTAACCTCTCCTTTCTCCTGTAGAACAGGCCCTCCCGTTTCTGCATAAACACTGCCTTGTAAATGGACTCCTACATAAAATATTATTTATATTTTAGTAGGTAAACATATGACAGTATGCACACATCGGTGGGCTGTGACATCATAGGACCAGCCTGCAGAGTATGTAGCTTTATACCCATTTCATTCCCTGAGCTGTTTTTCATAGAGAAGGGGCCATCTACGTTTTCACGGGCACGCAATCTGCATATCCAGTGGTGAATGTGAATCTGTACTTTAAAACAGACCATTGGGAATAAACCTAGAACCCACAGATATTTTTTTTTTTTTTTCTTTCCCACTGGTGTTTGTTCTTCGTCTAATTTTCTTGTGCATCTTGTTGAAAGGGCTCATCTGACAGGCCGTGATGGAACATGGATTGCATGGAGAATTGGCCAGTGCTGATGGTGTGATGCCAACAGTGTGAAAGCCTGTGAGGTGCTTGATTCTTTGGTGCTTAGATTGGGAAGAGTAGGTGAAAGCAAGGGGTCTTAGATGACGAAGAGTTAGGAGTGCATAATGGAAGCATGTGTATGCATGGAAAATAAAGAAGTGGAGGGGGGAAAGAAGCAGCAAAGTAGAGGACAGGGAAAGAGAAGGGTCATGTAGGAGACTCAGAAGGTCTTAGCTGAACGGGTTGCTTGGTGTTATCACCTTGGGCAGGTCGCTTGGGATGCTTCTGTGCTGAAAGAGGGGCTGCTATGAGGCGCTTGGAGAGCATGCTAGCAGGCGCCGGGTAGGAATACATCTCTTGATGGCTCAGCCGAGATTGCCATATGGTTTTGCTTAGACGGTGCCTCTTGGGGCTTGCTCTGTCTTTCGGTGGCCTGTGTGCCTGTTTCTTGTTTCAGCAGTTTCTCTGATGGTTTTATCTCCATGTCCTTTGGGTTTTGGACTACTGGGGGAGAAGATAGTCTTTTCACCAGCTGACTTGAGCCTTCAGCAGGGCTCACCTTGTAGTCAAGCTGGCTTTAAGCATTTCCTTTCCAGTAAAGCAGCTGCCTCGGAAGCTTTGTGAAACTTATAGTTTGGGAGGAGGAAAAGAAAAATGAGATAAAGTGGCAAATGAAAAACTGCTGCCGCAGACAGGAGGTGGTGGACTTCCAAGCCCTAAGGGGAGGAGTGTGATTGAATGTTAATAGTGAACCCCTTTCATTAGCTCCACAGCAGATGAGAGATAAGAACAGAAATGACTGCCAATCTCTGGTTTTAGTGCTGAAACGTGTCTGCCAGACACCACCTCCCTGTGCTGGAGCTGTCTCCAAAGGGATCTTGCCCAAAAGGGGGAGCTTTTAGCCCACCATACAGCGTGTCCCCCACTGCCTGGCCCCTTTCTCTGTGGTGGAGACCCTGTTGGACAGAAAGCGTGTTCTGCACCTTGCGGTTATCCCTGACACTCAGCCATCCTCTCTGCTATGGGGGAGATGAGATGTGAAAGTCGCCATGCTTCACTGAGAAAGCCATGGCTTGAGTTGCTTCTTATCAGTGCCGTGCCACCCCCTGAGACATGGGAGATTTCCCCCCGCCACCTCCCTCTGAGGAGGTTCGCTTGCCTTCTGTAATTGCAGGGAAAGAGCAGCTCAGGGAGGTGAAATATTTTTTGAGGTCCCTGTAGGGGCTGGCAGCAGATCCCACACTGACAGCTCTTCCCACTCCTCCTGACATCTGCTAATATCCCTGTCTGTCTGGTGCCTCAAAAGGCCAAAATGTGAGAAGATGCGTGTTTGTTTTTAACTGGTGATGGCATATTTGACCTGCCCTAGCACTTTTGGCACCTGGTGCCTTGACTAGCTTTGCATGTGTGACCCTGCATCTGTGAAGCAACCCTAAAGGACCTGGCTTTAGATAGTCATTGATCTGAGGCATGGGAGCATGATACTGTCACCTTTACTGGCCTGGCATTGTCCTTGCCAGCTCTGGCCCTTGTACCCTCTCCTGGCTGATGCCCAGTACAGCCCACCTTTGCAGCTTGCTGACCTCATGCTCCCTCCGTGCTTGTTGTATGGCAAAGGGGTGCAAGCAGAATAGCCAACCGGCACAAAACCTCTGCGGTGGGTGCATTCAGCACCAAGGTGGCCTGATGTTGGCTTGATGCCTTTCAGCTTGGCCAGGAAGCCAGGCAGAATGAAAGGGAGCCAGCTGATCCTCTTTAGAAATTTCCTTGGAAGAAATGTAGGTTGGGCTCAGCCCTGCTCCCCTCCACCAGAACTCCTTGGTGTCTCACATGGAAAGCATGGCTCTCTTTCCTACCGCCGCTCCGACCCACTGTAGCCTTCTGGGCTAAACTGCTGTAGCTTGTGCTGCTCCATTGGGCACAGGAGGCAGAGAGATGTACAGCAACCACAGGCAGGGATGGGATGGGCAAGATGCTGGGATGACAAATGCACCACAGCTGCTCCATCGCTTCACCCTCAGCTTTCTCGCAAGGCTGGATGTGATCATTGTTGCAAGCTTGGTTCTGCCCAAACCTGGGTGCTTAGGGGTGTTGAACTCGAGCCCAAGCTCTTGCTCAGTCCTGGGGGCTGACTGTGTTTCTCCTAACCCCTCTCTCGCTCCACAGCCTGGACTTGCTGGTCACTGTACAAAGCCAGTGGTGTGGGCAAAACCCAAGGAGTTGATGGGGCTCAAGTTGCTCTTGTGGGCTTCTGTGCAAAGGAGCATTTGTCAGAAGCCAAATGAGGTAAACTAGCTCCTAATTAGCCTGCACAAAGGGTCTAATGCTATAAATGTGGAGTGAGCCCTATAAATCCAGCCCGTAGCTCACTGCATGGTAATTTCCCCACATAGACAAGCCTCAAGTCACAATTCATTATGGCTCTGCTTCGTAGACCCTCCGACGTTGTGCTTCCCCTTTGCTGAGGGCAGATTGTCAAGCTGTGACCCTGCCTTAGTTAATTAACCTTCAAATAGGATTTATTTTCCCTTAGTTACTTGTGCGTGCACACATTTGGTAATAATGACTGTCTGCTTCTCTTGCATTTGCTAAAAGGGGAATAAGTCATTTGCTACAGTGCTTTACCAGGGGTAAAAAAAAATAAAAAAAAAATCCAGGCCTCAACTTTCATGGAAAATTGATAGCTTTATGCCAGAAAGAGACGGTTCCATCACAGCCACTTCTTCAGCTGTCTGCAAATATTTGAAACCCTGAGATATTTAATGTTTTTCAGATGGCGATAAATCTGCAATAGCACGGGCTTGCTTGAGCTTAGTGAGAGATGAAGTGAGATAGGAGAAAACGCATGAGCCGGCGCGGGAGAGGTATTGCTGGTCACACTTCTGCCGATGTCAGGACAGGTTTTCAGGACCTTGTACATACCAGCTGGCTTCTCTTCGCCAGGGAGAAATATACACAAATGCGAGCTTCCAGTTCATTTCCCATCCAGTTGTGAGCTAAAAATTTGCTTTTTTTTGCCTTCTCCCCCCCTTTTTATTATTTTTGCAATCTGACATTAAAAATATGAACCTACAGCTGGGGAAGAAGCAATGTCACTGGCTGAAAGCTTTTTTTGCATCTGGCAAGCCTGAGACATGGCTCGGGGTTTGTTTGTTTAACCTTTTGTTTGCTGCGCTGAACCTCCGTGGCAAGTTGCAGAATGTGGTTTAGTTGCAGATGTGTTGGTGTTTTGCTGCTTTTTTTTTTTTTTTTAAGGAGGAAAAACATAGTCACAGCATCTCCATGTGCTTTGCTAGCGGCATTGCCTCTGCCTGGGGTAAGCTTTGGATATCTGTTACTCTGATGTACTTGATGTGCCCTGGGGTTGGTCCATAGGGAGATGCATGATCTGGGGGACAAGGCTGTGGGATCAGCAGGAGCCTTATGGGCAGGTGTATTGAGCAGGAATGAAGTCTCTCCTGCAGCACATATATCACCCAGACAGGGATGAGTGCTGAGAAGGGGCAGGAGGGATTTCTTGATGGCTTTCAAGGTGGTGGGGCTGTGGATGTCTCGCCAGCAGAGCAGCAAGGTGACCAGCTGGGGAAACATGGCCCGGGGAGGTGCAGGGGCTTAAATGAGTAAATTGGCATCATCCTGCTGAAACAGGGATGGCAAGCTGCAGTGGAGCCCTGTAGCACTGGAACAGGTGGGGACCAGAATGTTTTCTGATTTGTTTTCCTACAGAAGTAAGGAGTAAAATAGTTATTGAAGAAAATGCTGTTTTATTTGTTGGGAGGAATCAAAGAGAAGTCTGGTCCTCCAGGCAGCAGCACCTTTCCCACCAAATGAAGGAGCTGTGGGTGATGCTGGTGGGGTTGTGTGAGGCTGTGAGCCCCTGCCTGGGATGGCAGAGGGATGGGGCTGTATCTCAGCTTGGGTTTCTCGTTTTCAGCCTGCCATGGCTAAATCAAATCCCCCCACCACAGCTGCGATTCACTGGTGGTTTTTCTCCAAGTGTCTGTTTATGAAGTTTTAAAGAGACAGAAACACCTCAGCAATTTGATTTTGGCAAACAGCTGTGAGCCAAGTGTGGAACAACAACAACAAAAAAATCCCTGTAAAAATCAGGGAAAATGCCTGTGAATTTCCACACATTTCACAGAGGCAGTGTGGTCTTGGAGGCAGCAGGGTGGTCTGGATGTTTTAGCACTGGCGTAGAAAACAGGCGCTCCTGTGCATGAATGCCAGCTCCGCCACTGATGTACCATTTGGCCTTGGCAAAGACACTTGACCTTTCCATGTCTTGGTTCCTCCTCTCTTCCCTTTCCCCCTTTTTACTTAAAAATGAGAATTGGTGGCCCCAAATCTGGGTGGTGGCCAGCCTGAGCTTGGCACGGCCCAGGAAGGTGGGGCAAAAGGTGGCTATGTTCCCAGGTTTCAAGGGCGGCCAGGGACTGGAGATATTCCAGGAATAAAGAGAGTCTTTGACCTTGATGGAGGCCTCGATCCCGTAGCACAAGCTGTTAACGCTTAGCTGCCTCCCACCTCCTCGCTCTGCTCAAGTATCCTAGAGAAGTGAAGAGGTTTTTCCAGGAGTTTGGGATGTCAAACGGGACATTATTAGCACCCGGGCAGTCTGGTTTTGGCAAAGCCTGTGCAGTCTCCACACCCTGCTTTTACATATTCGCGCCTATCCAACATGTTCCCTTCTGGGCTGGACTTTCCCAGGCTTCATCTGTGGTCTCTGAGCTTGTGGATCGGGGGGAAGGAAACCCTTTTGAACAGGGTGAGGTTTGGGCAGAGCTGAAGCAGGTAAAATGGCCAAATGATGCCCTCAAAGATGGAGTGAAGGGGGAAAAAATTGCAGGGAGGTGCATGGCCTTGTTGGGCTGTGAGTGTGGGGACAGGGACAGAAAAGCAACCCGGGTATCCCGACTGGCCGGTCCCCTGGGCAGCTGCCCTCCCCTCTTGCTGACCATCCTGATTCTTCTGCTGTTGAATGAATCGAAAGGCTCCAATAGGATTTGATTCAGGCCCTAAATTCTGAGTGCTCTGAGGACATCCAGAGCCCGCTGCCCAGTTCAGTGGAGCTTTGTAAAATGCGCAGTTGCGTTACCGTCACTTCTTTATCTTCTGGCATTTCAAGAACAGGATTAGGAATGTAGGTGAAACAGGGAGAAATAGGAGTAACTGGTAGATCAGGTGTGCCAAAGCTGAGGATATTCCCCAGCTGACACTTGCTGTGATAAGCTGAATATTTGTTTCTCCTGTTCGTTGTCTGGCTGGTGCCTGTGGCACACCACCTGCACTCTGCTAGCTGAGTGGGACCTTCTCTGCTTGCCCTGTTTCTGCCTGTGAGCATCCCTGAGCGGCTGCTGGCAGAGCTGCTGGTCCTCTCCACCTGCTCTTTCCTAGAGCTGTCCTGGCCCTGCTCACCGGGGTGTATATGCGCTCTTAACCCCTGTGCAACTTTCCAGGTCCTTCCTTTCACCTCTGCAGGTTTTCCTCTGAGGATGGTGCCTAAGCATCCCTGTCAGAGGCAGTTGTAAATCAGAGCCCCTCCAGGGCAGCTCAGCCTTGCATCCAGATCTGTCTGGGTGACACCAAATGATGCAATGCACTCTCTATCCCTCCTCTCCTGGGCTTACGCTCGTTAACAATTACTGCAGGTCAAACAGGACACTTGATGTGGTTGAATCAACATTGCTGTTTTGACTGGGACCATCTGAAATAGACGCACCAACATCGTTTAAGGCTTCTGCCTATTTTTTTTTTTTCTTGTATTGGTTTTATTCCGGACCTCATTTTCTTTCCTCCTATTATTCAGTTTAACAGGGACTTAGCCACAAGTCAGGCTGCCTTACTTCAGTGCTAGCTTCTGCCAGCTCTCTGCTAAAAAGTGAATAACTGGAGAGCTACCTAGCAGAACAGTCAATGACCGCTCCATGTAGGGTGTTTGGAAACAAATATTATTTGCTTTTCTAGATCCACCCAAATATTATTGTTTGTTCTGCATAATTGGCTTGAAATGAATTAACTGTGTGTCGTCTTAATATTATGAAAATGTTCTCTGACTATGGAAAGTTCTTGCCTGTTAGATTCGGAGTAAAACCTGCATGACTTGAATTTCAATCATCTCTGCTCACAAAAGTGCCTTTCTCTGAGGAATCCAACAACTCCTTATATTCCAATTAATGCACTTAACTTCCTGGCAATTCATGTTTTCTTGTAGCTAGCTGTTCTAGGGTAGTTAAGCAGAAAGCAGTGGCGAAGCATTTCTTTGTAAGATGACGTTATTCACAGGCTGTAGTACAATACTTTTACTGACGTCTTATGATATATTATCAAAAGCAATGGGAACTGAAATACTTTTGCCAAGGATTGAAATTATTCTAATATGTTTTGTAGTGTGTTGTCTGTACTTTATATCCTTTCTCCAATTTCTTTGCATCCAGATCCAACAAAGCACTTAAAGCACTACGAGAAAATTCTTTGACAACCCATTTCCCCCTCTGCTGTTCCCCTAACCCCTATTTGGAAATAGCATTTGTCAGGAGTTAAATCTTTAAAGCCAACTTCCCATGTTCCCTGTAATTTCTGTGCCAGTCTCCTCCTGGCAGCCCTTTAGTTAAGAGGTGAAAATGGGTGGTGGCTCTGGATTTTTTTCCACTGCTGGGGAAGTTGTAGGTTTTGGGTAAAGGCATCCCACACCCCCTAGGTGCGGAGTGGGCAGGAGGTTATCCAGTAGATAGGAGTGGGGGTTCTAGCTCTCTTGTAAGTCTTCATTTGGGATGTTCAGGTTTGGTTGGTTTTGGTTTGGTTTTTTTTTTTTTTTAAGAGTTCAAGATCAGGTTGAGTGAGGCTGTAATGCTAAGTCCTTCTGCCCTGTACAGAGTCTAAAAGGTAATGCTCCTGGTGTGCTTTGATGAGCACAGAGCTGTGGTGCTGCCTTGGTTCCTTCAGCAATGGTCCTGGGACTCTCCACCACAGCATGCTTCACAGTGTCCATAGCCCAGTGGCTGAGGCTGCCACGGGGCCAAGATCTGCTTGTTGACCCCCTTGCAGAGCAGGTAAGGGCTGGCAGGTGTCTCCTTCTGTAGCCTTGGCTACTTTTCCCTGTTTATTGCAGGAGGAAATTTCAAAAAGATAAAAAAATATTCTTGAGGTGGGAGAAAGAGAAGTTCAGCTCTTCTCTGTAAGCACATGCTTAGTTTTCAGTCACGGGAGTGCTGCCTCTGAGACCCGCTGCTTTGATGTCTGATTCATTCAACCCTTCATAGCAGCCTTTAGTTCTACCAGTAGGTGTTTGCACCTCATCTTTGCCATGCTTGAAATTGCTCAGTAGCAAATATATTAAATACATGTAGCATCTAATTTCCCTTGGGTATAGGGGAAACCCAACTATCTATCAAGCTTTATAGTCTCTCTGCCTGGTTTTGCCTGACAGTGAGTTCTTCTAGCTCCTTTGAGATACACAGGCTTCCTTTCTGGAGAGGGGCACCAAGTGCCAATGCTGTTTAAGATGGGAAATACACATTATTTTTTGATTCAGGCATTTAAATGAGCGACTGAGCTTGGTAGCACTGCTGAAGGACCAGGAACCTTGTGCTGGAGAGGCAAAGACACAGCTTCCATCTGAAAGCCTGTCCCACTGTACGGGACAACCACTTTGCTGTCTCACGGAGCTGCAGCACTCTGGTGACATTTCCCTTGTGTTAAATGAGCTTCTTGTGTGTGTCCAAGTAAAGCACAGGCAGGGCCATATATATATTTTGACAACTTCTAATTAACATAACATAACTTCTTAAGTGTTATGACAATGTTCTGTGATCACAGGACCCAAGAGAGATTTTTTAATGCTTTGGAACAAACCAGTCTCTGGCCTAAAGTGTCCCAGGTTAGCTGGAGTTGCACCATTGATGGATTTGGTCCCATGAGTGCAGCGGCTCCGGCAGGCTGTTTGCAAGAGTCAAACTCTGGCAAATGATCGACTCTGAGCTCAGTTGGAAAAGCTTGTGAAATGAAATCAGTGTTTTGCCCATTAGGCTTGGGATGAAAAGCAAGCTTAGAGCTGCCAGTGGTTCATATTTCATGCACAGAGATTTACTTGTATTAGTTAAGATTGTGATGAGTTTGAGAAATAAAGAGGGAGACAATTTGTAAGCCAACGCAGAAATAATACTTCCCTATAGTAAGTGTATAATGAGAACTGTTGCTTTTATTGGATTGAGTAAGTTTAGATCGTTAAGATACACAGGTTTTGAATTGTGAACTGTATCACTGGTGATTGAGCTCCTATGTTATTTTTACATCCCTTCTTGTTTCTTGACATCCTGAGTTTGCTTCTGAGACTTTCATTCCTATTCTGCTGCTCTTTTCCATTCACACCTCTTCCCTTAATCTTTCCTGCTCTGGCTTTGGAAGGCTCTTTGAATTTGATGGACATGTAATATTTGTCGTGCACAGCATACGCTTTGCACAAAGCAGGTCTCTAGATATGATTGCAGCACATGTAAGCAACTCTGAGCTGGTTTTAATCAGAAAGCAATGTAACCACAACATCAAAGGGCCTTAAAGAGCTTTGCTCATGCTGTGGTTTGTGGCACCTACGTGGGTCACTTTAGAAGTATCCTTCATTGCCTTGGGCTTTCTATGGTAGCTCAGGTCTTCCGGCAATTACATCTTGATGAAAGAGCAGATTCATCTGCTACGCCGAGTCTGGCACAAAGACCCCGCCACAGTTGCATGCCACAGCCCTGCCTGGTTACTGACAGATTTCCCTGGAACTTCAAGGTCTCTGCTTTTGGATCCAATGGTTGAGGTCAAGAATTTAACTAAACTTCAGACCAAAGTAGGCTGCCCATCTTCTGGGTCCCTTCCAGAGTGAGTGAGCTGTCACAGTAAGCAGCGGAGGGCATTTCAGCTGATTTCACGTTCCTTGGCTTTGGATGTTGCTTCCTCTTTGTTTTGGGATTTTATTTTTTCAATGCTCTGCATTTGGTGACTTCCAGAGCAAGTTGCAGATCCTGCCAGTTTCTTTGGGAAACTGTAAATGTGTCTCAAAGCAGTAAGCCAGCCGCTGGGCTTGGGAAGGTGATTTGAAGTCCATTGTCTGAAAAAAATAAATATCAGGGGTTGGGTGCCTGATCTTTTGGACTTTGAGGAGCCTGATTTTCTGAGTGGGCTGAGGAGTTATCTGCCTTCTGAACACCTTCTATCATTCCCCACAGAGCACCCTTCAGTATCATTTACTCTTAATAACCAGGGGGAATTGGCTTACTACTTACCTGTGCTTCCACTGGACTCAGGAGCAGATGGGGGAGAATAGTCCATGAGCAGGAGAAGCCCAACCAACAGCTCAACCCTGTTGTAAGACACTTCCAGTCTAGTTCTAATCTGTATTCCCCAACATATGTAAGCAGAAATTGCCAGGCAATGATGGAGACCATAAACAAATGTGGTGGTTACACAGAATTTTAGAATGAGACAGACGCATTAATGTATATATATAAAAAGTATTGTTTCTGGAATTTCACTGGTGTTTGTGTCCTGTGTGAAAGTGTTCTTCCATGTCTGTAGTGGATGTACTGTTGGTATACACATACGTGGAGCATTAAGAGACCAGAAAGCATCTCAAATATCATTTACAGCAGGACTAGACACCAAACTCGTTTTAAAAGAGGCTATATTGAAACTGTTGAAAATCTGTTGGAGACCACCTGACAGAAAATTGGGATTTCAACCAAAAGGATTTGGTTCTGCTGGGTGATTTCTGCTTTTCATCAGACTCTGATCATATAGTCTAGCTGTCCACATACCTCCATTGTTCATTAAAACCGGTCGAGCATGGAATATTTTTGTCCTGATACCTTTTGCCAGAATGTCTGTTTATATATATAAAAAAGGAAAGCTGATTGTTATTTTTACCAGCTCTCTCTCTTCTCCATTTGTGTGCACAAAGCCTCTATAACATCTTGTCCAGCTAGGATGTCTCAAGGTGGTTTGTTCCTGTACTGAATAACCATGGCAAGTGCGAGGAGCACAGCAGTGTCCCTCTTGTAGTGTAACTCTGGGCCCCTCCGAGGCTTTTGAGAATGGTTAAGGAACAAGTGGCTGTAGGAGAAGGCGGCCAGGAGAAGTGAGAATAGTGGAAATGGTGTTTGGTTTTAAATAGTGGCTGGAGCAGCAAAGCCATGTGCGGTCAGGCCTGGTTGGGATGCCCTGCTTGTGCCTGCTGTCGGTGTGCGCACCTGTGCAGTGTGTACCACGATGCTGTACAGGGACAAGGCATCAGGTTTGTGCTACTGGTCTTCAACATAGCCGAAGCTGGGGGAGTCCAGCTGATAGAAGGCAGCGTGGTACCAGGCTTGCTTTCAGCACTGCAGGTTTGTGGGGTGGCAGCAGTGAAGACTGTGCTGCTGACTGCTGGTACCCTGGGAGAGCAGGGACAAGGAGGGCTGCCCGCCAGCGAGCTGCTGGTGGGTGAAGACAAAGTGGAATGAAACTCCTTGTGGGGAGTGGAGCTGCTGTCCCCAGGCATGAGGGACCAGGGTGTCACAAGGCAAAGGCTGTGATCACTTGCGTTTGGGTTGGGGTGGCTCCTGAGCAGCTCACATCCTATTGCTTGAGTTACAGGTGCTTCCTGGCATGGGGCGGGGGTATCCTCTTCTCAGTCTGAATCTGGAGGCAGGATGGGTCTGTGAGAACATCCCTGGGTTTTTTTAGGTTTAGCGCTCCTCACTAGGGGTCTTCCACACACATCTACTGCAGGCTGTTTTCAGATAAAGATCCTGCCAGGAGTTTGCGGTTCAGGTCGCTCCAAACCTGGTGCTGTTGCCCTTGCCCCTTGCTTTGCAAATGTTGTTTTCATTTGTTCCATCATGACTTTTGAACTGCCCCTGTTTTAAGACTAAAATGAGAGAGATAAAATGTTCTTAATTTTAATTAAAACAAAGTTTATTTTGGTATTTCATTAGCTAGCAGTGTTATTTCAGGGCTTGACAGTAAAGTTATATGTTACCCTGTGGGTACTTCTAATTGTGTTACAGGGTTTCTTGTTCGCTCTGTCCAGAACAGTTTGACTCCTGTGCTGAGCTCCATCCTCCTGCAGCCTGGAACCAGCACAGCTAATGAAAAACACTCCAGTAATAACAGGGGGCTCTCAAGGGCTCCAGATAATTGGGGAAAGGTACTATTAACTTTATTGGAAGGCAAGCCAGCTGAGCTTTAAAAGCCTACTGCTAAAGATACCAAGAAATAGGGCCTGATCATTTTGGAGGTAAAAGAAGAATGTGGAAGCTGGTCAAAGTAAACTAAGAGATGTATGGAAAATGCTCTCTGTCAGTAAATGCCAACGTAGGGATGTGTCAGACTGAGGCAGCCCTGTGTCTAGCAAATTCCTGAGAGCGAGGCAGGAGGTGAGGTCCTCTCCTGCCACGCTGTCGGGAGAGATGCTTTCCCAGTGGTGCCGCTTGTAAGAGACCAGTGGGAAAATGTCATGTTCCAGGTGGAAACCTGGGACTGTTAAGGATTTTTTTTTTTTTTTTTTTTTTTTCCTGGATGCAGGAATAGTTCCTGCTCTATTCTGGGACTATGTGGGCCAGTTCTGGATACCTGGTCCATCTGCTGCCTCTGGCAGTATCAGCACAATACACTTTGAAAAGCGAGATAGGAAACCACGAGGAGGCTGCTGGGGGTCACGCTCCCTGCACACAAAGTCTTTTCCCACTCACTAGGAGTTACAGATTTGCTTAAATCCCAATCGTAAATCCTGGTATCTTGTGCAGCCTGAACTCAGGGTGGCTGTAAAACACTCTTGCAGGGGAACCTGAATAGAGAATTACACAGATTTAGAGGTGTTTTATCTGCTGTCCCCAGTATAACTGCAATTGCTGCTGCTGAAGTTTTGGTGCCTGGAATTTATTTGCTCCAGCAGAGGAGGTGCAAAGGGAGAGGTGTGACAGTTTAATTCTTCTCCTGTGTTCCTTACACAGTTTTAATGTTTTCAAGAAAATATTTAATAGGCATTCAAGGCAAAATGAATCATGAGTGGAATGGAAGGGTGTTTTGAGGATAGTGGTAAAGCAGGATGGAGAAGACTTAGATCCAACTCCCTACTTCGACCCAGGGATCAGGCCTATGGAGAGTAGATAGGTACCTAATTTCCAGTGATCCAGCCAATTACCTCTGACTTAATGGGTTGAATCTCTCTATGCCTTTTTTCCCCCCATCTCTCCTATTTGGTGGTGCGTGGGGAGGTGTTGTCCCAAGCTTGGGTAGTACATAAGCGGTTTTGTTAATTTTCCACCCTGTTTCTCTTGTTGGTTGGCATTATGGGCTTACATCATTTTGTAAAAATATGAACTTTTGTTTGATCTGTTGCTTGGATTTCCAACAGGATTGCACTGTACTTAACCTTCAGTATGTTATTGTTTTAGTAGTTTTGTCCAATATGAATAACACCTTATACCATAACATCCTCGGTGGATGTAGAAAGACGTTCCAGAAAGAACTGAAAAGGGTTCCAGGAAAGTCAAGCTGTATGGCTTATTTGATTTTTCTGTTTAGCCTCTTAAAGTAGCCAGAGAAGGGGGAATAAAAACATTACAAAGGATATGTTGCTGGATAAAAGATATTCCGTTACAAACCCTGTCAACATTAATAACTCGCATCTCTTCAACAGTGCTCTGAGCTGTCAATAAGAAACAGGAATGAACCAAGACAAAACCGATCTGTTGGAAAGCAGATTCTATTGGAAAGATAACAGAATCAAACTAATTTATGGTGAGGAGATGTCACAACAGACAACGAAGCAATACGGAAAACCACGGTCCAATGTAATCCCTTTGAAGAAATGTTGTACTTATTACAGATGTGATGATTACGAATGTTTGGCTTAAAAGGCTGTGTTGCAGTCTGGAGGAGAAAAACCCAGGCTATTTATGGTCTCCAGTTTTTAAAGATGGGAGCTAAAGAAAATAAGCCTGTAGACATATGAGCTGAGGCTTAGTATTTCCATCTTCATTTAAGAAGGGTGGTTAGAAAATAGATCTGCCAGCCTGAAGGAAATTTGAATGTGTCAACATTTTGTTGGGCTCTTAAATTTTTTTTGTCCCCAGTTCAGATGAAACAGTCAAAACAACCTGTTTCCACTGAATAAGAAGTTCTGATAATTCAATAGTGCCAAAAAGTTTAACTCTGTCTTTCTCCTCTTAAGGTTAAACTGTCTCAAAACAAATTATTCCATTTGCAATGTCCATTTTGTCTTGGAAAAGCATGGTTTTAAACTTGGTTTGGTCTGGAATACTTGAAACCGGAAAGTGAAACCTTGCATTTGGAAAAGATGCATTTGGTTTCCTGGAGTAGCTAGACTTTCCTAGAATTTGACATTTTCTCTTGTTTAGGGAATGGAAGGAGGAAGAAACTACCTGGATTAAACAGTAGTTTCTGGTGGAGGGGAGGAAAGAAAACTTTTCATAATTCAAAATTTGGTCTATACCTGTACTCTTTGTTTAATTTTCTTATTAGCTAACGTACGTGAAGCTGTGACTCTCTCATGGGTTAAGATCTCTCCTCTTTACTCCCTGTGATCCTAGTCCTCCTTTCCCAGTCCATGACCCTGGATAGGGCACACAGCTCTGCTCCTTTTTGGGTGGGAGCCAGACAGTGTTGTCCAGTCTGACCTGGGGGGGGTCTATGCCTCTCCCTTCTGTTAGTCCTGGCCTTGCCTCCATAAACCTGACCTGAGAAGGGTCTGTATTGTATGGCTTGCAGAGCAAACTGGGTATAGGCCATTTTTCCCTGAAGAAAAGCAAGTGAGGAGCAACCAAAGCAGTCTGGATGTGCCCTGCCTCTTTGTGTTTGGAGGAGGGCAGGTATCCCCTCTGCTGTATCGGAGTGGGGCCACAGAGTTCTCCAACAGCATGATACTGGCTTTGAAGCTTGTGAGACACCAGCACTGCACGCTCCCAAAGGGGAAGGGGCTGGGTGCTGTTGAAAGTGGTGGCCAGGGCTGTTGCCACCTCTGTGTTCCTGGAGGCAGAAAGAAGCAGGTGGAGGGGGGGTGAAGGCAGGCAGCAGGCTGCGGGGGTGTTGCTTTTGCTTTGGCTGGTACCATGCTCCCAGGGAGCCCAAACCCATGGTTTAGGAGCAGGAGGATGGAGGCCTGGAGCTGCGGTTCCCATGCCAGGGACTGAGTGTGCGTGGCTGTCTGAAGCCCTGCTGGCTGTTTTGGGGTGGGTGCTCTGTGTGGGGCAAGCGTTCCTCCTTCCCCTTCTTCTTTCATCACCCCCAAAGGGACCTGTGCTCCAGCAGAACTGAACTCCCTCCAGTGGCTCCAGATGTTTGAGTTTTCTGTCCCTGTCTTTTCACCACCCCATCCCCTTTTTGCTGGAAGTTTCTGCCCTTGGTGTGTTGCTGGATGTGGAACTCTGGCTGCAATCAAACTTGAGGGGGTGGGAATATCCCAGCAGAGAAATCAGAAGGGATAAAGGTCCCCACCATCTGTCTCCCCTCTTGGCGGTCTCCTGTTGCTTACAAATCAAAATAAACAACCTGAATCTAAATGATGTGTTTTTAAAGGGATGAATCCCTTGATTCCTTCTTGCTGTCAGGGCTGCCCGTGCCTGCCAGCCCTGTGTGTGGGCATCGTCCGCAGCACACTTAGCACTGACTCCCCCCGGCTTAATGACAAGTTCTCACTTTGTTTGTTGTTGTTTGTTTTGTTTTGTTTTTTCCCCTTCCAGTCAAGCTGACATTTAATTCTGCCTCGGCCAGTTAAATATAACCTCGAAACCTGTGGGTGAGAAAATGTGGCTCTCTGTCACGCTCATTTCAGAGGAGCCAATTAGCAATGGTGATCCTTGGGACTTGGCAGCCTCTTCCCGGGCACCCAGAAGCCCTGGCCCTGCCTGTCATTCTTGGGATAACGTGCTAGGAAATGGTCTTGTGGTTTACTAAGAAAAGCAAAACAAACTCCCTCTCCCCCGCCTTTGCAACCCAACAACCTGTGGGCATAATTGATTTGCAAGATTTGCAGCCAGGATGTGGCTTTGTTGCAGATGAAATTGGTGAGGAGCCTGCTCCTCTCTGGCTCTTTGCCCAGTTTCCCCTGGGCCGGCAACTTTCCACATCCAAAGGCATCCAGTGTGGAGGCACTGATGGGACATAGATCCCTCTTCTACCTCACCCCTTCTTTTACCACCTCAGTTCCCCTTCCCTATTTCCCTGCTGTGGTGCTGGTACCACTCCTATTCCCGCTTCCAGGCTGGGTTTCTCATCTGGGAGTGGGAGGCTGGTTGACCAGGCTGTGGGCTTGCTGGGGTGTCTTCTGTGCTGGAAACCTCTTTGCCAGGGACTGCTCTCCTCCCAGGTGCAGACGTACCATGCGCTGTGCCGGGTCAGTCCACAGTGTGTCTAACCCTGTGCCGTGCCTGCGGCTGGGTCTGCTGATAACTGGGAAAAATGACGCCAGAGTAATTCTTGCCCTGGCATCCTCCGCGTTGGAAGTTCAGCAATGAACGTGGTGGGTGGAGGCTCTATTCTGTTTGAGTCAGTGATGAGTCTGTTGTTGAATTTGTCTTGTCTTTTTTTTTTTTTTTTAAACTCAGCCACTTGGCCTCCACAATGCCCTGGTAAAGGCTTCTGCTGTTAATGTCTGCTTGAAATCTGCTGCCTGATCTCTTCAGCAGCGACACCTTTTTTTGCAGTGGTGCAAGAAATGGTGGTTAACTTTAATCCCTTTGTCCTCTCTTTGCATTGAAAACAAGAGAAGCTGTGTCAGTGCAAAGGTACCTTTCAGAGTTTGCAGGTGATGTGCTCCAAAAAACCAGCAACCCCAGGACAGTTTAAGCCATTTAAGGCTGGTCTATGCAGATCCCTCCTGTCTCTGAGCCAGGGCTCCCACTCCTTTCCAGAAGTGTTCCTCCTGGTCCACCTTGTACTTTTAGGACCCGCATTTTCACTTGTCATGAGGTTCCTCATTCTGGTTTGACTCCTGGCCCCCTCTCCCCCTTGTGCAAGGTGAACCTCTGGGGTGAGGGACACCTGTGTTGTCCATCAGATATTGGTGAACGGGGCCAGCTGGGGCTGTCATCAGCCTTCTGACCTGTATGCAGTTAGCTTCTGGTGGGAGTAAGTCCTGGTGATCCTAGAGCAGGCAACACAACGGCAATCCAGCAAACAGACGGACATATGATGCTCATAAAAGAACAGAGGTGATTCTCTATCTGCTGCAGCAGGAATTTGGGATTAACTCCATGCCGGTCTCTGGGATTTAGTTGCTGTCTGTTATCACTTCTTATCTGGCAGTCCCATGTGCTGCCGTGTAATGTCTGGTCCTGTGTGCTACAGAATGGCGCTACCTGGAATCACCTGTGGGCAGGAGAGACGAAGGTGCTGCCCAAAGCCCCCTGGTCCACATGCCGCCTGGTGCCTGTGGGCACGTATTGGCTTGGGGACGAAGTGATGGTTTTGTGAGGGCTCTGCGAATCCATCTGCAGCTATTAACTCGCATCTGGTGAATGGCCCAGCTTTGATTTGCTGACTTAAACTCAGGCATGATAGATGCCTGTGCATGGTGCTCAGACGTCGTCATCACTTCTGTATTTTACATCTGGCCCTAGCTTATCTTCCAAATATTTGTAGCGAAATAGCTCCTCAAAACAATATTTCCTCTTAGTGTTGAGACTTATTTTCCTTGTGCTCCTTTGATTTTTGTCTTCTCCGCGTTTTCTATACATTACCCTAACAAGTCATAGAGGCTGGGCAGTGTCCATATCACATCAATACTAAATTTCATTATATACAAACATCAATCTGGCTCTGGGCTGCCTTTTTAAACTGTCATCCAACCTGGTGGTGTTCAGTTTCTGTTTAGGTCTGACCGTGAAAAAGCATTGGTTCAAAGCTTGTTCCCCATAATGTTCAGATCAAAACAGTTCCTCTGTGTGTTTATAATAAAAATATATTTTCACCAGCTCTTGGGAGCATTGACATTTTCATCAAGGCAATTTTCTATGGCCCCAATCCATCACAACACACGAGCTGTTCCATTGGTTCCAGTATGACTACTCATTGCTTAAAGTAAATTGTTTGCTTAAAAGCTTGTTGGATCAGGGCCTGTAAGCGAGAAAAGATTGCTGATTAGAAAGCACATTTGTTCCTGTTGTGGGATTTGATGGCAAATTAAGGACATTAGGAGGGTTCCAAGATTAATGCCTCTATATTTTGGGAAAGAAATATTTTAATGCTTTCACATTATCAAGAGGCCCTATAATAAACAGAGCTTATGCAAATGGGACACTAAAGACCAAATCCCAGACATTAATGGGGTTCGATGAGAGTAAACTGAAGGCAGAATTAATCTCCAAGAGAACTAAATGGCTATTTTCATGCTTATGATCTTAACATACTTTCAACTCCACCTTAATGAAAGACACACTCAGTTCACTGTTAAAAGAGGCACTTAAAAGGTATTAGAGGTATAAGTCCAGCTGTTACAAACTCCAATAAATTTGGATTAGGTCTCCACTGTTTGAGTTGTGTGTGTGGGTGCCTGACCTCAAAGCAAGCTGTTGGTTTTTTTAACTTATTGATATATAGCATTACATCAGGTTAATTACATGTCGCTGTATTTCATGTCGCCTCTGCACAAACCCGCATGCATCACGGCGTGGCGTTGGAGAGTGGGATGTCGGGAGCCCTCGGAGGACTGGGGCAGGTTGCCCGCCTGCCACCCAGCCCTCCCCTGAGATGGATGCTTGGAGCAGGGGTGGCTATTCAGTTTTACAGTACACAACTGGCTCCCTGCCCTCCCCTCCTCTCTCTATTCCATCCCATCCCATTTTTTCATTCCCTGGGGTAACTCTCCATCCTTCACCTCCCTTGATAACAAAGAATAGTTTTAGACTTTTTATTTTGGTGTGTTGGAGCAAAATGCCCAATGCTGTAGGGCAGAATTAACAGCCTGAATCGAAGGTGCTTTGATGTGAATTTTGTCTTACTGGCTCTGGTCAAGTATTTGGTCCCTGTGCTGTCCTGCCATGAATTCCTGGCCACCCGTGGAAAGAATTCTGCATGGGCAGAGCATGTTCAGCTTTACAGCTGCATCTGTGTAGATGGGTCTAGATAACAGCAAATCTTTTGCTCTGAAGGCACTGCAGCCGATACGACAAAAGAGATGGCTTAAAATTGCATTTCCATTTAAAGTAACACCAAGTGCCGTGGCCAGCCCAGCCATGTGAGGGAAATATAAAGCTCTGTGATAGGGAGCAAAGGAGGAGAGGGGAAAAAAATCTGGGTAGCAAGTAACTAAAATAGATGAAGTGGAACAGTTGGAAATCTCAACTTGAGTGACAAGGGAGAAAGAAGAGATCCAAAGTCAGCAGCAGATGACTCCGGTCTCACGTCCCATCCTTCTCCCCCCCCTACTCCCCAAGGCTGCTGCTGCTTTCCCAGCAAAAGCAAGAAAAAACCAGAGCGTCTTTTCCAGATTGGGGGCTGAGCAGCCTCACATGTTGACACAGCAGTAATTTTTAATGAGAAATTTTTAGTATTTGTGTGGGAGAAGTTAGCGTTGTGTACACAGATGCCTCTCCGGCCACCGCGCCGTGGTCTGGGCTCGGCCGCGTCCCCCTCCGGCATGGCCCGCAGGGTCCCAAGGCAGATTCCTTTCAGGCAAAGGGAAACATTTAGGCTTGCTCACCTTTGAACTGCATGCGATGGTGTTTACCTTGGCAAGACAAAGTGGCAGTTTTACAGATATTAAAAACAGTCCTGAGGGGAATCTGGAGGCCTTCCTATATTTTAATCACCCAATTTAGCCAGCCTGAGGAGTCGGCTGGAGGGAAAACGTGTGGCAAAGCATGGTTGGTTTTTTTTTTCTTCCCTTTTAAAAAAGGGGGTTTTAACAGAAAATAGCTCAGTGCTAAAACAAGAAGGGAGAAAAAGAATGTGTGTTTTTATTTTTGATGCTTTCCCCTCTGGGAAAAAAAAAAAGTGGGAATTCTCATATTAATCCATAGCACCTCCACACTCCATATGGTTTCTTTTTTGGCATTTCCTGCTGGGCTGTGCTCTACCTCAGCTAACCCTGCTCCCCTCTCCCTCCATGGGCGCGTTCCTTTTCTAATTTGATTTCTACCTGTCAGAAAAGATGGGTGCAAAAGGGTTTTGCCCACATCTTGAGGCAAGACCTCCCCTCCCTGCCAGTACTCCCTCTGGTGTGCACAATTAAAAAGAAAATTAAATTTTTGTGGGGGAAGAGATTCAAAGGAGTTGTGAGTGATGCCTGAAGTTATGCTGAGGTCAGGACCTTGCTTATTGATTTTCTAACACAGCAGAACCATATACAAAAGGAAGAGACCTTCTCGCCTCCCCTGATCCAAGATACTCCTCCAGCTTGTGTGTTAAAAAAAAAAAAAAAAAAAAAAAAAATCTGGCTGCAAGCAGTCAGGCTTCAACCAGCCTGTCAGACGGCTCTCTGCAGGAACACAATCCATGTTGATTTTACAGAGAAGGTTGTTATCCACATTTCACCACTGATTTATTGTTTTTTAACCAGCTCCTTATGCTAGACTTTTTTTTTTTTTTTTTTTTAAAAAAGAGGTCCTTTTGCACTTTGCAAGCAGGGTGACTTGCTGGAGGTGCCCTGCTCCTGCCGGGCTGGGGAGGAGTGGGGGTGATGCTGCCACCCTTCAGCCCCTGCTGCTAGCCACCTGTAATGCTTTCCTTAATATTTGCCAGAATTTATGAAGGCCGTGGCTAATGCCCAATAACATGCTTATGCATCCGCTCTGCCCATGGGCTGCAGTAGGGCAGCCCGGCTTTGAGAGCACCAAAACCTCCTCAGTCTCTTAAAGGCCAAGATGGGTATGTTGGAGGCAGGTTTGATGAAGCCCCGCAGAATTAAAATGGCCAAACGCGTCCCGTCGCCTACATCTGCAGAATTCATTAGGCGAGCTTGATTGGCCTTTGTTAAACAAAGATGGGATAAGGTTTCATACTTTTTCTGTGGGAGTCGAGCTAAAGTTTCAGGCTGATGATTTAGTCAGGTGTAAGCATGAAGTTTCCAATTTAGAGAAATAAATCTAAAGTGATTTTATTATCCTCTGCTTTACCCTGACACCCTGCTTCACCCCGACTCCCTGTCAGAGCACGCATGATGTGTTTATACAGGCTGCACCATAATCGACTGGCAGGGAATATAACATGAGACACAAAATGCATCTTCCACCTAACACTGGCTTTGGTAACTTCAATATTTCATCATCTTCCCGCTCCTCCATCGGCAACTCTTCCTTTCTCCGAATCCCTTGTATTTTGCTCAGTGAGAAGCGTGTGTCCTGGCTTGGTGGAAAGAGCCGTTGGTGTGCCCAGACACAGCGTTTCGGCTCTCCTCGTGCGCTGCAGCTTTGTTTTTCTTCATTCCATGCATCTTCCAGGGAGATCCTTGGATCAGACTGGGTGTCCTTTGGCTGGAATCATTTTAACAAATGTGCGTGCCTAAAACATCCACAAAACTTCTTTATTTTGTGGGAATTGATAAAATTTCAAATGTTTTAAATAGAAAAAATTCTTTTTTATTTCTTAGCTTCTGCTCCAGAAGCAAATACTGTATGAAAACTGTATGTTAAGATTTTGACAACATACTCAGAGAAAAATTAAGTGATTAAATTGGCTGAAAATACCTGTTTTCAAAGTTGCTTAAAGAGAAAGCAATATGAAAGTACAGATAGTGACACTGGGGGAAAGAAAGCAAGCCACTTTGGCCAGGTTTTCAGATTCTGTTGATTAAAAGCCTGTGCAATTTAGTTATTAGTTAGAACATAAGGGCACAAAATGCAATAGGTCAAATTCATTTCTTCATCTCAGATATATCCCTGTTGACTTCAGTGAAGTTCCTTTTAATGATGAATTTGTCCCGCTGGCTCAAAGATAAAAAGAGAAGTTATTTTTGTTTAATATTTCAACAAGGGGAAGAGGTTAGCAAGGGAATTCAGTTTGCACAAGTTGTGTTTTTCCATGAAGTTTAGCAAGGGCAGCCACCACCTAGCCAGCTCTGGTGTATATTTGTCTTTTTGAGGGCTGAGCGCCTTCTCTATGGACTCTCCCAAACCCTTGCAAGGTAATTTTTGCCAGATGCAACCTGCAAAGGGCACTTGCAGCCATGGTTTGTTGGTGTTCCTGTGAGCAGTGATGGGAACTGCTCTCGTTCACGTGCCTGCTGATTTGATTTTGTTTGGGGGTAGGCTTTGGGAGGTGGTAGAGCTGTGTGCTGTATCTTTGTCATCCCTGGCACCACAGCATCTGAGTGCCACCTGGTGCTCTCAGCCACATGCCTAACCCTGGTCACATTGTGGATGTGCTTTTCCTGGGTGAGTCTCTGGCTGCTGAGCCCATGTTTGCCTGAATGCACATTTTTGCCCAGTGTGATGTTCTGTGCTTTCCCGTGCTTTTCTCTTGCGTGTTAGCAGGGCTGAGTTCAGGCTTTCTTCTGCCTCCATCAGGCCCTTCTGCCTGAAGGCAGAGCAGTGAGAGAGGCCAGGATCCCACATAACCTGGGGATACCTTTGGAGACTTTGCCTTTGAGGCAAAAATCAGGTCCAGCTGGGATGTTTCCTCCTGTATCTAGACTGTGTGGAAGAGCAGGTTTCCACGTTCCTGGTTTGAGCCAGATCACAAGTTAGCTCATATGAACTGCAGATGGATGAGTAGTCTTGGTTTTCCTGTGGAATCAAGCTCGGGGTGAACTGGCGATGTGTGAATCATCCCCACATGAGCTCCCTGGAGCAGATAACTTGTGCTGTAGTGTCTGACCACTGTGAAGTGTCTGCATGGCTGTTCAGCGTGGGTCAGGTTTACGGCTGCTAGGCAGGTGTGCATGGAGAGCTGTTCCACCACCATGTTCTTGCTCCAGAGAAAATGACCTCTTGCCCAGGCAAGAAGTTGAAAGTTTCACTGGTTACTCTCCATCCTGGAGTTCAAGGCATCTGGCAGGTTTTTGTAAGCTTTGGCTAAAAACAGCCTTTCTGTTGCAAACAGTATTGCTTTTGAACCTGGGTGCAAAATGTTTTGATGGAAGAGGAGGAAACCTTTCCCATGCTTTTCTCATCCTTGTATCCCTGGGTGCTTTCCAGAGTCAATCAAAACTATTGCAACTGGACAAATGGAGGCACCGAGAAGTGCGGTGTGGGGTTTGGCAAACCTCTCTTTATCTAGGGTAACTTTTAGGGATAACCTAGCCTTCTCCAAGGAAGAGCAGCCTTAAAATAGTAGCTTTTCTGGAAAAGAACTGCCATATTTTGAGATGTTAAACTGACTGTGGTTATTGACACGGCAATGTGGCTTTGTTTCCCTTTTGGCTTGCTGTCCCCAGTGCTGGCTATCAAAACATATAGCCCATGGCTACCTGTGAGAAGGCCCTCATTGGTGGGGGAACTGGGAGAAACTGGAAGAAAGTGTTTATCAGCTTCATAGGAGAACAGCCCTTGGCTGTGTTTGTACTTACCCACAATGAATGCTGCTGTTTATCCCTTGGTTTGCATGCTCTGTGGAAACCTGGAGCTAGGATGAGGGTCCCCAAACATGGGGCTGGGATGTGCCCAGGATTTTTCTGGGTGTGAGAATTGGGAACCATTCCTGGACTCCCCAGTTGCGTGGGCTCTGAGGTTGTCTCTGCCCAGACTTTTGGGACAGAGAGAGAGAGAGAGAGCAAGCAAGAAAAACTAGAGAAAATGGATGTGGGGGGCTGAATGAGAAGTTAGAGGCTGAAGCCTTGACATAGCCACATGGCTGGGAGGCAGAGGGCAGGGGCAGGAGCTGGCAGCATCTCCATGTGGTACTCCCCTGCGCTGACCCCGTGTTGTTGCCCTCAGCATCTCCTGCTGTCCCGCTTCCTCCCAGCTTACCCGGTAGCCCTCGTGCCAGCACGTCCCTGCTGCCACTCAAGTGGACAAGCATCGGCCTGGGAGACCACACGTGAACTTCTTGTGAGGTACAGATGTTGCAGAGTCAAAGCCTGGCCACCCTTGGTCTAGGAGGGACTTGGATTTCCAGTGCCCTGGAGAAGCAGGAAGTGCAGGAGACATGGATATCATGAGAAAAGAATCGATAGTCCCCCCTTGGCCTGACCAAATATTGATTTTGCTGTTCGGTTCGTATCGTTTTTCACCGCCTCGCCAGCCCTCGGGGTGGGGACTCCCTCGCAGCGCCGTGAGGGGTGTTCTGCGGAGGGAGGCAGGCAGAAGGACCAGACCTCTCACCAGGCGGTACGAGGACAAGGATCACTCACCTGCTAAACTGACCCTGGCTGGGGTGAAGGCAGTGGTGGAGAAAGGGGGGCTTTTGGATATCTAGCCCTCCCCAAAGCCTCCAGCACTGTCCTGATAGCTAATACTGTTGAGAGCACTTATGTTGGAAGAGGTTTGCTGTCTTGCATTCCCTGTCAGTGCCCCCCACTGTGCTATGACTCTACTTTTATGTTTAAGGACTGATATAAAATCCAGGGAATGCAAAGGATCTTCCTGGCTTTCGTCGGTTTTGGAGCTGGCGCTTAGTTTTCGGATCCAATCACTAATAAATGCAGCCATCAGCAACCACAACTCAGCCTTCCCCAGCAATTCTTGCTACCACAACTTTGCAGGAGCGCTACTATCCAAACACAAATTATGATTTTTGACTCAAAACTGTATCTGCTACTGCTGGAGGCAAAACTATTAATATATAAATAAAGGCTAATTCTGTCCTGGTTGTTTTTCTTCATGAGGTCACTAGTCCCTGAAGAATTATAAGCAAAACAGCAGAGCGCCTCACAAGAAATAGAAAAAAATCATGTCTTATGGCATGAAAAAGAAAGATGTTTGGAATGTTTTTAAAGGATGTTCTCTAGCTTTCTTTGGTTGTAGTTTCTACCACATATACCATGTTTTTACTGGGATGGTGTTTTCTTCATAACACTTCTGCTTCATGCACTTTTGCTAGAAGCTAGACTTGCTGGGAATTATGTAGCCAGTTCTTTTTACTTTTTCTTTTAAATGTGTAGCTGATTTATGTATTGATATAATGATGCAAAACCTCTTTGAATCCCCATTAAAACAATAACTTTCAACAATTCTGTGGTCTCAAGGCAATATTGACTTGCTGTGTTCACAAATCTTTGGCTTAATTATAAGTTATGTTACCTGATGGGAAAATACTCTTTAGAACAGGAAGAAACGGTGTACGGAATTTTTTCAGGCAGTTTTAGGCAGTGTTTCTCAGCCTGTATAAACCGAAGGACTAAAAAAGCTCCCACACCACCGTTAAGTATCAGAGTTGTGTGTGTTTGTGTGGTGTCAGCTACCTGTTGCAATGAAAAAAATCAGGCCGATCTTCAAATGCTCATTTGTACTTTGCACATCTGGATGTCTCATTAATCTTGCGTGCTAAGACAAGATGCGTCGCTCGGGGGGTGGTGCAGTGCTGGAGCAGGTACCCAGGAAGCTTGTGGGATCACCACCCCTGGAGGCTTTCAAGACTCACCTAGTGGCTGGCCGGCTCTGGTGTTGGTGATAATCCTGCTGCAAGGGGGAAGGTGGGCTGGCTGGTCTCCAGGTGCCCTTCCAGCAAACACATCCAGGTTTCTGTGGGGTTTTTTCACCTTTGCAAGTGTTGTATCTTCTGGTGTGTTGTGGTCCACACATGGGGCAGTGCTGACCTGAAGCAGCTGCAGAGTGATGTGCAACCTCAGGGATACTGGAGTTCCCTGTATGGAGTGTGGATCTGTTACATGCAGAAGGTTGGAAGCCGTGAACTTGCAGGCAAAGGTGGTCTTGTGTCTCACTCTTTGATTGAGGCCTAAAAGCCGGAATTTTCCCCATGTAGGCATTTTGCTGGGGCATTTCAGTTGGAATAGCCTGGATTTCTTCTCTAGACAGCAAAGAAAACCCCTCAAGAGAACAGTTCAGTCCCCCAAAATTAATTTCACCTAAGAATGGGGAGCTTGAGCTGTCCTTGGGCAGTCTTTCTCTGGCCATAGCTTAGATAGCTTCTACAGTGGTTGGTGCTGTTCTTCCTGGGACCGCAGGCGAAAATCAGAGGATGATTCCTGGCCCTGGATTGATCTTCTCATGTTATGCCCCTTTTGTTTGTAGACTGGCAGAGGAGGCAGCGGTGAAGCCCTAACTTACACAAGCATGATGCTTGTGACCAGGCATGGGGACAGCCAAGCTGCACCAGATCCC
This sequence comes from Falco rusticolus, assembly GCF_015220075.1. NCBI lineage: Eukaryota > Metazoa > Chordata > Aves > Falconiformes > Falconidae > Falco > Falco rusticolus. The sequence goes on along the minus strand of NC_051197.1, from coordinate 9,986,215 downwards.
ATGATATGTCTGTATTTACCTGCCTGGGCTTTTAGCCCAGTGTAGATAGAGCCCATATTTCAGGATAATCCTCAACATCATAAATTTACCTGTGCAGATGGGACCCAAAGGGAATATTAGAACAACGAAGGAAAAAAACGAAGGAAAAATGTACCTATTAGCCAATCTGAACTTTTGTGCAACCTTCATTAGTACCAGCAGAGTTATAGTTATTTTAATCATTCAACTAACTGTACTAGTGAAAACTTTCAACTTTCAGCCATTTAAATTGAAAAGGTCTTTAAAATAGTTATTGTTACTGTAAATCACACCATTTAAGGTTAAAGCAGAAGCATTTGTTAGATTTGAACAGGATCCCGAGTTGTTTTCTTACCTGGAGCTTGAGTCCTGGTGGAGGGGTCTGTGTTTCTAATTTTGCTGTGCTATTTTGTTACTATGAGATGATGGGAACACCATTGTGTTGTGCTATTTTCTATTTTTTAATTGGTCGTTCATATACAGGTCTGGCTGGAGTTGAAAATCTCAGGGAAAAAGCCATTAACACCTGCATGTTTGACATGCAGTTTATAAATCAGAACACATGTTTTCATATTTCTAACCCTCAAAAACCAGAAAAATGTGTTAGTGAATATTTGCAGCAAACTCCGATGCACGTTGTCTTTCTAGTGTCAGCAGACCAGAGTGTCAAAAGGTATAAATCACTGCAATTACATGGATTTTGCCCGAGGTCTAGCCTTGATTGATGTCTCTCCTAAATAAGATGTTATTGGGGATGTGGAACATGCACACTTCTTAACCAAAACGGCACTCTTGCTCTCTTTGTGTGTGTGTGTGTGGAAGGCATCTAAAAGTCTTGGTGGATTTCTCCATGTTGTTTGTGTCACAGCTGGCATCCTAGATGGTTTATTTAGCTTGCTGCTGTGGAAAATACTTAGGCACATAGTTGCGTCCTGTTGCAGTTGTGGTTCGAAGTCAGCAAGACTGACTTTTGCACTTGCAGTTCATTCTAATTTGACTGAATAGGATCATTAACGAATTCTGTCTGGAGTGGCTTGTACTGATGAAACGGCAAGTGTGGTGAGAGAAATGCTGTCCTCATTCAGCCCCAAAGCAAACCTCTTTAAGCATCCTTCTGAGCTGCCTGACTTATCTTGTCTTTCCTGCTTTTGATGAGCACGCTTTCAGCAGATACGCTGCCTGCACCACTTGTATAGTGCCTCGGCATCGCTCCTGTTGCTCACCTGGCATGACAAGAAACCCAAACCTCCCACAGGTTTTCCGTCTCTTTAATGTTTGCGTTTTGCTTTACAAGGTGGCACATGGAAAATGCACTTGGAGGGCTGGCTGGATTAAAAAAGCCAGGGTAGCTACTGCTGTAACCTGGATCAGAGCTGGTGAAGTGGGCTGGCTTTTTGAAGGTGGTGCTTACAATCTCACTGACTTCCATCAAAGAAAGATTGGGCCTCATTACATCCCTGAGCTGCAAACTTTCACCTGCAAGAAAATAGCAATTTGCTTTATATTCACATTCGGGTTTGTATTTATGCTGTACATTAGGAAACCAAACAACCCAACAGATGGATCAGTGGATCATCATTGAAAAAAATGTTATGAAAGAAAAATAAATTAATGAATCTGCTTGGGAATACTACACCTTTAAAAAGTCCCTATCCCAGCTGTCCTGTCATTTTAGGTGACAAAAGATGTAACCGTTTTTTTTGAGGGCAAGGATTTAAACAGAAGAAAAAAGGAGAAACTTCAGGTTTTCTGTGGTTTTTGATGTCCATCTGTGTCCTATCCCATCCATCGCCCTCCAGAGTAATGGGACTTACTTGGAAATCATTTAAATGGTTACCTTTACCCTTTAAGACCAAAAGTTCTAACTTGAGTCGATGTACTTAGCTAAAAATCCCTGTAGAGATTCAGGTTTCTTGCTCGAGCTGCCTGGAGTGGTGAGTTCAGGCTTTTGTAGTGATTGTCAGCTAGGAGAACATTAATGGAGTATTAGAAAAATGAAGTCCCTGACCCCTCCTCCCTTCTGGCTGGTTGTTTCTACATGGTGGGAAGGAAAACATTTTCCCCGTCAGCCATTTACTGTGCAACAGGGGGAAACTGTCAGTTTGCTATGAGCAAACCCCTGCAAGATAAGTCAAAATGATTTACCCTGTAAATAAAGTGGGCTGTTTTCTTTACTTGGAAGAATTGCCCATGTGGCGAGACTTCCTATGGGAGGGGATGTGGTTGGCCCTTCGCATTTATCCGCTGTGTTTGTCTTTTTTGAAAAAGCAACATTGGAAAGATTAACAAGTCTGTCACTGAAGGAACTGATATATCAAAGCTGTGGAGACAAAGCAGACCATTCATTCCTTACGTTTCTGAAATCTCCCTTCCAGTGCAAACCAGGTCTTCCCATTTGGGTCCAGATGAAAGGAGGGATTTCCCTTTTCTTCCTTCCCCCCAAAGTTTTGGAGATTTTTTTTTTAAAAATATATATGTGTGTGTGCATATCTATAAAAACGTGTGTATACGTGTCCATATGCACATGCTCACTTCATACGCTGCAGCTGGAGCCCTCCCAGGCTGGTTATTCACCACCTGGGGCAGAGGCCATGGGGGTGCAAGATGGGAGTGATCAGAGTGTAGCACTAGACACCAGGGATCACTGTTCCCGTGGGCACCCCCAAAATTTAGGATTAATCTGTCAGTTTCTATTTTTTCTATTTTATCTCCTGATTGTAAAAGCTGGAAAGCTTTGGAGTTTTGGTGTGGTGTGTGGTTTGTGGTGTGTGTGTGTGTGTTTTTTCTTTTTTTCTTTTTTTCTTTTTTTTTTTTTTCAAACCTAACCATGAGAGTGCTTGGGGTGAGGAGGGGGAGAAGATAAAGATAGGGACAGTGCTGTAGAGGGGACTGGATGTCTTGAGATCCCTTCCAGCTGTGTGACTGAGACTTAGTTGTTACTAAGGTTTCCCTTCATGCAGAAAATCTTGTACGGAAATACTCATATGTATAGTATGTCTGACAGGTACCGGCTATGCAGGATTTATAGTGCACAGAACATATGCACACAGATCATATTGGTTGGTGCATATGCACTGCAGAAGAAATAAATTCACTTACCTCCTTAGGCTGAGGGATGTCCTGAAATTTCTGATATGATATTGGGTCTGTGTTACCATTTCTAGGGAGGAAAAAAGGAGTGTATGAAGGACAATCCAGAGATGTGGCAGTCCCAGCTTGCAGTCACTGCCTGGCAGATAGAAATGCTTTCTAGTCACATGTTCCACTTTATCTAGGTCTTTTCATTTGTCTACTTTAGCTGGTCACTTATAGGTATGTGTTCTTCCTTCTAAGTCAGAAACACATGCTGCATTGTTGCTCACAGTGCCAGAAGTACTGTTTGAAACCCTCATATACATAAACAGCTGGTGTCCAGATAAAGATCCAAGCATTAAAAAAACCCAACTATTTAAAACTGCTGTTTGTGGATGTGCCGTATGCTTCCGAGCGTATTCAGCAGAGAGGCAAGAAGATTTGGGCAGCATGCTTTCCAGGGTGTCGCTTCCCTAGTGCTCCAGCTTGGAGGAAAAGCCCCTCTGCTGAGAGGTGCTGCCTTCCCAGATGTGCTCGATTACATCTGGAAAGTTAAAAAACCCTCTGCTTTCCTGGGACTCCTTTTCTCGTTGGCCTGCAGAGCTTCAGCCACCTGCCCCTACACCCTTGTTTGTGCCCCAGGCAGGGCAGTGCGTGTGTCCCAGGCTGTAGGGGTGTTTCCTTGCTGGCTGTTGCTGCTGGAGGAGCACATTACGCAGACACAGTGATGAGTTGTGCTGCACCAGGCACTGACCTTCCCCTGTACCGGTGGGTAGGAACATCCTCCCTGCTGTGACAGCTGTGCCTGTACAGACATGGCAGCCAAGATCGTGTCTCCTCAGCTGGTGGTGTGCTGACAGGGGGCTGAAGGGCATCCTTTGGCGAGCACCAGGCTTGTCACAGCAGTGAAACCTGCTGCTCTGCCCATGCCTATCACCTGTGTGCCTGGTGTGTGCTGCTGATGGAGGGTGGCGGCGGCGAGCCCTGCCAGGGTCCTGCTTTCCCTTCCTTTCCCAAATCCTTTACCACAGAGAAGCAGCCCTTTTCCTAGTGCTGTTACATCAAGGTTTTTACAAATTATGTGTCTTTCATCATTCCCCTTCCTTGCATGTTTCTATCCAAAGGATCCTTGGAAAGAAGGGGGTGAAGATGAAATAGGTGTATAACGTACCCAGCTGGCAAGAAGGCTCGGTGCCTGCGTTGGGGGGGCAGTGCAAGGGGCAGCAAGTTGGTTAAGGATCTCTACCTGGATGAAGAGGACTGAAGATTTAAATCCTTGCTGTGTAAGGAGCAGATTCTGGGTTTCTTAAATCCCAGGGAAACTGTGGCCTCAGGACTCTCTTCCCAACCCTCCCCCCTTTCCCACCCCTCACCCCTCTTTTCTCTTGTAAAAAGTCTGGGTTCAGCCAGGTACAGAGCACAAAAATATTCAGTGCTCTGTCAAGCTGGACCTTTATTTATTTTGCCACAGTCAGTGCAAACTTTGGTGACAAGCTTTTATATGACCTTAGGCTATATTCTTACCTGAATAAATGGAAAGTGTTTCTCTCTTGAACACCTGGGTTGTATTTTGTATAAAATATGTACATTCTGGAGAAAACAGTAAATATGGCCATGAACTCCTGAGCTCGAGTTTCTTCATCAAATATTCACCACTTCCCCAAGGTAAAAAAAAAAAAAAAAAGCCCAGAAAATACTGAAGCTTCCCTGTACAAACAACAATAAAATACGATTGCCAGGCACAATTCCATCAAGTTTTACAACAAATGCTTTTGAGCTGTTAAGTATGCTGTGCTTTAGTCAAGAATCTTGTGCTTTTGTACACAAGCCTCATGTTTGGTGACATTGAACCTTCGCATGCAGATACTGATTATTCAAAAAGGGAGGAGGAAAGAAAATTCAAGAAAGCTATTTTACATTTATACTGCAGATCGTTCCCTTTAATCTGCAATCAGAACAAAGACTCGCTCAGTTTTTATTACCATCCTCTTGGAGGTTGTTAGCTACAGTGTGAACCCCTCTGGGGTTAAAGTGTAGAAAAATTGGGAGATGCTTGTGGTTTTGACAGAGAAGTGGAAGATTCCAGTGAGAGAAAGGTTGGTGCCTCTGTTGGAGAGTAACGGGAGGCAGTGTTAAGTGAAAGATGTTAGCTCATTTACAATCACTTTAGTTCAATTTACTTGCTGAGGTTACCATCCTGCAGAGTTCTGTGCAGACTTTCTGCTTTCACACATCAATAGTTTCACTGAAGTCCTTAGTTTAATCAAGTCATTATCTATCAAGAATGTGGCTCATTCTTGATAGGGAGGGTGATGGAGGTGATGCTGCTGTTAGGCAGGTATACGTAATACATGCCCTGCTTGCATTTTCCAGAGCTATGGCTGAATAATGTGGCTTTCACTTGGAAGTATTTCTGTTTTCTTTCTCAGCTTTCCCGTTAGATATGTTGTATTTCCCTCTAAATTCAGCATTTTGGCATCTGCCGGTGGGAGCAGGCTTCTGGGACAGGTGACACAGTCACTCTGTTGAGACAGCTGTGGTTTTGGCTGAACACCTGCTGATGAGCCAGGAGAAAGGACACAGAACTGTTTTGTGTTTTTTGTTTGTTTTTTTTTTTTTTTTTAATTCCTAGGTTTCCTTTAAATTTTCTGTCTCTGAGATTTTTTTCTGGCAGCCCAGCCGTTAATGAACCAGCCCCATTTGCCTACCATCGCCCATTTCAGTGAGGATGACTAAGAAGAGCTAAAGCAGTGATGCTTTCAATCTCTTCTGTACTAAGCTGAAGGGCTCATAACGGGGACAACTGGTGAATACCTCACCTTAACTTTGCCAGTCGGGGGGGCTGAGCATAAGCGATTCTTTTTCTTACCATGCCTCAGTTTCCCTTGCTAATGCTTTTAACGTACGCATACTTTCCCCATCTGATGCTCAAGGTATGATGATATTGTTAATTAGTCCCACATTTTATGGTGCTACTCCACATACCGTGTTACAGAGGAGGTTTTCTAACAGTCGGTGTTGGAGGACCTGTGTTAATGAGCTGCAGCATGGTGCAAGAAGGGGTTAAAACAATCCAGAAAAAACAAATCGCCTCCTTTGTAACCTTTGTTTCAAAATCTTGACAACCCAAGGATGTTTGCTTTTCTCCCTGAAGGTCAAGTTGTCCTAACAGGTGCTAATTTTGTGTTTTCTTATGGAGATCTGTCCATATTAGAAGCAACTGTGAGCAAACAAAAAAGCCAATTAGAGTGCAAGGGTATTCTTCCTCCTCCTTGTTTCCATGTAGTCCCCAGCTATCTCTATCAGTCACCTTAAGCCATAGACTTATCCTTTCAAACCTTCTCGAGAATCCGTAGACTTGTGGCCTCTTTGGGGAAAAAACCCATCCTTTTAATGTCATGGGAAAAATACTGTCATGGGCAAGTAGATGATCCATGCTAACTGGGGTTTGTCATCAGCTTTGGCAATCTGTGTAGCAGGGTTGAGATTAATGGAGCCAAAGACTTTAAGCAAATATTGTTGGCGTGTAGTTAAACTGTCAAGAGAGCAAGAAAAAGACTTGCTCTGCAGCCACTAAATAAAGATTTGTATTCACCAAACACAGTGAACCTTTTATTAGCAATTATTTGCAGCTCACTACCTTCCAAAAAGGAAACAACTTGGTGTAACTTATTGTCAAGGGTTTATTTGCAGTTTGGGGATTTTTTTTTTTCTTTCTCTCTATTTTGAGGGTTTAATTTGAGCAGGAATTAGGCTCTGCCATCTCCAATTCTTCCAAAACGCTATGGGCCAAATCTTTGTGTCACAAATAGTTTCATTTGATTTCAGATAGATTTGAGTCTTTGGCCAAATTTGTACACGCTTTAAAAATAATAAAATCCCCCCAAACCAACAAAAAAAACACCCAAGAAACAAAACCACTCACTTAAATTCCCCAAATCTAAATAATGGCTAATAATTATTACAATATGTTAACACGAGGTCCAAAACGTTTTCTTACATGTAATCAACTATCTAGTTGTGAAATGCAATAAACCAGAACAGCACATCAGTTATAATACTTTATGATTATTTTATATTCTTGGCAAAATGCATGTGCTGTTATCTCAAACCTTATTAAAGCTCAGCTGATTAGAGGTTGAAGTTTTTACATAAGTTATTGATGTTGCTTCTTTTATTCAAACATTTTCATAACAAACTAGCTAGGAAAATATTTTTCTTGGCTAGAGTGTTAAGATGAAAAACTTATGTTTTAGGTAGAGTATGCAACTGTTTGTTTGGATTAAGAACACTGAACAAACAGCTCTGTGCATCTGTCTTTGAAACAGTTTTGTAGCACCACATATCTTGAAAATGGGACCAATATCTTGAGCTCAGAAAATGGGCCATTTAAAAAATATTTGCATAGATTACTTGTGACTGTTAGACTCCTTGGCTATTCGGGGGCTGCATGGCTCTCTAGCTCCCCTTCCATAGAAGTTTCTGATGTATCTGTTCCCTTAAAGTCCAGTAATGCTTGTCTTTCCCTGAAGAATAAGATTATTTTCTCCAACTTAAAAGTCTGAGGTTATTTCTTTGGTTATATTGTGGTGCAGGAAGGAGATGCATGATTGCCTATTGGTGCAGCAATGCATTTAGGCCAAACAAGGAGAGCAGCAGGATGAAACTTTATTATTTACTCCACCTCCAGGCACCTTTCTGTTCCTCTCCTTTGGCTCCCTCAGCAGCCTGGTGAGGCATCTGCATCTCAAGCAGAAGAGTACTGAGGGTAGCTGAGACAACTCATGCTGTGGTTTGGAAGACCAGAGTAGTCCAGGTGCACCATTTTAGACTTCTCAGTCTATGCGAGAGGAGTCCCATCTCCAGTTGTGCTGCTTGCACCACTGCAGGTTGGTTTATCTGCTCTCCTGCACGTCTCTGCATCTTGCACTGCTGGCTCCCTGCTCCCCCTTACCCAGCTGAAGCAAGAGGACACTTTGCTTGCTTTATGGGTGGTGGAGAAATGGGCGTTTAGAGATGTCATGTAGCTTTCCTAAAGCCTTACAAGCAGCTTGTGACAAAAAGGAATTTGACCCAGGTCTTCCTGAGCTTCTAGACCACCCTCTCAGGAGGGCTTGGGCAGTTGGTAGCACAGAGAAAACCAAGAGAAAACTGTTGGAAAACCTTGGTGATCGGAGAGATACGAGAGTTGGCACCAAGGCTGCGCAAGGAAAGGCGCCCTTCATGTGAACAGAATTTAGAAAACTCTCTGTGCCCAAAACTTGTTTTCTTTAGCTGTATCAGCTGATTCAGGAAAAAATTATTGTCTAAAACCCTTGTCCCTCTATTTTCAGTCCATCATAGCTACAACAACACTACTCGCTGGGAGAAAGTACTCACTGGAGAATTATTTCTGGGTCAGTATGCACACTTCTGCTTCTACCGTTGAATGTTTCCCCAAATTCTGGGCAGGAAGTCTAGAGGCAGTTTATTAAAGAAATGCCACTTAATTTTCCTTCACCCTTTTGACATAGAAAATGCATATCTGATGGAGGGTATTTGTTTTCACTTGCCATCTGCTAAGAAAGTTTATACATTGCAAGTATTACCAATCTAAACAACACAGGCTAATTGGTGTCCTTGTGAAAACAGAACAACATGGTTGTTTGAAAGATTGTCATGTGTTCTGGAGTAGAAATGTTTAAATGTCAAAAAGATTCAGTGTCTGTGATTGAACTTTCATCTATCTTCTGAGTTTGTAGCGATAGGAATCCCTTCATCTCTGTGTCGTCTTCAAGTGTGACAACGCAAAGAGTTGAATTCTGCATATTTAAGGTGTGGTGTGTGTTGTTTTTTGTTTTTTTGTTTCGGGTTTTTTTTTTTCCCCAATAAACAAAAGGTCTTTGTATAGAGGCATCAATGATCCTGGCCACACGTGTAGTGATCTGTACTTGACAAAGTGATGGAGAATATCTGAAAAGCTTTTCTTAACACTTCAAAGGGAAGTCACAACAGCAGAAGTGAAGAAAGATGAATGGCTGTTGGGAACAGCCTCCTACAACATGTGATATGCTGCACGTTAAGCTTGTCCTTGTAAGGAGTTCAGTGCTGTGGAAGTTACCATGGGTGAGCTTCTCCACAGTAACGTGCTTAACAGCTAATAGATCTGCTGATGGCCCGAAGATTAACTATGTAGTAGTCTAAGAGCCTGACTGTACCAATACATTACCTCTGCAGCCCTACCGGGTCTTTAAGGTGGTGTAACACCCTGCTTATGGCTGTACTAGCACTGGGATAAAGCGTTCTTGTTGATGTGGGCTGTTGTCAGGCAGGAGCAGAAGTAGCTGCACCACAATAAGGTATCACGGAGGTGAGCAGTGACCCAGATGTGCTTTTGGTTGAGCTGTGCCCTAGACTTGTGCTATATGCTGCTGGGCATGAAAAAAGCATCTGAGCATAAATCCTGGGACGTTTCCCTTCCCTCTGTGCCGCTGGTCACAGAAACCAGCATACACAAATCCCGTTAGCCACAGAGGCTGAATCCTCAGTATAGGAAAAAAAAAAAAAAAGTTTCTTTACCCAGGGTGCTTTTCTTGGCATATCTTGAGCCCCTGGGAAACCCTGGGCAGTTAAGGTCTAATGCCACGAGGAAGCATAGACCTGTTGCACATGTACAGTACATCTGGAGATTTTGGTGTAATAAGCAACGTTTATGGAATATACCTTTCTGAACGTATAGCATTCCAACTAGAGATGTTCTAAAAGTGTAGAAACTCCCAAGCAACCATACTAAAACTTGGGCAGCAGAGATGGTAGTCTCTGCAGATAGCTCTCTGCTGGATTCTTTTCCTTTACCAAGGCGTTTTCCCCTTGTCTATGGAAGGTGACCATGGTTCTTACTGTTGTCTTGCTGCCATGCTCCCTAAGCTATCTCCTAAAGATGAAGGAAGACAAAAAGCACCAGAAATGTTCTGAAAAATGTCTGAAGGTGGAACTAGATGTTTGGATCACATAAAAGTCTGACTGGAATTGGGAAAATGGTTTATGTGAGTTTATTTTCCAGGAAAAGATGCTTCTGAGGGACTTGGGTCCTGACCGATGTGATTCAGGCAGTGAAATGAAGGATTCTGGTCTTAAGCACTGCTCAGGGCTCCTGGAGGACTTGCTCTCAGGTGTTGGATTCAGCTTTAAGAGCTGTAGAGACCTTCATGTGTGTTCATCGGTTATTTCTGAAGCTCTTCTTTGAGTTCCAGAGTGTGCGAAGCTACCTGTGAAAATGTCCTGTGGATTTATATCTTGAGGAGCTGTGATGCAGCTCGCTTTGAGCTGGGAAGAGCCGGGAAACAACTGTAGCTGTGAAAAGCTATGAGCTTACCCCCACAAGCAGGGGTGTTGGTTCAGGGTTTGGGGTACCCCTCCGACAGAGCCTTGCTGTACGTGGGGGGGCATCAGCATCTGCAGAAAGGAGTGGCTCGGGGTGGTGGGTGAGTGGAGGGAGACGGCTGTGGTGCTTCCCAGCAGAAGCTCACATCACGTTAGCTATTTCCTCTCCAGCCCATCTCAGGACGCCCCTTGTTGACATACCTGTTTCCATTTACACTGCAGTATGTTTGCCAGAGGGCAATTGCTCCTTTAACCCGAACCCTTCTCTTTATGTCTTGTCTGTTTGCTCATTTTAACCCCGTTCTCTTTATCACTGCCCATCCCTCCCCTTCTCTCTCTTCCACTTCTGATTTCTATTTCTTAAACTGCCTTGTTTTTTCACCCTTCATTCTTTTTGTTTCCATCTCCCTCTCTCCCTCTGAATTTGGCCACCATCTGTCTCCTCCATCCTGACTGCTTTTTTCCATCTTTCCCCCTCATCCTTTCTTTTGTTCTTTTCTTCTTGGCTCACACGAAATAAAGATCATCCTCTCATGGAAAGAGGTGCCCTCTTTGAGGTCATGTCTCTGTCTTTGATTTCATTTCATCATATTTGAGGTCCCAGGAGCCTTGAATCTCCTCTTTTTCGTAGCAGCTGAAAGCACTGCAGGAGTGCCTGGAGATAGCAGGTAGCCTCCATCCCAATTTCACAGCAAACCCCCCAAATGCAGACTCTCCAGGGCTGCGTTCACACTGATACACCATGGCTGAATCTGGTGGAGCTGTGCCAGTCACAGCAGCTGAGGATCTAGTTCAGGACTGAGTTACTTGCACTGTTTGAAGAAGTGGTTTGCAATGTCTGCAACGTTTTCCTGGATTGTGTGCATGCTTTGAGTTTGATTTTCAGCATTTCCTATTTTCAATTACTTCTACAGAGCCTGGAGCTGGTCCCCGGTCTTGTATAATAATGCCTTTTGTATCTCCGCTGGGTGCTCCAAGCCAAATCTGTGCAAAGAATCATTCAGTGGGAACAGCACTGCAGAGAGGCATGGCTTTTCAAAAAATCTTTTAAATGTGTATATATACATATATGTACGTTGGCAAATGCTGCGTAAATGTTATAGCTTATCCTGGCAAAACAGCACTTTTGCTGTTACGGTGGATTTCCTTAGGGAAACTGGTATAAATTATCCCAGCGGAAGCATCCTTGTTGCCAGTTGCGAGGAAGGTAGGCTTGAGAGCAGTGCCAGTACGGCATTACTGACACAGCTTTGGCCTTGGAACTGACTCGGCATTGTTCGAACGTGTGCCAAGGAGGTCAGCATGTTTAAAATTTGAGCTAGAGCATCTGTGTGGCTTTATACATGTGTGCCTTTTCATAATGGCAGTCTGCTCTTTTTTTTTTTTTTTTGGTCTGTGTATTGGCATCTTTTCCAGGGGAAAGAATAAAATAGTCCCTGTAAGTAAATCTTTAATTTTCTAAAGGAGCTGAGATTGTGTTTAATGGTGCCCCAGGATCTTTTTTTACTCTTCCCCGGTGACTGGGAATTTAGGGATCAGTATCACCCCCTTGCCCCAAAAGACGCTTTGGTATCAGTTGCCTTCATGACACTAGGCTATTGTATTTCAAAGGTTTCATCGCATCCATGAGTTCTAGAAAATCATGTTTTAAAAGAGGTGAAAGGCAGATGTGTGCGTTCCTGTGACTCTGGTATATGAGGACTGATGGAAAAGTTCCTCGTGCCGCAGAGCCAGTTGTTCTGCTGCTCTGAGAAGCTGTTGTAGTGTAGGAATCGCTCCCCATGGGTTATGGCTGCAGAGGTCAAAGTCATGGTCCATTTTGGAAGGTGGGGTTTTAGATTGCATGTGCCCTGGGTTTGCACTTTGGACCCCGATCTGGTGGTGGTTGTATCAGGGTTATGTAAAGCCCAACTAAAAATAATTTGAGCTGTGGCATACAAGCTCGTTGCGCCTTAATAAGGAGAACACCATGCTCGCTCATCACACTTTGAAATTAAAGTTGTAATGTCATAAAAGGGAATTTTTATTGTTTTCAGAGAACATAAAAGCCCTTGGAGCAAAGTCAGAAGGGTATTTTGATGAATAAGGTCAAAGTCTGGCGTACATAAAGCGAGCATTGTACCGCATTATAGGTTGCACCGAATGTCAGCAAGTTACCAGAAGCCCTGATCCTGTCAACACTAGTATGTGTGCATGAGTTTACCCTTGTAAATACTCTCATACGAATACAACTGTAGTAAAGTTATGCTCAAACTCAAGTGTTGGAAGATCCAACGTTTTCTTAATAAAATGGTAAGGAGTCAACATTTTGAAACCACAGATTGGTCCCTAAGAGTTAAAGTGTAGATTTTTCCCAATGAAACTAAATTTTTGAAACAGTGAAAGCTTTTTTTTAGACAACAAATATTCTTTTGAAATAACAAATGTTGTAACTGTAAAACTAAAATATGTAAGGCCACTACAGAAATGCTTTCTTTGGATTTCTTTTTTTTCCCCTTTTGGTAAAATTTCCATATAAATCCCTGTGTTTGCTGAGGAAAAACTTAACTTTGATACAAATGTCCTTTTTCAGTGCTTTTATATTGAGCTCTAATATTCAGGTTAGCCTGAAATCTATTTTCCTGACAAAACATTGAAATATGAAAATTGTTTTCAAACACTTTCTAGAGGGGTTAAAATGATTTTCTTCACATACGTTTAAAGCTGTTTTATGTATTTTGCTAAAAGCAAAATACATGAAAACCCCTTCCGGTTTATCTTAAAGCTTGGAGGTTTGGAGCATACAAAAGCTTTCTGTAGCTATTTTGATATCTTTTCCAAAAGTATTTTGAAATTAAAAAAAAATAAAAAAATGAAGTAGCATTTCTGCAGAAGAGGAGGCAATTTGGTCATGAGAAAACACTGTTTGTTGATGAAAGGACAAAAAAAATTGCTTTTAATCACCCAAATTTCAGAAAGGACCGATATTCAGACCTTTGAAATGTCTAAGTCCCCTTGGTTGGCTTTAGCTGGTGGAGGGTGAGGTTTGTCTCTTTGTCCATCTGTTCATGCTGGGTGCTGTGCAGCTGCGTTCCACCCAGCCCCTACAGTTATTCCTCCCCTCCAAATATGCAGTGGTATTTAACTTATGGTACCCCACCATGACCTGGTGTTCCAGTCGAAGAACGGATGACCCTGGGAAGAGATCCTTTCTGTCCAGGGGCCGACAGGTGTGGCAGGAGGAGGAGGAGGACGAGGCGAAGGGGAGAAGCAGAGACTGGCAGCCCTGTTCCTTGCCAGCTCTGTTTCAGCTCCTCTGAAGCTTTAAACAATTTGAGTAATGGCTCTGAAGGGTGGAATAAAAGGTGGTGAGGAAAGCTCATTGAAACAAATTTTTTCTTTCTTTCCCCCCGCCCCCCCTCCACATGAGAAAAGACAGACTGACTTGCAATGAGTGGTGTGACTCACTGTGACAGAAAAAACCCCACCAAGCCACAGCATGTTCGCTCATGCAATGGCTGCGTTGCTGCCCTCCTCCATCCCTTTCCTATTTTGCTCCCGAGCCCACATGGCAGACATTATGCCGATCTATTCTTAAACTGTTCCTGGTTTCTTTTTGGTACCAGCCGCAGGGGACCGGCGCCACACGAGCAAAGGCAGTATGTTTTGTGGCTCTGCCAGCCATGCCCAGCTTGGTCACCCTGAAGTCTGGTGCAAAATGTGGGAGCAGCCTCATCCATGACTTTTCTCAGCTCCTCCCAAAGTGGGTGTCTGCATTTGCTCCTGGGTGAAAGGTAAAAAAAAAAAAAAAAGCAAAAGAAAAAAAAAAAGGAAAGAAAAAGGATCAAAGTGTTAATTGTAAAACATCTTGCGGTGCCAGGTGGAAATGAAAGCAGAGTGATCAGTGAAATAACTGATGGAGATATAACTGAAGTGCATTTTCCAACAGCTCATTAGAATAATGAGGAACCCACAAAGGACATAGGAGATGCAAACAAGCTTTGTTGCTCTGTCATTATTTTTAGGAGCAATGTGATACCACTGAGGACTGGGTTAATAACAGATAATTGCCAGGCTTTACTCTTGCTTTTCTCCCTCTCTTTTCTCCAACCCCCCTGCCCCCCCCCCCCCTTCCCTGAATGGTTTTATGGGATATGGACTTAGTAATGTTGTGGCAAAGTGTCGTTTCCTGTTTTATTGGAATGACTCAAGCCTGCGCGTTGTGGTGGAGGTCAGGAGCACGTTTATGAAGTTTGCACTGTGGTTAATCAGTAGGAGTGTGTAAGCTTCCTCCTCTCCCAGCCTCTTCGCTTCTGGGGGGGGATGGAACCAGCTCTCCATAAACTTGCCTGGACCATGTTGTTCTGGCACAAGCTTGATCCTGAAATGATGTCCAGTGAATCAGCCTACAAATCCTCGCGAAACTCCCTACCGCTGTGTTCTGCTGTGCCCAGTCTCTGCAGGGGCTGCACATCTGTTTGCATGAAGTTTACTGCAGCCCTGAGATTTCAGACTCCAGAGGTGTCTGGGCTACCAGTAGCTTTTCCTTCTTTGCCCATTGGGTGACATTTGGCAAACCTGTTTGTGTCTGTGGCCGGTTTCCCCTCCTGCTCCGGTTTTGCCATTGTTGGGCGGTGCTGAAGGCTGTTGGTCCAGGTCCCCGCACGGCCCTGGCTGTGAGGACCTCCCTCCTGGAACTTGTGCCCTGGCTTTCCAAGCCCAGTGCAGAGGCAGCACTTGGGCAAACAGATCCAGGATAGGGCAAGTGGAAAGGAAAAGTGCTTTTATAACTGGTGGTAATGCAATAAAAAAAAAGCTGTTGTTTCTGACTAATTTAGGTCACTGTTTCAAAAAAACCTCCGTATTATTATATTAGTTGATATAATTCATTTTTATTTTTTATTATCTTAAGGCCAGCGTGCTCTGTCTTTATTTTATGGCCTTGATTTAGCTGCCTGACTTCCTGGGTCTGCAGTGAGACACTTAGCTGTCATCAGAGAGCTCCCAATTGTGCAGGCGTTCGCACTTGCTGACCTGACGTGAGGCTCAGGGACTGTAATTGCAAGCAACTGTAATCATAGTCAGGCGGCCAGCTTGTCCCCAAGTCCATCGTGCCCTTGCTGAGCTCATGCAGCGGTGGTGAAGGACGCTGTGAGACCAAACACAGCTGTGCGTGGCCGTTGGGGACACCTGCTAACAGGGACCCGGGGAGGGAAGTAGTCAGCAGCACGGTCAACTGGAGCGCGAAGCTGCTTGGAAAAACCAAAATTGCTTAAATTTGGTGGAGATGAATAGGAGGAGATGCAATCAGAATGATCAAGGACAAACAGGCATTTCCACAAAATAAAAAGGGAAGGCTTATTAGATTAGAAAGACTTTCATTTTGGACTCAGTGATTTTCAAGAGACTTGTGTGCAGGAAAGCTGAGAGTTTTGTGCTCTTTTTTGTTGTACTTCAATGCCCTGCCTCTTTAAGAAAAATTTGAAGTATGGATAAACAAAAAGCCTCTGGAAATACAATTGTTCAAATCTGATCTGTGTTACACTAGCGCAAAATCCAGAATACAGCCATGAAGTGTGTTAATGCTCATCAAAAGAGTATTAGTGAAGAGATTTGCTCTTTCTAATAAAATAACATCAAGTAGAGAATTTTACAATGAAGAGGAAGTAAGCGCCCAGTTTAACTTGATAGTTATCTGTCTGTGTGGGTAAATGATTTATAGCCCTAGCATGGGATAACAAAATGTGTAACTTAAGGCCAGGAGTTAATCCTTTATTTCAGCCTGCTATGTAGCCTGATGGTGTCAGACAGAACAGATGCCAGATCTCCATTCAGGCCGCATGGTCAAAGACGACACTGCATGTTTCAGGGGGTGGTTGTGGTGGGGTGTCCAGCCCTACGTTAGGCTTTCTCATGCTCTTCAGAGCAATGCCGCAGACAACAAAGATATCAAAAGAGCTACTGATGTGTCTGAGACTGCACATTTGGGAAGCAGCAGAGAGAGGGGTCATGTGAAGGGATGTGGGTGGGGAGAGTGACGGGGAAAAGGCAAGGAGGTATTTGAACCAGCAGAAAGTCAACAGAGCTGATGCTAGCTTGGCTGTGTTCAGACTCCTTTGAGATAAACTGTTGGTGGAGCAAAAGCAGTGTTTGCTTGCTGCAACCCTACAGCCTTCCTCATCCTTTTATGCCATATTTAATTTATAGTCACTTAGTGGCCAGATGTGGGGGTATAAGTGGTAGTCAGGGGGCTGTTAATACAGTCTCTTCTTGATCTGTTTCTAATGAATGCTCAACCGTTTAGTCTCACGTTCTTTGCTGTACGTTGTGAATGTGGGCTAAATAAATCAGTAACTGGTCAGCAGAGATGTTTGGAGGAACCTAAAAAACAAAAAAGCAACCCATGTTCAAGTCATGTTAAGAGTGAGATGAAACCATCAAAAGGAAGGAAATTAAAATTGAAATCAATCTTAATTTGTGCAATTAGAGATGGGGGGACCTGGAAACACAATATGTCTGAAAGTGACCTCAAGGTGATAGTGAACAGCAGATGAAATCCAAGTTCTTAATACAGTGCCAAAGGCAGGGAACAAAATAGCCATTTTAAGACCTCCCGTCACTGAGCTTTAGAGCGGCAGCCTTCTGTGTGCATAAGTACAGCAAGCACTGGTGTTGTACAAAGATACCAACAACTCAGGTTTTAGAGCACAGCAGATCATGTTTTAAAAGCTCGAAGGGCTGAACCGTGGGGAAAGATGAGAGGCAGTGCTTATGAAGAGAATTCAGATCACGGGGACAATCGCTGCTATTGAAAGACATTGGATGAATTTCAAACAAATGAAGAAAAAGAATCATTAAAGGTGAATTTAAGGGATGAAACTCCTATGGATGCAGCTATATAAAAGGATAAAGATAAATCTTTCGGAGCAGGGAACAGTATAAGCAGCAGATGAGTCTGAACTGAGAAACAGTGCCAAAGCCACCGCAAGCATTCTGTGAGGCTCGAGCTTGCATCAAGGGTCTAATTTAGGTACTGCTCTCTGGCCGTTCTGTACAATGGACCTGAAAGGAGATGCCAGACATTGGGGGAAATCCAGATCATTTCCAGATTTGGGTGTGAGTGTTACAACTCTGTGATCATCTCTGTTTTCAAAAACAAGGAATGTTTGCACAGAGCGACTATGGGGATGATGTGATGGCAGATGGGCACCAGAGTGGGAGCCCTAGCATGGGAAGAAAACGCAGGGTATGGACTATGCGCAACATTCTCTGACTACTCAGCTTATGGTAGGTGGTCCAGGTTACTTCACTCCCCCGGGCATAGTCAAGCCTCCCCCAAAAAATTAAAAAAAATGTTTGTGCCTTTAATAACTGAGCCACCCTTGGTGGTACATAAGGGAGAGCATGCATTTTAAATTACAGGGGAGGGGGAAAAAAAAAAAGTGGTTCACAATCTTATCCCAGTTTGCAAACCCACCAAAGAGTCTGAGAGCCTTGAAAAGCTTCCAGCACCACGAAGTTTGCCTATCCCAACTTTGTCTCATTATTTTCCTTTCCCTGCACCTCTGTGCGTCTGGAGCCCAGCTGAGAATGGAATGAGCAGTGCTGAAGGACTGTGAGAAAGACGATTTGTGTGGTAAACCCAGCACAGCCAGAAGCAGGAAGTACCAGATTTATCATGGGAAATCCTCTTGTTGTTAGATGTTTCCAGCCTACTTCTCCAGGCTTAAGCTATCTCGATGCTGTGTGTAGGCCCTGCTTCGAGAGGGATGCTGAGCATTTGCCTGACTTGAAAGGCGTGAAGTTAATTAGCACCCTGTTAAATCAGGGCGCTCTCACTGTGTCAGACAATCCCCATTGACTTGGGGCTGCCTGAAAATTTCCTGTGTCTCCTGGGACAATGTAATAAGGCTATAGAGGGAGTTAAAGTTACTCAAGGTGGGGTTCCACCCCTTAGGAAACGTCTGCCCTGGTCCTGCACCAGTCCTGCATCGTACATGTGGCTTAGGGGCTGCAGGCCACTTCTTGAGGAGCAGGTCCACAGCCTGCCACCACAGTGGCAGCTCTGCAGTCACCTGCGTCCTCCCTGAGGCTGGTCCTCACTTTTTCCATCACATCCAGATTTGGGAGCCAATTTTCTTGCCACCCTCATGCCGGCAAGTAGCGTGGCATCAGTGGTGCCTTTAGGCTATGGATGATACCTGTGTGTATCCATTTTCTTTGCTGTTGTGGAGAAAGAGAAGCCCAGCCCTTCATTCCCTGCTTCTGCTATTGTTGCCCTTGCCCCTGGAGGTATGAACTTGAAGCCCTTAGAAACTTTCTGTATGTACAGCCCCTGGCAATAGAAGCTGCACAGCTTCACTATGTACCACGCGGAGAACGATGTTTATCTGTTTTCTCTTTATTCTGCTTCATGCTGGCTCTCTGTGATGATTATTAAGCAGGAAGAGATGGTTTAATTGTTCCTTATATGCTTTTTCTATGCTACTCAAGATTTATGCACCTCTCACACCTTTGTGGCATCTTTCGTATCATAGCATGCCCATCTACCTTTGTACTTCAGGGTACCTTCCTTTCTCTGGAGGAGCCTCCATCACTGCTGTACTGGTTTGAGTTGTATGCAAATTAGCACTAATCAGGAGGAATAAGCCAACCAACAGCTAGGACATAGCAGGGTGTCGTGAATGATTTATAATTATTTCCTCCTGAAACCACTTGACATCTGCCATTACTTGAAGTCTGTTTGCTGTGCTTGAATCAGGCAGAAACATATCTCCCGTTGAACATAATGGGGGTCATTCCAGTAAGCAAAACTGTATGTACTGTCGATGGCTACAGTATAATTTTATTGATTTAAAGTGTTTTAAGTAAAGGCATGATTTCAAGCCTGGAGATAAAGGTGGCTCGTTGGTGTAATTGCACAGTAATCTTGTTCAGTGCTCCAAATAACACTGTGATGTCTCCTAATTTATGGACAGTGTGTACATCAAGTGATTAGGGGTCTGGGATGATGAGGCTGCAGTATGGAGGGCATGAATGAGTGGGAGGAGATGACAGAGTCCTAGGCAGAGGCACTTCACCAGGGCAGCTGGCTCAGCTTTGCACTTAGCTGATGTTCTGCTCATGTCCCCCACTCATCAGAGTGGAGCAGAGGTCAGAAGCGAGGACTATAAGATATGCGTTTTGATTTGAGTCTCTGGGGATGTTTCACAAAATTTTTGGGAGTGTCTAGAACTGCAGTTTTTGAGTCAGTCTTATCTCCAGGCCCTTCTGTCTACACTCTAGCAGCCTGTTTTCATTGTGGATGGTGCATATTTTCTTTCCTGTAGCTGTCCTTCATGCCAAAATAAAACCAAAAGGAGGCAGAAGGTTGTTGCAAACATTAAGCTATTACCTAGACTTCTTAAGCTTTGATGATTGCCCGTTCAAATGAAGAACTTCTGCAGCATTGCTTCTAAAAGCATCCACCTGTCTGGAGCCTCGGGGAGAGGAGGTACTCTATCTTTTGGGAGCCAAGGAACTCATCACAGTAGCTTTAGGACTCTCATGGCTATGAGATCTCAACTCTGGGAGGGGGTGACGGTGGAGAAGTACTGAAGGTCAGGACTGCAGTCTTGTTAGACCAAGAAATTTCCAACTTTGTGAGCTGAGCGTAAGGGCACCCAACACAGCAGGTTGAGGGTGCTGAGCAAGCTGGTTTGTGACCCTGAGTTTCTATACTGTCGTGCTTTGCTTTGATACTATAGTGACTATAAAAAAAAAAAAGTGAGAAGTGATAGATTACAGCAGAATGCATGCAAATCTTCCTTGTTATTTTAGCAAGTTAATATGTGCCTAGCATACCCCAGTGGGATGCCAGTGGCTTCCATGGAATTTTTCTGGAAATGAACTGGGTACATCTGGTCAGAGGGAAGCCTCAGGCTGCCAGCAAACTTTTGCTCCCTCTCTGATTATTTTATTTAGATACATATATGTATGTATGTGTATACAGTAATTTAAGGCCAAGACTATTGTATCGACTATCATTTTCAAAAGGCTTTGAATGAAAAGAGGAGCTTTGTTGCCTCGGAACCGAGCTAGGGAAGCCTAGCTGAGATGAATCTTCTCTAACATGACTGTAAAGCTGTCTTGAGATAACACTCAGTGACTGATTATCGTAATCTCATTGTCAGACTTTCATACCGCAGGTTGGGGGATCTTGAGGCTCTCTTCTGAACTCATTGCCCTATAATTCTTTCACCTGAGATGATGGAAGGAGAACATATCTATTAATTCTGAAGGTGGCCCTGAAGAGCTGCTGAAGCCAGGTTTAAGACATAAGTGAATTTGGCAAAGCATGATCAGTAAGAAGGAATTTTTGTAAAGACAAGGGCAAGGTTTGGTAGGAGATTCTTCTGGTAATTCTGGAATTGAGAGTCAAGCACAAGCTAAGGTGTGCTGAAAGCAGCCTTGGTGGGGCATGCAAGTGTCACATCAGGCTCACGAAGGCATCCTTCAGTTGGCTTGCACCCAGTAAAGGCCTTTCAAGAGGGTCCAGGATAACACCGCTGGCTGGAGGCCAAGACCATAGGGCTTGTGTGGAAGGTCTGAAGGAAACGGGTTGTTCAGAGAGAAAAAAGAAAAAGTTGAGATGATATAAACGTTCCAGTAGGTTAAGGTTGCTGTAGTGGCACAAAATAATCCATTCTCCGCATCCATTAGGGTTCAGACAGAGGATCACAGATACAATCAAGGGAAGCTAGTGGAGCAGTTAATCAGGTTTTGATCAGTCATGTTACCTGTTCAGCAAGGAGCCTCTTGGCTTCTGGTGTAGGAGGTTTTAAGGTAAAGGTCTGCTTGCTACCTGCCACGTTGCAGGTAAGAAAGAAGGATCCTCTCTCTGCCAAGGGACTGGGATGTAGGTGGTGGGCTGTTTCTTGCCAGATTTCTAATCCTCAGTTTTCAGGGCAGAAGAGTTGAGTGTAGCAGAACTGAAGTGAAACCAAGGTCTCATCTACTTGGTGCTTCATAGACAGATGTCAAAGTTGTCTGAACAGGAAGGTCTTGTGTACTATCACTGACACAGCACCATATTGCAGAGCGTCTGCTCAGTGGCAAGCATGGGCAGAACGCTTCCATCTGCCTGGAAATGACTGTGAAAATACCATCTGAGATGGCAGTCACTTGTGTGCACCACCCATGTGGAAGGATGCAGTGCCTTGATGGGATTTGCCCTGCCATGGGATCAGAGCCCAGCTTTACTGGTTCATCCAGGCCACAGGGCCATAATCCTCTCCTGATGATAACAACATCCTTGCTATGAGTGACTAAAACTATTGTGGCCTTCTCCTCTCATTTTCTGTGACAGTGATGAGGCAGTAAAAGCAGTCCTTTCTTAGGGATTTGATTTTATAACTTTTTGGTTTTGGAAGGTTTTGGGGATTTGACTAGCCAGAAATAGAACAAGAAGCTTTTAGAATGGCATGCAGGGCATGTGAAAATGTCCATCAATTCCTCTCCACTAGGGTGTGTGCTTCAAGGGCAAGGAAGGCTGTGGTAAAAGCACAATCGATTATGAGGGCTTAATTGCTTTTGAAATGACCATGATCTTTTTATTACCATAGCAGAACGTGCTTTGGACTCCACCATGGCCAGTGTTTAGATTGAGGCAGACCACAGGAGGAAGAGAGCATGACCCTGCTACTCAGTTCCCCATGCTCCTGTCTAAAAACAGATAGACAAAAAAAGAAAAAAGAAATTCCACATATTCTAGTCCTCAGAGATGTGCAAGCTGCATCTAGCTGTAGGCTGCAGTGTTTGGGGTGCTGTGCTATGAACTTTGTGGAAGAGGGGATTTGCATTTCCCTGCTCATCCATGGAGGCTGCTCGCTGGCCAGGATCTGTCCTGAGAATTTTCTTGGCCATGTCTTTGAGAGGATGGAGCTCTTCAGCCTCTCCCAGGCAGAGGCAGGACCAAAGCAATGTCTTCACACAGAACAGTTGAGGTTGCAGAGCTCCTCTGGAGCTCATCTAGTCCAAACCCCTGCTCAGAGCGGGGTAAACTAGAGCAGGTTGCTTGGGACATTGCCCTGCTGGGTGCTGAGTATCTCCAGAGATGGAAATTCTGCAATCTTTCTGGTCAACCTGTTCCAGTGCTTGGACACCCTCAACATAGAACAGTTCTTGGTTTCTCTTTGGATTTAATCAAAGAGGGTGAAACGTGGACTCTGTTTTGGCCCCTGTAGCTCTGTGTGCTGCCCAGATTGCGTATCAGACACCTCATACTCCTTATTCTCTGAGGGCTTCTAGCTCCAGCTGGACCAGTTTCACAGCCGGCTCCTTTGCAGCACAGAGGAATTGTTCCCATTTCACCTCACCTGACGGGTGGGCCAGTTGTTACCAAATCCATAAGTGGTAGAGTGTTTGCAGGCCCTACTCAAGCTTTCCGTTTTTCCTTCACTCGCTCCCTTTTTCTCTGTCACGCTCTAGGGGATTCTGTGAGACTTGTGGAAAGGGAATGGTGAGCGGACCCTGGCTACAGAGGGTTGCACTTGTGAAATATTGCCATTTTAATCCACATGTTTGTTCCAGCTAGACTATTTTCACAGCTGCTTAAGGGGGGAAAAAAGGGACACTAACAAATCTTGAGAGAGACCTCTTCAGTGCTTCAGTTTCTCATTTCCAAACATCCTTGAAAAAGAAATGACATCCACTTACTTACACAAATGCCCCAAATAGATTTTTTTCTGTAAACTGAGGGAGAAAAAAAATATTCAGTCTCTAGTTGGAATTTAATTCAACAAAGGGCTGAATCCTCCCAGCACTGGAGCTGTTCCACGTTTGCATCCGTTGAGGATGTGACCCCCAGCCCTCAGCCCGAACTGAACTTTTTCAGTAGTTTTATACAGCAATAGGACACACACACTAAAAAATAAATGTAGATTTCAATGGGAAGCATTTACAAGCCTGTATTGTTTCCATAGTTTCACTGCAACTGTAATTTTAACTCTAATGATAAAAGCTATAGTATTTCTAAGATATAGGGCTTTTTTTTTTTTTTTCTTCTTTTTCTGGTCTTGGGTGGTCCAGAATGTGCAGTAATTCATGTTCTCAGCTGGGTTTCCACCACATTTCTGATTGACCTGATTACTTTCCCAATGACAGAATCCAAAATTGAAACCACATCAGAACACACTAGAGTTTGTTCTGTTTTTGATGTTCCTGGAGCTTCTCTGGTGGCTCAGCAGGATATATGTCTTCATGAGCTTTTTCTCCCCTCCCCCGGCTTCTTTTTTTTTTTTTTTTTTTTTTTTTTTTTTTTTTTCTTCTCATGGTGGGCTCACATTTGGGACATGAACTGGTTGGGGAAGTCCTGGAGGGAGGGCAGCAGTGGAGGAGAGAATTCAAGAAAGATGTTATATTTAAGGGCCTAATTCTGGACATCAGGATGCATGGTTTGAGGGGGCTGTACGGAGGGAAGGGCTTTTTCTGCAGGAAAAAGGATCTCTCATGACAGTTTATGTTGTTGCACTGACCCTCTAACCTCTTTCCTCCTCCCACTCCTCTGGAACGATGGGTACATATTCAGGGAGTCAAGAACTTCATTTTTGATCACCTTTGCTATAAAGGGAGACACTGGGACAAGCTGAGGGGAATTTATTATAGGGAAGAGTGCTTATGATGGCATTGGGAAGGTTCTTCTGAAAGCTGTGGTGCCTTGCTGGAAGTCTTGAATCTGAGTGTAGTTGACTGGGTAGGTTTGTCTAGTTTCTTTTCCTTCCTGCCCCAGCTTCTTATAGTCGCACCCTGGCAGAGCAAAGGGGCAGAGTAATGGGCTCTTCCCTGACACTGCAGTTGGTCAGCTCCTCTTTCGCTCTCTCCCAACTAGGCATAAAGTCATCAGGGCAGTATGTGATGTGGCGTTGGAACTAGTCCAACTCACACCGAGGACTTTCTCATGCCCCTGCATCCACATATTTGAAGGGCTAATAGCCACATTTGCATGACTCGGGTAGGGTTGCACCTAGGGGAATATGTGCTGCATTAGGTGGTGTTAATGGCAGCGGCACCTTCTCCTATTACCTGTGCTCCCTGGAAGAGTTTGGAGGTGGGAAAGCCAAGCTGCATGCACTGTATTTCCATGCAGTCGTAGACAACAGGGAACCAGAGAGGACATCTAATTTGTGCTCAGCTCAGTAGCTCCTCCTAGCAGAAAATCTTCCCTCTCAGAGGTGTATTGTTTTCAGAGTCCTTCTAAGAAGGTGGAAAAAGCGTTTTGCAAAACAATAGGAAGTGGAGAGTGTCACGAAAACACGCTCCAGCTGAGTTTTGGCACTAGCAACAGAAAGCTTAAAGAATCTTGTCCAACTCTTCATGGCTTTCAAAATGAACATCGCGATGCTGTAAGTCAAATAACATTGTCCAACCCTTTTCATCCTGTTTGTAATTCCACTAGGGACATCATTACAGTAACCAGCTGCTCTGGGATTCTCTAATGAAAACTTTGTTTCTGAATAGAATAATTAAAGCTTCATATTCAATTGTCAAACAGCTCCGTCTTTGCTCGGTGCATGGATGTGATTAGCCACAGCAAACCATTCTGCAGCTTAAACACACAATTGCATCTAGTATAAAAATGATTAATTAGGCGACGTGCTGTTTGGGAAGTTTACAAGCAGATCAATGAATAATGTTTAAGTGAAAATTTTATAGAGACGTTACGGGCACTGCAGGTTGTGTGAAAGCCTTGTTGATGGCTTACGAATGCATGTGTTCATGTCCCATAAAGAAATTCTACATCATGAAGACAGGTTCAGCAGTTATACATGGAAAGGGAAACCCTGAGGTTTTTGGGGTTTTCTTTGTATAAATGTCTTTGGCAGAAAACCATTTCTTCCCGGCCCACCCACCCCCCCCCCCCAACCAAAGTTCAGCTGATAGTTTCTACTTTGAGCAATATTTACTAAATTCTGTTATAAAAAGTTTCTTCTTTTCTTGTTTATTTTCCTTTTAATTTCTGTTCAGAATGGGGGAACAAAAGGAAAAGGTTGTGTATGTCTGGGGAATTTACCAGTAAACTAGAAAATAATCCACTATCAGTAATCGGGGTATTAAGAGAAATAACCAATCAATTCACATGAAGTGATCCCTACCCTTAATTTTCATTTATGTTAATTGCATATGCAGAGAAATAGGTAGTTGTATTTTGATGTTCTTACAACTAATTTAATCACATAACCCATAAACTTTTCCATACACTGAAATGTATGTGACCTGTGTCCGTAGTCCTTGTGACTTGCTGACTTCTGATATCAGAGGTGAATCAGGGCTTTTAATTGATTCTTGCAGGGCAACTATCATCTTGTAATGCTCTCTATACCTGTTTTGGGTAATTTCTTTAGAAAAATCCCTTTAATTCAATAGAGCAGCCCATTGCTGTGTTAAGGGTATTGCAATGAAGCAGTACTCAAGATGCCTTCATCAGACTTACTTTGTGGTTCCCATCAGAGGATCACTGTTGTCTTCTTGCAGCAGGAGCCACTCCTTCAGCTCTGGCCATGGAGCTGTTGGGTTTGGGATTGGGTTTCCTGAGCTCTTTTCCTGGGGAAAGCTCAGAAAGGACCTAGTATGGAGGCAAAAATGAATACTCAAAGAAAGATTAATTCTGTCTTGCTGTATGTGGCCCGCAGATGGCCCTAGGTGAAGGCTTTTGATTTGCACCTGAGTTGTCTTTACACTGAGAGTCACAGGCTTTTTCTGAAGTTACTTCTAATACATCTTTCTCCCTGTTTGCAGCCTTTGGGATGAAGACAAATAAATAAACGCAAGCAAGCGCATTTCTATCCTGTACCGTATGTTGCCAAAAATAGTAGTCAGATGGAAAAGATTTTTCCAGAAGTCTTCTGCTGCATAATCTGTTTCAAATAAAGATAATAAAATAAACAACTGTTTATAAAGAGAATGTGAATGAGCAGGGCTCCCCTGCTGCCTGTTGCGAGGGCGCTCTGTGCAGGCGTTGTCTGCGAGAATTCCTGATCTGGCATACAAAGTTCTGTTTTTTATCTCTGAACCCCCCACTTTGAAACACTAGGGACAGATTTCAGGAAACCTATGTTAAATATAGTACCCCAGGAAACTCTCAGGCTCTGGTGTGAACAGAGGAGGCTTGGGATGCAAACCCCTGGGTCCTCCTCTCCATCAGCAGCAGGCAAGGTACTTGAGTGGTCCCTGTCTCTGGGGTCTCAGTGGTGGGGAATGTGTTGCGTGAACTACGAGACTTGTCAGCTAGCACTGTTAAAGGGCCTTGCAGAGCAAAACGTGATCCGTGTAAATGCTGATCCAGCCAGAGAGGTGTCACTTTGATGGAGCTGCTGCTCAGTTCCCCTTACCATGAATGTTCACAAACTCCTGGAGATGCGAGTATGGCCTTTTTCCAGAGCTCTTTATTTCTCCTCCAGCATGGCTATGGAAGTCTTTGAGAATCGGCTCTATTTGGAGATTTCCAACTCATCTTGCGCTGAGAGTGGTGGCCAGAAATCCTTCCAGAGCAGCCTTTCACACCACAATATGTTTAAGAAAGTCTGCCTCTGATCCTGGCCAGATAGCTTGAAATGCAGAAGAGCAACAAATGAACAAGAGCCAGGGAATGTGGGAAAGGAAAAAGTGACCCAAACTTGGGGTTGGTTTTTCTTTCTTTGGCTATTTCTTTTTTTGATTTTTTTTTCCTTTTTTTTTTTTTCTGGGAAGATTTGATTCAAATTTTGGCATTTGCTTTGGACTGATTCTCCTATTAAAAAGCAAAAAGCTAAAACCCAAACCTAAATACACAAAGAAATAGATTTCCCGTCACAGGAAAAGAGGAACGAACCTACATGGCAAGCACAGGGGAGAAGACTGCCAGAGGTGGAAATTTTCTGGGATCTGCAAGTTGGGTTCAGCTGGTTAGGAGTACGAAGGGCTAGATGTGAATATTGGATCCCTCTCTAATTTGATTCTTATGGCAGTGATTATATTTATATACAGCCTGCAGACTCCAACCAAGTGTGGTGTCTCCAGGGATGGCACAGCCACACGCAAAAGTGTTCCTACCCTAAATTGTCTGTAGTCTAAGCCAACAACAACTGAGAAGGGAAATGGAAGAAGAGAAAAAGGGGTGATCACCAGGAAAGTTTGAACGTGAGGTTTTGATTCAGGCTTCCCTCCTACCAGAGGATCTGCCTCAATCTCTGTAAATCTCATCCCTTTTTCACCTTTCCCTTGGTCTTGCTGCCTCCGTGCTGATCCTGCCACCTGGCCTCCAGCCTCCCAGCTCTTGCTGAGATTTGGGGTGGTCTGTTCTTGGTGGCACCCTGCAGCGGGGTGGTATGGTGCAGGAGCAGAGGGACACACAACTGTCTGTCCCCCTGGAAACCCACAACCTGGGCCTCTTGCCTGGATGAGGGCCTGAAAATGTGAATCTCTTTATAAACTTGGGTTATCCAGTTTATAGTATGATTCCCTGGCAACGTACCTTTCGATGGCCTCTTCTGTCTTTTCTCTCTGTTTATCACAATCTTTTCATTGTATAGCTCTGTTTTATTAGTGTAAGTTTAGATGTCATGGGCAGCATAAGGCTGGATGAAGCATATAAAAAGGGCTAATGTTAATTTAGAGCAATTAAAAAAATACTGCCTGGACTCACTGAGCTGGTCAGACCAGTGTTTGCAACTTGTGCCTATTGCTGGAGTCCTTTAACTTTTTAATTTTGGAATTAAGATGGGATTTGTTCCCACTCCCCCCCCAGCCCCCGCCCCAACATGCCCCATGCACTCCTAAGTGCTTTCTCTATCTGCAGAGCAGCTCCGCAAACTGGTTCCCTTCTCGCCCATCCACTTTAATTGCAGCCAAGCTTTCCTTGTAGGAATGAGGAGGGGAGGCAGGCTCATCTTTTTCTTTCTCATCCAGCCATTTCTGGGCTTTATTTAATTTTTGCCTGTTTTATTTAAATGTTCATAAACTCGGGGCCTAAGCTGGGCTTAAGAGTGTGTCGAGAAAGCGTTAAAAACGCATGTCTCAAGCAAGGCTGAGAAGAATAGGTTGATGCCAGGGCAATGTGCGTTTGATAAACATATGGATTTAAAGGCAGATAGGAGCAAGGAGGCACTTTGCCTGCATATAGCTGTATTATTTATGGATGTCTTTGCTGTGCAGTGAGAACCAGATTCTGTTCAGCTCTCTCTTTGGGTGGTCCGCGAGAGATTCTGAGTAGCCTTCAGTAGCCTTCAGGCATAATTGCCAGGCATGCTCTTGTATCTGAGATAGCTTAATAAAGCATTACATATCTTACTGCTTCTATATTTTATTACCTAACCCAGTGCATGCGGTCAGCGGGTAATTAAATTCAGCTGTGTTTTTACTCTCTGTTTTAAGGTCGAAGTATGAATTTCTCCACGAATTCTTTGAAACGGACTAATACGATGCATGCATGATAAAGGCAAGGCTAATCAGAGCCAGACTGTTAGTGCAATATAAGGTTGCCCCAGGTGTAATTTATTTTCATATTATTGGTGGTTTTACTGTTGAACATATTAGAAGACGAAGAAGAAATAATAATTCTTTTCCGTGTATGGCCAGAAAGCTACAAGCTGGGTTGAGAAGCTGGGTTTTCTTTTCATTTCTATTTTATGCCACGTTTCGGCTCAACCGCTTGTGCTTCATACTGAAGTCGATTTCAATTAACCTATTCCTTCATTAACTCACTCTCTAAGTGCAGGAGGATATTGCTAGATTGCTCGGTGCCATTATGAAAAGGATTGTGGTGCAGTCTTTATTAAAAGCAATGTCTACAGTAAAACACACACTGGAAAAAGCTTAAGCAAATCTTTTTCTTGGATTTGACCGGCTGAGGCTGGAGTGGCCAATGTGGACTACAGGAGATGGAGTATTTTCACTGGGGATGAGAGTGGGTTGGGATCTGGGGGTGGCTGTGGGGTGGGGAGGAGGAAAGGGGCACTTGGCCTCTGTCTCCTGCCTCACACCAGTGAGTTTGGGCAAGGCCAGTTGTGTTTGGGACTCTGTGGCTGTCATAGTGAGGGTTTCATATGTGAAATGGAGAGGTAACAAAATCATGAATGCAGGACCCAATCCTGCTGCTGTCAGGGGATTGATTACCCGTGGGACTCGGTGCAGGAGGGAAAGCGGGCGTTTGTACAGCTCTCTGGGAATATCCAGAGTTGCGATGAAGCTGCTGTGTTGCCCCCCCCCCCCCCCCCCCCCCCAGTCAAACCTATTTTACAAATTATATTCCCTCTCCCTTCAAAACTGGTCTTGCTTATTTCCTTAGACCACCATATGTGCAATTTTGCTGTTGCTGCGGCATACCAGTTGTCAGTGCCAGCAAATTGTTTTGTGAGCAGCAAAACCAGAAAGACTGAAAGTCCTAGATGCTGGTGCCCGAGAGGCATCTCTGGTGCCTGCTGGTGGCTGAGCCTTAACCTTGCAGGGGTTTCTTCCAAAAGTTTCCTCTTTCCTCCAAGAATAATTTTAAAAAACTTACAGGATCTTAAGATGTGATTCATCTCTGAACTGAGTTGATTACAAGAAAAGCATGTCTGTGGAGCTGGTCAGCATCACCTTTTCTGGTGGGGAGACATGGGCACCTTCAGGATGGAACTCATCTGACTCAGTTCAGTAGTTACTTAAAACATGCCCAAAAATGTCTGTTTATGTTAACTGATGAAGTACAGTTGAGGAGAAGACATCACATTAGTCCTGATGAACCTTTAAGGTCTCTTTCCCTGGGTAAAGATGTGTTTGAGATCAGCCACTGGATCAAAATCCACTGGTGATGGTGCCTTTCATGCAGTATGGCCACACAGACCTCATGAAAGAAGGTTCTAAAAACCTTTGACTTTCAAGGAGGAGGACTCAAGTCACCCATGACCAACAATGGCAAAGCTGCAGCAAATTGGCCAGATGAAGTGCTGCAAGTTACTGCAGAGTTGCCCTTGTTCACACCTGCCTTATGGCCCAAAGCATTAGATTAAACCCTCCTCTGCCGAAGTCCTGTTCCAGAGCAGTGGGGAACCACTCTGCAGGTAAACGGTCCCCCACACACCACTCCCAGGGCATTTCTTTTTGTACTGTCCTCACAGGTGGCTCTCTACTCTGGCCAGGGGCAGGAGGCTGGACAAAGGGTGGACACATGCACCTTGGTGAATCTGCTCTTGGAGTTGCCACGATCACTCGGGCAAAGCTCTGCAGGCTGTAACTGAGCATCGCCCAGGTGAGGTCCAGCAGCAGCACCAGAGCCTGGCTTAGCGTGTGTGAACTCAGGTTGTGTTTGACCCCGGCTGTGAAACAGTGGAAGAGCTGTCTCCTCTCTCACAGTTGACTTTTGCCTCTGAATTAATATCTGCAAAATACTTGGAGCTCCCTAGCTGATGGCGCTGCAAACCACACAGCTTGACTCTGCTGTCACCAATTGGAAAGAGCCATGCTGGGCTTGGGATTTAGTCCTGTAGAAGTAAGATTATTTTATTGTTCTAGGAACGATAGGGTGGTCTGGCTGCTAAATTACAGCACTCCCTGGGCTGGGCCAGTGCTTTCCCTGCCTGCTTGGGGTCAGGATTTGGCCCTTTCTGGTTTCATGTTTTCATACTGAACTCATGAACCTGTATCGAATATCGAAGCAACAAGAACTTGACGGTAATGTTCTGCCAGCAAGAAAGGGCTTCCCAAAAATCAGACCTCTCCTTCCATTGAACTCAATTCCTTTCTTCCCGCTTTCCTTGCTCTCCCACCCCTGCCCTATCTCTGTCACCCCAGTAGAAAGCCAACCCGTGAAGCTGGTGAGCCCAAGTGCTGCCTGAGGTCCAGGAAAACTTGATAGTGTGCAGATGCTGCTTTGTCTCTCAGCAATATTTACTTTTCGTATGGGTCTTAAGTAAGCATGAGGCCAGGAGATGCTGGAGCGTTTCTCGACATGATGAAACGGCCATCACCGCCTCCAGCTGGAGGTGGGAAGCCCTTCCTTAAATTTTCTCACCCTCCTCGGCCTTGCTTGGGGAGCGGGTGGAGCTGGACCAGCACCCCCATTCCCTGACCCCTGACTCACTCTGTGACCTGGGTGTGGAGGAGAAAACAAGGCTGGTTCTTGCCTCCACCCCCCTCCCCAAACACAGTCTGGGACTATTTAGGCATTGTGATGTTGGGATTAATTCTGCTTCGCTGCCTCTTCAGCCTGTGTCCTGCAGCCAGCGCTGGGGGCATGGAAGCGCCTGCCTGCTGCTGGGGTGAGCAGAGAGGGATACCCTCTCCCCCCAGGGCACCAAAGGGGATGGATTTGGGAGGATGGGGAGCCAAAGGGCTGTCCAAGCCCCCCCTGTGCTTCACAAGCACAGCTCCGAGAACGCACGCAGTCTTTGCTGTGCAAAGGCATGCCCCAGGGCCCCGGAGGGCTCTTGGGGGATTTGAGGTTTTCTCCAAGCCCATCTCTGATGTTGAGATCTGACTCGAACACATGCGGCAAGCTAATCGCGTGCATCTGTGCCTTTTAAAAACGCGGTTGCCTGCTGATTGGGTTTAATTCTTTATCTTATTCCTGCTAATCCGTTTTCCAATCTGGTTCCCATTTGGAGACAAATTCCCCCAAACCCCAGCCACTGGTGGGATGGAAGTGCAGCGGGGGAGGTGGGGGGGGGGGGGGAAGGGGAGAACGAAACGATGTTTTCTGTGGGGCAGTTACAGGCCAAGGAAAGGACGTGCTACCCCATTAGATGCCGGATAACAAAACCCCACCCCGGCTTGTGCCACAAATGTGTAACAGCCTCGTAACTGTCTCCACTTGGGATCCCACCTCCCGCAGGCTGCTATTGCCACGAGAACGTGACAGCAGCGTGCTGCCAAGCATCCGAGGAATAACGGCCTGAGGGTTTTACTGCGTGGAAAGATTCCCTTCAAACACACCACAGAGCCGGCCTGGTGGTCCAGCAGTAGCGTAACAACCTGGGCTGCTTGGAATTTTGTGGCTGGCACTGGCTGGAAGGTGGCAGCACCCACCAGCTGTGGGGCTGGTGAGTGTCCAGCAGCTGCACTGGCCCCTTGGCTACAGCCAGCACTTCCCAGCCAGGGAAAGATGCACTGGATGTGTACACCGTCCTCCTTCTTCATCTTGCTCTTTCTCCTTGCCCAAACCTCCAGTGTTTTCATGCTCAGAAGCTGCCAAAAAGGGGGACAAATGTGCTCTGTTACTGTGCATAATCAGCAGCTCTGCTGCGTGAGGGTGTTCTCTGCTGCCAAGGGAGAGAGGGGAGAGCTGTGGTCCAAGGGCTGGGAGACCCTTGCCCTGCCACCCCTCTGGCTTTTGAGAAATCATTAATTGTTGTCCCCCTGTTTCTTCCATTGTTTCCTCTTGGTTATACTTTGATCCACCTCAAACAACTCCATATTGCTGCAGAATTTGGTTCTCCTCAGTTGCAGATTTTCATGGGCCACGGAGATTAGGCAGAAGCCCTTTTTACGTGCTCTTGTTGTGAAGTGTACCTCAGGGCTCCTAGGACAGTTTTTCCCTTGGGAAAAGTGCTTGTTGTTAATGTGACTGACTTCTCCCGGGTTTCAGTGGTGCTAAGACCGGGCGCATTTTAGCATAAGCTGACCGTGAGTCCCCATGCTGCCAGATCTTCAGCCTGTCCTGCTACCTTGATCAAAACTCCCAGTTTCCTCCTGTCTTTACTAGGCTTTTCACCCAGGTGTGTAACCTTCAGGGCTGTTTTCTAGTAAAGATCAAGCCCAACCAACACTCTAGCAAAAGGCGCAACAAACAGATTACAGTCCTTCCACTTTCTGGGTGGTGAAAATCAGCAGCAAAAATTTAGATCCACTTACAAAAGATAAAAACAGTAATTAAATCGTGCAAACAAGGAACTGATACCTGGTTTAGAGTCATTTAGGACCTGTGTTTCCCCAGGTGTATGCATTAGCCTTGGTTCCTTGCTGAAGGTTCTGCCCTCCCAGCTCCCCTTCTCTGGGACCCCCAGCCCTTCCCAACTCCCCTAACCACCTATGGGGCAAGAAGCAGATTTTGCCTTGAAAAATACACTCCTCTGTAAAAATACCTTGTAATTTGCTGAAAGATTCAAGAGTTATGGGTGGGAAGTAACAGGCAAGTATGGAAGGCAAATGAGAAACAGCTGATTTATTCTGCTGTGACAAAGATCCAGAAGGTGTGGCTCCTGTTCCCAGATTTATCCCTGATTTGCTTTGTGGCATTGGATGACCATTTCACTTCTGCCTCCACTTCTCCTCCTGCTCTTTGACCCTCGAGCTTCTCAGCTCTCGGAGGCAAGTGGGCTGCTCTACCTTGTGCTCGTACAGCAGGATCTGCTCCTGCAGCTAGTTTGCATGCCAGTGTGACCCGTGTGCTGGTGCAGCGCCTTGTCTTGCAGAGAGCTGGTTTCCTCAAGTGCTGGGTAATAAATAATGGGTACTTCAAAAAATGCAGAAACGTAGATAAAATGAAGAGATGAAATGAAATAACCATTTCTAAGCTCTTAGAGAACTAACAGGAAAACTAGCAAGCTTGTATTTTTTTCTTGATCTTGAAACATTAGCTAATCATGGTATCAGAGGACAAGGAGTCTGAAAGAACTGTGCATTTTTAATCCATTTCCAAGTGTGTGTGTGTGCACATGCATAAAATCCACAGTGCATTTTATAGGCCAGCCAAAAGGCACATGAGTGAAACAGCACGTGATGCAGCCGTCGAAAGAAGCCGTCACCCAGCCCAGGAAAAAATTATGACTGTAGCTCTAACAGTTTTTTATCGTTTCCATCTCTATTGACTGACATGTATTTTCTTCCTTCCCTGACCCAGAACACCAGGACTCTGAAACTACTGAAATGTTTGCACAATCTTGAAGCATTTATTTAAAAGTTGCTTTTCCCTGAAGGGTAGGTACTACAGCCAGATTCAAAGTCAGATCAAAAAAACCAAACAAATACTATCTTTACAAGCCCTTCATATCGGTATGTACCAAAGGACCTATCGGCTTCCTTTTCCTTTTGGCATGCTGACAGCAGCCCAGTGCCTCAGGCAGAGAGCTGGAGTACGTGTTTACAACCCTTTCAAATTCACAGGCCAAACAGGAAAAGAAGGAAAATGTCAAAAATTACAAATAAAACAGTTGATCTTCAAAAGCAACGAGGCCTGCAAATGAATAATTTTTAGGCATGCTGTATCAGATTTCTTAAATATTTGTCACAGCTGTGAGTTGCATAGTGCAGTGTTTGTTAACCTTAGAACTTGTCTTAAGTGCTCTCAAGAATAAATTTATTTATACTGAAAAATCCAAGTGTCTTAATAAGCAAAACTTTTTCAGAGAGGCTTTTCCTCCTTTTTTTTTTTTTTTTTTGTTTTAAATGCTGCTGTAGAGAAGCCTTCCCCATGTGCTCAACATATTGCAGTTTTGCTTCAGCACAGAGCAGGAGTGATGATAGAGATAGTGAGAAGAGGGAAAAAAAAGATTGGGAAAGCAAGAGGTGGAAAAATGATGGGATTTGCCTATATCCTGCATTTTTTGGCATGAACACACCATTATGTGATGCTCTTCAGGTTATGGGTATATAATATGGGTATATATACTGGCTTGGATATTTTGCTTTTCTAAACTTTTCTGGTCTTCATGGTGATCTTGTCTAAGGAACTGAGGCACAGAAGGGTTTGCAGTGGGAATGGTCTTGTGCATGTTTAGAGGCTTCTTAATTGGGGGATCTGGTCCTGGTTAGTTTAGATTTCCCCAACAGTCAATGGGGAGAGACCACAGCTCCCCAGGGTCATCCTTATTGTAAGATAAGTACCAAAGTTGTCGTTAGGGACGTTTTTCTCTCCACTGGCTAGTGTGTGATCCTGAATGACTAGTCTGGATTAGTCATCTCTGTTTTGGATGACTGGTGTCAGTTAAGATTAATTTCACTTTCCCCACTTTCTTGGGGAAAATGATGGAAAGCAGATGGATCTCAGCCCAAGTGCTTGGTCAGGTACTAGGTGTCTGAAGGCAGCATGTGTGAGCGTGGTTTGGTTTACCCTAGACTCCCTGAAGGCTGTTTGCAGAGATGAGTCTACAATTTAGCGATCTGGTCTGGGCAAAAGAGAGCACTGATTTTTTTCTGCGTGGTCCAGGCAGGCAGATGTGATTTGAACAAGCCACTTTTTAGCTCCATGCATCTTTGTCATTTTAAAGGGAGAAAGAAACCGTTCCAGCCTGCACAGCCTACCAGATATGGTTTGGCAAGCCAGCATAGCTTGTTTACCCAAGAAAATGCACAAGGAGGCTGAAAACAGAGTATAACTAGTACCTGTCAGGATAGCTTGGCGGGGGGAGAGATGGAATGGCCACCACAGGAGGTCTTCAAGAATCAAGAGTGCAATAAGATTCCCCCCTCCCTCCCAACACTTTTTGGCAATGAGATGTATCCTAAAACATCTTCCCATTTATGTGTTGTGGATCTGTATATCTCAGCATATGCCTCAGATGACAATTTCTGGTCCAGGTAAAGGATGCAGATGCAGTGAGGCATCACCATTAGTCATCTGCTGCTGTGGTGCTGCTGCTCTGGCCTAGCCCAGCTGCCAGTGTATCCGCGCTAGCCAGCGTGGTATTGATTAAGAAATCCCTACTGTGATGCACAGAGTAAAGAGAGATGTATTTAAAACCGTTATTTTGGCAGTACTCGCAAACTTTTTTGTTTTGTTTTGTGGAGAAAACCAATTCAATGTGAATAATCTTTTCCTGTAAACGTGCAGAAAACCTTTAATCAAATACAAATTAGTTCTAGGCATGAGAAATAAAAGTTTGATGAAAATATATCTTATTCATGGCACATAAATAGCTCTTCACAGTCAATATATAATCTTGCATCATTATGAAAGGAAGTGATCATTAAAAATATAATTTGGAGAGCAGTATTTTACCTCCTAGTTGTCACAGGACCCCCCCTTTTGCACACAATCCTGAACAGGGTTAATCCCCAAATGACTTGCACCATTGTAAATCAGGAGTAACAAACCCTGACTTGAAGCAAAGGCTCTTGGTGTAAAACACAGGAGGATCTAATCCCGTTGCCTGAGAAAAAAATGAAAATGTCTTAGGAAAATACAACCGCTTTGGTACCGTGAAGAGAAGAAAATAAAGCAAAATACTTTAAACTTCTAAAGTAATATTTCTTTTCAGTTTCACCTGTGCTTTTAGTCTTCTAAATCAGTAAGCTGTTATAAAGGAAAATTATATGTTCCAAGCTCCTGATTAATTGTGTAGTGAGACTTTGCATTAGTAACCATGAGCATTTACACTTTCCTAAGATTAAAGGCAGTTTTCCAAAGCTGTGTCTGCTTATTAATTAGTGTCTGATGAAGACAGATTGCAGACAGAAATAGTGGTAAGAAAATGGAGCTAACCTTTAAGACTAAATTAATCTCAGGTTTAATGGGTTTTAGTATGATTTACAGGTTTTGTACACTTTCTGGTAAATTTCCAATAGAAATGAAAGCGGGTGCAAGCACAAAAAAGAAGGCTGACTAAACATGGTGAGAGCATGTCCTTAAGAGCTGCAGATCCACTGTAATTTGCTAGAATGGGCTTGTAAATCTTTGCAAGTGCACAATTAGGTGAGGGATTTTAAGGGACCAGATCCTCAGCCCAGCAGCACCTGGAGAAGGGTCTGTTGGACCCCTGGAGCAGTCCCAGCTGGTACCAGTATGGACCAAGCTCTTTCAAGGCAACTCTCTTCAAGAAGATGGGAGCAGTTCCAAGGCTAAATGCACGTGCAGCCTTAGGGGTATCCTCAGGGGTATCTTTGTGAGGGGAAGTTTCTTCCTAAAAGTGAACTTCATTTTGGGGGTGGTGCTGCCTTACCCCTTGGAGAGGTACCTGGAGCAATTGGGTAGGTCTCCTGAGGCTGGGAGAATGTGGAAGTGGAGTTAACAGCCTTGTGACCCCACTGCTGTATCTTTAACAGATGCCACGGATCTATTTCTTTTTTTTTTTTTTTTTTTCAGAGATCTCCTAAGATTAGCAGCTGTTTCATTTTCTGGCATTTAATTTTTATATTGTGCTGTTGGGTATCATATGATGTTAAAAGCAATGACAACAGAGCATGAGGGAGTGTTGACTTGGGGGGAACCTAGTCTTGTACAACTAGTTAACATGTGTTTCCATGAACCTGCTAATCTCCTTCGGTGTGCTTTGAACATAATCTGGGCCTAGTAAAATGCAGTTAATTATATATCCATTTTAATTGTAAACCAAGTTTCAGAATGCTTGTATTGTTACGTAAGTGCTTATAATTCTCCTATTTCTATCATATTTCCCTGGCACCTCATTTGAATTTACATGTATCTGAGGTCATAACTAGAGTGGAGGTTCTGCTTTTGGTTAACTCTGGAGTATAGATCAGCTATCATGAGTTTAATGAAAACGTTGTCATTTTAATGGCTTGCCAAAAAAAACCCCAAAGAACCAACCTAGAAAATCAATGCCATATTCAGTGACTGTTCCCATCTGTCAGCGCAGGACTGCTGTGTCATAACATGCCATGGCGGATAAGCGTACTCACTACCCTAAATCCACGTGATTTCATGGGTGTGTGTGATGCTGGTCTCATTTGCGCTCCTTAAGAATCTGGCCCACTGGAGATGGACAGCCGGGGTTTGCTCTGAGGTGCAAGAAAAAAAGGTGGTATTGCAATGAGGAGTGAGGTTAGAAATGTGAGCCGGCTTTGGGGTGCCCAGCTTCATGAGTCCATTTACACTTAGAATTTTGATGCTTTTCTAGTTCCATCAACATTGGTTATTTCTGAGTTACAGTGACTGGGTGAAGTCAACTGAAAGTGTCCCCACTGGTAATGGTGGGAAGCCTCATTTTCAGTCCGTGCTTTTGCAGCCTCTGGCACCTCTGGCGACTGTGTAGACAGCACAAACTGCAAATAAGGGCTCCAAATTGCACTCTATTTCCAGCCTGGAAACACACTGAAAGGCAAACAGCTAT
The DNA here is from genome assembly GCF_015220075.1 of Falco rusticolus. Lineage (NCBI taxonomy): Eukaryota > Metazoa > Chordata > Aves > Falconiformes > Falconidae > Falco > Falco rusticolus. Next base: position 9,947,786 of record NC_051197.1, on the reverse strand, counting down.
GGTCTTTTCCTTCACCTTGATTGATTTGATATTGGTGCCAGAGGGAAAAAAATAAAGTGCCATTTTTTCATTCATTAAAATAATATCCCCTCTAAATTATTTTAAAGTTCTGAGACAACAAACAGCAAGACAAAGATCACAGCTGAAGGCTTTTATACCATCAGGATTGTAAGTCATTGTCTTTGAGCTTTGTACAAATAAATGATCGATGCCTCAAAACAAGACCCTTGAAGGTGTTTTTATAAGGCCACAAATGTGTCAAGCAGACTTATTAGATGTGAAGGGAATGATTATTTGTACAAAGTGAAATGAACATGTGCAATAATATTGTAAAATGTTTATTAGTCTAGAGTGTGCTGAATTTTCCTAAAATATATCAGGTTCTCAGTTTGCATTTAATGTAGTGTTAGGTATGACGCTATATCCTTCCTAGGCTATTTTCAGTTAGCATTACACTTTTTGCAGAGTAAATCATGAGTTTGTGTCCTTTATAACAAGGGTATTATCAAACGTGAGGCAATGCTACCTGTCTAGAAATCCAGTGTGAAAGAAAACATGCACTCAGATTTGGTTCAAAGGGCGGTTGTTGGGATCGTGTCTGTTGAGCAAACCAGAGCAAGCAGGATGCGAAACTCTGGGAATGCTTGAGCATCTCCGCTCTGCGGGGGCTGCCAATGCACCCGTGCACCAAGGTATGAGCTCCCTTGCCGGTAACTGAGTTCACGTTATGGCTCTAGCATTAGATGTTACATTTCCAGACAAAAGGTAGGATTCTGCCCAGAGTGATGGGTTTTGGGTGCGCAGAGCTGTAAAGAGGCATTAGTTACACACTTCTCCTCCGAGTCACCTTCTCCGTGTTTGTGTTCTCCCCTCTCTCCCATCAGGGCTTGCTCTGTCCAGAGGGTAAGAACTGCAGTGCAATAGCTTTGTTCAACCTGTTCCACTAACCTGTGGTCCCTCTTCCTCCACGGTTGCAGGGATGACGGGGGCACCTGTGTGGTTTGTGGAGGTTTGGAATTAACCTGGGCTTAAATCCTCAGTGATGCTCTGGGACGCTGCATGCCCCATCTGAGCTTAGAAGTCTAGTGGAGGCATTGAGTGTGGAGCCTCAGCAGTCTGTTGCACCCATTCTTAGGACTGATATATTTTGCTGGGGTTTCTTCTGCTGCTGCTGCTTCAATCGGGCTATTGCTCCAGCAGCTGAACTCTTCCTCGGGTTGGTGCTGTGTGTCCTGACTCGTTTACATGTGTTTAAAGACACGTACATTGGGGAGTGAGCAAGTTAAGTCATGCTAGATCTATGCAGATCTGTTTTGTCTTCTCTTCAGATATATACCTAGTTAATGGCTTCAACTAGAAATGATCTTTCAGTCCTTCTTCAGGAAGGATCTTTAGGGAGCTTTTGCTAGCTGACAATCTGAGCTGCTCACACATAATGACACACAGCCTACTCCAGACTTTTCCTGTGGCATGGAAGCCCTTCTGCAGACCAGCACTGTCCTGGTGGGACCAGCTTTCAGGACGATTGATGGCTGCACTACCGTTGTCTTCCCTTGTTGTTCTGTGCCCAGAGATACAACTCAGAGGGCCTACTGGTTGTGAAACCTTTATGTGAAAGTTTCATCCTTTTAATTTTTTTGAGGCACATGGTTTTGAAATGACGTGTCTTGAAAGTTCCTCGGGGAGCTCCATGGAAGGCATCCACTTTGAGCTCATATTCTTACACAAAATTTAATGCATTTCAGGTAATTGTCACCAGGTTATTCTTTGGCTCTCCTAGTTCAAAGAACTGGTTGAATTTAACAAAGAAATTAGGGCATCACACCTAGGGAATAAAGCTTGCTGTGAAATGTTTTCTGTGAAAGCCAAAACCAGGTGAAAATCACTTAGTTTCAGGTTTCATTACAAATTTGAAAACCATATCTCAGGTTCACTGAAAGGTTGGTTAAGGGTCATGCTGCAGGGCCTGGTTTGGAATGAATGTGGCTGATTTATGGTGTTTGCAGCAGAACTGGGCATCGTTCATTGCTTTGACCCAGGTTCAGGGGTCTGCTCCTCTAAGCTTTCCGTGTGTGTTGAAGTCAATGGGAATTCCCTCCACAGAGGCCTTGGAGGATCCATCTCATGAGAAACTCAAGTTTTTGATTGCTTTAAATGCTGGCTTTATTTCAATTCCTCGCCACCTCCTCTGGTGTAAGTTAACCTGTTTCCATGTTAGCCAGATGAACTGCTCTGTTGCCCCCAGGTGAGGATCCAACCTGACTTGGAGAAGCCAGGAGTCAAGTAATCTAACAAGAAGTTTGCACAAATCCATCTGTGCTGAAATCGCTAACCCCACACAGCTCTGCTAGAGGCTCCCATTGCCATTTTGCAGGCAGTCAAACCCACAGGTTAAAATCTAGACCAGCGTGCTCTTGGTTGAATACTAGCCACAACTTTGACTAATGAGCATCTGGTTCCCCTTACCATTAAGAAGATTCATGCGACTCACAGGCAAAGTCTTGCAGACCTGGCTGTTGATACAGAAGGATCAGTCACTTCATCTCAACTCCCCGGGGCTGCTGATCTTTCCATTTCTGCCTCTAGGCTGTTCTTCGCATCCATATACTGGAAAGGCAAGCAAACAGTGATAAGAAGACTATCATCTTAACACTTCTGACACCCCAGGAGCATCCACTGGAGCCTCATCACCAACTGGAACCTTTTTGTCTTGCTCTTTTCCAGTTATTAATCACTCGCAGATGCTCCCGCAGCAGCATTCCTGTGGGAGACTGTCGACGTCAGCATGGATTCCTTGCTGCAGTGTTACCAGAGTAAGAAAAAAAGCTGCCCTGAAGTTCTGGAGAGGGTCTTATTAATCCCTCAAAAGCAAGAACATTTACTCATGTAGCAAACCTGGAAAGCTGGGCTAGCAAAATGCCTTTGAGAAGTGGCTGCAGCAATGCTGAGCATTCATCTTGAAACCAGAGGTTAGGCTCATGGAACTCCGTGCCTGAGCTGGGATGTATAAACATTAAACTGGAAATTAACCTGGAAAGCTGATTAGTTTGCCCAGCCAACAAGGCAAAACTGCATTGCTTCACCTGAGTTCTGCTTCTACCTCCCTTGGAAAATCTTTACTTTCCAAGCCAGTGGTGTGGCCAAGATGTGAACCAGTCAGAAGCTCGTCAGCATCAACTGGGATACCTCTGTGATCTCTTGGCTGGAAGGTATGTCCCAAAGGTCAGGCTGCAACTGAAACACTGTCAGTTTGGTAGGATCTGTGGGAAGCTCAAACAGATGAGTAAGTCTAGAGATGGTCTTATCCTGTGGGGCTGGAGTGAACTCTGTAACATGCGGAGTCAACGGCCAGTGCCACGGGGCTCAGCTGTGCCTGGGCTCCTGGTGGCTAGTTTGAGATCACTTTGTGCATGTGTGTTTTGGCCACTGGCAAATGTCAGGCGATTCAGCCTAGCTTAAACCTTCTTCTGAGTGGGCTAAATTAATTCAAATTACCTGATGTTTGCTGTGGGCTAGGAGCATGCACAGGCAGTTGCTGTGGTGGCTCACATAATGTAAGATTGGTTATACTGGGTAGTGCCAAAGGTCTCTCTGACATGGTAATCTGTCCTTGGTGGTGGTCATCAGGGTATGCCAAAGAAAAACTACACCATGACAAGCATCTAGTGATGTTTTTCCAGCATCGCTCTTTTAATCATCAGCATTTTAAGGCTCAAACACACATCAGACAATGGTGGTGGTTTGCATTTAAGAAGTTGGTTTTTTTCTGATGAATTTGGCTGATCAGTTTTTGAACCCATATTCATAGCATCCCAAGCAAGGAGTTCCTTAGCTTCACCAGGGGGAAGAGCTGTTTGCTCTCATTTGTTCTCAGTCTGCTCCTTGCTGTTTTCTTCTCTGTTTCCCAGGCCTAGTGCTGGAAAGGAGATGAAACAACTCATTTCTACTCACTGTGGCCAGGGTCCAGCTGATCTTTACAGTATCCCATCTCAGTCATCTCTTCTAATTTGAGAAGTCCTTCCTTATTGAATCATGCCCTGTGCAGCAGCTATTCAAGACCTTGGATTATTCTTGTCATGTTGCTGGCCCAAATGCGGATGCATACCTAGGCCATTTGAATTAAGGCTTTTTATTCAGATCTCTTTCCACCTGTCACTTTTGAAGAACAAATTACACGAAAAATAAAGCAATAGACATCTAAGACCAGCAGAATCCGCTTGGTTTCATGCTGATGCTTTCCCCATCCCTTCCTTTTCTCATGAGTCAGGACACCATCAGTAACATTCCTTGTTACCGACCCGTTCTCTTCCCCCTGTATCTGAGCTTTGGGAATAAATATAGGGTGACACAATACAGTATTAAAAAGTTCTCTACAAGGTTATTGGAGGAAATGGGATTGTGTCTTCTTTCAGAAGAGGTGGTTGGATCTTGCCTTTTATCAGAGATTATCTGTGTTCATTTGCTTAAAAGGTTTGGACTGTTTGGCCCTTGAAGCTTTTGGGGTGGGGTAGGGAAGATGTTCGATATGTATGTCCCGTGTTATTAAGATGCTGAGCAGTAACCCAATGCCCAGCCTCTGTGTGGCCTTTCTGTTTTACATGCTACGGACAAGTACGTTACTGTTTTAACAGTCAACTTCCTCTGAAATGGAAAGCTGGATTTTTATTGATCTTACGCTGTTTCAAATCCACCTACTCTCAGCTGCATGGTGCTCACTTGGAAAGCATCTGACAGGATGTTCCTGGAAAAACCTCACTCCGCGGAACAATACAATGCTCCTTTGTTTGTCGTCTTCTCGCTGAGGCCAGTCAGCCCTATTGAATGAACCTCAGATGTTTTGATTTGTTCTTTGGTGAAAGTTTATATGACTTAAGCTGTCTTTTTACCCTTCCCGCCTTCCCCTTTAGGTTTCTTCTGAAGAACAAAGCCGGTTGAATTAAATTGCTCTGTATTGGGATTTCAAACATTAATGAATGTTGTTTCAATGTGTTATCTCATTTGAGGCCTGAAATGACTAAGGGCCACCATTCTTGTGCCAATAGAAGAGTCTCTGTGGCTTTGGGATTGTTTGCTATTTCTTTTAACAGATCGGCACTTTGAAAGGATCATTTGTTTCCGTACATTTCTTATTATAAAAACAAAAATAATGAACAGTTAGAAGGGCAACATAAAACAGCTGTATTATATGTGCAGGGAGATGCAATGTGTAGTCTAGCTATTGAAATAGTAGACTGAGGATTATTAAAAAAGAACCCTTACTACGATTTTTGAGACCTACAGGCATTGAAACTGTTTATTTTATGTAGGTAAAAAGCCAAATTCTTTGCAGTGCAGCGCCTCCACTTCCCTGGAATCACAGAGATGAAGATGGCCTTCTGACATGGTGTATTAAAGATCTTCACTTAAATAATGTGTCCCCAGATAACAGCCTTGGACTCAGCCTTTCAGGCTTCCTCTGAAATCACAGCACAAAGGCTGTGTGTGTAAAAGCAGATGTTTGCAGTATATGTAGTTCCAGTGGAGTTCAGTGGCAACAAATATCATATTAAAAAAGGATTTTTATTTTTTTTTAAAATAGAAGTAGCTGTTGAGTAGCATTCATGGTAATGGGTGACTACGATCAAGTCAGGTTCTTTATTAATAATAAACCCTGGTCCCTGTGTCATTGAGAATGGTTTCTATAGGTACAAATGAGCCAGTATAAAGGAAGCCAGAATAATACATCAGGGCTGGGTGGGAGGTTACTTCATTTAACTTCTGCCTTCCTTTCTTTGAGTTCCTGTGAGGCTAAATAATGGCAGTCTACAAAATGAAGGAGCCATTGAAGTGTGCCTGCAAACCAATTATATCATTCTGGACATGGTCTCCAGGATTCTTTGTATATGTACGTGTATGTGTGTCTTGTCTCTCTTGGTTGGGACTCTGACTCTCTTGAAACTGCTGTTTTATGGACGTTGTAAGAGCCTTCAGTTTTCAGAATTGTTGCCTTTATTCTTTCCCTTCTCCTTAGCCGCTGGTTACATTTTGTGTCACAAAAGGTTTTGTGAAGGGCTGTGCTCTGAGCATGGAATTTAGAACCTGAACTTGCATTTTGGTCTTCCAGCAAAATCCCTGTTAACATTGTCTAAAAAGGGGGGGTGAGGGGGTGGTGAAGAAAAGAAGAGATGAAAAAAGACATTTTGACAAATGTGTGTAAAAATAGATCTTATGTCTGCTGCTTCTCTGGGAACGTCATTGGAAAAGGAAAATCTGGGGTCTAGCCTGGGAGGGAAAACATGAAAAGATACTTCACACCAAAGCCAAATGCTGATTTCCTGCACAAGAGAGGATAGGTTGGTGGGACCCACCATATCAGGCCATGGCCCATTTAGTCCTTTCTTTGACTGAGACCAGTAATAGAGATAAACTTCCAAAACCCATAGCAGATAATTTTTTATTTCTCTGACATCTTGATACATTTCTTGCTCACATACTTTAGGTATTGTTTTATAGAAGACTGAAGGATTGTATCTTTTGTGTTTTGTGCCTTTTCTACCTCAGGGGGGAGTTTCTTACGACATTGTGATGGAAATTATGGCTTTTTGTACCCATTGGGCCTCTTGGACCTGGTGATATCATGGGAGAGGAGTGGTTAACAGAGTAAGGAGTCAAGGAATAAAGCAACTTGCAGACTTGCACACTCATCAGGTGACCTTCTTTTAAGGTGTGATGCAAAAGAGTAAATGCAAAGCCCATGTTTCTTTTCCTTGATCCATGAAGTCCCTCTGTGATGGTCTAGGTGGCGAAGTAGAGGCTGGCTGTGCAGGTTTGAGATGGGTGAAGCTAGGAAAGATCAGACCCCCACCAAATGACTTCTAAACTCTTTTATCAGGTCTGAATGCCATTGTGATGATGGTTAGAGGGAAGTAATATCTCTGGCCCTTCATGAAACATGATATAATGACAGGGTTGTGCATGCCTTATTAAAACATTTCCAGGCATCTAAATGCAAATGACATATGTAATGCGTTGACCAGCACTCACAGAGCTGCATAAATTGTTAGAGGTCTATAGCACAGTAAGAAACTGGGAATGAACTATTGAAATAGGTGCACCATGACACTAGTGATCAAATATGATCAAACACAAAAAACAAATGAGGCTACATAGTGTGGAGCTTGGCTTCTTGCTTGCTTTACACTGCCATCAATGACAGTCTCGCACAAAATCCCAATATTGTATGTGGATGTTGCTTCTTATGAAAAATCCACTTAGAAGTGTTTGCTAAGGATTAGCAGGTGATTAATAAATGCTTTAAAAAAAGATTATAAATTGTTATGGAAGCCAACAGGTTGTGTAGAATCATGGCTTAGAGCTACCTTTTACTAAGGGCTTTGTAATGGTCTGTACCTCTCAGTGCTCATGTTCACCACCACAGCACTAGATCTATTAATCTCTTTGCTCCTTTTAAAAAGCTTGTAAGTGTAACCTTTGCAGGAAGCGAGATAGACATGTCTATGTATCTGTCTGTTTTATAATGGCAATGTTGCTGTAGCTTTGATGATAAAAAATATATATTAGAGTTAAAACCACCCTGTTGCATTTTATAGTATTATATTATGGGAATAGTGAGATTGCAGCTGAGATGAAGTGGGAACTTGCAGTTAAACTTCTGTTTTGGTTCATGTAAAACTTGAGTTCAAAATGGTCTTTAGAGGCCCAATTTCTCTTTAATATATGTATGTGTGTGTGTGTATATATATATATTTTATAACAGCTAAGATGTTTCCATGTCCAGACGCTCCTTCGGGCATATGGAAGGTTATGTTTTCGGTGGTCTTGTCATTTGGGAGAAGCCTAGTGGCAAAAGTAACTTTAGGATGCTGAACAAACACTGTTTTGAAGTAATTGCTGTTAGGGCCCATAGGCACTGTCAGTCTGCTGGACTGGGAGCACAGATCTCTCTTTCTTACATCTCCTTTCCCATTATGAGTTATTTTCCCTTTGTATGTATAAAGATGCACTTCATATGCTCTGCCTTTCAGTTTCTTTAATTAATACCAAACATTTTATACTTATCAGCTGATCTGAGCTTGGAAATATCATAAGAGAATAGAGGATTCCCATTATCAAAAAGAAAAAAAAACAACCAACGTGTTTTCTTCTTTCCTTTAACTTCATAACTTGTTAATAGTAACAGTTGTTAATAGTAACAGCTTTCAGCAAAGTGTTCATGTTTATGTATGTAAGAAAGCATGTGCTAAAACTTAGCAGGAACTCATGTTCATGGAAGAGTTGCCAGAAATCTCCCAATAAGAGCCTTGCTTTTATTGTCTCCAACTTTCCTAAACTTACTTTTTTCAGCCTGAAATTTTCCATGCTGGTTAGAATTGTCTCCCATGAAAATCGTACCCAAATGGTACAATTACTATAAGAGAAAAGGGAAAGTGCTGCTCCAAGGGACATCACTGCTCCCTAGGGAGCAGTCCAAGCTCTTCTGCGCTTGTGAGAAAGAGGGATGGGTTTTGCTGTGTCTGCAAGAGTCCATGTGGATTTGGCCAGGAGAAAGCCACTGAAAAGAAAAAAATGAAAGCTTGCGTAAGCTCAGTATAAATTTGATAAATGGGGAATACGTTTTGCTCTGCATGCCTCCATTTATGAAAAACAGTCCCCAAAGGGGAGTGTGAACACCTTCCCTGCCCAATGGCTGAGCTGGACCTTTTCTGTAGTTACTCTACTTTTGGACTTAGGGGCTGAGACCAGGTCTCCTCTGGTTGTTGGGTACCCTCACACCAGTCTGAGAAGGGAGTTAAAAAGGAGGCAGACAGCCTTCTGTAGGAAGGGGAGAGAAGCACAAGCAAGGAGGTGAAGGGGGGGGGTCAGGTCAGTTCAGGTGGTCCACATTCCTGAGCATCTGCAGCCAGCTGCTTGGAGAAACAGATCGGTGGGCTTTTGGTTCCTGCAGCACTAGGATTGATGGATGGGTTTTACAATTTGTTTTTAATTGTCTAAACTTACTGAAAAATTGTAGTGAGAGTAATGTACCTTTGCTCTTGGGACAGTTTAGCAGGTGATGAAGAATTTACAGTATTTCCATGTTTACACCTGAATGGGTGTCTTCAGGAAATTCTGCAACTCGTTACTCTCACAGATTCGTGTGTGCTGAGACATCTTCAGTCTCATCTTCCCGACTGCCTTGTACCTACTTTGCTTTCTTCCCTGATGCAATATAGCCTTGTTTCTAGGTCATTCTATGCTTCTCCACCTTGTTTGACAGACATTGAAGCTAAAGCATTATCTCCTTTTAGCAGTATTTTAAGGTTTTTCTGAAGTGCAAGCTGAGCGTGTGAAAAACAGGCTCCCAGTCCCTCTTGGATGCAGGGTTTGAGAAGTACCTTGTAAAGGAGGCTTGGGCCAAGCATTGACTCTAGGTTAAAAAGTAATATTGAGTAATACTGTGTTCAACAAACACCATCCATCCTGGTCAGTGGCCAGAGCAGGGACTGCGTGAAAAAAACAAATACAGGGTGGTGTATTTAAAGACTCTTGCATAACATAGCCAAGGAGCTGCGCAAAAGTTACACAGACATTCTCAGTTCTGGCATTTCCTGATGTTAGATCACTTGACCTGTGCAGGTTCAATGTTCTCAGCTATTTCTGAGTGCAATAGGTGCTTATATTCTTGATTGATGCATAACTCATAAAAATTTCCATGCCAGTATCTGTATTTATATACAGAGATAGCTGTTGCTATGGTTCTGTGGTGTCCTGAAAATGCTTGGTGTTTCTTCTCCTATTTATGTTTCAAACAGGGCTTGGTCAAGTAAAGTAAATATCTTGCCTTAATTTAGGTTTTATGTTTGCTGTAAAACTTGTTGAAAAAAAAAAAAAAAAAGAAACATCAAGCGTTTCACAGTAGAAACACAAAAATTTTACATTACCAGGCAAGTCGACTTTGGCATTTTTCCTTTCAGTCAGTTTGTTTTTCTAATATAAAACTAATATGACATAATGTATAATCTAATTTGGAAATTACAATTTACTTGGAAGGATTATGCTGCCAGCCAATACCAACAAAGAAAGAAATTATTCGAGAATGTTTCTTTCCTTCTTAACGTGGTCGATAATTTATTTTTCCTTCAGAAGATTACTTTTTTCTTTACGACATTTCCTGCTGGCGTGATTTGCATTAGGATTAAATAATATGTTCCATGCTTAACTTATACACTAAAGAAAGTGAATTTTTCCTCAAATGAAAAGAAAAGGTGCAAATTGCTATCTTGTTATGGACTTCACTTTGCTTACTTCACAGCGAGGCGTGTTGATCATTTTCAGATGCCTTGGCAGTAATTACTTTATTTGTACTGACAGTATTTACATGAAGGGGCAATTTGAAATGGGTAGATCTGTGTCTTTTATGAATCAAGGCCACTAAGACGGCTTAGAACAGGAGAAGCTGAAAAACGGGTAATCCAACCGTGGTAATGCTGACTAACACCAAATTATCATGTTGACTCTCGTTAACCGCATAAATTTAAGCTTTCATCCAACACGTTGTGTTACAGGATTGTGGCATTTGTTCAGGAGCCTTCCCATTCACAGCAGCATGCCGGGAGCGTGTTAGTTGTGTTAAATATTCCCGTATCTCCCGCAGATGCTGTGGAGGGAGCAGGGTTGCTAGCTGTAAGCATGTAAAGCGGCATTAGGAAGAAGGGGGGTGCCCAGTCGCTTGAACAAGTTTGTGTCTGGCACAGCACCTAAAAATGCAGCCTCTAGGTTAAGTGGAGAAAATTAGACACAAAGGACCCATTTTGTGAAGAATTTTACAGTCCTGAGCAAAATGTGGCGTGGACTAAATAAGAGTGCTCTTAAAAAAAGAAAAAGAAATGTGTATCCGCTTCTGACTTCTCCAGTTAGATTACAAGTGAGATCCAACCGTAATGTTATTAGAGCCCATTTAAAAGCAAGTCTGCTACTGGATTTGGATGGTATTGGAGCTGGATTTGGAAAATCTGGGCTCACTTATGGCTCTGCCACAGTCTTCTTATTCCAGCCTCTGGCAAGTCACTTATCCTTTGCATTCCTCAGTTTCCTATCTGTAAAAGAAGGGGGGGAAATGAAATGACCCCTGCTTTCCCTCTTGCATGTTTAGTCTTGAGTTTCTTTAGGGGGTGGTTTCTCACAGTGTATTTCTTGTTGTTTTTTGCAAGTGTCCAGCACAATGAGACCTTAGTCTCAGTTGGGATCTCTGCTGTAATACAGATAATATTATTGTTGACAGCTGTTGTTGTATCTGTGTAATGTAGTAGCATAGAGCAATAAAGCTTCCTCCCCTCCTGGTATTTAAAACTTAGAGAACTGTTTTGTTGACTCTTCTTCTTGTTTGTTCTTTAATAAAGCTAGCTCAACGCTATTTTCTGCAAGGCTGATTGAATGAGTACTCATGGTAGTAAACCAGGACTTCGAATGACATCAAGGTGCTGCCATCCTGCTGTAAAGTTCTACCTTGTGTTGTAGTTCCTTATCTTGAAACCTTGAAGGTACACTGATATCACAGTAGGTCATCTATGGAGTAGGTAATTGGGATAATCATTTTAAACAGCTTGAGTTTTTAAAATGTTTTTTCCTGCTGTAAATAATTCTGTTCTTCTGAAGTTGAAAATTAAACTGTGACTTTTTAGTTTGTTTTCCTTATGCAAGTGGGCAGTCTGTCAGTTTGTTCCCATTTCCACTGACCTGATAGATTTGGTGGGAAAACTGACACAGACCTGGAGGTCTTAAAAAGACTAACTGCCTACCAGATTAATGACAATCTGAAACTGGGTGAAGGAAAGAGACTCTGTTAGTCTCCCCTGGAAGATCTTTGGCTTGAGCTCAGCCTGAGTATTAGACACCACAGAAACTAAATCAACCCTTCCAGGACACCAGGTTTCATAAGCTCTGCTGCTCATGAAACTTCCTAACGTGGCAGGGTGTGCTCTCAGTGCAGCGAGACCTGGTGTACCTTCCCAAACAAAAAGCACTTTGGCTGTGTTGAAGGTGTCCTCTCCCCCCGCCCCTCTGTCTTGGGGGGCTGCAGGCAGGTGTGGGGGGGGAGCAGTTAGCATTGGGCCTTGGCTGTGTCAGGCACTGTGCAAATCTGTCCCTTCCCCAAAGGACCTGGTGTGTAAATAGGTGCAGGAACCCCGAACTGTCTTTGAATAGCTTGAATTCCGGCTGCGGTAAGCACAGAAACAAACTTTTGTTTGGATGTAAATAATATCGTTCTTCTGCTGCGGTCGCTGCTGTCAAGTGAATGCCAAAGTCCAAGAGCAATCATCAGTTTATATGGCAGCAGTGGACGGCGAAGTTCAGGGGCAGGCTGTAAAGATCTGCATGTTGTCGCTGCCATTTCCAGCCCTAATCGCCAGGCTTGAAGACAGGAACCAACATGGAGATAAGGCAAGTGATCGCGCTTTTATTGAGTGAGCTTAGCCTTGGCGGTTGCCCATTCCATGGCTTCAACTAGAAGTCATTCTCTGAGAGACTCAAGGAGGCTTAACGAAGCTGTGCAATGTATTTGGAAAACGAGTGTGGACGCGCTGAAACAACCTCCAATATATCCCACCATAAAAGATACGTATCAGGTTCCTTGTGTGGCATTTGAGGACTATAAACATGTTGCCATGATTTGCTATGTTTCCTGAGGGTTTACAGAAAAAAGTGGCTTTTTTAGGGGACTGCCATATTGAGATTGACAATTTGATGTAAACCATGGCCCAGCATCCAATGTTCTGTTTAATGCAATACTGTGTTTGTCAGCTGTAACCAATTACGCTTTTCATTGTGTTAAATGACACCAACATGGCTCCTTTCTACCAAGTTGTTGCTAATACCATTTTATACGCCTTCCAAAGCTGAGCCCTGTTGGAAGCTGTCTCTCGTGTATAAGCTGCTGCTGCTCCTTTCGCCGTGTGCTGGAAAAGTGTGAGAGAGATACCCAGGTCAGCACTGAGTTCAGGATGCTAGGAAGTCTTTTGTGGGGCTTGGGGAATGGGAACTTGAGGAAAGCACTAGACCTGGAGCTGAATAGTGATGGGATAAACATTTGTAGCTAAAAATGGCATCTGAGATGCTTCTGGAGGATTGTGCTGGTCACCTGTATACTAAGGTTGTAAATCCCAGTTTGTAAGTGCAGTGGGAAACCTTAAACTGGAAGCAAGTCAAAGCTTTAATCTCATCTGCTTCTCCCCCAACTCATACACATAAAGGCCATGAAAATCTTAATCCTCATGCTCCTGCACAGTTTCATGGTGAAGCCTAGGACCTGAAAGGACTCTGGAGAGGCAGGGATGTGTATGCCTGTGGAGAGAGTTTTCTAGCAGAGTGTGTTTCTATGGGATGGGTATCTTCTTCACATCTAGGGCTGCTTTCTTGCTGCCTTTTCCTTCCAAAAAGGAGTTCCTTCTACTGAGGGGAAAGTTCAATAGCTGGTTTTGTTCATTTTAAATGGCTTGTGTTTGTGAAGCTGTCAGTCAGGAAACCAGTGGCCGGCTCTGTGTAGGTCCATGTCTGCCAGAGAAGTAGGTCACGGCAGTTCTAAGTCTTCAACACATTAGCTACCATCACCCTTGGTCTGGCGTCGGGCAGCTTCTCTGGAGGCGGCGGGAGGATCTCCAGGCACGAAGGCAGCTGAGGCCTGGGCATGCCTCCATGGAGCATTTCAGGACTTTGATCGCACAATGTAGAAGTGGCCACCCTGAGGGTTTGTTTAATCTAGGATCTTGCCTCTGGGTGAGGCTGCAAGCAGGTATGAACAGAAGAGGAAAGATGTAGGGCAAGCAGGCAGGATATTTCCAAATATTCTCTATCCTCTGAGTACTCTGCAAGGGCCTCCTAAACCAGAGGTGGTTTCATCTTTTTTAATGACCCTCAGCGTGTGGTTTTTTTGCTTTTCCTTGAACTTGAGCAGTTTTCCCTTTAACCTGTATTATCTGTTAATTATACACTCTGTGACAGAGTTCTGCAGCTTAACTCCAGGTTGCATTTGAACCACCCAGTGTATTCCCTTGTGTTTGCTTTGAACCTGCCATGGGCTAGTTTGGTTTGATGCTCTTGCTCTAGCAATGCCACTTCTGGTGTTGGAAGAGATTGTGAACAATTGCTTCTTGCCCAATCCCAGGATTATGTACAACTGAATCATATTTCCTCCTGTGCATCTCTTTTCCAACCAGAGGCCTGCTTAGTCATTCCTTGTATCAAGACTATGGGCTATTTCACTCTCTTCTCCTTGGTCCTTGGGCAAAACAGGCAGCAGGAACCCAGATTGAGTCCCTGAGGCTCAGAAGCTTTGTACAAAGCAGCTGGGATTCCCTTGGCCAGACAAAATCTGGAAATGTCTCAGGGTTTTCCCTTTTTTTTTTTTTTTTTTTTTTTCCCAAACAGCTGGCAGCCATGGTAGACACTAGATAATATTGCACCTGGGAGTTGGGATTACTCTGCTTTTAGGAGGTCTTGTTGCAGCCTCCTCATTTGTTCATAGCCTGCTTGCAAATTTTATGAGGCAGTGGGTTTTGACATCAGGGCCCAGGGATGCTGCAGCTGGAAATGAGATACTATTTGGAAAATGCTTTCAATTTTTGACCTTCAGATCTACCCTGATGCTGAGTATGGATTTTCCCAAGGTGGCTAGGTAGGTGTCTTCACCCTGACATTGCTGCAAAGCATCTGGCACTGTGGGGCAAAATGTCTTCTAGTCTACCCAAGTAATCCTTGGGAGACCTGGGAAGAAACCAGGTTACCTTCACTCTGCAGCCAGGGCTTTGCTTGTCATTAGGATAAGTGAAAGTACTTCACTCCTTTGTATCATAAACAAACCATTAAATCCAAGCTCTGAGGGAGAAAGCAGAGTAGCACGTTACAAAAGTGGTGGTGTTTCCTCTGAGATTGTCTATCAGCTGGCTCCAAACCCAGGATTTAGCTGCTGCTTGTTTAAAAACAGAGTTGGCCCTGCAGTGGTGCCATAAACTTTCAGCAAATTGGAAAGACCCTTCATGGCATGAGTGAGATTTTTATCTCTTCTGTGTTTCCAGCAAATCCGTGAAAAGACTGGGTGAATGACTGCACAACAATTGTTTTTCATTTTCATCACTTTCCTAGTAGAAAGTTATTTTCTAGCAAAGTAAATAACAGGAAGAAGATTTGCAGTGAAAATTTTCATTTTTCTCCATGAGGCTTTTGGTTTTAAAAAGCTGAAAACCCACCCTTTTCTTCCATAGCTTTTGGCAACTAAAACCTTAAAATGGCTTGTTTCTAGAAACATAACATGACATTTTTGGTAGTATGGCATAAGATGAAAAAAATAGTAAAATGAAGAGCAATTTTTTTTTTCATTCAGGCCAACACCCACCCATCCACACTCTTTTTTTTCCCCTTTTATCCATATTTTTCCCCAAGAAAGATTCTTCAGCTGAGGCCCAACACGCATGGCTGTGGCAGGGAGGTTCTTACTTTCCCATCATGGGTTGTGCTCTGAGCTATGCATTGCTGGCCATCGAATGATGTTGCAGAGCCATTAATATGAAGACAGCAAGGCTGTCTCTACACCCCAACATATTCACCAGTTGTTTCAGCCAGCTGCTTTCCCAGGGAGGCAAACAGCCCTGTATTACGGCAGAGCCCGGCAGGAGCATGGCCGTCTGCCCCACTGCAGCCAGCCCAGCCCTCTGGGCTCTCTGGGCTCCCCAGCCTGGTGCTGCCCCATCTCCTGGCCCTTTTGCCGGTACAGCACCGGGGTGGTGAAAGGCAGTCATACCTGCTCGTGATACTTGGCTGTGACACCTCTGCTTGTGGGATGCTGTCCTGTGATGTGGGCGGTTGTGATGGCAGGAACGTTCTCTGGCTGCAGAGGGTCAAGCGTAGCGGGGTGTGGGGAAAGCAGTAAAGGCATGATCTCGAAGTTATTAAATAGTAATAATTGTCTTTGCCCTTCTTTTCTCTCTTCATCCGCTGCTGAGTTTGGCTCCCTTTTCTCTGAGTTGCACCAGAGTGTTTTCTGGGCTTTGCACACTGGTACCTGTGAATATTAGCTCTTTGTTACTCCAGGAGAAGGGCTGGATCTCCAGGACATAGGAGGAGACAATCATCCAATTTATGCTTTGGTGCTCCCTCTGCAGAGGTGGATGTTGTTTGTGGTCCCTCGTCAATGTTTGGTGGTGCACGTAAGCACAGGCACCTTTGCATGATGGCACGTGTAGGGAAGGTCCCCCCAGTCAGTGTGTGTGCAGGGCCCAGGTGCCATAAGAGAGCCAGAGCAGGTGGCCGTGGTGGGGAGTGGGTTCCCCTGGGGCAAAGACCCTGTGAAGTGGGGTATTTCCGGACAGCAGCAGGAGAGGGGCTGCTCCCTGCAAAGGCTCAGCAGCAGGGCGGGAGGTGGGTGCTGAATGACTGAGGCTGGAGGGAGGTCGGGTGCTTTCAGCTCCTGTTAGACCTTTTTGGGATCTCCACAGTTTGTCACCTGGGAGAACACGCTCTCTGGAAAGACAAGCAGTAAATGCATCAAGGATACCAAGGGGCTCAGCCTGGCTAAGTGTGGTTGTATCCCCCACCCTGCCAGGCATTTTGGGTCAGGCTCTCACATAACATGCAGGGGAATCTCAGCTGAAAGAAATCCCTGTAGGAGAACACCGCCTCCTTTTGCTGCCCAGACATCCTAGCAAGGTGGTGTCTGGCTGATGCAGTGTCTGTCCCCAGCCCTGCAGGCCAGGTGAGATGTGGCTGGGTGAGTTCTCTGCCCCGTGGAGGCATCTCAAGTTGTTGGTGGTGCGCAGCTTGGAGGCTTGCCTGATGTGCTGTGGGCTCACGCTCCTCCTCATCTCTGTGCTGCTACGTGCCGTTGGCCAGCCAGGCTCTGTTCTCCTCGGGCAGCTGTCGCAGGATTTATAAATGCTCTTAGGAAGAAAAGGAAGAAAATTAGCATGGAGTTTTACCAAGTGTGACCTGTAACAGCCCATTAGCTGAAGGGTGATTTTCTGGATAATGGACGTTGCTTTAAAGATTACTGCTGGAAGCTGATGCTTGCCCATAAACCCCATCAAGATTACACTTCATGATGATAATGCTTTGTCTCTCTGAAAGTGCCTTTCACTTCATTTCTCCTAGAGCTTTGCAAATACTCATTCAAGCTTTGAACACTTCTGTGAAGCAGGATTTTTTTTGTTTGGGTTTTTTTGGGGGTATTTTTTTTAAGGAGCAGATTGACCTAAGCTGAGACATACTGAAGTACAGACACTAATTTTCAAGACCTGCAAGGGAGCTCATGGCAGAGTTGGGAGCTGAACTACCCCTTCTTCCACCCTCAGCTCTTGACAGTGCCAGGTACTGCCTCTGCAGGGTGTCATTTGTAGGAAGGCAGTTGGGTGTCACCCATAAATGTGACCTGTGTTTCTCTCCTGTCATGGTTTACATTTCTCCCCTTTCCATTCTGCTTCTTTATTCCTCCCTTACTGTATCAAAAGGAAAGTAAGAGAAAGCAAAGTAGCATATAGGTAGCAGGTTATCCCACTGGGCATAGAAAGTTTGTGCTCTGCAGCTTGGCTGCACAGCAGAGAGGATGAGGAACTTCGAGCGTTGCTGTGGAGACTCGGGGAGAAAAACTTTCTGTTGGGAAGGAGGGTGAAGCTGTGGGTTGTATTGCCTGGAGTCTTCACTCTAGGAGGACCTTGAAAGCAGATCAAGCAAGTATCTGTCATGTGCTGTTTGCCTGCGGCAAAGGAATAGACCTGACAATCTTGCAAAATCCTGGTGTTTTTGTGATGCTATTTGCACATGTTCAGAAGTGACCAGGCACAAGCATGTGGGGGAGGTGAGGATGTGTGAAATGTTACCTCTCGTCTTCTGCCAGCAGGGGATGCATTTTAAGTCTGGTAGTCTGTTTTTTAAGTGGAGGGAAAAAAAAAAAAAAATCACTGGTACAGGAATTTCTAGGGGAACTTTGTATATTCAATGTGCTGCAAAACAAGTGGTAAGTAGGAATTGACTGAAACCAGTAGTCAGGGAGAAAAAACACTAACAAACAACAACATTCCTCCCAAATCTTAGCTTGGGTTGAACCTCTAGTTCCTGGGAGACAGCTCTGCCCTGCAAGAGATGGTGGGAATTCAAGGACTACCAGCTTGTGAGGTCTGTTCCCAGAGCTACAGCAGCCTGGTGTGTCTTTGCAGCCTCCCGGTCGCCCATCGCTGCGTGTCACACTGCTGTTAGCAGGTGGTTCTGCTCTGACCCACGAGTGCCCAGTCTCTGCCTGCCCTGCATGGGGGCAATGTCTCTCCAGAAGGGAAATGTCCAGCTCCTGGCTGTCTGTTTGCCCAATGGGAATTGCTCTGAATCACCAACTTATAGGGACAAATTTGATTTAAGTGGTTGGGTTAATCTGGGATAAACTCATGGTTCTTCTGAAAGTGCTGCTTCTGTCTTCTCATCCTGGGTATCTGCTCCAGTCCCCTGTCTTGTCTATGGAAAATTCTGTGCTTACCCAGGTTAGGGATCTGACCCAGCTGAAAACAAATCCCGCACAAAAAAATAAAGCTACTGTGAAGTGACTGCAGCTTGTGTAGCATCCCATTGCCTGTCTGGTTCTCCCAGCAGTCCTGACGAGGCTGCCATGCTCGGTGCTAGATATCTGAGCAAAATGCATCTCTGATAGCTCAAGGAGACCCCAAAGCATAAGACTAGCCCTTCTCATCACTATGGATCTCAAACAATTGACAGAAGGATTTAAGTGATGTGATCCCTGCCCAGAGCTTGGATGGCCAGGCTAAAATGTCCATATTCACCTAACAAGCTGGGCTTTCTGATCCCTATTCCAACAAGTTACTCAGTAAGCTACACTTCATACCATTTTGGCCCAACACCACACAGTTTAAATCTCATCTGAATCCTTCTGCCAGTTGGTGTGATGCCTCTGAAGACCCAGAAGCCGCCTGTGAGGAACCTGGAGGCACAGGGACAGCAGTAGAGCTTAGGCTGTATCAACCCAAGCCTTTTAGCTAAACAGACAGGAAAAGCATAGGAAAAAATAACACGACTGATCGCACCTACAACTCCTTGGTGACTTGTAAGAAGAAATGGAAAAGCTCCAGCTATGCTTTCAGAGCGGCTTCACCCCATTCCTGCCCGGGCCTGGGAGAGCACTCAGCTCGGGGAGCAAAGGGGTGACATTGTTCTCTGAGCAGTTTCTAACACTTCTGGGGCCTGGGCTGGGATGCTCGTATCCATACCATGTGCCAGGATAAGCTTCTATTTGATCCAAATAAAAGTGTCCCAGGCTGGCCATCAGTAGTTGGAGCAGATGGCCTGGAAAAAGTCCATTGCAAATGACGGGGTGTGACTGTAACGCAGAGACTCAGGTGACCAGGTTGGCTGGGACGCTCCTGCCATCAGCACCTTGTCCTCACCATCCCTGTTGGTCCGGGGTTTTCTTCTGTTTTCCTTCTCAAAGGAAAGGGAGGTCCCTGTGCTGGGGCAGGCAGCGTGGTGAAGCGCTCCTTGGTGACCACAGTTTGCATTTGAATTCTACCTTAGTTTTGAGGAGCCTCGCAGTGTACCAGTAAACATTGGGCAGTGCGGTCTGCGGGGCTAATGAAGTGATGTGACACATCATCCTCGCTCTCTGCTGTTAAACTTTGTACAGCAGGAGGCAGAGAGGGGGTGTGTGTGTAATACGCTTTTATGGGCATAAATAATAGACGTGCAGGAGTGTATCTGTTACATTTTTCCTGAATCTTGGTGGTCTGGAGGGTTTGAATTAACATTTGTTTTCTTTTCCCTTGTTTTCTCTTCGATCTTCTGGTAGTGACTATATTCTCGGGAAAGGGTTTTCCATTTCCTCGGTGTCTTTTATCACCCACAATGCATGCCTAAGCAAATAGCGCTAATCGGAGGGAAAAACAGGCAATAGCATAAGTCAGGCAATTGGGAAGAAACTTTGCTTATTTGTCAAAAGAGTCGCTTCTGTGCCTACAAAGATGGAGCTTTGTTGGACACCGTCTGAAAATTGTATCCGATAATGAAGCACGGAAATACATGGCAAAGTATATGCTTTTCTGCAGCACCTGTGATGTATAGAGCGCATAGAAAAATCTTTGTTAGCCTCTTAAAACAAACTCCTTATTTGAGAGAAACTCTTCTTTGTTTTTAAAGTGAGATAAATGCTTTTCTTGTTCAGGCACATGGCAGAAATGATTCTTAGCAATCTTTTTTCCCCCTTTTTTTTTCTATAAATAAGCTGTGACTCTCAAATCATCTGCCCCCAATTTACTCCTGTGTGACCTTAGGACCCTGATCTGTCAGATCTGTCCACATCTGTGCCCACCACCGAAGAATGTGGCAGATTCAACACAACATATGGCTGGAGCTGTGCATATGATATTCATGGGAAATGGAAGAAGCATCACCATTTCCTTCGTACCAAACACCTCCTTGTGCTATTTGTACCCCGTGCTCACACAGATTCCAGGGTTTCGCTCTGCCGTGAATTACGTTCAGCAGCAATTGAAGTTTCAGTGCAACTGTTTGCAGATGCCTTTCTAGGGATTTCTTTAAGGCATACTTTAGTTGCTGAGTTTTCCTAGCAAATAAATGAGCTTAGAAAACAAGGCATGTTTTCAAGCCGTGACACCATACTGAGGATGTGGCAAGACCCTTCTGGTTAGGGAATTCATTTTGCATGCTATGAGGTTTAACTTATTTCCCTTTAAATCCTCACTTTCTCTTGTCTACTGTTTTGGATGAGGGGTGGGAAATCCTACAGACTTATGCTTTAGCAAGGCTATAGTTCAAGCCAGGATTGAAAATGAACAGAGTGCCACGACTTTCAAGCTCAGGGGTACCCGACCTTCCACACCAGCTGTGATTTTCAGAGTTTGGCATCACAAAAATGTCAACAGGGCTTGAAACTTGTAGGGGCTGCTCTGCTGCCCAGAGTTGTCCCCTTGAAGGTGTCTGGGTATAGTTTAGGCTGTGCCAGCCTTTCTTTGGCTAGCACCATTTAGGGTGAGCTCTCAGGCAGGTCGGTGCACTGTCAAACCTTCCCACCCACCGCTGAGCCCAGGTAATGGCATGAGGGGTTTCAGCACATCTCGGACACAAGCCAGACCACAGCTTCAGCCTCAATAAAAAGATCTGAGGGTAAGTCAGTTTGGCTCGTGCTTGTCTCATTTGAAGGACACACACGTTGCTGTTTATTGTCATTCGATTGACACATGCGAGTCTGTTAAAATGGGGGAATTCAAATGTGTTTTTAAACTTGGGGTGCAAGGAAGCTTTTTGCTAGTTTCCCAAGAAGAGTTGTTGTGGTGTAGTGTAACTGTATCCATGCTAAGGGTTGTCACGAGTAGAAGGATATTGGTTAAAAAACCCTTTATCTCCACTGGAAATAGGTTTAATGCTACAAAAGTTGTGTAGCCTAAACACTAGAAAGACAGGGTCAGGAGTCTGCAGCTCTGTAATCCCAGGATACAGAATTGTTTTGCACTTCCCTTAGGTAAGTTTGGTGTGATTCATGGTTCTCATTTATTCTCCCTGTGGGAAAAAACCCTTGTATAGTTACAGCAAATGCCTTAAAATAGAAAAGCATGACTTAACAATTTATTTTTTCAGCTTTTTTTTTTTTTTTTTAAAGTAAATGAGGAGAAAGGTAGTGCTGCCAGGAGAAGTGGAATGAAGCAGCTTCAAACCATTTTTCAGTTCTGCAGCCTGCCTCTTACCCAGGAAGAATGCAAATTGCTGCCTAATTGTTGACAAAACAAATGGTTTTGTGGATTTTAGGTGGGAGGCAGTCAGCGAATTTAACTCTTTTGGTCTCTTTTGGAATATAAAGAGCTTTTGGGGACCCTTGTGTCCTTTGAGACACATGGGTGTGCTGTGTTGGAGTGTCTGAACTGATGGTGTTTTGTGGATGAAAGCAGACTCGGCCTGCAAGGTGGACAATTTGCACAATTCCAGCCTGGATGTAGGTCTGGCTCTGAAGGTTTCATATGGCTGGTACCGACCCCAAGCAGAGAAATCTGGGTGTCATCTCCTAGGCAGGGCATCTCCACCCAGGAGTGAGGGCTGAAGGACGTGATCACGTGCGGTTCCCAAGGCTTGCCCCCTGCCAGGGGGGCTTTGGACAGATGTTTTAAGGAAGGCTGAGGTGCACCTCGCTGCTGCTGTTTCTCAGATGAGATGGGCCTCCGGGCACAGGCTTACCATGCCCCAGCCCTTGCCTGCTTTGTTTGTACACTGTTCTCTGAGCAGAGATAATGGGACTGATCTGAAGCCAGCTCCGAGGCGATCGCAAGTCTTTCCTTTGTCTTCAGTGGGGTTTGGATCAGGCCCAAAGCTCATAAGCAGTTTTCCACCAAGAGTTCCCGGCACTTATGTCAGTCACTGGCAAAAAGGGAAGGGATAAATCCAGCGTCGGCTGCTTCAGATGCCAGGCACATTCTGTGTGTGTGTGTGTGTATCACAGGAGTATATATACTCACAGAGTCCATCTTGGTTCCTCCCAAGTTACACTACAGCTTGCAAAGGGCAGGCTGCTCCCAGTCCGCTTCCAGGACTGACCTCTAAAGATTCCTCTCAGAACAAGCTGGAGGTTCTGCCCGGTGCCCAGGAAAGCTTTGTCTGGGAGGACTGCCTGGGCATGGGGAAGGAGCTAGGGTGGCCGCCTGGTTGGGCTGGCACACGACGGTGAGGATTTCATCAGCATCCCAGAACACAGGGCAGCGGGAAGGTAAGCCCAGGCGAGATGCTTCTCCTGCCGCAGGGCTCCCTGCGCTCCTCTGAACCCGTTTGCTTTCCCTACAGGGCACTAAAGCTGCTTTTGATCCTGGGGCGGGTGGTCTGTGGGGGGCATCCCCAGTCACCCATGCCACTGGGAGTCTATTGACAGCCTCTGGCAGCCTTGGGATGGCAGCCTGGGTGTACTTTAGGACTGGCTGTTCATTGAACACCAAATTCAGCTAGCCCCAACTGTGTACGGGGGGGAAGAGCCATGGGGGGCATGAGGAGGGAGAAGGGAAGGTGTTTTTCTTAGGAAAAAAGGCAAGCAGAAATAGACACCCTTTGTAATTTTTTTTGGCAGGCGAGGGGTGTTTGGGGAAGGCTAGAAGTCAGAGGAGCTAGATCTTCACTTGGATCTTTAATTGCTTTTTTGTTAACCCAATTGTTTTAATCCTCCCCCATTCCGGGGGGAGAGGGGAGCCCTCCTGCCCCCCGTTGTGCCGGGAGCGGGGCAGGAGCTGCACTGTCACCTGCAGAGCTGCTTTTGGAGCAAGGTGCGGGCAGCTGGGATTTCCTGATGCAAAATGCAGCAGGAAAGCTGCACTCCCCAGGCCAAGGAATTAATGACACTGTTAGGGGGGAATTTGAGTTTCCACATCAGTAAGAAAAGGAACTGGATACCCGAGGCAATAGACCAAAGTCAAGCTATAAAGTAATTACATTTCTCCCTGCGTTTCATGTGTTTGTTTAATTTTAGTGTTTAAAGGGAAAGGTTTCCTGAGAGCACTGTGCCAGCAACTCTAAAAAATAACTGTGTGTCTGTCTTTAACATATATTCTGGCAGGAATATCCTGCCTGTATTTTTGGCAGAGGCTTTTGCTTTATCATTAATCTTTAGACTATGGTTTTAAGTCTGATTTGAGGTTGGTCAGATGGCAAAATCACCGTTTCTGGGATGTCACTTCCCTCCCTTGCCCTTCACCTGTAGGACTACAGGGCAGTCTGGTAGCCTGGGCTGTGCTAATCCCAGTTCATACAGCAGGCAGGAGGAATTTGCACAGCCAACTTTTGGCATTGCTGTCTGCCTGGCTGGCTTGAAGTGTGAAAAACTGCAGACCTTTAAACCAAAATTTGTGAAGACACTGAGCCAGCACTTTGCTCTCCTCTCTGACCCCGTTTCTGGGTTGAGCCAGCACCTGCGGCTGGCTCAGGATGCTGGGGGATGGTCCCTCCTGCAGACCCGCCCCGTGCCTGGAATGTGGGTGCTGGGTGTGAAGTGGGGGTGCCCCTGATCCCGCACAGGGCTTCCTGCAGCAGGAGCTGCTTCCAGCACCTCTGCTGCCAAGGGTGAGAGAAGGGAGCATGCAGAGGTGCCGGTGCTGGCTGGCACTGCCTCTGGGCCCCTGGCAGGCTTGTGGGAGCCAGACCTGGAAACTGGCCCTGTAAGAGTGCCCCGCTGCCCTCTTGGGCTGTTTGCTAGCCCAGGTGAGCTGTCCGCTGCCCGTGCTTTAGCTCTGTGAGGTGATGTAAACCCGCCATGTGCCTCAAAGGGAGGGTGAGATTTTCTCTAAGTTTTGCGTGGCTTTTGGTGTTCCTTTCTATGAACAAGTTATTTTTTTCCCAATGGTCTGTGAGGAACTGTGATGCCAGGAGGGCAATCCAGTGCAGGAGCTTGTCTTGCCAAAGTGACACCTTTGTGAGGGTGCTTTGCAGTGACACCCCTTTCCCCCTTACCCTGCTTGAGCAGACACGGCTGTGGTTGCATGTGCCACTTCTGGGAGTGATTTACTTTTCTGCCAAAAATTTTATAAATGCTCTCACTCTGCCTATTGGCAGAGCTTTTCTTCGAAGGGTTGTGACAACTGCAGCCTGATGCTGGGCTCAGAAACATCAGGTGAACCACCCCAAATTGCCATTTGGCATCTGTGAAAGAAGCCTCAGCCCCTGGTAGAAGGAAGGAAACATGTGCTTGGAGCAGCCAGCGGCTGGGACACGGGGCAGGTCATCTCTCACCCTGTTGTAATGAGCAGCATGTTGTCCACATAGCTTGCAAGGCGAGCGATTCCTATTCTCATATGCAAAACCACGCGTAAATCCCAGCACACTGGACATAGACTGACATGCTGTGCGTGTTAAGGCACCTTCGGTGAACTGGGTAGCACAGGGAAGAGGAGAGGCTGTTAAATGGGGAAAATGAATATGGATTCTAACGAGAGTCACTTGTTTTGGTTTGTTGTGTGTTTTTCCTTTCCTTTTTTTTGTTTGTTTTGGGTGTTTTTAGATTAGAGGCATTTTTATTTGGTGTAACAGCTAGCAAAACAGGAGAAAACATATGCAGGGGTATAATGAAACAGAAGAATTGCGAAAACATGTGGCTGGGTGGAATGACATGGAAAAACAGAACAGCTGTCGTCATGCTCACTGTTAGTGTTTGTAAAGTAAGCTGAGGATGTGAGTTACTGCGCTGAGCCTTGTGCAGGTAGAGATCCAGCCCTTGTCTGATTTACAGCAGTCTAGTTCTTTGTACCTTGGCAAGAAGTGCGCGTTTTTATTTCATGGTCAGTTCAGTACGGGTGGAAAGGCTTGTACCAGCATCTCAGAAGATAGAAATCCTGTACTTGTAGAGCTGTGTGGTTAATTTGGGATATTTTGGGATATAAGGAAGCTGCTTAATTCGTGTAGTTGAAATAATTTGAGAAGATTTAGAGCCAGTCACTTCTCACAGTTAAACCTACACACCAAGAGCTCTGCAGGACCCCTGTGTAGCTGGGAGACATGTAAAAGTTTCCTTCGAGGAGAAAAAGTGCTCATCTAAAACAGGGAGTACAGATGCTGTATAATGCAAAACTGGCTGTCAGACCTGCTTTTGCACAGAATTGCAGATCATCTCAAAGAGTTATTGAGATAATTGGGGTAGACTGAACCAGTGTGTATTGCTAAAGGTATGTCTTTGTACTTCTGGAGTAGCTGCAGATACTTTTGTCAGGCAGATCTGGAAACAAAGAGCATCCCTCAGGATTTCCAGAGCCTTTGACGCAGGCACCCAGTATTAATTAACCTGCTGCATTCAAAACAAACTGGAGATACATTTGTCCTACCAAAAGGTTTTGTTACTGAATATTGACTTTGCTGAGTATTTTGACTGAATTTTATGAATCTTACTACAGAAAAATCTAAATCTTACTACTCTCTGTACCCTGCTCCTGGTACTGTCGTTTTTTACAAAAGCAGAATTTTCAGTTTTTCAAATATCCTTTGCCAGAAAATACAAATGAAAAACTGGTTGAGCTGCCTGCTTGGTGTCTGTCAGCTGGGTTTGTGCCAAACCATGTCCCAACATCTTTGAAATATGACTGTGGACAAAGATGAGATGGGGTGTAAGGTAAAGGAGAGAAGATCAGAGACTCATGTTGATGTTTTAACATCGTTACAAGTGATGGGGAGAGTGAAGGGGCTCAGATTTGTGCAGGCTTGTGCCCAAAAATCTTTATAGATGAAACTATGTATGTAAAGTGATTATGATATATTGCTTTGGAGATTACTAGAAACTTCTAATATCATGCGGAGGTTTTTTGGATGTTAAAGCTTATCCATAGAGAATTTGAGTATTCAGTAATGTGCTAGTTTTTCCCACAGAGCTACTCAGTCCATTCTGTCGGAAAGTCTGTGGTTTGTTGTTTTTGTGTGGTTATCCTGCAGAAGTTGACCACACCATCTCCCCTGGTTTGATAAGGGTAGGGAAAATAGTTTTCTGAAGCTGTTGAGAGAACGCAATAACATTTTCTTGCCTGACATTTGAAGATGTGCTGTTCTCTTAAATCATGTTTTCAGTCAGGAATAATACATAGACACAAAGCAGTTGTCTTGTGCAGTAATAAACTTGTCTCCTTTGCATGTTTTGGCACTAGGACTGTCTATGATAAAACACATGGATTTTCCAAGATAGAAAAGTGCAGAACTCGGAAGAAAACCTGCTGCAATGAGCCTTTAGCAGCATTGTGACAATGAAACCGTATAGTTTCCTCTTATTGGTATGATATACCCCAAAAGAATCATCCTCTTCATTAATAAAGCTTCTCTCCTTGTTTCTTCCACTTCCCCTTGGTCAATTCTCACTGCTTGGAGTTTGAGATGATACCTGATCTCTTGTCTAGACAGTGGGTTTTCATTTTCTGATGCGAAATGATTTTTCTGGCCCTTCCACATGTTATTTTGCCTGCAGTCATGAGATTTGCTGTACTCATCGGGGGAGGTATGTTGAGTTTGCAGCCGAATTCTCTGAGGCTGTGTGTGCTGGGTGATGCTGCAGAGGACGTGGTGTCAGATACGTGCCCAAACCAGAGCAGCCGAGGTGGGACTACTTCAGGGAAGCAGTGGCTGTTCTTCCCTCACAGGCAGGAGAGTCCTGGCATGACCCTTGGTGACAGCATGTGTGAGTTGTGATTCCCAAGAGCTAAGGGTTGGTCACCCCAGATCCAGGCTGTGACTTAGAGCTCAGCTGTGGAGTGCCCCTCTGGAGAGGAGGGAAAACTGCCTTGATGGAGAAGTCCATGTAGCCTGGAGCTGGTTGCCAGCAGCAGTCCTCCAACATCCTCCAGCAGCTGCTCATGATGCAGTTTGTGCTTGGACCTCTGTATTTACTAGCTGCAGCTAGAGCTATCCTCTCCAAATGTATTCTACCATGTCTTGAACACGTTTATACTCCTGGCTTCTACCGTGCACTTAGGAGTGAGTACTGCCAGTTTACAAAGTGTTAGTGATGTCCATGATTTTAGCTGAAGTTTATCCAGTTTGAAAATTTTTGCTGAAAGCCTCAGCCTCTGCAGTGTGCAATCCAATGGACAAGGACAGATTTCAGTAATAGAAAAATGAGATTTTCTGCTGCTTAAGGTTGCAAGGAACGGTGATTCTTAAGGACTAAAAATTTCCTTGATATCATATGGTTAAAATCACACGAATATTTATGTCACGCTCATGATTCTCGGAGGTACTGCTTCCCAGCCAGAGGGTCTCTGGATAACAGCCATGTGAGAGTTTTGAGAGCAGACTTTGATTTACTACTGCAGTTCACTACACCTTGTGCATGCCATCAGCACACTCAAAATTACAACATTTTCTAGTCTGACTATCTCTGCCCTCTCATTACATCTTCCTGCCATGTCTTTGTAGCCTGTCAGCTGTTTCAGCGGGTGGCTTATGTAGCAGTGAGATGCTCTGCTCTTTGGTGCGCTCATCTGATGGAGAGCTCTAGGTGCTCCAGAAAGGAGAACAGAAACAAACTGATATTTGAGGCTGAAATCAGAAGCCTTGAAACATGAGAATGAAGGCCATATCTGTGGCCTTCGTCCGCTTCCTTGTGCATACGTTTTATCTATGCTTTTATTATATATCATTGCCAGACTATACTGCTTTGTTTTTCTGCCTGGTCCCAATTCCTTGATGTCATAGCAAGTGTCCCCCCAGTCTTAATCTCTTCCCCCAGGTGTTTGCTCCTGGCTTCTCTCTGGTCCTTCCCCCATTTCTCTTGCTTTGTAGTTCTGTTGCTTTCCTCCTCACACAATTTGGCCAGCGAGGGACTACGGGAGGAGCCCAGGGGCAGAGATGACAGGGATGGATTTCTGGCACTCTCTTCCTGTGCCCAGAGCTGCAGCCACATCCAGCAGCCAAGAACTGAGTTATAGCAAGGAAAGTCCTGAGCAAGCCCCAGAAGCCCCAAAATGGAGCGAGATCAAGGCAGACAATTTGTAGAGGTTTTTCTCCCAAAGGCTAATAAATCTTCAGTGGGATGTTTTCAAAGGCTTTTCATTTTGCCAGATTTGGATGCAAAAGGCACATCCCTGTTCCCAGGGTGACACCAAATTTCCAGTCCCCTTTCCAGAGGATGGAGGCGTGAGAGAGTCTCCAAAAAAATAATTGTTAGAATTTGTTTTTATATCGACTAAGCACTTTTCTCTAATCTTGTGCTGGAAAACTGCCAGGCCTTCCCCTCTCCCACCCTCCTTGTAATTTCCTAGGAAATTCTGCTGGAGGCAGACACCTGGCCAAGGAGAATTTCTGCCCCAATCGTTTTAATGTGATGAATATAACTGGGAACAGGGACTCCTAATGGCATACATTAGGGTGTCTCTACTGAGCGCTAACAGCCTTCTGGCATCTCAGTGCTGCACCGTGCTGTATCTTCCACCAGCTCAAACTCAGGACCTCGTGCTAGAAAACTCATTACTTGTGGTTTTGAGCAAAACAAACGGACATGTAGAGCCACTCTACGATGTTTGGGGAGCATCAGGCATGAGCGTGAATGGAAGGACCATGGCAGGCGATCCCCACTTATGCTTCAAGGTAACCCCGCCAGCATGCGCCGCCTCCTTGCAAATGCCATACGCTGTTTTTCACTCTCTGCTGGAAGAAAAAGCTGCCCTAAGAAAAGCAGAATGAGGGCTGATGTTTTGAAAGGTGTCCAAGAGTAACAAAACTCAACTCTCCAGGGCTGAGTTTTGCCTCTTGTGTTTCTCAACCAGGGTGGTTGAATGTGTTACAGACCTATCAGAAATTTTGCTACAAATGCACAAATATTAATCTACAGCCATTTCCTTTGCTTTCTTAAACATGAATGAGGATTTTTGTCTCTTTCTCCCTCCATAAATTGTTCATGGTCAGAGGGGGCATGTTCCGTGTCAAAGTCTTGACCGCCAGGATCAAACAAAAAACCCTTGTGAACTCAAAAGTGGAGACAAATAAATGACTATTACTTTTTTTTTTTCCTTTTGCCTGGAGTTAAACCTTTTCTCTGTCAACAATATTGACTTTGTTCACTTGGAAGGAAACAGAGAGCAAGGGGGGGAGGGGGCGGGGAGATTTCTCTAGATGCTGCACAGAAAAAAACATTTTGGAAGGAGGAATGAAAAAAGACAGAGGTTACAGGAAATGGTAGACATTTTTTGTTGAATTAAACCATTAGGAGTGACCCAAAAACCAATGGGAAAGAAAGGAAACAACTGGATACATTTAGGTCACAAGAACCAGCCAAACGGGGAGCTGAAACCAATTATCATAAATGAATGTTTCTCTTTTATTCATGACCACCGTGTATGCTCCCATGATGCTCTTTGTCTTATTATAAAAACAGATGAAACTATTTCGTTTTGTTCTTATACTTATTAGCTAATGCAACTTTTGGGCAATTTATCAAACACTAACACATGTTGTGATTAATAAGCTCAGAGAATTAATCGCAGCTAAAGCCCCTTAAAAAACAGAGGATGTCGTGTCCTTCTTAAATATATGTTTGTGCAGGATTATGTAACTTAAGTAGTGACATCTAGTTATGATGCATATTCATGCATTTTACACGCCGAAAGATCCTTGAAACCATATGTTCAGGCAAGCTATAATTACAGTAACTTCCATTTCCATGGGACTTTGCCCCGTAGTGTGGGCAGAGCAAGCCCTGCTTGCCCTAGACGTGGGTGCTGAGGGGCAGGAGGTGCCTGCTCCCCCTGTGGCATTGGGGCAGGGAGCAGCGTTTGGGAGTTTGGGACTGTCACTGCTGGGCTTTGAAGGGGAGATATCAGGGAAAAAACCTGGCTTTTCCTTTTTAGACTCTTTCCCAGGGGTCTGCCTGCCCCTTTGAATCCAGGTACCATCAGAGGGGAGGAAAATGCCATTAAACCTGGCTGTAGCAGCTCTCTGCATCATCCTTGCTCCCACTAACCCAGTGCGGCCTCTAATGAGCCATAACTGGCTCTTAAGTGCCCCTAACCACTTCACTGAGGTTAGAATAAATGTCTAAATGGGGAAGAGGAAGGGCAGAGGCAGCCAGCACGTCCCGCAGCCTCACGGAGGCACAGAGGAGCTGGCTCCATGCGGTGGGAGGCAGCTCTGGGGCTGGGGGAGCCTCTGTGGGGGCGGCAGGGTGAAGGGATGGAGCTTTGCTTTAGGGTGGTCTGCTCGATAGGGAGACAACCACGGTTTGACATAGAGGGGGCCAGGGGGAATATTTTCCACCGGCGCAGTTCAGTGTTGTGGATGCAGATGTCGTGGGAGTTTGGGTGCCCTTTGCCATGGGCAGTTCTGTGTGTCCGCGGGGGTGGGGGGACGTGGCCACGTTGGCACTGGCATGGGCTGCGTTGCGAATAAATAGCTTCCAACAGAAGCTGAACAGAAGCATTGAAAAGGCTTGCTCTGGGCTGGCTGAGGCGCACTGTTAAAAGGGTGACGTGAAATACTTGAGAGCATTAGCGCTTTGTTAAAATTATATACTGGATCTTAACATCTTCGAATGTCACACAGGATGGCACGTCCATTGTTTGATTGCTATAAAAAGAAGAAATGCATCCCCAATTCTAAGGTCCAAAGTACAGCAATGCAGCTCGCTGAGGCTCCCCATTAGCAGCCTGTTCCGCTCAGCCAGCTACTTGTGTCAACATCCAGTTGACTTCAGCAGGAACGAAGTATGTGTTTAAGTGCTTTTATTGACTAGGGAGGGACTTAAGCATGTGTTTAAATGCTTTCTAGATCTAAGGCATAAATGCTTGATTCTCAAAGCCCAGCAAAATAATGGGGCTGGTCTTTAGTCAAGCATAAATTCTACGGAGTGCTACAGGAGCAGCTGAGTGAAATTCTATAGTACATGTCAGGCTAGATTTTCATAATGATCCTAAGACCTCTGCATCTCTTCATAGACTTCAATGAGATTTAGATATCACCCTTAAAAAAGAAAGGGGAGAGGGGTTTGGAAAGAAAAACAAAGCTATTATCCTTTCTGGTCAAGGCATCTGAATAAACTGTTGCTTGCTCATAACAGTTGGGGAATGGAATCCATGCAAGTTTATGCAGCTAATTTGTCAACTGTTCAACAAAATATGCAAAAGGATGCTGCCAGGGCTGTGTATGTGGAAGTACTCTGGCATAGAAAAATAAAAAAAAAATCCTGGACAACACCTGCTGACATTTTCCACAAGGACAAGATATTTTGCTGTATCTTTCACATGTCAGCAAATCAAATTTTTTTTTCTCTCAACCTTATTGCAGTGAAGTGTGGGTTGTTGGGTTTTTTCTCCTTTTTTTTTTTTTTTTTCCTCCAGAATAGATGCATGCCCCAAAATGTTTTTGGTGTGTGTTAACAACACATTTGCCCTATGGGCTACATTTCTTCTGGGGAAGATAGACGACCTTCTTTTACTTTGAGTTTCCAACTGAGATCGCCAGAAAAAGAAAATTAAAAAGTAGGGTTTTCGTCTTTCGGCAACCCTGATGTGGTTGCCGAGGCATTGCTTAGAAACACAAACATTACAGCACATATGGAAGTCTACTGTCGAGTGGAACCGAGTCCTAAAGCAACATGTTAAGTTGGAAAAATTTATGTTCATGCTAAAGCGGCAGCGTAGTAATCGGTTTCAATGGAAGTTAGAGGAATGCATCAGAGATGGAAATGGCTTGCCCCCTTGGATGCAAGTGCAGGAATTCAGACCGACGGTCTGGGCTGATTGCATGAAGAGGAAGTTGCTTTTCTCAGTGAGAGCAAATCAGGCTTGTGGCAACTGTGCTCCTCCGTGTGCCCCTGCATCTGTCTGCGTGGAAGCAGCTCTATTTCTTGTGCCCGTTTAGGCACACTCAGAGTACCCATTTCAGCCCTTTGGCTGCATGTAAATGAGGTAGTTGCAGGCTTGCTGAGGGTGATGGAGGTGCAAGTCCAAAGTCTTGCTTTGCCAAGGCAAGCTATTTGACTCTTTTCAGGGGAGTTACCGGGGTTGCTCATTCAAGTTCCGTCTGTAATCAGGAAAAAAAAGAGATAAGTATGTCCAAGCAGTTATTCATTCTGACTGTTTTAGGGTGGTCTGAATAATCTCATGAAGATGCCTTCTTCCAGTGATTCAAAAAAGAACCTGGAAAACTCACTTAGACAAGATATGTTACCTTAAAGCAAATAAATCCATGTTATATGGTTCCTTCCTTTGCACTCCAGTTCACAAAAGGCTTTTGGGATCTTGATTGTACATTCAGTTCAATATTTAAATAACTTCAAAAAGCCAGAAATATTCCCAATTTCTCATAATTACACGACTCAGTTTCTGTGTGAACTTGAACCTCCTTATCTGATGAGAACAATGTAAGGATAAATAATGAAGACTGCGTGTTTTTCAGATATTAGGAAAATTCATGATTTAAAAATATTTCAGAAACAGAGCTTCTAGCACCATCAGGAAAAAAGAAAAAGAGGACAGAATTTTTATTGCTACTTGGGTGCATGTGCCTGTAGTCTCAGCATGTGCTACTCAATGGACTAAAGTACTTTTGCAGATATAATTGCCTTGAAAATTACTGTTTGACTTTCTCCCTGTGCCCAGGGAGGCTGCTTGTCTAAAGACTCCCATGTTTTGGAGTATAGGGGGACACATTGTGGGTTGTGGGCTCAGGATCAAGCGTGGTGGTCAGGTGCAGGTTTGAGGGTGAAAGGTATTGGGGAAAGGCACCTGCCCTGCCTCACGCCTGGTCCCATCCCTGAAGCACCATTCATCACTGCTGTGATACTGAGGGCAGGATAAAATGCACTGCTCCAGTTGTTCCTCCTCCCAACAGCATTGTGTCCCCGGCCTCAGCATAGCTGAAAGCATGCAGTGCCTGGGTTAGAGGTGCCAGGTAGCCTGAGTCTGGGCTAAGCCCAAGACAGGGCAATGGTGGGTGCCTTGTGAAAGAGAAGGAGGTTTTGGGGCCCTAGCACACAGATCGTAGAATCATGGAATGGTTTGGGTTGGAAGGGATCACAAAGATCTAGTTCCAACCCCCCTGCCACAGGCAAGAACACCTTCCACCAGACCAGGTTGCTCCAAGCCCCATCCAATGTGGCCTTGAGCACTTCCAGGGATGGGGCATTGACAGCTGCTCTGGGCAGCCTGTGCCAGTGCCTCGCCACTCTCATAGTGAAGAATTTCTTCCTTATATCTAATCTAAATCTCCTCTCTTTCAGTTTAAAGCCATTACCCCTTGTCCTTTTGTTAGAGGCCCTTGTAAAAAGTCCCTCTCCAGGTTTCCTCTAGGCCCCCTTTAGGTGCTGGAACAGATCCCAGAGCTCCGTCCTCTGGCTCTCTCACTTAAGACAACAAGCAAAAAGCCCCCCACCCCATCAAAATAATATGTATGGACAAGAAAGGTATTGTTGAATACCCTCGCCCCCGTTACACTCTTCCTGTAGTGCCTACATCACTGAGGAAAAAACAGTTTCCAAAGCAATTCCTCTCCTTGCCCATCCATGTTTTAACACAACCAGATGGGACCTTCATAAATCCTTTGAATCCTGGTTTTATCAGCTTGCCTGCTCAGGGAATAGCTTGCTTTTTAAGTTGCTTGTTGTTTCAGGCCTACAGCTAATCCTCTAAGAAAGTCATTTCTGTTGCTTGTGGCTAATACCCCATCCTGTGTTGGGAGTTATATCAGAGCAGAATTGCTGCTTAGTCAGTGGCTGCTTTTCAGCCAAAGAAACATCATGGGTTCTGGATTATTGTGATTTTTTTTCTTTCTTTTTTTTTTTTTTTTTTTTAAATCCAGATGAATATTTAGATGTCATTTTCGATGTTCAATTCCTTGATTTTGCCCAATTGAAAAAGCCACCTATTTATTTGAAAAATATTTTTGGAAGCCTGAAGATAACCACGTCGCTCCCATGGTTAAAATGTTTTATATAAAACTTGTTATTACCATAGATCAATGGGATATGTACAGAATATGTTACAATGGGGCCTGTGTTAAGGATTTGTCAAGATTTCCATTATAAACCACTATTTTCGAGGGTTTATAACTCAGTCATAAAAATTCATTCCAAGCTAAAACTTGGCAAACAAAATGTCAACCCAGGAGAGATTTTCTTTTACCAGATTTGCTTTAATGCTTTAAACTGATTTGTCTATTTTAAAATTATACGAGTGCCCTGTTTTATAGACTTTCTGTGTACACAGGGTGCGCGTGTGCATGTGTGCTAATATAACACGCATACTGGGGAAGAAACAATGTTAAAAGCACATTAACGCGGCAAAGCAGAGCTCCAAAACCCCCACAAAGTCAAAAATGGAGTTGGATTTGCAGTTTTTGGGATATTAAACATTGGAATGCCAACATTCGCCTGGTGACTTCAGCTGATCAGGGCTGGTCTAGACCAGCTGAGCTTCTGTCCCTTCGTGACACCACCCAGCGTGTGACATCTCTGAGCATCTGAATGGTCTGCTGATGGAAATCTGTGCAAATCTTGATACTAAGGGAAGGGGTGGCTTAGAGAGGGTATAGGACCATCTCAGGTCACCTGGTGTGACAGGGATGAGATGTTCAGCTGATCTGCCATCCAGTGATCCTGGATCCTGGCTTCTCTTAATGGTCAGGGGGAGAGGTAGGTGTGACAATTAGGTGCCAGTATTAGATGATTAGATGACTGAAGTACAGCTCTCTGTTTCTTCCCTGTGGTTAAGGAGCCAGTCTGGCATCACTGAGTGGTAGGTGGCCTGAGCTGCTCATCACTCTTGAAGAGAGGTGTCATCGCTGACACTTATATTTGCCCTAGGTGCCACGGCAGGTGGCACCTTCCTTGCCTGGAACACCAGCTTTGGCTGTGATAGATGAAGTTTGGCTCATGCCACTCACAGCCTGAAGCCCTGCTATTACAGCAGTGCCTGGAGAAGAGGAGGACATGCAGCTTGGCTTGCACACCCAGCCTCAGCCCAGGCGGATAGACAGGCAGTGGAGAGGCAGAAACACCTCCAAGAGATGTTCTGGGCATGGTCTAAGGCTTTAAGCCTGCCCCTGAGGGAGCTGATTTCTGTCCTTTGACCACAGAGGGAGTCTCAGGTGACCATGCTTCTAGCTTGTGTGCTTCGGCTGGCTGCCCAAAAGCTAGAGGAGATGAATCCAAACCTTGGCTCTTTGCAGGACTAAGCTTTAAATAGGGAGGGTCAGACTGGCTTCTCTCTGTGGTGTGAGATACACAAGTCTTGCACCATCCTTCCCTGGTGAACTGCCTTCCTTTGCCCTGAAATCCTGGGGGGTGAACTCATCATCCTGATAGCTGGGGTGTTTGTCATCTCCAAGTGTTACACTCTCCTCCAGCAGCTCCCTCCTAGCTCTTGGTGTTGAGTCCTGCTTGCTCATGGGTTTCCTTAATTGAGGGCAGAAGTAGGTTCCCCTTTCTGCCATAAATCCAGCGTACGCACAAACACACTTGTAAGATATTTAGAAAAGCTCTGCTCTGCGTATCTTGAATGTATGTGTGTGTGGAGTAAAGAAAAGCAATAAAGAGCCTACGTTATACCACATGTGTGAGCAAAGGGCTGTGGTTAACTCCCTTCAGATAGATTTCAACCAGGGCCTCTTTGTAACAGCCCCCAGAAGACTACTGAAAAGTCGGCATCCATAGTTTTAAATAGGTTCATTTAAAAAATAAATTGTATTAGGGCCTTTTCCTCCCCTCCCCGCTGCAAGCCAAATACACAAGTGACATGAATAAGGAAAACTGCAGCTGGCTGCGGCTTGCGCTGGGGATGTCAGCAGTGGAGCAGCCCTCCTGCAGTTAAGGTGCTTGTGGGAGGGTTGTCAGGGGTGTCTCTGTGGGACGGTCCCACTCTGCTGGGAGGCACAAGTGGTAGTTTTGTGATCAATGCACTGAAGGGGGATGGCGTTCAGTAGATCGGTGGATGTGCCTTGGCTGGGTATGGGATAAGTAAATCCTCGACCTAAACAGGGGAGTACTACGAGCCTTGCGCTCTTTTTCCTCCTTACCCCTGCCGCACCTTCCCTTTGGTTAGGAGGGAGGAAGCTATTGCCTTCCCTGCCCCTCACATCACTGAAAATGATGGGGTTGTCTGAGCAAGGGCATTCGCTGCCTGCCCTGACGTGCTTGTGGTACCCCCAGCCCCACGTACCTCCATGGCGTGCCTGCCAGCTGCTGTGCCACAGCTACGCGCATCGTGGCTGCGCATCCGGCCCTCAGCACACAGGAGATTAAGGGACATTAATAAGAATCAGATTTGGAATAAAGTGAGTTGACAATTGGGCTTTGATTTTCCAAAGTGCTTTTTGGATGAAAATTGGCTTCACTTTTTTTTTTTTTTTGATGAAGTTTTGCACAAAGGATGACACTATTTGCATTGGCACCTTTTCCAGATCAGCCCCCTAAATGCTCCAAGCCTAGAACTGTCGATTTTTCACTTGTCAAAAAACCAAAACAAACCAGAGTAGAAATGATGGGTCTGGCTTTTGCTTTGTGTGTTGTGAAAAACAAATAAACAAAACAAATATTTTTCTAAGTTTTTAATGGAAAATCAAATTCCCATTCTTACCGCAGTCGCTAATTAAGCAAGCTAAGAGGAGGACGCTATGCCCAGGGACACTCAGCCTTTCCTTGTAGCTGGTCAGACTGTTTATAAGCATGAGAAATGCACGTCAAACATGTCTCCGTGTAGTTTAATTCATTGTCTATGCCAAAGAATTAAACTATTGGATCAGTAGAAGCCAGATCTCACTTTTCTGTTGAACTAAAGTCAGAAATAAAACAGCTTTGCAGAGAACAATATAGCCACAGTTGAGGGAGCCGGGTCACCTTTTGGTGAATTTAAATGAGTTCTTAATGAAAAGGGGAATAAATTTTTCACACATTCCTTTGCATTAAAGAGGGGTCAGAGCCTAGCATCAAGGTGAGCCTAAACTCAGGAAAGACACAAAGGGAATTCCTGAGCTGCCGACAGAAATGTCTCTCCAGTCTGCCAGGAGCCAAAATGCTACTGCTGGAAAAACAGCAGGCGGGGTGGAAATCTGGGTCCAATGAAGGGCCAGCAAGGGAAGCTGCGGAGTGGGGTCGCGGGGTGGGGGGGAAGATAAACAGCATCCCCTCATCGGGGCGGTTAAGCTTATTACAGAGACAGGGCTGCTGGTGGGTGTGAGTAGGTTTAGCCAGAGGGCTGGGACCAGTAATCCTGTCCCCCATTGCTGAAACGTTGCAACATCCAGTCCTTATCGTAAAGATGTGATGCTTTTGAACGCTGGCTGTCAGGCCTTAGAAAAGATGTGTGACCTCAGGCAAGTTACCAAGTCCTCCATGTCTCAATTTTGCTATCTGTAAAATGGGCTGTTACTCAAAGGGAATTGCTATGAGGATTGGAAATGAGGGTGAACAGGGCAGTTTGTCTTATCTGAGAGCTAATTTTTATTTACCTGACAGAAACTTTAAATGCCAATACAACAGATTTATTTTTATTAACGTATCGGTTATTGCTGAAGCAGTAATGTAGAGCTGTCATTTGTATAGGGCTTTTCTGATCTGTAGTGTTCCTCAGAGATGTTGCCAAGCAGATTTAAGCAACGATCTGGCAAAAATAGACTTCCCTTGTGTGGCTTGACTTAGGTGAGAAGGCTGCAGGAGGACGGGGGGCTCGGCCGTGGCGCTTGCTGGAGTGCTCCCCTCCATATTGCAGCCCCTTCCCAGGGCACTCCCACCAGATGCTGTTCTGCCTTGAAGGGTCCGATATTGCTGCAGCCACAACTGCAGTGCCCAAATTCTCTGCTACAGGAACGATGCCCTCTCTGGGTGATCCTGGGATCTGTCTGCTCCTCTCCATCAGTGAAGGACTGAGTTACAATGTCATAGGTGGCTGGGAGCTGAGGCGCTGCTGTCAGCAGCCCTGTGCGCAGACCCGGTTTGGACCCATGGCACAGTGATGTTGTCCCTTTTGTGCACACCTGATGTTTCGCAGTTGGACCCGTGGTACCACTGAGAGTGCGGTGGGATGCTCAGCTCCAGCGCGTGGGGCTGGGGGTGGCGGGTGTGTGCGCAGGGTGCAGTGGGCAGCCCTCCTGCAGCTCCAGGGGGGAGAGGTGTTGGGTACCAAGTAGGGAGGCATCTCCAGGGATAAGGCCTGGCTTTGTTTAACATCTCATTCCTAAAATAGGCCTGTAATTATATTAACGTCTTTCCAGCATTAGCAAGGGACAGGACTCTCCAGAGGGCAATTCAGACCTGAGTTGTCCATAGCCCTCCCTTGGTGGGAAAGGGGCTCAGTCAGGTTCCTAAGTTAGGCTTCTTGGTTGAGAACCTCACATTTGGTGCAAAGACTCTGTCTTGGGATAAGCATCAGGAAACGTGTTGAATCCTGCAGATATCCCCCATTGCCGGTGGTGCCCAGGAGAGTTATCTCCTTTGGAGCAGGCAACTGACTGTTTCCCCCACCTTCTGGGAGTAAATCGGGTGTCCGTGGAGGTGAATGGTGCTGAGCTGCCTTCCCTGTCTGAGGACCTGGCTCCTTTTCTATTATAACATTATTTAAAAGGGGGGTGGGGGGTGGCAGGGAGCAGCAGGGAGACAAGGAAAATATTTATGTAAGAAAACTACACTTTAAAAGACAGCTTAAAACTGGGATTAATAAGTCTGCTTTTATGGAAGCATTTCTACATGTTGTAAAACATTTTTAAAAACATTGTAAAAACTACAGAGTTTCACGTTAAATATGGCTGATTTTCTTTATAGGGCTGACCTGCTTCCCAGAGGTGATGTATACACACCATATGACACAGGGGTTGCTAGGGTAGGTAGTGTTTTTACATTGATTACTGTAGTAAATAATAATGTAAAACTGTGTATAAATAGGGAGTTCAATCCAGAGCTGCCCCTGGGGTCTGCAGTTCTTTACACATGGCCCATTTTTCATCACTTGTGTGATTATTTTATTTTATTTTTTTGGAGGAAGAGGAAAAGGGGAGGGAACATGCTGGGTTCTTTTTTTCTTTCTTTTTTTTTTTTTTTTCTTGTTTTTGTCTCAAAAGAACATCTCCTCTTGGGTCAGCTGTTGAGCAGAGGCCAAAAATACTGGTTAACGCTACGGGGAATTTGTTCCCTCGGCAATTCAGGAGTGCAGAGAAAACCAACAAGAAGCAGCTGAGGTTTGCAGAGGTGGCCAAAGAGGAGTGGGCAGATGAAGCGTGCTCTGTAGTTTAGAGGCTGGGGGAGACATGAGAATATTATTCGAATATCCCAAAGGAGAGGCAGCCAAGTGAGTAACCTCTGCTCCCTGCCTGCTGCGGGTAACATACGGAGTGGCAGCCAACTGTGGAAAGGCAGCTTTGTATCTTTGAGAAAAACTTTTTAACTGGATGGATGGTGAAGTGCTGGGAGCCGGCTCATGGGTGGGTGTCTGTCTGCTCAGGGGTGAGCCCTGCCACTGGGCTATGCCCATTGCCACAAGCAGCTCTGGGCTGATGGTGATTTCTCTCCCCTTTGATGGAGACACAATGAATCGTCCCCTAAAATTGCACCTTGACTCCTTTGCCCCTTCGACGAGGCTTGTCTCAGCTGGAGGAGGGTGGAGTGGAGACGAGGACATTCCTGGCTGCTCTAATAGCCTCTGTCCCTGGTGAAATTATTGGTCACCACTTAACGCAATTTGTTTCATTTTGCAATTATTGTTCAGGGGAATTTTTATAAGCTCCTGTAATAAGTCACTTCTGCTGGGATCCGGAGAGGAAGTGAACTGCATTAGAGGCAGAGGCATTACCCCAGCCTCCCCTCCTCGCTGCCTCGGGACCTTAACGTGGCGCTTTCCACAGTACCACGCACATGTGCGTGGGAGACTGTGCGGGTGTGCACATGTATGGATACATGTATAGTCCTGTATATGATTATTTGTATATAGACATGCATGCATGCTGCATGTGGAAGTAGGGATCCTCAGGTTTTGGGGCTGAGAAGCACAAAATACAGCCAAGGTCTCCAATGCTTCTGCTACTGGAGATGTGCCAGTAGAAACCAGTTGCTTTCTGGCTCTCTTTGGCCATGACTGGACACATAGCCTGGTGCTGTGATCCAGTAGCCTTCTGGAGGTCTGTGCCACACTGCTACTGCTCTGTGCACAACCAGAGGTGCTTAAGTGCAGGTGCTCATGTTTCCAAAGCTATGGCCATGGCTGAGCTCCTGCTCTCCGCTCCGCATCTCCCCCTGCGGTGCTGTGCTGTGAGCTGGTTTTCCCAGGGGAGGCTTTCAGGTTGCTGTGGGGAGGACTGGTCAGTACTTAGTGGGTATCACAGCTGGCTGCTCTCTCGGAATTTCCCCGTATGGATCGAAACATCAGGCTCAGCCAGCTCCGCACGGATGTAATGCAGACACAGGCAAGACGCAGGCCACAAACAACGCACCGCGCCATTTCCACATGAGCAAAAACAACACGCGTGCACACACACAATAAACATGTCACCCTCTTTCCATACAGACAAACACAATGCGCGCCTGTATAACCACACACGCAGAGACGCACACACGCTTCTCTTCCAGATTCCAGCGGGGCTGCGATTTTTAACTATCTAAATTAAAAACAGATATGATCTTCCAGCAGGGAGCTGCCAGAAACTCGCCCCCCCCCCCCCCCCCCCCCCCAACTTTTCTCTCTCAGTTGCATCGGGGGAAAAATATACGCGGTTCTCCAAAGGGGCAAATGGTTTCTCAGCATGCAGCGAGGTTGGGAATGAGGGTGGGGGGACATGGGGAGGAGGAAAAGGGAATGCACAGAATTACTTTCTAGTGGCAGAAGAATAAACAGCTTAAGTTAATAAAGTTGAGGCCGAGGAGAACTATTCGGAGAGTGTGGAGGAAGTCGGGGATTAGGGAGAAAATAGGAGCCCAGCAGCAGGAAATAGTATGGCAGCACAGCAGGCCTGAAGGGAGGGCAGAGGATGGAGGCAAGACCTGGTCGGCATGGCGGGGATGAGAGTGAGGAAAGGGAGGGCTGCGTGGCTCTAAATCACAGCCCTGCTGAAAGCAAGCCACCTCGTGTTCATCAAAATCTGCCTCGGGAGCCAAAATCCCTTCCGAAAATGATGTGACCTATTTTTAGGAGCTGATTTACCAGAGGGAGATGCCTTCTTTGTTTTGAGGCACATGTAGCAGAAACGGCGGGGGGGGGGGGGGGGAAGGAAAGAAGGGAGCTCTGGGGTGAGAGGGCAATGCCAGCCCTATGGGGGGGCACCGAACTGCCCCAGCCCCACAGCCCCTGCCCACGCACAAGCCCCATGCACCAGCGCTGCTGCCGGAGCCGGGGGCAGCCACTCTGAGTGACAGCCCTGGGCACCCGGCGCGTTGCTGACTTGACGACTTTTTGCAACTGTCGAAGAAGCTTAGCAGATAAGCGCACAACAGTTTTTATTATTCCAAGAGGCAGAAGACTCGCCTTAGCGAGCGGTAACAAATACGGACATTCACGACCAGGATTAGAACAAACTGCACTGGTGGGCAAGGGCCAAAGGCAGCACGGAGCTGTGCTGTAACCCAAAACCTCCACAGCTGTTTTCATTTTCCTCCCTTCAACACAGTCCCTGTGTGGTACTTCAGGGAGAATTATGAAAGTGGTGTGTAATTCAGAGAAGTAATGTCTTTTTTTTTTTTTTTTTTTTTTTTTTTTCCCCCTGCCCCCCCCCCCCCCCCCCCCTTGCTTTTTTCTCTCTTGCTTCTCTTTTTCTTGGAGTAATGAAAATTGCTGTGGTAGATCGCTTTGGATTCAAGGGAAATATCGGACTCTGTTTTCTGTGGGTGAGTGAGATAACAATAGATTGGACAGGGTGCTGTGTTTGAAAGGCCCCACTGCTCTCACCGCCACTCTCCCTTGCTCCCCAGCCCCTGCATGGTGACAGATGGGCAGTGGAGCAACGCATTTCCCCTCAACGGTTTAAATCATAATTTTAAAGAAAAAAAAAAAAGGAAGAGAGGAACAGCTGAGAAATCCTGGGTGTTTTGCGAACGAATGCAATGACTTCAGGGACTTTGGTGGCCTGAAAGGGACTTGCTGCTTTTGCTGCAGCACAAAGCCCGGTCTGGACAAATCCCTGCACCAGGGAAGGGCTCTTCTGCCGTGAAGCCCCGCTGGCTCCCGCCGGCCTTTTGATGGTAATTGTTTAAAAAGCATCAGGCTACATCCTCTGCTGTATCCTGGTGATTCATGCCAGCTCAGGGGATGCTCTACCTACAAGGAAAAAAAGATGATTTTCTTTCTGGAGGACAAATCCTCTCCTGATCTGATATTCTTTGCTTTGGTAGGATTAAGCCAGCAGGGAATTTAGCCCTCTCTTTTTTGAACAGAAGTGATTGCACTGTGCTTCCTCTGTCCTGTGAACATTGCTGGCATAGTTTTCCAAGATGTTATACGTTTTCTCATTAAAATCTCTTAATTTCATATCTACTAAAAATCCGAAAAAGATTCCTCCATTCAGTCAACTAAAATATTTTGTTTAAAGTTTTTTGAGGCCTTTCCTTTCAATTTTGCTTTCTTCCCGCCCCCCCGCCCCCAATATAATTTTAGATTGAAGATATTCTAAGCTGGAAAAAACCCTCCATCTCATTTGTCAAAACATTTTGTCCCAACATTACTAAAGATCTTATTTAAAAACCAAGAGAACAAACACTGAAATTTTTCATCTTCCCTTCATCTTATTCCGTAGAAAACCCACCAAGTTAATGGAGTAGCATTAAAAAAAAACAACCCACAACTCAAGAAATCAACTCCCCCAAAAGGTCTCGGTTCCACCCCAGTGGTGGTGAATTCACCACTAGTGAATATTAGGAAGTGCTGAAAATTTATATTTCTTGCCTGAAATTGTTTGGATTGTTCAAAAACCTTAGATAGCTGTTGCATCTTGTTATCAAATTCTGTTGGTCTTTCCTTTAATGGGTTTCACATGATTTTTATTCAGCAAGAAAATAACTCAGTGAGTGACTGGAAACACTTAACGTGTGTACCCTGACACATCTGCACATACCATAATAGACACATGAATTTAATGCTCAGTTGATTCAATGCGGGGAGTGGAATGTAGTGTAAAGTCAATGAAAATATCCTGTTCCCACCCCCTTTTCTTCATCTCCCCCCCCCCAAGTATTTATCAGGATTGCTGCATGGGAGGTATGTGGTGTGGAAGTTGTGGGAGTCCTCGGCGTGCTCCGCTCATGACGTGGTGTTTGTGCAGCGCAGCAGTAAATGTACTCGTTCTGCTGCGGTAACCCGTATTAAAAATTACCACAACCACGCGAACGCAATGAAGCTTTGGCAGAGCTTTGCTGTGCCATGGAAAAGAGAAACAGGGATAATAAAAGGATGACCACACGTGGTGGTCCCTGCGCTGTCCGGGCTGGGCTTTGGCTGGGAGGTGAGGCAGTGAATTTGATTCTGCGTGTGCGTGGCAGACGTGCTTGCTGCAAACCCCGGCTTGCTTCCTCATGTAAGTCTGGAAGGCTACTGTAGCTAAACGGAAAAGCATTATAAAACAAACTGTTATGAGCAGCAGATAAATATAGCGTGATAAAGACAAATGGTTGGGCAGCTGGGGTGTAGAAACACACTGCTTTCCAACTGGATGCGAGTCGTTTTGTTTTTCCTAGAAGCTTACCCCTAGGCCTTCTGCCACCCATCTGGGGTTTTATACCCGCCTTGCAAGGACTGGGGTGAGAGCGGTGTGTATCCTGCTGTTGATAGAGTGCCTGGCACTGTCCTGGGGCTGGTAGGCACTGAGCCACGTGAGAAATACAT
Organism: Falco rusticolus; assembly: GCF_015220075.1. NCBI lineage: Eukaryota > Metazoa > Chordata > Aves > Falconiformes > Falconidae > Falco > Falco rusticolus. Next base: position 9,903,528 of record NC_051197.1, on the reverse strand, counting down.
AGAATATACAAATCCTTTATTTGCCAATGGTAAGGGGGTTTAATGCTAAAGTTGTTACAAAGGCAACATCGTTGCTGCAGTAATTTTAAAATCAGTTTTGGTTTCAATTTGGAAGAGCGGCAGAGATGTTTTCCTGGGCTGCTACAACGTCCTCTTCAAGTCAATGGATTTTCCTCTATTGATGTGCTTGAATTTTGGGTACGTAAATTTATTATTAACATCTGCATCCCATACATCAGAAAAAAAGTGGGGCAAAACCTAAGTTGTATTTGGATGCTTACATCGTATTTTTAACCAAGAGGATAAACAGTAGTGATGTTTTCTATTGTTTTAGTATTTCTTCCAGTGTAGGCAACCTTTGCAGAACAAAGCACTCTTTGTAAAACTAAGTCCTTCAGCATGTGAATACCCACACATGTCCTTTGTTGCTTAACTGGAGGCAGGAGGAGCTTAAACCTTGGAGATAAGCTTGTATGTGAGTCTTTGCATAACTGGATGTGATCCTGCACTGTGCCAGTGCACTGATCCCAGCACACCAAACTGTGTCTGGTTCACGTTTAGGGCCAGTCCTGATGTATAATTCATACACAACATTTTATTAAATGGCAAATTTCCCCCCCTAACCCGCCCCCGCAAATTCTATAGACTGTAAGGAAGGAATTTGTTGTGCGGTGGCCTCTTCTCCCTCTCCTTGCCCATTTTTTTTACGACTGAGGAAACCCTTTTATTGTACGCAAAATAAAAGCTTGATGTGGTCTGCCATTTTTTAATTTACCGTGGTATTAAATACGAAATGTATCCACTTACAGAAGGTGGGTCATGGATTGTGGTCTGGGCTTGATCCAGCGCCTGTTGTGACTGGGTGTAGGGGCACAGGGAGAAGGTAGGAGCTTCTCCAAGGCCTGAGCAGAAACCACCAGGGTGAAGGTGTGAGCACCCTTACTCATCCCCTGTTGTGGAGTTTATCACCCCTATAATTTTTCTTGTCTTGAGCAATCGCTGCCTCATAGTACTGCAGGATTAATGCCATTCTCCTGGGCTGAGGGTGACGTGACCCTGAGTACCAGCAAGAAGTGAAACCACCGGGTCAAATTCTGTTCTTCCAGGGGAATAACACGCAAAAACCCAAATCAACTGCAGCAGTGGGTGGGAAGAAGATGCTGTGGATGACTGCAGGAGATAGCGCAACCGGCCTCTTGCTAATAAATAAATCTGTGGTTCCTCTGTGGGAGGAAGGCTACGCGAGCAGCTGGGATGCTTGTGTGGGGTTTGTGAAGACACAGGCTCGTTTTGATGCAGTACTGTTGTGCCTCCTCGTCTTGGTTTCTCATTTGCTAAATGCCGTGGGCTTGTGGTACAGTGCTAACGAAAATCGGATGAAGGGGTCTGGAGAGCCTGAGTGCTGATGGGTCTGTCTGCATAAAGTGCTATAAATAATGTTTGGGCCTTTGAATACAAAGATCTCTGACTCCAGAAAGCAGAATAAAAGACATGAAAGCATCTAAAATGCAAAATATTAACGCTTATGCTTTTGAGTAGTCTTCCTTAATTCCCATCTATTGTCATGAAGAAACCCCTTTCTGACCATGGTTAGACAGCGTTAGAGATGGTGAAACTGCCTTTTCTGGGGGAAAAAAGTTTTAATGAAGACAGACCGGGGCTGATTCTGCCACTGTTATTGCTGGAGCCTGATCTGCTTTCTGGAAGGAGAAAGCAAAACCAGGTCCCAAAGGCAAGTGCATATGAAACAGAAGAAGAAAAGAAGAGCAAAGCTGCAGAACAGCTTCTGGAGCTGAGTCACGGCAGGGCTCCGTGCTGGCGGGGGGCAGCACCCAGCCTTATCAGCACCAGGGAGCTCCACCACAGGCAAGCTAGTTAAGGTAGTTAAGGCGTTGCTTTTTTGTCGCCTTTTTGGTCACAGGCTCACAGAAATACAGCTACATAAATAAATAGAAGTAGTGATGTAATCTTGGCTGGCCAGATCAGATTTTTTTTTTTTTTTTTTTTTAATATATAACTGGCTAGAGAGAGAGAGAGAAGAAATAAATTTTAGAAGGAGCAGAAGAGCTGGGAGAGAAAGTGAGAGCACAACCGGGGACCAGGGCAGCACCTGGAATGTGCCCGGAGCTGATGGAGGAGGAAATATCACCCAGCCCTTTCCAGGGTGAGTCTGGTCAGCTCTCAGGACAGGGAGGCTGAAGCGGTGGGATCTCAGGAGAAGCAATAGTGCTTGCTCTGGGCAGACTGAGGGTTTGTCTTCGCATCTCTATTGAAAGATGGGTTCTACAAAGGATAGCATAGGCAAAGCAGGCTCTTCACATTGTCAGTAACATAATCTTGATTACATTTAGTTTTACTCAGCCCTGAAACTTGCTATTTATTCCAGAAAAAAAGAATCCCACTCCTAAGTTTACATTGACATAATTATTCTGAAGTAACTAGGTCGTGGTCATGATTTTCATTAAGTTCCTGTGTATGAACAATCTTCAAAATAGATTTTCTGGCAAAGACATTAATAATTCAGTATCAAAAAAATCTCAAATGTCTTGTCTGAGTAATATAATAAGTTTAGCACTAAACCGTTGCTTTCTTAGTTAAAAATGTGTTTCAGGCAGCATGGGCAGTCTCTGCTCTCTGCCCAGGGAAAGTGCTCCAGAACTTTTAACAAGACACTGAGATAAACTGAGAGTGCTGAGGCCATCTCCTCTTTGCTGAAATACTTTGAAGCAACAATCAGGTAAAGAAGATCAAGAGTTGATGGGAAATAATTAGAAGCTGTTAAGCTGGCTGTTACTTGGGTCCATGGATGCTGTGCTGTTCATGTTATTTCACTTTGGAAGGTCAGACTCACCAAAATAATTGCAAGCCAATCTCAGGGGCAATTATTGCTGTAACAAAATATCAGGCCTGCAATTTTCTTCATGGAGGGAAAGAAAAAAAATACCATTTTGACTTTTCACTGGTAACAGCATTTAATGGCACATGGGCAGTTTTTGAGGCAGTTCCTCCCTCCCTCTGCAGTCTTTCCCCCCTCAGATTCACAGACTGTGAGGTCTCCAGGCCTTGTCCTTAGCTGGTTCGAGGTCTGTGCATGGCAGGGGCCAGCCCAAACCCATCATTTTTTCTGGTCCTGAACTTAGGTGTGCCCCTTGTTCACCTAAGTTGTGCTGGTCCAAATGTTCACCTAGGTGAAGGTCTAAATGCCTATCACCTGTGTTTTCTGTTCATGCTGCTGGACTTTAGCCCACCTACATGGGCTTCCTCACGTGGGAGGAGGTGATGGTACTGTCAGTGCCCACTGGGGAGCTGAACACCACCTCGTCAACCAACCCTTCCCAGGCTGCAAAGTGGGCTTAGAGCTGGCTCTGTTCAGCCACAGCTGGTGGAGGCTGGGATGAGGCAGGGGGTTTGAGGTGCCCTTGTGCCCTGTCCTTGAGCTCCTCCTGGCACTCCATCCTGAGCATCTTGTTTGGGGACAGCCCACGTTTGGGGGTGGCCTGTCCCCCGGAGGTGATGCAGGGCTGTGAGGAGTGAGCTCAGGACATGGAAACAACCGCCCCATCCATGTAACTATTGTTGTATCCCGTTAACCACATCACAGGGAAAGTTTTCAAAGCTGAGCATACGCTGTGCATGTGCAGGAGCTGTTTCTAAAACATAAATAGCATGGCCATTAACCAAGGCTTTTCCTTTTTTTTTGTTGTTGCTTAAAAACAGTTCATATTATGTACTCAATGTTTTTCAAATTAAACCATTATTTATCCAGAGGTAGCCAAAAATGTAGCCAAAAAACCACCTCTGATTATTTTTGACCTCTCTAAGGCTAATAATCTGCTAAAACGTCTTTAAACCATCTTAAAGAAAACAGAAACACCACTGCTGACAACTCACATACCTACTTTTTAATGCAGTGTTATTTTAAATGGCTGCGTTTATAAACCTCTAAAGACTGAGGTTTATAATAGGAATGCTGACAGATCCTTAACACTCCATCCCATAATAATAAAGTTTGGAGAAAGAATGGGGCTGCGGACACTACTGTCCCTGTTACGGTGCTGGGAATTTCTTCTGCTCTTATTGATTTAACTCGTCTAGCCAGAAAACTGGTTTTCCTGGGAATGCAGGGTGAGCACCTAACTAGTGTGGCAGGGCGCTGGTGGCGTTATGGGGTGGTCGAGCAGCTCAGCTCTGCCTCGCCCATGGGCTGGCCCCACCAGTGCACCCCGAACCCCTGCCTGCTGCCCCACGAGGGGTGCTGAAGCCAGGGCAGGTCTTCAGAAAGGAGGAACTGGGCAGAATTCTTCCTTCTGCATCCCTACTGAAAAAAAACAAAAACAAAAAACCCGAAAACAAACAAAACAAAAAAACCCAAACAAAAAAACCACAACCAAAAAACCCCCCAAAACCAAAAGGGAAATAGAAGTGCGTTGAAGTGATAGGCGAGTGGTTTGGGGGGCTCTGCATAAGGCAGACCACATTCCCAGCTGCTGCGCATCAACCTCCTGCTTTTCTGCCCGCCTGTAGCCTGGCACGGGGTGTTTGGGGAAAGGTATGAAGTGTGCGGAACGGCTGCGTCTGTCGGGGACGGGTGGCTTTTTGGACTGGCTACCCGCACAAGAAGCTCCGTACCGCAACATGGTGGATATCTTTTTCCTGCTCTCTGGCCTGTAAAACTCCCCGAAGGGGAAGAAATGCTAAACGAGATTTATGTCCTCAGAAAGCGACGTGATAATTTGTGCAGTGGAGAGGGGATGCTGCTCTATCATCATTAAATTAAGATGTGCGGGCCAGATGTGAAATCTTGATAATGAGCTTTATAGGGCACCGTGGCTCGGCTCGCGATTAGCTTCCCAGGCAGAGCGAGGGGAGCGCGCGAGCGGCAGGCAGCACAAAGTGCCTCCGTGCCCTCAAGTCATTATCTGGCTCTGATCGCGGGCGTATTTGATCTTCGCATGCTGTGATCTTGCCCTTGCTCGTCCAGGTCTCCCATAGAGAGCACCCACGTACTGTGGGAAGTCCAGGCTGCCTAGAAACACAGATGGTGTGTTTTCATCCAGCCCAACACAGTCGGGCTCTGTTTCTGAGCGTGTTCCTTGGGAAAAGAGGGCTTTTTGAATATTATTTTCCTTTCATTTTATTTTTAAATCTGGTTGTCTGGTTTTGTCTCTTTTTCCTCAACTAAACTGACGGATGTGCACTGAATTTCTGACAGCTTTACTGTCAGACTTTCAGTCCATAAAAAAAGAAAGGCAATGACTCAGGAAATGCAGGCAGGTCTCCTCACAGCCCTTGCCCAGGCTCTTTGTGCATCGCTGCATCAGCCTCCAAAACTCTGATATGTCAGGAAGGAGAGCCAGGTGCTTGCAGGACAGCACCTTTTCTATGTAAAACCCTGGGAAAAGGAGCAAAGTTTCACAGACCATTGCAGACCCCAGGGATGCTGCTCCTGCTGCATGCCCAGGTCATGGCTCACAGCTCGGAACCAGCCCTCCCTGCTGCGTCCAGCCGCTCCCGGCCCCAGTTTCTTGCTTGTTTCCACTGAGGACCTTTCACTCTAGTCTGGGTTTTGAGGAACGGAGTGTGGCACAGATCAGGATGGACCACATGCCTTCAGGAGTGAGGGGGTTTATGTCTTTGAGGATCATAGCCTCAGCTTTCCCTCCATGTTTTCCCGTGAAATGTAAAGCAATCCCCAAATCTGCAAACAAGCCCTTGGGTTGGTTTGTTTGGGGCTTTACAGTAAAGGGAGCAACAAAAGATAATGAATTAACTGCCAAAAAAACCCTAAAACAAACCCAACCAAAAAACTGGAAAAGAAAGAAAAGAGAGTTAAGGCACTGGAAGAGTTCATTGAGCTGTTCACTCGTGTCAGTCTCCTACCTGCAAGGAAAGCAGAGCATCGTCAGACCTGCTTGTGAAACCCACACAGTGGGCCAAATCGGGAGCAAATCTGTACATCAACAGTATTTTAACGCAAGTTTTTCCTTCCCTGTAACCCTTTAAGCACTGAAGAGCAGGGAACTGCTTTTAGTTTCTTTTCCTGTGAATAGTGTTATCATGGCTGCTGGCGTGTGATGCCAAGCTATCATTTTAAGGGTCTTCTTTATCATTTTACAAAGCTTTCAGCAGCCAAGGCTGTATTTTTGACTAGTCTTGGCTTGGCTCGCCACATTCAACCAGCTGGGATCACTGCATATGTGTGTGTGGTCAATTTACTGTGAACCGATTAGGATATTAAACGAAATGAAATAAACATGTAAATCTTAAAAACATCTTAGAGTTGAGGTTTACTTCTATAGAAGAATACAGATGGAAAAAGTAACGTAAAATTAAAGACATCCTAATGGCAGGCTTTTTATTGTTGCCACAATTTATTTTCAAGGAAAATAATTTCAGGAAATAAATAGAATTACAGTTTACAGAAAAGGTCCTGTGTCTCTAAGGCAAACGTTGAGTGGTCGAAAAGCTGTTTTAAATAATATATCACTATATGTATTTGCGTTCTCCCCAATGTAATTGAATATTTAGGCAGCAAAGAAAGAGAAGGAAGCTTTTACCCGATTTTTTTTTTTTTTTTTTTTTTTTTGGGTACCAGAATTCCTTGGCTACAGTCTTAGCTGCCAAGAGCAAATCACCCATAGAATTCAGCAGACTGACAGGGATCTGATATGATCTAATCTAATCGATCTATGGATGAGAAAAGCTTTTCTTTTCATGCCAGTTTGTTTTGCTTAGCAAAAATGTGACTCTAGACTGGCAGGGACCACCAGGGATAAAGGAAATATCCTTAGAAAGTCAAGTCCAGTTTTCTTTTGCTTTTTTTGGGTGGCCTGTTAATGATTCAGATTTAATGAAGGGATTGGGTTTTTAGTAAGACAGCTTTATCACAACATTAATTATTTGTGACTCCTGGTATTCTGTAGAGGACAGAACTTCTGCCTGGCGAAAATTTGAAAGAAGTCTGGCTTTATTCTAGTTTCTGAAAAAGAAGTTCTCAGCTTTCAAATTTCTCACTAAAGGCAGTTTCTAAATTCTTTTTTTCTCTAGTTGCCACTTAGCTTGTTTTGAACTGTTTAAAAAAAGAAAATTAAAATGTGTTGTTTGATGTTATTTTTGTTTGAATGATTCGCTATACTTGCATATTAATCTAATGAGGTAGATATATGTAAAAAGGAGAAGTAGATTTTCTCCTACAAGAAAAATCAAAGCATTTTATTAAAGATTGCTGAAATTAAGTTTTTTTAACATTTTCTCACAACTTTTACTGTTTTGGCTTCTCTGAAATAAAATTCCAGCTAGGTTTGTTAGCAGGCAGATTCTCTCCTTTCAGTTCCTATATCCAAGGATTAAGATTTTCTGGAAGGTGATAAAGGTTGAACCTTTTTTCTTTCCTGACATCTTTTTCTCTGTCTGTTATGCCCCTCAGTGATCTTGAATTTCTTCCAAGATGTGGCTTTTCAAAGCAAGCCACTGCTTTCGGTTCTCCTGTGACAGTTTGTGGGATGTGGATCTTTGACAAATGTCTGCCTCAGCTCTGCTCCCTACTTTTCCTGCTAGATCTCCTGCTTGCACCACTGCTGTACGAAAGCCTGCTCTGTTATTTGTACAGTATGTTTCTTGGGGTTTTTAAATGAGATCTTTTGGCCTAGAAATGCCAATGATGGGCTCAGAAGAAAACTTTGGATCTAGGCTACTGCTTTTTGCTTTTCATCTACCTGGAAAGCCCTCCCTTACTTGTTGCCACCCTGTAAAAGTGGGAGCACCTTTACTAATATGAAGGTGTGATGGAATTAGAAAGACTAAAATGTTTTTCTCAGATACCAAATAACACATTCAAAGTTCCTAGATTTTTTTTTTTCAGGAAAGAAAGAAAAGATTAAATTTCTTTATTTTAACCATTGTTATTGTTGGATCCTAAAAATGCCTGTAAAAGGAGTGCAGAAAATAGATACTAAATTTCTTCTTACTGGATATGGGCTTGTTTATATGAATACCTTCTGCAAATCCTTGAGGAGAATCTACAGATCTCCAGCTTCTAATCTGGCTCCTTTTATGTTCTTCCTGTGTGCTATCTCATGTAGGTGGTATTGTCCAAAGGTCAACAATTCTGACAAATATGTGTTACTAAATAAATCGCACTGGATTGCGTTTTCTGGTGAGTGAAAAATATGCAGCTCAAATTTTTATTGTGATTTTGATACAGAGTTTTATAGGAACACTTTAAAAAAAAAGGGAGAATATAAATTTCTCTTGCTGTTTTAGTCTGATGGAAAATAGCCTGGTGTGTGAATTCTCTTTGAGTTATCTTGGACCTTGTATCCAGACTTTGGTGGTTCTTTTGCCTTTCTCATTTCCTTTAAAAAAATATTTTAACACCTGACATTTCTGCTGCTTAGCCACTGAGACAGTGGTAACTTTTGAACTTTTTGATATGTGCTAGACAGAGAGAATTCCTTACATTTCTTTAGTTTTCAAGTCATGTCATGGCTACTGTCTGTCCATCTCAGAAAGGTCTTAGGTCTTGGCTATAGCAGAGTTCAGAAAAAGGAAAGAAGCGAAAGCCTGGGCTGTGGGCTTGAAGCACACTGATGTCTAAGTAGGTCTGAATCCCATTTTCATTCTGGTATTGATCCAGCCTCATTTCCATAATGTCCCTTTCGCACACGCTTTTTCAAGAGGAATGTTTTGAATATGAATGTTCACATGTGTATGCAGTCTTCAGTAACACTTGCAAATGAAAAATTCAGAATGGCATAATATAGAGAAAGGACAACGTTTTTTTTTTCTGGAGAAAATTAGCTTCCCCTTTCTTCAGCCTGGTATGTGAATTACACGATCTTGCGACAATTTGGGAGTTATTTAAAACAGTCTCATTCAATTAGCTGGTTTTGTTTTCTTTCTTTCTTTTTCATAATGTATGTGCTGCTTTGTTCTCTGAGAACCAATTGCACTACAGTGGGTTTTTTTTAATGAAAAACCAAACACGGGCTTTAACTGGGAAAGATGATAAAATGTGTTTTAACAATGAAGGGAATCTCTTGGGGAACCTGATCTCCTGAAATTTCTAGGTTAAACTGATCTGGATACATTTGTTTAAGTATCCATCCATCTCTCCAGTGAGGTGCATCCCCCGGGGAAGTCTTGAGAAGTGCAGCACATACTCTGAGAGCCATTTCTGCCAGAACCTGAAGCCCAGCGATGCTAGTTTAGGATTTTGTTACAAACTTCAACACAGGTGTACAGGTCAGCAGATGCTGACAAATGGATTAATTTAGCCTCGGTCAATGTTATGGTTTTTCATGGGAGTGCAACAAGCAGAGCTCTAATGGCTGTGTGTAGACTTGGTGCAAGACATGAGGAGCAAGGCTATTATGTCTAAAACCATCTTTTATATTTTAGGCTTGTTGTAAGCTAAAATTTATGCTGACATTGGGTGATTCAGGGCCACATAAATCAAAAGAGGGGATTTCTTCCCCAAAGGCCATGTGATTTGTGAATGCCCCACTTTTGTGCTGTTCTGTCATGGGCTTTGAAATCATAAGCATCAAGAGTTTCTTTTTTTTTTCTGGAATAAACCAAGTGCTGTTTTCACTCTGGTTATGTCAATCAGCAATGTATTTGATATTCTCTGTTACATATTCAGTGTCTAATGGACAAACTGGTCCCCATAGGACTGGTGTTGAAATTAAATATTTGAAGCTTTCCAGTTAAACATATTAGATATCTAAAAAATAATGCAATAGTAGTAATTTCATGTGGAGATGAGCCATGTCAGTCATTTACATCTAGGTCTCAGCAGATAATTTATCTTATTTTGTTGCTTATCCTCTGTCCTTCCATCTCCCAGATTCGTGTTCCTGCAGAAGGTAACCCTATGATAAACAACAGACCTAAATATACATAAATAAGTATGTCCTTGCCCCTAGAGAGATCAGACTATCTTTAGTCTCAAACAGATTTCTATTTCCTTTTTCTCTCCCCAGATATCCATTTAGATAGATGGGTGTGGAAGAACTTAAAATAAATTCATTGTTCTCCAGGAATTACTGAGAATTGTGAAAAAAACCACCCCTCTCCTTGTAATAAAAAAATAATGCTTTTCTCAGCCATTCTGTTATAAGTGTATGAAAGTGTGTATCAGGTTATTTCAGGGAATGGCAAAATGGGTGAGCCAATGTGGAGAATACAAATTCCCACTTCTGCAAATCCAGACTCAGTCTGGTGTGGTGTTGGTCAGATCCAGGACAGATTTGGTCCACATCCATTAAAAATTTTATTAAAAAGAACAGCAACGGGTAATAAGGATACCAGAAGTGAGACCACATCTCTGCTTTCCCAGTAACCTTGTAACACGTTCAATCCAGAAGGATGCCGTGTCACGCTCTCCTGCAGCACAGAAGCAAAGCAAATCTGCAGCAAAGGGAAATGCACGCTGAAAACATCTATTTTACTGTTCTGCTTTGTACCTTGTGACCCTGCCATGTACCAGACTCCCATGGCCTCCATTGTCTCCTCCTCTGCTCCCCATTGTTCCTGTGCAATCTGAGATGGTGCACACAGCATGGGTTGATACTGTTCACTGCATGACATAATTTAGGTTAATCAGCATCAGTTACACCATCTGGAAAGGGAATAGCTTCTTAATACATCACCAGAGGTCTCAGCTCTCTGCATAAAGTGGGCTTCCTTCAGTCAAGTCTACTGGTGGCCTGGGAAACATCTAGCAGGGAGCTGGTAGCTGTGCTTCAGGGTCACTTTTGTGGGCTAAGAAAAGTTCAGAAGCTCCAAAGAACCACTTTCCTGATCAGTGACCATCCTTTTCTCTTGGACTTCACATTTTCAATGTGTTCCTGCTGCCCTGCCTCACCAAGCTCAAACCTTTCTTTTCTCTCCCACCCTTGCAGAATTTATTTGACAGTCCTCATGTCACTTCATTTCATTAGTAGATCGGGATGGAAAGTTTATAAGACAGCAATAAAAGCAAACAGATTATTACTTTCAGGCAGAATGGGACTTTAAGTGATTTAAGTGAGGAGGGAGCCAGGCCCTGGCTCGTGCACGTTATGCAGATGCTAAAATCATTATCAGCATGTAAAAATATATCTGTAAGTTTCCACTTTTGCGTTTCCTCGCTGCAGTGTACTGTGGGCCATGATGCCATTTTCCACCAGTTAGGAAGCCCAGCAGCTGCTTCATCTCGCCCCACGCTCCCTCCCGCATCCTTTCCATGGCTTTTTGCTGACTCCCACGCCGCGCTGGCTGTGGACAGCAGGCCAGGCTGGCCTTCCCTCTCCGGCTCCGTCCGCAGCAAATCCCGCTGCCCAGGGCTGGGCTGTTCCTGCCGAAATAAACCCTGCTCACTGCTGCTTTCAATCCCTATCTTCATGGTGGTTTCTTAGCAGCATTGCTTAACTGATAGACTAAATTACAGAGAGGTGTGCAGCGCGGGCAGTGGTACCATCGCTACTCGTGGGTGTTGTGTGGAACTGGCACATTGAGAGGAGAGGGTGCTCTGGCAGCTGGAGCAGGCACAGCTGAGGGACCTGGGGGTCTGATGAAGCTTTGAATAACTGGTTGGAAAATGATGTTTTGCACAGATAATTATTTGCTTAGGGTTGTTTTTTTTGGGAGGGGAGCATTAAAAGTGTTCTGCTCTTTCTCACGTGGTTTCCCCTCATTCCGCCTCTATTTCTACAATGGCATAGGAGACAGGAAAGGATAAAGCCTTCTCAGTCCTCTTCCCACCTCTGATATTCTAGATTATTATTTTTCCTCCATAAAAGTAAAAAGGTAAAAGAAAAAACAGTATTAAAAGAGGGAAGGGGCATTCAGAGAACAAAAAATTGAGATGAAAAATTCAGGCAGTTTAGTAATAATGCTGGAACAGTAACATTAAACTGAATTGTCTCTGTAGCATCCTTTTAGCTCTGGCCTCATAATTCTGGGCATGAAACAAAAGGTGTGACTGCACCCAGTGGATTTACTTTGCTATAGGTAAGATAACCATAAGTTCAATTTTCAATAACATCGCTCCTGTTTTACCTATAAAGTAATATATACTGTTAGCCTTGTAAGATGCTTAGATCAGGAGCAGGCTGGTGGTGCCCCTGAAGAACTGAAATGTGTTAGGACTGTTTTGAATTGGAAAGGATGACAAGTACCTTAAAAACCTTTTGTGAAACAAAAATGCAGCATTGCTTGGAGCAAGTTCATTGCCATGGAAAACTCTCATATTTTGCAGCTCTCTAATGAATCCTCCTCCTACCATAGTCTGACAAAATCTATGGTAAAAAAAACTCGCATAGAGAGAATTTATCTCTCTAAAGATAGAAATGATGCCTGGAAAGGAATTCTTCCATTGTGACTTAAAAGATGGTTTTAATTACCTGGGCAAACATCCATTTAAAAGTAGCTGGTTTATCACCTAACAGTATTGTTGGAGAAAATGCTGTCACACATCTGCGAAGTCACTGGTGAAACATCATGCTAAGCACAGTTTTATGATTTGCGCTCATGCATGACTTGCAGGGATATTCTATGAAGATACAAAGAGAAGAAAAAGTAATGTATTGTCACACACGTTTATGGCAGATGTACGATATACCGCTTTGCCACACCTAAAATAGTACCTTAGGAGTTACTAAAATCAGATCAACTTTTATTTTTCATTTACCAACCCTGTATTTCATTGAACAGAAGCTTTCTGTTAAACTGAAACAGATGATGTTTTAAACTAATACTAATTGATTCCATTCCTGGAGTTCACAGTGGTAGCAAGTAAAATAGCTCCCTGACCCTGCCGGTAAATTCAGATTTCAGACTGCAGTGCATTTTGGCTTCTCTTTCTCTTTCACAATGTCCACACAACTCTGCTGGCTCCCAGCATCACTCCCTGGAACACCACGCTGCTGGAAGTGGAGCGGGTTGGATCGGGATGCAGAAGGTGCAGGTCAGGTTCCCAGCCCCACCGGGCAGTCCCTGGGAGAGTTACTTCATCAGTGTTGGAGTTCCCCTCATTGTAGTACAGATAAATATTCACTGCCTCATATAAAGGTAGGGTGAAATCCACAGGTGATTATGACGGGCTTTGTTACAGTGAGGTCTGTGTAAGAGTCACCTCATATATCTCATTAATAACTGAGGTTCCCTGTTCGGCAAGGAAAGGAATCAGGTGCTATTTCGTCTTTTCTCTGCTTCTGCTAATATACCCTGTGGTCAACAGTCCAAAAAATGCCGCCGAAACCCTCTCAGTAGTATAAGTTTGGGGGATGCTTGCCTTGGTCTGCAGAAAAGACCTATAATTCTTTCAGCCAATCATGTCATAAAAATGTGAACGATAATGCTGGGAACAAACCCCTTGTATTATGAAGGTAGGGAAGCCAAATGTCTCATGCTGAGAGCAAATGCTTTGTACTCTCTAGGTGCTATACACTTACGATGCAGCCTTTAAATCAGCGTCCCTCCAACCCCCCTGCGCTGGTGTGTGGGTGGGCAGTCTTCCACTGACCCCTCACTCCCCGCCTGCCTGGGGACCAGCAGGGCGGGACCAGCCCCCTCCCTCTGCAGTGCATTTAGGATGTTGCTGGGCCACCCTGCGTTGAGCAGCTTGTCTTTTAGGAGAAGGTAGTCATGATCTGGTACAGCAGGAAATAATACAAAACTTCACACTGCAGAAGCTGATGGTTTACTGGGAGCTGGCTGGCTGGCTGTCCAGGCACCCCTGAATCTTTCCATTTACATTCAAACTGGTGGGTAACATGTCTGCCTTCCACTGCAAACCATATGCTCTTGAAGCTGTTGATATGTCCAGCTCTCCAAGCAGGGCTCTTAAATGGAAACGTTGACAGCTTACTAGGAGCTCTGCTCTCAAAACATGAGTCTCTGGAATTGTGCTGGGTATTTTTTTTTTTTTTAGTTATACAGATTGAAACAGTTAAATGCTGGAATCAAGCACCATTGGCTATTTGTGACAAATATAAAGCAGATCTTAGCCAAGGAGATTGCTTCAAAAAGCCTCGTTTTTGTTACTGTTACAAATGAATACCCAAATTATTGTTCGCTTCTAAACTGGGCAAAGCCATCATTCCTCCGTGTCTTCAACTTCACTTCCATCCTCACAACCTCACGATCTAATCATACTGGTTTCTATATCAAAGGCTGAAGGTTTCAGTTAGAGATATTTGATAAAAGAAGAAAAAAGCCTGCCCTTTATTTAAGAAAGGTTTGAAAGAGAAGCATGAACATGGGACTGCAGCGGGTGCATCTGTTGTTGCAGGTATCATACATCTGTGGTGATTTCCTCTGCTCAAGGAGGGGCAAGAAGTCACTTTGCCTCTTAGAAGTACAAAGTGGCTCATCTTTTCCATGAAGGGGTTGTATTCTGTTCATTAGAGGAACCAAGCACCTTTCCCCAAAGAAACAAGTGTCTTCTCCTGACTGTGGGACCGACTTTCCCAAAGGACTGAACGGGCTATTCCATCCCTGTAGGTTGACAAGAGTAGGGTGCTGCTGGGCAAGGCTTGAAGGTGAGCATCATGGGCATCAGGCAAGGAAGCACTAGGACATGCTGTTGTGGTACACAGTTGCTTGGTTCTGTGCCACCCAACACCAGCCCTATCACTCAGACCTCCCCCAGCATCCCGGCTGCCTGAGCTCCCACCACAAAGGAGAAGAGCCTTTCTGCCACCCATGGGGGGGGAGCTTGGGCGATTACAGCCTCACCAGGCCCCTGTCCACAGCTGGGTGGCACAAATCCTGTTGAAAGTGTCCTAATTACATTCTAACATTACAGGCAATGAACTTCCCCTCTTCCACACTCAGAGATTTCACTGATGAGCCATTTCTACTTCTTTGATGCTCCCTTGGTGTTTCCTTTTGTTCTCTTTCCAAGATGGGGCCAGGATCAGGCCCTTTGGTATTAAATATGTCTGGCTAGAAAGTCCCCAAAAGGATCAAAGCAATCTTGATCAGTGGAAAGTTTTTGACACGGAGCTGGATTTTATAGTGTGCGTGTGTGCCTGAAGTGTTTCTTCTGTGCAACGTTCACATAGAGGCTTCATTTCACTTTAAGATCATAAAAAATGGAGTTATTTAATAGGGCCCTTGGTTGGGTAATTATGAAGCAAAGGAAAAGCAGACAATCCACCCAGGGTGTGTGTGTGTGTTTTTTCTTCGGTGGTGTTAAATACTATTTGGATTTTTCACTGAATAAACATTAAATAATGTAATTTGGAAACCAGGTCCCGTTAGGGATTTAAATGTGTAGTCTGTCACTGGTAAAGGATTAAGATATTAGTGTATTAATGTAATATCAAAAGCTGTGGATTCCTTCTGTGTTGCTTAAGTGCTTTCTGATCAAATGTGTCTGAGTAGTTTTGGGGTTTTTTTTAATTGCTTGTTTCATGCTGTAATGAAAGAGGGTAGATATAACACAGTGTTTTCGTTTGCCTGCTTAGCCAGAAACTCTACAAAACAGACCCTGCGGGACTAATCCACCCTAGTCTGAAATGGGAGGAACTTGGCAGACCCAGACCTTCACCTTTGTTTGCAAAGAGCCCATCACGCTCTGGCATTGTGAAACTCCCTTTTGCTGCGTCTCCCTCTTCCACTCCCGCTCCTTCCCCCAGTGCCACGTAAACACCACTTTATGCTTTTGACATTTCTCCTGCATTTCATCTTAGCGGTTTCTTGGGAGAAGATACTTCTACAAGGCACAAACAATGATGAGTAGATACAGCTTTTCAAACATTCAAAGGCTTTTGAGTCTGACTCAATCCTATGCCGAGGTCAAGACTGGAAGGGAGGTTGAGGCCCTGGATGACACTTCAGAAGTTTCAGGACCTTTTTCACCTACAGCTCATTTTGGAAAATGGTCTTTTAAGAGCTCAATGTGTGAGGTTATTTCTATCCTTGTGCAGAAGTATACGGTGCTTTGACTGTGTGCTGTTGGAGGTGGAAAATACACCTTGATTTTGCAATAAGGCCTAACATTTACACCCTGGAGAGTTTATAGATGTTGCTTTCCATTGACCAGCAAGTCCTAGGTGTCTACAACAGTCACCAGAAACAGGCTCTGCTAAAATGAGCTCCTGGGTTTAAAAATGCTTTCTATTTTTTTTTTTTTTTTTGGTGTGGTTCACCTTGAAATGACCATTGCTGTCCACTAGGAAAACGCTGACAGCAGATATTTTGACGAGGGGTCCAGAAACTGGAGCATATCAAGCCTTTCTTACGCAGTCCCTTAACGATTTGAGCGCTTTTGGATGCCTTTTCAAGTGACAGACACTTTACTGCTGAAGGAGGGTGAAGGTGTGGGTTTGGCAAGTTGGATTGGCTTTCATCCACTTAGAACCCAGGCTGAAAAGTGTATTACCAGGGCAAATATATAAGAGCATGTGAGAAGAGAAAATACAAAATTATACTAGAAAAAGGACCGAGACACCAGTATCGCTGAAAACTCTAAATGAGTCATAATGATGATGTTTTGCGAAATGGAACGAAGGTACTGAGGTTTATTTGGCTATGCTTTTTAGTAAAGACAGCTCAGCACAAAATGTGTCCATCACAGGAGCATCTCCTCATGAAATTGCTTTTGTTCTGAACAGAGCACATCCTATTGGCTTCTGAAGAAATGGAAGGATTAAAATAAAATGTACGTGTTTGTTCAAGCTGTGTCAGTGGTGAATCTAACTCAACAGCTCATCCAAGACAAAAAATGTGTGCTCTAAATCTGTACACAATCAAGCATTTTATTTTTGATAACCAGTCACTGTTTATTGTAACATACAGTAATGTTTTAAAAGGAACAAGAGTGTTCCTGCTCACTGGGTCAATTCCAAGTACTGCATTTCAGCAAATGAAGCAGGAACTCAAGTTGATGAAATCTGCAAACAAATCCCCATGGAACCCTGTCCATTAAACATTAGCTCTGAATTAGATATTAGAAACAGTACTGAAAAATAGTCTCTGTAGCTATTGTCTTGAAAGTCCTTGCTGTAATAAAAATCTCACATTTTCTATAAACGAGGAGAAAAAACCAGAGCTGCTGGAAAACACTTCAGTTCACCTAATTGGAAAATATAATTCAAATATTCATAATGATTCCTCTTAAAAATGAACAAAAAGAACATTCTTGAATATTATTTTGGAAGCAAGCCAAAATATGCACTTGTTGTTACTATGGCAATAAGCAAAAAGCAGAGCAAAAAACACCAACAACAGCAAAAAAACCGCCCAGGTTTGAAAGCAACCTGCCATGTATAAATTATTTTTATGATCACAAACCGCTCACAGCAACCAATTTACTGAGTATAAGTGATCTAATTGAGGGCAATCGTTGTCAGAGGGACCAAAAATATACTAGGCCTCCATTTTCATATTAAAATGCCATGCCTTGGTTTAACATTTCCAAGTGGTTATTTTAGTCCTTTTTTAAAAAACAAAAGCCTGTTGAGGATAGGGTAACTCTGTTGACCAGTATATTATTGAACTTGTTTATCTCTGGGAAATGGGACCACCTGATCTCAATAGAGTTTTTCTTTTTTTGTTTTTTTTCTCCCTCCCCATCCCCCTTAACCCCCTCCCCCCTCCCCCCCCTCCAACTGCTTGAAACATTTCACAATTAAAGCAGAAGAGGCTTGTTCTGCAGTTCTCACCTTTTGTCCTGAATAGCCTGGAAACAGAGGGACACTTTCCCCGTTGAAGTCTGGTGTAATTTCCCCTTGAATGGGCTCTCATGATAAGAACAGGGGTCACTGGATGGGATGGTATGCAATAAAGCTTGTGATTGCATGGTTCTTCATCATCACAAAACAGCCCAACACTCTGCTTTATGATAGCACAATTGGCGCGCACAATGGCTTGGGTAGAAAGCTAGAGAAACAGAGAGACGGGTATAGATACTAAGATGGAGATATCAGTCAAGCGATTGTCCCTCTTGGTGTGTTTCAAGTGCTGAAATGTACAAGTGGCTGAGAACAGGGTCCCCAAACATTACACTGAAAAGCAGTGAATGAATAAAAAGGGATGGCAGGAGTGGATGAATCCTGCCTATAGAATGCACCTTTGTGGTCAAATGTATAAGGTAATATATAGCAGCTGTGTTATAAGCCAGCAAAGGGAATTGAACTTACAAAGCACAGGCTTTCAATAGCTTCCCTTGTGGGAACACCAAAAGTTTAAGAGGTGGAGGAGGGCTTATTGCTGACTAACGCCCACGCTTCATAATAGTTGTCTTGCATGCTGTGGAACCTATCCATTGGGCCAGTTCCTAAAGTCCTTATTTACTGCCCCTAAGTGGGAGCTTTGACGGAGTAAAGGCTGAGTAAAACCTGAATAAAGACTCGGGAATTGGCTGTATGTGAAGTTGGTTACCACAAGCCAGCATTTAGAGGGTCTAGTCCTGGAAGGGCTCGCAGTTCCCATGGGCTTAAATGGGAGCTGTGAGGGCTTTTTGGTGTTAGTATCAAAAAAAGGTAACATTTGCCCCCATTACTTCTCTCCAAAATCCTTATTAAAAACAAACCAAAGCACCGAAAACCAGGCCTTCAGTTTTTCAGGAGAAATGTCTCCTTTCCTTCTTCTCCCCCCAGTTCCATAGATCAGATATTTTTTTATGAGCTCAGTCAGAACCGTGTGTGTCTTGGCCCCGCTAATTATTAGAAATTGCCGTCTGGTGATGCAGAATGAAAATCTTAAACCATTTCTGTTTTGAAAATCTCCATTCTAACCTTCCTGGAAATCTTCTGTAGGTGGTGAGGGTGGGAGTGAGGTCAAGGGAAGGGTCTGTTAGAAAAGGAGTTACAACAACTCCTGAAGGGAGCTAAAATACTCTGCCTTTGAGTCAAATAGAGAGATATTCATAAAGGACCAGCTGCTTTTCAGGATAAACAATGGGGGGGGGGGGAAATAGCAATGGATCATTCTACTTTCACACCAAGGTCATTGACAAAAAGAGCTTTTAAATTAAGTATGGTATATCGTCTTTTGTTCTGAGCAAATTTGATTGCAATAGATTTCTACAAAGATTAGCCGAAAACTCTTCAGTTTCAGAAGTGAGCTGATAGAAAGGGTTTGTCCTGGACTAATCTCAAGACCAAAGATGACACCCTGAACATAAGCACTGAATTAAAAAATTCTGCATCCTACTGACTGCTGAACATAAAAAGGGATGGCAAGTGTTTAAAGGTGTCTCCTTTACATAAAATCTGGTTATGTACTAGTAAAGGCATTCTGTGTTCAGTGATCTACCAACCTGACAACATTTGCTTGAATTTCCCTGTTTGTCTTAAAGGACAGCTGTATCTGCAGCTCTCCCATGCATCTACAAATAGATACAGCAGTAACGACATATTTCTAGTTCCTAGTCCTCTTTTCTGACCTTTAGGAGAAAATACGTTGCCTGGTGTATGAATGATGGGCTACTGTCTTGCTATTTTTGATTGAAAGTTTCATGGATGCCTAGAACTTGTTGAAGGGTGGTCAGTTTAAAGGGATCAATTGCTCATTTGGTTCTGTGGGTGCTGAGGTCCTCCAGCAGTTGTTCACCCTTGTGGAGAGAAATTGCATAGCCAAGGTTTGGCTTCTGTGTCAAAGATTTGTTTTGTTCATGGGCATCTTTGGCTTCGTCACCACCTTTTTGTCTAGCTGAACTTCGAGAAGGGAAGATGTCACCGTAGGAAAAGTGTTGTCTCAGGTGAAAAAAGCTCCAACATTTCCAATATGAACGATCATCAGACAGCTGCAGAGACTCCTTTTGGGGTGATATATATTTGCAACAAATCAGCCATAAGTTCCAAACCCTGTAGGTGTTTTTGGAGCAAAACAGAAGAGGTATACTCTGTTCTTTACCATGTCTCTAGCAGGTTCTGCTTATGGTACAGCTGCTAGTTTGCAGCTTCAATGTACGTTTTGAACAGTCCCTCCCAGGTATCAACAGTTCTTACGTTGTGTTGAGTGGGAAAGAAACTTTCCGTGTCCCTGCACGACCCTGGTGAAGTGGGCTGGATCTTAGCAGGCCTTTTGACCTTGGTGCATCTTAAATGGGGAAAAAAATGCCCTAATGCCGGCAAAAAGTGCCTGCATTACCCAGGCAACATCTTCCTGTGGAAGAACACACGGAAGGTGTTAGCACAAGGGAGCGTTCCCTGTGCCCAGCGTGCTAAAGGCTTCTAGGGGTGGTGGACATGAATTCAAGGGAGTGCATGGCTTGTCAAACTCAGAATTCATCTTTCTCTGGAATATGTGGGAGGATGGTAGTGATGGATTTTTTTAAGAGATGGTCTCGTGGTCAAGGATCTTGCCAGTTTATTAATGCTTTTTATTTTATAATCATAAAGGGACATAGAAATTGCAACAACTCTACAGTGAGTGTTTGGATGAATGTAATTGTAGGTTGATGTAAATACGTGTGATGGATATATGCTGTAGTCTGTGTCTCCAGGTATAAATATCCTAGTCTGAAATTTGACAGGGCAGCTGTCAAATGACAGAAAGGCAGATCACTTCTCTGGTTTCTGGTGTTTTCTTCTAGCAATGATTATAGGAATAAAATAAATTAAATAAGGACTCAAACATACATAATTTCCAGGATTCTCACTGATTTGGAAGACTTCAAATAAAGGGAAATAATCTGTGATGTAAAGATTTGTGCAGCTTCCTCTTGGAAGTTGTTGTGGTTATCAATTTAAAGCACAGGTTTCCAGCAAAAGTATACCTGTTTATCTCAGTTGAGATATTTAAAAAAAACTCGCCTTGATTTCTCATGGTTGAGGAGGGAATCGTCAGGCTGATCGTTGTTGTTTACCTGCTGTTTTGCAGCTGGAGAAAAATAATTAGTTCTTCCATCAAAAGGAAGAGTATCTTTTAATCTCAGTGAAAAGTGTTACAGAAAACACTTCTGTAGATGAAGGGAATTTTTTATGTGATACAATATAATCATATTTGTAGTCCACATTTCATTGGGAAGTAGTCATTCACAGCTTTTTTTTTTTTTTTTTTAAATCACAGTTGATTGAAATAGATTTCTGAAAGCATACTTAAATAAAGAGAGACAATAATGCCCCACAACACATGTCGTGTCTTAGGTTTTGAAAAGTACTGAGGTCTGGATGACTTGTGTTCTTACCTCTTTCCATACTTTTATTCTCCGTGGATGTGGTTGGGAGCTGACAGGGCAAAGCTGACTCCCATCACATAGGCTGCGTTCACAGCATCTTGTGAAGTCAGAGCACATTACACTGATCCCTGTACCTCAGAGGGGTGTTGTCAAAGCAAATTTCTACCGGTGCAGCATTCTGAAAATGAACAGTTCTAAAAATTTTGTTTTCCAAGGCAGTCTGTGGCCAGCCCAAGCCAGAAAAGCTTCATACTTCCTCAAAACACAGAAGGACTTTGGACCAGAGTCTGAGTATAATTCAGTGGAAAAATTGCTACTGGACATGAATTGCTGCTCATTTGTGTTTTCTAGAGACAAGTTTGAACTTGTTGGCTTCAGACTTCAAATTGTTGGCTTAAGACTTCAAATCTTTCTAAAAAAAAAAAAATTGTATCCATCCCAAATGAGTGTCTGATTACTCTCACATTTGGTATCATTTTTATCATGGTAGAAATTAATTAAGACAGGAGGACTTTGATCTTGTGGAAGGCAGTCCTTAGAACAACATCAGTGTGATGATATACGTGATCAATGGTTATAGTGCAATAATAGAATAAATACAGATTCATGTATATGCATACAAATGGCATTCTTTGTTTTGTGTGTCATATATATTTTGTACTCAGAATATGCATCTAAACTTGAATCTTAAGTAATGCAAAAAGCCACAAAAATAAGTTCTTAAAAAATATTTGGTTTCAATAGAGCCATTTGTCCAAAACAATTAGGACACGCAATGAAAAAAGTACTTTGACCTACATGGACTGAATGCAAGATGAACCATTGCTGGAGAAAGCAATTTGAATGGAAGATTTTGGGGACGATATAAAATCAGAGCAGAGGAAGAAAATATGGAACAAACCAAATGAAAACGTCCGCTTGGGAAAGCAGAGTGCTGCCAGCCAGACCACACTGCTGGCCAGACATCATTTTAAATAGATTATTCAAACAAATATTAATTTGAGTTGCTAGGATGGAATATCTGGTTTAACTGTTAGAAAGCACTGTATTAATGTGCAAGCCAGTGATTAATAACAAATGTACTCCCACAGAAAAAAGTGTAAAGCGAAGGAATGTTGTATGAAATGCTTGCAAGGAGTGGGATGTGCTTGCTCCAAAGGGTTTCAAAGCCAGCCCAGGACTCACAGGCTGTGTGGTCACACTGGGTTTGCCTCAGTGCTGGCAACCTATCCAAGGCTGGGAGCATCACCAAAATAGCCATTTTAGCTGGCTCAGTGATGAGGAAATCCAGTCTTCTGCCTTCCTACCTTGTCAGGATCTCACATTGAAGGGGAGAAAAGGGGGAAGCAAGAGAAAAAGATGTGTGTGTAAGATGCCTCATGATAGAGGGTGAATGTGAAGGATAAAAACAGTGCCCTTTTAGGTAAATATTTACATTTCACTAGACTTTCAGGCACTGGTTTTTGAGCACCAGTTTATGGTCAGAGGATGCAAAACTAGCTTAGGCCAAGAGACAAGATTAGATCTTGGTACCATTAGAAGCTTCATTCAGCCCTCACTCTCTAGGCATCAAAAGTTACTGCTGAAACACCTAGAGGTGACTTTTTTAGTCCTAATGAGTGATGTAGCCTACTTGAAGAACCTAAGCTCTCCAGGAAGGTGATTGAAGTTACCATGCTCATATCTGCTTTTGACTCCTTACTCCAATTTACCAAATACTCTTTCCCACTGGGGTTAATTTGTGGCAGCTTATAGCATAAAATCCAAGGGAGGCTCCACTTGGCACCTTTGGACCTGTAGGAAACCCCATCAACCACTCTGCTATTCTCCTCGCTGAGGAGGAGAAAAAGCACGTCTGGGCTGTCCAGACCTAGTCCTGAGACCTCAGGCTGGGTGGCAGGAGCTACCACGAACCCATCAAAGCCTTCCCCAGCCTCGTGATATGGACCTCTTCTCCCTCCTGCTCCAGCCGTGGAATCTCCTGTGCGCTTTGTGAGGGGGGCAGATCACCTTTGTCACTGAAGTGGACCCATCAAGCAGGCTGGGGATTACTGGGTCAAGAAAAACGAAGCACCGCTGAAATTACCAAACCTGTATGCACAGCAACAAAGAAAACCCTCTTTCCAAACACAGGCCCCCTTTCAAAGCAAAATCCCTCAGCAGGGGCATTCAGTATGAAAAGAGCATTTTAGGTAACGGTCCTTAGAGGGAAATGTGTCTGGTTTAAAGTCTAGCATTCCCCCTGGGGTTACCTGATGCTTCCAATTTTTCTCCCTCCCAGTAAAAGATCTGAGCAGCTTCACATGTGAGTTTAAAAGAAAGGAGCTGATGGAATAAGCTCAAGAGACACCATGTTGTTTTTCTACGTGATGTGTTATCTGAAGACTCCAAAAAAGATATCAAAGGTTTTGTTTTGGGTTTGGTTTTTGGGGTTTTTTTTGGGTGGGTTTTTTTTTGTTTTGTTTTGTTTTTTTAAACTGGAAAGAAATCTTGATTGTATTTCAGTTCCTTTAATTATTTTGTCTAGCCGTGAGATCAAAGGCCTAGATCTCAAAAGGAATCAATCCTGGGCTAAGCACTCCAAAGTAGGTGCTCCAAGTTCATAAAAAAATACCATATTTAGTCATCTAACTTAGCCTGCTCTTCAGAAATACTCAGGCCGCTTGCTCCCTAGCCAGACATTGTAAGCTGCCCCAAGATTATCAGATGACATGTGCTGAATGAGTACCAAGTACTTATGAACCTTTCTTCTGTGAGTTTATTTGGGGTAGTCCTAGATAATCCTGCAGGGTTGCTGGTTTCTGTTGTTCAGATTCAACACAGTTTCTTTCTGGTCGGGTCTCTGTAGGGGTGGATGTGAGTGAAGGATTGGAGGGAAGGAGGGAAAACAACAATTTCCTCGTCCCCCTCTGATAGAGCTCCACTTGCTGATGTGGTGATGTGGTTTTAAGATAACGCTTTTATCTGGCTTACCTTTCCATACCTCCTCTGTCCCTGCATTTGTTATTCTTTGTGAAGATGAATAAATGGAGCCTCTGGAAGGACCTCACAGGAGACCGTTACCAACAGTTTAGGAAACAGAGGCTCACAGAATAGAGGCCTACTTCCCAATTAAAAAAGTTGGGCTTATAAATCACAGGAGGGATTTGCTGTGGGGCTGATCGTGGAGTTGTGCACTGAACATCAAGCTGCCACACTTCAAGAGGTGGGCCTGTACAACTCACTGAAGTTATTCAGGAAATCGATAGCAGAGTCGAGATACAAGAATTCAGGTCTCCAGGCTCCCATGCCTGTAAAACAGGCTATAAATCTGATACCAAAATTACTAACATCCATCACAAAGAGCTTATCTCTTGAGTTGCACAGGTTATAAGGAGAACTGCCCTAGAAAGGAAGCAAAGGAGCTGGACTCCTCTTATTTGGGATCCAGTATTCCTGTCTCCTCCCCACACCATATCTGTTCCAACTGGGCTGGGTATTTCTCAGCTCCCCATTCTTTCTGTGGCCATCACTGGCCTCAGTAATTTCCATTTCATATCTGTCTCTCCAGGGTGCCGTGGCTTCTGCAGCCTGTACTGCTTCCTCACCACATATTTCATGTCAGGCTCTTTCTGGAAGTCCCATGGGTTTGGCAATACTTAGGCATCAGCTGTCAGCCCATAGTGTAATGAATCCCCTGCAGCACTCCTTTCCCTAGGCAACTGTCTGCAAATCCATCATATTTGCCCCGTATTTTAAGACTTAATTTAAACTGGAGACAGGAAGGCTCTAGTCTGTGCACCGGGGTTGACACTGGTGATGCCCAATAGGGGCTGAAAAGAGTCTCTCTGCACATCCTCTGTGGGCTTGTGGGGGCTAAATGAAACCTAAATGATGAGCGTGATTGTAAAAGAGCTCTCCCCTGGGGATCCCTGTTGGGTTGCAGGGAGGGGAACCATCTTCATTTGTTACCTGCAGAGCTAGGGTTGCCCCTCAGCAAAAGGGAAAACGTGGCTCCATAAGCTCCAAACTTTCTTCAACTTTCTTCTTGTGTGCCTCAAAAAACATCAGGGTATGGACATGATCTCCAGGGCCTGAGAGATGGTGATCTCCAACATCAGTGGTGGCATGAGGAGCTGCCAGCAGCTCCGTAGCCCCCAGAGGAGCTGTGGGCATGTGTCAGGACTGGTTTAGGTTCCCCGTTGAAGGTAGCCATGGTGGCAGATGCAGTTACTGCCCTCAAAGCCTGGGGAATCAAACCCTTCCCCAGAGGGATCCTGCAGCAGATATGTCCTGCTGCAGCTCCTGCCCCGATGTGTTGATTGATATCAATATTGTTGATGTTACAGTGCCAAGCAGCAAGCTCTGGAGATGTAAAAGCAAGCAGGTCTCCTGTCCATCGAGTTCTGCTGGAAGAAGCACAGCTTCCAGGGAAGGGCTGGGACCAGAGCTTGGGTCTAGGTACCTAGGCAGGTACCAAAGCCCTTAGGCTGCTCTAGTGGTGGGGTAAGAAACATTGACTTAGACCCCAGGGAAGGCAGTTTTTGCAGGTGTAAACCCCTAGTTTCAGTAAGAACATCCATATAATCGGTGACCGTAGTCCAGCCAGTTGGTGGTACCTGGCTGAGCCGTGCTCATTCAACACTGTTGTGGTATTAGCTGGTTGGCACTGCAATGCCTCCCTCAGAGCACTTCCTTCTCAGACACCCTTCCTGCCGCACACTGTGCTATCGGCAAAGAATGTCCTCGTAGTTTTAACTCTAGGATGAGACATTGGGGATCTGCTGTATCTGGGTGCCTTTGGGAAACTCTTCCACCATGCCATGTTCTGCTAGCTTAGTGCTGAAGTTTCTCACCTCCTCATTTGTGAGACTGAATCAGTATTTTCCTCTCTCTTTTCTTATCCCAACTGTTTCTGCATCTGTTTAGTCTACAAGCTGTTCAGGTCAGGTCTACTTCTCACTAAGACAGTGGTGTTTTGAGCTTGCCTGGGTCACCTCAGGTCTCCTGTGTTACTCCTGATGATGATGGACTGTGTTTTGATGTATCTTGTGACATTGGGAATCTGTGATAATCCAGCTCCTGTGCTAAGCAACTATTTCTGTTGTCTGTTCCCCTGGGTGTGACAGTAAATTAGAAGTTCTTTGAGGCAAGGACAGTCTTTCAAACAAACATCAGTAAAATACCCAGCACATGGGTCTCTGGTAGACATTCTTAGGCTTTAGTGGATACAAGTATTTTATTAATACTGGCAATAACAAGAGTATAATAATAATAGGAATAATAATAACAGCCACAACCTAACACAAACTCACTTTCTGTCGTTTTGAAGCCAAATGACTTTAAAAAATCCCCTTTTAATGTTTATTTGAAATATGTTTCACTTTTGTTAAACTGCAGTTTATTTACATTTCAAGATTCTCAGTTTTTTATTTCAAAATTTTGTAGATTGATAGTTTGAAAAAGTGTGGAGAAATGTGACTGCTTTATTTTCAGAATCTAAAATTTCACTAAAATCTGGAAAGAGGGTGTCCAGCTCTGTTCTCTGCTTGAACTTTCTTATGTGTGGGATTTGAATGCCATGTGCTTTAGTATAAGAGCTAACATTTTAGAAGTTAACAAATTTCCCTTTATTGCAGGATGTACGTCCTCAGTCCACTTCTTTCTATGATAGCTGCACCCCAGGGTTTCTTTTAGCAAGGCTAAGACCCCCACAAGCAGACACATTTCACTTACTAGCAGGAGGACAGCATGGTCATGTGCACGTGACTTTTTCAGGATCACCATGACTAAGCGGGCTGTAAAACATTAAGTGATACAAGGGTTAGCATCTGTCCTGTAGCTTTTCTTCACACACTGGAGTTGTGCTCTGTATCTCAAGTTGTACCAGCGTAGTGGCTTACGTTATTGCGGTGCCACTTTGTCCTGAGCTGTAACTCATGCCTAAGCTTCCCAGATGGCTCTGGGACAGGCTTCTGCTTTTTGGGTGTTTCAACCAAAGCTTGTACAACAGGGATCCAGTCTATGGCTGAAGCCTCTCAGCAAGTAAAGAAATATTGTTGTAGCCAACAAAAGAGGAAGGAACTATCCCAAAGAGGTTGGGAACATTTATGACAATCTACAGTATTCAATGGCTAATTTTGTGGGAGTGTTACTGCTCTGGTTAAATACTGGTACCTTCTGAATCACTTGTGCAAACCCTACTGGAGAGATTATACTCTAGTACAGAGATGTTGCCCTAGTGCTCATTGCTACAGTAACAACTGAACCTTCCTTGTCTTCCAGAAAAATTCTCTGTGTTTTTTTTTGATGAACATACGAAGCTAAAGCTTCATGCTAACATAAGCCTAAGTATTGTACTTCTACATTCGGACATGTTTTTTACTCCATTCTGTTGCATTCTTGAGGGAGTTTTAATCATCTATTCTCTCTGCCTTCCTCTTCTTCTTGTGTAATTATTATTATTAAAGTAAATCACTTACTGCAAGTAAATAAATTCCTCTCTGCAAGCAAATAAGGTCCTGAGCTGCAATTTTCTCATTCTAAAGACAATAGGTTTCCATGTTACTTGCTCAAGGTGAGAGTGCTTCTAATTCGAGTCTGTGATGCTGTATGTTCATTTTTCTTCAGCACCCATTGACCGAAACTTGTTGAAATTAATTGTGCTGCACCAATTTCATGTCACTAAAATATGAAGGAGAAATATTCATTAGTTTATTAAAAATCCAACAAATGTCAGAGTATTACTAGCCCTAATTAATATGTGTTTAAATTCTCTGCCCTGGGCCCTGCAGTCTTTTATTTTGTTTAAATTGAAGCTTGACATTTTCAGTCAGCGTATTATTGTCTAACAGCGAGAGAGTGAAAGCTATACCCCTTTCCTTAAACACCCCAGGCTGTGGAATGTGCTCTGTCTTGCTCCCATTCCCCTTCCATTTGTTAGGTACTGGACACGAGTCCCTGATTCTGTTTGAGAGATCATTTTCCTTTGGACTAAAAGGAAAGAGTCAAACCTCAAATCTTCCTTGTAGCTGGAGCCCGAAAGCTGCATTTCAGGGATTCGGGAACAGCAATGGGTTTAATGCTGAACGGAAGGAATTTTTTTCTGTACCAAACCAACAATACTGTGTGATTATTGGTTCCGAGTTTTTGAAACCTACCCCATAAATCGTAACTCAAAAAACTAAACAAAATTCCCAGGTGATGGCAACTGATGGTTCTGTCATTAAAAGTGGACATGAGCCAGCAGGAGTGTTTTCATGCCACCCACAAAATATTTTTGCTAGGAGCAGTCTGACCTCTAAAATTGCCCCAACCACACCACTGTGCAGTCCTCACCGGGCGTCTCTGCTGTCACTTGAGTTTTCTTTCACTTCAGTTCTTCTAGGTAGTCTCAGAACCATGGAGCAGTGACCTCGGTTCTGGCATCAGGCACTAACTCCCCATGAGGACATACGGTTTTGTCCTAAGCCTGCTCACCAATGGTTTAGCTTAATCCTGCTTTGGAGATGGGTTAACCTAAACCAGAACAGAGAACGTACTGCCTGGGGCACTGATGTGGAGTTGAGCCTGCACTCATTCCCTAACTCTGTGACATTCATTTTTGGTGATTTCTCTGTGCAGATGTGTGTGTCATTTCCAAGGTGAAATATGGACATATATTGATTATAGGAAATATATTGAAAATAGGACACAGGCAAATGGGTGCATTGTGTCTGTTACTTAATATTCTTCTCATTTGACCAGTCTTTATTTTTGTCAGCTGTTTTATTTACTCTCACCAGTTTGTCAGCCTTCATTTTCCCTTGGGGACCATGGATTAATCCTGCCAAACACTCCAGAGCAGCATCCTACCTCTCACACCCCCCAAACCCATTCTTTTGTTGTGCGTTCAGGCTTGTTCCAGCTGGAGTAAACCATTCTAATGGCTGTATATGATCCTGGGTCTGCATATGGAATTAGTTTGGTCCTTTCCAGTCAGATGGGCTGTGAGAATTACACCTGCCCTTCCAGGCATCGGTTGAACCTGCCTCCTGACCTGCCTGCAGCCCTTTACCTCTTTTTCTGTTGCAGTACCACCTGGGTTTAGCTTGGCAAGTGTCCTCTCCCTCTTCTCCTCACCCCCCTGTGCATACTTGGCCCCAGAAGACCTTGCTCCCATGACCTGTGCTGTTCTCTATCTTTACCTTCCAACCCCAGTTTTCCCGAGCTTCTCTTCCTGCACTGGGTGATGCTGAAAGAAAAAATCTCCACTGCTTCCAGCTAGCTGGAGAGGGTGCCCATAACTAAAATATGTTCAAGATCCTTTCCCTCCTGAGATGGGCACCTTTGATTCAGCTAACCCCCCCAAATGTTTTTAAGCTTTGCTGTAACTTCCCATAACCCATCCCCTTGTGTCCAGCCTGTCTCTAACGCGGTGAAATTTCATGAGAGTGTCATTGCCCATGTGCTTGTCTGTCTGCCCGTGCACCACACCTACACGGCTCCCACCAGCACAGCACTGAACAGCCTCGTGCTCTCAGTGCCTTACAGCCACATTAAAGGACTTGCTTCCGACAAAGCAAAAAACATTTTCCTGGAGACTGGTTTTCTGGGCCGTGGGTGAACCACATAACCACAAAAACACCCTTCCTGATGCTCCGTTGTGTCTCTGCTTATCATCACACGGGCGAGCGTGGACCACATCCACTGCAGCCCTGCATGGCTCTTCCTTGCATGCTCCCACCCCACATCAAGGACCCTGCAGTGCCGGGGGCCAGCGGCACACGGAGAGGGAGTTTGGGCCATGTAGCATCAGCCTGTTCCCTGAGCAACGGGGCTTCAGGACTGGAATGTCCTGCAGCTTTGTGTCCTGTGGTCGGATTTGCTGTTGTCCAAGTTCAGGCCGTTGCAGGCTTCTTCTGTGCTGCAGTTTTTCTTGAGAATCTTAGTATTTTGGGGGATCAGACAGGTTGAATATCTTACTCTACCCATCTGGTCATTTTGTATTTCTGGACAAACTGGTAAACGTGGCAGAGCACTACACTGAACAGAGTTCAAATAGCAGTTGGCTAAAAGGTGCACTGCTGGTTTAAAGAGCGGGAGATAGTTCCCTTCTCACACTCAGATAGCTTTGTGGATTTCACATTGGAGAGGGAAGGACTATATTTTTTATTCTAGTAGTCTCATCTACATAGTTTACTTATACTCCATAGTTCCTGGAAACAACATACTTTATTATGTTTCCCTAGCAATGTAAGCTACTGAATCAAAAAAATCCTGAAATCTGGGGTGCTTGAAATCCAGGTGTGGATTTATCACCTTCTGCTCCTTTCTAGAAACAAATCAGAAGTGCTGAAAATACTACCTTCACAGTTAAAGTCATGCCCTCTATCAGTTCTGCCTTTGTGCATTGCTTCCTTGGATGAATGGCTCTTGGAGGACAACAAGAAATCAGGTCCTTTATTTATACTCAGCAAAACAAGGCTCCCAACCCAAAAGCAGCCTCTAAGCCCATCCAAAAAGAGAAATACGGTTTAAATACTCCTCTTCTCTGCAGTGTTTGATTCAGCCAGCTCTGGGAAAACCCAGTTTGTTCTCTTCTCTCTGCTAATGTTGGATTGGGTTGTTTCTCTTCCTTCTCTCTTCTCTTGGATGAGGATTGACGTCCTTTCCCCCAGACCCTGGGGTCTGCCCAGTCTTACTTTCTCAGTCAACGTGAAGCCTGTGACAACAGAAAAGTGCTGCTTCTTGCACAGCATCGCTTAGGAACAAAAAAGGGAAATAAAGCATCCAGCTGCTCATCCCACCTTTTCTGTCAGCCCGTACGCAAGCTAAAAAATGCCTTCACAAGACACAGTGTCCTTGTTTAAATCTACTACTGCGCCGAGTACTTAAATCAGGGCTTGTAAGCAAACATCACCAATGGTTTCACTGCAAAAACCATCTTGAGAAACCCACTTAACATTAGGTTAACATGGCAGAGGGAAACTCTCCCCCAAGCTTAGCTGAGAGATGAGTCATTTCCACCACTGCCTGGGACAGCAGGAGTTTACTTAGCGTAGCCCCATTTGATGGTTTTCTGCTTTGTGAGTCATTGGGGCTTTCTTTTCAGATGGTCACTGACAGAGAGTGGCTTTGTTGACAAGTGGCCTGTGTGCAAGGCAGACATGGCCCTTGCCATGAATGGTTGGCTTTCTCCTCTGCCCCCTCGGAGCAGGGGAGCCCAAGCTGGAAAGCCCTGTGCAATAGACTTGTCACACATCTGGTGGTAGATGTGGGATTTATGGAGGGATGGCAACTTGCTTATTTAAGTTAACCATGATTTTAAGACGTGTAATCCCTCTGCGCTGTGATTGGTTTCCCTCCAGCTCCATCTGGTTCTACAGCATGCAGACCTGAATGGCACATGGGAATAGCCTGCAAACCAGATGCTTAACATTTATTTTTAGTGATGAATAAACTTTGTAAGCATCTCATTATATAGTCGCCTGGCCTAATTAGTAACATTCAGACAAGCATTAATCTGCAAAAATGTTTAGCAGTGCTGGGAGTACTCAGTGGAGCTCTGAGGAGACATCTTCTCCATGGAGGGAGGGAAGACATTAGTGGAAGCAAATTAATGGCTGGGGCTTTGGTGGGGTCTGGTTAGGTGTGCCAGGAGTTTTCAATGAAGTGGGTCCTCCTGAGTGATTCAAGCGCAACTCTTTGCTGAACTGCATTGCAGTTCAACTGGATTCACTTAGAAAAGTGAATTTGATTTTGGCCTTGTGATTTGCTCCATCATCCTGAAAAGAAGAGACTGTCACACAATTTGTACTGATCTACAGTGATGTTTATCCCTCCCTCTGCTACCTTCATCCCACTGCTTTGAAAGTGTGAACAGGGAGGGAAGGTGCAGACTGAATTGTCGGGTCTTCAGGCTCTTGGTCCTACCCCAAGCTCGGTGAGTCCAACAGTCTAAGTGTGACACTTAGGTCTCGCTGCCTCCTATCTTGTGCCTGTGAATGAAACCTGGACCCTGTGAGAATCTTCATGCTGATAAAGCCTTGGTGTCACCACAAAACCACTCTTTCAGGATGGTGTCCCTCTTGAACATCCATCAAACCAAAAGTTTCCCATGCTGTTGGATAGAAGACAAATACACTGTTATCTTTTGCTGGAGGAAACCCTATATTAGAGTAGATCCACAGCCCCACAATGTACACAGCCAGAGTTATTCTGAGAGGTAAAGCAAGAACTAATGCAAGACAGAAGACATAACAAGCAAGTGGAAATTTTTACATAAAAGAAAATATCTGAGACTACAACAGATATTAATGAGCTGAGAAAACAGACAGATGTACGTTAGGGATTTGAGTGATACCTGGGAGCGTATTTTATTTTATTTCGTTCATATTTTTACATCTGGCACTTTCACCATATTAATGATTTAAGGAATAATTATTGTAAGGTTGAGTTTCCTTTTAAAAACTTTCAGTGTTCCATCCTGGAATTCATTCCAGATGCTGGTAACTAAAACTGAAGAAACATGCTTCAAAATGATAGTCTTCTCCAAGTCAGGATGACAGCAAAATATGTAAACGACCAATGGCTTTTTTAGCCGCTTGGTTCTTTATGAGCTATCTGATTCCCTTCCAGTTTGTTTAAAATTTTTACCATGCAGATGTTCCTTTGGGTGACCAATTTTTATAGTTTTGAAAAGATTATATCAGTTTTCCATGGTATTGTGTTACTGTATTTCTTGGATTTTTTTATAGCACTTGAAAGGCTAATTTCTTAATCAGACATTACTAGTGGAATGTAGAAAGAGAGGTTAAAAAGCCAAACTGGCGCTGAGAATTAAACACAGGTTCGTAATAATATGAAAGGAAAACAAAAAGCATCAACTTGAGGATGTTGTTATTGAATGAAAGTTGAGAAAACTGCTAGGAACATGCATTTTTTATTATTATCAAAGGTGTTAAAATATATACATAGCATATGTTTGGCACTGAATTGTTGTTACGCAGTTCTGTAGTATTCAGCTGTCTTGGATAAAAACTATCACTTTGATACTGGAAAATTATTATGAAAATGTTAGTTTTGGGCCTACTAGTAAAAAGCAAAGATTGTCTTGCATGCCAGTAAGGTTTCAGTGAAGGGTTTGCACCGTTTCCAGAAACCATCTTTGGCAACCGCTGAGCTTCACCTCCATCAACAAGCCTGCATAACATTTTGTCCTTCTATACCCTTGTCAGGAGAGATGATGGGAAGACAAGAGATTCAAGTTGGCTTCACACCCTGACATTCAGAGACAGATTTCAAACACCACTTTAGGATTATTAGTAGCAGCTGAAACAGGATTTAAGAAATGCTAGCACAAACATGAAGAAGTGGTCAGACAGAAGGAAAAAAAAAAAGTCCCACCGTAGGATTATTCTGTTTGGTTTCAAGGTGTAAGCATGAATGCTGTTGTACTGACGTAGATGCACAGCCTGGATTCAGTCCAGTGCTACCATGACTGCAACAGTCAGACCAGAGGCAGGGGTTTTATTTTTATTTTTTTATTCAACTGTTCACAAACTCCAGGTTTCTTCAACTCTAGGTTTTGAGCTGGGCTCATCCCTCCAACAGGTATGCTGTTTCCAAATTCTTTTGAGCAGTATCTTATTTCTGGAAGCTTAAGACTCAAAATGTGCTGCCTGTTTCCCGCAGAGTAGTTTCCATTGAGTCATATCATGTTCATGGGAACAAGAAAACAAACCAGAACTGTGTTAGTTTATAATATTGTGCAAATGTTACGTAACTTGGCTTCTGAAAGTTTTTTTTGCCTTCTTCTGGAGCACTGGAAGTTGGCCACAGCTAGAGGCAGGACGCGGAGCTGGTCGTGTTGGCGCTCCAGCTGGTGTTAGCAATTTCTCTGGAGCCTAGTCAGGGAGTCCTGCTCACATGACTGGCACTAAATCATCAAGCTTAGGGTCGGGCGTAAGTTTCTCATCAGATGACAGAGGCAGGGACGTGTCAGCTCTTCTTTTTCTTTTGCCGCAGCGCAGAGCACAGCCTGCTGCTGAAGGTCACCTGGGAATTAGCACCTAACAAATTCCCTTGGCATTTGCAGGACCCTTAGGCACCTTAGTGACTGTAATCTTTTCTGTTTTCCTCCCATTTTATGTTGTAATTTGGGGCTTTTCGT
This sequence comes from Falco rusticolus, assembly GCF_015220075.1. Classification (NCBI taxonomy): domain Eukaryota; kingdom Metazoa; phylum Chordata; class Aves; order Falconiformes; family Falconidae; genus Falco; species Falco rusticolus. The sequence continues at coordinate 9,869,281 of NC_051197.1, read as the reverse complement.
CTTTTCTGCAGCTTGTTTTAAGCTTGTTACAAGTTTGGGGAAAATGTTTTGCAGCTTCCTCTGTGTTTGAGCTGGGAAACAGGAACACAAGTGCTGTATATCCCGCATTTCCGTCATTTTTGCAATTGCAGGGCGCTTGATCTCATTTTGGTCCTCCATTCCTAGGCAGAGATGTACTTTGCAGCAGGAAACAAATCAGTGTGCTACAGAAACATTGATCTTTGCTGCGCTGGGGGCTTAGTGCCTGAACTGTGTGAAAACCCAAGCGTACACTCTGCTCATTGGGTTAGGGACGAGTGCAAGTCCTCGGACATGATGGTTTTTCTATGCCAGTGGGTAACAGCTTTACTCTCTTTTTCTGTCCCCTGCTTTTCAAACCACTCTGTAATGCTGAATAGTTGTGTTGCTGCAATACCACACAAAGGATTTTGGAGCAGAGGTGGTGTTTGGACCCAGGAGACTGCCTGGGGGAGCGTCTGCCCAGAGCGGGGCTAGCACTAGCCACGGTGACTCTGTCCCTTGTTTCCACTGCTGTGAAAACCATGCACACAAAGCGCTGCAAGCTGAACCACAGGTTGCAAATCAGATTTTCCTTTAAAAATCATCAGCAACCCAAGCTGGCATTTTCTTTTTGATACATTTTGTTTCTCAGACTCTTGGGTAGGTGGCTATCTTGACTTCAGCTTAGTAGCCTTTGGGGTCAGAGCAGCTGCCTGACCTGAGGTGCACATCCCAAAGGCTGTACCTGCATGGACCTGCGTACCGAGCTGGAACAATGCTGAGAAGGCCTTTGAGCGCTGAACTATATCCAATAAAATAAGGAATAAATCAAGCACTTTTGAGCCTTCTAACATGCTTGATCAAAACATAATGCAGCTCTTTCCTGAGCTGTTGTCTTCCACTCCTTTTCCTCCCCCTCAGCCTGATATAAGTGAAGCCATCCATCGGTTCACATGAGGAGGAGGGCTGTGCAGTTTCCGTGCCAGACATATGGTTTCTCACTAGATATACCTGGAACGGACTTGTTTGGTATGAAAACCCACTATTAATATTATCATCAGTATTATGTAAAATAAAAAGACTGTAAAGAACCCAAAACCTGCTGCTGGAGGAGGATGATGCTCCAACCAGACATACTGTAGGAGGAGGGTAACAAGTACAGGTTTCCTTTGATCTCTCTGACTTTGAAGGGTGGTACCTTGATAGATTTAGGGATACATCTAACTGTCTGAAAAGTATTTACAAATACCAAAATGATATTTCTGGTTGCTGGGACTACATCTTAGACGTGGCACTTCTGTGCTGTTAAGATTCCCATGCTTTTATACCAGGGTAGAATTGACGACTGTTTGCTATGCTCATCTGTATTGCAAGCACACTGTTCTCTGAAGGAATTGAAATGGAGACACTTTAGGTGGCATTTTTTACACTACACATTTGTAGGGTAAATTACATGGCCATTTAAGTGAGAAATCAAGGAGATGGCTTAGGAGAAGACAGTGAAAAAAATTATGTATATTTATATAAATGTGAAGTATCTTGCAAGGAAAAAATTAATTGGGAATTAATGTAATTTTCTCAAAAATCCAAAATAATTTGTATTGAAAGGGTTATTAGGGTTGAGGAAATAAACATTTCCCATTGTGGTTTCTGCAAAATATCTCCAGTGGCAGTTTTAGAGTCATCTATAATTTGTGTTCTCTAGGGAAATATTTCTGTGATTACATATAGGTCTGGAAGTTACAGTAAGTATGTCTCTCCTGGATCAATGCGCCCTGGAAATCTTTATCTTCATTAGTTATAGCCTCCATCGTTCCAGTGCTCTGAAGGATACATTTAAAGTATCAAGCATAGTCATTATAATGCAATAGGAAATAGTCTAATAAATTATCTGTCCTGTTGTTGTTTCTAGGGCAAATATTGGATGTAGGAAAGATTTATTAGATGGATATATTTGTGAATTTATCTTGTAAATTAAATTTTTTGGAAACTGGGTCTATTCTTCACACCGAGACCCCACAAGGATTTAATTAAAGGCCTATTAGTCAAACTAATTCCTGACATGACATAGGTTTGTATTACACAAACATATTTGACTTTCCAAACATGCTTGTGAGATTTGGCATTTTGCTGAGAGATACCTATTGATAAACATAATTGGGAGAAATTACTGAAAATAAATGCCTGCTTCCACTGGACATATAAATTACCTCATATTACTAGTGCCTGAGTAAAGAACTAACATATTGCAGAATAATCTACCGCTATAAAATCACTTCTACTATGACAGATGCAGAATATTGGAAATGACCCTTTATTTAGAGAGCGAAAAGATAAGGCCCACACACACTTTCAAACGTGAGTCAAGGTTTCAAGATATAACATGTTACAGCATAGACTTATTTTTCATGCTCATAGTTAAAGCAAAATGGCAAGAGAAGTGCGGCACCGCCAGCAGCATCTCAGACCTGGGAGTCGGGGCATCGGAACCCCCCTCCTGCCTCCATCACAGATTTCTGTATGATATTGGGATCTCAGCCAGGGTCCTATTTGGACCTTGCTTCAGACCTTGTGATTCTGTATTTCTAGGGCTGTAGACAAAACAGGCTCAGTCTGAATCTTTCACCACTCTTTTAAATGCGGGGAGCATTGGTCGTGATATTGCCATGGGACAACAGCAGGGATAGTTGTGCCATTTCACACTCGCCTGAAGAACAGGATAACAGCTTTTCCAGTTGCTTCTCTCTGTGTAGTTTTTAGAACAGAAACTAGGGAATGGTGAAGTCGTAACAGGGTCTCGGTCTCAGCTTTGTTTCTGTACCAGTAACAGCATCGGTGGGTATGGTTAGGGATGGGTAACTGCGGGCTGTGAGTGAGCCCACTGATGGAGGTCAGTCCTGGCAGAAGTTAACAGGAACAAAGGTAATCACAGCTCTTCTCCTCTCAGTCGGGGGGTTGTATAGTATGAATGGGCATTGCTGAGCCTGGCTTAGGTTTAGGCACAGCTGACCTGCCTTGGGGTCTATTCCAGTGCTGGGTTTTTGATGCTATTAGATGTTTTCACACAGAGGTTTTACAGCGACTGCTGATATATCATATCTCAGCTAATTCAGCAGACACCTTGGTACAATTAGTAAGAAGATATTCCCCTATCGCATCTAAAATGAAGCTTATTTTACAGCTTCTTGGCACAGAAAGTATTTTGCTAACCTCTTACTCCAGAGCCATAGAGGTAGAATTCATCAGATTATCATTTTAGCTTTGCAGCTACATCAGAAGGGTCTTTTGCTATCTGTGTCACCTGAAAGGGCAGCGAACCCCTTCCAGCACCCGTGTATTAGCTTGTAAGCACATCAGCCAGATTTTAAAGGCAGCCTTGCCTTTACCAGGATAATAATTAAGGAAGGATGGCTGCGTCGTTTCCCATCTACAACCCGAGACTGTAGCTGAGCCGCTCAGCTCCTGTGGGTTTCTCTCAAGCTGGTTCAGTTTTGGTGAGCACGACACAGGCAGAAGAAACAAACTTGGCTCTCCCACCGCTGGCGCACAGATTGTGCCGCTGGTGGGCGAAGGTGCCACATGTCACCCATAGTGTGGCTCAGGCCCGCCCTGGGAACAAATTGCTTGTGGAGGAGAATGGCTCTGAGCCAGCACATTTGGCTGGGTGGTTTTGAATGAAAATTTAATTAATGAAAAAGCTTCCTGCAACCATTCTCAGCGTTCAGTAAAAGTATGGCTTGATTTTCTAAAAGTATATCTGAAGATATTTTAAAAAGCCCTACATTTTTATCCAAACTAATGTTTTTCCTTTACCAAAACCTGTATTTTTGAAAACTAAACATTGTAGGTTTGAGATTGTTTTGGTGGACAAAGAAACCAAAGCCCCGCTCTCGTCTTGTACCCCTAGAAAGCCCAATTCAAACACAAATGGAATTTTGCATGTAATTTCCTTTCTGCTTTTGTTCACATCAGTTGGAATAGGGCTGACCTTCAAAAAAAACCTAAAACAAACCCAAAAACTATAGTCTGAACTCTTGCTTGTGCTGCTACAAAACCTGTTGGTGAGCCCTCAGTATGGAAAATGTACAGGAATCAGAGTGGAAACTGGGAAAGACTAGTATAACTTTAGAGAGCTGCAGGGATGAATAAAATCGTTGACCATTGCCTTAGCCCTTCCCTGGACAAAGTAATTCCAGTTAACTCTCCTGTCAAAGAGTAGCCTCATAGAATCATAGAATGGTTTGTGTTGGAAGGGACCACAAAGATCATCTAGTTCTTTGCCATGGGCAAGGACAGCTTCCACTAGACCAGGTTGCTCCAAGCCCCATCCAACCTGGCCTCGAACACTTCCAGGGATGAGGCATCCACAGCTTCACTGGGCAACCTGTGCCAGCGTCTCACCATCCTCACAGTAAAAAGTCTCTTCCTTTTTATCTAGTCTTAATCTCCCCTGTTTCAGCGTAAAGCTATTTCCCCTTGCCCTATCACTACATGCCCTTGTAAAAAATTCCTCTCCAGGTTTCTTGTAGCCCCGCTTTGGGCACTGGAAGGTTGCTGTAAGGTGTCTCTGGAGCCTTCTGTTCTCCAGGCTGAACAACCCCAACCCTCTCAGCCTGTCTTCATATGAGAGGTGCTCCAGCCCTCTGATCACCTGTGTGGCCCTCCTCTGAGCTTGCTCCTGCAGGTCCTTCAGTAGGGCCAAATGTACGGAGGCAACTCCATATACTTTGAAGTAAGTGAGGGCTGGAACGTGACTATCATGAGTAGCCTGGGTAGACAAGGAGAAGTAAGAACTAATGGCAGGGAAATTGGGAACTCAGTGTTTTTTTCAGACCTGATTTAAGACAGAAGAGGGAAGCAGAAAATATTGGCTCTTGTCCTGGCAGTGGTGGTGAAAGTGGAGGCTGTTTCAAGCCCTACAGTCCTCTGTGAGAAACTAAAGGAAATTTCTCTGAAGACTTTAATGGAAAATGTTTTCTGCTTTTCGGTTTCATTCTTGCTGAAAGTGGAAAATTATTCTAGAAATTAAACTTCAATGGAAAACAGGATCTTTGAAACTTTGAACTCGTCTGTTTTCCAGGAAACCCTTCATTAATAGCCAACGTTATTAGAGAGGACAGATGAGTCATGAAAACCTCAAGGCATTTTGAGCATGAACTAGCAAAAAAAATGAAAAGGAAACAAATTGTGTAAGAAAGTGATAGAATTTATTTTTTTTTTATCTGCTCTCTGAATGGAAATTATATGGAAGATTTGGGCCATTATGAATCACCTCTTCCAACCTGGAAAATGAGACTAGATTTTCCTCCCATCCCACTGGGTGACTCTCCTTTGCAGTCACCTGCGCCGAGTCAGTTCACACCAACTTTCCGTTTGGCCCTAAATCTCGTGCTAATGCGTTGTTTGACCATAATCTCTCGCTGCACCCTGGCCAGTTTAAGAGCAGGACTTCAGGAGATTATAGTGATCACAGAATCAAGGCAGAATTCATACTGTGTGGTTGCAGTGCAACTTGACCTACAGTGTACTGGAAAGAAAATTATACCTTAGTAAAGCTAATAAAAGCAAAAGAGCTTATCCATTTCTTTGTTTTCACCTGGCTTCAGCTTGGACTAGAATTAATTTGTGGTAAATGCATATAAGTCTCAGCCTTAACTACAGTTCATCCCCCTAATCTCCTTTCTGAAGGGTTACGAAATCCTCCATTAAAAGCCTCAGAGGAGCACTAAATATCACTGCTATTGCAGTCCTAGGTGCTACCATCATGTCCATCAATTGTCAGTTCTTCACCTCGAGACTTGTAGAGGTAAAGATGCTATTGCAAAATGAGAGAGGTCTTCACACAGCAGCCCTGATGACTCAAAATGCTGAGGGAAATACGCTGATTTCAGAAGGCACTCGAGCATCTTTAAGATCACAGTCATTTTTCATCTTTAATGGTCTTCATCCCTTCTTAGGGATTGATTTTTGGGATTAAAATACTACTTTGTTCTTTGTCAGATAGTTGCATCATAAATGTTACTTTTTTTTTCCCTAGGAATAATCTCCTGAATCTGAAGGTTATCTGGTGACTTCCACTTTCCCTCCTCATTTTTACTGTAATGAATATTGTCACAGATAACTGCCTTTTCCTGCCACAGCCCAGGGTTTTGAGGGCAGCACTATTTGAAGTCTGTGTTCAAGACTGATCTTGGTATCCCAGAGAAAGATCGCTCCTTCCAAACTCCTTTAGAAATACCAATCAATGTTGCCATCTGGAGGACACACAGCTTTACAGTAGACCCTGTTTCCATTTCATGCTGCTTCTGTGATACCCCCATCATGAAAGCCCGGCTCACCACAAACAGTTGTTACCCTGCTTTTCATGTCCCAGATTTTCTTCAGTTCCTTCTGCAACTGATTATATTTATTAGTCTTTTTTTTTTGTATGTTCCATGAAGCCTATCATTGTTGTATTACTTTTACATCTGAGAAATTGTTACTATTATTGTTATTAAATAATAACAATCATATCTGAGATCTCGATTTGATAGAAACACACAAAAAAACCCCAACCCAAACCCTGTGTTTTCTTTACCAAAGATTTCTGGTGTCTTGGAAAAGCGTTTTCCCTCAAAGTGAGGGCTGTGCAGTGCTGCAGACTCTGGGCAGGCAGAGTTCTGGCTTGCTGTCTTTAGGAAAGTCAAATAGGAGATTTCTCATACAACTGGATCATGGATATAAAGCATGGAGATAGCAGAAAGGGGTTTTATACTGGTCAATTTAACATATTCATTTGAAATATTCCTAAGGATGGGATATCACTGCCTGTCAGGGGTATAGATATTAGATGTCTAATACCATCTAGAGCTTCCATGACCTCTATGGTGAGCACGGTGTCTCCATGGGGTGGTTTGTCTGACCTAGCTAGGCATCTGCTAGGAAGGAATAAAGAGCTCTCCAGAGGTGTGAACCTTTCTCCATTCACTTTAGAGGGGGGTGTGTTTGTCTTTTCAAACAGATGTTCAATCTTTTAAAAAAGAGAAGTCTTTTCAAACAGATGTTCAGTTTTTTGATAGCTGAAGGTAACTGGGGTGAACACATACGGTTGCCAAAGCTGGATTAAAACATTTAGATATCTTGAGACACCGTTAATCTAGCCCAAGGTAGGTCCTCCCTGTTCTGGGATGAGATAGTGAATCTTTTGTGATGTCAATATAATATTAACCATTATAAATCTAGAACTTCTGTAATTGGTTTTGTAGTGATTTTATAAAGAGCCTGAAGCATGAAAGAGGTAAACCTGGTGCGTCTGTGTTTCATAGCAGTTACTCTAAAGAAGTGCACTGCTGTGGGTCACCGGCACTTACGGTAACTTGCACCACAGAAGTGATTCCGCAGCTCTCCTGCAACATGGACCTGATATTCCAACCTACGCTGAAACCTAACACAGTAATTAGAAATGACCTTTCTGGATTTTCTGCTTCTGAACGCTTTCTCTTCACATAGGCTATTTTATGTCTGAAATGAAGTCCGTTGCTCCAAGAGGAGCTTTATTCTGACCTCCATGAACCCTGGCTGTGGGCCAGTTTCCCTTTCTTGTGCTTTGGTTGAGACTGAGTGGGGGAGATGTGGTTGGTGTGACTGTTCCAGCCCCTTGGGTCTGAATTAATTAATTCTGGATGCCATTTTGAGTAAGCACATTTTAAGAAAGACACTCAGCCTAAAGAACCACAGATTACTTGGGCGTTATTAGGAACAGACAGTAGTGCTGGAAATGACCATCAGAGGTCCTCTTCGTTCTCTTCCTGCCCCAGACATGGTCCAGCTCCGCCTAAAGCTCTTGGTCAGATGTTTGTTTAACCTGTTCTTAATGGCCCTTACTCTCAGAGATCCCACCACCTCCCCAGACCACCTCTTCTAGGCTTTCACAGTTCTTCCTGTTGAAAAGAGCTCTTCTTTTACCCTAATATTTTATCCAAACTCTTTTCCCGCCACACCAGCCTATCGCTCACCTTACCATCAGCTGACACAAGTTAGAAATTGCCTAGCCAAGAAAACAGAGCAGTGATTTTTTTTCTTTACCGGTTGAGACAGAGACATCACATGTAGTTGTCAACGTCAATTTGGGCGGCACAGATGGCCCCTCTTCAAACATCAGTCAGAAAGTGATTTCTGGTTCGCAGTGGAAACAACATCCCCAAGCTGTCGTATCCTGCGAGCTCCCTGGGATAATAGCTTCCAGCGACGTACACCACCATGTGCGTACTTCAGTGTGCCAAAGCTCCCGTGACCTGAGCGTAGTAACTCGAGTAGACAGTGGCAGAGGATGGATATTGCAAGGTTCAGTAGGAGTGGTCCTTGTAAAAATTAATTGATTTTAGAATAGATTGCATCCCAGAAGATCTTGACAGTAGGATCCCAGGAGGAAATGGGCAACCATCCATTCTGTAACCTCCACAGCTTTTGTCAGCTCACAAGTTAGGTTCCCTGCCCCACAGGGTGTTTATAAATCGTGCGTAGGAGCCTGTATGGACACATATAGAGACATATGGGGACCTTGTGTTCCCTGGCCTGGGCTCCTCTATACTCCTTCTAATTTAAAGGAATGCCTCTGTTCCTAGCTGGCCTTTTAGTGATTCATGGAACATTCTTTCAGTATTCTTGTTCTAAAATTTGAATGTAAATTTAGCAGGGACAGTTTGGTAAGCAGAATGACATTAATTTCACAGAACTGAAGAATTTATTTTAAAGGCAACAGAATTTCTTACTTGATGTACCTTCCAAGGGGTCTTGTAAATAATTTTATTTTCTACTTCGTGTAGTGTGGTTGAGTACCATCATAATTAGGTGCTTTTTATTTAGCATTAAGTACTTTCATCTATTAGCAGCCTTCTCAGTAATATCAGTTTGTAAGCAGTGTGAAGTTGGAAACAGTGTTATGCTCGCATGCTTTCAGCCCCATTGTGATACAGTGTCACCTGTAAATCTCAACACATATATAGTTTATATAACATATATATATATATATAGTTATATAGCTATAAAAGGTTTGTCCCGTGGCTTGCCTCAGAGCACTGATGGAAACCGAGGCACGACGCAGCAATGTGGTTTGGTCCAACAGGACTCTTTCAAGCCATGGCAGAGCCATGAAGACTCCCAGAGCCCTCCTGTACCCCTCTCTGTGCCGGTGTCCTTGCCCATGGTGCTCAGGGATTTAGTGATGCTCGTACTGGTTTTATGCCTCTGTTTCTGCCACTAAATCATGTGGTAAATTGAGTTGAAGTTTTTCAGTGGCAAGAGCCCTTGTCTGTGTCTCCAGGTAGATGCCTGGACAGGCTGGCACACACTGTGACCACATTAATAAAACCCTTGGTGTAACTGCTTTCTGCTGCCTTGGAAATTGCAATGTTTAAGGGAATAATTTTGCTATCACCACTGTTTTCTTTTGTATCCCTCCCCCAAAATACAGCAATATTTCACTGCAAATGAAACGGGCTGTCACTTTCAGAACAGCACATTTGACTCCTCTGTGTGGCTTTGCCATTTTTGTCTTGTTGAATACTCTGTGTCGGAGGATGATGAATGATTCCAGAGCAAAGTAAAAAAAAACAACCAACAGGCTGAAATCAAAATGTTTCAGCTTTGTTGAAAAAACACATTCCAATTGAGCCAAAGTGGGTTTTTCAAGGAAGTTTCCTAATGGGGAAATTGTAATTGTGAGCAGGGGGAATTGTAAGCTGCTCCAGGGATTTAGTAAAAATATTTATTTTTTCAAAAGATCTTGCAGGAACCTTTTCCATAAACGACCCCCAGCAGAGATGCACTAACCCTTCTTCTCAGCCCTATGGGGATCAGAATGTTTCTCGGGACTTTTGGGGTTGGGATTGGGTTTGAGAGCCTTTAGAGAGGAGTGTGCAGTTCTCATTATACTCTACCACAATATATTGCATTTATTCCACTTCAATGTGGAAAGTGTGGCTTTAATTTCCAGTGAACAAAGATTTGGTTTCTAGTTCTGCCTTGTTTTTACCATACATTTTCCAAACATGGGTTGTTTTTTTTTTTTTTTTTTTTTCATTAATGTTCACCTTTAACCTATTGATTTGCTATAAAAACAAGCCCTTTTATAAAGGAAAGGTAAAAGGAAATGAGGGAAAACATAAACACATTGCAAAAGTAAGGATTTCCCCAGAATAAACCCACATATAACACAAATATATGATGTAGCTTCTTTTATTAGCACTGTAAAAAAGAAGGCAAGGAAAAATGTGAAAATACATCAGGGATTTTAAAGCCAAGTAAATCAATTAGTCATTACTGACATAAATTTCCCTTTCTTGGGGACGTTCAACCTTCTCATATCCCGTGGATGAACTCTAAAGCACCTGTAGTAGATCTGTTTTCAGTAAAGAGATTTAAACTACTGTAGATGTTTTTCCAAGGAAAATACAATGTTGACAGAATAATGCGTGGAAGAAGAGGCTACTAAGGCAGCTGCTATAAATTGCCAGCATTGTAATCCCTCTTGCAACACGCCCAACTTCACAGGATGTGCATTTGTTGATGCTCTACATATGGTTTCGAGTAAAAGTATTTCCCCCTCCCCCAAACCTCACGAAAAATAAGCATGCCCTCCAATTGAAAAGGGAGGGTCCTCTCCTCGCTCCCTCCCCTCCCTGAGCACTGGAGCAATGATGCTTATTTTGAAAAGCAGCGTCATGTTTGCACAAGTATCTCCCTAACCTGGACAGATGGCTGTGGCGCTGGCACCGCTTAGGGCATGAGTGTTCCCAGGTGTCCCAGCAGGTCTTGGCCACGTGCTGAGGGCTCAGGTGGTGCCCCAGGGATGCCCAGCTTTGCTTGTGCTGTCACCAGAGGTGGGTCTCTGGTAGTGTCCTCCATGGCGTGTGGGCACATAGTGCTTTCTGTGGCCCCCACATCTGCCAGAACAGGGGAGCAACCACCTGGACAAGATGGTGGGAACCTCTTCCACTGTCCCAGTGTAGGTTGGCTGTTGAGCCTTTACACTCCTATATCTTTTTCCCCAAAGTGATTTTAGCATCTTAACCTTGGACACAGTAAGGCACTTATAAACCCTTCCGCGTAGTCAAAGCTGATTCTGTGCTATTATGTTTTTTTTCCTAAAGAAAGATTCTAATTTAAGCATTCCCAGCCCTTTCTACTGGTGGCTGCAGCCCTAAACCCCGTTCTTTGTAGCTGGATTAATTTTCTAATGGATCATTTCCCCTATCGTCTTCACCATGTGGCCGCAGAAACCAGCACCCATGGCTGGTTCAGCTCAACTACTGCTGCTTGGGAAATCACAGCCCAGGGCTTCCTGAGCTGGGATGGGTTTTGGAGCCCTCGGGGGTGATCTGTACATGCTGATCCTGAGCTCACAAACACATTCCCGGAGCAGAACTGTAAAACAGACAGGGGAAAGGACTTTGTGGCAGAGCCTATTTATTGGGTATGGAGTGCGTGCACCGTGGGGAGTGCCTGTTGCTGGGGGAGGAGGATGGGGAGGCAACCACTGTGCTCTCCTTTCCCAACTGTTGTCCTTTGTAGGAGCCCTGCTCTGGCTCCTTCTCAGCTAATCTCGTCTCAGCTCCAGGGATTGTTTCTACTATGGCTTGCAATCCGGTTACTTTTCCATGTAAAATGCTTTAGCAATTGCAGCGATGATCAGCACCCAGGACTTTTCTCCAGCACCCTTGAACAGATGCAGCCGTGCCAAACTCGGTCATTTGATCCTTTAGGCCAGCAGCTCTTGAGCTGCCTCCTACATGACCACGTTGAAAGAGTTGGGGATGCTCCCACCCTGTCCTTGCCTTTAGGGGGTCCACGAGTCTGAGCTTTCCAGGATGAGGTGGGAACTGAAACCCTGATCTCCCTTCTTCAGTGCAAGTCCCCAAACCATGAAGCTGGAGTGAAAGATCTGGGCTCTGCATTGTGGAAGCAGTTCAGAAGCAGCTCCCACGCTGGCGCTGCTGCATCGCAGCCGTGGCAGTAGGCGGGCAGCCAGAGTTCTGCAGTGAGCAGTGCCCCAGCACTACCAGACCCAGCTGCATGCCAGCCTTGTGCACTGCATGGCACTGCTGCACCCCAGGAGAGGGGTGAGAACACTGGGGATAAACAAACCGCACCGGCATCGAGAGGGTTTCACTGCTTGGCAGGGGATTTTGTATTTTTTAGCTAGGCAAAGTGGGTTTTTTTTTCTGTTTGCGGGTTTGTTTTATTTTTATTCTCCCTAAATAAATAAGGATTATTTCATGTAGAAAAAAAATAAAAATAGACATGTTACACACAGACACACACAACTCATGCAGTTATTGGGAATCCCAATTATCCGTGGAAAAACAATGTAGATGGATGTTTCTGGTTGTTTGCAGTGAGGCCCCGAGCCGATGGCTCTGATCTGGCCTTCCCCAGCATGAAAGTCTCAGGAGGAAAAGGTTTCCCCGCGTTGTTCTGTTTTGGAGGTTCTTCTACCTCTGTAGGTGCCTTCCTGGGGACTGTGGGATGGCCACAAGGGAGGAAAAAAAGGCTGGTTGGACCTGGGTGTGGAAGCTGGAGAACCAGATACTCCTTAGACTGACAAGCGTCGCAAGGCTAGGCTGTGCGTGGCTGCGAGGCTCCGGCGCGATGCCGTTTGGCCCAAGGTTTGATATTTACCAGTTCGCACTTGCTGCACGGGTCTGTGACCTTTTTTTGAAACTTTTTCTTTATGAGTTTATTTTGGCTGGGCTCAGGCATTCATAAAATTCCAAGGGAACGGGAGGTTTGAAGCATGGCTTGTAAAAGGAGGAGAGAGGAGGTGGGAGAATGGATTGCGGAGGAGAGTTTTCCATTACCCTGTCATAGCCTCCCTAACGCGGGTCTTACGCCTCTGCGCTCCTCTCCAAAACTGCAGGCTTTGTTTCTCCAAAACAGAAAGGGAGGGAGGAGGGAAAGCTTCCTTCCCTGCCTGGGAGGCAGGATCCGGCCCTCAGCAGATAGGTCTTTCTCCAGTTTCCCTTGTCAGTCATCCTCCTGCAGCTTTTGGTCTTCGCAGCAGGTCAGCAGCGTTGGTGAATAGCTCGGCAAGCACAAGGCATCTGAAACAAATTAGATCTCTTATAGCCACCCAGAGACTGATGATGGATGGAGGTCTGTATTTACAGCAAAACTAATTGGCAACATACACAGACATCCAAAAAAGTACATTATTTTGCCAGACTTTGGAGTCGCTAGGCCCGTTATTTTTTATTGTAGAACATTATACAGCTAGAGATAAAAAAGAACAGTGAAAGTTTTAAATCTAATAAAAGCATTTGACTGCAGAGTAAAAATAACATACACAGAGAAGTTTGATTTGGAATCGAATTTTATTAATGGTCTTTTCTCTGCAAAATGTTTCCAATTAAAAAACAATTCTGAAGTGATGCATTAATAAACTGCTTTCCCCCCCCTCCTTTGGAGGGACTAAGACTTTTAAAGGCTGAGGTGGATAAAAAAAAGCCATTGGATGTTATTAAAACATAATTTAATATAACCTAAATATAGTGCTTGCATACCATGGAGGGAAAGCCGGCTGTATAATTGAATTCGGAACAATGATAGTATGTTGACTTTTCAAAGAGAAATATTATCAGATTGTGAGCTGCTGTTCAAAAGTCGGGTCTTCTTTAAACACTGAAGCATGTAAGAAGTAATAAAGAGCGAAATCAGCCAGGTTTCCCCTGACAGCATGTGGCAGATTTAGATTTCTCAAAGGCACGAATAGATGTGAAATTGGGAGCATGCGGTAGATGAACAGTCTGGATTCCAACAAGTCATTTGTTTGATTTTTAGATGAACAGCATCTTTGACTAAAAAAAGAGAGAGAGAAAAGGGAGAATACAGAGAAACAGATAAAATGGATCTTGCAGATCTGGTCTCCAAAAAGTGTTTGACAGAATTGTGTATCTTTTGTGTACCTGTTGATCTCACTTGGCAGAGCCTGGCTACGGGTGATGAAAGCGTGTGTAAAGTGTTTTCCCCAGGCTGAGAGCTTTGTTCCCTGATATACATATTTGCATGAGAAATAGGTGAGCTTTACAGAAGGTCAAATGCATGATGAGAAGGGAGGGGGCTCTGATTCCCCTAACCGCCTACACTTCTGTCCCCTTCCTTGTTTTTGCTTCAAAGTGCGGATAAGCGGAGATGCACCAGACGATCTGCTTTACCATCTTTCTGTGCTAAAAATCCAACTTTCTCTTTGCTTACCCAAAGGACAAAAGAAAAGTTCCCTGCCCTACCACAAATGCCAGCATCACCAAAATCTCCACCACGAGGAACCCTCCTCCCCAAGCCCAGATGAAGCTCGGGACTCAGTGGGACCGGGAAGCTCCCACACCCTGCGGCACCTCTGCAGCACAGAGCCAGGGAAAGGGGTTGTCCTCGCCCCCCCGACCTGTCCCACCTCCCCCCCCCCCCGGCGGGGTGAAGACCTCTCTGTGCACAACTGTATCATTTGCATCCACTTCAACGCCCATTTCTCCAGCAGCACCGTGTGAAGGGATCTTAGTGCAAATAAGAATTAGACCCGTGATCTTTCTCCAAAGGATTATCCCTGATCGCCCATTATTACTATTATTACTGTGTTTGCTGGGGCGGGTTTTCTTATTCTAAGCTTTTTTCCTCTTCTTTTTTGGCTGCATCTGGGAAGCCGTCCTTTGTGTAAACAGCTATCAGAGTGAGCAGGGGTATGTGATACATTAGCTCTGCTGAAAACACAATCATTGTGTTATTCCAAGCTGATGAAAATGTCCTCTGTAGTTTTCTCTCCCAATGTCCACATGCCAATCAGTGTTTGTCAGTGATATAATTTTCTCACATAAACACATCCATTGTGCAACTTCCACCCCGGGTAAATAGATATAATTCCAAAACCAAATAACGCACTTGGAGGCGAATGGGAGATTAGACAGACAAGAAGGTGGAGGGGGAGTGGAGGGGAGCAAAGCTGCAAGGAGAGATCAGCTTTAATTGCGAAGGGGGAAGACGGAAAATTCTCGGGAACAGGCAACACGGCTGGTTTATTTCTTCATATGGCAAAAAAGCCTGGGGAGGCGAATAGTCGGGGCAATTTTTTTAATGAACATTTGTGAAGAAGGACCACCATGAATTGCTGAAAGAAGGATGGCTGTTGTTTATGGAATTGGGAAAACATTTTTTTTCCCAATTTGAAACAGAATAGACAATACACTATAAGTGGGGAGGTGCCATTGCCCCTTTTTCACCAGCAGGCCTGCTCAGACATACTGCGTTTTTTTCCCCTCCTTGTTCAAAGCTTACATAATTTCTGGGTAATTGTATCTTTGAATCCAATATTGCAGACTTATGTAAAAGAATGTTTTCCATCCCATATGTTTCCAGTGTGTTTGTGTGTAAGGAAATTTGTAAAATAAATCCTTTATTTACATGAGTCCTCAGACTTGGCAAGATCAGGGCTTTGCCATACACATTCATGTAGTATTGGTCTATGACTATATATAGTGTATAAATATATACTCTGCCTACATGCAGTACAAAAGGTATATGTGTACATCAGAAAATATGAGACTAGAAAATATGTCTTTCCTTTAGAGGAATGGCTTATACGTGATCCTGTAGGAGAATTATTCAAGAAAATAGGCTGGTGCTGAAGGAGGGAAAAGATCTATAATTATGTGTGTATACATACACCCTTGCGTGTCTCTCCAGGTCACAGCCCTTGCAAAACTGATGCCTAAGAGGGATCCTGCATGAGACAGGATCTACCTCTTGTCCCAAGACAGAATAAAACCTATTAGCCATTCCCCAAACTGATTCACACTGCTGAAAGCATGCTTTTCCGCTCATGTTTGTGTGTGCATTTCCCTCCAAACACATGAATTTTAAATTCTCCTGTGCCTTAGAAAACTAGCAGGGGTGATTTCAGAGGCCACTGGACACCCGTGGGCCAGCAGCACAGCTCTGTGCCTCCCTCCTTGGGCAGGCAGATTGCAGGCAGCTGCCTGTACACACAAACCACGCAGGCCAGAGATGTTTTCTGCTGCTTTCCATCTGCATGCCGTCCTCTCCTCCCACTGAGGAGACGCTGCGGGTGTCAGCCTGCACAGCCTGGGTTTGTGCTGCAGGACAGCTGTGCCACAGTGCACAGGTTGAGCAGAGCATCTCCCCGTGTGTGATGGGGAGAGGGGCTGAGTCAGGGTACCAGCAAGGTTTTGCAAAGCTCCTCCACTCACTGGGAGGTTGCAACATCCCTAAATGCCTCCTGGCTGCTGTGTTCCTCAGCGTGATTGTTGCTCCTGCCAAGAGCAATACTGGCTGTTGTCCTTCTGCCTGGAGCACCAGCTACCCCAAACCCACCCGTGCCCCCCCTGCTGCCGGTGCCCTGTGCGGGGGGCTGCCTGCCTGCTCTGCGGGAGGGGGGATGACTTTTATGTGATCCTGTGGGAACCGATCTGGTTTCAAACACAATCGCTGGATCACCTGATTTGCATTTTTCCCCATCTGAGGGTCCCAGGCGAGGGGAGGGGAGAGCTGAAACCCTAAACCACTCTGTGCTTATTTGCTTTATGATCCTGTTGGGTGCAGTGTTTACTCAAATCCGGCAAGCATCTGGATTAGATAATTTGTTGGAAATTAGTGGCGTTTGATGGTTATCGGCCCTTGCGTGATTAAAACCCGGCTGTCAGCATCGTGTTTAGGTTTCAGGAGAGCAGGGACACCGGCTGCATGAATCCCCACACTCAGAGCTGCGGAGAGCAGCAGGGCTCACGCCACCCTGGAGGGGATCCATCCAAGAGCCCCCTGCACTGATGTGGGACTTTCCAGGAGAGACAGGGTTTCAAAACTTCTGAAAAAGAAACCCCTTTCAGCTCCCAAGTGACATAGATAAGGGAGGGAGGGGGTGCAGGCTGCTGGGGGCTTCATTTCCCATTTCACTGATTGTTCAGCTGCTCCTCCCAGTTCTGTGCTTTGCTCATTTTTACACCAAAGGTAAGCACAGCAAGAACGCAGAAGAGCTTTGCTTCTTTTCTACATTTCATTTTTTCTTTCTTATATCTAGGAAAGGTATCCCTTCCCATCCCTGCACTCCCACATCTAAGCGCAAAGAGCATTCACCTTCTTCCCTCCTCTTCTCCCCACCTTTCACTTTGAGGTTGGATCTTGCTCACTTTAACTGGGGTTTTAAAGCTGGATTAAATGGTGACAAGCTTAAACCCTGCAAGGAGGGGTTTCATCATCACTGTATTAATATGCATGGTTTTTACAAGGCTTTGCTGAGCAGTTCAGCAAAACACCCATGGCATAGTAGATGTTTTGCTGATCACAGGGAGGAAAATATTTAACGACAAGACAGTGCTTCATCCACTCGTGGTCAGTGGGGATCCGTGAGTGAAGTGCCTAGGTGATTTTTATAGAAGAGGGTCAGATAAATTTATGCCTTGTATTGGGGGAGAACTGGGACTGGTCCCTCTCAGGGCAGACAGGTGGGTGCCCTACATGTGCGCTCTGCCTGGTGGGATATTTGACAGCAGGAGAAGCCAAGTGAAAGCTTAGGAAATTGGATAATTAGTGACCCTTTCTGAGATCTACCAGGTAGATAAATGACTGAAGAGCAAACTGTATGTATATTTTGCAGGATAGGGAGAGCTGTGCATTTATAAATATATATTATGTATAATATATAGGCTTTTAAAGTATGCTTCCTCATACACAGACTTACAGGAATCGGTATTTCCAGCTGTGCACATATAGATACATTCAATGTGTAGTATACAACAACATGAGATTGACTCTGGATGCACTATATGTATTTGAAGAAGGGAGTTAGATCTTTCTTAAAGCTGTAAGAGAATGGTTTTAAAAGTATAAAGGTAATATGCTGTATTACTTTGGAAGCTCTGTAGCTTTTTGGTATACTGTCATAGCTATACTACATAAGTAAAGCTGAAATATAAAGGATTTGTTGTTTGTTTTGGGGTTTTTTGGGGTTTTTTTTTTCAAATATAATATAATGAGCTCTTTTTTAAAATATAATGTAATGAGCTCTCTTGAGAAAGAACTCCAAATAATGAATGATCTCTGCAGTTAAGTTCTAAAAGCTTGGGTTTTATGTGTGAGTACACAGCCGCGTTCATGTCAGGGATATGGGAAGCTCACACAATCCTCTAAATGCCCTATTATGATGCTGGCAACAGCATTTGTTTATGATTTACAGCTCTTTTCTAAATGTCAGTATTTCAGTCTGGTGGTATATTTTGCCAATAGATAGAATCAGCAGGCATGAAAAAGCATGAAGAAATATTTTATAAAAATTAGAAGGGACATATAAATAAATAAAATGAAAGATAAGGGACATTTTGTTTCTTCTTCCAAAGGAAATTTTGAGTTCATGAAGCTTCAGCCTGGATTGTGGTGGGATGTCTCTGAAATCCCTGCGTTCTGTGCACATTCTATGCAAAAAGAGTAAAAGAAGGCTTTGAGGTGACTGACAGCCATAAGACAGTCCATGAACTAAAGCAAGTCAGATGGAGGTTGAGCTTTGGGGTGGTTTGGAGGCAGGAGGTGAGAGAAGATTCCTATCAGTCCTTCATGGGACGGGGAGGGGGGGACCCGCTGGCCCCATAACTTGCTCCCACAGTGTCTGCTGCAGCGGTGCCTGCCAGCTTTCCCTTACACAAGGCAGGCGATGGGTTATTTGGCCATCTTTACAGCAGCGCTGCCGGGGGGGTGCCCGTGCCATGGTGGGGAACCCACACTGGTCAACCCCATGCAGACCTGCAGGCTGGTCCCACCTGAGCTGCAAGTCTTGTCCAAGCAGGATCTGAGCATTATACATTTATCAAGGCAAGCCCAGAAGGAGCTGTACTGTCATCTAGGGATAGGCGTTACCTTTCATCCCCTCATTTTCAAACTGCTGTTGTGCATTTAAGAGCTATTTCTCTTATTTTCAGTAGCCAGTTGTGGGACCTGCATAGCCCATCAGCCAAATAGGCCTTGAACAGACACATCCCATTACCTAGGTCTGTCTGCAGATAAGCCTGGGATGCCCCTAGGTAGGTCCGTCCCGTGTCAGTATGTCCATACGGACCAGTGCATGGCCCTGCACTACCTGTGTCCAGGGCAGCTGGGATATGGGGCAGCCCTAGAACAGACTTTGCATGTGTGTGTTCTCTGCAGGCTTCTGGACTAGGGAAATTATCAACTCATCACCCTCTAAACCTTTCCAATCACTACCCGCCCACAGCTTGATTTCTGGGGCCTTCAGATCTCCAGGCAAGTTTGCTGCCTTGCACTAATGAATACCGCGCGCTGAGTGAAAACTCTATCTGCACATCTTTAAATTAAACCAAACCACACACACGCACACACAAAAATCATTTCAGCCTACCCACTGGGTTTTTGCCTTGCTGCTTGTGCCGAATTTCTTATTGATGTGGGAAACCGTGCAGCAGAAGAAACTCCTTAAACGTGCATCAGGAGTAGTAATTTCTCCCTGTCGCCTGCAGCATGGGTTCAGACGATATGATCATGAAAAAGGGAACCATTTCCTGCCCCATGGAATTTAATTTTATGAATGGAGCCATGTAACACAGCATAGAAGCTTTAAAAAAACCACCATAAAAGATGTGACAGGAGAAATCAAGTTCTACACTACTCCGCTGTAAGGAGAGCAAAGCTAACGTGCACGATTTGGTTTTGTTGTTTGCCCTTTCATTGTTTGATGGTAAGGCTCTTGCGTTAGGATTTTCAGAAGCACATAGCACAGAATGGTTTATGATGTTTACTTAGCATATAGGACAATAGATGGAAAAGCGCCATAATTTGTGACGCTGACTGCAAAATAAACCTATCGTCGTTCACACAGAGTGCTGTTCCTTCGGTTAAACAGCCATGCTGCTGGTTGGCAGGAGCAGGCTGCAGCCTCCCGGGTCCTCCTCGCCGGAGCTGAGCATCTTCAGGCCTCAAGCCATTGGTGTTTGAACAGAGATGCCTTTTGACTCCAGCGGGGCAGTGCTGGCACTGCACAAGCTCTTTGTCCTTATTTAGATAAAATAAAGATCCCTGAAAGGCTTCCCGGCACAAAAAAACCCCTCATGTGGCGCTCCACAATAGCTGCCGACATGGGAAAGTTGCAGGGAGGCCCCCAGCCAACAGCTTAGATGTAAACATCTCGGGGCTGGGGCAGCTCGGATGTGGAGCCAGGTCCATGTTGTACCCCTGCTCCCCAACTCTCCTAGGCCTTCCTGGACCCCAGCTATCAGCATGCCCACGTTTGATTTACGAGGGTAAGAAATCTGCTCATCCCCACTTAGATTTACGCAGTCATCTTTAGCGCACCAAGGCAGGTCATGAGTCCAAAGTGACTGAAGTGCGTGGTGGTTTTTCTGTGAGGCTTTCTCTGAGGAGCAGAGGTTGTAGTTAATGAACTAAATTGTGAGTGTGCATCCAGTGAATTTTACATATGCTTGAGTTACCCAATCCTGGAAGACAGAGCGGGAAGGTACCTTGAGAAGATATTGATTTGTCCTCCTCATGCAGGACATAAACAGTCAGACCTAACCCATTCCTGGCACACGTACATCAAACCTCTTCTTAAAATTCCCTAATAAGGAAGCTACCATAAACTCTGCCAGCAGCCTTTTCCAGTGCTCCCCTGTGTTCACCTTGAACATCAGCTCTCCCTGTAATGTCTGTCACCCCTCTTTGCTGCCGCTCAAGGGCAAGACTTTGTCTCCTTCCCATAGGAGGTACAGAGGTCCATAACCCCCCCTCTTCTCATTCATGGACTTGTGGACTGTCCTCTTTGCATTTTCTAGACTGAACAAACCCACTCATTTTCAACCATTTCTCATATATTATGTTTTCTAGATTTATGACCCACTTTTTATGGCTGTTGCAGTCCTCCAGATTCAAGCTGTTCCATGCCTTTCTCAAGGACCTCCCCCAAGTCTGACTATCCCTGGATTTGATCAGCTTTAATCAGAAGTTGGTTATGGACCATCTTCATGGTTTTGACTTGAACTGGATCCAAAGCAAACAAATCCCATGGCGTCTTTTTCCCATTGGTCCCTTGGGATATGGAAATTTTAAAGCAGTAGCAGAAGATAAACATAGTGGAGACCTTCCTGGTAGTGAGCAGTGGGACAGGCTTAGTTCATCTGTCTTGCATAAGATGAAATTTATTAATTTCAGCATGAGGCTGAGTTTTTCTCTTTCACATCTCACGCTGGCTTTTACTCAGCCAGGAGCAGTGGCACAGAGGAGAGGGGGGAGACTCTACAAGTGCTGGTCTTTGCCCACAGCCTTGCTGGGGTGCCAGCCCTCCTGGTTTGCCTTGTCACACATCATCCAGCTGACGAACAGAAATTTGCCAGATTCTCATAAAACAGGCAGACTTTATAAAATCCCATTCGGTGTGTCCCATTTGACAGAAGTCTGCCGGTGTCCAGTCTGGAATTGGTTTTAGCTGGTTATAGCATAAATAGTATAAGAGATTATCAGCCAAACCGCTTGCACGCACACGGTTGGTAAGGACCAGACAGCATGGACTTATCCGATCTCGTGTCAAATCAGTCCAGATTTTTCTCCTGACAGGGTAATAAGTACTTGTGGTGTCTTAATTATCTTGACTTTAGCATCAGCCCATCGGATGTTCCCAAAAACATAACAGTTCAGTCAATACTAGTAAAGCTGTACCGCTGCAATGGGTGTGGAGAGAAGTGCAGCTAAGCTGACTGCTTTATAAAAAACATTCTGAGTCAGACAGACACTGTTCACCTTTTCCAGGCTATTTTTTTATTATTATTATTATTCCAAAAGCCTGTCTTCTGAGGGTAGGAACTTTCTAGCTGCACTTCAGTAAAAAAAAAAAAAAAAATTTAAAGAATAGTATAATAGCACCTCTAATAAAATAACCAGGAAAGTTTCCTCTGAGAGCATGTCATTATGTCAACTCTGTTCAGCGGAGAAGCATTGCATTCAGTAAATATATATTCGTGAGCTACTTTGTGATCATTGACATTTGACATTGTTCTTACATCTCTCCCTATTAGCATGTTTCTGTTTGAAGTGTACTTGACCTATTTCAGAAATATCCCTCATCTTTTCCCATTATTTACTGAGCAGCAATAACCCTGGAAAGAACTACTGCATTTTACAGGCTGCAAAGTTTCATGGAAACAAAAGGCCCCTCTTGTGTAGCTTAAGTAGCTCATCTGTGAAGGTAAATATATTCCTGGATTTAATTAGGAGTTGCAGTATTAATATTTATACAGATAAAACTAGGTGGGGAGCGAGGAGAAAGAAGAGGGAGCCATGGCGTAGTTGTTACTGCTGATATGAACTGTCCAGTTCTTTCTTCATTGAGGTCTCTTGCATGAAAAAACTGTTTCGTTCCTTGTGCCTAACAGAGGGCTGGGACCAAGTCAGGGGTCCGAAGACACAGCCTGCACCGAAGGCTCATTTTGCTGTGTGTTTCATTGCTATTTTTCATGCAAAAACAGATTTGAAGGCCAAATGAGAGTGTTTCAAACACAGATCCTCTAGGGAATGTGGAGAAGGGAATTTCAGACACTGGAGTGACAGGAGACACCTGATCTATTCTGTCTCACGTTGGATATGATTTTCATGTGCTGCAATACCTTTCTGGATATTAGTGGGTTTTGGGTCACGAGATGAAAAGTCAACATCTTTCACTATTTTGTGGTTAACAATGGAAGGTAAAGGTTCAGCCATAATGCTTGGTATTAAGATTTTGAAGTTCTAAGACTTTTAAGTACTTCCTCAATATAGTTTTCAGAT
The DNA here is from genome assembly GCF_015220075.1 of Falco rusticolus. Classification (NCBI taxonomy): domain Eukaryota; kingdom Metazoa; phylum Chordata; class Aves; order Falconiformes; family Falconidae; genus Falco; species Falco rusticolus. The sequence goes on along the minus strand of NC_051197.1, from coordinate 9,846,481 downwards.
ACCTTTTCATTTCTGAAGTGTTGAACTGGAACATATTGTCCATTTTCAAATCCTCACACAGACAAAAAAGATTTGAGTCTGTACCGACCCTCAAAACTCAGAGACAGTTCAGGTCTTTCCGATCCTGAGTTTTCACACTCCGAAGAGATAGCAGGAACCTCCAGGCTTGGACTTGACCTGTTTTATTCTTGCTCTGACCTTGCAAGCCTCAGTACAAAACTTGATTGGGAAAGGTTTGGAGGTATGTAAAACAAGGGAACCCAGCATCCATCCTTCATGAATGATGCCACTGTGGCCTTAAATATGAGCATGAAGAGTTCAAAGGTGGCATCTCCAATATTCATATAATGTGTGATGGAGAGTCCTGGCACATCAGGAGTTTAGAGATCACTTGAGAAGACAAAGCTGTGTCAAAGGCAATAGGGAAAACGTGCTCTGTCTTGCTCAAAGAGCAGTTCAACGCTTTGTTCTCCCTTTTGTACCCAGGCTGCACCTGGCCCTCTTTGATTTTAATTATCAGGTATGCTGCTCTGGGGGAGCTCGGGGCCAACTGTGTTAGAAAGCATCACCTTCCTTCCAGGCACAGCTTCATCTCTTTGTTCTGCATTTATAGGGTAATTGAATGCTAATAAATCAGCTCTCTTGTTCACTGTATTCAAAATGTTTCGAGTAACCGGGGAAAAAAAAATATTACACCCTTGTGTCTCTATTCCCAGTCCTTGGTTTGTCCTGTGCTTTTCTTCCATTCTTTCTTTTACGACCAACACCCTGTTACCTCCATTCTGGAGATCAGCTTTTGCTCCTGTTGAATTCAGTTACTCTGTCGGACAGAAAAGGAGCAAGATTCTTCAGCCCCAGCCTTTTGCTTCTGCTTTGTGTTCCCCTGGGGAAGTTGCTTGCATCCAGCATGGTGCCACAAGTCTTCCTCACTCCAGGGTCCTACACAGCAGATGTAGGAAGCTGGAGACAGCCACCAGCTCTGCGCAAATCTGAAAGCAGTCCCATGCCCCACGCCTGCCAAGTGACGTGGGGTGTCCTTCTATCACATGGCAGGACACGAGGCATCTTGCATGGTCGTTTTCCCCCTCCCCCCATCGATTTAGGGGCTGCAGCCTCTAAGTTGCTCTACAATAGACCATAATCTCAGTCCTACCACTCTGCAAAAACTGATGTCAACCGAGTTACCTGCCTCAGACAGTGACTGTAGCTCGGGGGCAGTGAGGCCGTGTCCATCCTTCAGAACAGACCAAGCCAGGATGATCCAGCTCTCCAAGGGGGCAGCCTTGACTTCACAGGAATGGCAGAATCTGGCCATAAATAGTGTGCACCACAAAGACAAGCAGGGGGGAAAAAAAGCACTTAACAACAACAGCAACAGTTGCCACTGTAATTATTCTAGCAAATGACAGCAATTGTGTTGACCACACTGTGGTCTGCCTATACCTTGCCAACTTGTTCCTGTTCCAGCCATTAATATCAGTTTGGTTTGCACACAAAGAAAATAGGTCTCATTTAAATCTCCCTGCACACTTTGTGAGTCATTAATGAAGTCTCATGCTATCTATGACCTAAAAAGAGCACTGTGAACTACTTTTTCCTGAGCAAGAACTATGATCTGCTGGTTTTCAGAGGAACTCATTTATCACTTCTTGTCCCTCATATTTGTGGCCCCGTTCTTTGGAATAATAAGAGTTTGGCTTGAGGAATGGGCATGAAATGTGGTTGTGTTTAAAATTTGTTTATTTTCATTGTTTTTCTTTAGCTTTGTTCTTGGAGCTTGTACAATAAAGGCAAATAATTTAAAGGGTGCAGAGGGCGGGAGTTTGGTTTTGTACAGAGTGTGGGAGGCTGACAGAAAAGCTATAGCCGAGTAAAGGGATCGCATTCAGTGAGGCCAAGGTGAACTGAAGTATTTAGAGACTCTGGAGGACTTGGAGCTGGAATACCTTCCATCTTCCCTCTCAGCTTATAACTCACACCCGGCTCACACCCAGGCTGAACTCACACCCAGCTACTGCCAGGGAAGTTACACCTCTTAAGTCATCGGCTGCAAAGCTGGCTCAAGCGGCCAAAATGAGCTCAAGCTGGGCAAACTCACCTGCCGGATCATGCGGATCATGCCGCCAGACGGCAACAAGGAAGAGACACTAAGCCGGTATGAATCACTGCTAATCACTCTCTTGAGCTAATTGACACATTCCGAAAATTCTTCTCGGGGTTCTTGGCAGTCTGAGCTCCATCGCTTTCTTTAGCCGTCAGCAAAGGGAAAGGCACATAGCTGTGTCAGAAAGTCTTTTTTTTTTTTTCTTTTTTTTTTTTTTTTGTAAATCAGCAGACACCACTGCTCTATGTGAGGGCTCCAAGGGCCCCATGACAGTAGCCTTACCCCAGACCACATTTGTGAGACCTGGAGGGGATCATTTGCTCCCCCCAGCTGCTCCTTCCAAACCCACTTGTTTCAGTGCTACTGCAGCTGCTTCAACGTGCTTATACCACCCACCCACCCAGTTCCCCCAGGGAAGATTCCAGAAAAGCATCAGTCTTGCTCACCACCCAACTAACAAGGATGTCCTTCACTATGTAAACCTGGTCCCCTAAAGCCCAGAGACCTCTCAGGTGGCTTCTGGTGAATCCATAGTGCAGTACCTCCACCACAGGCTGTTCCCAAGCTGCTTATTGCCATGGACTTAGTATCGTTGGTGGCATTCAGCTCGGCTCTTCCCACCTGTAGAGCTGGTTAACAGAAAGGTGAGAGTCACCAAGTGCAAGGAACATCCCTGGCTCAGGGTAGGCAGTGCGGAACTTTTGACTGCTGCAGAGCCAGGACAAACCGTGTCTTCTGGGGAGGGAGCCTTCTTTCTCCTCTGGTTCTCTGTGGCCTACAGCGTGAAGGTCCCAGAGGCTACTTTGAGATGCTTTCAGATGCCATCTGAGAGAAGCTGGTCCATCCTCAGGAGGCTTGAAATTGTTGTCCTGTCAATTTGCAAGTTCAAAATGTGTCAGGAACTGTTTGATTAGTGTCAGGTAGTTTGACCCTCTCTAAAGCCAACAAAGAGGGAGGTGGCTCCTCCAGGCAGATTAGAGAGACAGATTGACTTTGGAGATGGTGACATCAGTACTCATTCCTATGGCAGAGTCCCACTTCGGTGTCACAGTCTCCTCTGCAACAGTAGGGACATCTGTCCCCCTAAGCCACCCCACTGAGCAGTGGGGTCACCAAATGAGCCTGCAGACCACGGTGATGTTAGGGTCATACCTGTAATCCTGTGCTGTTTTCTGCCTTGCGGCCTTACACATCATTTCTAGGAGGGTTGTCCCTCTGGCAAACAGACTGAGACCGGCTTTTGGCTGTAGATAGTGATTAAAAGTCAGTTTTCTGTGGCAAGTTGTAGGATCACTCCTTGCTGTTCAAACATATTCAGAGGATGGGGAGGAAGCATGCCTCCATCCTCTGGTTTTGTGTGGTATCTGGGTAGTGACTGTGTGTGCCAGCGATGGGGAAGACTGAGGGTCGGTCCCTGCCGCTGCCAGTGTGTGTCCGAAGGGACTGCGCTAACCACGAGCCAGGGCAGCTTGGGTGCACGCACCAAAACCTGTCAAATCTGTGGTAGCCTGCATCTCTCTCCTGCTGCTACCCTCCAGCATGGCTTTTGGAGCCAGAAGTTGCATCTTCATTTTCGTGTTGACGGTGACTTATTTCTTCCAGTATTTGCTCTCATTGTTTTTTGAACTCCTGCTTTGGGAACTTGTGTCAGTGAACTCCACAGTTTAACACACCTGCTGAAAAGCTTTTCTTGTTTGTCTTAAACCTGCTACATCAGTGTTTCTTTAACTAGTCCCTAATTTCTGTGAACTGAGAAAAAGCTCAGTGTTCCTTGTCCACCTTCTCTGTGAGGTCTGCAGATGTGTACTGGTGTAAGCACACAGGCAGAAATAATTGCTACTAACAGTTTTAAATTGGTATTGTTCCTTTCCACACATCACAGATGCACCCCACACATGTATGTGTAGTTTGATCGTTTTCTGTCTTTACTGGCTTATTTCTTTACAAATTCATATTGGTTAATTTATTAAGATAAATAAATTAGGAGAGATAGGAAATGGTCTAAGTAAGATTAAGGACTATCTACATATACTGCATCTGATTCAAACTGATCATAAATCCTAAGATCAGCTGAAAAAGTGGGTTATATTAGGTGTCCTTCTAAGGCAATGGACAAATTAAAGCTGCTATGTTCCTTTAGTTTTTCTAACAACGTATTTCTCTCAATGAAACCATTGCTAAGACTACACTTCAGCTGAATGAGTTCTGTATTGTCCTTTCTAAAAAGCGCTGAGCTCAGCACAGGGCACTGTGAAATTGCTTGGTTTGTTTTTGTCTCATTTCAGTTTAGACATATGGCTAATCATGCTTGAAAACCACGTAATCTTAGCCAGGGCAAAATTCATATCATTATGTAGGGAGAGTTCAAGTGTTTCCCCCTTATTTTAAAATAATGTTAAACTGGGATTATGCTGTATTATGTTCCTTTTGGACCTTAAATGTCCATGTGCATTCATATCAGCCGTCTGGCTGTCACATCCGTACTTACTGCCTCAGTGAGTAACAGTGAAGGAAACCAGCATATTAGCTCCTGGAACAAATGGGGTCTTTTCTTTATGAGAAGATAGCTGGGATATAACTTAATATAACTGCTCCCTGTTCTTCTTAATGGAAAGCTAAGTGACATGACAGATGTCACGTCAGGTGACAGATAAATGAGTATTAATGATCTCCCAGGCTGCTGAAGTTTTAGAATATAAAACACGTCCCACCCTCTTAAAAAAATGCTCATTGCACATTTTTTAGTAAAAATATAGTATTTTTGAGCAGCATGTTAGTGTGATTTTTTTATTAGATGTAAAAGCAGCCCGTATACCACAATAACAACTGCATGGCTGTCTGCGCCTGCTACGCCCAGAATCAATTGTACATTTTTACCACTGAAATACATGCACGAAACTATATGGAACTATAGCACAGACACCTAAACACAGAGATTTATTTTGTCAGATATGCAGAACTGTATGTGATGTACATGCACATATTTTGTGTTTTCAGCACTATTACCGTGCCCATCAACTCACACCTCTCCACAGGTACCCGGAGGTAAGGTTGTGTAATTACCCACATCGAGCTCTCGTGGCAGAGCTCTGAGGTTTTCTGATCTGATTCTCTGCGGAGAGAATTACTTGCGTGTATCTTTGTGGTGCATATCTATTTACAGACTGTGCAGCGTGCGCTGTGTACGGCACATTTATGTGCTGTGCTTTGCCCACACACACACCCATGTTGGCCAGGACTTGTACGGCAGGTACGGGAATATCTATATAATATACATATCAGTGCATTATGAGCAGCTCATTGGGTTTAGCGTGGTACTCCTGCTGCTGCTTTTGTGCAGTTCGTTATAGAAACATACTTGAGTTTGCTCAGTTGCTTATCCCAAAGGCCAACTTTTGATCTTCTCTTGGGAACCTGTTGCACCGCCTTGGTTTCTAGGTACCACAGCCAATGTGTTTACCAACTCTTTTTCTCTTTCTCGCCCTTTCTATTATGCGTCCCCTTTTTTCTGCCACACAAAAGCTCTGTGCGGTGCTTGTGTGTGGTCCCCAAGAGATGCGGGCCCGGCGAGGAGCCGGTTTTTGGTGAGGCGCTGGGCTGGAGGATCTGTGAACCCGTGCAATTAGCAGTTTAGATCCAGGACCCCACGTGTGGGAGCGGGGCCCGCGGTTGTGCCGGAGCAATGGGGACAGCCGCCCTCCGGGCGAGTGCACCGACCCCTGGCAGAAGGGTCACGCCATGCCGCAGACAGCCCCTGAGCTCAGGAAAAACCCAGAGATCAGAGCCGCAATCTGTAGCGGGGTGTCCTCCCCCCCCACTCACCCCCCCCACCCCATGCACAACACATGGATTCAGAAAAGGATCATTTGGAAAGCATTTGCAAACATATGGGTCGTTTTTAAGTCAAGACTTCTTTAATTCACTGTGTTTCCTAGTTTTTTTGGAAGGAGGAGTTTGATGGAGGGTTTGGGGGGGTTGTTTTGTTTTGTTTGGGGTGTGTGTGCAGGCTCTTGCTGCAAAAAGCCTGGCTGGGGAAAAAAAAAAAAAAAAGAAAGAGGAGGGATGAGTGGTGGAATAAAGAGCACAGCAAAGCTACCCCCCAAAGCAGCTTGTTCCCAACTCACGTCCCTTACACAGAGATTAAAAGAACAAACACTCCGCTCTTCTTAATGATGGCATTACCAAGTATAATTAATTAGAAGGGTAGCAAAAGGAATCAGATCCCTGATGCTAATTACTTTCCTAAAAGGATAATATGCTCTTATGTTACCAGTCTAGATCTGACAGAATGTCTATTGCTGCTACCACTGCTAATAATCAAGTGGTAAAATAAAATACCCAAGGGATGTATGTGCCTGGGTTTATTTATATGCATGTATGTATACATACGTGTGCGTATAATGATACACCGACTATACAAAAGCACGATGCGTACAAATACACTTGTGTTATCACTTCATGTTTCTATATTTATAGCTATAGTGTGGTTTTTTAGACGTATATGTTGACAGACAGCCAGACAGAAAGACAAATATTTATGACACCACTTCTCTGCAGTCCTACCGCCAGAAGAGGGGAGCGATAAAGAAAAGCTCCCCCACCTTTGCCACCCTTGGCCTGTGCAATTAGGTCTGGGGTAGGAGCAGGGCTGTGTTATCCTTTTCTTTGATGGAGATGCGATGGCCCATCAGGCCTGATCATGAAGAACTAATGACTGGATGGCATTGATTTGTGGAGGAATTTTAGCTGCAGAAAATGACCGATGTTCTTCAGCCAAAGATTTGTCGCAGGAGGCTGGGCATCTTTTGCATAGCCTGCTCTGTTAACTGCAAAGGACTGCTGAATAAATGGTGGGTTTGCAGTTAAAACACACAGGATTTGGGTATTCAGTGGGAGACCCGTGTTGCAGAGTTGTTATTATCATCACTTTTAAGAAGTTGGAAGGGATGTATAATGCGGCCTGAGTAAAATCCTGGCTCTCAAATGACTTTACTATATACACATGCAGTGCACGGGTCTATAGTTGTTACTGCAAGTGCATCGTGTCTACCTATTAATTTACATCCTTCCCCCACCTCCTTGTGTGTATGAGCACACAGATGCGATGGATCTGTGGATGTACATATGCACATGTAGATGTCAGTGTACGTATTCATATCCCTCTATGCGCTGTATGTGTGTGTAATACCTGTGCACACAGATGTGTTTCAGTCTGTGAGCACATTTGTACCCAGGCTGCACAGTTGTGTGCATATATACATGTGTGTAAGTGCATTTATATATTCCTATGTATTTTGCTAGCAGAGAAAAACCTACATATGTCTTTATGCAGGTGTGTGCCACATGCATGAGCGTAGACTTGACATGTTATTTTTAGTTGTTTCCCATCCTTCCAGACATCTTCCTAAAATATCGCTCTTTCTCCCCATTCCTGCCTCCCAATCCTGCCATTCCCTCAGACTGTGAGTTTTCTTTGGGACTTGAGGCCTTTGCCCAGTGGTCCTCAGTGAGCAGAAAGCAGTAAATGCAATTTAATGTATTATTTATGAGTGGTGGGAAAGTTTAAGGGGGTTTTAATCTCTGCTTCTCCACTTCCTTCCCAGCTGAAAACCATTTCACCTCCCTTCCCAGATATTCAGCTCCAGTGTGCTCCCCCACCCCACTCCCATCTGCGCCTTATTTGTACAAATGTTCCCGTGTCTTTAGAAATCATCTTCAAAAAAAAAAAAAAAAAAGAGAAAAAAAGAGAAAAGAAAACCCCTCACCAAACCCATATTGTACTTAAACATTTGTGAAGATTTTGTTTCTCTCAATATGGAAGCAAGAGGGGGCTCTGGGAGGAGCTTTCGTGGAGAAATGTCTCATTCAGTTTGCTGAGCCCCCTCCTTGAAGTTTCTTTTCAAGGCTGTTGGAAAGTTGGGCAAACTGAAAAGCAAAACAATAATTAGAGATAATTGCTTGTGTCCAAACACAGGCATCAAAGCCTCGGGGGTCTCATTTGTGATGGGCCTTGGTGTGTGATCCAAAAAAAAAAAAAAAAAAAGTAAAAAAAAAAAAAAAGTGACCCTTATTTTATTTATTGAGTGGGGGAACAGAGAGAAAGTGCCAGATGGAAGGACCTCAGAGCAGTCTCCAACAGCTCAGCCCTGCCTGCTTGGGCGAACAGGCACTGAGGCCAGGATAAAAGGGATAGAAAGCAGGGTCAGGAGAGGTTGCATAATTACTAGGGTGGAGGTAAAAGGGGTGAGGGGAGAGACAAGGGTCTCTCTGGCTCCACCGTGGGGAAACCGTGCAGCCCCCCAGCTCTGTGTGATGGGTGACATCTCTGGTACCCAAGATAGGTACCAGGGATGCTGCAGGATGCCACATCCGGGGTGGTACAGGAGTCTTGATTTTCAAGGGGCTGAGTTGCCCCCTTTCCCTTCCTCCAAGGTGGATCCCTAGTGTGGATCCAAGTGGACACAGTCCCGAGAGGCTCTGCCCCAGATTCCTCACTTATGGGATGTGCTGTCAGCATGAACACAGCAACCTCCAGGTTACTCAATGCATAAGCAGCACTGAATCCCTGGTGTTTTTACTGAAAACACATCAGTGAGGGGGTTGAGGAAAGAAATAAGGGGAAAAGCTTGTAAAAGGCAGGGGTGGTGTAAAAAAAATACCACCAAAACCAGTGAAATGGTCTCATCCCCTAGGCCTTACTGGGAAGATGTGCTGTTGCCCTGGCTGCAAAATGATTGCAGGAAGGGTCCGGGCAAGGATGAGGGCGTCGGATTTAGGGGGACTGGACCCCCTTCGAGGGGGCCACAGGAGGCTGAAGGAAAGCTGCAGCTGAGAGCAAAGGAGCAGGGGGCATCCCTTGTAGGAGAGGGGTAATGGGGGACTCTCCGGGGAACCCTTGTCTCTCCTCTGTTCTTCAAAGGCACTGGTTCACACGCTAAGATGTGTCCAAGGTTTCTTCTTGTCCAGCCTGTCGGTCGGTAATGGGCTTGTAATGACCTAAACGATTTGCTGATTAGAGACAATAAATCTGCCTTTCCAAGTGGGGTGTCCCTCACCAGGGTGGCAGCGGGGAGGGCTGGGGCCAGGGGGACTCGCCTGTCCCTGAGCAGGAAGGTGACACTGTTTGGTTATTCGGGCTGCTGGGAATGTGGCTGCAGAGCTGGAGACATTTTTCTCAGCTTCTGCCCCCCACCTTTCCAGGGGGGGAATTCTGGGGCTCAGGCGCAGCAGGAGAGGTGACTGCTGGGGGTGGGGGGCGGTTCCTCTGGGGGCAAGTGGGGGAAATTCATGGGGCGTCTTTGCTCGGCTGGCTCCTCCAGGGACAGGTAAAAAATAAAAAAGGGGGGAAAAAACTAGGACAGAAACCACGAGTAAAAGCCCCGACGGCTTTTCCTGGCCCCCGGCCCCCCGAGCCGGCCCGCGGCGCCGCGCGGTCCCGCGGCACCCCCTGCGCCCCGCTGGGAGAAATGCACCGGCCCCGGGCCGCCCTCGGGGAGCCCTGCGGCTCTCGAGAGCAAAACATACCATCAAAAAATATTAAAAATTTAAAAAATACATAGGGGAAACAAACATCTCACTGCATTAGCTTAAAAGGGTCGGATCCTGCGGGACGTGCTCAAGCGCAGCGGCCGGTTGGAGGGCGCGGTGTCAGGGTGGAGTTGCTGGTTTGGGAAGGAGGGGGAAGGGGGGTGCCCGGCTCCCCCCGGTGCAGGTGCATGTGGGGAGGTGGCTCCGCGCTGGCACGGTGGCGGGGCCGGCAGGGATGCCCCAGACGAGGTGGTCCCCCGGCGGAGGAGGGGGGCGGCCGTCCCCTCCCGGCGCTGCGCTTCAGGCGCCGGCATCGCCAGGCACTTCTAATTAGCAAATAAAGATGTTGATCATTGGCGAGCAGCAAACCTCCGAGACAGGCGGGGTGTCCCCGGGACGCCTCGGAGCCGGGCTGCGGGGCCGAGGGCTGGTCCTGCCCGCGGTCCCGGGCCGCTGCCCGGCCGCCATCACCTGGCGCACAGCTGCAGCTCCCGTTATCCTTCTTCCTTCTTTTTTCTTTTCTCCCTCCCTCCCTCCCCGGTTGCTCTAGTTGAGGCGAAATCCGCCTCAGCCCGGAGCTCCCCTCGATACCTCGACCCTTTCCACCACACGAGCCCCTCTCTCACTGTCCTCGTAATTTACCGTCTTCCCATCCCGTTCTCTTTTAGCATCTTCCAGTCTCCCTCCATCTTTCTATTTAGCAACACCCCCGCACACCTCCTGCAACTTTCCTAGCCTTCCTCCACCGACCCCTCCTCTCTCCTGCTCCCAACAGAGAGGTACAGCCGTTCGTGGGCTGGATCCCGAAAAGCTTTTTACAACAACCACATCGGCCGATGCAAAATTACTCTACATAAATGTCGAAAAACGTTTCTCCCGAATAAAAAAAAACTAGCATCCCCCCCACCCCACCCCCCACACCCCCCCCGAACGATTTTTGATGCAAACAACGAGTGGTTTTGGATCGAGCTGACTCCTCCGGGAGAGAATGCGGCGTCCGTTTTTCTATAATTTTTTTGGTTTGGGGTTGTTTTTTTGGGTTGGTTGTTGTTTTATTTTTTGTTTGGTTGGGGTTTTTTTCTTGGTTGTTGCATCTTCATTTTAATTTCTCTGCAGAGCTAGCTTTGCAGACACCCACGCTTCCTCCTTCCGAGCAGCAGCGTGCGGGCACACAGCGCCTGCAGCCCCGCAGCCTTCGGTACCTGCCGCGGGGCAATTGTGCCAGGGGCTGGCGGGGACCCCGGGGGTCCCGGGACCCTCCTGCCCCGGGGGCAGCGGAGGCAGGGCTCGGGCTGCCTGCCCCCTCCGCTTCCAAATGACATTGCTCCCGGTGAGTCGAGCCAGCGTCCCAAACAAAATTCGCGTGTTTCTGTCCCCCGGGGTGGGTTTACTTTGATAGATGGCTGCCCGGGGCTTCTGCCTCCTGCCTCGTCCTGGTCGCTCCCCGAGAATATACAAGTTTAACGCGAGCACACACAGCCATACCTGTGTGTATATATATATGACACACATGTCAAATTTGTAATTCATTAGACGATACATTTGGGAAACGTGCGATGAAATACGCCTCACGCCTACGAGGCACGTTATATACACATCACTTGTAATTCGAAATTGTTGTATATACAGTTCTATATACTGTAGGAAATATTTCGAAGCAGATTTATGTACATCCTTAATTTAAGTACATCCTTCAACTAAATGTAATACATACAGTTAGATGAATTGCGTTCTTAGATGAGAATTAGAATTATAAATTATAGAAGCGGCATATCCGTACGATACAATTACAGATATCTTAGACTTAAAACATATGTGAATGCACACACGGTATTTGCGGGAAGAGTTTATCAAATATACGTCCGTTTACACGTGTACGTCCGTATATATATATATATATATATGTGGCTTCCAAACGTATATAGCTATGTATATTTTTTACCTCTAAACGACCTTTGGGCTGTACATAATTACCGAAGCGACCATTGAGATACAGATGTGCACACATCCTTGCGATACAGACATGCACACATCCTTAAACGATCTGTACGGGCGCGCACCGTGGGCAGCCGAGGCCGGTGAGGGGGGGGGGCGGGAAGGAGAGGATGGGACCCCCGACTCCCCCCGCCGCCCCGCCGTGCGCCCGGGCCCCGCGCGGGGTTCCGACCTGCCCGCACCGAAACGCGCCTCTTCCTCCTCCTCTTCCTCCCGCTGCGGGCGGGGAGCGCTGCCGCGCAGCCCGGGCAGGGGGGGCTCCTCGGGGCTCCCGCGCCCCCGCCCGCTGCTTCCCCCTCGCCGAGGCTCCCGCGGCCAGGCACGGACGGGCGCTCCCGTCCCCGCTAGCGGCCGCGCACCCCCGGTACTGACCCCCGCAGGGGCCGCCGGCCAGAGGGGTGGGGAACAGCGGGTAAAGCGAAGCTCCAAGGCTGAGCACAGCCGGCGAGGCGCGTTAAGCGAGCGTTATTTTAGGGAAGGGGGTCGGCTCCAAAGCCCGAGGCACCGGCTCGCCTTGTGCCTGCCAGCAGGATACGAGAGCACGCGTGTGCTGGGGGCTTGCTGCTGGGAAAATCGCGAAACCATCAGAAATCCCGCCTCCCCCCTCCGCGCCTTTTCTCCTTCCCCGAGGGCTTCAACGCGGAGTCCGTGATTTGCACCGAACCCGGGTGCTGCGGTGCCACCCGGCGGGGCGCAAGGCACCGCTCAGCTGCCGCCAGGGACGGCTGCGGGCAGCGCCCTCGGCCAGCCGATCTGTGGGGCGGAGGGGACGCAAAACCCTTTAACTTCTGCTGCTAAAGGCTCCGCAAGCCGAGGCTGGAGCAGGCAGGGGGAGCGAAAGGCTGTATCCTGCCGGCCCCGGCTGCCGTCGGGTCTTGGGCACACGCATTTTGCTTTTGCTTGCCCACCTTGTGTCTTTCCCCTTTAGAGGCTCAGAGACCGTTCGGAGCAGAGGAGAGGCGGGAGCCGCTTGCAGGTTTTGTTTTAACACATTGAGAGGTGAAATTCAGAAAATTTGAACCGTGACCTGTGTGTAGCCAACCGACCTAGCCAGAAACCCACGTCGTCTCCTTGCTTTCCCCTCTTGCAGACAGGGAAACGAGTTCCAACTCTGTTCAGCAGCACCGTGCCCCCCCTGCGCGCTGCAGGGCCGACAGGGCTGGCCAGCACTGCTGGGCTTGCGGCTTTCTGCTTTTAATGGATATTTTATGCTTGTTGTCAGTATGGCTTGGCATCTAGTCCTTGCTTATGTACAAATTCACGCAATATGTAATATAATGTCAAATACATATCACACCATATGTAAGATAAGAAACACTGTACAGCATAAAACAGGCACCATGTCATATAGAAGCTGTGATAACGAGAGGCATACAGTAATGTGTGGGATACTGCAAAACACTATTGTCTCGTACGTGTCTTGTATGTAAAGCTCAAGGTATTAGTTAGGTTGTTCCGTGATCTTAAGATCATTCATAGTCAATTAACCCTTGGGACTAAATTATCCCGCGCTACTGCTGCCTCAGGTCGATATCTCCATAATCTTTCAGCCCTAATACATCAGCTGTTTCTCGGGCTGAGGCATGCAAAAAGGCTGTGTCTTGTTCTTAATTTATATAGATAGATAGATACACACATGTGCGCGTGTGTGGTCACAATATATACTGACTATTTCTTTGCAAAGCTGCGGTGTGTGTGCATAGTCGCTATATATATGGATACTATCTCTTTGTAAAACTGTAAAATTATAAGGTTGACAAGGTCTTTTTGTTAGGAATGTGCATGATTTTGACATATAGCCAAAGTTGCCTAAGCTAAACAGCCCAGGAGGGAAAGGAAGACCATTGCGGAGCTAAGCTGCAGCTGAGCATGAGGAAGGCTGGCTGGCTGGTTGCACTTCTGGGCTACAATGCGCACGCTAAGGCTGGGTGAAACGATGGAGGCTTCGTTTTCCAGCTTCTTTAGTGACCGAGCCCAAATGGAGGAGAAAGCTATGGGAGCTAAGCCAGCACCAGAAGAGCTAGCGTGCCTTTTGGTATGTTGCTAAAGCAACTGTGATCTGAAGCCAGGGATGCACATTACAATTGTCCGTAGGAGCTTAGTTTTCTCTGTTGTAGCTGTTCAGGGCTGTAGGAAGAAAAAGTCTTTTAACTAACATCATGAGGTGCTGCTTTAGAGAAGTATTTTCTTCTCATCTCTGCTGGCATTTCTTATGTGATTTTTGAAGAAATCATTTAAACTTAGGATTTCCAATGGGAATAACACTAAGTGCATGTGAGCCTGTGTGTGTATGTTTTTTTAAGTCACAAACACCCACACGGATCCCACAGCCATCAATACGAAACACGTGTACATCCACAGAAAATCAGTTTGCGTTTTGGGGAGGATATCTGTGTGTGAGAGGAATACAGAAAAATAGGGTAGGGGTAGACACAGAAACATCAGCTGGTCACAACTTAAAAAAAAATAATTTGGGAAGACAGTAAGGGAGATCTTTCTCAAAGGCTAATCTATGCAAATTGACAGAAAAACCTATTAATGTTAATGGAGTATCAAGCTGTATAAACACGTGGGGAGTGGAGTTTATTCTCTGCATTAGTTACACAGTATAATATTTCGATTTCAAACTCTAATTATTTGGTAACTAAAGAGCTCTGTTTATTGCTTGGCCATGGCTCAGCGGTTACATTACGACCTCTGATGTTAGATGCTTATTGTTCTCTTCTGATCACTGGTAATACTGCATATTTAAAAAAATGTATGAATTATTTTATAGTCTCTTCTGCCTTCTCCTCTAAATTTAAAATGAGATTTCCAGCTTTTGTGGTTAGTTTGTACTGAAAATGACTCATACTCATCAGACCAGGCCTATTAATTTACTTGAATTGTTTTTGAAAGGAAAGAAGTTTCTTTAAAGTACCATCAAGTGTGTTTCTGTTCCCCTCCCTAGTGAAATAAGACACATTTTGCTTTGCCTTGTGATCTGCATGCAAAATAATCAGAACAAACTGGTGGGGGGAGAGGGGAGTGAACCAGATCGTTGTTCCAACCTTTGACTTTACCTGGTGTGTCTTGCAAAGAGGGTTCGGGAGGGGGTTTGTGCAGCACCTTTCCTGCAGGTTCACAGACTTTTTGGGTTATTTGCTGCCAGGTAGCCATCCCCCAAGGGGCTGTGGTTCAGCTATGCACTGTATTCAATTCTTATCTACCTGGCAGGCTCAGGAACAGGTATTTATGATAAAAGCACTTGTTGCATTACCATCTTCCTGTCATTTAAAGGCTGAAGTGTGGGATCAGGAAGCCTGATTTATCCTTCAAACTGTCATCTGACTGTTTGGAGATCTCCTGTTTGCCAAGTGCAAGCTGTAGTCTCTGCTCTACAGTGGTTTCTATTCGCTTCTGGTTTCTAGCACTGTGTAGTGGGGAAACTGCTGCTTTGACCTTGAGCTTGCTAGAGGAAAGTGTGCAATACCTGTTCTGTATTAATTACCTCCCATTTCCACCCCGCTCTTTCTGAGGGGGAAAACATGCAGGGCCATACCGCAGCCAGAATTAAAGAACATTTACTTGCATTCAGCCTGGGGCGCTGGGGCTCAGCTCTGTCTGGAAAGGCTCAAGATTTTGCTCTACGAGGGTGGGGAATCTCTGTGCAGGCAAGATGACTTAGTGGCCACAGTACAATGACGTCATTAATATTCCAGCATGATATAGCCTCACCTGAGTCCGAAATACTGCTTTAACCGTTTAGCATCAGATATTATGTTGCAGGTTAGTGACCCTGTTGGAGGGCAGAGACCTGACATGACTCACCCCTCTTTGGTCTTGACTTGCCGCTCATCAGGTCGGATAGGGCACATCGGATTGGACTGGAGTCTGTTTGACACCAGAAGCGCAGTCCCCGTGTCATGGCTCTACCCAACATTAATCACTGCTAGGGGCTAGTGAATCCCACAAAAATGCCCTCAGGGGCTGGGCCTTACTCTAGGGTGGTGGCGCTTCCTTTGGTTGGAGTTTGGCTCCCAGTCTCCCTTCAACCTTATCTGGCCTTGAAGTGCCACCAGCCGATCTGTTAGGCAGTTGCTGATCCCAGGGAGATGCTCTGCACCTCTGCCCTGGTTGTTTAATCCCAGTCACTGCAGGTTTATTTCCTAAATCGCAGCTGAGCAGCATGGCTGGATAAAGCAGCAGTCGCTCACCCCGTTGTTAGCTGAGCAGAGCCACAGGGCAGCATGGTGAAAAGAAGGGATCATTAGTTTGTCCTTCAGTTTTTCAGTTTTGTATGGAAGCAATGTGGTGGTGAGATCTGGACTTCTAGCCTTTGCTGCAAAGTACTGCAAAGGGGGTGTGTGTGCCCTGGACCGGGATGTCCCTGGTTTAAAACCTTCCCAAGCTTCAAGCAGAGGCACAACAAAGCATCCCACTGACTTTAGTGAAAGCATGGGACTGGTTCCCAAGAAACTTTGAGATCCTGCATGGCCCTGTGGCTTTTGGGAGGGATTTGAACCAATGACTGAAATTAGAAAGCTGCCTGGAGTGAGTTGGTTTCACTCTCACCCCGTCCCAATTTTAGATTTTAATCTAAATTCTCATTTTCACTGTGATTATGTATTATATATATAATCATAATCTACTTGACAAGCTGGGCTTCTGACTTCAAGCTCTGCTGCCAAAGAGCCATGGATGGAAATAACCAAATAACCTTCTGTATCTCTGGCACAATGTAGCGTGCAAGCAGAGCACAAACAACCCAAATCTGTTGTTCTGTCTTTGATTTTGATTGACTTCGAAGAAACATTAAGAATAATAATGAGAAGCTGATGACATTGCGGCCCGAGGAATGCACCACTGCTAGAGAACAGATGGTGCAAAGACATATTTTGGAAACTTTTTTTTAAAATTAACTTGGCACCTGAGCGTTTCTTAGGATAAATGCTCAAACTTGGAGCAACCACAGCACTTGGTGGTTGGGATCCATTGAAAACCATCGATTTTCCTGCAGAGGAATGCAGCTCTAGCAAGCTACAGATTTCTTTCTCAGCGATCAGTAATATTTATTCTTTCATGTTTGAATGGGCTCATCTTTTTTCCCGTATTATAATTGGAAGGAAATCAACAGAATTAGTTTCACAGCTCTAAAAATGTGATTTCAGGAATAACTGACTAGGCTTTAAAGTGAGAGAAATAATTGTGAAGAGAAGGGATCATTAGTTTGCCCATAGTTTTGTGCTTTATTGAATTCAGTGGTTTCTGCTCTAATTTTTTACTTTGCAGTCCCACAAGCATTTTCAAGTGGAAGTTAAATCAGTCTGTAGTAAATTTAATGCCACCATCAATAATACAGTGGTTTTTCTCAATCTTAATTCGCTGGTTTCTTATAGTCACAACCTCTTAGATGACTTGAGGTTCAACAATTGGTATTACTGTTATATCGGACACGACAAGTTATGCTGGACAAACAAGTCTTGTGAAGAAACGCATCTGACCTTGGCATGAAGGCTTTCGAGGATAGAGTCCACCTTATCCTTTGATCAATGATTCTGTGTTAAAAAAAAATAAATCTATGCTTTATAGCTTATTCAAATTTGTCTGGCATTTACTTCCAAGTAATGAATCTCACTTGGCATTTCTCAGCTAGATTAAAGAACTGTTCCGTACCTGGTATTTTCTTTTTCCAGCTGTACTCGGACATCCTAGTGAAGTCACCTCTTAATCTTCTTTGTGATAGACTAATCAGATTGAGCTACATAAGTCTCTCACTAGAAGGCATTGGTTGGTGGTTTTTTTTTTCTTTTTTACAGCCCTCAAATCATATGTATTTCCATATGGCTTGACATCAGTGGAGATTTATGCTAGCTTGGAATTTGGCTATATATTTCAATTACTGCGAACATTTTGTGGCCTGGGGTGGAACGCGCCTAAGAGCATGACAAATTATTTGTAACATGCATATCTGTTGAACTTGGTTTAGCAATCAAATGGAGTAAAATTCAGCTGCATGCAGATGATCAGCACAAAGCCAATGTCCCATTAAGCTCTTTTCATGGGTTTACGTTCATCTTAAGTGCAATTGAGGCCATGGGAGTGAAGATAAACATCAGCCATTGAGACAGATGCTTAACTTATGCACCTCATTTTTCATAGCCTCAGTGGAGTTGCACTGATTTACACCAGCTGAAGACCTTGGCCCACAGTAAGCAGCAAAAACTGATAAAAGAGTCCAATCCTCAGCTGGCCGCTTATATGAGAGCTTGAATGCAACCTCAGTGCTTAGTAATATCTCATTAGAGTCTGAGTCAATATGGCAAGAGGACATAATTATAATGGAGCAAAGCTGCAGCAACTTCACAGAATCCTAATTGCTGTAGGGCTTCTGAGGGGAAATCTGGCCCATCATTTTGGTTATTAGCTCCAGGCAGCAGTTTTCCCCTTAAAATTGAGGCAAAGAGAGGGGTAAGTGAAATCCAAGCGTTCGGCTGATGGAAGTTGTTTGGATCCCATTCAAATGCTTTCCCTTGGTTATGGAAGCCACTCAGCAAGGTCCTGAGCAGCCGTGGGGCTCAGTGGCACGTGTTAGCGCTCTTTGCAGTCCTGGTTTTCCACATATGTACATTTTCACACAAGCATACATGTGCATGTAGGCTTGTATAAATAGGCACACACACAAATCTTAGCCATTTATGTTCACACATGGGTTGTAAATATGTAAATCTAAATACAGGAATGCATACGTTTATATTTTATGCAGAGGGCTATAGATAAGACCAGTGCTATGGATGAGAATGTGTGTGTGTTTGTGTTAAGCTGATGTCTGGTTGTGTACATCAGTATGATCAAGAGAATGTGAATAGAAGCGTGTGTGTTTATGTATGTGTGTGCGGAGCTGGTGTGGGGAAGGGCCACTGGGAAATAAATGATACGAAACGTCTGTACATTCCAGGGAAATGTTCGGATCCCTGAGGTTAAGGGATATGCTCTAGTCATAAAAATAAACACCCTGGTGTAGCATGCCATTGATATGTGGATAAACTCACTAAGGACGGGTAAAGTTTCAGCTTTCACCTCCTTCTGACGGTGCGCTAGCTGCTTCCCTCGCTGCCTCTTTTGACAGTTCTAAGTAAAATGACATTTTAAATAAGAGGTTAAAGAGCAGAGGAAAACAGAGGTTTTCTTCTTCAACCGGGGGAAATTTGATAAACCAGTCTTCCAGAGATGCCAGCGATTTCAAAAGGCTCCATTTCCTTTTGATAAGGTTTTGAGAGAGTAATTCAGAGTGAGATCTGTTAGCCAGAGCTTCTAGCTGCTAAAATGTCAGATCAGAGGCTGAGCTATTTCCCCAGGACTAGCGGTAGTTACTGCAATGTATAGCCTATTGTGCTAAGCCCCTTACAAAACCTTTGCACCACCACTTCTGTCCTGCCTTTAAAATCGTACTTAGATTTGCAATGGTCAGAGGGTTTAATAAGGCAAGACCTGAAGAAAGGCTCATGTGCTTTAAAGCTTGGCCTACTTTTTCCAACTAGGTTTGCTCTAATAAAATATACTACCTCCTCCTGGAAACGGTGCCTTGTTCATACCTTCAGACCATGGTGGCTGCACTGACAGTCCCTCAAGAAGAACATGAAGCGCAGAAGCACCCAGAATTGTAGAGGGTGGAATCATAGAGTGGTTTAGGTCGGAGAAGACATTTAAGGTCTTTGAGTCCAATCATGAAGCTGGCACTGCCAAGTCTACCACTATACCATGTCCCTGAGTGTCACATCTACACGCTTTTTAAAGTCCTCCAGGGACGGTGACTCAACCACATCCCTGGGCAGCCTGTTCCAATGCCTGAGAGCCCTTCTGGTAAAGAAATTTTTCCTAATATCCACCATAAACCTCCCCTGGCACAATTTGAGGCCATTTCCTCTTGTCCTATTGCTTGTTACTTGGGAGAAAAGACCCACCAGGCTACAGCCTCCTCTCAGGGAGCTGTAGCGAGCGATAAGGTCTCCCCTCAGCCTCCTTTTCCCCAGGCCAAACAGCCCCAGCTCCCTCAGCTGCTCCTCACAAGACTTGTAAGGTCTCTTAAGACCTTCACCAGCCCCGTTGCCTGTCCCTGGACACGCTCCAGCACCTCAGTGTCTCTCTTGTAGTGAGGGGCCCCAAACTGAACTTAGTATTTGAGATGTGGCCTCACCAGTGCTGAGTACAGGGAGACTTGTCACCATTGGTTGTGATGGAAGTTCAACCGCCCGTCATTTATCAAGGTTTTGTTGATAAAAGTGGCTAGTCAGTGGTAGAGAGGTGCTATAATCCTGTTCGGATATGAGTAATGTGTTTCATCAGTGGCTATAATCACATTAATAGGAATTGTTATGGATTGCTAAATTATGTAAAAAGGGTATGAAACCCAGCCTAATGGTGTGTGTGAAACAAGACCATTCCATACTACTTATAGTAGTTCACATTAATGTATATCAGCTTACATTCTGCCTCTAGGTCCACTGCAAGAAAATTTGGCAGAATGGGACTGACTCACATTTGAATTCAGGTCTAATGATGATGTTGATACAACTGGCTCAAGCCATTTTCATCTGTGCACTGACACCTACAGCTCCAAGCCCATGCTGACAGCGTGAGCAGAACTTACGTTTCCAAATGAGCAGGGGGTAAGCTCTGATCACTGTTCAACTGCTTTAAAATGACCTTTCCAAATAACTTCAAAACTACTGACAACGGCTTTAAAAACTACCTTTCCAAATAACTTCAAAACTCGGCAGCACCTGGGAACTGATTAGCCCTATCTAAATCACAAACCCAAGTTTTACAGCTGAATGAAAAAAATATCTGGAGTCTTTTCCTTGACTCTGAGTTTCAGCCAGGGCTTTGTGGCCATCTAGCTACTTTGCTTTGAAACCTGGGGATAGATGTTCTCTTTCAGTGATAACTCTGCAACTGCATGAGGCTTAGGGAACTATTCTGTGTTGCTGATAGGAATTACTGGTTGTATATGAATAGGCCACAGGTGTATGTGTGGATGTTGTTGCCATTAGATGTCTAAGGCATAACTTTTTAGACATGACTCCAGGCACGTGGGAGCAGTGGGACTATAGGCCTCCCCCTATAGTCAACCTTGTGGACAATCACAGTGAAGGAAAAAATGTGTTGGAAGCCTTCTTTCAGGCCTTCTTTTGGTCTTTAGAAAAAAGAGGACAGTAGTGGGAGTTTGAATAGAATACGATTTGCTGTAGGTTTAGGGAAGGAGGAAAGCTGAGCTTTCTCATGCTGCGACACTTACTAACTTGAGGTCACTATTTTGTCAGCGTAAAAAGGAGTGGCAAGTTACGTTACTGTATGATTTTATGCACTTTTCCCATGATCAGGGGGTGATAATGGGGTTTTCAGAACACCAGTGGGTTGCTTTGAGTGACAGAACAGTTATGGCATGGCTGTGAGAGCCAAACTTTTGACCAGAACGGTCCAACTCACTCCATCCGAAGACAGTGGAAGACCAGATACACCAATCCTTGCTGTCAGGTGCGTGGAAATGTGATCAAACATTTCAGCAAACTTTAGGCAAGCAGACTTTAGGCATCCCCATCATCTGATAGGACTAGAAGAGGTCCCCAGCAGATTGTTCTGCACTACCTGAGGTGTGTGCCAGTTCTCAGCTCCTGCAAAGGTTCACGTGTGACTCACAAGGAGGCACCTCTCTTTTTTGGCCATGTGGTGGAAGAGGGAGTGTCTGACCTCTGGGAGAGGCGGCAGTGGGGACAGGTTGCTGAAGTGCTCCATGGAGTGGTGGGTCCAGCCTTGGCCGTGCCTGAGGACCTTCCTTGGAAGATAACATCATGGCCCACTACGTTGTTCTGGTGGACCATGCCTGGACACCTGAGCTGAAAGGCAGAATTTGGACCACTTTGCTGCCAGTTAAAGCGCTGGGTTTGGAGGATGGAAAACA
Organism: Falco rusticolus; assembly: GCF_015220075.1. Taxonomy (NCBI): domain Eukaryota; kingdom Metazoa; phylum Chordata; class Aves; order Falconiformes; family Falconidae; genus Falco; species Falco rusticolus. The sequence continues at coordinate 9,824,915 of NC_051197.1, read as the reverse complement.
CATGTCCCATTGGCTGCTTTCTCCCAGGTTTCCTTCGTTACACAAGCCAGTGGCCTCTCAGTTCTCTGACTCAGTTTCTCCTGGTACACTTCGCTAAGCTGTTGGGTGCTCCAGTGGTGGCTGGAAAACCTGCATGTGTGTGGAAGCAGGGAGAGTACAACTACAACATCCCAAATGCTGTCAAGAAAGTCAATGAAACGGGTACAAACCCACCACCCTGAAAACACTGAATCTATCGTTGGCTAGTGCAACTTGCCAAAAACATTAATAGGACTATGCTAATTCACAGCAGCTGAAAATTTGGCCCACCACTCTGTTGTGTGAACTGTGTGGTGTCAGAGATATACAGGCTGTATGAACATGCATCCTACAGATGTGTGTGTGTGTGCAAACTGAGTAGCTAGACAGATAGAGGACAGAAACAGGTATCTGGCTAGGAGAAAATGTATAACACTTTCCTGTAACAGACTGGAGTGTGACACGCTCAAGATCCCTGTTATGGGTGTGATGTATAGCAAACCCCTGATTTTCATTCAGGTTTTCGCAACCACTGCTATCTTAACTCCAAGCCTCATTAAATCAACCTCGGCTGAACTGTGGTACAATGTTACAGTGCAGATCCTCCCGTTCCCCAATGGGAAACTAACTTGGACTCAGGAGCCACCATTTAACCTTGGAGTCTCTGAATCAACAAGGCAGTTTCTGCAGAGACACCTGGCAGCACATGCATTTTATGCTTTAACATGGCTGGTAAATCCTGGGTGGTTAAGTAAACTTAACCTTCATTTATGAAACTTGCGAACCAAAGGGTAAAATGTGCCTTGTGCAAGTAATTACGTAAAGGTCTTAGAGAGTGGAGTTATCACTTAAAGACGCCGGGCATTGCTAATGAGTTGACTGAGAATTGATCTCTCTGTAATTTAGTTATTTATATGCAGTTCCTGTTTTCCATGCTCAGCTATAGGTCAAGCCCACTTTGAACTGCTCAGAGACCCCCAAGTTTGTCAAGCAAAGTCCCAAAGCTGTGGCACAATGATATTTTAGAAAAGTAAATATTGTCCTGAGGGGCTTTAAAAAGGAGGCAAAGCTGTTTGCTTTCTAGCTGGTTCTTTAAACCGGACAACTGCTTCCTGTTACTAAGGGGTCTCTCAGCAACGTGACTTTGCTTCTGTTAAATAGGAAAGAGCTCCAGGAAAAATGTCAGTACAACCTTCCAGGTATTTTCATATCCCAGCGAGCTGGGCAGGAACAACCTTGGGTTTCTGAATAGAAATATGCCTGCATTATTCTGCAGAAGATGTAGTAGTGGGGTATAATGGATCCTGGGTTGGAGAAAGCAGTGAAAAGACTCAGGCTGCTAAACATTACCCTCAGGGCTAATTTTATGCCAAATGTCTGTGAGCAATGTTCAAAAACCTGTTTGCTGCCCTATACATTCACGTCTGGGGATATGTTGACAAATCACTAGCTGTGCACATTAACCCAATCTTGGTAGGCTCAGGAATGGACTTACTGGTGCTGCTGCTGCTGTGGTTCGTGTGGATGGGCTTTCATTTTCACGAGGACATCTCATGGGGAGGAATAGGTGATGCTCCACTGTGTAAAGGTACACTTTGGATACCTGAGCTGGCACCTGTACACCATGAATACCACACTGACGCTGGAACTGGGCACTTGTGAGAGTGCACACACGCTCTGCCCCTTTCTGCAGACTTCAGACACAGGTTCATACAGTCTGGGCAGCCAGTGCAGATGTGAATTTGAGCACACCTGGGTCCCAGTGGCCAGCATCACCCAGCAGACCAGCTGAGCTGAGGATTTTGAGCCCAGTATAGCCAACAACCGTAGGATGCTGCTCATGCCTAAATGTGGCTGTCAGTGAACCAAGCTACAGACTGGCCACTGGCAAAGTCAAGGCAGCAATGCAGATGGGGAACCTGGCAATTACAGGGCTGAGCTTGTTTTGGTCAGTTCCTCACCTGAAAAAACAGACACCTGGTAGAGGCCTTTCCTCCTCCTCAAACTGGTGTTACCAAAAATACTGGCACTTGGGGGTGAGGAGTTTTTTTGTTTGTTTTTATTGTTTGCAAGTAGCTGAGGCTGGGTAAGGGACTGTGGCTACAGTGGTGCAAAACTTGCCTTGTAAACACTGATGACTTGCAAAAGCAGGACGTTCCTGGGAGCCAGCTGCTGCTGAAAATGGGGCTGAAATTATCCTCTAACGCACTTGCATAGCTGCTGTGTTGGTTTATGACTCACTAGTGCAGATGAACACTTTCAAAACAGTCTTGCTTGGCTCACAGCTTCATCTCACTTGAGTTTTTCTAATTTATGTATTTGGGTGTTTTGGGTTTTTGTGGAGAATGGCATCTTTGGCTTGTAGCCATGTATCCTAGATAGAGCATTGTCCTCTCTCATGCTTCCTTAGTTGTGGCTGAAGGTACCTGGGGCAGCCGAGTCTCCCAACCTGGCAAATCATGAGGTTTGTTCGGCTTTAACACACACAGTCTCTGTGGGAGGAGTTAAATCAGGCTCTGCCATGCTCCTGTCCCTGCCTTGCAATCCTGCATCTGCTGAACACCCCTGGGACAGCAGATGAAGGGTGCTGTGAAGGTGGCACATAGCTTTCTACATGGGCAGGGCGCAACCCACAGCAGCAGCCGGAGCCTTGTACTGTGACTTCTTGTGGCTTGATGGACATGGTCGTGGAGCATCTCTGTTACATAGCTGTCATCTCTAAATGGTGATTTTTGCCCCAGGGGTGCTTCAGGGACTCAGGATGGACTAACCCCAGTCTGTATCACTCCCTGTCCTACCTAGATAGATTTGAGGGACAAATGTGGGTCATGTTAGCTTGATCCTGCTGGTGAAAAGACAGGGAGACTCCTGAAGGGTGGAGGAAATCTGCAGAAGAGGCTCACTGGGATATGTCTTTCCCCACCAGTTCTTGATAGCTGGGACCACACTTAAAGTTCCATTTCAGATCAGGTGAAGAGGGAGATTCCCAAACAGGTGGCACCATCTCTTCAAGGAGAACCTCACCACCATTTGAACCTTAATAACCCACCCTCCCTTCCCCTGTGGCTTTAGCAGGCTGCAGACGTGCCCCCTAAATCTCCCGTCAGTGACCCCAAGCCCTTTTCTCCATCCCCAGCAGCATCCCCCTCCGCCCCTGCAGGCGCTGCGGGCGGCCGTGCTGCAGGGAGGCAGGCAGCCTTCGCCATCTAGTGAGCAACGCGCACCATCACCGCCAGCTGCAGCTGGGAAGGGCTGGTCCGTGTGGGGCTCTGAGCAAAACCCCTTTTTCTCACCTCCGGAGGAATGTACGAACACACCGAGCCGAAGCCTGTATTGTACACTCCCAGTCGCCATCGCTAACATCGTGCTGACAAGCTTTTGTAGACAGCAAATGACTCTTACCTAGAATTTAAGTATTTCGCCTCCTGGGAGGATCGCTGCTGCTAAGGCATGTGCGTTCGCTCCTGCTTGGCTTGGGGTTGCAGTCGGAGCAGTGGTAGCACCAAGGGAATGGGGAGACAGATCGGTGTGGCATGGCCATTTAGCCACAGATGTAGAAAGTCCACAGGTGGCCTGTGGCTGTAGTAAGAACAGAAACAGAAATTCTCTGTGATACACAATGCATGCACTCAGAAGAGATTTTTTTTTTTTTTTTCCTCTTCTTTTTTCTGGGTTGGCAATAAACGCGCAGGGTCCAAATTCCCTCTGTCTCAATTTAAGAAATATCTGATAAATGAATGCTTCTTTGGAGGGTTTCTAAAGGCCACCTGGCATCTACTGAGAGATGCTAATGGGTAGGAAACAGGGCAGGAGCATAGATCCATGCATAGATCCATCCCCGCCTTCTTGTCTGGTTTTCTATGGCCTGTCCCCTATTTTTAGCCTGGTCTCCAAAGGAGACAGAGGGTCGTGTGCCTGCTCTGCCCACATCGGTCTGTCAGTTCCCTGCCTAATCACTCGAACGGGCAGGCTGCAGCCAGGTTTGTGTGTGCAGTAGACTCCTGTTAGACTCCTTAGCGTTTTGTGGAAATAAATAGCCAGGGGAGAGGGAAGGAACCCAGATCACTGCTCTGGTTGAAGGGAAGGCTGTTAAAGGAGTCCAGCACTTTATCAAGTCCCGGTGAAGCCACATACGAATGGGGTTCAGATGATGGGGTTTCAGAAATTCAACTATGAAGTTACTTTTGTTATCATGGCTAATTAGTATGTTAAAATATAAGGATTTTATGTAATATTATATTGTTAATTGTGTTGCAACAAAATCTTAACAGCCCCTGATTAGGAAGGAGAGTCAGTGTCAGGTGCTCTACAAGCATGTAATCCGCAGATGATCCCAGCCCCTCCAGCTTGCTGTTTCCTCAAGCATCACACGCCCCAACCACTGCACTGGTTTATGATGCTTTCAGGTTCAGGAGCTAGATGCTATTTTAGAAGGCCTATTTTAGAAAAACAGGGAAGGATTTTCTTCAGTTTTTATTAAAACTGAGGGACACCATGAACCAGAGCCTTCACAGGGCTAGAGAAAAGCTTATTTCAGCTGAGGATGATGATACGATACTGATCCAAACGTCTGTCATTGTTGCCAAGACCCTTCAGAAGCAGCTGCTGCAAGGCAGCAGTCGTGTGTCGGGCTTAGCTCTCCAGCTGCTGCAAAACAGCTTTTAAGTGAGTCTCTGTGACTCTTTCCTGCATTTATCCTGTGTGTTTCAGGGATCAGAGGAGAGGTCAAGGGCTATCTTGAAGGTCAGGAGATGTGCTCACAGCCAAGGGCCATTCCTGAACACTGTCAATATTTGGTCTTGCACAGAAGATATGAGCAGATGATAAGAGGGTGATGAGACACATCCGCTGGGAAGGTGAAGCCAGGCATCTGATGAGGAGGATGAAGGTGGGAACAGCAGGGCAGAGGATTGCCCATAGCCCCGTGTCGCAATGGCGGCACTGCTTTGCAGCTCACAGGCGCTTCTCTTTGCCAGGTCGCATGTAGGTGCTCCTTAAAGGAAGGAATAAGCAGCTTGGCCAGGGTCAAAGAACAAATCATCGTTAAAACCCAGAGTCCCTGAACTTCAAACCCAAGTGCAACACATCTCCTCCCAGTGTTATAAATAGGGAGCCCATGTATCCAGTTGCAGAGCATAGCACTCTTTGGGGTGCAGCGAGGCAGCTGGTTGCCCGTGTACCCTGCAAAGCAGAGGTTTGTGATGGTTTGGGGCCTCGTAGATCCTGTGTTCAGTGGACACTATGGGAGGAGGGCTCAGTTTCCTATAGTTTGAGCAATCTCAGGAGTGTTGCGCTGGGAGCTGGAGATCTCGGCGGGCATGGAGGGTGAGATGTAACCTTGAGTGTTAATATGGGGTTAAAATCCTGATCATTTTTAACTCAAGAGGAGAAATCTCACTTGGCTTTTCCTTTATCTTCAGTAAACTCAGCCTGATGTCTATTAAATGCCTATTATGTAATTACAGTATATATTGCCTACTTAAATGCCTTCTGTCATCTGATTTACATGATTGGGCTATTCATCCTTCCCTTTTCCACCTGTTTCTTTGCGCTCCAGAGCACCAATAAATAGCCTGTGAGCTTCACCAGAGGAATGACTGCAGCCCATAACAAAACAGCTCCACGTCTGCCAGTGGCAAGCGGTTTTAAGGTGCTTAGTGGCTTGCAGTGAAACCTGGGCTAGGGGAGCCCAGCTCCTCCTGAAGCCAAAGTTCAAGGTACTGGAAAACTTTGCTAAGGTGTGTTGACAAAGGAATCCTGTCCCTGCACCTTGGCTGTGACTCAGGAGGCACTGAAGTCCAATGGGCAATGGTTTAGTCTCTTGCACAAAGAAGCAAGTTGGCTGGAAAGCTCCTTTTACAGTTCAAACGGATGTTTCCCCAGGCTTGTAAAATACACAGTTTAAGTAGTAGCTATATTTCTAAGGCTGGTCCCACACCTGCAACAACCTTGTAAACGGCACTGGAATATGTGGCTTTAAGACGCCTTGTAAAAAGTAAGATCAACACAAGATTTACACAGTTTTATGGAATTGTTTTATAAGCTATTTTGACAATGAATCCTGCTATCAAAATCACCTCTGGTGTTAATCATGGAGGAAGCATTTAGTAGGAGCTGACAAAGATTAATTTAAACACCTTTCCTAGCTAGCTGTGGGACTGAGCTGTGTATCTCTTGAAACCTGGGGCATCATTCATGCAGCGGAGCATAGAGTCCCTGGGGTAGTGGGCTAGGTCTTCATACCCTGGGGGTGTGGATGTGTTTTGGGATGTTTTACTGTGCTCAGAGAGAGATGAGGACTGGGTAAGGAATACAGGAGGTAAAACTGGAGCTCAGCCTCAGCCTCCTGGCCCCCCCTGCCCAGGGATGGGTCTCCATGCAGGCAAGGGAGCAGGAGGCGATACTTCATAGCAAGCCAAGACCAAGCAACATGTTATTGGGGTAGGTGGGGATCAGTGTCGGTGCATCAGCTTACTTCAGGAGTGTTTCCCTTATAGGTGTACGCTGGCATGCCGGCTCCTGCATATTTGTATCCTACTTGCTGCAGGAGGCAGTGGCCACAGCAGAGGTCCAAGAGATGGCTATTTTCCTGAAGCATGACAGCGAAACCAGTGAAGCCATGGGGAGCAGATCTGCCTCACCAGTGGCTGCAGAGCTAGGAAAGTGCACAGGGGTCTCCTGGTGTCCAGCCCCCCCCTCCTGCCTCAGCTGGTGATGTTGACTGTCTTAAAATCATGCCTCAGTCTGATGTTTAGGAGGGTCCGGTCCTGGCATCAGTGGAAGCTTTTCTGTGTGGTGTAGTGACTGAAAGTCTCTGGGAGGGCTGGGAGTATTTCAAACCTCACCTTAGTGCTGGGCTTTGGTGTGCTGGGTCTCACTGTCACGGGTCTGAGCAGAGGAAAGTTGCTTACCAGAGTCCTGCCGTACATTTTGAAATGAGAGAAAACAAAGGGGAGAGTCAGGGAACGGGGATAAATGAGACTTATTTCAAGCTGTTTCAGTGGCTGGGAGTGGGCAATGGGTCCCACCCCCAGCACAAGGGTATGGCAGACCTACTGTGTTTCACCCTTTCTGGGTGATTGCTGGGGGCTGCATGGGAGAAGGAAAGCCAGGGGTTACTAGCTGAGAGGACGGCAGTAGTACTGGCATTGGGAAGCAGTGGAGGTGGCCCCTTCCCAGTGAGGTGGGAAGCTCTGCCTGTCCCATGCACAGCAGCATCTCAGATCTATGCTAGTAAAGTGTCCCCAAGAGCCCCAGGCAGAGGATGCAGCCCTGACTGGTCACTCTTTTATGGAGGAACATGCAATGCGGTTTTCATTGCACAACTGCCACAAGCCACAGCCTAACCAGTCACTGCCGATGAGTTAGAGCATCGTCCCCGCTGCTCTGGGCAGCCCCTTCGCTTCCTTCTTCCAAGAGTCTCTTCTCTCAGTTCACTTGGAAACTTTGGTGCTGAGCCTAACCTTACCCACATTACACAGAGAGCTGAGGCTCCCTGCTGCTAATGTGCTCTCGGTGCTCGCCTTCCACGTCAGCCCTCGAAGAGCAGAAGTCAGGATCGGACTGGCACTTGCTTCATGCTCCCAGGATGTTCCCAGCTTTCTCTGTAACTTCACGTGTGGGTGCAAAAGCAGCTGTGCTGGGTCACACGCAGGCCTGCCTAGTGCCGTATGCAGGGCTCCTGCAGTAGCAATGGGCAGATGCCTTGGAAGAAGCAACAGCAAGGCAAGGACATGGTATTTCCCCCAAGCTCTTCCCCAGAACAACTGCAGTGCAGGGGGTTTCCAGATACTGCTGTGGTTTGTCTGTTAGTCTCCCTTAACGCAGCTCTGTTTTCCTGATGTTTTTCCAATCTTTCCTTTGACCTTGGTGGACTTTCTACATCTCCAGCATCCTTCAGCAAGGGCTTCCTCAGTTCCTCTGCTGCTCAGGAGAAACCTCCTCCACCTCCACCTGCTTGAACATGGCTCCCAAAAGCTTCACCTGGTGGCTCTGGGTCCTGTGCTGGAAGAGGGTGAGCCGCTGCTCCTTTTCTGGTTTCTCCTGGTGATGCAGAATTTTGTAGCTCTTTGCCACCCCCTTCCAAACTGTTTCTTATACGCTTACAAGTCCCAACTAAATGTGCAGGGACGTAATAAGTCTATATTTCCAATTTCTTCATGCTCTGAAGGCACTCACAGAGAATGGCTGGAAGCTGCACTAGGTGCACAGTACTTTGGCATCCTCTGCTGCTTGGCCCGATGTAGCGGGTCATTGCAGTCAGTCAGTTCTTGGCCCTCTGCACACAAGGCAAGTTTCGTGCACAAAACAAGTCCTTTGCAGTATATGATACGGCCACGAGATGTCTCTTTGAGCCGTATGTGGCTCCAGTCTGGTAAACAGGAGACCACGCTGGACCACAAGCTGTGCAGAAGCTTCTGGGGTCGCCAGCTGGCACCGTCCCTGGTAACCCCCCCGCTGCTGCAGTTAACAGGATCGGAGAGCAAAGCCGTATGTGTAGGCAGGGGTGATACCTTTTATCAGACCTGCACGTATAGGTGGGAGAGGAAAAAAACCCCCAAACCCAACACAGGTAAGCTTTCAAACACACAAGATCTTTTTCACTTCAAAAGTAAGAACGGCCATCCTCAAACTAAACCTTAGCTGAGGACAATTACTCTGAGTCTAATTGGATTTTGTTAGTTATTCGGATTTGTGGGAAGAAGAGTCTGACTGATACCTGTGGAGTAAAGGTAATGGCATTAGCAAGGAGAGAAGTGGAAAGATTGTTGGCCAAAGAGAGAGAGAAGGAGAGGAGAGAAGAGAGGCTGATGGTTACTGGCTGTGAGATAATGAAGGCTTTACTGCTGATGATTTTAGGGAAATATATGTGCCGTAAAAACTACCAAGTCCATGATGAGTTCTAATATGCCTCAGATCTGGGAATTTAAACTTACCTTTTAATGGTTTCTTGTAGGTTTCCCATGAAGCTCTGGACCAGAAAGCCAGAAATAGCATGATTATTTTGTGAAAAATGTTCTCCAGTTGGCAGCAGGGTGGTTCAGCTGGATGGGAATACCTAACGTTTGAACACTAATTTCCAGTAGATTACCTCTAGCACCACAAATTACCAGCAACTTCCCAGCACAGAGCTGACCCCCACCAAAAACTTACCTTTTTCCCTGAACACCCTCCAATGACCGTTTTCCAGCCAAGAAAGTGCCGATGGCCATGCCAGGAATAAGTACTGGTTGACCAGTCTTTAGCTGGTTACCATCCCGACTCGGGGCCACAACCATTTCTGCAAATAAGTGGCAAAATGTTTGTTTGATCTGGTAGCTGGAGCCCTTTGTCGGGAGCTCACAATGTGTGAAAAAAAAAAAGAGAAGAAAAGCTCTGGCTGTAATGCAGCGGGGATGAATGCTTGCCTTGCCTGCCCGATCCGAGCAGATTACAGTTCACCTGCTGTGAACTAATCTCTTGGGGAGAGGGTCAGTTGTTCGGATAGTGTTGCTAATGGAAGGCAAAACCTTTCTCCACGTTCCCTCCAGTGCTCCCTCCTTCAGCGCTCGGTCTGTTTAGGAGATGAGTCAGTCCTGGGTTATTCATCAACTTAGGAGCTATCCACCCAAGTTCACAAGTACCTCTAAAGCGCTTTACAATTACAGGAAATTATACTTAGGAGCTAATGTTAAAACACAGCTATCAGCTCACTTCTCCAGTACGAGAGGCAGAGTGTCAGATTCGTGGCCTGCATTATGCCATTGTGTTGGAGAAAATACGTGGGAGGAATTCATTCTCTACTACAACTCTCGTCTTTGTGGACCAGAGCCCTGCTAGCGCCGGGGGGAGACATTTTCCCAGGAGAGGCTGGCGAGGAGGTGAGGCAGCGCCATGGGGAGCCTTTCTGATGGCGGCAGTAGGTCCTTGGCTTGCTGCAGGAGACCACGTCAGAGCAGCGCTGTGGGCAGGGGTCCTGGCAGCCCACCTGGCTCACCAGGGTGCGGTGTGGCATTTCTCATTCCCAAGGCTCAGCCCCACATCAGCAGAGAGGATGGTGACAGTCCCCCTCTGCACCTGCTGTACTTTCACTGCCTTTTCACTGTCCCTCATCTTCAGCCCTGGGGCTCTTCAACCCAGAGGATTTCATGGGCCAGGTGCCTTTTGCTTGTTTTATCCACAGTCCTGCTAATGTAGGATTGATGAATATGCAGGATTCAACCCCAAAAGTCCCTGTGCCAGGGCAGGAGGCTCTCTCCATGCCTCATCAGTCCCTCTGATGCATCTCAAAGTCATGGTCTGGACTCTTCTTGAGGGTCAGATCCTCAGCTCCACCTTCCCTTTGATTTAGGGTAGATTCAGCAGCAGGATATGCTCCTTAGGTTTGTTGCTATTTAGGAATTGTTCTCAGCGGATCACCAGTCTGCACGTGGGGAAGTAGCCTTTGGTTGGTTTCTTGGTTTTGTATCATTTGCAATGGGGGCTTTGGAGCAGTCAGTGAGTGCACACGTGAATGTCAATGACTCACGTTTTTGTCTCTGAGACAGACCCTCTATTTAGACAGTGATTTTTAACCACACTTTGACCCACATAGTCCAAAGCAAACGGTAATTGAAAGTCTTCTGTATGGTCTTTGTAACTGCTTAGTAGATGGTTTGTACTACCAAATGTTAGTAAGAGATGTTTGGAAAAGGAGTATTGGTTCCATGATGACTTGCAAGATGTAGCGAAAATGGCAAAAATGGGGAAAAGCAAACTATTTAATACTGTTACTTTCAGTCCTTTATTGTTTTGCTGCTGGACTCTGCAACGCCAGCGTTACTCACCAAGGGCCCTGAGGAGGGTGATTTGCCAGTATCAGGCCCACCCACCTTCAGCTGCCCAGCTCTGAATGTTCAAGATGTCCACCTTATGCCAGGGTCCACCCATAGAAGCCCCACAGACAAAAGCAGGCTCAAAAATCACATCTCTGGATGCTTCTGCCATGTTCCTGTGTACGCTGACCTACAGGGATACACAGAGATATGTGGACCTCTTTTTGTTAAATAAGATACTGGTTATAGAACAACGAAGCTTTTCCTCTTCCCCAGCCGAACCAGCCCATCAGTGGGATTTTGATCATGATGTTATTGTCTTTTCTTCCCAAGTGACGCTTTTTTCATTCAAACCCCTTTTATAGGAAAATTTATAACCACGGGTAATGATAAATCCTTTAGGGATGTATGAAAGATGCATATTTTACTCTGGCGTGGCCATTGAGGGATATCTGTATTTTACTGGCTGCTGTTTAACCCAGCTTTCTCCTTGGGACACCCAGCTGCAGTGGAACATCGATATTTTGCCATCTGAAGCCACTGGCCTTGTGATTAAGAGGAGGTTTTTCAGTGCTTGCAAAATGATCATCAATTTTATCTCCTGCAATTTCTCTGTCCTTAACTTCACAACGTTTCCATAGTTTGTCTTTGACTTAGTAGCTTAAATTTGTCTGTAAATCTGTTCTCCTGGGAGTGTGAGAAAACATATTCTCTAAATCATTCTTATGTGGAGAGATACTTGCAATATTTTTTATTAATATTATTCATTACTTTTATGACAGTGCAAGTCATGGCTGAGGTACTGAACAATCGCACAGAGAGCTGAAAAGAAAGAAAAAAAAGAGATAAACAGATAGTGGTGGAGTCGTTGTCAGGTTTTTGTATAGGAAACAGGGAAAATAAGGCTCAAACACCCCAGGTCCTGCAGTGCCTGTGATAGAGCTGGAAATCTGGAATTAAACCTGTATCTTCTTTACCAGGCCAGTGCTTTTAATGTCAGCATGCTATTTTTCCCTTCAATGTGACTATATTTTTGCTTTTCACTTACGTGAAATCCCCTTTTTTACCCGTCAGAATACTTGCTTTTCTTCGGGTTGTTGCAGGGACATGAGGATGCTAAAATACCAGAACAAGCAGCAAGTGCTTGTGCTCTCTCTCTCTGCCTGTACTGGGTGTTAGGGAAAAGACAGTAGTAATTCCAATGGTGTAATGTTATTTTTGTGTTTCGTGTACTACTGTCCCTGGAGTCATGCACACAAATGTCTAAAGCTGTTTGCTGTGGTGGGTGCTCTTTTATGGTTTAGTAACTTTTATGTTTATGAAGAGCTAATAATGATGAGATCCCCATCCCGTGGAAGCTGGACAAGACTAATCCTGACAGCCCTGAACCCAGCAGAAGTCTTTGCACTGGCCTCAGTGAGGCTTGGTGCCAAACCATGAGAGCACAATGTTAAAATTAAGGGCTGGTGGCCTAGTAAACAATAATTACTGCTGGGATATGACAATATAAACCCTAAAAGACCACTAAAAGCTGTCCTTAGCAACGAAACTCCTTTCATTTCTTTAATTGTCTCTAGATGGCACTATGGCAGTAGAAGTTTTACAAGGAGCAATTGGAAGGGAAGGAGGCAGGAGCCAGGGGGCTGCCTGCTCCTGCCCTCTGCCACGATGTTCCTGGGCTGGAGGGGCAAGAGACGGTATCATTTTTTTGAGTGCTCCGCAAGGCATCAATCAAACCAAGTCAACTTATTCTTTCTCAGGGTTTGAGGGTTTTATGATCTGGAGGAGGTTACTTACTTCCAGCATCTTTATGTGCTTCCTAGGTGAGAGTAGGACAGAGGTGAGTGTTTCACCTTCATCATCCTTTACAAATTTTCCATAAACTATACTCCATAAGGAAGGATTCATTTTTTTAAAAATATTTTCCATCTTATATCAGGATTTCAGGTGTTATTTTTACTGCTAGTATCAGGTGCTTCTCTGTGACTTTCCCACTTAAACCGTCAAGAGCATGGAGATACTACTGAAGCTTGAATTTCCTGCATTAGAAATTGGCTTAATGAGAATCCTGGTGGGAGAAAATACTCTTCTTCAAGACAAAAAAACTCAGTGGCAAATCATGCTAATGAGGTATTTAAAAACCTTAGAAGGACAATACTTAAAGGAATAACAATAAGAGGATGACAGTGGAACAGAGAGTGTACAAATAGCAGGGTGGTATTGCATTTTCAGTTTACATATTGTTTTATGTAATTGCAGCATTTTTATTGCATCTATCAGAAAATCACTTGTGCCCCTGCCAGAGCAATTCTAATGCTCTGTGAGTTCAAGCTAGTCTTATTGTCTTGCTTTTCAAATGCTGTTTGATTTTTCAGTAGTTAGACTCAAGGGATGTTTTCTCCCCAGAGCAATGAATTGGTTTTACTTCTTTCCTAATACTGAAAAAAAAAAAAAAAAAGAAGAAAAAAAAAAAAGAAAAAGGAAGCAGTCTTACTTCACAGCTGCTAACTTTGGTGCTGGGTGAGGCAAGAAGCTGAAGCACAGCCCTGCTTTTGGGCAGATGAGCAGACTAGACTTATCACAGCGCATTTGTTGCCTTGGGCCCTTTCGCTGCAGAGGAAGAAATGGCATCATGGGCTTAGCAGCTGCAGGGCTGCCGCTGCAGCAGCAGAGCAGGGTTTATTGTCAGTGATGAGCTTTGGGATGCCGAACTCTTCCCAAGGTGCTGTCACAGCCCTTTTTTAGGAACTTAATTGAGGTGTGGCCGTCAATGTCCACGGGTAGGTACTTCCAGATAGTGGGTGAAAGCAGCCAAATTCAGTGTTTTAAGGTAGAAATGGCTTATCCTCCTTCCTAAGCTGAGATCCTCCCAAATGATTTCAATGCTTCCCTTCCCTTGCTTTTCGGTGGGAGCTATGGACCTGGATCTATCTGAGGAGGTAAGCCTTGGTCAGAGGAAGGCTGTGTCCATAAATCTAATTTCAGCTGAGCCATCAGTCTGTCTGAAGAAGTCAACAACTAAATACTGAAGACGGCACAAACCCCATGACTAGTGGAGCAAAGAAGCAGGAATATTTCTTTATAGGGAACGTTAATGGAAGATAGGAACTTGCTTAACTTCCAGGACTTTTCACAAACTTCTTGATTTTACATTTTAAAAGCATTTTATTTCCATACCGAAACAAGTGGAATATGCAGCTTCCCCTTCCAGATATGTTACTTGGATTTCCTGAGGAGACTGTGGTTCTCCATCCCTTCTCTCAGCGGTGTTGCACTTGCAGCATTCGATTGCCCCTTCAGGGCAGTGATGCTCCTGCTGCAATGGGGACAGCCTGAAACTAGACGTTTTTTCTTGGCAGAAAATGCTTACTAGGAGCCATCATCTGGCTCCTGGGCATCGCAAGTGCCCAACGCAAAGCAAGAGGGCAGCTGAACAAAAGGTTGCAGCGTGGCTTCGCTCTCAGGTCATCTGCAGCAATGCCACCCAACAGTGCAGTGAGGATCACTGGTCTTTAGCTAAACTCTGGGGAGCTGGGACTACGCCGTCTTTTCAGCAAAATGGGAGGAGAGGCGACCCATGTATCATGCAAAAACTAATTGTGCCTTTCTGACCGCTGGCCTTTGGAAAATGCCTGCTTGGTGTGAGTGTGCAGCAGATTCAGGCAGCCGGTGCAATGGAGCCGTTGTTGTTGTTATTATTATTATTAGATAACTGCGGTGCTATAAAACAATCTGTTCTTTAGTTCTGCTGAGCAGCCACTGTTAGGGATGTAAGCAGAATGTTATGGCGATCAATACATTAGGGGGCCTTTCCATTAAGTGATGAGTGAAACCAAAGGAGAAAATTATGCTTTGTACTAAAAATCCATTTAGCCATTAGATCACAGTATCGAAAGCATAAAGGAAGGGTTATTTTAGCTTTCAGCTGGCCAGAAAATGCCAGTTGGAAGACGACAGGAGGCTCCCTTTCACAATGGAAGAGCCCTTTCTTCCCTGGATGAAGGGAGCATTTCTGGCTGTGGCCTCCTGCTGCTTGTGTGTTTCATTCTTCTTACTCTGGACTGAAACGCTCCTGTCAAAAGGTGGAAAACACATCTAATTGCACATGACATAAATAAGCCTTGCTGTATATCAGCACAGTATTTAGCTGGAATAATTTCGGAGTGATTATTTTGTTGCTTTTGCTGTAACCTAAAGCAATTTCCTTGCAACAGCCAAGTACAAAGCGCACCATTTATAGGGAAAATTAATATCATACCAATCACTGATAGCCAAAAGGATAAATAATGTGTCACATGCCATGGTACAGATCACATCTGGGTCTGACCTGCTCCAGCCCTGGTGCTAGACCTGAGCATATGCAAGTGCAGATGCTGAAATACGCTGTCTGCCTGCCGCTGCAGCTTGCACTGTTGTAGCCCAAGTGAAAAACAGGAGATGCAGAGGTTAAAGGCTACCTGCTGGGCCGCGTGCTGGGGATTCAGCCTTATTACCTGGGCTGGGGATCCATGGGCTTTGCTGCCCGTGTCAGCTCCTGCTGCTCACTTTGTGCCTCTAGGTTCCAAATTACCTGGCAGCCCCCGAGGGCAATGCCCCTCCTGCTCCTGTGCCACAGCCCCCACTCAGCAGCAGTTCGTGACATACCTTTGACCAACACATTCTTACAGAGCAGCGTTTAGGCTGCCCTTTGGAATTAGGCTTGAGGAACACTGCAGTTTTGGGGTGGAGAATCATCAGTTTTCTATTATTTTTGTAAAGGACAATGGGTGTTTGGGATAGCTCTTCTCACAGTTTTTGGCTCTGAATTTAGGGTGAGTTCCTCTCCAAGCCACCCACCTACGCAAATCTCTGATGCCAGAATGTATTTGTGTGATGATATTTAGCCTACAGGGGCAGAGCTGCACAGTGTAACCCTTAATCTAGAAGCAGGGTGATTTACCTGAGGACTAAATACATTTCTTTTGGAGTTGCAATACCTGACAGCAATTATGGACCCAGGGTCAGACTTCCAAGCAAATGCTTTCAGTGTTATGGAAATATTTCCCAGTATGTTTTAGAAACTGTGCCATTCTTGAAGGCTGTGTTGGTTGTGTGAGGTTTTCTTCACTTGCTCATCTCGGAGTGCTGGATGCCTAGCTCATGAGTCTGCCCTTAAAAATCTGAGAGCCGATCAGTGCCAGCCTGAGGATTTCAACAGGGGCTGAGATGACTCACGTCAGAGTCTTCTCTGAAGCTCTTGGACACTAACGTTTTTCCTAACATAAGGATATTATCTGTTAAGTATTCATTACGTACTGGCACCATGGGTTCTTGGTTTAAACCGTAACCATTTATAGTCAGCGTATTGCACTGTCTGCTTTGGTGTCCCCAGCGTCCTTCCAGTGAAGGAAGGGCCCATCTGTTCCTCTCTGGGGAGCTGGTCCTCAGGGTAGGAGCAAAACAGCAGGTCCCCATACACCTGGTCTCATGTGCCTGAGGTACCTCCAGCCCCTTGAACTCAGCAGGAGGCACCCACCAGGACCACTGGTCCTCACCCCCACCACACTGCTCCAAGTTTGCTGTCCATCATGTCAAAAGCTCATCCAGTTTCACACACCCGTGAGAGTGCTCCTTCTCCACAGCAGCGTGGCTAGGACTAATTGGGTAATGATGTTCCTGGAGTGTGTTTCCCTTCCCCCAGAACAGCTATACAATCATTGCTTTTCATTGCCACAGCCTGGAACCACCACCACATCGCTCCACTGACTGTGGTTTTGGCAGTTGAGAGATTTTTCATTTGTTTTTAAACATAGCACCTCCTTTTTTTTTTTTTTTTTCTCCCCCTCCCCCCTTCCATTGCGGTGTTCTAGTTGCCAGCATCAATGAGTTAATTCAAAGGCAGCCATTTAATTCAGAGAGCTGGTTGCAAGACGGAGATTTCAGTTGTCATTCATGGAAGGGGAAGGATTCCCGTGGCAGTGAAACAGAAAAACTTGGGGTCTGGCAGACTGACGACGTAGCTTCAGACAGGAATCTGTTTGTTTGTTTGTTTGTTTGTTTTTAATAAAATCCCTTCCCTCCTCCTTGCATATATCAGTAAGACAATAATCAGGGTTTGCAGCAACACAATTCCAGTGGGTTTTTTGGTCAGGATTTTGGGTGCAGCTGCTGTGTCACAGAGCATCTGTGTGACCTGCTGCTTGACAACAGCCTGAACAAGTTGGGCATCGTCTGTGTTTTGTAAGATTTCCGGACCTCTAAGCTGGTCTGTATGATTTTTGCACTCTCAGCCTGTCCCAGTTGGCATCAGAAAGCTTTCCCAGGGGCAGCAGGTAGCATGAAACATAGTTGAGCTGTGTCTGGTCGTGCTTCAACTCTACCTACCCCACAAAAAGTCTAGCCCACACTGGCTTTGCAAAAGACCCAGCTTTTTAAAGGAATCTTTTACTAATGAGTTCATTCACCTCAAGAGAAACTACTCCGTGGAGCTGGGCACTAGCTTTCATCTGTGCTTTGAGCCCACCAGCAAAGCACACAATCACTCCCAAAGCAAACACATTCCAGTGTGGCTACCAGCAGATGAAATAGCAGACTGTTGGCATGGATGAGGTTATTGCTTGAGAAAAAATTGCAGGATTGGACCCCTAAGGAGTGAAAGCCAAGGAGAAGACGGAGCTGACAGGATGTTATGTGTACTCTGCAATTCCACTGTGTCCACTACCCGCTACATGGCCTGCTAACATCTCGCCCTTGCTTTTTTATGAAACAATCCGTATGTTTTCAGCTCAGAAATAGATTTCTTTTGAAGTTTAAAAGTAGTTATGTCATAGCTGGAACAGCTGTTCAACAACCACCCAAGCAAGAGGCGGTTCGCTGTGCTGCCTTTTCAGTCCTGAGCTGGCTTTGTGCATCTGTGTGTCCCAGCACAGAGGAGGAGCATGAGGAAGAATGACTGGCTAGAATGGTACGTCAGAGGATGCCTGTGGGCAGGTTTAAGCTCCACAACATGTCATTGCCCGAAAGCTGGTGCGCAGTGGCCATTGCCTGCCCGTGTTGCCCTGTGGTCAGCGGAGACAGAGGAGATGTGGGGTTTCTGCTACCACTTTGAGACCTCTTTTAAGGTGGGAGGAACTGGCACGTTTGATCACTCCATGGATTTCAGAACATTGTTTCAACACAAGCGTGCCAGCATCAAAGCTCTGCACCCGTGCATTCAGGGAATTTAGGATGAGGTTTCTGCAATTTCCCCACCACTGCTGGCCCAGGGCTCTTGCCTTGCTGGTGTTAGCCATGGCGTGGGTGAGCAATGCTATTGAGGACAGCAGGAGAGCATGGCCATCCTCACACAGCTCCCCAGAAAGCTCAGTACCAATGCACAGAGACCTCAGGGCAGAACCGGACATGGACAGAGATCTCCTGCAGCTTGTGGATGCTCATCGCAGCTCACCACCCACTGGTACCACCCCAGGCTTCATTTCCTGATGAGAGGCTGGTACCTGGGCTGCCTTTGCACAAGTCAGTCTTTTAGGTACCTGTAGCACATGTTAGCAGCACCCAGTGTAATGCTCTAAGTGTGACTTCAGGCTACTGTCATGGAGGAAATCATGGGTAAAGGACAATGCAATTTATCGAAGGGAAGCTGGAGATGGCGCCTCATTTCTCCTAGTAAAGAGAACAGAGGGCTGCAGGCATCTCCATCTTCAAACTCTGGGTCTTACTCATGAACCCTGTTGTTCAAAACAAACCACAAGCCGATGACCTCTGGCATGTGGTGTCCGTGCCACAAGATGTGAATAACGACATAAATACATTCCTGTCAGCCTGCTTACGGCCATTTCTCATATCTTGGAATAGCACAGAAGACCACACTGAATATGGAGTTTCCATGATTAACCAATGGTTTCCAGTGCTGTGATTGTGGTTTAACCAAAGATTATTACCTTGTGCAGCCCAGCACTTCAGCATCATCATCATCAAATTATCACATTGCAATGACATTTTGCTCTGCAAGCAACTGCATTCAGGGCAGCGCCTGCCGAGAGGGAGGACCGAGTTGAGGTCTTTCTTCAGCAGGCTGAAGTATGGGAGGATTACAATAAGTTTGATTTAGGTAAAGGCTATCCATTAGCAATTATTCTTAAAAACAGGCCTCGTAATCTCAGAAGGAAGGCATACTTAAAAGGCCCTAGTTATAGAGGTCTGTACAAAAGCTAAGAAAAGTCCAATTCCTGGCCTCAAACCCAGGGTGAAGAGGGGGACGGTGCTTTGAGGAGAGAGGGAGGTGCAAGTCATTAACAAAACTATAACACCAACATTGTAAGCAACATTTTTGTCTAGAGTAGAAATGTTGATTTTTCCGTTCATTGACATCTAAGCATTTCTACTGTTTAGCAATGACAGATGTAACATTATTATTTTGGCACTTAAAAAGAAAAAAAATAATTGAAAATTCGGTTGTTTCATGTAAGGCTATTTATTTTGTACAAGGCCAGACTATGTTGCTTTTTTTCATTCTGAACTTATAGCATGAAAGTGCATTGTAAAAAGAAGTCATTCCAAGCCCAAGTTAAAAATGACACATTTCTGCCTCATAACGAACCAGTTTGAGTTTCTCTGAGCTAGATATATATTTAATAAAAGTTCCAGCCAAAGTTAAGGGTATTCACTGCATGTCTCATCATCACTCAGTCTTGAAACTCTGACTGAAATACGCAATGCAGGTGACAATGGCGGGCTCTAATTCTAGCAAACAGTAAGTTTTGGCATGGTCAAGCTCTGGGCAGAGCCTGCAGTGCAAGTGTTTTAGGTGGAGGTTACAGCTCATTTTGCACCTTGTTCAATTCCTAGGTTACCTGACAAGTTCTGACATAGCACATCCCTGCCATCAGAGCTATTTTGTGTGGTCACAGCCAACAGTGGAGCTGCACAAACATTGAATATGAGTCAGGCATTGTTGAGTTTTCAGTTTGGATTTGTTTGGTGGTTGTTTTTGTTTGGTTTTTTTTTTGTTTTGTTTTTGTTTTTTTAAATGATGTTGAAGTTGGTCACCCTTCATAGGAGACAAACTGAAATGCCTTTGCAAACATTGAGCATATAACTTCATTCTCAGTGCAGAAGCTGGCTGGGACAAAGCAGCATCATCTGTTAAAATAGCTGGCAGGCAGTCATGTAAGGCAGCAATATTTCTGTAAGGGAAGAGACAGCCTGGGCAGCACCGGTGTCGGCAGTAAGCTGGGGGGACAGCTCTCGGACAGTTCGTGGTACATGAGCTGAATCCCACCTTGCATGTTTTTGAAGAGAGAAAAGTGAGGCAGCAGTGGCCTACGTGCATTAACTTTATGCTTGTCAAAGAATTTTACCTCGTGTGGTTGGAGAAACCCATAATCCTGCAACGCTTATGTGAATGTTGTGCCAGGAACCTGGTTGAACCATTGAACCACTTGACTGGCATTACACAGAAAGAGCACTCCAGAGCTGAACTGTCAGGTCAGCCTTGTCTAAGAGAAGATTTTTAGGACGTTTATTTTTTGTTCTAATCCTCTAGGTTATTACTAAGTTTACTCTTTTGGGCAAATGTCACATATTCTGCTTTTATGGAAACAGCTTCTTTAAACACTAAATGAAAATGATGCCCTTTGGTGCTTTTAATTCACTGTCTTTGCAGTAATTCATGCCAAAAGAAGGAGGCAAGGGAGCCCTTATAAAGCTCTATTAATTGAAATAAATGAGCCATGCTTCTGAGAACAGTGTACCATAGAGGAAGGGCTGCCTTTTGAATCCTGCTCCCATAGCTGTCCCTTGGGATTTCAGGAATGCCATAAAATCCACTGTCCACCTCATTTTCCCACCTTATTAAGATGGGGTTGGGGCTGTTCTTTACCTCACACCTCCGGGTGTTGTGAAGTCTAGCTCAGTGCTTCAGAAGTTCTTGGAGGAACTGGAGTTTTATTTTGAAAACTATAGCAAGTGCTAGCCTTTCCCAAAAAGTGGCATTTATGAGCATACTGTCATTAGTCCCTTAGTTTTTTCTTTTTCATTTTGAGTGTGGAAAAATGTGTTGAAAATCATTTCACTGGGGCCTCTGGGGGAAATCAGGCTTCTTGCAGAGTGGGAGCCCTAGGAAACGGTGGGGTGGTGAGGTCAGCTCCACAAACCCTCCGGGCAGCGATGGAAAGCACCCCACTGGCTTTAGGCTGGACTCAAACACTTGACTTTTTCCCAACTTTTTCATCTGTGTGTTCAGGCTCAGAGAAAGGGGAAGGTGAGAAAGGCACACAGAGAAGTATGTGTCTGCTCCCTTCCTCCTCTCCTTCTCCCCAAAGTCCATTTCCATGCATCCAACTTTTTCCCCAGATATGGTATCATCTGCTTCTGTGACTAATCTCTGGGCAGGAGAGAAAAATTATTTTGAGCGTTTAAGAGAAACACAAGCCAGCACATTTATGAGTGTTTTTCTCCTCTTCCCTGCCTCTGAATGACTAGAGTTTTATTATCCCTCTTGACCGCATGCTGAGATAGGTACTTTCCTTTCAAGCGGAGCCTGCTGCTGGCAGCAGGCTAGAGAGGCTGGTATATGCTTTTGTCTTCATGTCTGAGTCTTCCATTAACACCAACACTTTAGCCTTTTCCCCCCCCTCCCTTTATGTTAATACTTTTGGATAAAGATGGCCCAGGAAGGCTGAGGTTTCAAGGCAAGTTAAGGTATTATGAAGAGAAACCGGTCAGGTGTCAGAATTTTACTTTCTCTGCGTGCATCGTGATCTCACTTTACATGTCTTTTTACAGTGTTGCTCAGCCACAGAGAAAGACCCATGTGTTGGGGAACCAAGCCTTATCTCTAGCCCCAGGCTCTGCACCAAGAGTGCCTCCACCTGCCCTCCCTCATGGGCTCAGCGGTGGCAGGTCAGGCTCAATGCACATCACCATGAACAGGGTCAAGAAAAGCTGTTTGGCTCTTCATGAAGTGCTTGAGTTTCTCTTGGAGGAAAAGGCAGCAGCAGGATAAAGTCATTGTGTGGGTTGGATCCTGCCCTCAGGGCCACGCTTGGCCCATGAGCAGCCAGGGAACACAACCAGCATTGTCCATCGTACACATGGACATGGGCACAGGGAACACAGCCAGCATTGTCCATCGTACACGTGGGCATGGACACAGGGAACACCACCAGTATTGTCCATCGTACACGTGGACACGGACACGGGGAACACAACCAGCACTGTCCATCGTACAACCACACAACCACCAATATTGTGTTTGCAACGCACACGTTATCTGAACCAATGTGTCTTCAGAAGGATCCTTCTGGTTAAGAGATGACATCACAGACTCTGTGTCCAGTTTTGGTCTGGACTGTTGCTACGAGAAAAATAATTTTTGGCAAATTCCTCAAAGCGCTTGCTTCCTACAGTTTGGATGAAGACAGTTTGTTCAAGAAAGATGGGTAGGTGTGAGTTTCTGTCACTTCCCCTTTTGAGAGTTATGGTTGCCAGTGCAAAATAGAAGATAATGCTCCCATTACAAATGAGGTGAATGCTCAGGCTGACTTGAGTGGGTGGGAAGGACTTCACACAGGATGAAGCTGGGGACAAACCTACCCTTGCCAAGACAAACAGCTGCAGAGATCTCTGGAAAGAAAAAGGGCCCTACTGCACGTGCTGTTCAAATAATTTGGTCACATAGAGCTAGTTGGGGCTGTGTAGCCATCACGTTATAATTAAAACCAGTGGCTTTCATATGAAGAAAGAAAAGGTGCATCATAAGTCATGCAAGAGAACTGGAGAACTGATATCGTTAGGACAACAAACTGATATTCCTTAGGACAATATAGATACAGGACCTGTGCAAATCAAAGCAGAAAGCTCCCACTTTCCTTCCTACATCTGTTTTTCATTTGCTTTGCCTCTATCTGCCTGTTGTTGATGTTTTCTCACATTATCTTAGTCCCTTTGTTCGAACTGCATTTCATTCCAAGAAGGCAGGGAGCTCCAGGTGTGAATGAGGGCTGTGAGCATGAACTCACTGCCGCAGTTATTATTGTTATCATTCCTCTGAAAATCAGCTCGGTGGAGGTTTGGCTCCGTGTAATTTGTTCTGCCATTTTAAGCGTGCCCTTGTTAAATGTGGAAAATGGAATTAAATGCAGTGCTTCGGATGATGGCTTGCACCCAAAGGTCCAACCTAGCCTAAGGAAGGGCGGGCACGCTGTGGAGCAACGTGTTTGAGATTGCAGGACTAGGAGCTGCTGCTCACACGAGTCAGGTGTTCAGGACTGCATGCAAAGCCCAGGGCAGTCAGTGGGAGGCATTTGAGTGGATGTTGGCTCAGGCTCTCACCAAAGTGGCACACGCAGTGCCAGTTACCAGGTGTTACACCTATGGAGAGGGCAGGGCAATTTGTTAGGTATACAGGCTGTTGCGTCGGCAGAGGTTAACTCAAAAATGTACCTGTTGGAATTCTGAGTCCTGACTCATTTTTTTTTAACAACTGCAAAAGTATTGTGGCAATGCCAGGACCCTGGCCCTGAGGTCTGTCCCACCATCCCGGAGTCCTAGCACTTGAACCTCACTCAGCAGTGCTCTTGAGACATTGCTGTGCTGACACAAAGAGCATCCTTAGGTGTGTGAGATGGCAGGGGCTGGTGTAGGTGTAGCACACGTGGCTGCCAGGCACCTTTTCATCCCAGCCTGCGCCTGTTTCCACTGCTGTTACTATCTGCCCTTCCAAAACCCAGTACCTGAAACTCACTTGCTAAATGTACAGGGAGATGGTAAAAAATTCTTCTTTGCACTGGGAGAAACCATATGTTAAAAGAACTAATACAGAATTGGTAACGCTTAATAAAGTTTCAGTGTTTTATATTTTAAGACACCAGTGAAATTAAGTAATCATATTCCCACCATCCAGCTCCTCAGCAATCTAAACACGTGCTATTTTTTCCATTACTATTGTTTCCATTACTGGCAGTAGACTTGTGGGTGTCTGGTTATTTTTGTCTTCAGACAGCCCTTGTGATGTTTGGAGTTCCTCTGGCTCCACCTGGACATCCAAACGGGCCCTGAACTTTTATTATATTTCTCAGTGGTATCCTCTGCTCCGGCTGAGCCCCTGGAGATGCTGTGGAGCTCCTTTGTGTGGCTGTGTCAGACGGGCATGTCTTTGGAATGAGTCTGGAGCGCGGGCTGCCATAGCGTTAACTTGCCTTGAAACCTCAGCTGGTACCAGCTTCTCCCCAGCTTGATTTTGATGTGGTCAGTCCCTCCACAAATGCAGGTGCAGTAGCAACAGCTCTGCCCTGATTCAGTGGTGATTAAGTGCGCAGGCAACGATGTGTTTTCCTTCAGATGTGCTGCCTCAAATACATTTTCCTGTAAGTCATACTGTAGCCGCATTTCTAGAATGATGATGGTTATGTGATCACAGTGTGCTGGAACTGCCCCATGGCTAGCAATTTTTGAAACTGCTCACGTGGGGCTGGAGGTCTCGAGTATAATAATTTCTAGGAGTTTTGTGAGACCAGGCAGCAGGCAACAGATAACAGGGAAGCTCTATTAGCACCTCTGCTCAGGGAGAGGTAGCAAGTTCAATCACTGATAAATACTGGCAAATCTGCAGTGAGGTGAAGGGGAGAGACATGCTAAAAAACCCCAAAGCCTTCATTAGGTTTGTTGCTCACAGCACAACATGCTTAAAAAAATTTAAAAGTTATTAAATGAGACTTGCCAAAACAGGAAGACACACAGGCATTCTGTGCTTGAGTTCTCTCCTAGAAAATGACACCCTTCCCGAAAAAGGTCTCCTGAGTATATTTCCCCCATTTAAATGCTCATCAGGAAGAGAGGACGAACAACACCCTGCATTTTAATTTAAGCTCAAACTGGTTAAAATAAAAATAAATGAATAAATAAATGAACAAACTGATATGGCAGCAGACTGCCTGTGGGTACTTCTGCACTCAGCTGCTCTGCAGAAGCCATCCATCCTTAGCCTGGACCAAGGATGCTTGCAGGGCAGCGGTGCAAACCCCTGCTCAGGGACATCTGCCTGCGGTCCACAGGCCCTGGGGGGCACCCCCGGCCTAATTCTACAGTTTGCAATAGACTGAGAAAAGGTGTTATGTACATTACAAGTACAGCCAGAGGTCTGCACTCTCAGTGGAATAATATTTCCTTTAGCTAAATACTCCTTCCAAACTGCTCAGCGTGGGGAGCACTTGTGGGTGGCACTCAGGCGGTTTTGGGAACTGGAAAGCACTGATCCAAAAAGGAGATAGGCTGCTGGACGGCAGCACAGATACTAAACTATTCCATGAGAAACTTGATCTTCTGCCCTGAACTTTTCTCATCACAGCTTCGCCTCTTTCTGGTGCAAATCTATAAACAGGAAAATCTCAAGTTAGAGTAAGAAGCTGCAATTAGAGCCTAGGAGTACAGGGAGAGGTCAAGGGAAAGAGAAGCTTAAGCAAATGGCACCACTGAGCCAGTATCTGGCTCTGCTGGCTGAAGGTTTATGTTGTTTTCAGACCGGTGGCTGAACAGGACCCTTCAGAGCAAAAGGACTTGGCAGACTGGGACCGGCCAGGTCGGGGCAGGGAGCACGGGGGTAGGGTTAAGATCGTGGCTGGAACACATGGACTCTCCAGGCTGGCTGTGAGTCCAGAGATAGAGATGGCAAGCAGCTTTCACTGTCTGGTTGGTATTTCAATAGATGGGGTCTTTTTAAAGTATGTTTTTAAAGCGGTTCCCCTCTGTTTTGCAACAGCAATTCCTTCCTGTGGCATGCTTAGCTCAGTTCAAACCAGCTCAAGTGTTTATACCTCCCACTGCATTTCCTCTGCTGGGTATTTCTCAAACATTTTCACTGGTGGCATCCTCTCAAAATAGCGTGTTAAAGTCCACATGATTTAGCACATAATTAAGAAGCAAATGATGCTGTGATCAGCAAGAAGTCTGCAATGTCAGCTACAAGGCAGGGCTTGGATGCAAGAAAGAGGAATATGCCAAGAAAAATGAGTAGATCTCTGTCTCTGTATCTTGGTGTGGAGAGGTAGCTTCTGCTCCATCCCCAGTGGAGACAGTTCCAGGGTGGTTTTATCTGCTAGCAGCAGCAACAAGGACACCAGCTGTTTGCACTGGAGAAAAGCACTTCCCACAAGCAGAGGAGTGGACGCAGGTGCTTCTTCTGGGCTTTTCCACACACCCTGGCCGGTTTGTGCAGGAGGGCTGGCTTCCCGGCTCTGCGGCCCCTTGCCCCAGGTGAGAGCCGATTCTGTGCTCCCAGGGGCAGCGCTTGCGGTCTAACAGCAGTGACAGTAACTAATGCTGCTGGTGCAGCTCCACAGCTTGCAGTGCTGTTTTACTGCTGTAAATATCCAGGCAAAGGGATTTAGTAGTGAGGGAAGGGACTCATTAAAAGGGAAGAGCTCGGTTCTGCTTTCCCTCCGGCTGATACAATTCCGTTGACTCTGCAGAAAACAGCGTCATCTTGCACAGACTGTCAGGGTATTTTCATGCCTGTTCCTTGCTGTTGGGGGAGGGGAGGTGAATCCACTTGTGGCGCCATGTGGGATACTGCCGTTAAGTCTTGCTGCATTGGCAAAGCCACTGTCTCGGCCCTGCAGAGCACTTTCTGGCTGTCCACGGGCTCATCCCACCTGTGGCCCTATGTGTCCCCATGTCTGGCCCGAAGGCTGCGGGACTCACCGTGTGCTACGCTGGGCACCGTGCAAATGAGCAGATATTAAGAATGAAACACCCCAAACCTCTCCCTCTGCTTTAGTCTCATCCATGTAACAAGACTTTTCCCCCCAGAATTCAGGTCAGTGTTCTTTAAGATCCCCGTTTGTGCATTTCCCAGCCCCTCCGCACCCCAGAAGGACCTCTGTGGGTTTTTTGGTGCTTTCCCACTGAGCCTTTGAAACAGCAGCAGCAAGCGCAGTGCCCAGGTCCTGTACCTGCCCTTCGGAGCCTTTCCAAGCCCCACGCAAAACATGCCACGAGGTTAACCCAGTGGCTTCTCTTGAGTGACACGGCTTGGGGGCTGAGGCTGCTCCAGACACCAGGGCAGCAACTTGTCACCAGTAAAAAGGTGCATAGATTCTTCACATCTCCGCAGGAATGGACCTGACAAAACCACATCATTCTACGAGAAACCTTCCCCAGAGTGTGATTTCCTCCATCCCATGTTGGTCTTGGGCAAAAGAGAAGCAGGGTGCATAAGCTCTACAAATGGAATGTTCCCTTTTTTGCAGTGATTCCCCAGCTTTAAGTGCAAAGGAAAGGACCTAGACAGACAAGATTCTTGTGCTATGGATTTATAATAACACTTTATTAATATATTATGCTACAAAAATATTTTGACAAAATAATATTAGAAAGTATCTTTTTATTACACTCTTCAAATCAGTTCATGAAAGCAGGAGGCGGAACAGGAAAAAATATTTGAAATACATTTGAATTGAAAACTGACAAACGTGCAATTGAAAATTCCGTGTGAGCATGAACCTGCAGGACCATGCCTGTGGAAGACAAGTATTGACTACTTATTGGAAAAACCTCTCTGCCTTTAGCGAGATTAAGGTGCCTCCTGAAAAGCCAGTCACAGGAAAGGTCGCATCTGGGCTGGGACAAAACACACGCACACGTGCACATATACATGCACGCCTGTGCACGTGCACACACCCCCACCCCACCCCCACCCCAATCTCAAAATTAGGTAATTATCTTTCTGCTTCAGTTACGCTGAAACATGCTCAAATTGAATCTGAACTTGAGCACACTCTATGGAACATTGATCGCTTCAGAGATATGACAAGCCCATATACTTTTTTTGGATATAATATAGAAATACGGTACTAAGCAAAGTTAGGAATGATAACATTTACACTGAGATAAAAACTTTGGCGCTTTGGTTTCTCTAACATATATGCGTGGTGAGAAATTCCTCCCTGTGGTATATGGCAATGACTGGGTCATATCGTTCAACTCATCAATGCACTAAATATAGATTAAGTTCTCCTGGTTTGCATTTCTCTCACTCTCCACAATTGTATATTGAAGAACTTAGATAAATATACAACTCTGTACCTTGGGTGTTCCTAAATTACAGTGGAGCTTGGAGGAATGGGAAGGGAAGTTCACCAAAGCAGATTCTGACACCTGTATAAAGCATAGTTATCATAAATCATGTTCATCATTTGTTGCCAGATGAGGTATTGCATTATTCAACAGCTCAAGGAATTGCAGAGAAACTACATCAGTCATGAAATATAGAATACCTTCTGTCCCAACTTACTAACTGGTTCTCCAAGTGGCAGTGCATATTAACATAGCATCATCCATAGTTAAACAAGCAAAAAAGCATTAAAAAAATGAAAGAGTGGAAGTTAGATCTGCTGCTGGTGGGCTGGGATATGTGCTCCACCAGGGCAAGAGCTTGGCAGATAATTAGCATTCATTTATAATGTTACAGTTACATATAATGTGAGTTGTATTGGTGTTGGTTGTAGCCCAGCTGAAAAGACGAATCGTACGAACATTTTGCTTTAGACTCATCCAAAATCACGCCCTTGACTGCTAGACATTGAGTGGCTCTCTTGGCGGTGTTTCTCAGAGGTAAACAGTATCACTGCTGTTTGCTATCATATATAGTAGGCATGGGTATTTTTGTTCAAACTCCTGCTCCTGGAATCTCGTGATTAAGTGGGAATTTGAGCTTTCCTTTGGAGGAAAGGAAACAGTTCGTTCCTAGTTTTTGCGAGGAACCCACAGAGCAAACGGAAGCCCCATGAAGCTGGTAGTCAGGTTACTTCAAGAGCGTGTCAGATCTGATGCACGCTTCTTAAACTCATGGTGGATGTAATCAGGATCCATTGCAATGGATGTGCATAGAGCTGTGCTAGCCAGTATTAGCGTATTTCAATTAATACTGGGCTGCTGTAGTTGATTAATAAATTATCCATTCTATTAATCACAGTGAGGGTCTCCTTCTTCCAGTATTGCTATGCTTAAGTGCCATGTGTTGGAAAAGGTTACCCTAAGTCATACTTTAGGGTAAGACAACAGAAAAAAAATAAATGGTTGGTTGGAAAACTGTGCTGAACCCATTTGTGTGGGGTTCCTGAGCTAGGATCTATAGTAAGTTACCTAATCTTATATTTATTGTAAAACTCATGTCTTCTCCCTTAACCAGAGAAAGCTTAGATGACCGAGTAAACTAGATGCTTTTAGGTGGCAGCAGTCAGGTGTGTGGCCCCAAAGCCAGGAGACACCTTGCTTTGACACCTGTGCTGCAGTGTGACAAACACGGGGCACCACCACAAGGCAAAGTTGGTGAGCTCCAGGAACATTCATTCATTTCACAGAATTATGGACAAAATGCCAGGAAATGCAAACAAGTTAGAATATACTTTGATATCCAAACTACTTACATACTGTGATATCCAAACATACCATGATACCTGAGCTAATGAATACTGAATATTACTGTCTAGTGGAGGAGTTACTCAGCAAAAAGCCTCATCGGTGACGAACGGAATGACTATTCTGTGCAGTATGATGATAGCTGTGTGCTCCTAGTATTAAAAAAAGCCCCAGAGGCTTACGGAGAAAGCCACAGATTGGGAAAATATAGAACCGTAATTTCTAGTCTTGGTCCTGTTGGTGGTTTTCCTTATGGTCTTGGACAAGCCGTTTCTGTTTTCTGCTCTTTTTTCTCTCCCTTATCTTTATGTGGTCTTGTCTATTTATACTGTAAGTTTTCCAACACCTGGATTTACTTCTGGGATGGCACCACAGAATCCTTTCTGGATTTGATCAGATTACAACAAATAAAGCTCAATGGCTTTTGGTTCGTTGGCTGTTCACTTTTACTATGTAACTTATCATCACCCTTAAGATTTGCCTGCCTTACTTCCAGTTCCATTTTTGTGAATAAGACATTATAATTCAGTTCTGATCTCTGTCTTGCATGCACCAGGAGAACCAATCATCTTTTTAAATGCGTTACGGTTTAATTTGAAGGTCTGTTAAGCCATTATATTCAAATGAAGGCATTTCTAGAATAATAGCTCAAATAAAACCAAAATGAAACTTCTCAAAATATGTTTCCAATATTCAGCCCTGTGCAATAAATACTATGCAAGGTGAATGGCTTCCATCCAAAACCAACATCTCTAATCTTCCGCTAGCCAAAATACACAATATAAAAGTATGCACAGGGTGTGCTTGAAGCCCACATTTGGGACAAAGCTTAAAGTTCTCCATTCAGCCTTATCAACTGTTGTGCTTGAAAAAAATAGGGGTAGGGTATAGCACTGTGTGCTGTACCCACTTAAAATGACTGCCAGCCTACAGAACCTTCTGTCAAAAACAGAGCAAAGGCTGGAGGTCATGGTGTGCAGTAAGTAAAAAAGAAGTTACCCGACTTCTCCCTGGCCCTTGCAAAGCAACGGGTTGGGATGCATGATGGAAAAGTTCAGTATTTCACCACGGTTTCAAATAAAACCATGCACCTTCTGCAGTCTAATTATTTTCTAACCTACTTTCCTAAATTAACTGGTATGATGACAACCAAACGGTGAATCCTGAAGTCCCTCTCACTGCTGAGACTTGAAGATTACATGGAATCATCTGCAGTCCTGGAGACCAGGCTGTAGGGCTGGTGGGAAACCAGCGTGACTGTTTTCAGTCAGGCTTTTATCAGTATTATTACTATAATCATCATCACTATCTTCTGGTATTTTTTCCAAGGTGAAAAAGCACTGCTTTTTTTTTTAAAGCAAAGTTTCCATTGTATTTTCATGTTTTTCAAGTCTTTTTAACTGTTTTCATCGCATATTTTTTTATTTTTGGTTTGTAGATGACTGAGAAAGAAAAATACTATTTCAATCAAAATTAATTTTCTGGTTGAAATGTTTGTATCTGAATGGATTTTTCATCATGTTTTGTTGGGGGGAGGGGCGGAAATCAACATGCCTTATTACACATCATAGTTTTTAAGATGGACATGTTTCTTTTTCCCATATATGTTGTTCACTGCATTCATGAAAAGTAACTGCTGGGATAGGGAGCAGATTTTTCAGTGAGCGGAAGGTGTCACAATTTTCCCATCTAATTCAACAGAGGTACCACTGTCTACAGGTGGAGGAATGTTCCGTTTGACATAGGGGTCTTGAACAGGTTTTGGACAAGTCATAACTCAGCACGGAGATATTGGCTCTGAGCGTCATAATAGCAAGATGAAGAGGAATTTGTAGAAGTTTATTGCCCTCTAGGTTGTCCATCTGCATTAATACAACTGGTACAAGTTCTATAGATTAACAGGATACGACACCTTTATACCCTATAGACAGACCAAGTTCCGTTCTTGTTTATGCTGGGAAAGGTTGTAAGCTTGTGTTTATATAAAATGAGGGAGACAAGAAAATAATTTCAGTGGGATTATCGCGGACTTTAAAAGCAACTTTTTATTAAGAAAGAGCTGTCTTAATTTCTGTTAGCAAATGAATTAATCCCAGGGCAAAGAGGGAAACCGGTAATTTCCAAAGAAGTTAAATAGTTTAGTTAAAGACAACAGGGGAACTTAGAGGGTTATCGTGACTAATGATGTACTAAGTCATATAAAAATAACTGGTGTTTTAGGTTGTAGCAGCGAATGAGTTAAGAATGCACCTATTTTTCTAATGGGCATAGGCCACAGAGAGCAGGATCTGCTTTAATCAGTGTAAGCTATGATAACGAGATAGAAAAAAGTAAAATATAGTTCAGCAGAAATGTACTTATTGGACAGTTGCTGTAAAAAGTAATGGTTAAAGAAACAAAGGTGGTGTTCATCTGGTGTCAGTTCAGACATTTGCAGAGTTGTCAGTTAGAAAACAAATATAGAAAATATTAATTTATCTGTTTCACCATCGCTACTGATTAATAAGGATGTTATTAACATATACAACAAGAAAAATAAGTTTACCAGTCGAATAAATACATTTTTTCTTTTTCTTTTTTTTTTCTTCTTTATATGAACATGTATATTTTACAAAACCCCATAGCACTATGGGAAATAAAGATCCTTCTACAAAAAGAAGATGTAAGTCAGTGTTACAATAAAGCTTTAGAGTTTCAAAATGTATCTGGGCAAAGAGACAAAATCAGCTAGAAGGCACTACTGAGTCAACTGAGAAGGTCCAGCTTGTAATGTTGTCTTAACCTCCACTTCGTTCATAAATTATCTCTCTTCTCTATTCCAAGGGATTGCACATAATACTAATGTGGTCAGGAAGGCTGCAGTAGATTCAGGAGAAAAGAAGCTATGGCCACGCAGAGAGGAGAAGTTATTGATGGCCATGAAAGGCTGGTTGT
Source organism: Falco rusticolus (assembly GCF_015220075.1). Lineage (NCBI taxonomy): Eukaryota > Metazoa > Chordata > Aves > Falconiformes > Falconidae > Falco > Falco rusticolus. The sequence goes on along the minus strand of NC_051197.1, from coordinate 9,792,774 downwards.
AGCTGAGCTTGTGGGCTGAGGTTGGGACGGGCGATCTGAACGCGGTCTCTGATCCAGCTGGTTTGAAATCCAAATGGGAGGTTTGACTGTGATGTAGCCATTGGTTATCCTGATATAGGAAGGCAACGTGGTGGTGCTAAAAGAAAACACAAGAGAAGGAAATTAAACAGGAGAACCCTTATCTCTACCCTGTGAGCTGTCATTCCATGTGTTGATACAACAACGATAACCATCACAATTATTATTATTGTTTGCATGCATTAGACATGCGGGGAGGGCCCCGGGGCTGGTAAGTGCGATGATCTGGAAACAGCTCTGATTCAGGATGTCCCTCAGCTTCTGGCTGCTGGTGGAATACAGCCAAAGGAGAGATCACTCGTGATGGATCTAACCTAGCGCACTCATTTTTTTAAGGATCCATTATTGGCCAGGATCAGGGACTGTGACAGATGTATCTTTGTGCTGACCCAGGATGACTTCATTCTTACATTCTTAGGTACCTTCTTGCCACCAAAGGTCTCAAAATTTGTCCATGTCTCAGAGACATGTCTTACTATGGACTGGATATTGAGTCTAGGAGGGGCCACAAAACACCTCCTTCCCCTGTTTCACAAGCCATAAAGGATTTCTCAGGATTCCCTTACACAACTGATAACCTTGAGCACAGAAGACTCAGCAGCTTCGTTTCTCTTCCTAGTTTTAAGCCATTTTGGATCAAAAGGCAATGTCAAAACCAGACTCTGTGTGAAGTTTCCCTGTCTGTGGATTTGCCTCAGTAGTAGTGTGATTGCTTATTGATTGTAGCCTGAGTTAGTACTTTGATTTGAATTTGCAGGTTGGAATTCATCACGATTCCCATGACACTGAAGGTCAAAAAGGTCCATTTACAATTGATTGGGTAGTCTGAAGTTGTAATCTCCATTTCATAAAATGCTTCCATTGCATCTGTTATCGGATGATCCACAATCCATCAGTTGTCACAGAGCAGCACAACCGAGCATGCAAACTGTGCGAAAGAGACAATTACTCCTGGAAACAAGATGTGACGCTAACACCTGCAGATTCCCTGTGTTGGTTTCTAAATCTTCCATAAAGGGGATTTGGAGACACTGAAAATGACCATCAAATATTTTTTTATGGGGTAAGAAGCTATGCAGTCCTACAAATATTTAGCTACAGTATCTGAGAGCCTGACCTTGGAAGAAAAAGGCAGTGTCTCTTGCATAATATCAGATAAAAGGAACCACACCTTGCTCCAGTTTCACACGCAGAAATAGAATTTAGTAGTACCGAAGGCTTTTGTCTTTTTCTGTCTAAGATAGCTTTCAGCTTAGATGCTTCAAATGTGTTGAGTCAATCACAAACTGTGAGAACATCAGAATCCACCCAGAAGGCGGCACTGGTAAACACACATGTGGGTCAATATCAAATCCAATAGACAATCACTGCACATTACACTTCACCCTGGGCTTCGGGATAATTTATTTCATTTTTCCCCTCATCCTTTAGACTGTCACCACATCTTCTGGGTGGGATAGTTGTTCTGTAGCTAGAAGTGATCTTCACTAATGTGCAATGAATTAGAGCAAAAATAAAAGGCAGTCTTGAATTAAAGACGGGAGAATTGCTTCATAGGAGCAGATAATCCATCTAACCAGTATTGGGACTTTGACAGTGAAAAGCAGTGCTTGTTTCAGAGGAACAAACTGCTGGGAACCGAGAATCAAGCCTTGCTGATTCTAATTCATGAATCTTAATTCCCTAATTCATGGGAACCTAAATTCCCATGGTGAGTGGTTGGTTTATGTCTTGAACTGATGATACAAGACATCTAGCTTTAGGGCTTCTGCTATATTGCATCAAAACCTCTGCAGTCACTTAATACAAAGAGTTGATCTGGGATAAGCTAATGCTGCTGTTTCAAATTTGTCCAGCTTTTTTGAGTGGTTAATTTAGTGCTGGCAAGAATGATACCAGATTAGGCACCGTATATCCGAGCTCCTGTAATATACATAGTGTCAAGTATGAATGGCCTTCCCACAGCGAATACAAAGCACCGTTAAAGCACACTTCTGATGCGAGGTACTACATGCTCGGAGTAATTCAGCAGAAATGCAGTCAGGCTCCAACTTCTCATCCAGATCTCGTTTATCCTGTTGAGTGATGCTGTGGTGCACAGATTTGGCAACATTGACAACGGCATCACAATTCCGGGTTTTTTTCCCTGTACCAGTTTTCCATAAGGGAAGTATGCGTAGGTGCTTGTACTCATCTTTTGCTTATGGTTTGTCACTGTACAGAGCTACACAGTGTAGCCCTAAATTAAATTTTAAACTGCAAGCAGAGTCTGATTTTCAATTTCAATGTAAAAAAACATTGCCAGAATGCCATTCAGACTTGCTGTTTGGGTGTATCCTGCTCCTGATACACTCTATGGGCTTGACCCGCCAGTGAGATTCGTGTCCCTGGTGCAGGCTGTCTTTCTGCACCTCAGGGACGTACTGTATGAGATGTCCGATGGGGGACAGGCTGGCCACGGACCCTGTAAAAGAATCACGAGCTCATTCATCAACCAACTATATCTAAGGGATTCCTAAAGTAGCCTTATATGAACATTCTACACTTCTGTGTGATGTTTCCATTTTCTAGTCAACTGGCAGAAGTATTTTGTTGGGCTTTTGTTGTGGCATTTTTTTCCCTGCCTTGAAAACATTTTTGGTATTTTTTTGGGAAAAAAACCCCCTACAGTTTACTTAAAATCCCAGTTTCCTATCAAAAGTCTGGAGAATTTTTAACCACTTTTCTCCCCAGTCAGCAAGGTCATTTTCTCTTTTCAAGACATTAGATTTCTATAAAGGTTTCCTTGTTAAGACAAATACTGTCAGGTGGGGTGGTTGTTTGTTTTTAAAAAATACTTAAGTGCTTTACGAGAGAACAGTGTGTTTCCATTAACGTGTACAAAGCATGTTAACAGCAAATGAATCACAGTTTATCCATACAAAACATTTTTTTAAATGCAACTACTTCTAGCCAACTGCCAAGGTGGTTTAGAGATATTTAGAGAGAACGATCCCTTTTACCAAATGCTACAAAACTCTTTGCAAAAACTGTGGCCCAAGGTTGTAACTAGGCTGCTTCTATAGCAAATGGGGAGAGAAACCTCTCCAGGAGGTGGTCCACCCCATTCCAGTGCAGGTCTCTAGGGGGTACTTACTCTTGCTCTGGGTCTTTCTCTTCCTAGGGGTCACAGAGGGACCCTAGAGAGCCAGGTTAGATTATAACCTAACCTTAGAGGAGGCCCTGGTGTCGGGAGGTGATGTCTCCAAACTCCCTCTGAGCATGCCTGCACATGCACGTAGGACCTCACTGACCCCTGGACCTTCCCTAAGGGTGAAAACAGCAGCAGAGTCCCCTGAACTCAACTGGAAACCTTCCACTGTCCTCAAGGAGGTTCTGATAATTCCTGAAATGAACACAGAGAATAATAAAAATGAATCACAGATCTGAGGGATGAAAATCTGAATTATTACCACGCCTCCTCTTGCCGGCCCAGGATATTCTGTATTTCAGTCTTTTGTGTCTGATAAAAATATCTTCCATAAAACATTCCACATGATCTGTAGTGAACAGGCAACCACTGGCTCCACTGTTCATACCTCTTTTTTGCTTCTGTGTATGGGATTGTTTTAAAAATTTGGAAGACTCCAGGTATCCTTTAGCCAAATGACCTGCGGTATCATATTCATGAGCTTGTACTTTTGATCAGATAATAGGGCAGTTTTTCACATCAGTGCATTAGTCATACATTGTCTTACCATCATTAGAATGTGTAAAACTTTCCTCCAGAATGGGGCCTCAGGCACTGACTCTGCAAACAGGCCCCACTGAATCCAATTATATGATTCAAGCCCTCTGTGCTGGGGGCATGTTGGAGCACCTTGATGATTTGGGAACATTTTAAAACTGAAAACTAAACACAAATGCAATCCTTTGCAGGAGTTTCTGTTCTGCTTTAGCTTGGGAGGATTTTGCAAGGAGCTCACAAACTTATTTTTTTAGCATGACTTTGTTTACCCATATAAGCAGGGCTCACCTGACCACACGTGACACCACAGCAGAACGACCGAAGGTAGGACCAGGAGGGACTTTCTGGTTCATTTGTCCCAAAGACAGGAACAGATCTAAACCCCTCCAGACATTTATATCTAATCCAGACTCAAAAGAACCTGCGATGATGGTAATTCCAGAGTCTCTGCAGACATCTATTCCAGCATTTCACCATTCCTGACATCCAGAATTACTGCCTAATGTTTCACCAAATCTCCCTTGCTACAGCTCAAGTTCGTGACTTTTCCTGTCCCCGCGGACAGGTTTATTCCCTTCATCTTCTCAGCAGCCTTTCATGTGTTTTGAAGACTTAAGCATGTTTCACCCCAGCCTTCTCTCATTTAAACAAATGATTCCCCCCACCTTTCCAAGTCCTTAGGTGCCTTCCCTCTGTCCTTTCTTCTACTCTCCCCTGGCTCTGCCTAGCTGATTTTCTCTGGAGTGAGACGCCCCAAACTGGAAGCAGTAGGTCTAGCTGAGCTATTGCCAGCCCTATGCCTTGTGCAGTAGGTACCGCTGCTGCTTTATTTGCAAAGCAGAAGAAAGTGCATGAAAAATACGCAATCTCCAGGAAGATGGTCTTTACACTACTTTTTGGCCCCAAAGTCCAAACTGCCTTTATGGGCCCAGTAACTGTTCTGAAGCTTGTGGAAAACTGACGGTGCTCTGGGGGGGTGAGGACCCACCGAAGTATGGTGCTATTTCTGTGTGTTTCCAATCTGCTGCCATGCCTCAGTCCCAACACGGTTTCTGCTCAGGGCGGAGGAAGTGACCCTTTTAAGCACAACTTACACAGTGTTTGGGGATTTTTCTCGATCAAAGGAGCTACATAAACACATGACAACTATTTTTAATAAATGTAAACAAATGTGGACTCAGGCAGCCTTTCCTACAATAGCATCTGATGAAAGAAGCCTATCAGGACAATGTGCCAGCACAGATTGAATCCTGAAAAAACGCATGTTTCAATTGAAAACCTAAAGAGCTAGTAAACTGAAAAAATTTTTTGAGTAAATACAATAATGGCTGTTTTGCATTTGTGATTTGATGTTAACCTTATGATGGCTAGGTTTTTTTTAAGTGATATTAAGCATATGCTTCCTGTTTCTTTTCAAACAAATTTTGCCCTATTTTTTTTTCCTTTTCATTTAATGAACAGATGTGAAAGGAGTTGATCACATTATTTTCCTGGTGATCGGAATAATGTTCTGCTAGTGAAGACAATTATTCTTGGAACTAACCAGACCTATTTATGTCATCAAAATTTATTAATCAAGATTTGAAAAATACATCTGCCTAAAGCGCTGGGACCAACCTGTTGCAGTATGTAAACAAGCTGGCTGGCAAGAAATCTGACCACATGTCTGAAAGAAAGGACTCGGTGCTCAGCCAAGAAGGAAAAAAAAAAAAAAAAGAAAAAAAAAAGAGCATGCCGGCGGAAAAAAAATCGCATTAGAAGTAAGTCACAAGGATTTAACTGTGAAAACCACTACAGTAACCTCCTAAAGGGAATGCAAAGTCCCCATCTCCTGATGTTTTCATACTATTATTTGCTGTGTTTCTGGAAGGTATTCTTTAGATCAGCATAGGCTCCATTACACTCAGGCTTCATCTGTTTCTTCATCATTGTCTTTTTTACAGACACTTGCAGCCTGAGGGATAAATCCTGCAGAATGCTGAGTCTGCTAGTCCCAGCCTAGCAGGATGCTAAGCACTGGAAGCACAGGAGTGCTTCCAGCAAGGCTAGTATTCACATACCTACAACTCCACACGCCCTAAAGTCCTTTGTGGGATCAAGGCCAAGAGGCTCATGCTTTCACAAGGTTCAGTTCATTAAAAAAAAAGTAAATAATCCAACCTGGATCTGATTAAGGAATCCGGTTTTGGTCTACAGGAGGCCACTGCTTATTTGCAGTAGTGCAGTAAAGTGCCTTTGTGTGTCTACATGAGTAAGCAGTATCACACGCTGGTTTGTGGCCAACAGAGAAGTCAGGGGATGAGCCAAAGAAGAGCCTTACCTCTACTATTTTCCCTTTACCCCAGGGTTACTGGGAGCCCAGATCTTTGGCCATTTTCTACACTGCAAGCATCCACCCTCTGCGAGCAGCACAGCGGCAGAGTCGCTGGGAGGCAGCTGCAGCCACGCTATCAACAGAGGGGTCAGGCAACAGCACCAGGAGCATCTCAACAACCCGCTGCTGCCGACCTGAGCTTTCCTTCTGACGAGACTCAAATGGGAACCAGCCTTCCACCTGAGACAAATGTCAAGCTCTGATCCAGCCTTATTCCAATTCTCTCCTCTCGAGACAGGCACCTGCGAGCCTCCGACCCCCGTGCAGAGGCAAAGGGCAGCGCACGGCTGCTGATAGAGATGGATTCCCCCAGCCCTCCTCTTTGTTAGGACCATGTCTGCCATGGCTTATCCCTAGGAGAAAAAAAGAGAGTACTGACAGGAAAGGGAAGCACAAATTTCACCAGGCATTGCTCTGAAAGGACAGAAAGCCACGAACAAGCACGCCAGAACCCCGAGCCAGACTGTCACTGTCGCAGGAACAGCAGCGGTGGGGAGCAGGACACTGCACACAAGGATGGGATGATGCTTGAGGGGCAAAGGGAAGTAACGTCAGCACCTTCACCTCCTGAACATGCAGGACTGAGACTGTCAGCAGCACCTGCAGAAGGTGCCATCACAGAGAATCACGGGCAGTCCTTCCGGATGCCTTGGCCTTTAATAGGATTTAAAGGGTGGGATTAATTATAGCTATGGCAGATGCAGGCTTGTAGTCAGAGCTCTTCAGCTGTGTTCCCACTACAGTTCGTGGGGAACAAGATGTCTCCAGATGACAATCCTTTCCCCCCAAAGGCATGTCTCTAAGGTAGGCGAGAGGAGCTGTTTCTGAAGATCTCTATCTCAGGAATTCAGGTCTCCTGAACCCCAGCCAAGCTCTTGCTCCAGTAAGTGCTTTGACTGGTAAGGATGGGTTCCTACAAAGGGATGGGGCCACAGTGTGGGGAAGAGGAAAACTGCTGATCCTGCCGCGCAAAAAGCAGTAGCTGGCGGGGTTGTAGCTCCCCGCTGCAGCCCCATAGCGGGTCCCCAACAACAGGCATGGCAGGGCTGCAGCATGCTGTCCTTCCTTGGGGTCTTGTCTCTGAGGTTTGACACGATGGACGAGTTGGTGGCTTGCTTGGATCAGGGGTTCCAGGGAGGCCATGATGGTGTAAACAGGAGGAGGCTTAATGCTGAAATGCAGCTCAAATGCTTCTAGTGCATTTTTGCCCCCCTGTCTGAATGGGCCATGGGCTGGAAGCCAGGAGATTTGGTTTTCAGCTCTATGACACCCACCAAGGAACCATCAAAACCTCATTAAATCACTTCTATTACTCCCCTGACTCTGATCTGAGTCAAGACCTTGAAGCGTTAGTGTGACACCACCAGCATTAACCCAACGTGAAGCATTTTGCAGGCTCTCCCTCTGATTTGCAGGTCCCACTTGCCCAGGCCACCTGCAAAATACCTCTGTGATGACAAATTCAGCCCTGGAGTGACACTGACCTGCAGCGAGACTGAGCACTACAGGGGCATCCTAAAACCACAGGTGGGTCACGTTGTGAAGGCAAAGTTGCTGTGGGGCCAGAGGAGGGAATGGGGACGGGACGGGAAGGGATGGGAGCAATGGGTAGTGCTGCACCAGAGACAGGGGAAAGAGGAGTCTGCTGTCACAGCAGTGCAGCCTGAGGGTCCCTCAGGCATGGGGACACAGTGATGCAAAGGTGGACAATGAGGATGCATCTAGCAGGTAGGGAAGGAGCAGGTGAGAAACAAACTCAGCACAGCCTGAGTGCTCTTTTCTGAGGTGAACTTCCAGGATATGGGAAAGTTTCCTGCACCTTGCAGTCAGGTTGAGCTTTCCCCCATCCCCAGAGGAGACTGGGTATGATGGCCCTTTCCAGCCTCCTGCCCTGAAGTCCTTCAGGAAAACCCTGCAAATACAAATCCTGCACCCACACATGTGGCAGTGACAGAATCAGGCCCGCCACTCCTTTTCAGACAACTGCAGAATGGTGTAAAAACACAGAATGCTGTAAAAACCAATAACCTTTGAAGCACACCCTCTGAGTAATTACCCCATTCCCATCTAATGACTTAAAGATGTTATATTCCTCTCTGATTTGGCAACAACAAAGATTTCGACCTTATTAAAACCAGCCCATCAGGAAACTACATGTCATCCTTTAAAAAAAGAAAAAAAAAAGGGAAAAAAAGAGGGGGGGGAAAAAACAGAAAGAAATTAAATTCTTTAAAATCCCTGTGAACAATAATTCAAGATATTGTAGCTGAAGACCCATAATTTGTTGTAGAGTGTCTGGGTGGTCCTGAGGCAGGAGATGACAACATTAGCTCTTTCCTTTGCCCTTCTAAGAAATGCTTTGATGATTCTCTAATATCCTAAGAATATCCCCCTGTGATTCTGCACTGGGACGAGGCAATCACAGAGCTGGGATAATGGATCCCAGTTTTACCCAGGACCTGGCCCTTGCTAAGAGGGGACAGCTCAGAGCCCTTTGTTTCACCAGTTCTGCACTGACATCCGAGCCAGGATGCATTCACGATAGTCTAAGTAGTGATGTGGGCTCAAAAACATCCACAAACTCATCCCCACCCACTGCACACATCTGGCTGTGTACCTGATCTGTATGCGCAATTAAGGCACTCATCTTCATGGCTCAAATAACCAAGTACTTGTTTCACTGGTCCTTGGACAGATAGTGATTGCAGTTCTTACAGCCAAAGTAAACAAGAACATTAAGGATGCACACACAGATGGCCTTAGTATTGTAAAAATCTTGCCAGTGCTGCAATCTATGAAGATTTTTGGGCAACCTGCTGATACACAACACGCAAAGAGTTAATTTGATGGCTGCAATCAGGTGGTTTTGAACCAAATCCCGAGCATGAGCGGAATATCTACCTTTTGTCTGCATTTTGCAGACTGCCTGTGCTCACCAGTACAGCCCCATGTGCAAAACAATTTGCATTTTTGGGGTGGTCAAAATCATAATCCATATTTTATGTCTTGGGCTCAACCTTTCAATTAATTAGAACCAGAGTGACTTGGTCTGCCCTCCCCTATGTGCACTCAAGTGTTTGTTTGGCATTGTGTGGGCCCTATGGCTCAAAAATTTTTTGCAGATGCACAGAATTAACCAAGCATGTTTAGATGTGCTTGGGGAACACATACATTCATAGGGATGTATATATTTGACCCTGTCACTTTCTTGTTAACACTGTAAAAGATATCGACTTTCCCCTCCAGACTTTAAAATGATTTAGAATAGGCATATATAGAATAGGGATATACCTAAAACATCCTGTAAAATTAAGTATTTTCTCCAAGACTGTTCTCTAAGTCACACAATTACTTCAGCTAAGAAGATGCCTGTGCAACGTATTAAGGAACAGAATGAACAACCAAAATATAAACTGGCTTAAATGGATGTCCAATATACTGCATTTTTCCATTTGATTTTAATTTTCTTTTTCCTTCTCCCTGTTCTTTTTCCATCTCCGCATAACAGTTTTTCTCTCCGTTTAGTCTGTATCGCATTTTTCTCTCTAATTCACTGGGCTCTCTTTCCTGCTCACTGCTTGTATTTTTCCAGAGTCTCTCTTAGTAAGAATAATTAAGGTTGGGTCAGATCTTTGAACCTGTTATTTGGAGCAGTATTGAATTCAAGCTTGTTCCACTGCACAAGAGCACTGGCTTCTTTTTCTTTCCAACAGACTCACTCTCAAAATAAAAAAAGGTTTGTTAGGCATATCTATCAGCAGAAATTCCAAGGACATGAAATTGCTGCATTGCCCACAAGGTTTGGGTTCATCCTGCTGCTTGCAAAGCAACCACGGTGACACCAGCCACAGCACAAACTCTCTCCCCAAGCGCTTGCGAACCCTCTGAAAGCCCAGAGGTGCCATCCCAAGCAGCTGCTTGCTGGCCACGCTGCAGCCGCTTTCCCTGCCGGCTGTCAGAACCTGGACCCTGAACGTCTCTGCAGACCCGAGCTCTTGTGAGCACTGTCCATGCCACGCAGCACGGCACTGCTGCGCCAGGCACCCTGACACCCAGCAGCTGGGGACACAGGCTGGGCTCCCTCGCCCGCCAGCGCTGGGGGCTCAAGCCCCCGGTATAACGCTTGCTTTGTTCAGGGAAGTTATTCAGGAATTGTAAAGAGGAGATCTGAGTGAAATCGGAATTTGGCCTGGCATTTTCCTAATTGCAGGAACCCGGCCTTTATAACATTAAAACCATATGAATTTAAATAACTCCTACTTCTCCTTCCTCCGGTGAGTAACTGGACTTGGGCCACAGCTGCCCTTCGGGGTCCTGCTGGGTTCCCAGCCCACGCTGCCGGCACTGTCAGGGAATCAGATTTCCTCCCATTTCACTCTACGAGGACTCTGTCCTAGATAAACCTGCTACCACAGTATAACTGTGGTTAAACCCTTCGTATAAACTAACCGCCCACCACAAAGGTGATGTTGTCCTCCTCCTCGTCATACTTCACTTCGTTTCACAGGGCATGAGACTCACTAATCAGAAGGGGAACAGCAGAACCAAAAATAATTCCCATATTCCTTACCCTTTTCCTCTGGGCTAGCATTGTCAGTGTTGTTTGTTTGCATTTCCACTGAATTTTAAAAACATCTCTTTTTTTTTTTACAGTAACTCACTGGAAGTTTTTTATATTTTACAGATTTTACGTATCTCTGCTAAGCCTGGAGCTTTACCTTGAGGAACAGCAGATCTGCAATCTTTGGGGGCTTAAATACTGCTAGATACAAAGATCACTCAAATATGTATCTAAGTCCAGCTTAGGGTGGCAGTGCTTGGGAAGGTTTGCTCTGGCTTTTAGATGGTAAGTGATCTCTTCACCACATCTGTGTGCCCCTGGGGCAGGGAAGCAGACAGCCATTAACGCGGCAAGCAGCGCCCTTTCCGAGGTCCCACTTCGACCCAAACCCAGCTTTTGAGACAGCGACTAACTTTTCTCCCTGACGAGCACCCGTGCAAGGAGCAGCCATGGCATCGATGGGTCTCTGCTGCTTCCATAGCCTGAGCGGCAGGGAAACACCTTGCTCCTGACCCCAACGGCCCCAAACCTCACGTGCACGGGGTCCAGCCTCCCTGCAGGGTCAGTGCTGGCCGCACCAGTCTGGGGAGCAATTCAGTTTGCTCTGAAGATGGAAGCAGCCACGTTTTGTCAGCCAAGTCATGCTCAAAGTTTGGAGTCTGAATGTGGTGCTGGCCGCCACCCCGCTCGATCAGGAAAACACAACGCTCCGTACCAAGGATTGCAATTAAGCAGTGCAGGTCCTTTACTACCCACTTCTGTGTTTCAGGAATCCTGCTCACCCCGGGCACGAGCCCACTTGGCACTTCGTACAGTGTCTGCAGCTGCAGTCAGCCTTGCAAGTATAACACAAACCGCGTTCTTCACCCACCCCGAACAGCAAGGGTAAAAACACTGCTGTGTCCGGAATTCTCTCTGCCTGCTACACCAGACAACTTCATTTTCAGCTGAGTGAACAGAGTTCGGTAGAGCTGTCTTAAACCGCATCTCAGATTTAGAGGAACTCCCTTTACCTGAGGGTACTCAGTGCATTCTCCCTCCTTATCTGTTTGATAGGAGCCAGAAATAACGGTTTTATTTTTTTGTATGTGCAACAGAGAATATGCCACGAGGAGTCACAGTTAAAGACTCCAAGGAGCCAATCCTCAGAACATCTGGCTAGTGAAAGCTCTGGATATGGAAAATATAAATGTCAAGGCTCATATTTATAAATTGGAAGGGCCATGACGACATCTGCTAACAAGCTTTTGTCCAGAGCCCATTTGCTGTACATGGTTATTCACAGGCAACAATAAACATGTGCGCGGATCACATGCGCGGTCTGCCCTTCCTTTCAGTCGCCGAAGGAACACACGCTCCAAAAACACACAAATGCTCTGTTCTCACAACACAGAAATACAAGTGTTTGCAAACCTCACAGCAAACTTTTCTTGCATACCAGGCCACAGTGGGATACACTGCTGGAACAGACTAAAAATAGCTGGAGAAAAAGCCTTGCATTAACACAGAAGACAGTCAAACTCACTCAGCGTTAACGCTTTTGGTGGAAAAAGCACCCTCCTTTTTTTGCCTTGCTCCACAGGAGACACTTTGTACTATAGGTCCCATCCTGAAACCTTATTTTTATGACTGAGCAGTTGTGGCTGGGAATCTCAAGACTTTAAATAGAGTCTAACCTAGTCAACCGTGGTAGCTTCATAACATTAAAACAAGCAGTAGGTAAAATAAACTTGCTTCTGCATTTATACCCACGGGCACCTTTTCACTAGTTTAACGCCAACCGTAAGCACATTTCCAATGTCTGTTAAATAAAAAAAAAAGATCTAATGCATAAGCATAAAGGTTTTGCTAACGACTTATTATTGTAGGTGTCCCGACCACAGTTTGCCCCCCACACTCCTGGCACTGGTCACTATCACAGAGACTGCCCATGAGGCTGCCGATTCGCCAAGAGAAGAAAAAGCATCAGCAAAAAGAGCCTGGACCACTTTATGATGTCCATGGATTTAGCAAAGAATAAATGGAGCCAGTGCTGACTGTCTTGCCTGATCAGCAGTGTTCTTTGGCCACACAGACATCTGTGTGAAAATGGTAGGAAAAAGCAAAAGATGATGAAATAACATGGAGGTCTACCTCCTGGTTAACAAAGTGAAGAAGGACACCTCGCGAGCTAGGTGAGCTCAGGGAGCTGGAGGTGAGTGCAGAGGTCTGGGGATGGAGATGCTGGAGGGGTCCCCTTCCACTCCTTGCTCCAGGGCCCATGCCAAGTGCATGCAGCCAGAGTTAAAAAGGGCAGGTAGAAAGAGTATTGGAGAAAGAAAATTTGAAGCAGAAAATGGAGAACCATGGAACTGAAAAGTTAACAGGTTGTCCAGATTCAAGAGTCCTGGCACTGGGTGAGGAAATGAGACTGCGCTGGCTGAGAAACAGCGGAACAAGTGGGGATGTGCATCACGGAGGAAAAGATTGTCACGACTCAGCAGCTGCTCCTTCTTGAAACTGAATCCTAAGCAAACATTTTGTTTGTGCTGCATCAGACAGATCTTAGGCAGATTAACAAAGCTAGCAATGATAGATAGCAAGTCAGAAATACACCAAACTGGGGTAGATATCAACGCATAATATAGGCTATCTTTACTCAACACATCCCAAATAAAGAGCAGGAAACAAGAAAGGAAGAGAAAGCTCTTAACAGGTTCCATAAAACATCTCTTATTGTATTTTCCATCTTTATCAGCATTGAGGAGGAAGGAGCAGAAAGGGCTCTTGGATATCCAGTGCTGAAAAATACCTCACTGTTCAAAAATCCTAGCTTTAGCGTGCTCCAATTTTGTTACTTGCTCGCCTTCAAAATATGGATTTAATATTTATGATGGATTTAAATTTCACAAAAATAAAATACCTACTGCATTACCAATAAGGAATATAGTTTCGTGAAATAAAATTGAAATCCATATACAAATTACGTCTCTATTTCCAAGGGACTTCTGTATCTCTAATGATTTTGTTTTCAGGTATTTATAGTTTTCATTAAAATAGGGTTTGCATACTGCTTCATATTAATTGTTCATACTGATAGTGAGACGATTAAGCAATAGTGACAGTAAAAACGCAAGGGTTTTGCTTATTTTTTTTAAGCTTATCTGTGTTTGTTTCATCACACAACGGCAGCACATTATAGAGAACAACAACAGAACAAAGTAAAGCATACAGATCTTTTTGCGTGTCCAGCAGGTGAAAGTGTGGCTGCACATATTTTCAGCCCCATCTGGAGGATAACAAATTAACTCTTTGACTCCACGAGGGGAAAGAAGCTATCACTCACAGCCAGCTGACAGGGAGGGTCTATTAATATGGAGATGCAAGAATTTTGGACACGAATGTCAGGACTTCCCATCCGTCACTGCGATGCACGGGAGAGTTGTGTGCTGAGCCCAGGTTTCACGCTTTAATTAATGCATTCTGTGCACTCTGACCAACCTGATAATCCAAGAAGCCTCAATAAAAACCATCCAGGGAGGGAGGGAGGATATGTCATCACTGTATCATATGTTACAGTCAGGAGATTTACCTCTCATTTCTACTGCACGGAGCGCTGTTATTTTACTTCCACTGGAGGGCTTGCGTACTTGGCGCTGTGTAAAGGGCACGATGAAAGAATTGCCAACATCAGTGCTTGTTTAAAGCATCAAGCCATCTGCTCATCTCAAAGGGGGATCAAATGGAAATGGTAAGAAACTAAGAAGGGGAAAATACAGCACTCCCCACGCTTTGCGCTCTCTGCTCAGGAGGAGCTGAGGATGCCTTCACAGAAGCAAGACTGCATGTTCAAGAGAGGCACACAACACTGGGAGAGAGAGGGACCAACTGACGTACTGCTTCACTGCCCAAAAGTCTTCTTCTGGCCACTGTACATCCACCAGAGTTCTTAAAAAACTGGGCAAACTAAGAGCAGATTTCAGGCCGGTTGAAGATACAAAGGTTCAGCTGCCACCAAGGGACCAAGAGGGAGCATTTGTCCAGGAGGTGTTTTGAGACCACTCAGCATGACAGAAGGGTCTTGTACCCAAGCTGTCGAACCACGAGATTCTTCTGAGGAGTACATACTTCTCTGCCATGCCTTGGAGACTGGGGGCAGTGACTGGTAGGGACTGTCCTCATGAAGGTTTCCTGAGAAGGAAACCCTGTCAGGAGAACAGCAAAGAAAACGGTAGACAAGTGCTGGAGGAAAGCCAAGGGGCCACACAACAGAGCTAAGCCCCAAACAACAACGAGGTGTGACCAGGGGAGGAAGGTGGGACTCCAAGACACCTATGCTCCCGCTGTTCCTGGCTGCTGGAGCAAGTTCACTATAACAAGCTGGAAAGGTCCCGAAGCTGCATCCTCATCCTTGGTTGAACACAGGGCAAATAAATGCAGTGGTGGCAACTGCTTACTTGGCTGCACAGAGACAGGCTGGAGGAGGGAGCGCTCCCCCCTCCATGAGCATCGGTTGGCATGCACTCTCCAAGCAGTACCCTTACCAGGGAGGCGGATACAGTAATTTAAACAAACAAGGCCCCAGTGATGGAAATTTCAAACTCAAAGCTACCATGTGGAGGGAAATCATCTGACCACAATTTACCTGTTAGACTTCAAAAGTGTCTAGGTCTCCTCTAAAGAAAAGCAGTCTTTTCTTTAATGAAGTTAAGTACTGTATTTCAGCACCGTGTGTTGTGAAAAGGAAGCAATTTGGATTCATTTACTGAAATTTACCTTTCAGATGCGGTTAAATGAAATTAAAAGTTTGTCTGAGTTGACAGAGTTCTGTTTTCCATCACTGTATTGTCTTGAAAGAAAGGATAACAGGCTAAGTGCTTAAATTCCATCCAAACTGATAAGGTTCACTCTATACAGGCACTCTTAGTGCAGTTTATTACACATTGTCTCCCTTCATCCATCACTGGCATAACTTTTTTCTTTTTTTTTTTTTTTCCCCCCTTCCCTAAAATAACTGTTGCTTCCCAAAGAAATTGGTATTTGTGATGTTTGTATGGGGTGAATAGTCAGCACTGGGCTACCAGAGAAATGCCATTTCCAATTACAGGGGGAATTAATTTCGTTTCCCACTAAAGGCAGGTTTTGCAGGGCTGAGCTTACATCTGGGACAATATTTCCTTTTTTTTCTCTTCAGATAACAATTCTTTTGCTTGAATTTCTTTCCCATGCAAGTGAAGCATCTGTGTGACCTCAGAGTCTTTCCAAACACCATCTTTACCCACATCTCTTCCTCGGCAGTGGGAACAAACCTTCGGATTTGCCCATTAGATCCTCTCTGAATCTTTCTTCCCACTACTGTATTTCTCTTCTTTCACATCCCCCAGCTGCCATCGCTCCTTCCAAAGCTCTCACCTCCTGGAACACCCTCCGAGTTACTGACTTCCCTGCCTTCTCCCAGGAGCTTTCCTCCCACCCTGCCTTAGGGCCCCAGGAGCTATAATGCTCCCTCTGCAGCTGGGAGAGGTTCTCTGTTCTCTTGGGCTCCTTTCATTTGTGGCCTTAAACCCTCTGCCTGCTCGAACAAAGGTACGGTCCTGATCCATCCTTCATTGACTACTCTGAACCGTCACAGACGTTTCTCTATTCTTTCCATTAACGGAGCAGCTCATCATTAAAAGCCAGTGAATGATTTGCAATTAATTTTTTATATTACAAGGAGAAGCTCAGCTAGCAGGAACAATAACATGCCCTGTATGCCAACCGCAGCCTTCCAGCTCAACGGTTTTGCCTTCCCTCCCTGCTGCCCCAGCTGGCTCTTGGCTGCAGGAGCTAGCTAGGGTTTAAGTTTCATCTAAGTTCAAATTCCTCCCCAAGACAGACTTCAGATCAGCGCATTTCTGCAAAACCAAGTAATTAAAGAAAAAATCCCGCTACTTGAAATGTCCATTTAATTTTGATTCTTGACAATTTCAAACACAAACTGCAGCCAGGCAGGACTTTCAAATTTTGTTTAGATTTTGGGGGAAGAGGGCAGAAGGGAGAGGAAACCACACATTTCATCAGCATTTTTTATTTTTTAATAGCCTTCAGTGCAGCCGATTACCCAGGAGATCAGCAAATCTTAGCTCTGTCAAAGACAGGGAGAAGAGAGAGGGGAGGCTTTCTCATCCTTCACAGCAGTACTAACCCTCCAACACACAAATCTAAACACTGTCCACTCAGGGGTGCCAACTCAAATGCCTCAGCTGTTAAGCCAGAACAAAAAGGAAAGGACAATCTCCAAGGTATAACTGAAAGTAAATACTAATAATGATGTGTGACATTAAATGATGACTCATTTTTCACGAGGCCGTTTCAGATTGTAGCTATAACCTCAGATTAGACCCGAACGACTGTGTGAGCTGAAGTCTTAGTGGAACCATTAATTATGGATTTCCTGGCTTTTATAGGTTGGAGTCAGACCTTTGATGTTCCTTTAAGATTGTTCTCCTGTGTTCATTTCCTTTGTTTCTGTGTTGGTAGCTTAAAAAAACACCCCAAGATTTCCATGGAAGTGTATGAGATAGCCTAGAAATGCATAGTCCATAAAAAGCCCTGCAATTCATGGCTCATAAAGTCCTTGAATCCACGGTCAATAAAGCTTTGGAAAAGAGCTGTATGAACCACAGTCATTTCACAGTTCAATGAGGCTCATACAAGAATCAATAATCTGGTTTAAATTCGCCTGGATTTGTCCCCCACCTGTATACTTCTCTTTGACTTTTCAGGTTGAAAGGCAGCTCAAACGGCTGAATTCGGGACACCTCGCACGGAACCGGTGAGGTTTATGCAGCTTTCATCCAAAAGCCGCAGCAATGACCTAAATCCCTCTGTCTCAAAGGTGAACAAGTCAAGTTTCAGGTGACAACATGTGAGTCAGGAAACTCAAACTGGAAGAAGAACCATTTGGCAGCATGGAGCCATAGCTCAAGGTAACACTATATGCAGAGACCTCAGCCTGTACAGAACACGATTTAAATATATGCAAATGCACAATGGATCTATGGGACAGGCCAGAGCACGAACTTCTAGTACACCGGTTATCCTCAAACCCAAGTGCTAACAGTCTTGCTGGTGAACATCACTAAGGCAACAAAATGTGAGGCCACGTGCTTCTCTCCCGCACAGGTCACACTGCACTGCCCACGTTATCAGCCATCCTGGTTGTTTCCTCCCCAGAACGATCACGCTACAGTCTGGTGATAGGCACACATTTCTGCTCTTTTCTTGCCAATCAGAAAGGAACCAGTTAGAGAAACCTCATTGTTTATTGCCTTGTGCAAGGTCCAGCTTGCAATTAATGCTGATGAAACCCAACTGCCAAAAGCACAATATGTAGCAGCTGGTTTATGAAAGTCGAGACCCCATCCAATTTATGGGGAAACCAGAGCTGGTTGTGACTCTCTGATTTAGCTGAACAGTTTGTATTTTTTGTTTTGTTTTGTTTCCAGGAAAACACCAGAAGTTACTCCAGAACTGCATAAGCACTAAAACCATCTGAAAGCCCTAAGGCAGACTTCCCTTCTTCCAGCCTTTCCTCATTTCTAGGGCTGTGATCTCCCACTAATATCTCCCTGGGATCTTTCAGCAAGGCAGGCGACATGCAGCGTCTGGTTCATCACCAGCGTGGTGGGAGCGGAAACTTACATTTCCTTATCCCAATCTCCATCCTTATGAAATGGAAGTAGAGGGAAAAAAGGTTTCGATTCAGATGAAATCTCACGGGAGCACAAACCAAACAATTTAACTCTAACCTGGGGAACTACCCTTTAAAATACTTTTCCTAGGAACATTTCTTATTGAAACAAAACCAGCAAAAGTCTGCCGAAGCTATGCAAGCACCACTGCTTCAAGCCCCCAGCTGCACATTTCCACAGCCCTATCAGGCCCAATATCCAATATCCTTTCTGGATAGATAGGATAAGGGCAGGAGGGTTGCGCCTAACTGCCAGGCTCCCACCACATCTCAGCACCTCAGCTGTATGACATGCATGGCGAGCTGAACCAGACATCCTTGTGAAATGCTGGGACGTCATGGGACACCACGATTCAGTGGCCCCCATGCAGAAGAAAGAAAAGTCCCTTGTCCTCAAGGCAATCAACTATTTTGAACCAAATGCCTCCTAGTTCATGCGGGCTGCATCCAACCCCCGAACGCGCTTTGAGAACAAAACACATGAATCCTTCTTACCAAGGATGGCATTAACCTCAGAAACAGCTTTACTACATTAAGATTAATATGCACCACCTTAATAAGAATCCTTGCATAATTCACCCTGAGAATACAATAAACTACGGGAAAAAAAAGAAAGAGGCAACTGCTACGTTAAAAAGAAAATAAAAATAATAAAAAAATAATCCCAAAACACAAATACATGGAGTTTTTTCCTTAGCAAATGGAGAAGCCTCTGAGAGACTGACTCATTTTACTAGCAGAGAATTTAGGTGCTATGAAAATGGGAATAAAAGTAACGATCAAACATAATCATCACATGTATAGGCGAGCAGCCAGTTCTCAACAGATTATTTCATTCCTTTTACTTGTTAGGAGATCTATAAACACTGTGGCTGTTTATCTGCCCATGACTTGGCCTGGATAAAGGCAGTAAGAGCCTTCTCAGTTTTAGAGGAGGGAGAATAAATTGCCCGGGAATCCTAAAAGCACACATCAAGAAGCCCTGGTCAAACATGAAGACCTTATTCAAACACTGTTTGGAAGTTTTTAACCTTGGACCAATATTGGCCACAGAAATGTGCCCACCTCTATTGTCTTCACATAGACGCCTTAGCCAAGTACTTCATTTTACCCGAGTTTGCTGTTTTCAGCACAGTCTGAGATGTTAAAACATTTCAGTCCCAGAACACAGTTAAGATTGAGTCAGGTTTGTCAGAATTCTAAAACCTCCCAGGAACAGTCTGCATGCTTGGAAAATGGGAGAGTCTTTGGGTGAAAACTGACAGTAAAGGTTGGAAAATAATTACTGGAAGAAAGTGGGTGAACGCAGAATACTTTCCATTGTTATTTTTTCCCTGGTTTTACTCTGACAAGTCTTTGTTTTTGTGTATTTAAAATCTTCTAAACATTGGTCTTTTTTCTCTTTACTTTTACATCAAACATGCCTATAAGCCTTCTTCCTAATTCTTCATTAAGCTCCAAAACCACCATTTCACTCCCTGTCTCTCCCATTTAGCCTTTTTCAAACCCTCTTTATTGTCTAATCAACACGGCCTGTGATCTGTAAAGAGCAACTAGTCAAGAGACAGTAGGAAAAGGACAGGGACTGTAAAAGTTATGACTCACCTGTCTTCTATCCGAACCCAGAGGTCATTGAACTGTCTCTGGCGATGGTGTTTATGCTGCTTCTTGTGCCATTTCTTCTGCCTGCCAAACTCTTCCAGCTGGCTGATGCTGTCTGGCAACAGGAGGTGAGGAGACAGGCTGTCATCTTCGTCCATCTGCAGGGGCTTCAGGGAAGGAGACGTCAGTGGGACCTGCTCAGAAAGCTGGACAGCGGGCAGGGCTGTTGCTGAGGACCCTTCCAAGGCTGGGCTTGTCTTTGTCATCCTTGAGCTGAAAAACACAACATTTAAACATTTGATGAATAAGCAAGGGCTCGTGCTAAGACAAAGTGAAAGCAGGGGGCTACACGACTTGTTGGGTGCTCCTAACAGCCAAGGTGTATGAGAAGAAAGGCTTTTGCTCTGGGGCAGCAACTAAAGACAGCAGCGGCATTTCCTAGCAAGCTCTGAAACAAACACTGAACCGGGAATCAGGCAAAAGGCAGTTGATCTGCTCTTGCTGTTTCCTGGCATTTTAATTACTTCTTACAGGCTTTAGAGCCTGTGGTAGGGGTCGGCGTCACCTCCCCCCCAGGCTGAAGGTTAAACAGCAAAACTGTGACTTTCTCCGAGGAAAGCAGATACCTTAACAGCAGCCGATCTTAAATTAGCAAGATAACACTCACTCCCTTCTTTTTTTTCTTTTTTTTTTCTTTTTTTTTTTTTCTTTTTCAGCTTTAGATATCATCTGTGGAAACAAGTAACTGTTTTGACTGCAACAATAATTACGCTCGTTTATCTGAGTTAGGATTGGTGACAGGGAAGCCCAGACTGATGACAGACGCACAGTCTAATAGCTGGGCTGCTGGGGTGGGACGTGCGAGTTGGACCTCAAAAAGCAGGTTTTGTATAATGGAAAAATGAAGCAAAAGGGGGGGTAAAAGGCCTGTCCAAAGCCACCTTGAAACAACACTGCCACAGCTCTTTGCTCCTGTTTGAAACACTACCACCTCTTGCATCTGACTGGAACTACACAGAAAAATGCCTTTTATTGTTTTAATCTTCTGGAGTTTCACTAATTTAGAAAAAAGTCAGTACAAACTCTCTCCTTCAATACGCAGCCACGTGAACTTACATTTGTGAGCTAAGATAGCCGAAACAAAAATCTAATAAACCAGTACTGACACAAAGTGATTTCCCACCCCACCCCCCTCAACTTCAGTAGAAGTTCCTGGTTGGTCTTAATTGCAAGAGAGGAACTTTTTCTGTCTTTGGGATGGCCCAATGAGTTGTAGGTACAGAAAATGGAAGAGGATTAATAGGCAATATGAAGCTGTGGTCTGCAAAACTATTTCTATTACATGGATGCTATGACTTTTATGACAGAAACAATTAAAGCCACATGAAAAGTTTTGCCTCCTGAGTGAAACCAGTAAGACATTTTAATGAAAAAGTAATAAAAAATCCTAAACTTCATTGGTGACAACGTACAAAATGTGCTGCAAGTGAAACCACATGTTTCATTTATGGAACATTTTGTTCTCTTCCAAAAAAGTCACATCTACTACTAATGGCAGTTTTTTTTCTTTTTGATTTTTTTTTGAAGTCCATTACAATAGCAGTCAAGATGGTCATCTCTATTTCCACTGCATCATGTTTCACCCAATGTCCTTCCAAGAGCTTCTGATAATTAATCGTTGCTACTATAAGACTCACTGGCAAAAACGACAGTAACTTTGTCACTCTCAGCCAACATTAATGAAGTTCTTCAGAGATCGTATGACAGATACAGAAAAGAAAGACACTTGTCTAAACTAATACGAAATTTTTCCAAGGTTGCTTTCGTTAATAAAAGACACAAGAAAATCCCCTATTTTTCCTCTTTTTCCAAGCATTCAGACTCTCAGTGAGTCCTTCTCAAACTCACTCCATGCTCTGTTGCACGTCACAGAGAGATCTGCTGGTTCTGGCTTTTTTTCCCCGTTAAGACTTTCTTCCATGATTCATGCTGAGGATGAATTTTCATCAGTGCAGCAACTTTCTTTGCAAGATCTTGGTGCTCTCCAAAGCTTTCAAGACTTCTTTGGTTGTGACATAGCTGAAGGAAAGCCATCTCCAGACTCATGTAAAAGGAAAGGCTCTCCTAGGTTTGCAGCAGGCGTGACCCTCAGGGCACAGCAGACATTTCTTAATTTTTATCCAGCCGTGATAATGGATCAGGGAATTCTCAACATGCAAATGCAGCCATTTAGCAGCTTGCAAGGTCACACAGTGTGAACTTGGATAGCATGGGTTAGGCAGGTGAGAAGGACCTGGACCAAGTGCCTACGAACACCCTGTGGGTAACTGCAACAGCGGCAGGTGGCAATGGGTGGCAAGAACCCCCTGGACTCACTGCCTGCTGCACTTAGGCAAAGCAACAGGAATACAAGCTGGTTGATTCTGCCCCGAACCAGCTTGTTCTGATGCTACTCTGGATACCTCTGCTCCTCACTGTGGTGTGAATTCACTCAGGTCTTTGTGCAACCCAGCCACCCGTTTTCACACTGGGGAGAAGAGCGCTACCCTGGCCACAAGGCTGTGGTGGGCAGAAACGTTAAGGCGGCAAGAGCATGGAGCAGACATGAGAACCCAAAATAGACAATGTGATCATCACAGCTGGAACCGAGCTGTTGCTAAGATTTCTGTTTCCCTTGACATTCTTCTTCTTGCCGCTGAAACTGTGCCTCCTGTTCACTGATCAGACAGTCATTCCCCGAGATGCTGAAGGTGGGAGCAGTCCTCGCGCCAGACCACATCTGCCAGCTCAAGGCTGGGGCTGCCACTGGGCTCCTTGAATGGTCTTAGAGACATCTGAACACATACTTTCCACCTTTTAGCACCTACTATTCCGTTACATGTGTTTACCTTGCTCTGAGCTCCTAGTAAACTGGAACCAGTGGAGAGGTGTTTTTACGGGTTGAGATTTTAAAAACCACTTAAGACGACTGGCAGCTCACTTCTTATTAAAATTAATGAGTTTGGGCATCAAAATCCCAGTGGTGGCTTTGAAAGCTTCTAGCTTAATTGTTTCCACTACCATCACATGAGCCACAGGTTGTAAACTCGGTATTTCAGAACATTCTTTGGGAAGAGAATAAATAAACACTGAAGAAACGTTAAAATGTTGTAACCTAAAGAGGGTTATAAACTAACCACTGGTACTTTAGAGTTGACGCAGGGGGAATAGCTCCACTGTGGCAACTGTATATTACATTTGGTTGATACTTGTTCCATTATTCCTGTACTAGCAATAATTACCCCAAGACCTAGGGAGGGACTGTTGAAGGCTGTATGTTGATGTACACTTGCTTCTTTCAAAAAAATGAAGATTTTTTAAAACTGATTTAATAGATCTAGAGACCTGGTTGTTTTCAAATCTGTTCATCAACCTACAGGCATTCAACCATAAGTAAACCCAAAACTTTGAATCCCACAGAATACGGGTATTTAATCCAAACACATTGAAAGAATATTTAACAATCTGAATTCAAAGTAAGGTAGACTTCCTATCAGTAAATAACTTCCCCACTGATTTACATCACAATTTTATTAACACAAAGATCTTGACTACTATTAATAATATTCAGGATTTTTTTCCACCTAAAAGCAAAAAGACAAACCCCTCCCATCTGCAATACTGTCCATCCTATGGACAACAGATCTCCCCATTGCGTGAAGCTTTACTGTTAGATTCAGCTGATCACTTCATGGACTATTTCATGCCTTTCCTTTGGTCTCAGCCTCATGTGCTCTGTTAGCACAGCTGCAGTGTATGAAACCGTGGGGACGTAATACACTTTTTTTTTTTCTACTCCACTACTGCTGAGGCAGCTTTTCAAGATACATAGCTATTTTTAAAGCCAGAGAAAAAGCAGGGCCAGTTTTCAGTCTGTGAGGCCACAGTGCCTTTTCTGAAGAAAGAGTGAGAAAGTACCACCCAAACATCTTGGTCCACACAAAGATCTCAGAGAATTTTCATGAATAACTTGATACAGCTCCAGGCTTAGAGGTTCCACCCATTTCTAAATCAATCATTCCCACACAGGGTGGTCTTTGAGAAACTGCAAGTATTTCAGGCCCTTAGGTGGGTTTTTCTCATCTCTGACCTTAATTTCCTTCCCTGGGATGCACAGTTCTGCAAAACAAGTTCTCTAAAGTAACAGAGTCTGAATAAGAAAACTTGGGAATCTCAGCAAACACCCTGCGTGGCTTGGTCCTAAGGTACCGAAAACAGAGTGAAAGCAGGAAAACATTTATTCTTGCAATTTCTTGAAAGCGCTTAATCCCCAAAAAGCCCTGTGGTTTTGTTTCACTTCTGGTGAAATTTGCCATCCTTTTGTAATTCTTTTCAAGAATTAAAAGAACAAAACGAAACATGCCAGTAGTTCAGGCTGAGCTGTATGCTCTGTTAGGCTGTCTCAGCATTTCTTTGCCTTGTGGTCTCTAGTGTCGCTCTGCGCTGGCACTGACAATAGAAAATAGACTCATCACTGGGATTTGCTATGGGTATTGAGTGCATCTGGTCAGAAAAATGACATTAACATCATGAAGTCCTGCAATAACATCTTTTCATAATACCCAGGCTTAAAATCACCCAGGTCCTGCTTTCATTTAGCCCCAAGCTACCTGGCAGCCTAGCCATGTTTTCCTCCCTGGCCAGGCAAGCACCTTCCCACCCCTCACATCACGTATCCACTTTCTGCAGCTCGGAGGTCCGTGACCATCCATGGGCTTGAAAACCTCCTCTGTAGGGTGAATCAGAGCATCCACATTCCGTTCCTGCTCTGAACGGCCCTTGTGAATAGCCCACCTTCCCCCATCAGTGGAGGCTGCGTGGTGTCAACACGACAGCTTGTGCTGCACCTTGCCCCCACCAACAGGGACTTTCACAACCACCGACTCAAGGACAACTGTCTGAGGGGTGATGAACAATCAGGCAGGGCAGACGCCGCTAATGTCCCCGCCCCTGCCCGAGTAATGCTAATAACGTTTGGGGTGAGCCCCATCAAGCCTCCCCTGGGCATCAGCAGGGCCAGGAATTTGCCCTTGCTTTAGATCACGAGAGAGGACATGCCTTTGCTGACCATACATATCTTCCACGTGAATAAATCATCATTCTATTTTTTTCAGCAATCTTGCGGTAACATTTCTGTTCCCTCAGATATGTGCAGAATCTTCTAAAATGCAAGTTTGCCAATTTGTTATTTGCATCTTGTCTTTGTAGCGCAAGCGATGGAAAAGTTTTGCTCAGAAGACTGCCATGCTTTGCACGTGCTTCCAAGTACAGCAGCATCACTGAGGTTTCCTTGCTTCAATTTTCAGAGCTGTCAGACAAGGCAAGATTTTGTTTCATCAAGAGAGAAGCTGTGGTGATAGCAAAGAATGTGCGATGTGGCAGCTTTATCCTTATGCCACCGTTCTTGGGATGCACCCGGATGACAGCCAGACACCACGTTAAGAGAATTTTATTATAGACTGATTCTCATAAATTCCAGTTTGGGAGTCTCTGTCTAGGCAGGAATTCGTCAGTCCCTTGCACGCATCCTTGCTCCCCTTGCCACAGGCCACAGAAACATCTGCTTCTTGCTTTTTTTCCCTTATGCATCTCTTGGAGAGAGCAGTCATGCACACCCACAAGATGGGCACCAGAATGTCCTGTCCCACAAAAAAAAATTTGCTTTTTTTTTTTTTTTTCTCTTCCATGCTAGGATGAAACTTGGATTTTCAAAGCTCCTGGGAGAGCAGCAAACAAAAGGAGAACAGAAACCCAGGCATAAATCCTAACCCACACCAGCACAGCTTATAGGGCCTCTTACTAGTGCTATGGAGTATGGATTTAGACCATGGTCTCTCACATAACGAGGTGACACCAGTGCATGCCACCATGGAGTTCATCTCCTTCAAGATGAAAGCATATATATATATACACACACACATATATATATATAAAAAGATTTATTTTTTTTTACTGCAAAAGAGAGTAACTCCAAAGAAAAGACTAGAGAATCAGATTCTCCCCATACCTAACTTACCTGAGCTGCTTCAGGTAACTGCTGTAAATTAGTGAGATGAATTTGGGCTCAAGAGACAGCAAAAGACAACGCCTGTGAAATCCCTGATTATTCACTCATCCGATCGGCTTCATTATAACAAGATATTTTATTTAGGATGCAGTTGCCTTAGGCCTGAACACTAACGTTAAAGCATTTCCATTTCTTAAGAAAATTTGGAAACGAAGTTGTTTTTTCATTTTTGCACCAGAGTAAACTACATCTCACAAGCAGTTAAATTAGGTTAAGTAGTTTAAATTAGATTACAGTCCACTCCAAACTTGGATGGTATCTCTGGACTCGGAATCCATGTCAGGCTATTTCTCTGGGCAGAATCACTGTTGTTCAAGAACTGTGGCCTCATTTTTAAGGGAATTTAGTCCTCGGTATACATGTGTATATATATATATATATGCAAACCCCCAACTCTGTGCATAAATGAAGTTAAAAGCTTGTGAGGTCAAGATGTTCCCATAGATGGTGATATTTTCCTTCCCAGCTTGAGAAACTATAAAATAAAGAGACGTGAGTAAAACTTTTGTTATCTATTCCACCGCATTAAAAGTGAAGCTGATTGAGGGCATACAAGAAATGCAAGCTTTCTGCAACTTGAGTGGTTGAATTTGCTGGAAAAAAGAAAGGACAGCTGAAACATTTGTTACGTGCCATTTTCCACATTTTCATATGAATTCTTTTATTTCATAAAACTCAAACTGGTTCGTTTCAGCACTTTCTGAACAAAGCTTTAAATTATTTTTTTCAGTCTTTTGTTTTCAAAGACTTAAATGTTACAAAGTGGCCTTTTTTGTTCAAGAATTGATCTTAATTAGAAAGGAAAACCCAACTAATAAATAAAAAATGACAAAAAACCAACAAAACCTGACCCCTGCCTTGAAAATTGTCCTCAAAATGTTCCACTTCAAATTAGTCTGAACTTATTTCCCCTTCTCAACTTTTTGGTTCAGTTCTTGAACTGAATAATCCTTTGTTCATGCATCTTCAGTGTAAACTGTAAGCTGCATGCTCCAGCCTCAGAAGATGGGCTGTGCCCAGAGGAAGGACGGGTTCACCCTCCAGTCTTGCTTCCATCGCCCACGTTAGTAGCAAGTAAGAACCTTCTTCGCTGGTGGCACACAAAACCTCACCTCAGACTCTATTCCCTAAATCTTCACTGTCTTGCTATGACCATACCCATTTAGTGCTAAGCTATTTCTGCCTGGGTAGTTTGATTTAAGCAAGATATTCATAACACAGCTGCCTTTGGTGCCTCACTGTCTTATGGAAGTTGCACTTAAAGCTCCTTGGATTGAATAACTATCCCATAGATCGAGATGGGCTCTTTTCTGCTCAAGCATGCTGGTTCAGCATGGGAGTAGCTATACAGCTGTACTGGGACATCTGGTTTGTTCTGAAAGTCTTCACAGAGGAGAGAAAAGGCTTCACATTCAAATTACAACTCCTATAAGCACATGTACCACCGAAAGACTTGACACATAACCTTAACTGAAAATTTTAAATGTCTTCTAATAAATTGTTGAGTGCTGACTTTGCACTGAATTTTCAGTATTTCTGCTTTTTCTCCCTGTTTTTGGACAGAAACAGGTGTTGGAGTATCAGTGTTACCTCTGGATTGAAAATCCTGACTTCTGTCCAAATTTGCCAAGAATACACAGGCTTTCCGATGAATCTAAAGTGATGGTATTACACCACAAAAGAAGATTTTAGGGTTGCATTTTTATTGAACTGGAGTACTTTCAAGCTTTATTCCTCATATTTTTTTCTGTTATTGCTTGAAAACCATTTAGTAACAAGAGTAAATACGTTGCTCTTTCCTTTTAATAACTTCTTAATAAACACATATACTGCTTTAATAAAAAACAATGGCGGACTTAATACTGGGCAATGTAATCTCTCTTTATAAACTCTCTGGTCCTTCTGTGTTTCTTTGCATGATATCACAATAATTATACACAGATTTTTCCGGTGCTGGGAATTAACTTCCATCATTCAACAGGTTCTGCAAAGCATAAAATTCTTACCCAGTTCATCCCAACCTGCAATAGCAAGTTTCTTCAGGTCTAACTGTGACACAACGTTTTGCTTTGGGCTTATTGGTTTGGTTTGGGGCCAGTTCTGACTCCACACATATTTATGGCGGTTTGGGCATTGTCTGAGAAACTGGACAACGGTGACCAAATGCCACCATCTCATGTCAGCACTTATGATCTCAGTGACTGGAAAACAAGCCAAGGGCTGAATAAATCCTTCCTTCTCCAGCTGCCATAATTAAACTAGAAAAACTCATCCAGACTTGTGTCTCTCCTAATTCCGTTTGAAGTCTGTGGAGCTCCTGATGCCTGTGGCTGTCTGCTCCTCTCTAGTCATTGCTGACTTTTGGGACACCAAGCTGTGCAGCCATGCATAAGACAGGTTTGCTAACTCAGTCGCAAAACTATTCTCATCTCATGTGCTGTTTATTCCCAAACCATTCCTGACCTCAGTTTAAGCACAGAAAAGAAGAAAGAGGATGCATTTGTTCTATCCCAGTAGTTGTCATCCAGACAGGCATCAAGATTAAAAACCTGACTGACAAAAAACAAACAAACAAACAAACAAAACCCCACCAAACCGGCTGCTTCGTTTTGATTCCTCAGCAGAATTACAGCTAATACACAACTGTTGTCTGCGTGTTCCTTGCCTGCAATCCAGACTGAATTCTGCTCCTAGATTGTCTCATTTGGGAATTGGTTTCTCCTCTCTGCTTGGTCCTCTGGAGGGAAGAAATATCTGCAGAAGTCCATATTTCCCATCACATCTTAAAAATAAACTCTCTACAGAGACATCAACTGAGCAAGATACCAAGTGCCTAGCTTGAGGGATTTAAACATTTTTACTGACTTCAGACTTAAACCAAGGGCAGATTATTCAGCGTACGCCTGGCACTGCTCCCTGCACCTCCTTCTGATGCTCTTGAAGCTGGGCCCTGGCAGAGATGAGATACTGGGTGGATCACACATCTGTACAAGCACGGCAACTTGTCTTCCTTAAGTACCCTGTCCAGTCCAGGCTCTTGCAATCGCAAGACGACAGATAACGTAGGCACATAAGTAGCTGCTATCACTAGAAGAGAGACACGGACCACTTAAACCGAGCAGCAGGCAGAAGTGTGGAACCCAAGAGCCATAAGACCGTGCCTGCAAGAGATCCCACAGCTCTGTTACACTGAATCCACTTTCCCTCTCTGTAGCTGACACTGTAAAACATCTGACCTGCTTAGCCATTGAAGGGCTGCTGAGCTAAAAAAAGGAGCAAAGAGCCAGTCTGCCTTCTCCAAAATACTGTTACAGCCCATCAGCGTTGCTTTTATCACAGGGCCTGATAGCTTCCAAGAAAAGAACAAAACATTTGTCAGAAACCCTGTTCAGCCAACAAACTCTTCAGCCTGTCTGTGGGCATTTTTACGGTGTGGTAACGGACACAGCCCTTGAACCATAATGAAGGCAGGAAAGTTCTTCCTCCAAACACCACTTGCTTTAATGCCTCATGCTGTTCTACCAACTCTAATGTTAATGGACTTTACATAAGGTCTCTCTACATATTAACCTGGTTTCACCTGGGCTCCCTCTCTGTAGTAACTCATGATGATGAAACTGCTTGTATCAAATACTTATTTCTGTTTGAGAAATCCATCTTTCATTAAAAAGCTTCATTAATGAAGCATGTACATTGCTACCGAAACCTTAAGAAAGAAAATGAGGGTTTATGTTCTCTTTTTCAATTGTTAATTGAAACCTAGGAGATTTGACCTTGAACTACAGCTTGAATATCTAGGTGGCATTTCAAGAAAGATTGATTTGTTAATGAATTCAGGCAAATCTCACTGACTAGTTACAAACAACAGGGCCCAGGTCTTCTCCCCTTAAAACAGGAGAACTTCCACTGACCCCAGAAAGTATCTCTGCCTCATTGCAATGTCTGTTATTATTACTTTTATTGATACATTTAGGAATCCCAGAAATAAGCTACGTACATGTTAAAGAGTCCCATCTCAGCAAGCTGACAAGTAAAGGATATGAGACTACGACAGATAGATGCAGCCAGAGCATCATGACGATACAACCACACAGAACTGAACCGTACAAAAGCGAGAGCCTTTGCAGCTTGACCCCCCAAACTCTGCTGCAGACCTCCTTGCAAGGGACCTCTGGGGGCTCACCTGCTCACCAGCTCCCATGGGCTGAGTGACCCACACAGCCGAAAACGCAGGAGGGTCTGCATAAAGGCAGAGCTTCCTTCCTTCTGCGCCTAACTGGGTAGCACTGGCCACCAGGAGTCACAGAGGTCTACACAGGTACCCTACTAACAGCCTCTGCTGAGACAAGGGGGAGACAAGCGATGGTTCTCCAGCAGCTCTGGTGCCAGTCCTCTTCCAATGGAGGAAGGGGAGGGAATATCCATGCATGGCTAGCAGGGCCTTTCTGCTGGCCCAGCAGAAGACTTAGGCCAACTGGCTTCCTTGACCAGAGAGATATCGAGATCCTCAGGTGCCCTTTGTGTAATCTCTGCAGATTTGTCAAGGAAAAATACTAAATTAGACTGAGGATTGGCAGTGGGTGAAACTTTCACTGGGAGTGCTGTGTGAACACCAGTGACACACGAGTCTAGACTTGTCTTGACTTGGGCTTGAGCAGACCCAACTTCTGCATCAGCTGACTATGTACACACACACGACATAAACCCAGCGATTAAGCCCAGCTCTCCTCCCATGAAGAGAACCCCAAACAGCAGTAAGTGAAACACCAGGAAAATGAAAACCACTTGTTCTGCTGCTCCCCAGAGCACAGTCACTCAGTTAAGAAGTCGCCTCCCTCCATTGTGTGTGCATGTGTGTTTTCTTAGTCCGTGCTTGTTTGTTTGCCTAGAAATGCTTTATCTAAGTGCCAGTTGTTTGAGAGGGTATCACAGCCTAGTATTTGCAGCACTGCCTAGCTACTGAAAAGCATGGAACATCACAAGTCTAACAGACGTCAGAGACTCATCAAAACTATGCCTGGCATCTGGCACATGTTCAAGCAGTCACGGTAACTTCTTATCACTATGCAAAGCTGGAACACTTGTGAGAGTGACCAGATTAGGACTTCTCCTGGGGTGCTATAATCCAGCTCAAACTACAGAAAAGCCATCACTCCTTTGCTAGAAGGCGGCTTTTAATCTCAAAATCACTCTTCTATTCTCAGAATAATTTGGTAATTTAAAATTCAGGGGGTTAGTATACATTATTAAAGTGAACTGTCTTTATCCATGGGGAGCGCACCCTCCTACCAGCCTCATGGGAGCGGGCTGTCTCTGCAGCACGGCCTGTACTGGAACACACGCTTCATTTTCAAAGGGTCTGGAGGAGAAAGGGTTCAACTTTTATGCATGTAACATTCATTCAGTTTCTGCCACTGCTTCTTAATCCACAATGAATATCATTCCTTGATAGTTCTCCTGTAAGGACTTCACCTTTCCAGTTTCATTTCACTTCCCAGTTTCATTTGTGACCTAAAATGTAATCTATACATAAGTATGCTGCACATGCAAAGGTTCTCATTTAACATTAGCAAGAAATCACGTGCCTCTAGGGGCAGAAAGATGACTCTCTTGTCACAAATGCAGTTTGCTTTGACAAAATGCATCTATCGCATCCACTGACTGTAGGTCAATGCATGGAATGACCCAGTGCTCCTGGGAAGAGGACTTCAGCCTGGGTGGCACTGTGGAGGATGGAAGGAGGCACCCAGCAAAACCATGTGTGTGCTCAAACTAGGGTCAGAGGTGAGGGCGCAAGGTCCTTCAGATCTGCATCTGCCAGGATGGGAGAAGCAAAGGAAGAGCTACCCATTGACCTGGACCAAAACACCACTAGTATTACCCTGGCCTTAGTACTACTGATTTCAGAAATCAGCTTTTTTTCTCCAAAGTTCATGCAGGGACTTCTGGATCTTCCTTGTGCTGGAATATGATACCTTGACTCTGTGGGTGTTAGGAATAGATCCTTAAAATTACTTAAAATGACGGAAAATGCCGCAAATGCAGACAATGTTAAAACCTAAACCCACTACAGTAGCAGAGATTTACTGCTCTCCTTATAGAACCATGGAATCATTTAGGTCGGAAAAGACCTTTAAAACCATCAAGTCCAATAATTAACCGGGTGCTGCCAAGTCCACCACTAAACCATGTCCCCAAGCACCACATCTACACACTTTTTAAATTCTTCCAGGCACGGTGACTCCACCAACTTGGTGCTGTCTGCAAACTGACCGAGGGTGCACTCGATCCCCCCATCCAGATTGTCGATAAGGATATAAACCAGGACTGGCCCCAACCCTGGGCCCTGGGGAACACCACTGAATATAACTCCATTCACCACCACCTTTGGGCTTGGCCGTCCAGCCAGTTTTTTACCCAGCCAAGCAGCGTGCCTGTTCAAGCCATGACCGGCCGTTAGACGGAATCACATAAGTTTGTTCCAGCTAGCAACATTTTCTTTCCCCTCCAAAAATCAGGAGACAATCCCACAAAAACATTTGAGAACCACATGAACCTTGTTTAGCCACTGTGGATTGGGATTTACATTCCAGATGTATAATGAACCCAGAGACGCAAAGATGTGGGCACACAGTGTTATTAAACCCTTGAAGATTACTCCAGTCTCACTCAATAACTTAGCTTTTTCTTAACGATGCTGGCATGTATATAAACTATAGCCTTTAGCAATGCTCAATGCCAACAGAAACCAACAACTTTGCAGAGGCTGAGCGGCAGCCCAGGGTAGTCCTCTGTGTTAGAGCTCTGGACAGCCTGTATCGTTTTTCTTCAGTGGAGGGGGAAAGTTTATTTGGGAAGCGTTTCACATCACGGACAATAGGGAACTGTTTAGCTTTCCACAAATAGGCTGGTATGCAACTTCCGAGCGCTCTCCAAGGAAAACCTTGGAACACTGGCCACGTCCGTCCTGCAGGGATTTCATGTGAAGTAGTTAATGCCCCACATCCTTCATCTTGATTTATTTCTGCTTCATCCTTGTTTCAAAGCGCTGTGCTCACTTCAAACACAACATGGGGCTCATCCCTGAAAATGCACTTTGTTCGCTGGGGACTCCAGATTCGTATCGGCCGTTCAAACATAAACAGGGATGTGCCGTCTCGACAGAGGTATTTCTGTGACTGCCTTTATTTTTGCAAGAGTAATTTGGAAATGTGAAGCTGGGGTCAGATGTCAGGAGACTCACATCCAGCGGCCAGACAGGGCAGTGGATACCAAAGCACTTGGAGCCTGTCTATGATTTTGCTAGCGAGTTGCTGCAGGTTAGCAGGAAAATCTTTGAATCCCTGACTTGACACATGTCCTGGGAGTCAGCGAAGAAAGGATTCAGAGCACTCTTACCCACAAACTAAGAGCATCAAATTAGGTCTCTCTTCATCTGGAAGCTGCCATCAGCACAGAGTGGCACGGCAGAGTTGTGAGCTGGTCTGACATCCCATACAGCAGTAGAAAGGGGAAATACCCCAAATCTAGTCCTTCCATCAACTCTGGTCCCCTGCGGGATCAACTGTTTTCTTGCTGAAGTCAACCGTCGTTACGACCACGCTGTGTGTAAATTCAGGCTAATTCTTGGTGCTGATGAAAAGTTCTGTTCTGTGGTGGGGCTACAGATGAGGCAGACTGATGGGCATAGCCAGGTCCACAGTGACCACGACAGGGTATGTCCTCCAGGTGATTCTCCTAACCAGCTGGAGTCTCAGAGGTCTGTGACAGTGGCAAGAGATCCAATTTTCACGACAACTGTCATCCATGCAGCCACCCAGCTGAACAAGAGGCCATGGTGGAGGCCAAAACAGATAATTCAGTTTCTGTCAGACACCCCCTCTGCCCCCATCTTTCTCTCAAAATTTACATGTGTTAATTCTGAACCTGGATTACTGCAGTAGTGTATTTCTAGCAATCACGGTTGCAGGATATTGTCTTCATTCAGGATGTTCCTCCATCATACCAAGTGACAGCCACCGTGTCTATATCCATATACAGCATCTGATCCATTTTTCCTCCCTCCTGTTTCTATTCACAGGTCCATTTTTCATTCTCCCTGAATGTGGAGCATTTGTGAGTGTAGGTGGAAAGCCAAAGTCTTTCAACACCCACTAATAGAAATTTGTTTTATTAATTAACTCTGTGGGGAGGAAAAAAAAGCAAAAGAGAGCTGATCCTCTGCTCTGAAATCATGAATCATTGCACAAGAGAAGACATGTCCTCTGAGAGGCTGCTTCAGACAGAGCTAGTGACTGAGTTGCTTTCTTGGGAAGTCCTAAGTCATCAAACACAGCAGTTTAATCCCCAGGAAATGGGAAACATATTGGCATGATGTTCACTTGCATGGAGCATGAGGTCCAGAGAAGGGTGAACCTCCAAAGGTTCTGGAGATCAGTTTCGCTTGTGGAAGAATTTTGAAACCTTAAAGCTCCTCTGAAGTATACCTGATCTGGAGCTGGGTACAGTATTCCCAACAGATGATTTACTGGATGAATTAAACTCTTTACATACTTTACAGATTACATATGAATTTACTCTGACTTCTCATAAAAATGATTCAATGATTATGACATCAAAATGTATTCTGGCTTCTAAGTTATTTAAAGCGACAAGCACTTCATATATTCATCATTCTTAATTTACTAGCCCTGTTGTAAGAACTTACTTTTTTTGGCATTCCTGCTCTTTCTACTAGCACTTATCCAGGAGGGAGCAGCTGATACATGTGCTTCTCAGTGTGACCCTTCACCCTGGTTCTCCTAAAGGGACACCCACACACTCATTTCAGACCCAAAGCTGGGTTGCGGCCACCTGTGTGGTGTGAAGTCATCTGGCTTTGCTGAGATACCACGAGTTGCTAAAAGTGAGACTATTTTGCACTGAAGCGGACACGAAATGGCACAAGATCACAATACATACATATGTTAGAATGACCTTCCACTTACGGGGGCAATTCAGAAAGATTTCCGTACATTTCACAGCTTGCCACAACACGATCCGCCCACAAAGAATCATTTGGCCATGCCGCCAGTCGCACGGTGTAGCTTTGGAGGGCTTCTAACCCCATTTAAATTGTGAAGAATATGCCTTTGGACACCTGATCACTCAAGAAAGATAGAAAATATAACTGTCAGTGCATTCCCATATAGAAAGCCGTATCCCCAACTGTTTTCTTTTAAGGCACTGTTCTTCAAGGAATTAAGAGAAAGTGTCAACGAAAGATGCCATTGACTCCCTTTCTTCCTGTTCCTTTCTTAGGAACTTGTGCATGTGAAAGAGCTCCCTGCAAGCAAAATTACCAGCAATTACATTCACGCTGAACCAAGCAGCCATATCGATTGCAACACAACCCACAGTCCTCTTGCTGAAGGAAAAGAAGTCAGCCCTGGAAGCAGAAAAGCTATCTGTCCTAACGTGTGAGGTCTCTTTGCCCGACAACGTGATAGCGAAGGTAAGGGAAGTCGGTGCTGCAAAGACAGAGTGACAGCAAACAGACCACAAACTTCCTTAGATAAACGACATCTTTCAAACCACACAATAGCACTTGATACCTTCGTGCCCCTTGAGCTGTTACCAAGTGCAGCTGCACTTCAGCCCAGATTGATATCGCTCGGGACAGAGGCCATCAATCCACAGGACAAGTGCGGGCTGACTACACAACACAAAGCTCACACCATCTCACTCTTTCGCTATAATGCTGGAGAGGCGATGGCGCAATTTTTCCAAAGGCTTATGTGAGTCTAGTGACACTGTCTGACTTGAATGTGGGGCCCAAGCCCTTCAAATAAGAGGGAAATTAATATCACAAAATGATTAGTCATACAAAACCAGCCAGACACCTCCTGCAAGCAAACTGGGCCAGCTGTCTAAGACACCCTTGAGCAGCCCTCTAGAAAAACCAGTCTTTTTACATCGACCACAGTAAGCATCTGCACAACTGCGGGAATGTAATCTTAGTTTTCTACCAGTTCCCTCATGGCTCCTCACAACCAAAGACAGGAGAGAATCAGCAAGAATCTCATATTAACGATGACCTCTATGAACTACTGGCACCGATGGAAGCCTTGTTGTTGACTTCAGTGCAGTTTGGATTGGCTTTATTACTAGTAACTACAGACCAGACTTTTCATCTTATACCGACGACCTTAGGTGAAAAGATCTGCATTAGAGTTGGCTGGAAGCAGAAAGAGGATGGAAAATCAGCTTCTCCTGTGGAAATAAGAACTCCAAAATCTGGCTAGGAAGTGAAGTAAGAACTAGCTCTGAACTTTGAAAGTCTCCAAGGCTCTGAAAGTTGACTATTAGATAGTTTTGGAGTATGAGATACAGATCTCCTAAGACTGATGGGCTGCAGAGCAGCAAAGACCTCGAAACCTTAGCACTGGCTTCAGGACAGCTCAGTAAGCGAGCTGCCCTTGAGCAAAAAGAAGCAAGCCCCGGTTCCCCAGCGGCCCTGTGTCTAAGTTCCCAAGGAACAGAATGATATGGAATGTGAAACAATTTTGTCAAAAGAAACCAGAAATTTTGCCAAGGATAAAATCTGATTATAGAGAAAAGTGAATGTCCCTATGGGAGAACTAGTCAAGCACAAAATTCCTGAGTTTTGTTCCATATTCTTTCAGCAACGCCATTAATTATCTCACTCTTTCCCAGATTTTTGTAGCAAGTTGCTAAATTCCACTCTTTCAGAAGGTGCTCAGTGTTTAAAGGTGGCCTAAAGAACATGCAGATGCACGGGCTGTAAGTGATGTGTTGCTCAGGAGGTGACAGGGTAATTAAGTTTCTATGGTTGAGAACTTGTAAGTTGACTTTGCTTCTCTACCACATCTTGGAGATTTTCTTCAGTTTCTTTCCCCCTAAGAGTTAGTTTGACGGATCAGACTTCATGGCTGTAAGGTAATTACAGACTCAAAGACAGTTAAATGCCAAAGGAGGATATTTTAAAAGCATGTGAGAATCCCTTGAAAACGTAGCGTGCGTATTTTCATGGCTAAATATTTTAAGTATTAAGTAGTCATATTCTCCAATGTTAGATGAGGCGATAAATTTGCCAATGCATGCAGGTGAACCCCATTTAATCCCTATACACCTCTTACTGCAAATTATGCTGTGAGACACCGCCACCCCCACCCCCAAATAATGGGTTTGCTTTTCCTCTGAGGGAAGGAAGCTAGTGAAAGGAGTAGGATCTTCAGGCTCAGATCAAGTGAAAGATCCAAAGGTTTACAATAGGATTGAGAATGGCAGCATCCCAATGGGGAGATTATTCCACCCACAGAAAAAAAGATAAGTTGTGCATTTTTCCATGTCTCAGAAGAGATGCGATCCAGAATGCGCTAACACCTCCCCAACTCCTTTTTTTTCTTCAGTTAACTCTGTTGTCTCCAATTAAAGCGTCACAGCTCTCAATTATTTTTACTTGTCTCTTATCTAAATAAAATTTTACTTATTTCACTACAACTCTAACATTCTTCCAAGCACATCCCGAACATTAACAGCTAAGCACAGTGGAGTAACCCTGCCAGGCTGGCACCAGGAAGTTGCCAAGGAACTGGCAACTACTGGGAGACTCCCGAGGGCTCTGATGACATCCGTACATTTCTGGGATGTCACCTACTGAACTGCCACTTTTACCAATTTGGGGCTTTGGGGAACGTTATGTCAAACATTTTCCCATCTCTGCATATCGCCTGGTGAAGGCTAGGGATCCTGATGGAGTGAAATGGCTGCATCACTGTGTGGACTGGGTGTGCTTTCATTCGGGGGGGCGGGGAAGAAAGCATTCGTAGTGGAGCAAAGACTTTCATCATAAGACTCTGCTGAGTAGGAGAGCCAGGCTCACACCTGTAGGATGCTACAGGAAAAGGTGTAGGAGCAAGCGCTCTTTGCTTCAGAAAGGAGGAAAGGAATAAGCTACAACAGCAAAGACATGTTGCTTTGACTGGGCCAAGAAGTTAAAACATAAGGAGGACGGGTAATTAATTTCTACAGCAGAGCTCCAAGAGTTTACAATAAACCCTCAGATGGG
The DNA here is from genome assembly GCF_015220075.1 of Falco rusticolus. Taxonomy (NCBI): domain Eukaryota; kingdom Metazoa; phylum Chordata; class Aves; order Falconiformes; family Falconidae; genus Falco; species Falco rusticolus. The sequence goes on along the minus strand of NC_051197.1, from coordinate 9,754,542 downwards.
CAGAAATGAAAGCTTGTCCTGCAATCTCCCATTCTGAAAGAAGGCAGCATTGAGCAGAATACCAGGAGGAGCAGCCTGATGGAAATGAGCACTGCTGCATGTTTTTCTGGCCAAGAGAATGATGTGCAGTACGTCAGGGCCTGGCGTGTGGCAGAAGGTCAGAGCCAATTCTGAGAACCCAGTAACAGTAAGAGTCATCACGGACACAGGTGCTTCCGGGGTTGATCTTGCAATTTGGCTGTTTCCAATTAAATGTGAAGCAGCTGTGGCCCTTTATCTGCTCAAGTCACTGGAATCCATCTGAGGGGAAACTTTCTACCACCTCCTCCTCCCTCCACACCCCAGGCATGCAGCTCTGCTTTCTGAAGACAGAGAGGGGCAGGGATGGCCAAGTTGGCAGAAGCCCTGCAAAAAAAAAAAAAAAAAAGTTGCTTTCCTTATCTCAGGGCAAAGCAATGAGATACTGATTCAGCCATTCATTTTCCAGTGCCTTTATATGCGGACAAGGAGGACAGCCAGCAAAATAAGAAGCAAATATGAACGCTGTTGAAGGCTGTCAGGCGAAGAGATTTGGGACACTTTCCCTCAGGCAACAAAATAAACAAACGAAGCCAACATGAGGATAAGTTCTCAAGCGTTTATGGCATTGCTCTGCATGCTGAGTACAACAGCATTTCTTTTGCAGAAAGGGATTGAGCTTCAAAGAAGGTGTTTTCCATAGTCAGCTGGTGGGATTCTAGAAGAGGCTCAGGAAGGTCAACACCGAGCCACCAGGCAGATCAACTGGAGCTAGGGGATTTCAGAAATCCAGCCAGTGAAAGCTCCCAAATAGCTCCACACCAGGTAAATGTACTTTATATGAACTGTTCTTTGCCAGTTCATTGATTCTGTAGCCATCAAACCCTTCTATACCTTGGTTATCTCTTCTAGCCTGCCAAGATCTCACTTTACTTTTCCCCAATACTTTAAGAAAGGGAGAACTTGGCTCAAATCTGTGCTTGTTGCTAGAAAACAGAAATGTGAGACTCTAGGTATTCAGTTTGGTTGGCTTAAAGAGCAGCCATTTCACAAGCCACGCTTAGCATTTTGGACAGAGAAAGCCAACAATCTTCCGGCTTTACTCAGCCTGTATGTAACTGAAAGCATAAACAGCTTTGCTCTTTGTCCTTTTTCACTCTTCCCAAGGCTTTTCTCATACACAGGAGCAGCGCTATTTATCTTTAAAAAAGCTATTATTCTGTCCTTCCTGAAACTGAAATAGACAGCAGAGCTTAGACATCATACCAGACTGCCCCACCTATTTATGGTACCAGTACTTCATTATTATTGAACAATAAAGATCAGGCTACTAATCATTTCAATAATAGTAACAATGATCATACTGTTCTAGGAACAGAGATATTAAAGAAAGATAGTATTTGCTTTTTTGGCAAGGTGGCATTGGTAGTAAGTAGGACATAGCACGATATTTTGCTGAAGTTACTCTCATCATTTCAAATAGCGGGGTTTCTGGCTTAACCTGGGAAAGATTGTCCTGTAAATTACTGTCAAGAAATCATTGATATTAAGCCAAAACCACACTCAGTTTCAATGATACACCTCCAAACGTTCCTATGTGCCAACTCAAATTGTTCCTCTTCATCTTTCTGCGCACAATCCATCCACAACAATTCTTTCTTGAATTCTCTTGGCCAAAACATAAGCATGCAGCTGCTTCAGCTTTTTCCAGCTCTTGCATTTTTTCCATGTGCTGTCCACCCCCACCAATCTCTACATTAGAGTCCAGCTGATCTTCCCTGAACACTATCCAGTTTTCAATTGTCAATGCCAGAATGCAATGCAGTGGGCTTGACGCCCTTACACAACGGACTTGGAAGGAAAGCAGAAATGTCTCTTTTGGGTTTCAATAGAGGAGAGAAATACCTCTTATTCCATAGGGCTCCACAAGAATGAAGATGAAGACACCTGCGTCTCTATAATCCATAAAAAGATTTCTGCTTGCAAGCAGCTCAAAATCTATTGAGCTTCTACTTGTTTATTCTATGTATCCATTCGGTTAGTATAGCCACTACCCCAAAACGGTTCCTCTTCTGGGCCTTTCTAACTGTTTTCAAATCTTCTTATTTCATTGTTTAAAAAGGAAAGAGGAGAGCAAAAGAAGAAGGGTAGAAAAAATGCAGGGTTCCTTAAAACTCTCACAGCAACATAACCCCAACAACCAACTGGCCGTGCTTTCTGAATATCCCATAAAATTTTGTCATCACTGTGTCTGACTAGACTGTTTTTTGCAGCTCTCAGAAGCCATAAAATGCAAACAGTTCTAAAAGAGACAAAATGGTTTGCAGCAGGCTCCTCATTTCTCAAGGGGAGCCCCACGCAGTTCTGATGGCTACAGCCCCAGCTGTAGGACAACCCAAATACAGCCCCTGACGTGCAGGTCTAGGAGTCTCTTTTTTCCTAAAGACAGCAAGCTGTTTTCTGTGAATGTGCTTAAATTCTCTTTTTTATTTAAACTTTTTATAATCCTCTACTGTTTCTGCACCTTGAGTAACGCAGTTTAGTGGGAACTCTGGGTTTCTTTACCATGCCATTTATTTTTCTTTCTGTATTCTCATCTAAGACCTGTCGATCTGCTTGGATCATCAGACTATAGGAAAACATACCGTGCATCTAATCTTGATGGAGTACAAACATATGCTGTCTCGTCAATCACACGCGCACAAGAGTATACCCTTCAATAAAGTTTTGTATGTTCAATATTCAGAACAGATCCTACTGGGTTTAGGGGACTAGTCCAGACAAAGGGACCAGCCTGCCCAGTGTTCTGGTCTGGAGCAGGGAACAGAAGCTACCAAGTGGACCATAATTCAACTGATGACGTATGCATCGTTCTAGGCAGCAGTCCAAGTCCACTTGCTTTCAAGTACCTTTTCCCCAGGGACTGACAATTTTAGGGAAGACGTCACGAACACGAAACACTGCTGCCAAGGTAGGGGAATGCGTACACAGAGGTGTCCCACATTGCAAATAAGTCAACATTAAGCAGTGGCTTTGTTTCAAGTTTCCTGCCCCATCACGCTACTTCAAGCCTATGAAGACGTGTATAGACATATCCCAAGACCATACAGAGCAAAGACTATTCTTGGACATCTCTCACACTACTGTATCTTTCTTTCTTCTCGAGGGCTTGCACACAGCCAATAAATTAATAGTTTCACAATTTCCAGTTGAAATCCTTTTCACGGGAAGATGATACTTTCAACTAAATGCAATTTGCTGAGGAAAGTGCCTGCTTCCCTGAGTGGAAAGTTTCTTTGTCAGAAACCTAGGAACAGTATACCCCAGCTGTTTTGGTACAGTTTGCTTGGGTTTTTTTGTTTTGCTATGTTTTTAGACACAGGCATTTTTGCTGATTTTAGCCAAAATTTCCAGCGCCCTAGTCAGTTAGTGTTTACTGCTCTTCCCTGTGCCATGTTGACTTTTCTCCCTCTGCCAAAGTGCTTCTTAAACCTCCTCTGAATGTACGCTCTTCCTCGTGTTTGATAGCTTTTTCTTCCTCTTTTCCCCATTGTTATTTAAGACCGTGCTTTTACTGCTCGACATATTCCAAGAAGCATTTAGGACAAATGCTCTGTCAAAGACACTTAAGTACAGTTGAGCCATATTATATTCTATATGAATCACTGCGGATGTTTCACAAACAAGGTTAGATCAGCCAGATTTTCCAACTATGTCGAACATAGCTTTTTCAGGCATAGTCTACTAGCCCTGCGATTAATCCTCCACATTGAAACTCACCTCACATTTGGACCGTGTCACGGCTGCCCACCAGGGACAGGAGCATGCTGCTAAGTTTCTCCTAATGAGGATAACAATCCTATGACAGAGCAATCTCAGCCAATTTTTATCTGCAGGATGCAGGGGAAAGGCTAACTTTGCAAAGCTAGATGGTCTCTCACCATCCCTCCCAGTTTTACGGTCTATGATACCTTTAGACAGAGACCTCATCTAAACAGCCAGGAAAGAGAGAAACCTAGGGGAGGAAGGAAACTAAGGACTGTTTTGTGCCATATTTTTATGTTATGCTAATGAAGATTGCCAAGAGCCTGGTAATCGATCCTTCTGGCCTGCTTTACTTGATCAGATTAATGAAGAAGCTCAGGGAATACGGAATTGCTTTTTACCTGCCCACCACACTTTCCAAGGTGCATCCGCTACATTAAATCTTGTCCTTCAGGCAAAACTGAAATTTCACCTGAAGAAGAGCAGCCTGACAGAGAGGCCTGAAAAATTAAGTCTGTGGCAGTCTACTGCCCTGCAACAGAGGAGCAACTACAACCCCACGGAGAGAAAAAGACAGAACAGCTATGGGGGAAAACGAGCTGAACCAGACTTTTCTCAAAAACAGAAACTGTGGCACTTCTGATCTGGTATATTGAAGCAGCTGTGATATGAGTAATGTCCTCAAGTGAAACAAATAGCCACTGAGACTCCATATGTTTCCAAACTCACACAACGGATGCTTTACAATGAACTTTTTGTCTGGAACTTGGGTGGGAAAAGGAGGTTCCTCAGCCCCTCACCCACGCCCTATACTAATGCAATAATCTTGCTTAGTCACAGAAAAAAGGGACAGAAAAAAGAAAAGGAGAGAAAATGATTAATAATCTGTGGGCAGCTGCTTACTTTCCAAGTGGTTGTCCGGGAGGGGTGTGCTCCACTTCAAATCCTGCTTGTCTCAGTACATCAATCACAGTGTTGTTACCCAGGAAGTGACCTAAAATACAGGTAGAAAATAGCACTGTCAATCAAACCGCTCCTCTCACTCGCTGGAGTTTCTCCTTTTGGAACAACAGGTTTGGGAGGCAAGACTACCAGAAACTAGACCAGCTCCAAAAGCAAGAAGGGCACGCTGTGCAATTTGTTGTAACTCAGACTCCGCTGCCCACCATGTAGCCTGCTACAGCCTTTGGCAACGGCCAGCAGGAGAGACAGCGTACAGCCTGGTCCCGTCGTCTTCCTTTTTATTTACCACTCCCTCCCCTCACACAGCTAAGGGACTGGGTGGATAAAAGAAAACCGAGATGAATTGCTAGTCTTGTCTTCTGCTGTGGCCATTTCCAGTATGTGCACGGATTAAATAAACTTCTAACACGGATGTAGGAATGACCCTGCCGTGGCAAACAGAATATTCCTAGGGCTTTGACTCACGAATTGGAACAACTGACAACCCTAGATGTCCACCCTGCCCATCGTTGTTCGCAGACATCTGCTTATAAAAAAGCTCTGAAGCTGCTGCACTGCACACTCAGTGCTGACCCACCTGAACCAGCAGCGATCCAGGCAGGGCTTCACCAGCCGCTCAGCCACCTGCAGGGCTGGGAGGAGCTGGGAACGGAACCTTATCTCTCCCTAAAACTGAAGATTTAGCCCTGTAAATCAGGGCTTTTTGCTGGAAGTGTAAAGGTCACATTCCTGTTCACAGAAGTAACAAAGAGCCCAGTAAGTACTGCAGCATGTACGGCCGTGAAAGAGTTTGCTTAAGGGAGCCCTATATACTCGGGTCTGAACCAAATCCCGCTGGAGTCAATAGGAGCCCTCCAAGGGCTTTGGGTACAGACTCCATAAAGCAGCGTAATTCCTCCAGAGCTTTCAACTTATTGTCAGTCCCACATTGTTTTCAGGCTGGGTTAGACTTATAAAGTAAGGAGGCAAGAAGTCCACTAACAGGTTGATTAAAATCCACGTAGCCCGGTAACCTGCCTCCAACTGCAGCCCTTGGTGAACGTTAAAGATATATAAATCTGGGAAAGGACAGACCAAGCCTCCTTCGCTATGCCCACGAGCTTCCAGCTTTGCACAGCTGCCTGACTCCCATTTACACCCAGGTCATCGCATCTCACTGCCAGCTCTGAACAGATCACCACGAATGTGCTCAAGCTGCTGCCTCCGTGTACTTTTTGCTCCGTGACATCTTGCAGCAGGGAGTTCCACCATGTGCCATATGTAAAAACACACTCCTCTGGTTTGCTGCTGCTCCGAGAGTGTGTGCTTGCCTTAAGCACAGTGTAAGTGTTTGCAGGAGATGTTTGTAACTGCCGGGCTCCATAGCAGAGCCAAATGCTTTGCATAGAAAAAACAAGGCAGGCAGGACGTGCCCGAGCCTCTCTCCATCCGTGCCACTGTGTAAGGAGCTGGAGTAACTGTCAGCAGTCACCCCTAGGACACTTCACCCATACAGCACAAAGTCACTACGAATTTGACAGTAATTCAGTCCGTAGTAGTCACTAAGCCTGCATCTCTCTGCTCACACTGCCAACAAGGGTGCTAATTCGCATCAGTTGTGGGAATGATGTAGTCGTATGGCTTTTAGTGCAACTTGCAAGCACTAGTAACAGCTTTTAGCCAAAAGACATTTCTTTAAATGATTAAATATACATTTGCAGAGCCCTAGTGTGTTCCAGGATTCCTCCACTTCCTTTTAAGAAAACTCAAAATTTGATTTTCCCCTAACTTACTTATAAGAAAAGCCAAAGGAGCAGAGAGCAGTCCCAAAAACGTGTTATACACCCTCAGAGATTTAAGAAATGAGACATTTGTGAGTGATTAACTGGATTTGATCATATCCTGGTTTTTTATGCAGTGGCCAAGGCAAACAAAAGTCCCCATTCTGTCACTGGGCAAAGTGACTCTGAGAAACCAAAGTCACGAGTGTCGAAGTCAGAGATGTTTCTGAGTCCATGGCACAACGCTCTACTTTGCCTGAACTGGAGTCTTAAACGCCAAGAGATTTCTTACTGTAAACAATCATGCTGAATCCAGAAAATCTTTGACATCACAACAGTACAAAAGAAACCAATTTTAACTGCTTTAAATCCAGGAAAAAAAAGTAACTGTGCAACAGCTCTGATACCTCATCCACCAAATGGTGGGACCGTCAACAGCATCAGCTCCTCAGCAAAGCCTGTGAGTCCCCTCAAGTGATGGATGAAGACCTCCCGGGCCTCCCATTCCTGCCCTCTGTGTGGGGACCATGACGAAGGCAGCCAGCTTGCTGGGCTGGCCATCCGCTGTGCAGGGCAGCAGAAAAATGTCAGCGTGGTGGGACATACGCTTCCACTGGGTAAGTCACCCCGAGCCACCCAGTCCTCTGCCATACCCCTTTCCCTGGGAGCTGCCTTCAGCTATCCGGGATTCTGTGTCAGATTTGGACTGAAATGAGGGGGGGGAACAGAAGAGGTTCATGCCAAGGTAAAACCCACCCACCTGGGGAATGAATGTCCCTCTTCTGAGGCCAGGGACTGAACCTCTGTATCATATATCTCCTTACTCTCTTGCTCTGAGTTCAAGGCTTATTACTTTAATTTTGCCTTTCCTAACACAAAGGAATACCAGCTTCCGTTAAAAAAACCCGCCCACCAAACACCAAATCCCTGCATAAATGAAAATTTTCATTACAAACTTAAATGTGAACATAGTTATTTCATTTTAGGTCCACAATTCAACACATACTAAAATATTGTGTTCCATTTCAAGTGAGAAAAGAAATGAAAGCAAATCAAAACAATCAAAACCAAAACCCAACTTCAAGCTGACCCCCAAATAATTCTCCATTCTACATACACCAACAGAACCTGAAGATGTAACAGCAGCTAGGTAACGACATGAGCAGGTCTTTGCAAAGCTTTACCTTTAGACTCCACTTAAAATTTTTAGGTTTGCATTATCTGATGTACGTCCAGGTAAATCACCACCTGTCTCACCATCAGCTTGCCCTGTTAATACATCCTTTCCACCTGATTGCCAGATTTCTGTATGGACCAGCTCTGACTTCTACTTGTCTTAACTTCTCTGCTGTCAGAGCTCACATATTGCGATCGACTTTGTATCCATTTCATTTATGCCACAGTAATGCTGCTGGGGCCAACTCATTATCTCACTACGTATGCTACAAGCAACTTCAAGCTATGTTCTACCTCAGTGATGGAAAAACTGAAAATATGCCTGCTCAGACCAGCAGCCTTCCCACGCAACACAGACATCTTCCCAACAGCGATCCGTGGTACCATGGCAAGGAGCTCCTCAGGATCAGAGATAGGTGGAAGAGGAAGGTTTGAGGAAAAAGGTGGCACTTGGGAGGTCCAGTGCAGGTGGGTGAAGTAAAACTGAAAACACCCTCATGTCATTGCTGTACTTCCAGGGTTAAAGAAGTGCTGGAAGAAGTGTCTTGGTTTGCCTCCTGCTGCCAAGTCCATCATCACTGTCCTTCCCCGTTTTAAGATTTTTAAAGGGAAGTTTTCTGTATGAGGAATTTTTTATATAAAATTAATCTCCTTGGTCAACTTGAGATAAACATACACTTGTTAGATACTGACAACAACATAATACTTTTGAGAATTTGCAGCACATAATGAAAACCAATTTATATATTAGAGATAATTGAGCTCAGCATCAGTGGAAAACATCAAATCCCTGCCTCTGGCTACCCATATGTACAAAGAGAATATGTAACAATTGCCAGGTCTTTTATAACAGCAGTAGATTTGATTTTTATTTATAGATACAAAAAAATATTTTTTTATCTATAAGTGAGTGTGTGTGCACACTTCTGCTTAAAACTTAAAAAATTCTCTGCCTGGCCTGGAAATTTCCATTGGAAAAAAAAAAAATCAAGGAAGTTTAACTATTCAAAAGTTAGTGCATCTAGAGACATATCAGACAGATTAGAGAGACAGGGGAATGGCTCTTGTTTCTCTGTCACTATTCCCTCTTCAGTCTAAACCTGAATAAACTCTGCCTGCAGTATTAACCAAATTTACCTTGACAGCTGATGAAAACTGGATCCAAGAGGTGAGGTCAGAATACCAACTGCCTTGGGAAATCCATGCAAGTATGGGAAGAGGAGAGAAAGCAGACATAAAAGATTTTCTAGATAGGGACTCAAAGTGAAAGCCTGTACTTGGGCATGGAGATATGCAGTACAGCCTCTCCTAAGAGTTTAACATTTAAAAAAGCCCCCAAACCAAAAGGTGTGGCTGCAGTCCTTCTGCCCTCCAAGGATAAGGAGATACTCATGGGAGTTGCTTGAGGACAAGACCCAGTGCTAAACGCAGAGTCACTTTGCAGTTTGAACACAACCGCAGAGCAGTGGCTAGCGTGGCTCGCTGCACTTCGGGGGTGCTTCTTCATTAAATTTGATGAGGCCAAGATTATTCTCCTTTCGCTCACGTCTTGTTTTCTCAGGACAGAGGATCTGGAGACACTGGAGGAACACATTATACAGCATGGTTGCTAACATTAATCAAACACCTTCCATCCCTGGTTTACTTTTTTATTTTTAATTAAGAACTGTGCTTTGGACTACACAAAGCAGACACATGTAACGCATTTCCTTATCTCCCTGAGGTTTCATTTTTCACTAAAAGAAAGAATAAACCACATTGGTTTTTTACTAAAAGGTGAAAAATACATGGTTTCCTTAAAGCATGTACATGCACACACACAGAGACTGCTGAAAAAATGCATTTTCTTCCTTTCTTACTGGAATGTCTCGAGGTGGAGAGAAATACACTTCTCAGCCAACTCTGACAGTAACAGCCACGTATTTTCTAACTGACCACAGAAACTAAAGCTCCCCTTTACCATTTCAGACGTTCTAGTGACCCCCATCAATAGCATACCTAAGCATACGGTTGCATCCCTCAAAAGTTAAATGAACTTGAGTGTTCCTACACAGAAAAATATAACCTTGTTTTGATGACAGAAGCAGAAAAAATGTTTTTAAGCAAATGTTACCTACTTTATCTAGATCTAGAGATATACTACAAATTACTTTGTCTCTTCATTTCACAATTCTTTGTTCCATGGCTTAGAAGGATAAAGGGGTACAAAGGAGGAGGAGATAATTCCCTCACAAAGGACCTCCATTGCCAGAGCCTTTGAAGTTGTGCTAAAAAAGCCTTGCTAGACCATTAGCTGACACACAGCAGAAACCTGAACTGTTTCCATGCACACTACAAGCAGAGCTATTTTCTGCACAATTAGTCATAAAAAGGGCCAATGTAAACTGTGTCGGGAGGTCTCAATTCTTTACATTCTCCACACAGTGAATCAGACGTTATGTATAACGTTTTGTTGCCATTTAGACCTCGGGCTGCATTGCAATCAGGAGGCGGCAGCCTCTGTTCCTCCTTTTCTCTCATCTCTTGCTGATTTTCAAGCCTCTTGGCAGCACCAGAGCGTTTCTGGTGGTTCGGCTTCACAAGAGTTAGTGTAGGCAAAAATGCAAATGCCAAAACCTGAACGTTCATAGTTGGGGCAAACATTTACTGGTTCCTTTGCTTGCTGCCTCTAGAAGTATGCCTTCATTTCTCTTGTTCTGAGAGTGGTCAAACTGAGTATTTTGGAAGCTGAATGATTAACGTGTCAAGAAGAGGCTGTAGTAAGGAGCTATGGCAAACAGTTGAGGCAATGAACTTCATCTGAGTGTACTGATTTCTGCATTATAGCATCCCACTCTAACCCAATGGTCCCTGGGTAACAGCATGAGTTTACTGAGGGGGAACCACATAACATCCCACATTTCTCTTTCCTGCCATGGCAGATGTCCCAGACCCATGATGGGGAATCAGTTTTGTGGATAAGCCCTCCAAAATTTTCATTCCCTTCCACTCCTCCTCCAGCATCATAGCTGCTTCTATCCCTGCACCCAGCCATTCTTTGCTAATGAATATCATCCTTCAAAAACTGGAGGCTCTTTCAGCCTTTCTCATGATGACTCAGATTTAGACTGCTATTGCTGCCAGAGGATTGCTCCTCTTTTTCCCTAAACCACTCACTTTCCTGAAATCTCACTGTACTGAATCAGTAGCTCGAGAGCACTTTGACAAGGAACATACGTTGGATTTGCGCACAGATCTTGGTTTTGCAAGTCAGATCTGGAAGCACCTAAGTTTCCTCCAGCCTGAGCACCCTTCTAATATGAAGTGTCTTATCAGCGTATACAGAATGACACCAGGTAACTGATTAGGTGCGTGGTACGCAGCATCCAGTGATAAGTATGTTAGGACTGCCTGAAAAATTTTATTGTAAATTTTATTGATAACATAAACAAAATGAATGCTTGCGGGGATCTAGCAGGGGAATTTTCTGAGAATGGCTGGAAGGACCCCAGTGTCCGCCCCCACGCCCCCAGTTAGTATGAAACCATATGAGCCATACTGCATGTCAGAGGATGAGAAGTGCAGCGTATCTATCATCAGCATCCCAAATGCATCCCTACCCACACCTCAGACAGACCAGATATAAAAAGGTATTCAGGTCCAAAACAAGAACTGTGTGTGGCTTTCCAAAGAGAAAGTGACTTTCAAAGATACAGCCCAGAACTGAAAGTGTGGCAGCTCCTGGGTAATAACAGCACCCAAACGCTATGGACAACAGATGCTGTGAGACAAGCTCATGTCTGAGTGAACCAACACCCCACAGAAACTTGGCAGCCTCAGACAACCCCTGCTAGGTCTGTTGATGTTACCCTAAGCATCCTTGCCATAGAGGAGAGTGCTCGGTGCCCAGAGAAAGCTGGGAACTCTGTATCCCATCTTTCAGAAAATCCTGTCACCCCGGGTTGCTGGCTTTTGCTGTGCTGCAGGACGTGGCTTTGCACTTGGAAATTTCAGCATGATGCAAAAAGGTAGGGAGAGGAGCTGGAGATGCAGGGAACGAGCTTTCTTCCTCCCCTGTTTGGCAGGAGTATCCGAACCCAAAGCATGTCTTAAAAAACACTCTGTACAAGCCATGGGCGATGGCCTTGTAAAGCAGGCTTTCATCATAGCCTCCTCACATCATGCCACCCCTTCTCCAAGGCAGATGGAGAAACCATTTTCCCTCTCTTGTTTGATGTTGTTATTCTCTGCAGTTGTGAGGAACTGACTCATAGCCCCTTCTGGACAGTCACAGGAAGCAAAGCAATAAAACATAAAAGGCCGAAGCGTGCAGCACTTTGCATGTCCAGCAACCCTCCCATGGCTCCCCTTCATTCTTTCCTTGCATGTAATCACCTCTCTCCCCTCTCACCCATGAGCTCTTACAGAATATGCCCTGGAGACAGCATGCACCATAGCTGGGGGGAAAATGGAACAACAAGGGGCCAAAGGGTGGGGGGATTATTCCAGATTGACGCCAGGGTAATGGCGCACAGATTACGTTTCCCTGGGGTGTCTCTGAGATACGCAGTGCAACACTACACCCAGAACATCTCAGTCTGAAGGACGGACTCCCACAGCCACCTTCTATGCCCCTTGGTATAATGAACTCCCCTCATGCCTCTCCCCTTCTGCTCTTCCTCCCTGCTTAGCCCCCCCTCTGAGCATCCCTCCCATTGAGGGCATGGAGCTATTCTGGAGGCACCCAAATATCACACACTGGAAATCCTTCTCTGGAAGTGGCCTGGAGTGCAATGCACACAGCCAACAGGCTCAGCACAAGATGGGACTGAGTTTACCAGTTTGGGACTCGTGCCATCCTCGCATAGGTCTTTGCTTCCAGACCCAACACAGTGCCATCACGTGGGTTCAGCCACTCTGTTCTGTGCTATCTTTAAAGTCTTTGCACACCTTCCCCAGCAGAGCTGCTCTAAATTTATATTGAGGAAAACAAGAAAATGATAATTATCCTTTCTAACAAAAAGCTCGATTTTCTTCAAGTCTAAACCAGCTGTTTCACTTAGATTAAGAAAAACAACACACACAAGAACTGAAGTGAGGTCACCTCCCAAGCATCTCCTCTGGCCTCTGCGTCAGACCACAGCAACAACCGAGCTGTGTCAGACCAACAGAACAACAGGGTTCATAGCTGCTTCAGGCATTTCAAATTGAACCTACCAGTCTAAGCTGGTCAGCCTCACTAGAGGAGACTGGCACCTCCACAGAGCAATTCATTCCAACATTTCAAACATCAGGTTTGGGAAGAACATAAGCCCTCTGTGAAATCCGCTCTTCAATGACCATGTGAGTTTCAATAGCTCCTTTAGCCTTAGCATCTAGCAGACATGGCCTGATGGCCCACGAAGCTACCCTACCACTGCCAGAAGCTCCTGAACACTGCACAGAGCCCATCCTTCCTACCCATCCCTCCTCCTTCTGCCCTGCCCCCCCCCCCCGCCTTCCTTGCCGTGCGAGAGTTTGCAAGGGAGGGGGAGCTGTGTTGACCGGTGCTGGACAATATGCGTTGGTTGGTTATGCGGCTTTTGGGGCTCTTTCACATTCTAGCTTTACTTACGCTGCATTAGAGGAGTTTTCCACACACAGAAGATCCAACAGAGCATGTGCCTTTCAGTATATATTCCTAAAGAAATAACTCACTGAATATCAAGGATCCAAGTTTAAAGGGCAGAGGGGGGTGGATGAGTCGCTCACAATATCCTATTACCTCAGCCCAGTATATCTGAGATCGGATGAATTTAGTCCCTTCCTGATTATGCTGAGGAAAAGGTCCCTTGGGGGGTAAACAACTAAGCCTACAGATCTGAAGTGTTTATTTTCTAGAATTTATTTGTTGAGCTCACCGGTAAAAGCTGGAACAACTTACCAGGACTAGAAATCTGTAGGAGGAAAACGATGTGGGCAGAGCTGAAGTAAAGGTTTGTCTGTTATTTTGTCCCCTGGTTTTACTGTGAGTGGAGACACTTTGCTCAGTCTGAGATCTTGCATGGAGGATGGGTACTGGCATTTTCCCTTCTAACAGAATACCATCACTATGTGGGATTTTTTAAATTATTATCTATTTATTTTTTACATGCATGCTCCTCACTGAATCATGTTGTTGGGGACACAATTCTACACAAAGATGTGATGCAACGTGTGACTGGAGGTGCATGACCACACATAGAGCTGTGTGACAATGAACACGTGTCTGTGTCCCTCATGTGATCCTCTCCAATGGACATGGTCAATATACAAGATCTCGGCCAGCACCGCAGCAGAAGACAAGGAGATGAGTCTGAGGAAAATCTAGAGAAAATCCAGCCTCTCTAAGAGTCTTCTCAGTGTGCTGAGACACCCGCGTCTGGCCCAACCACCTAGGACCATCAGATCACCTAAGTGCAGACGGTGTGGTATGAAAAGCATTATTGTTCGCCCATTGTCATCAACACCTCAAGCAGTGAGGAAATCGGTAAGGAAACACAAGTCTCCTTTTTCGCCCAAGGTGCCTCATTAGTGTGCTTGCAGCCTTGCTGAAGCAGACGACACACTCCCATCTGAACCAGTTATCAGCTCTGTCCACGTAAGCCACTGCCGCCCCCCCAGACAGCCGCCCCACTAAAGTCCCGACAGCTGGTGCTAGGCAGGTAGCCTTCGAGCGAAGTGTTTCATATCCCATCGCAAATCCCCCGAGCCATCCCCAAACTAGTCTGGAATGCACGTGGACCTGCCTGCCAAAGCCAGGCAAGGGTTGGGGCAGGGGGGAGAGAATTTGTTTCCATACCTCCCTGCTCTACGCTCGTACTTTGCAAAGCGGGTAACTGTGAACATGTTACTAAAACACCTACACTGACTTGATGGAGTCTGAGCTCAGAGCAGCTTCGAGCCTTGGAAAGCTCCTTGGTCAGCAAAACAGCTTTGTGCATGTAAAGTATCTCACCGAACTTGTGGAGACGTTTCTGCGGCATGGCCCAGCAGGGACCAGATCTTGTGGGACCTCAGCTTTTCTTAGGACACAGCCAGTACTATGAAATGCAGCATCATTGCCTGTCTTAGGCAAAGGCAGGTAATAAGGATGCACTTAGCAGCCTGCTGTAGGAAATAAGTAGTGGTGAGGACCCTGGTATATCATTGCAGGCTCTGGGAATCAAAAGTTTAGTGAATTCCAGAGCTGGACTGTCGAGTTTGTCTAATCCTCTTTTGGCCTCATGGATGTGTTTGGCTTCCACAATGTCCAGTGGCTGCAACGTAATTACGCATGGTGTGAACAGCACTTCCGTGTTTTATTTTTGAACCTGCCCACTGATTATTTTATTAGGCTCCTCCCCCAGTTCCTCCAGTTTGGACGAGCACAGCTCTAACTGAATTTAAAATACTTGTAACCTTGCTCTAGTGTGAGATTAAATCATGAAAGTTAGTTGGGGGCAATGTCTGTCAAATCTGTGAAATTACTTCAAAAGACTACAAGACAGGCTGTCATTTTCCGTTTGAAAATAAGTCTGAAAAACCACAAATCAAAGCTCCCAGTTGACAGGACATGGATCCTTGCCTGTTCTTTCTGGTTTTGACCCCACAGTCAACTATTTTACAGACTACACTGTTTTTTTCATCTTTTCCAGGAGCCCCTCTCTGGTGGTTTATTTGGATTGTGGATGTCTCACAAGTGAAAAATGCAGTGATGCCATAGCACAAAACACAGCGATTCCTCAGCAAATTGCTGGCCCTCTGAAGTTTGTGGATACAGGGCAAACTTTGTGTTGGGGGAGAGAATGCCGATGCTTTCTAGCCTGCTTCCTGAGCACTGCCCTGCTGGCATTGGAAAACTGAAGCCATTGTACCAGGCTTTTTAAAAAAAGGAAACTCTTAAAAAAAAAAAAAACAACAACAACAAAAACCCCAACCCCAACCCTACGCTCCTTAGTATCTTTTTAAATGTAAAAGCTTCCCATTGTTGAGACCGTCGATGATTTTCCCAGAAAAATCCAGCTGGCCACTGGATGTCACTGTTGTTGCAGCAAAACACACCCCAAGGTTCACAAATCGGGCTGTGAATAAGGGAGGTGAGGTCCCCCCAGCCTGGAATGGCCTTTCCTTCCAGTTAACCAGCCCGGTGCTGGTGGCACTCCCCGCCAGTGCCACCACCTGGAGGCAAGGTGGGCTCGATGGCGCCGAGGTCTCCACCACCATCTGAGGGCAAGCCCTCCGTGGAGCTCGTGGAGCCTGACTCGCCCCTGCCCGGGTGCTTGTCGCCTCATCTTCCCCGCGCCCCTCTGGTTTTGCTGAGATGCCCCCCTGGGTCTGCACAACACAGCCAACCTGGCCTCCAGTTTGGATTCAGCCCTTTCCCTTCTGCCACTTAGCGAAGCACGCCGCAGCACGCGAGCACGCCGCAGCAAGCACGCTTCCACGCTTCTCCTTGATCATGGATTAAAACCAGTTACACGCACTTCTGCTCTGTGGTTTTAGCCACAGTTTTAGGGCAGTTTAGGCATAGCTGCGTGACTTTCAAGGTTTGACCCAATACCTCCATCAAAACCAGCTTTGTGTTACATAGAACATTTGCCTCCCGTGAGTTACACTAGGCGTCTCCAACCCACCTAACCACACAGGGGGAACCTGCCTGCCCTAGAAGACCTTCCTGAGCCTTTTAATTCAGCTCAGGACGCCTTTGCACCATCATGGTGAGCCTCACCAGTGCAGGCAACGGACTTTTTCCAGGAGTGCTTTGACGCTGTAGGCTGACGCCCTTCCCTCTGTGAAAGCAAGAGAAACAAGCCCCAGGAGACCACAAAACCCCTTCACGTTGGGGTCACCCCAAACGCAGGTGGTGCTTCTGTGGCACTTCAGGAGGTGTGAACTGGGACTTGCTTCCCACCTTGCACTCCAGGCTCAAGGCTTGCTGCACGATTCCTGTCTGCTCCAGCACCAGGAAGCGAACCCACAAAACAAGGCAGATCAAACCAACAAGCTATTGCCTCTGAGGGGAGACGAAAGGCAGGAACACACCACAGACATCTGTCAAGCTGCTTAATATGGTGTTGCAAGACCCTCAGATACATGTGGTGTGTGAACAGATCTGGAGAGATCTCTCTTTTGAAGTGCAAAGCATGCCCAAGGCTGTGGAATAATAGAAAACTGGGCTAGAAAGTACCCATTTTAGTCTGTCTAAATGTCATAAATCAGGATTAACTCTGCCTGGGCATGATAGATCAGATTAGCTTTGACCCTAAGGATGTTTGTATAAATTAGAGAAAGGATCTCCTTAGGACACTTTGACCACAATATTTTTAAAGCATTAGGAGATTCCTTGGCTGTGTCTTTTCTTTACGATCTTTTCTTTCTTTAAAAGCAAAACAGAAGAAAGAAATGCTTTGGGAAGGATGGACAGTCCTTTGGCTAAAGGTCCTGTGGTGGAAGGAGTGGGGCTTTCTAGGCAGCAATGGCAAAGACTCTGCCAGGAGGGTCAGTAAATTTTATGTGTCGAAGAGACCATCTGTGTAGTGGGAAAAGAACAGAAAATAGGCCTGTGGTATTTAGAGATTCTAAGCTGTATGAATACCGTGGTCACTCCCAAGCCCACACGCCACCTCTCTTGGACGCTGCCTGTCACAACCCACCAGTGATGAGATCCATCCTGCAAATACTTCCATCTGTAAACTACTTTGTGCATGCATACGGTTGTACCGAGCCCCCACATCCCCGTGCACAAAGGCTACCTTGCTCACAGATGTTAAATTTAATTGACCAAAAGTCATGGAAAGCTGTATTCCTGAAGTACTAATTTGTACATGCTATGCCTGTGGAGAAGTTCTTTTTATTACAAATCTATTCCTAATTAGACTATAAAATGTGCATCTGCATTCCAGTCATCACTATTTATCTTTGTGAATTCCACCCACACAGATCTATTCTCAGCCACATGGCCAAACATCCTAACTAATTTCAGTTTAGTTTTTTTCTGTATAAATGTATAAACACACAGATTTTCTATATACAACCATGTTTCAAGCAAGGAGAACTATTTGATTTGAATCACCACTGCATTACTCTGGTTTTACACTGGTATAAACACTAGTGGTTTTCACTGTTATCTCCTGCTGCCCAGCTGTGAACACTGGGGAGAGGGAGCAACAGCGAAGATAAGCACAATTTATGTGAATATCTTTCTCATAATATTGGCTTAGTGAGCAGGCTGCTAGTGAAACCACTAGAAAGTGAGATTCAGCGACCCCGTTAGTTTTCCATGACACGGCTGCCCACTCTGACACACAGTCACATCCAAAAGTTGACTAAGTTATTAGGGAAGTTTAGAAACCTCAAAATATACACAACAGATTTTGAAAAACATTGCGGTTCCATGGGTTCAAGCATGCTTGAAGAATACGTTAAAATCCAAGCAAACAGTCTACGCCTTCGCCCCCGTTCTGTTAACACACACGTGCGCGCACACATCACCGAGCCTGCCTTGCAATTTGTAGCTCTGTTATTCAGAGCCTTCATTAAAGAGTAACAGCCCCTGTTTGAGTATCACGAGGCAAAATTGTTCGCACATGTGAACCAAACAGACACACCAAGGCTGCACCCTCACGGTTTCTGAGTGACAGGCTTAATAAGATTACGCTTGATCTTTCTCTTAATAAAGCTGGATGACATTCAAGCAAAGCCTGGGTTTTGTTTTAATGGTACATTAAGGGAACCCGGAGTTTGGCACAGCTGGAGGCCTGAACCGTCGAACAAAACTTGGCACTGCCAGCATTCCCTTATGATCTCAGACCTCACGTAATGAATATTTATATCTATACATACACACACGCACATATATTAAATGCCTTTCATTAGCTGGTCAAGGTCAACGCTCTGGGTAACGGAGCTGGGTGTAATACCAAGAATGATGATGGTTCTTTTTTGCTGGCGTTATGAATCACGCAAATTAAGCAACCCACAGCTTACAGAGTCTGCAACATGATGGACTGCTTTTAAACCACACATACCAAAAGGAAGGAGAACAACTCCAAGAAATAACAAAAGCAAAAGAGAAGTGTCATCACCTTACTGTTTAAACCTGAACACGGCAGAAGACGGAGACTCCTGCTTAACTTTACCAACACCGGCAGCCTCAGCCGACGCCGGGGGAAGCAGTCAAGCAGTCATCTGCTTGAGATAAGTCAGGGCTTGTGTGTTCTGAAGCGTTACGGGTTAGAAGCTAAATAGTGTTAGCTGAGTCACACTGATTTAAACCATCATTGCAACTGGCCCAAAGATTACAAAAGACAGAACACAAAGAAATCACTTAGAGGAACAAGGAAGATTTAATACTGATTTTTTTTTTTGGGGGGGGGGGGTGGGGGTGGGAGTGGGGGAAGAAAAAAAACTCTCCCCAATTAGGACTTCACTTTTGGAAAAGGAAAGCTTCCTTAAGGACAAACTGAGCAGTCCCATCTTCTCTTTCCCTGATCTCTGCCAGCTTTATACTAAGGGTACAGCTTTGCCTCTGCACGTGCTCAGCCTGCGTAGCTGTGTATACGTACCAGTCCTACAGACAGGTCAGCGGGTCTCAGGCTCACGCAAGGAGTTTGTGATGGAGCTGGGAACTAGGTGGACATGGGGTGGGGCTGCTTTAGCCTGTGTAATTTATCTGCCAAAAAATTCATTTTTGGGATAACCAAAACAGTTCCCAAATCACATCTGCTGAGGAATACTGATGAGGAATTTAAGAGTACTGAAATATTGTCTTTTGCTGTTTCCAAAACAAAAAAAAAAGCAACAAAAAAATCAGTTTGATTTCAAAGCATTCAGAAATAATTTACTGAAATGTAATACACATACATTTCATTTCAAAAAGAACACAAACACAGACATCAAATTAAACAATTAAACATTTTGCACAGCCTGAATTTTCTTCCAGGATTTTGTTTTGGTGAGAAAATGAAAACATTTTTGTTCGGCATTGACCCAAAATAACTTTTCCTTCAATCATCTGGTTCAGCTGACAAAACAAGACATAGATCATTTCCACCGCTCTAGACTGAGCCTAGGTCCCTGTTAATGCGGATGAATTCCTGATCCTCTGCCCCTCTCTCCTCCTCGAGATCTACAGGCAGTACCTTAAAGCCTGAGCGTGCTGGTGGGACCTTCCCTGGGGCTATTAGGGACATATCCAAGGACAAGTGGGTCATGCTACAGCCAACCCAACGTCTGACCATAGAGAAGCAGGCCAGGATGGGTGCTTGGCAGATCATAAATCTCGTTACCGAGTCCCATCTTCTTCCCTTGAAGTCAATAACAAGACTCCCGTTGAATTTGAGGGAGCTGATCAGAGCTTTATGCTACAGAAAAGTACCTGAGGAAATGCCGCTTCCTCCTGTCTTCAACTTGGAGCACTCAGATTCACTTCTGGAGCAGCATACCTGTGCAGCCTAGCTCTGGGTTCTCATTTACAGCACTTAGAAGTTTCCCCTTTTGTCCAATCTGACCAGAAGCTCACTGAAATCAACAGAAAAATGCCTAGAAGGCATGTCCTGTGCAACCTGTGATCCTCACTTTCAGTTGCTTTGAAGACGACAGAGCTCCAGAGCACATGCATTTAGAGGTGAGCAGAACGTGAACAGGAGATGAGACCCTCCTGCCTAAACAGAGGCCCACGTAAATAATTAAAAGCACTAAGAGAATATGCGTTCTTCCAGGAATTAAGCCAATGATTATCTGCTTCAATAATTATCTGCTCCCTCCACTGGATGAAGCTGAGATCATCCTTGACTGAAAGAAGAAATTCACTGCTGGTCCTATTGGCATTTTTGTGTCCAAACGCCGCAGTACTTTTCATCCCACCGAACTCCACCTACAACGCTCTCACACTATATTTTGGCTGACTGTTCTGGGCTATTATATAAGCCCTTTGGCACTGGCCTGTCCCAGATTTCTCCCAACCTCCACACTTTCTCACAGCCAAGTTTCTGCAGGAAACAAAACACTTTTCATTGAGCCCAATTAGCTCAAGAACGTAGAAAGAAAAAAAAAAATAAAATGAAAAGGCTTTGGGTCAGTGACAAGAGCAATAGAGAGGCCAAGAAAATGAAAGGGACTTGCTCTGAAAATGTTTTTTACTATGTCAGAGCCAATTCCCAATGGAGTGAAACAAGAAAAACATTCCTAGAGAGATTCGAGATCTGTCGTGAATTCCCCAGGCACATTAAGAAGTCTCATTTTCCCCTCTGTCTCTCATTCCTTTCCGAGGTACATCATGGGGCTCCAGAAAGAGGATGATAAGTCAGATCTGTACAGTGGTCCCAGGCATTCGAACTCACAAAGAACCAAGGGCTGGGGAATCCTACAGTAACACTGCAAAGTTTCCCTAATATTTTTTTTGGGGGGGGTGGTGGTGGAATTGAATCAAAACTCTATTTGAAAATACTTTCTTTGTGGTTGAGGAATTGTGACTGCTTCTTTCAAGAAACACTCACTCGGATTCCTTGCAAAGTAACTGGTCTGTGCCCCTGCTGCCCCATCTTTAAAAGAGGTATAACCCACCTTCCCCTCAGGGCATATCTGTCCCATTACATGCATGTATATTGATAAAATTACTGACGACCAAACTTTGGCATGACCTTCAGAATACCGTGACCACTGGCTTTCCCACCATTGCCACGACACTCATCACTGACTTCACATCCAGGACCAGGAGCCCCACCAGAGCAGCGGACATCTATTTACTTTTCTTCCCATGTTTGGAGACATCAGTCCCACAGACCTGTCAGTATTAGCATCGAAGCTCACCTTTCAAATTGTTTGAAGTATTAATTCAAAGGATTACTAAATACCAGTCTTAGAGGACTGAAGGCTGCTACCAGGGGGGAAAACATCACTGTTTTCCAGCTGAGTTTTATTTAATGATGGACTTTGCACTTCCTAATCTCTGGAAAAATAAATGCCACATGGCATCATAATATACTGAGCAAGGGATAGCCAGGCTCCCAGCAAATAATTCACGACGACATCTTTTGGGTTAGGTTTTATGACACTCTTTGTAGGACAATGCCGCGAGTTGATCTTGAATATTTCACCATGAGAACAAAATATTCCTCCTGACATCTAGCTCTGTGTTCACGGGTTCATTTTTTCTGATGATTAATTCTGAGTTCATGCAGAGTGTGTTCAAGATTACATGGATTCATATTCAGTTGACCATATCTGAGAGGATTATTTTAGTGTGCCCCAGTTTACGGCCCATGAAACATGATCCTGCTTGTCTCTCTCTTTCTCTCACTCTAGCAGTACTATTCCGACAACCAGTACTGGGAACTCATATTATCAGCGTAAAAGTAGAAAACAGCTCTTTTTCTCTATGAAAACCAGCTCTCATTCAGTGCTTTACACTTGCTCTGCTCTCAGTGCCAACAGCCAAACAGAACCCATCAGAACATCAAAATGTTTTAAGGTAATAAATCAACATTTTCAGGTTTGCCACAGACTTTTGTTTTCAGTGCATCTAGCACATACTACCGTTAGTAGCGATACTAACCCAAACCAGACAAAGCATAGTGGAAACAGCCTGATGCCAGCTGAAGCCACTCCGTGTGCCTTCAGAGAGCTGTGACCCGCATCACCCACACTGGAAGATGTTTCTATCTCTACCCAAGAGACGGGTACCGGCAGCACGGTGCTGATCCTGGCACAGAGCAGGCAGATGTGCCATCTGATAGTTTTGGCAACATCTGACCATCTTCCCTATCGCTGTATCGTTGTCTTGAGCCAACTGCCAGCTGGCCTGAACAGCGTTTGATGCACAAAACGCAGAGGAGCCTTCAACCAACAACACCCTGTAAATTAGACACAGCAATATGATTTCATGTGCAGCTCCCAAAGAACTCAAAGCAGTTTAAGGACAGAAATCGGGGTCTAATGCTATGACCCTTACTTAACAAGTGTGAGCTAATGAGAAAGCTGTCCCGTGGAAATAAGCAGAGCTGCTCACAGAAGTCTGTTTAATGTGCAGCCACACAATTAAAAAAAAAATAAATTAAAAAAATATTTATACTGTTGTTTCTTAAAACCACAGCCCAACCATATCTCCTGGTGCTGTACTAAAGTGACTGAAACGCGGAGCATTCCTGTTCCAGAAAACCCTGTCACTGGTCAGTAACACAGCCACTTTGGAACCAACAAATGATCACTTTTCCAGATTTGCAGGGAACCTACAACATACTTATGTTTTAAGTAGCCTAAATTCACACATCTCAATAGCTGACCAGCGCTTCTGCTGCATGTCACCTCACCTGAACCAACAGGAGATGCAACTTGCTCACGAGAAAGAGGAGGATTTGAACTATAACCTTAGAAGTAAAATCCCTACAGCACCGAACAATATTAAGCTGCCATTTTCCAGTATCATTACTGCACTGACCAGAGTCGCTGGGATTTTCTTTTGGTATTACCATGCATCCCTTCCATCCCATGTCACCGCGACTGCACGCAGAAAGCAGAGGTTATATACACCAGTTTATTTCAACAGAGAGCGCCTTTCACAGCCCCTTGGCAATTTTATTTTTCTTTGACTGATGCTGTCAACACGTTATCTGAAGTCTACCTCCAAGTGCAAGAGCTCGGTGAGAGTGTTTGCATTGCACTTGTGCGTTACGCTACGCCCGGGCTCGGGCACCCTCTGCTCCATCACTCACCGGTCCCACTTTCTGATCACTTGACTGCCACTTGGATGAAGCCCAACTCCAGCCCTCTCCGAGCACAGAACACAGTCAAAGAAGGAAAGATAGTTCTTTCAGCTCAGTTTTCAGCTGAGATTCAATGAGTTGTGTGTTTGTTGCTTTTCTTGAAAAATAGAGCTTTCCTGTAAATGCTATGCTTACGGGAAAGATCAGGCCCCATGTTTTTTTCACTGATTACGGGGAACTGCAATATGCTCTCTGCAGCATGCTTTTTTGCAAATGAAGACTGAAGTGAGACTATCTTTTAGGAAGTAATAAATACAACACATTTTCTTTATCAAAAGATCCCGAGTATGCAACAGCAAACCAGGCTCCCTTGCCGTTATTGCTTCTAAACATTATCGTTACAGTTGATATATTCAGGGAATCCTTTCGCTGATCAAAGAAAAGACAGCGTACCTTAATCTCGATTAGCTGACAGTCTACAACAGCGAGCAGCAAGGAATACTCTGTGCGTCTGGAACGGCAGGGGAAACGCACCCCATCCAATTTTCCAGGACAGAATTTGGCCAGGACGTCAGGGCACAGCAGCCTCTTTGCAAAGTGCTACCGAACTGTTGGTCACTGCAACCCCTGCCCAAGGCTCCCGAGGCACTGCAGAAGAGAGGACCTCACCGCCCCTTGATGGCGGGCGCGTGGGGACCAGCCGGTGCTGATGTGCCAGGCAGAGAATTTCTGAGCTGCCAACAGCTCCCCCAGCACCTGGCTTTCTCTGCTGTGGCTTTATTCCATCCATGGCTTGCGCCAACCGACAGCAGCTAATGAACGTCGTCAAAGACCACTGGCCAGCCCGTGGCACTGGGGCGGCAGAGGACAGACGTGAGGATGGGATTGCCACAACAGGCATCGGTTTCCTTTCCAATGTTGAGCTTTACCGTAACACTGTTTCGCTGTACCAGCATCCAATACCTTGATCCTGAAAACTCTTAATATTAACAACTCCACATCCACACAAATGCAGATAGATTATACACACAGATACACAAGTATATATATGTTTTCCTGTGGAGGAAATATGATATTTATGCTTTATTAGATGAACAAGGAGAACAGAAAACCAAGAATTCTGGGCTATTGCCCAAACCACACAGCTTTGAAATCAGTGGTGCATTGGGAAAAAAAAAAACCCACCCCAAACTCAACACAACACACAACAAAAAACCCCTACACTTCCTTCCAAGAAAAGTGTCTAAGTTTTCCAGTCTGTTTACGACTGGTGTCTACCCACAAGAGACTAAAATCTGAGCTGGATGGGACTGGGCTGGCCATACAACATCAAAACCCTCTCCTTCCTGAACCAGGGAGCAACACCCTAAGTGCCTGTACACAGAGGCAGACCTGGTGTCACAGAACTTTTCCCCCAAACTGTTATACTTGCTTTTAATTTCCAATGAATCAGTGAACACACCTGGGGGCTACTGCTCTTCCAGACCGATTCTCTTTATTTTTTTATTCTCAGAACTCATCTGTCTTTTCCTGACACCTGCTCACTGCCCCCTCTGAAATACAGCTCAGAAGTAATCAAGTACTCAGTATTTAATTTCTTTTTCTGGAAGAGTCTCTCCTTAGCTCTAGCTTTAATTAAATTGTACTACATGTATATATAGAAACAGGTGAACTAAAAAATAAAGTAACTATGACTCTCTAACAGAGAAAGGCAGGATGCAGAGTGATCTCCGAAGGCTGGAGGTAGCTGAGGAATGCGGTAAATACAGTTCTGCACAGAAACAACATCCAGATTACACAAGTGCAATACGTCTCTAACTGCCCCAAACTTGAATAGCATCGAAAAGTCTCCGCTATATAAACGTTATTTCTCTGGAAAGCTCAGTTACTGCCTACCACAATGGAAACAGCCCTCAGGATCAGCCAGATCTCTTTGTGCCTTCAAGCTCTGAGCCAAGGAATTGCTTATGTGAATCCTCCCTACGTCACAGACCCAACAAGCCATTGAAAATGGACCTAAACTGCACACGCCATCGCTTCCCACTTCCAGACTAAAGGCACCGACCCAGAAGCCAGGTTTGGAGCAAGGATGGTCTGTAGCCCCTGAGCTCTGAGGGAACATCCTCTGCTCCTCCCATCCTGCTGCTGTTTTTAGACAATGATAAAGCCGTCGTGGAATGGTTTTCCTTCTGCAGTAACAGAAGGCTGATACAGCAGGTGTGCTGGTGTGTCATGGACTCCTAATCATGGCTTGTTCTTTCACCTCTGCTTGACAGATGGATGCTACTTCAAACACTTCTTCAGTCAGGACATGAGGCTGGGTCTGCATGAAGAAATGAACTGGTGTTTCACCTGCCAGCCATTGCTGGGGTGACTGCCCAAGACCTTGCAGCCTCCAGGTTAGAGCCATGACTTGCTGATGGGGAGGTCTCCATACAGCACAGCCTTACTGCTCTGCTCCCTGCCACCCTCCTCAACGGTGTCTCCAAACACCAGTGTGGCATCAATGTATTTTACAGCAGAGGAGGGAACTGTACCATCCTTATTTGCCAATGGGACTCCATAAAGCAGCTAAAAACATGTCACAAGTCCAACAGGTGGGCAGTGGCAGGGCAGGAATATGAACACAGATCACCCGGGTCATGCCTTGAGCTCTCCGAGGATGCTTTGGCCGCTCAGATGAAGCACAGCCTGGTAACGTTACGTACGACCACTTCCCCGCTTGTGCTGGGGCCTTTCATCTGTGAGACTTCACAGCTCTCGCTGCCCTGTGTTTAACCTTGTGCTGAGCAGATAATTTATGACCATACCAATTCCAAGAAAGAAAAGGAAAAGCTGCAGTACTATATCTGAAACGAAGTCTGGCAAGACACCCTGCTCTCTCCACAAGCACTTTATGGCAAAGCCTGAAATGGTTTCCCGGGATGTACTATATCTGGCATGAATCCCTGCCAGGCTAAATCGTGTCTCATTTAATTAACTCTCACAAATTTTCACCATCCTGCTTTCTCACTGAGGTCTGAGCCACAGCTCCTGCTGTCCACGTGCCATGGGGAGCAAGACACCATGTCCGAGGCCACTGCTGGTGGCCTGGTTGTGAAAGTGCCTGATGGAAACTCATCTCATTAAACTTTTGAAAGATGGATGCTCTGGCATTGGAGCAGCTCCGAGCTCTCAGCTGGAGTTTCTGCTGGCCTTTGACAATCTCTTTGTAATATTTTAGGTTTTGCCTGCTGGAAAATGACTTGTAAGAATGCTCTTGAGCGCCAGCGTTTGGAACCAGATCTGCTTCCAGCATTCCCAAATCCTGGATGCTCAGAGCTGATGTGCTGACTCAGATCACTCGAGACAAGCAAGTTAGTGAAAAGTTCAATCCAGTGGTAATGAGATCTGGTGGAATTAGACCTCTGTATGATTTATTCAGTGTTTTGTAATCAGCGTAGAGTGTTAATGTCATCCATTTGCTCCCAAACGTCTGCTTGGAAAAAAGCAAGGCCAGTCAAAGCAAATGCCTCCCAACCTTCCAGCATCAGCCTCTTTTCTTTGTAAAACGAAGGTGGTGCCTGGCAGTTCAACCCAACCCTCTGAATTAGCATCTTTACTGCTATTGATCACTGATCACTTCAGCCACATGATACTTCCCAGCTCCCTGCTAGAGAGAAATTTTTAATAGAGCATAACAACAAAACGCACCCAACAAGTGTTGAGATAAAAGCTATTATCATGAAATACAGACTTTTTATGAAAAATTCACTGTCTTCATATGTTTTGAAGATGCACTGACAGTAAATGGTAGGATTTGGTGGATGCAAATTATGGCAGACTACCAGGATTTCCCAGGGCTCACCCCCACCCCTTCCCAGCTACCTTCTATACACTACAGTGTTTTCACTGATAAATCCTGGAAAGCACGTTCTTGTCTCCTGAGCCCTGTGGTCTCTATTATGCAGCTTTTTCAAGGACAAACCTGTCCTGTTCAAACGTTTGAAACCCAGAGCGATTATGCTATGGAGCAAGAAAGCTTATGGCTGTGGTAATCTGGAAAGCCCTCTGGCACACAGCACAGTACTGGGGACCGTAAGGGAGCACCAGGGCTTGCTGCGAGCGTACAAGGAGCTGGACGTGTCTATGGAGCAGGGAGTTTAGACTTTGCCTTGTTTCCTGCCAATCAGTTGGAATAAAGAGCTCTTCAAAGGGCATCTTTCTCTGCGGTTTTCACAGGAAGGCAAAGTTCACGCTGAACAACAATCCCTCTTACTATTCAACAGGCTTATCTCTCCATTAAGTCAAAGATGTGGGGCTTCTCAGGTGAACTATCTTATTTCTTTAATTGAATCCTACATGCCGTGCCCCACTTTTTGAAACACAAGCTTTTATTCTGCTCCCCACCCCCCCCCCCCCCGCTCATAATCAAGCTAGTATCATTCCTTGCTCCTGTCAGCATTGCTAGATGTTTCCCTTGTTTGTTTCTTCTTCTTCTTTTTCTTTTTTTTTTTTTTTTTGGCTGGTGTTTCTTTGTGGTTTTGGGTTTTTTTGGTTTTTTTCCCTTTTTTTTTTTTTTTTAAATCTGCATCCTACACTTTCATAGGAGAAGAACAACTGCTAAAAAATCCATTAACATGGTTTGGCCAGAGTCCAAAGTTTCAGCTACCAAGAATGTTAAATCCTCCATCTGTTTGCTAGTTAGATAATGTTACCTTTGAGCTTTCCTTTGGCTGCTAAAGACACTTTATCTGCCTTAAATGTTGCAGAAAATTACACTTTAGGTCAAAGCCTGTGTGCCATTAAATAAGGAGGGGGAGGGAAAGGTTCTTGCTATAAATTTCCACCTTTAGTTCCTCCCAGCTCTTGGTACATTCAGACACAGAGAAGTCCCGAGCTGAGCGTAATCGTATTAATGACCTGGATAATTGATGGTGAATGATGGATATGTTGAGCTAGACTCTAATCCACTCTTAAATATTTGCTTGACTTTTTAAAAATCAAGGGAATACCCTGAAGGGAAGGAAGTTCTTTCACACAGGAGAAGCTAAGCAGCTACAGCGTGCTCGAGCGCACATTTGGCTAAGCCATTACCCCGTGCCTCGGCTGGGCTGCAGGCTGGGCAGCGGGGCCCAGATCGCTCCTTAGTGCCAAGACCTGGCTGTAACATCCATCAGGCACCTCCAGGGAGAGGTGACTCAAGTGCTTTCATCCACGCGAGCACACAGAGGGCAGGCCAGGAGGTGACCTTGCATAGCCATCCCCCCCCTCCACCATTAATCGGCTCACTTCTCGTTAAAGCTGATGGGGGACACCGCTGGCCACCTTCTCCCCAAGGAATGTTGTTGTATGTGGGGCTCACACGATTGACATCCATGGGAGTCTTCCTCATGGCTTCAACTGCAACCTCTACAGCAAGGATTTTCCCAGAAAGCACGGCTTGCTCTCAAGTCACACCGTAACTTCCAACCTGGCCACGACCCTGCTCCCCAGCCTGACACAGCAGGTGCCTTCCAGGGGAGCCCTGGAGATGGAAAACTGCAACCACTGTCCCCTGCGCTCCCCAAGGAGGGAGCAGCCTCCCTGAGAAAAGCTAACAGGGAACCCCTGAGCATAACTGTGTGGGACACCGATGGCTGCTTATCAGGAAGGATTAAAACAAAGCCCCTGCCCACAGAAGCTCTGGCATTGCATTCAGCAGGGCAAACCCACATGTGCCTCTACCTAGGCCTGTTATAAACTCTCCACGGGTGGGTGGCTGGACAGGATCGGTCAGGAACAGCAACAAACGAGCGGCCAGAACACAAAAACCTGGCATGGGACCGGGTGAGGGCAGAGGCACCTTGTTTTATGTCAGCACACGGACCCTTGCATCATGCCATCAGGAGGACAGCAGCATGAGGCTGGTCTTGCCAGCTGGCCTCAGCTGGGAGAGGGACGAGCACCCTCCTGGGCAGTGAGAGATGTGGGATGGGGCTCTGGAACCTAAGGTACAGACCAGCCTGCTCCCTCTCTGCAGCTGGGAGGAAGGTTTCCTTCCAGACCTGTTATGATAGAGTTTCCCACCATCCAGCCAAGTTTCCTTAGCAGCAGCTGAGGGACTTAATTTTTAGGGCTAGGAAGAGATTTCTAGGCACAGAGCCCCATCTGCAGCAAAGTCAAACTGAGCTTGACAGCCACTGTGGGAGGTCAGGAGAAAAATGGCTATTAAATAGGTGGAGTTGTCACTTCATTAAAGAATAGTGAAAGCGCCGATCTAAGGATGAAAGGCATAGAGGTGGGAGAGACACTAAAAAGGTCATCCTTCAGCTCAAAGTCACAGATCCAAACCTGGCCTTGCACAGAGCAACCAGAATTCATTAGTCCTTGCAGTAGCTTGTGACTGCCTTAGGGAAAAGTCCCTGAATAATTTCTAACTGAGAAACATCTGCAGAAGAACAGTTGTGCAAGGAAGATAGCTGTCCATTCTGCCCGATTCCAGGGTAAACATAGGGTCTTTATGATTACTGGTCCACTGGAATATATCAAATGCACAAAAAGAAGAACTAAAAGAACACGTGCCTGGACCGTACAAATCCTTTGCTCAGTAATAGACCAGCATTGTGTAAATGGCCACAATCAGTCCTGCTCATTCAACACAAACTAAGCACGGTTGCTACCATTGACCTAGGAAGTGTGAATGAACCGTTTGTTTGGAGAGAGATGAAAGGAAGCGTGCAAATGAAGCTTGTCTCCATCACCACGACAGATTTACTTCTTCAAGTGGCCTCAAGTAGCCTTGAAAAGGAAATCTGGAATGTTGTAACATTCATAAATATTTGACTGTTCTGTCTTACCTTGAAAACAGGCAGAAACCCTATCCTAAAGAAAGCATTCCCAGATTGAACAGTCATTTTGTTAAGCAGGCCTTGACCTGGGCAACTAGGTATTGGTGACATTTAATCTCTATCTATATCTATGCACATGTGCAAACACACGCGATAAAATGCACCGGTTGTCAGAAGGAAAGCCTGGGAAGCATCTGAAAACAAAGCTAAATCTAAGCTTGGTTACTTAGATTTACAAATGAAGTTTAGAAGCAAACTGGAAATACTTTAACATGTTAGAGGAGATAAATCATTATTTCTCCTCTCTTACTTGCCCCCAGAAAGCAACAATATTTCTTATTTTCATTAAAGCACAATATCCAGTGTCTTGGGCACCTCTGATCCGACCTAACGCCAAGCAGACAGCTATGGCAAGCTCACACCTTTCCTTCAGACTTTCCACCCAGCTGCCACAGTCTGATTTGAGAAGCAACAAACAAGAAGGGCTTGTGGGGAAGAACAGTGAACAGGTATTTTAAGACGCACCATGTTAACAAGATCTGTAATTTAACATTTGCACCATGGTGCAGTGTCGCGACGGAGGGAAGACACAGTCACTCAATATGAGTGATCAGCAGACTTCCCTCCGTCGCGACAGTGCAGATCCAGCACAACCTCCTTCTGCTTCTGTTGAGAGAGTAATTCTGTACCTGTGGTGCTGCTGGCAGCGGGGTGTGTGCAGGAATCAAGGACTTTTCTTCTTGAGATATGGAAGCAGCTGAATGCACTCACCCAACATGAAACTCCCCGCTTTCAGTGGCTATGAACTGTGGTTAAAACTGTCAGTTTAGCTGCTCGGCTAATGAAAGATGCTTATTCTTTACTGGGGGGGGAAAAGTAATTTGCAGCCTCAGGAGATTTCCCCTACCAGCTGGTTTTGAATGCTGTGGTACTCCCTCCTCTGGGTATAATTAGATCGCTATAAGCTAAACAGTCCTTCCAGTCCCATCATTTTAACATCCCCCAAGGTGGTAAACAGCATTAAGGCCTCATTCCTGTAGCCTCTAGGTCAAGAAATATGTATGATTATATGTCTATCTTAAATGCTTTTCCTTGCGAGCACAGAATGAGCAACAATTAGTATGCTAAAATGAATTACAAGATCTGGCAGGCTCTGGGTTAAGTCTTTCAAAGCCATATTAGCGCAGGATCCACGACTGCCTCGCCACAGCGTGGCACCAGGTTCACTGGAGCCCGGAACTACATCAGGCTTCATGTCGACCAGTAAGGATAATAAGGAGGAACGACAAAAAAGGAAAATCATTTGCCATACCTCAGTTGCTTCTTTTATGAGGAAATATACTGTGTGTGGATTATCTAGATAGACGTGCATAGGAACTGAGTCTTCTTTTTCCAGTTCACAAACTGTTTCAGTAAACCAATCAAAAAAAAAAAAAACAAACAACCAAACACAACAAAACACAAAATGGGTTTGGTTTGTCCAGGACAAATGTTTTAAAATGCATTTGCAAAATTATTTTGGATCAGCCAACTGTTACATGAAATATTTTGTTCTTGGGATTCTATATTCTTCTTGTAATATATTCAGAATTTTTCTTTTGAAAAATAATAAAAACCAAGGCGCCTCACTTTGACTACATCACAACAAATCTTTGGATTTTCTGAGATACAGAAAACACTGGAGAATGGATACATTTTCCACTAGTTCTTTGTGCCTCTTGACCCAAGTTACTAAGTAGATTTCACTGCATTGAACCAAGATTTTTAGGCAAGAGAACTACTTCTACTTTTAGCATAATTATGTTGTTTGAGTAGCACTGGGACTGAACTTGGTTACTTTCAGGAATTCTCTCTAGAATAAAAGGGAAAACATAAGTTACCTAATACTGACATTGTGCATCAAGAACTAAAAATAACGAGCATCTTAAATCTGTAACTGATGGGGATAATTTAAAGACACTATGGAATAAAAAACCCCAACACATTAAAAATGGGACACTACATTAGGAACTTCAAACCCTGAAAAATTTAGGGCTCCATTTTGCTGTTCTGTGGAAAGACTTTGTTACTGCTTTCCATTTGAGAGGAAAGCAGCAAAGCATTTCAAATGCTTTTGAAAAGGAACAAATTTCCAAAGGAGCAGGAAGCGGGAAATAAGAACTCTTTTCTTGTGGAGGTTTTTTATTTTTTGGTGCATGTGTGTGAGAATTGACAAGGTCAAAATATATGAATGTGGCAAAAATGCATATTCTGCAACTGTTTTTGCATGTATATATCTTAAACAATTTAAATATGGGTACAGACATAGACATGGACATATATATTTTATATACATGTATGTACACACACAGAGTTTATAGAAAAGGTCAAACAGTGTGAAGACTGTGCCTCTGAATTTTAACAACTATTTTTCAGATATTTCCCTTTGCTGAAATGTCACTAATGAAAGAGACAAGCAGCTCCTCTTTCCTGTTATTTCTGAGATACACAGGCATCAAAGGCAGGCAGAGGAGACTGGAGAAGAGCTGGAAAAGCTTCAGCTGATGATTAGCGAACACTATACAGATATTTCTATCTGAGCAGGGAAACCTGTCAAAAATGGGCTGTACTTCAGGTGGAAGAGGCCCCCCAGATTAGCAAATCCATTTCTTTTACCAAAAGACACAGCTTCGTACAATATTTTTCATAATTAGATGACATCCACATGGTTTTGCCTAGAGCTTCTCCCAAAGACATCTGTTTTTACCCCTGAGCCGACCAACGCTGAAAGAGCATCCAGTCTTGTCTTCATTCCTGGCCAGTCTACATTCTTGGTTTCTTCTGTTAACACTGGGCTCGTGATACTCTGAGCACTTTAGCTTCTGAGCTAAAACTTCATTCTCTTCAGCATCATCCCGTTTGTAGCAAACATATTCCCTGCCTGTCCTCTCTGCTTAGAGGAAAACTTTAAAATTACATCTTCTACCTCTTTTTTGGTGTCAGTCAGAAGATGCTCACGGATCGAGTGTCTGAACCCTTCATAAATACGGCACTGTGCTCCCGTCCATGCTATGTGCGCTGCAGAGTTGCGGAGATGGAGTGCACCTTTTCCACAAAGCTGCAAAGGTTATTTTGAGGAAGGGTGACATGGGGAAGATGCTTTCCCACAAAGAAAAAACCACCGTAACAGTGCCAAAACAGCGCAAGCAGTAAACTGAGGAAAAATGGCCAGAGGTCTAAATAAGGCTGGGACACATCTGATGATGAAAATTGTCCAACTTAACAAAAGAAATTAGAAAAAGTCAGTGCCTGAAGGCGCAACCCATGTTGTTCATACTGTTTGTTACTAACAGCAGTCTGTTCTCTAGTGAAACCTAAAAATAATTTACTTTCATGCATGTTTCAGATGAAGAATGAAGTTTGCCTTTCTGCATTTCTAACCTCAGCCTCATTTATACAGAACTCCGTTTGGAGATGCTGAGATGGAGTAATTCGTCCTCTTTCCATTGCTCTGGCGAGAGCTCCAACCCATAGCGGAGATGATGGACGGTATCTGTACTGTTGTTTCTTATTAGCTATGGGGAACACAAGATTTATGAATAATGCTATTGATGGGGTATACAGTAAATTTCACGTGGGATTAAAGAAAGTTGGTTCATTAACTAGATTTAGAGAGAGGAAAAACCAAAATGATTACCCAATGGAAGACAAAAAGGAAATCATGTTTAGCCCAGGAAACATGGATGTATTCTGAAGGCATATGTTCTCTCACTTAAGTAGTTTTGCTTAACACGCAATATTTAATTGAAGTAGTAAGAGATTCTGCAATAAATTAGGCACAGACTCAGAAATTCAGATTAAATTCGGACCTAAGAAAAAGAAATGCATTTAAGTTTTAGTTTTCTTCTGCTGTTAAAGTACTTGATATTGCAAATCCTCTCCCCCGCCCCCCCCGCCATGCCACCTTCAGCATTACAGAGTTCGGGAAAGCCAAACTGTGCTCAGGATACAGGGGAGCTAAGAAACAAACTCAAATTTAAGTCAGCTTTTATATCAGTTTAGTTGACTTGTGTTGAATGAACTAGTCTGGAATAAATAAGACAAACAGGGATATGGGACAGAGTAATCACTGAGCAGAGAAGATCCTTAGGAAAGAAATAAGATCACCCATGGTAGCCAATATGACATTAAACAGTCATACTGTTTAATTAAAAAATAATATACATTCCTTTCCTTTCTGAGATTATTCAGCATTAGTTGGTAAAACTGCATCAATTTACAGTAGTAAGTCAAAGGAGATGAAGTTTCTGCTTATAGAACTAGAACTATGTAACATTAATAGAAAACACCTCAAACAGTTTGAAAACTGGCGACACTGAAAGATTTCAGAAAGCAGCTGTGAAAATGGAGAATCATATGTGATGGGAGCTTTTTCTAGCAAAAAATTTATAGGGATTGGTAACGAGCCCAACACTAGTCAACATTTTCATCCACGGTTTGGAAGTTCTTCTCAAAACGCTGCCAATAAAATCCACACGCACAAGACAGACTGTCAGCATGGTGAATTATGAAGACATAGAGCCATCTGAACAGATCTGCCTTCTGAAACAAGGCAGGCAGGAATGCAACCGATGCT
Organism: Falco rusticolus; assembly: GCF_015220075.1. Taxonomy (NCBI): domain Eukaryota; kingdom Metazoa; phylum Chordata; class Aves; order Falconiformes; family Falconidae; genus Falco; species Falco rusticolus. Next base: position 9,719,756 of record NC_051197.1, on the reverse strand, counting down.
CAGAGAGACTTTTGCAGACAGGGGACACCGGCTAGAACTCTCAGACGATGAGCCTAGATGCTCACCAGTGACACAGACCCTGGTTCTCCGCATGCTGCTGCTCTCCTGGGCTGGCGAGACTAAGCCGTGACCATCCACAGCTCCAGTGACCAGCCTTCATAAGAAGCATCATCAGGAGCAGCATAACTCAAGAAACCTAGTTTTGGCAGGTCACTCCAGTATGGATTTTCGGATGTCTAAGAGCAGCTGAGCACACATGCTCCAGCCTTTCCCTTATTAGAGCACCAAGAGGAGTTCCCTCTTTCTGGCTGTGTATATTCAGGTAATATGTGCAGCCTAAAGATCTTTAGGACTCTTCCTGCCTCTGAAATTAGCCAAGGGTTAATGGGGAGGGTGAAGGAGGGGAGCAGGCGGACGCATAAATCCATTTTCAGTATACACACACAAGCCTTGTTTTCTTAAGAAACCACAAATAGAAAGAAGATCAACAGAATAATTCAAGGACCAGGAAACAGGCCTCACAGTAGGAGATGTAAGTAGTTTGGTCAATTTAGCGTGCGACGGAGATGTACTGACTGCAGTTTACACATCTTTGCTAGGAAAACCTGTGCATGTGGAAAGATACATCAGTTTAGCAGAGAAAGGCACGACCCAGGCAGTCAGAAGGTACACGAGACACATTCAAACAAGAAAGAAGATACTTTATCCGTTTATTTATTTTGCCAGTTGCAAGTAAAAGCTATTGGAATAGCTTATCAAAGGGAAGTGGAGAGAGATCCCTCCACGTCTTTAAAATTACTCCAGGTGCCACAAAGATACATTTTACTGGAGTCCACATTACTGGTTATGTGCAGGGCAATAGCAGGGGACAGCACCTCACCTGATTCTGGGTTTTTTTGTGTGGTATCTGTCAGCCTTAGGGTCACACTAACTCACACAGGATGCTACTCCATAGGGGACTCCCACGGACTCCTACAGGTCTCCTTATTGCAGGCTGGGACAAGGGTAGCACCATGTACATTCAAAAAGAGAAGACGGGACAAGCTCTACAGTCGCTTTCTGAGCAGGGTAGTTCTGCGAGTTGGATCTTCTATGGACCTGAAAGCATTCGGCATCCTCTAAATTGTGGTCTTTGACCCCTTGCTAAGTCTTCCCATGTTCCCCCCTTCATCCTCAACCCAACCTGTGAAGCAACAGCCTGGGGAAGAGCAGAACGGCTGGGAAACCTCCCCGTTCCCATATGTGAAGCTCTGTTCATAATCAGCACTGCTCCTGTCCATACCATCAGCTCTTCTTCTATTGTTTCAGTGGGAGGAAGACCAGGTCGGCATCATTTTTCCCAGGGTAACACTGCAGAAACACTGCTCTGCTGGAGAATGGCTTTGGTTTGTCACAGACAAGGCCTCACAAACTGACAGTTTTCATCTGATTTTCTCTGGGCAGTGGGGGAAGGAACATATTTTCTCCTCCAACAGCATTCAGCAAATTTGTACTGCGGTCAGCTAATTTTATTACTTCTCATAAATGTCTGTTCCTGTAATGCTCTCAAGGTATTTTCATAATTCTATCTTGGGAATTACAAATCAACTTTCTCTTTGATAAAGTAACCTGCAGTATTTTATTTTATTTTTTATGTTATGAACAGCTGAAAATGTATGACATCCCATAAAACGTCTGGGTTAGGCCTTTGAATATTGCTTCTTTTAAGAAGTCTTTTAGCATTGAAGCAGAGAAATACAATCCTGGGATTGGAGTCTATTAGGCAAAAAGGGGAAAGGAAATCCTTAAAGCCAACGTCTAGAGTGTCTTTAAAGTTGCTTTTCTGTATTCCAAAGGGATCTAACTTCCATTTAATTAAATTTTTGTTTAAGGAAAAGGAACCTGGATTATTTTATTTATTTATACATTTTTGCAGAAGTTTATGATGAATTATATTCGGGAGGGGAGAAAGGTGAGGAGAGAGGTGCTCCCTAAAGACAATGCATATTTAAGTAATGAAGTATTTTACTTAGCCTAAAAATTGCCTTCATGGCCTCAGAGACAGAGCCACAGCTTCTCTCACGTAGCAACAACTGCATGTAGAGGAAAGAGTCCTCTACCCTTAAACAACTCAGGACGCATTTTCATTCAGTCACCCCTCCAAATCACAGGCTGGCGAGCATCGCCAAACTACTCTGCCAGTTTTCTGTCACATCATTGTTACAGGAATTTTACAAGGCTAATTTTAATTTTTTTGATCAATTTATACCAAATCCTAAGTCACGGCAGTAAAGCATCTGTTTGTAAACAGGCGAGGCTACAGCACAAAGATAGTGAGCTATTCTTGTATTACATTTAGGGACAGAAATGACACACAGAGGATTTTATATTTTAAAATCAACAAGCAAGCCATTTTCCCCAGCGGGCACTCTAGCCCAGAATCTACACAATATCTCTGTGCTTAGAGAAACAGTAGAAAGAACATGTATGTCACAGATGAGCATTTCTCAGCATAACCTTCCACTCTCTCTGCTTTAGGGAATTACTGAACCTGAGATTACACATCAGTCATAACTGTAATGAGCCACTGGTGAACTTGTCTTTCTATGAATGTGTCAAAACTTTCTGTGTATCCACTAAAAAGAGAGCAATGAATAGAAAACGGTTCATCAGCACCTGCCTTTTCCTTGGCACACCTATCCCAAAGCAGTGATGCTCTGCAACTGCATGTCCTTTTTTGCTGAGGTTTGCATAAACAGCACAAGCAGTAAAACATCTTCAAGATCCCTTAAAAGACTATCCTTCTGTTTAGGACTCCAGAACTTTCACAGTAACGGATCTGGCAATTACTCCCTCTTTTTGTCACCTACATTTGGAGAGCTAGTGGTCAGATGTAATTAACTGGCTTCAAGTACATAGTTCCACCACTCCAGTAAAGTCCAAGGATGCTCCAACACCCATGACCCTTTGCCCATCCCTAATGAATGCACTACAGACAATTTATCAAATATAAATACCTTAATCTTCACACTTCTGGTGCAGGACCTACATTATTTAAAGGCTTGCATCATCATAGGTATCACTAAAACGCACCAGTCTGGAGCACAAAATGGAACGATGTCCCTGGCATCACACTAGGCCCTCATGGGTCTGCACACTTCCAGCTGGAGCAAATGGCAGTGGCCTTTAGTACATGCCCGGAACAAATGTCAAAGCCAGTCCTCAAGGTTTATAGCAAAATGCTGTAACTAATCACGCATATTGTTGGCAATGATCTCCAAGACAACACAAGTTAAACCATACAAAGCCTGCATAAAATACCTGAAGCCCCCATCTGACCCATGGAACCAACTGTGCAGAATCATAGAATGGTTTGGGTTGGAAGGGACCTTAAAGATCACCTAGTTGCAGCCCCCCTGCCACGGGCAGGGACACCTTCCACCAGACCAGGTTGCTCCAAGCCCCATCCAGCCTGGCCTTGAACACTGCCAGGGATGGGGCATCCACAGCTGCTCTGGGCAGCCTGTGCCAGTGTCTCGCCATCCTCACAGTAAAAAGTTTCTTTCTCTTATCTAATCCAAATCTCCCCTAGTCCAGTTTAAAGCCATTCTCCCTTGTCCTATCGCTACATACCCTTGTAAAAAGTCCCTCTCCAGGCACTGAAAGGCTGCTTTAAGGTCTCTCTGGAGCCTTCTCTTCTCCAGGATGAACCACCCGAATTCTCTCAGCCTGTCTTCACAGGAGGGGTGCTCCAGCCACGCTGATTGTGGCCCTCCTCTGGACTTGCTCCAGCAGGTCCATGTCCTTGTGAAAGGGGACCTTCTCATAAAGGTGGATGCAGCACTCCAGGAGTAGTCTCACGAGAGCAGAGCAGAGGGGGAAAATCACCTCCCCTGACCTTGTGGTGTGGCTCAGGATACAGCTGGCTCTCCAGGCTGCAAGCACACATCAGGCTTCTCGCCCACCAACACTCTGAAGTCCTCCTCAAGGCTGCTTTCAATCTATTCTCTGCCCAGCCTGTATTTGTGCTTGGGATTGCTCTGACCCACATGCAGGACCTTGCACCTGGCCTTGCTGAACTTCAAGAGGTTCACATGGGCCCACCTCTCAAGCCTGTTTCTGTGGATGGCATCCCTTCCCTCTAGCATGTCAACAGCTTGGTGTCATGGGCAACCTTGCTGAGGGAGCATGCAACGTCCGTGTCACCAACAAAGATGATAGAACAGTGGCAGCCCCAATACTGACCCCTGAGGAATGACACTTGTCACTGGTTTTCACTTGGATATTGAGCCGTTGACCGCAAGTCTTTGAGTGCGGTAATCCAGCCCATTCCTTATCCACTGAGTGGTTCATCCATTAAATCCTTATCTCTCCAGTTTGGAGACAAGGATGTCATGTGGGACAGTGTCAAATGCTTTGCACAAGTCCAGGTAGACGATGTCAGCTGCTCTTCCCTTATCCACCAACGCTGTAACCCCACTATAGAAGGCCACCACATGTGTCTGGCACGATTTGCCCTTTGTGAAGCCACGCTGGCTTTGTAATCACATGAAATCTGCTGGGTCAGTGCATGCCACGCTTCCAACAACACACACCTTGCCAAGCACAACAGTCATGTTTCAGCAGAGTCAATGGGATTCCTCATACATTCAGAATTAGCATAGCAGGAAGCGCTTTGCTCAATCAAATCCTCATCAATTACAAGGAAAAATGAGGCAGCACAAAAGATAGGCAAATACCGAGGATTTTGGGGGGCTTTGTTGGCTTTTTTCTTCTTTAAATTTGATTTCCAAGCAGTGCTTTGAGAATTATTGCCGATTACTACGGTTTTGTCAGAGATCTGAACACTGCATAAAATTTCTGATGATCCTTTCTAAATACACCTATGCTGTGGGAAGCTAATGTTACAAGACTTTATGAGCAGTGTCTGCCCTGCTTGTGCTTGCCTGTGCTTTGCAAATTCAAATACCTGGAGATTCTGCTTCAGTGCTGCACCTAGGGGGTGAGGGAGGCTGCAAACTGGTGTTTCCATTCCACAGTGAGGACAAGTCAAACTACAGGGCTGTTTTTCAGTCTGACTTCCCATGGGAATGAAGCTTCTGTGATCATGTTCTCCTCTGTTTTTTGTTAGAGGCCTTCAAGTGATTTGTTTACTTCAGCAAAGTTTAAAAGCAGAGCAGAAGTCTCGGTAACATCATTAAGTATTGACAGTTTTCATCCAAAAAGGCACATAGGTAGAAAAACAAGGACTGATCTATTCTCTCTGCAGCAAATGAGACCACTTCTTTGTCATCAGAGAAATCACTACAGCTGCAAACAGATCTTCATTAATTGCTCTCTTCACAGTAAAACTTGTAGCTGTAGCTTGTAAGTTACATTTGAAATCATCCTCAGAGAATTTATCAAATGCTGACTTACTTAACCTAAAGACCCTAGCCACATTTTTCCTGCTTCCAGCACTAGTCCTCTGCAAAATATATAAAAAGTAGCTATAGGACAGTCATGAAACTGCTGACACACTCCTTGATGATACACAAGAGTGACTTCCTTACTCAGTTGGGAATAGTTGCATCAATCATATTAGATTTAAAAAAAAAGCCCATTAGTAAAATGTTGAGAACAGAGATACTCTGCCATCAAGCAAATCTTTGATCAAGGGATAATCAGAAAATTTCTGAAAGTCAAAGAACTCTGCCATCTTCAAAGAATTGCCTTAGAGCAGAAGAGACATCTAAAATAATAATAAAAAAACCAACCAAAAAACCCCTCCACACACTCAAAAAAAAAAATCCTGAGCAGCTACCTTGATGACAAGCTAGATAGGATATGTGTGTGACAGTGGATAACTCCATGCTCATAGAGTTAGACGATTAATTTGCAACAGAAAGCCATGGAACAGCTGTGAGCTACAAACTGCCACAGGTGGTTTCTCGCCCTGGTGGCCCTGGAGGCTTGTGAAGGGCAGCACCACCTAACACAGGTCTAAGGCAGAGAACCAGTTGCCCTCCAGTGGGACAGAGAAGCTCCTCCGAAGGCAACACAGAGCATCCAAGGTCATCCAGAAAGGTAGTTTTTCTCCTCTAATGAAGCAGCCTATGCCTCCTCCTTGGTCTTTGGACTCGAAGGGCAGGTTAAGGATACGTGCACGTTGCACTTCGAGAAAAGGCAGGGGAATGCTTTCAACACCCATTTGGAGACTTCCTATGGGAGGATGGAGACACACGCCTGCCTGTGCCAGACGGGTTGACAGAGCAGTTAACATGACATCAGGTACTCACCACCGAGATACGCGGTTGGGCAGGCCTCGGTGTAGATGAGAAGCTTGTGGAGCTGAGAAGCCAACATGCTCTTCATTGCTCTCAAGCTTGCTTTTTAAGAGCTACGCAGACACATCCTATAAATCTAAGTTAACCCTATAAGCCTGGGGAGCCAGAGTCTCAGGCTGAGTTCAGGACTAAGGAGGGCTTTGCAGCATTAGCTCATTCTAAACAATCAAACCTGTTTCTTGAAACATTTGTGTAGATTTATGAGGCTCTGGTGGGTGGGAACCTGAAACAGATACCATGCTCTTCTCTTCAGTGCAAGAATGATTTATGCTGCCAGGCAGCTCTTTGGCACAAAGCCAGAACAGATCTATCAGATGTAACTAACAAATGTTGTAAAACTGAGTAAACCAACTACAACGTGAGCATCAGTTCTCCAAGCACGTGGGCCCCAACAGGGAACAACAGGTGCATAACATAATTACAAGCAAGAAAAACAAGAGGTATGTACAGAGGCAAACCTTGCAAAGTTGCATTCATGCCCATAAATCGCCATGACAAGTACAATACCAACCAGGAACAAGAAAGAAAAAAAAGGGGAGATACGTGCGTGGAAAAAATGTCACAGCGCATCGAACAACAGAGTAACAGAATTGGAAGCAGCCGTGTTAATCCCTCGTGGACTATCTTACCATAATGATTATTTATTCCTTACAAATGGGAATTCTAATCTGCTGATTTTGTGGTTGCATTTTTGTGGCTTAACATTCCACATGTCACAAGAAACATCGGCTTCCCCACCCTGCCTAAATCCTCCCCTGGTTAAATTGATCACATGTGTGGCACACAAACCAAATGGCCACATGCAAACATCTTGCCTCTGATGGACTGAATCCTGCTTATCCTTAAAATAAAAGGGCATTTGATAATCATATCTTCACTTCTGCAATGTTACTTTCTTCCTAAAATGCCACTGGAATAATTTCACCCAGTACCAAAAAAAAAATACCAGAAAAAACCTGAAGAAAACATCATGGTATTATCCTGGATCCCAGCAGCTATTCGTTTCTCTAACTAAATAAAAAAGAACACCTCTCACCCCTCCTAAGAGATTTGGATGTGATTTGAGTTGGAGTGGTGCTCCACTGCTCGTTGGTTTGTAGCCAGGACAGCACCCAGAAATAGCGACCTAGGAGATCACATCTCCTTTAATGAATCCAAAATTTGTGTGCCTACAACCAGACAAGTGGATTATTAGACTCCAAAACAACAAGAACCAAGAGGTCAGCACTATTCAAAATCTTTCTAGCAACTAGTGATACCAAGCTACAAACCCTATCAACCTCACCAAGTCCTACAATGCCACATAGTACACCATGGCAATTTCTCCTACCAGCAGTAGCCAGACCTGTCTCTGCATGGGCTGGACAATGCTCAATGCCCTGAGAGGGACCTTATACATAAATTATCCTTGTGTGGAGCTTGCTTGGCAGGGGAAGGCTTCCATAGGATTTACCCTGGAAGATGCAGAGCAAAGCTCACTTAGATACCCTGCTGCTGGAGATGTGACTTGCCCTGCTGGGATGAGCAGTACAAGGCTTGGCTCCATTTTCTCACGCTTTCTTAAAGTATGAAAGGAAAATCTCTCTATGGCTTTCAGGTTTGGCAAACTAGCATAATGAAACCCAGTTTAATAAAAAGCAAGTTTCCCAGAATCACAGATCCATGAACCGACTTCCCCAGACATGCTGCTTGCACTTCTGGTCTTTACCACAAAGTCTGGTGGCTTTTCCTAAGCTTTGAGTCATGTCAGGCGCACAAAGCTCGGAAGCCACAGAAAAGCTACAGCTCTGTGCTTCCCAGCAGGGCTCCCTTCCCACAGGGTACGTGCGCACTGCTGCACAGAAACCCGCCAAGCAGCTCTCCTAAGCACCGCGCGCCTGGTCATCCACCAAGGTACCGGTGGCCAGCTCACCCCCCGCCCCAGGCATGGGAGGTGGGCATGGGTCTGGGGAGGTCCATGCTGGGAACTGCTCCCAGAAAGCAGGATGGATACAACACTTGGTTCTGCTGTTCTCCAACAATATCACAGCAGGCGTTGCATGAAGGTACCTCTTGGACAACCAGAAAACCAGCACCGACACAGCTCACCAACACGTGACTGGAGGTCCCCAAAGACATGCACCCATTTGGTAGTGGCCATGCACCAAGTGCATGACGCAGCACCCAGGCACCTGTCTCCTTGGCACAGCACATGGCATCTTGCATACCCACGTTCCCATGAACAAAAAGATCTGCCAAACTGTGATGAAAAGGTCTGACCAAATTGACACCAGATGCATCCTCCCCCCAAGTCAGCTAGGACAAGCTGCTGAGATTGCTATTCCGTGACGTCTTACAGCTGGAGGCTCCACCAACATGTGATATTAGAGTACATGTGATGATAAGAAGGGTGTGCCAAATAGCTAAATTGTAGCCTTCCTCTAACATAACAAATAACAAGGCAAACTCAAGCTAAATTAGAAGGCAAACAGTGGATTAAGAAATATAACAATCGTCATATGTATTGAATGTGATCGTTTACTACAGCAGGATGTTAGTAATGAAAACAACCCTTTAGCTACTCACCCTTGTAAACCCACAAAAGAAAGTGTGTTCATCAGATCTTTGTCCCACCATCTAGGGGATGGTTTGTAGCAGGAGGCCATGTGAAAATGAGAGTAAAGATAAAGACAAGTACAAAGTAGGTTAAAACACTACCAAATTAGCTGTCTGCATTCAGTTATATCAACAAAAGCATTTCCAACCCAGCTGGTACTCAGCTGCTAGGAGGTGGAGAGAGATGGTGAATCAGAATCATATTAATTTATTGATTAAAAGATGCACTTCATTAGGATGTTCTGCTATTAAATTCCACATTGCTTTTCTCTTAAAAACCTAAAGAACTACTAATTTTCATAACTTGCATTGATTCTGCCTAATTAAATAATTCTTTTGAAGCAGTATTTTTCTCCTCGGAAATACTGTCTCCACTCCAAAACGTTTTGTGGAAGATATCAGTTTTGAAAAATTACTGAAAGGGAAAATTCAGTTTCAATCATTTGAACGCTGTAGTATCATTTTTGGAATTTTCATCGTTTCTTTCATTTACTTTTTGAATAGCATTCACTTTTGACTGTCATGTTCTTTCAAAATATTAATATCAATGGTAAAACGTTTCCAGAAATCATACCTTTGCACAATGGCTAATCTGCTATCTCCAATGCCTGGCAGTGTTTGGTCATCCTCAAGAGGGAAACACAGTAGGGTTTCCAGTGAGGTTCATTTTGGAGCAGACTGGAATTTTTGTTCCAAAACCTTTTAAACATTGCTTTTCTGATTCAACTTAGAGTACAAACACATTTCTTTCCCTGGAAGAGAAATAGTGCTTTTCAACATCCCACGTGTGTGGCGATGATAACGGCATTCATTTCCACTGATACTCAACCACTGTCTTGGAAGGAGTTAAGAAGAACACGAGGAAAGTTTTTCCTTCGGTGGCACAGCTGTAGAGATTCCTCCAGAAAACACACCAAAGCTAGCAGACACCTACAGGTTTGAGTCCTTCAATAAAGCTGCTTAAAAAGGTACAGCACATCTCCTGTACTGGGAACTTACATATACAATAAGGACAGTACAGCCTTTTAATTACTGCTATTACTCCCCTACATCACAATAATTCCTTGAACCTCAACATAAAACTTGGGATTAGACTACAAATGCACGTTCATATCCCAAAGCCACGGCAGAAGGGAAATATTTCAGCCCTTCTGACAAGAGGAGCAGCCTCGGGGTCTGCCCAAGGCCCATGGCCACCACAGGGACCTTCCCTACTAAAGCTAACTAAAGCAGCTCTCCACAGAAAAGCATCCCCTTTCTGCCATGCCTTCTCAGCTTGGCACAGGCATCCCAGCACCAGACAGACGGGAACTATGGTGGTTTGTTCATACAGAATTTTTGCATCAAGTTAGACGCTTCTTAGATGTTTCAAAGTGAGGGTCCTCAGGCTTCCCACTCAATGAAGAGGAGTTCAGCCACGGGCAGCCCTTCCAGACAGGTCCAGGCCCAGGCAGTGAAGAACAAGCACACAGAAGAACAAGGCTTTGCCTCTTAATGAAGCAGTTTCCCTTCATGTCCTACCGATAGTCATCCAGGCCGTGATGCATCTTCAGCTTGGAAGCCGAGGAAAGCGCAGTGGCTATCTCAAAGCTGGGGACACAGCACAGAGTAAGTGAAACAGACTTACTCACTCTTAACTCAGACAAGGATGGAACTACCCAACTATCCAAGCTGGAAAACCAAGCAAGATAGAGCTTAGCAACTTCTTTATTTGCCATGACACGCTTTTCCACTATTTCACATGGTAGAACTGTCTTGTAAATGCCCAGGAAGGGTCTGTGAGTGAATTTGAAAGCTGCTACCCTGACAGTAGTCAGCAAACGAGTAACCTCCAGAGGAGCTCAGAGATCTTTTTACAGTAATGTTGCCTTCATACTGCAAATGCATCAGTCACAGTAATTATGCTTTGACATGTCACCTGCTTTATTCTCTTTACATCCCTCCTCTTTTCAGTAACTCATACCAGTGGTGGGAAAGAAACAACCCCTGCACAACCCGCCCACTGCAAAAACACACTGCTTGATTATGCAGGAGGAAAATACCTGTAAAGAATATAGCAAAAAAGTAAGGAGCAATCTACAAATGGCCCCTTTGAGAGGTAAAATGGTGATAAAATTTATTATCAGCCATACTATCATGAGAAAGAATTCAGTAAAAGGCCTATGTTTCAAGATGGAAAACATGGGAGGGGGACTGGGCACAGAATCAGTACGGAGCAAATGATAAGGATGGGTTACAAATGAAGGCTAGATACTTGCAGAGGGTAATTTAATACAGCCACAGTCAGCTATCTGCCAGACTCAAAGCTCAATAAACAAGCCTATCTGGATTATTATTATTAACTTATTTTCTCTTTTTTTTTTTTCTTTTAGCCCAGATGTTTTTGTTTAGCCTCCAGCAATCAGGCAAGAAAACCCTTTGAAAAAAAACAGTCAATATCCCTTCCAAAATCGTAAAGAAAGTGCAGGGAGTTCACTGGGTTCATGGGAAAAAAGGTGAAACAAACGCAGCGTCACTGTGGAGATCTGCAGGTGCAAACTGGGCATCACCCTCCAAAACCAGGTGCAGGCAGCTCCCACTGCAGGACCTTTTGTCCGAGCAAGGAGCAGAGGACGGGAGGAACATGGCTGGTGTGGTACAGCACTGAGAGGGAAGGTGCAGGAAGGAAAATAACCCTCCAGCAAACAAACAGCAAGGATATGAGGGGAAAAAAGACAAACAACTAAAACCAAACACACCGCCCCGCCCCACCCCCCCCCACCCCCCCCAACCTTTAAGCTGTAGCTGGCCCAAAAATGAGTTTTCCAAACATTCTTCAAACAAATATTATTAACTTCTAGTTCCAGGCACAGGTGATATAGAGTAAGCCATTTTTCAGGAAAAGATTTTAAAGATACTCCCTTTTCCCCCGTGAACGCTTCTCCAAGAATCTTCCCCAGGTTTTTGTTTTAATGAGTTACTAGACTTTCCATTTTCAGAAAGGGGAGTCGTGGTGGTGGTGGAATTTAAAATATTTGGGAGAACATTTTTTTTGTTACTCATTTAAGGAAAAAAATTACTTTTTTTGACAAAAAAAAAAAAATCAACTTTCTCTTTTCTTTTCCTGACTTGTTATAAGTTCAAGACATCAAATGATAGGAGAGGAAGGCTGCTGTGCAGTTTCCAGAGAAAGCTAGGTTTTATACCAATGGGTCACAGGATCCAGAAGAACAGAAAAAGGTATCCCAGAGCAAGATAAAAATATTTGCTCAGTGTCTCACACTCCCATAACGGGCTGCCTGGCAGGTGAGTGACTTCTTTAAGCAAATCATGCACAAACACCTGTCAGTAACGGAGAAAAAAAACCAATCACAGCAAACAGATGTTCGTGAGGCCTGGGAAAACTACTTTAAAGCTCTTCTTTTACAAGATTTCCAAGCACTTATCTATTGTATATTAGACTGTGAGAAGCTGAAGTCACTCACAGCACAATCCCATTAAAGACCATCAAGGTGGACTAACTGGATTTGAGCCAATGACTGTCAGTACCAATGCAGTAACACAAGGCTGGATTTTTACAGTTAGGTCGTACGATGTAAAGCGTAACTGCTGCTGAGGATGCAATCCTCTGCCTGCTCTGGCGGTCAGTGTGGCAATGGGCATGCAGAGGTCCCAGGCTTCAGCAGCCCCTGCCAAACCCGGGGCGTGCTGCTGTGGAGCACCACGGGGCTCCCCGTCCCCCAAACACTGCCCCAGGAGCCCCCTTTGATCCCAGCCTGTCTGTGCCTAGCAGCGCTCATGGCTAGTCCCTGCGTCACACCACAGCCTGCTGAAAAGGCAGCCCACTGCCATCGGAGATAAGAATATAATCCATGTTCAAGTATGGTTAAGACATTTGTTCCTGGCAGGATTTGCTCCTGGATTTTCACACAGCAGGACAGATAGGCTTGAAGCACTGGTGATTATGTATACAGTACAGGTAAAAAAAACCCAGATGTGATGAATGCTGTACGTCCTTAACGACGAAATTGGGACTTCTTGCTCTCTGGGAAAGGCAATGGCTCATGCAGCAGGGCAGGGCTGAGGCAGGCGGTGACACCCCTGGCCCCGCTCCCCAGTCCGTGGGGAGGGGAAACACCTTCCTGCACTGGGGAAGGGATGTGTGTGTGTGCGTCTGTGTCAGGGGTCCAAACAAGATGGCACAGCAGGTCCAAAATGCTGTTTGGGAAGTTTTCAGCCCCCTAGCCCAACTCCCTAATTTTCACCAAACTCCCGTTGGCAATGGCAAGGAAGGAACTGAGGATTAAAAACAAGCAGGAACTCTATTAACACATGCAAATGTCGGCAAGCTAATGAGATACCAAAACTACCTCGCTCCCAGAAAGGAATTACCCAAATCAGGTCAATCTGAATAATAATGAGATGACATTCCCTCCTCAGGGGAGGCCACAGCTGAAGCACGTGAAGCTGCTTAGAGCCCTCTTGTCTGAATGACCACATCAACCTAATAAACTTCTGTTACATCAATATTGTTCCTGTCACTGCACTTACCATAATTAATTCAGATGCAATCAGGAGGGAGAGCAAAACACTCTCTGCAAGTGCCACCCCCACCCCCCGCTGCAGTCATGCTGGCATTTTAAAAGTGGAATTAATCAAATGTTAATCAGGAGACAGAAAGTTCAGGCAGGTGCAGCCACAAATAATCCAACAAGATTAAGGATGTCTCGGTGGCTGATTACCCTGCAGCACAGGAAATGCACATCGTGAGGAGGATGACAATATGTTTCCATCTCCTCCTTTAACAAGGGGCATTGTAATTACTTGAATATTTATTTTTCCAACTGGAAGCATCTGAAACATTTTGCAACGTGTGACCCAGCACCTCTCTTCTCCTTGGTCTGTGCAAAACAACCTGAAGTCAGAGTGACCCAGTCCAAATGAATGTGTATGAGAATTTTCCCCTGCAATAACCTATTTGTATTATCATTTAATGAAATTCCATTATTAGGTATATGTTATTTTCCCCTTCGGTAACATATTATCAATGATGTTAAGGTATAGCCACATCAAGAGTTTCCATGCAATACTTGTGTTCCAGGGAACACCATGGATACTGCCATGCTTTTGCTAGCACCAGGGGAGGAGTTTTTAACAAGTCTGAGCTCCTACAGAGGCCAGGGCAATTGGAGCGGTACGTACAGAGCCGGACACGCAGGTTTTGGGCAGCTCCTGGGTCCCTGCCCAATGTTTATCTGCTGCACAAACCAGGGCTCGGGGACCTTTTAGCTCCTGGACGTTACTAGGGCTGGTATATGTCACCAGCTTTACAGCCCGCTCCTTCGGCTCGTTATCAGTCCAAGAGGGAAATACCAATGGAATAACTCTGGGTTGAGCTGAGGCTGAGCAAGAAAGGCTCATTTAGCAAAAGCGCCGAGGGAGGGAGGGAGCGGGGCTGGTGGGGGTGCACAGACAAGTGTTTCCATTCAGATGCCAGAACACATGTGAACAGACAATTTATTTACATTAGCCAGTTTTTGGAAGAAGAAATGGGAAGGGGGAGAGGCTGGCTCCACTGTGGATTCTCATGTTCTGTCTCAGCAGATGCAAATCATTGGGCCCCGTACTTTATCCACTTGGCGTCATGCCACTGCCCACTGGCACGGGGCCAATGCATCCTGAACAAAGCATCATGACCCCATGGAGCCCTTACCTCTCCCAGGCCACTTTGCTGTTGGTCCATCCAGTCCCATCCATCTCCTTCCACTCAAAGTCCCACCACTGGCCTCTTCGAGGCTGGGCAGGCTGCCTCTGGAGAAGCACCACGACCTTCAGCTCGGGGGGAGCTGGCTGGCAGCCTCTGGTTTGGAGGCTGTGGGGTGTAGACCTACCAGGCTTCCTCCAAATGGGGTTTTAAATGCTCCCGGTACGCCTCCCCAGACGATCAACAAGGGGAGCAGAGGTGACAGTGAAGCACAGCAATCAGAAACCACCGAATGGGAAGGCACAGGCCTGAAAAGGCACCGGTGATCCCACCAGCCACACAACCTGCACCTGAATGAGTATCTGCAAACGGCCCCCAGAAATCACAGCTGGGCCTCAGCTTCAAACAATTCCCATCCCACAGGACCGTGAGACACCGTACAATGAAGTTATGGCCTGGAGTACTCTGTGCATCCCTCAAGGACCACCTATGAAAACTGTAGTTGGCTCTAGGTGTCACTTGCAAGCTTCTCTCAGCTTGAGGGTGCCCAGATTTGCAGGTCCAAATTTAGGATTATCTGGGCAAAAGAAAGCGAAGCCAAGTCACAGATCACTCCTGCTGGGGCTCATACAAGGGGGACACAGACGACACTTTCAAAAGGAAGGAAAGCCAGAAAGTACCCCTTCAAATGTGATCTAGGCAAAAGTGCCGCAGCTACATTTATTGGAAAAACTCTTTAAGCAAACTTTGAGGACATTGCCCAATGGACCCAAGACAGGTTCAGCCTGGAAGAACAAGTTGCACTTCAAAGATGATGGGAATTTGTGCAATTTTGCCTCTCTAAAGCACAGCTTACCTCGGGTGTCTCAGAGGAGGAAGCAGCTGACTAAATAGTGCCATGTGGCTGGTAATGAAGAGCCAAGAAACCAGACACGTCTAGATGCCAAAGGCATCTCACAGGCCCAAAAGGATGAAAATAGCTTTTGATGTGCATTTGTGAACTAATTTTTATGTGACATAAAACTGAGGTTCAAGACAAAAGATTGTTTTAGAATTACAAACTGGAAGTGCTCATGTTGGGAACCCAATAAAGGAACGTAAAACCTTCAACTGAACTTTCTTTACAAAATACATTTTTGCCAGATTAAAATTATTCATAAGTTTAATTTTAAGCAAATGACTTTTTCTGAAGAAAATTATTACCTGAAAATTTTATGCACTGGGTCTTGTTTTCAGTTTGCAAAAAAAACCCCAACAACTTCAGCTGAAGAAAAAGAAATCCCCGAGTTCCCCATCAGACTTTAAATTTAGTATCTGAAACAAATTCAGGACTTAGTGCTCTCTGTTTGATCTCACAAACTGCTGAACTCAGCCCCATAAAAACCAGGATGTCTATTCTTGGGAGAGCTCCTCGTAAATCCTTAGACCTACTGGGGACTGGACAGGTGAGGTAAGTAACGAGTATGTTTTTTCATGTATTTTTCCCCATGTTTCCCAAACTCAAAAT
Source organism: Falco rusticolus (assembly GCF_015220075.1). NCBI lineage: Eukaryota > Metazoa > Chordata > Aves > Falconiformes > Falconidae > Falco > Falco rusticolus. The sequence continues at coordinate 9,703,666 of NC_051197.1, read as the reverse complement.
ACCTTAGGGCTCAGTCATCTTAGCTCAGACACACACTAAAGTTGCAGAAACAGCTGACTGGAGCCAAAGGGAACCAGCGCTAATTGAACTGGAAACCAGTGCCATAAGAAGTGCCATCACGCACGGTCGCGGTGAACTCTGTGTGCATCCCCATTGCTCAGTGACCTGGGGCAAACGCTGGCTCACCCCACACCAAGCTGCCCCTCACAGCCAGCTATACGTGTCCTGCCCACGAACCTGCTCCCTGGCAATAACGCGTATCAAACGTGAAATATCCACTGGGGTGACCAGGCTGAGAAGGTTCCATGCTTCCAGTGCCTCCACGCACACGCAGCCCCTTATAAAATCCCGATCGGGAAGCCTGAGAGTTTATTTTAAGAGTGGTGGGAGGGAACTTCTGCTATCTGGAAGGGCGATTTAAGGAAAGTTCTAGGCACACACCTAAGTCCATCCATATCCAGCAAAGCCCGTGAGCACATGTTAAACTTTAAGCAACGTTTATGTCAAAATGAAGTCAAGTTGAAGGTAGGCGTAAGCCTAAAGTGCAGCAGGTGTTGAGGAGAGTCAGCGAAGGGGAAAGGACATCTGTCCTGGGAGTGGAATATGGTTCTCATTTTATAGTCCTTCCCAGCCTCCGGACTAGCAGGTCTTGCCTCTGATTCTAGCTACTCCTCTGCTACAGTTTATAAATGAATAATTGCTAGTAAAATGGAACTGCTGATTTTTATTTTTTTAAAACTTTTTTTTTTAGCCACAGCTGCATCTATTACCCGAGTGTACAAATATTGCGTTAACAAGATCACCTGACGCAGCTCTGTTTTTTATCACTGCAAACATGTTACAGATCTATAATCAGAACCATGCCTCTCAACATGATCTGTGGGACTCTGTTAACTGTTTATGCTAAAAATAGTCTTATTCTTTTAAATTTAGCAGCATCACAATACCCCATGAGACTGGCGATGTTGGATTCTGAGGCATTCATGGCACTGCACTTACTGGGAAGTTGAATAGAAGTTTGAATGGGAAGCTAAACAAAAGTTTGAATTCATGCCTCATGCTCCTTGATAGGCTGCAAGCGCCCACCCAGGGCTTTCTCGCTCTCTCTAGGGCAAGTTGTATTGTCAACTTGTAGCTGATTTCTGGGTACATGGGAAGGTTCCATCAGGATTAGGCTGAGCCCACCAGACAATACGTATTTTCTACCATTACAACCTACGGGCAGAGGTACTGGGTCACATTAAAGGTCCACATAACTTCCCATCCCACCACTGCCAATGGCCAATGCAGGTGTCTAGCGAGGTGTACAAACACCAGCGCAGCTCTGCATGGATCCTCTCCCTTGATACCCTCCCAGCCCCCAGCCTTTGGCAGCTCAGGGGCTTCCTGAGCCAGGTGAGGTCTTTGGGTTCAGTAATTCTCAGTGGATTTATTTCCAATCCAACATCAGCCCAAGCTGGGTTGGACCCAACAGCCTTTTTGTGAAAAACTGCACATTTCAATAACACCTGGTAACTACGGCATCAGGAAATGCAGGTATCTTAGCAACAATATATATATACACACACAGATACATCTTAATAATATCTTAGAAATACATATTTTGTCTGGAGGGGTGGAAAACATCAGCTGTGTGCAGTGGCAATGGCATGCAAACAGTTAAGGCCATACCAACACCCACGATCAGTTCCAAAATCTGCTGCAGACTTACTGTTTTGCTTTGGGCATATTAGTTCGGTCTCTTACTTGTCAGCTAGGAAGAATTATGCTGGTTTGTTCCCCTTACAAGGTCCTTGGGATGTACCAGTCCTGTTTTCACCTAACTTCAGGTATTTAACCACAGCACTTTACTCAGGCTCTGTTATAGTCAGTGCAGAGACACAGATGCTTTGAGAGTGAGATTAATCTCTTAAGAGAGTTGTAGCTTTCTCTGGAGAGGTATGCTTCCTACTCCTAGTGTATACATGAGAAATTCTATAATGCCTTAATAACCAATATATTTACCTTGCTCAAATACCTGGGGTCAGCTACCACGAAAATCCAGGTCTCACATTCAAACCAATGAACTAATATAAAGAAAACTTCTAGTAACAGCACTGAACAACTACGCCCCATCTGCTGAGCTACAGGCAAGGGTAACTAACTCAAGTATACATTCACGGCAATGCTTGAGGACAGCAGCTGTGAAACCCAAAGGCCAAATGCATCCGGATGCAAAGCACTGGCCTTTCTAGCATCACACTGACTTTCCCATCGATATTCTCATCCAGCTTTCACTCTGCACATAGGTTACAGCCCACAGCTTCCACATCAGTTACATTTATGTTCTAGTAACTCAACTTTTGAAAGATTTCATTGGTGTAATATCTTTGAAATTACTTATCAATAAGCGCTTTGGTGCAATTTAGGTTCATTCCAGCCTATGTATATAGTCAAATGCTATACATACGCTCTACATGTTTGTTTTCTTTTGAATTCACCTTTTTGCGGGGTGGGGATGTGAAGGCACAAAAGACACGAGGGCAGGGAAGGCAAAAAGGGAAAGAGAGGAGAATGATTGGATCTAAAACTAGTTATTTAAACATTCTATAAGTAACTGCATAGAGTCTTGACAGGGCTGACAAAGCAGACTTCCTTCTGAACCTTGGGCCACCAAATAAGCACATAAAGGAAGTACGGGAAGCCCCAGCACCGCTGCCTGCGTGCATGGGAGCTCCATCGCGGCAAGAATAGATCCCAAGAAGTCCTCAGGCAGTTTGAACAACACTGCAGCTACAACACCAAGAAGAATTTGGCATTTGGCTAAATGCCTTTGCTCTAAGCTCAGGCTGCAACAGTGACTTTCAGACTGAAAAATTAAGGACAACTGTGAGTACCCAAGAAACTCAGATTAGAAGGTATTCTTGGAGAAATTAATCCCACGCAGCATTAGCCATCTAAACATTGCATGTCTAATTTAAGACAGTCATATTGGCTTCCTCTATTGTCAAAGGAAGCAGTGAAATGCAAACAGAGAAATTCACTTTTGGCACCTTAAATAACTGTACTAGGATGTTTGAAGTAACTGTGGAGGTGCCTGTTTCTGCTGACTCTCGATGAAACATCTGTATTTTAGGTAAACTAACCAATTTGAGACCAATCCGTTGCAGAAACAATGTACTCTGTTGTGGACGTGAGATCCTGACAGAAGCAGCAGGCAACATCTCACTTGCAGCAGACAGGGTGGGGGGTCTATTCTCCACTGCAGTGTTTCCACCGCTCAGCCGTGTTCATGCATGCTGAACAGACACTAAACCCTGCAGTGCTCCTGCTCCTCTAGTTTAAGTTTGTAAATGCTATGGTATTCACTCCAGAGCAGACCAGAGGACCACTGCTGTGTTAGATCAGCTACTCGGTGATAGCAAAGCGAGTCATCTTCCCACTCAGTGGAAATAAGGATCTGTTCAGAAGCCCATACTCAGGCCGTCAGTTCAAGCGCCACCCATGCTCTCAGGCTCCTTCTGGGGTGGATCTAACACAGCTGTTGCCAGAAGTCGTGACTACAGAACAAAGAGACAAGTCTCTGTTTGCTCACTGAGGCACGCCCTGGACATGACTCCGTCTCGGACCTGGACCCTGGAATTACACCAGGAAGCTACACAATGAGCAGAGCACAGGAGTGATTTGTTTGAGTGGTGCAGGGCATTTTGACCGGTAAGAGTTTTACGTAAGTCTGGGATTTGTTAGAATGCATCAGCCTCGCTCCCAGAGCTGAGCTGTACACAAGGCACCTGGGGTGTCACGGTGCCCCGCTCACGGTGGCCAGTGCTGTGCCAGACTGGAAGATGCGCAGTCCGAGTTGGAAGTGGAAAGAGTTAAGAACACCAGTTCTTAAGGCAATGAGAAAACAGCAATGAACCAATAGCACTTCGAGCCTGTAGACGTTAGCTGAATCCACGACGAAATGCAGCTCTGGGGTGGAGCGGTTTGATTTTTCCCTGTGTGTGAGATATTTTATGCACCTGTTCTACAGCTAGAAGCACTGAAATAAAGGGTGGCCAGATCCTAATCTCAAAGAGAAAATTGGGAATGACTCCATTTAACACATTTGAACAGCTACAGGATGCAGCTGGTAAAAGACATCAGAAACAAGATGTCCACCACTTTTAACCATGAGATGAATATTCATTGCCCCAGTCTGCCTCAATCTACGGGGCCCTGGCAAGAGCCCAGCTACTTTCCGTAAAGACCACACCTAAGGCACAGATTTACTTTACGTTCTCTGCCCTGCTGTTCATCTGTAGCATAGCTTGTTTATCTCCCAGTATATGTTTTGCTACAGCCGTAAACCTGACCTCAGCAAGAAGCATCTGAGCAGCGCTTGGATGGGGAATCGTAAGCAGGCATGGCAAACAGCAGCCACCTGGCTCACGTCCCAGTACTATTCCATTCGAGCAGCTCTGTTCTTTGGTGGCCACTTAGAGTTGTATTTTATTTATTTAGTGCCGCTAAACCTCATCTTTATTTGTTCATGTAAATTGCCTGAGTGGCCCTGGACTTGGAAGGGAAACACATTTTCTTCCCTAACAAAGAAACAGATGATCTCACTGGCAAATGAGACACATACGGCATTGTGTTTACTTTAGAGTAAGTTCACTTGTGAAACAAGCTACTTATCGAGCTTCCCCCCTCTCCTTTCCTATTATGGGGAAATCTCCATCACTGAGACGAGGATGTCCCTTCTTCACCTCACACCGTTTCCTACCCCCTTGCCACTGGGGTCGCTGCCCTTGTTGCCATGGCAGGCTTTCAAGTATGGTGCTAGCAGGTCACGCGCTGCAGAGGTCTGATCCAGCCATAATGCATGCTGAAATCAATAGGATTCCGTTCCTCCTAATGAAGGCATGAACTTACAAGACAGTCTGCCCCTTTGTGCTCAATGAAGATATAAAAGGTTTCTAAAAAGCCAGGCTCGCACTGAAATTCAGCCAGGCTTTCAAAACTGCTGCCTAAAGAGCTCAGGCCTTTTGAAAATCCAGCCCTCAGCACAGGCTCTGGTTACCGAGCACTTAACTTCTACTTGACTAAAGAGCCAAACTGTCTTAAGATTTTGGGTACTTGGAAATCTAGCCCTTGGATCTGCATATATGGAATCCTAAGAAGAGCAATGCCATACAATTAAATTGGCCATGGCAGGTAATGCACAATAAGCTGCTGTGTGACAACGCTTCTGGAATAGATCTTCTTGGGGATGCTCCATCCATGGCTGTCCTCCCCCTGCAGAATTACTCTAAAAGCAAATCAGAGACTCAATTCCTTGCATTACTCAAGAATCAGGAATGGACATGAACTTCTGCTTCCCACATCCCAAATGAATCTAGCAACGACCAGGCAAACAGCTATTTGCAAAGCAAAAAGTGAAAAACCTCATGGCATAAAATACTGATCCTATCCCGCCTCAGAGAGCCTGCCCCTGTATTCCTACAAAAAGCCACCATGAACTGGCATTCTGGAGGAAAGGATCACTTTGTTACAAGGTTGTCAGCCAGCTCTTCCCAGGAGACCCTGATCCATTGCTGGATAACAGACAAGTGGCCACCCACGACTTCCCATCCCACGGAAGGCTCATCCAGCCATTTAACTCCACTGAACTCCACAACTTTTCCCAGCGACTCTGTTCAAAGTATCGACAATCTTTTTGGTCCAGGAAACATAACGTAAATTTCCCAAGTCCTTTTTCTTAAATTTTCTCTGTTGCATCTGATACTCCTCTGACTTACAGTCAAAGGGCTGTGAATAAATCAACTGAATGACAGAGTGGAAGAAATGAAAGACTCATCACTAGTTTGTGCATTAAACAGCTGATTTTCCAAAATACATGAACACAGTTACATAGGGAATAATTTCAAAAATTATTCTCTGTATACAGAAGACATGACCACAAACGCTCCTCTCTTAATTCACAACCTGTTGCTATGACACTCCACATAACCTCTGTTCTTAGCTGTTATTAATTAGCAGGACAGTTTTCAGCCTGGGGACTGCTGCCACAAGTGTTACCACAGCTATGAACTAACACATTTGTAGACTCACAGTTAAATGAATTGCATACGCTACCTGGTAGTGCCATTAGAGTCTGGGGCTTTTTACAGCTTTTTTTTTTTTTTCCCCTTTTTCTTCTTCTTTTCAAGAACAAACTTTCTGGCAATTGTAGACCTATTGATAAATCCACATGAAATCTGTTCACATGGAGGGGTGCAGAAAGGCATCCTTTTATAAGGGCTTTTGCGGCTGCATACACATCATTCTCCACCTATGTGTTGATTCACTTGTTTATCTGGGCTATCCCAGACATAAAAATATCTGCGAGCATGCTGGAATCTCATATTTGTTTGTAAAGTAGCACAAGAAACCTACTAGCAGGGGGGGCAGGACCCAAAGCTCCCCAAAGCACATGGCACAATCCAGCTCTCTTGAAGGTACCGAAAATAATTCTGCAGATCTAAGCAAGCCCTAACACAAAATCTCCCCTTGCAGCTGTTGTTCTGCAACACTGGGGAGCATCGTCCCCGAAAACATCTTTCTGGCAGGCAGCGTTATGGTCCCTGCAATTCATCCTGCTGTCCTTTATTACGCTGCAGTAGTCAGTAGAAAAAATAGAGCAAAACTCCCTGCTCTTCTGCAGATGATTTATTGTACAGTGTCTCGGGGGCAATGCTCATAACATTCCTTTTACACATCCGCCTCAGCTTAAACCTGTTTCTGGAGCTAAGTGCACATTGTGGGGAGGAGCAGTGTGAGAACAGCTATGAGATACAGTTGGGTGCACGGGGGTGACGGGTACCTTTCAGTGGCATCACGACCAGTGGTACTGTAAGTGCACATAAGCCGTGGTCAAAGCTAATTAAAGCCAACAGCCAAGTCTTCTCACCCACACAACTTCTTTACCTACAAAATCAAAAGTGCAACCAACTGGGAACACATTCTGCTGCACTATTTCAGTTGCATGCTCCAAAAATCCTGACCGATCTTCTACTCAGGGGAAAAGGAAAAAAAAAAAGGAATAAGAAATTCCTACAACATCTGAACGGAATATATAGCTATTGGCAGCTTTTGGTTTTGTGTTTCACCCTGAGCTTTCACTGGCAGGAGACGGCAAATTCATGAGCTTTTTCCAAAGAACCCAAGAGAGGAGGGAGTCTGCTTGACAGAGTTATATCTCTGGCGAGGAGCAGTGCTGATAATCACTTTCACTGGAGATGCTGTAAAGTGGCTCATAATTCATTCCTTTTGTACAATAAATGCAGGACAATTAAATCCAGCTCTCTTCAACACTATGCACAGAACTCCGGGACAATCCATCATTGCCTGCTTATGTACAACAGTGCAGAATTAACAGAAACAACAACAAAAAAAAAGCAGCAAATGTGCTTGGGTACACTGCCTCATCACATTTTCCCACAGTTAGAGTAATCCAAGGCTGTAACTAGACTGCACTTAACAAAGCCCCTTCCCTTTTAAGACTCAAGTTTTATTTTCCTGTGTTCATTTCCCTTTCTCACCCAGCAGGATGATATTTTCAACACAATTGTGTTTGTTAATACTAGACTGGTGCCCCTGCCATGCTGGACTGGTACCCAGCCTCCTCTCTGCTGGCCCCTTGGTGAGACCTAATCAAGTATATCCTTCGTTTCAGCCAAATCTTGGCAAAGCCTCCTCATTTCGTTCCCTGGATCCAATGGAAGTAGATGAGGAGCTGAGAACCTGCAGAACCCTGAACACTGAAGTTTAGTAGAAAACAGCATTAAAATACAAGTCTTTTTCCTGATCAGTAGAACCAGCAATGTGTGTTTTCCTAACAAATCTGTGTTTGGAGAATGAGCTCCTTTTCCAATACCTAGTAAGAAGTGAGTTGAGTTTACAATCACAGCCTTTTCCTGAATGTTAAGAGAAACTTCTTCCTCTTGCCAAAAGCCACCTCCTTCCAAATAGAGACATAACCAGTCAGCTCCCACCTTCCATCAAAGCCAAGGGAAACGAGCCTATGGGTTCAAAAGCTCCTAGCAGAGATGCACAGTGCTAGGCTAGTCCGTCACGTGGAGAACTGCAATTAGTTTCCTCCCTTACTACGCATGCCACCAAATTTCAGAGTTTTCACCTCCCTGATGTTACACTTCTCCTCTTGTCATCACTGGCCTCCAGTGAAGCTGGCCAGAGCACTTTGGCATCCAGATCTGTGGAAGAAAGCTCTGAATATTAAAATGCAGTCTTTTAATGGTTCTTTGAGGAAATGAAAGATTTTTACAAAAAGTCAAAGGCAGTAGTCCTTGCCCAGGATAAGAGCCTGTCGAGGCCTTGGTTGACATGGCCAAAGGCAATAGTCTTCAAAAAGATCTCACACCTGACCTTTTAAAGTGAGGTATTTTTGCCAGATCCAAAGAGAATATTAATGAATCAGGGCCACGTAAGGCTCCGTGTGACACATGTCTGAAACCAGGCTGACAGGACCCAGTAATCTGGGGATGAAAAGCAGTAAAGGGAAACTCACAGTATTCCTGCTTGCAAGCCGTTAAAAAAAAAATGTTTATGAACATTATTTCAGTCTATGACTTGTTTGCAAGCTGTCAGCTTTGTGCTACTTGCCATTCTTGTGATGCAATTAGTCATCAGCATCACTTGGCTTCTTGATATAGTGACATTCAAAACAAAAGCAAAAAGAATAACAAACAGGACAGCAACTAATGAGCAATAAAAGCATGTCTATGAGCCAGTATTTTTGCATTCAGCAGAACACCAATATCAAAGGACAACCGCTTTCCTCCAAATTTATATAATCACACTCTTTTTATGGATAGCAAGCAGCAAAAAAATTTTTTCCATGTTATTTCTTACACAAAAGCAATCATGTGTTTCCATCCCTAACCTATGAAATGGACTCACAAGTAATTTGAGAAAGCCAGATTTGTTTAATTGACTATTCTACAAGAAGAAATCACTGAAGAAATGATCAGAACCATTCGGTGTCCTCGTGTTGTGCAATATTTGCACTGCATAAATATGGCAATTTCATTTTAACCTTGTTTCCACAGAACGCAATGCTTACAGGGCCCTGCTTTCCCTTTGTGCATATGCTTGTTTTTATGCTCTCCCCCGAAATATTCTGAACCCATGGGCAAATTTCAAATCTATTAGAAGAGCAGCTGTCTCCAAGACAGCCCCTTCTTATATATTTTATGAAAACAGATTGCTGGATAGAGACTCACTGATCTCTTCCGCGGAAAGAAAAGTTGCAGGGTGAGCCTTATTAGGGACATCAGAGACCCATAAAGATGATAAGAATGCCCTAATTAACAGAAATACCTCAGCCACAGTTCAAACCTTATTAGGCTGTTGGGAATCCAAGCAAATGACCTAAAACCATAGGAAACCAAGCTTCATTAATGTCACTGCTCATGGCAAGTGTTTGAGGATCAGGGCTTAAAGTCCAAATGACTCCATGTGGACAGACCTTTAGTTTCGGCAGTTAATTCCTCCAGCCTGGGATCTCACTTACTCTGTGCATCTACTGCATCCAACACAACTAAGCCCAGCCTGGGGATACCTCTCGGGACCTCTCCGTGTGATGTGTGTCACCACCCCAACACCGTGCAACCTTGGCTGAACTTCATACGAGCTCAGGGTTTTCACGGGTAGTACACCAGCACTTACTTCACATAATTTATTAAGGCTGTCCTGCCGACTGAGCTTTCCAAAAAAAGTTCAAGGCAAAAGTAGGGGCTCTTCTGGAAGGGGAAAAAGTGGGTCCCTCCAGCCTTCAGTAAAACCCAACACACAATGTTAAAAGTTGCTCTTTCATTATTAAACTTCTTCATATTTTGTGTTCTAGTATCTGATTTCCCATGCCCACACACAATACTGAAGGAGTTTAAATAAATAAATTAAAATTGTTACTCGTGGCCCATGGTTTGAAGCTCTGAGTTAAACACATGCCATTGGAGTCCACAGAAGAACTGGATGAAATTCCAGGAGATCAGATTGATCAGTCTAACGGTCTCTTCTGGCATTAACAGTTTTGAGACTATCTCCTGAGATTTTTTATTGACTGAAACAATCTTTCAAATACTCACAATCATCTGAAATATTATTCATTTTTCTCTTTTTATAAAAAAAGCAAGTGAATGTAGGAGTAAGGAAATTAGTCCCAGATTCTACTAAAATATCAAGGGGAATTTTACCAAATGTCAGTCTCCTCAAGCTGCACGTATTTATTTAAAACATTTTGTTTAACAGCAGACTTGAGGGGGCAACTTTCAGGCTAGAAGTTTTGCAAATATTTTAAGTAGACTTTTAATTGACCCAGTTTGACATTAAAAGCGCTTTTTAAACTCTTGATATTGTTAGCCATTTAAGATAAGTGGCAATAAATACAGATTAATTGTAACACATGAAATGAAACCTTCGACCTGTGGTGGGCCGGTGAAAAGGCCCTTTGTGTGCCGGGGCGGTGGCAGATGGCGTGTTGGGGTTAGGCTAACAGAATACCCCGTCAAGCTCAGTGAGGTTTTTGGTAGCTCACGCTGTGGCCAACTGCAAAGACAACAAACTTTGGGCAAAGGCAAGCAGGGTGATTGGCAGGTATTAAGAAAAACAGAAACGCTAGGAGGAAGGGCTGCCTTTTGACTGGAGCGCTGCACAGCGCAGAAGTCAAAGGCAAACCAACACTGGAGCTTTTATTGTGTAGGAGATGATTCAACTGAGAATGTAGATTCAGGAAGACAACTTCTAAGATGCCAGTATTTCAGGGAGAGAATAAATGCTACAGACTCGGTGAGGGCCCCCACAGGGGAGGTTATCTGGTGAGTCTCTCCGTAATACTAAAAAACCCCAAAACAAAACCCCTACCCACTTCCCATTTCTAAGTCTCACATGCAAAAGGACAAGTTATATCAGAAGACTGTTTCGAAAGGTCTCCAGGTCTGAAACACTCTTCACTGACAGCACTTAAACAGATTTGGCCAGGCTGCTGCTTTCAGAGAACAGTGAAAAGAATCAGACACATAGTATGTCAAAACACTATTTTTTTTCTTTTTTTACTGCTTGCTTCTTCCCTTGCAAAAGGGATAACCATCCTTGATGAAAAGAGATTGGAACCTGCTTTCCTGTCAGTAGTTCTGTTTCCTTTGCACAGCTCCAGGTGGACCAGGCTTACGAACGACTGCGCTTGCACCAGTGGCTTTCCCTCGCTCCAGCCAAGAGGTGAGAAAAGATGGAAGCGCTTTATGCTGCTACATGTTGGAATCCATCTCTTCTATGCAATCACAAAGATGGCAAGTTTGCTCTGAGCGCTGGGGGGATGCGAACAGTGACCAAAATGGTTGGCTGTCCTTGGGCTTCAACCATACCACGCGATAGGATGCAAAGGCGGCACCCTGCTACGTGGTGGGGACACAGCTTCCTCCCCCACAACAGGGAAGTCCAGCTCTGGATGAATTTTTCTGGATGAGTTTTCCAGAGCTGGTGGCAGTGGGCTTTCTTTTCCCCAGGAGTCCATGCCAAGATGACATGTCATGCTACGGAAAAGCAATCTCCTGCTTACAATTTTTCCTCAGGACTATTAAGGCTCTGCCATTGGCAGCACTGCAGAACATCACTCAGGGAGCTCTTAGTGTGCTAGCAGCTTGCTCAAGGTCAGGTAGAGGTAAGGACAAAACACCCTGAATTCCTGACTCCTGCTCTCAGGGTTTAATTAATCCCACTCATCTGAAAGTCAGGCATCTGTTGGAGGCCAGTTTTCTCAGTTTCCTCTGTAGTCAGTGGAAAGATGTCTCCAGAGGGCAATTCCTTCCATCTTAAAATACACATCTGAGATAAGTGGGAGGATCTGTCCTCTGGGGGGTTTGAAAGGAACCTGATGATCTTACACAGAAGATGCACTGAACTTTCAGACACCTACAGTTCAAGGGGGAGAGTCCCACCCCAGCAGTTATCACTGTTACCAAGATACTAGATACATAATTTTCAATCTCAAGGAAAAACTAAAATGAAGATCTAACCCTGGCTTGGCTTTTCCCATCCCCATCTGTATTTTGCTCTGGAAAGCTTTCAAGTACTCTCCTCATCACAATGTTTTCTGAGCATCTTCTCCAACTGCTAAGTGACAACACCCCTCGTCTGATAAGCTAATGTTGCAAATCTGCTTTCCTCCAGGTCGTGCTTTACTCTTTCCTTTGTCTCTTAATTTTGCTCCCCATTGCCAGTGAGCTGTTTCAGCTCCCAAGGGAATGACCTTCATCCTGGGGAAAGCATTCCTGGACTCTGCACGCAGGAATGCTGCCCCAGGCTGCCTCCTAGACTCACAGGAGTTTCTGATGCTCTTTTCACCCCTTGGCTACTTAAGAGCATTTTTGGGCATGGTTGATGGCACACTTGGCCAATTAGCAGTAGTGAGGCTGCACAGTCTGAGTGCCCATGACTCATTAGGTTTATGGAGAGTCCTGGAGCCATGCCCCAGTCACCGTTACAAATCTGCTCCCTCGTACTGCTCTGGCCATGAGAATGAACACCTCATCAGAGGGCAGCACAGAGGTAACGTGGCTCCTGAGACACTCTAGATAATAACTATTTACTCTAAATGTCATCATTCTGTTCAAACCGTGACTGATGTACGTACTGCATGCTACATCCTCCTGCATGCAAAGGAACCAACAAAGTGTGGTTGTCTATGGAGACGTGTCTCACCTCCCTCTCCCATAGAGATCTTCTGAGATCTAATAAAAGTTGAGCTCATGCTGTGCTCTTTCAGTGGATGCACACTATGAATTTCTTTTTCTACATCCAATCACTTATTTTCATGAAGCATGCAAGAACTTATTATCTTGGAGACTCTAGCCATCTGTCAGGTTCGGTTATAATCAGCCAACAGATGAAAAATTTATGAGGGGGAAAGACGTATTCGCACACACACACCCCCATACACACACACACACTCACAAACACGGTGATTACTTAAGCCTCATTTCCTTCGGAAACCAGATTAAAAATAGCATTAATGTCAATAATGAAGTCTTTATTTCTTGGGCAGATTTCTGTTCCTTTTAAAGCAATCCTCCCAATGAGAGGTACCGCAAAATTTTCAACTGGAACCAGACCGGATTGCTAAGTGATAAGAACCTCACAGCAGTTTCACTGTACCTCAAACACCTCAAGGAAAAACGCAAAGTGAATGTGAATTCTGTATAAATACTGGAAACTGGTGCCGAATTTCATACTGAGTTAACCCAGTGGTGGCATTTGATTTTTCTCTCCATTTACATTCGGTGTATAAATACAATTTTTAAGTTTGCAAACCTCAGTATTTAAGGTATTTCCCATAATAAAGTACAGAAAAATACTAAAAATACTCAAGTTATTTATTTTAGATACAAGTCTCATAAGTTTCAGTTCTGCAACATTATTCCAGGAAAATCACGTAGGTTTCAGTTTTCTGCCAGGGATAGATCCAAAGCTGAGCTCGAAGTGCTGTCTGTAGATTAAAAAGGTGTTTGGAACTTCTCTCGTAGAATAATTTTCAGTTGGTAACAGTTTATCAAAACCAAAGCATGCAGCAGGTCTCATTGAATACCTCTTGAAAAACAGAAGTAGTTCCAAGACTGATTTGTCCGGCTTTTTGCTTACTCACCTGCCTCCACTTTCCCACTTGTTCGCCTGGAAGTCGACAGGAGTAAAGCCTGGTAGTTCTGAAATCACATTTTGCCATGTCAGAACTTTTTAGCTAAATTGCCTACCAAGAGCTAGATCTCTGGGGGCTACCGACCTCCAAGCCAGTCACCTGTGGGCTTCCACCAGCCACAGCTCTGGAGCTTCTACCAAAAGCAGCACCCCATTACCAGCACACCAGTGTTCTCCATTTTTTCTAAGAATTCCCCCTTATTTTCAAGTTTTGTTACTCATTCCTTTTAGAAACCGATCTGAAAGAGCAACATTTCCCACGGATTGGAGTTGCTTCTCTTTGCCCATCAGTCAAATCCAGACTTTGGTCTATTGCACAGAGCAGAAAGGGAGCAGAGATTCAGGCATGAACTCGATCTTTTTCCAATTTCAGATGGCAGCTTAGCTATTGGACTTGGGTTTGAGCCCAGTTTTAGTTGCCACCAGAGCGATTCTGTCCAACAGACCTCTTGCTTTCTACAGGCTTCTATAAAATGGCTGAACAGTGGCAGAGTTTGTGCTTTGAATGTCTAAGAGAGGTGAGTAACTAAAGTTTACGACATCTCTTCTTGCTGGCTGGAGCTCTAATTATTTCCCCTCTGCCTCTCTAAGTAATTCTACCTTCACTTCACATTTCTGATATTTAAATATTTTATTTTTCTCTTGGCAGAGGTATATTGCACACACGTTTTCTTTTCCTTGACACGTCTTCTGATCTACCAGAGAAAATAACAATGGAACTGGGATTTAATAGGCTTATAACAATGTCATTCATATTTTCCAGTGATGTGAAAGTAGCAGCCTAGATTAAAGACTGAAATGACAAATAAATGTTGACTCATCCAGGTGCACACACCAGTCACCTTGATGTCAGTTGCAGAACTACCATTAATTCAGTGAGAATAGGATCCGATCCCAAACCCATAAATCCTTCCTCAGCGAGTTTGCTCTGATGGTATTCCTGGCATAACCATGACCAAGAAAACCTGGAACTCTCACAAGAACACCCAGTTTAATGAGATTTCCAGTCCCACTTTCCGTACCAGTAAAAATCCTCAAGAAATCCACATAAATTACAGCCAGGCTTTTTAAAGCTTTCAGTTTCACATCTACTTTTGCAAAACAACTCACTCTAGCCAGCAGTCATGCCCTGTCTTTCCAGTGCACCAGGATGATCGCTGGTTCTTCTCCCTATGCAGTCCTCCTGCAGCTTGGCCCTAAAACTGGTCAGAAATGGCTTGAACCCATGGGAGACTGACACCATGAGCAGTACAAACAGGTTCCTTGTTCTGCTAAATCCTCTTCCCACCTCCTGCTCTGACAGCAGAGCTGCAGGGGATGTGGCTGTGGAGGCCTAGGGTGCTTGGGACATCCATGGTCCTCCACTGGAGCAAGTACCCAGGCAGGAGGGGTAGCAGAATGGAACATGAAGCCACATCAACCCCACCAACATGCATTAATGTGAAACACTACTGAAGGATTTGGGCTAGCATACCAGGCTCTGAATTTAAGGAAACCGAGTAGCCAAATTTCCTTCTGCTCTGGGAACCACCACACAGCAGGGTGGCTGGAAGTACACTGGGGTGCGCAGACACCTTAATGACCGCAGGTAGCACACGAAGGTCCCCAGCTGAGACAAGATCCTTGGATCCTGTCTGCCGTTTCACACGAGCATCCCACAGAAGCCTCAGTGTTAGGGGAACACTGCCGGTCGTGGGGTTCTCAGAGGGCATACCCTGCCCTTTCAAACTCTTCCCAACAGCACAGTTAATGCTGGTTGGGAATATTCTGATGAAACGTTTTGGGGATGGAAAGTGATAAATTATCTGGCATCCGTACATTGATTTCAACACCCTTGTTATGTAATCTAGAGTTATATGGGACCTCTGCCTGGTCTCCTGAGAGCTTACAGGGTGGCCTGTGGAATCCACAGCAAGCTAGTGTGCGTGTGTGGGTGAAAGAGTATTTCATCCCACGTTTAAGCCCATTCCTGTTCAGCAGAGTGCTTAAGCCTGGGTGTAAATCTCTCATGATTCTTTGCAGTTCTGAAAAGAGAAAATTTCCTGAATTATGTCTACATTTTTACATCTCAAATGTTGAGGAGAAATGCAGCAAGGGCATAGCCAAAATCTCTGTATTATAGGACAGGAGGGGCCAATATAGCTTTCTTTTCTTTGAGAACAGGCAGGCAGAATTAGACTTACACAGTAGAACTTGGCACAAGCGTAATAATAAATACGATATGAAAATGTCAGGGACCCAGAGGAGCTGACATTAGTGTATGCATGTCTTTAAACCAAAATCCTACTGCGTACAGGCAACTTTCCCCATTCATCATGGGAAGAATTACACCAGAGATGGTAAACGCATACACTGTGGTTTGCAAGGCCCGTTTTACTTGCTTTTAACATTTACTTGAATACGTGCAACCAGCAAACATAACTGCCTGGATCTGGGGCTGTACCCTCCTTCAGTGGAGGGACGATGGAAGCAGGAGTGGGAAGCAGCCGGGCAGGGCTCCCTGTTGAGCACAAGGAATTCTCCACCAGACCACGCAAGGGAGTCCAGGGGTGGTGCACCTTCCCTCCGCAGTTTCTGTGGTGACACACCAGAAGAAAAAGCAAACTGCAAACCTAATTACACGAACCTGTCCTCTTTCATGCTGCATCTCTTGCCTGCCTTGGTTGGTACAGGTGACAGCAGCCTCAAGATAGCTCTCGCCATTACCTATGCTATACTGTGTTTCTACAATTAATATCTTGTTATACAACAGGAGTTTTTCTTTAAATCCGAATCGCAGGAATCAGCCTTCAGAGGAGCAGCTCCCTTTTGACAATAGGGTAGTGCAGGCAGGTTTATTTTGGCCTCCCTAACTCGGGTGCTGTCTCTTCGCCAACCTAAGCTTCAGGTGAAAAGCAAATATTCAGGGGCTTCCAAACCTCCATACTATACAAGATCAATGTAAGTTTTTTAAAAAAAAATAATTGGGGGAACTTTTTTTATTTATTTTAAACCGCTACAGGCTGGATTTGCACTTGGAACAAGCCTTCCCCCAGTGGAGTATCTCCTGATTTACAACAGTGTCTGAAAAGCGAATCGGGCATTGCCTGTTTAATGCAGACTTTTAAATGAATCAATTACATGGGTTTGGTCAAAATTAGCACGCTAGTCTATTTTTAAAAGCCAAGTGATACTTTGCCTTAAAACCTAACAGTAAAAGAAGCCCAAACACAAAAACAGGCCGACCTCACTATAAGCATCTGGATGCCCAAATAAACACGAGCAGAGGGAATTCTAGCATCTGCAAACTGTTAATTCACCCTTTTCTTCTCTTTTGTAGGCTCGCCAAGTTCAATCTCCTGGTCGCCAACTTCTTGCTCCACCGAGACAACCCGTTGATGAACTGTGCTAGTGATGTCAGTAGCACCACTAATCAGTGTTGGACCAGGATGCCTGACTCGGGGGATAAAGTCTCTTTATATCCCAGCCTGCAAGTGTTTTTTCTTCCCTCTCCCCCCTCCCCCCCTTTATTTTCTTTTATGTTTTACAGAGGATCCAAGACTAAGAAAAGAGCTACACAATCCTGGAAGACAGAAGGCTGGACTTCCAATGCCAGGCTGAGTTGGTTCCCAGCGGCACAATGGCGGGTGTAACTTCGTATCCGATTTACATACAACATTGCATCCGCCGGGAGTGCAAAACGGCTATTTGTATACTCAGCATCTGCAGATCCCCAGCCCTCAGTGTGCAGTTGGATGGCAGCCTCAAGGCATTTCCCTTTTGAAAAAACACTTTCAAGTAACATGTGTGAACCTGAGTGCCAGACCTGGTGGCAGGTGCTAATGGCTTTCACAAAGGCTCCCTGGATTTTAATTACTTGTGTTTAAGCTGTGTATAGTATCCATCACTTCCTTTCCTTTCCCAAAATACTGAGTCAAAATATGGTTTCCAGTAACAAAAATAATCCCACCTCCACCTCCCCTCATCCTCCCCCGCCACAATCAACAGCCATCATGTTCCATCTCAGTTGTAGTCACCTTTTTAGCTGTGGATGAAGCATATTCACGACACGCTACATCATCTGGGTATCTCCCCAGGAGCTCTTTAGTTTTTGGAGAAAAATACGCACCTCTCACATCTTGCTGTGTTCTCGCACTAACCCCATCCTATAGAAAAGTTGCTCAATTCTCTCTTTCCCTAGTGAAAACAGCGCAACCTGCTTCTGAGTCCCATGATGAAGAGCCACCAGATAATTTACTAAAGATTTTGGAAACAGTATGGAACAGTATTGTTTGAGAGGTCGGACTGGATGACCTTTAAAGGTCCCTTCTAACCCAAACTATTCTATGATTCTATGATTATTGTTAGCAGTGTGATTACGATGATTGGAATCATTGCTGATGACGCTGACTGCCCAAGGCTGGCTGAGAAAACTCTGCGGGACGGGGAGGGAATTCACCTGTTCCGAGCACAGAAATGTTCAAAATCTGCTGCTGCTGTTTCTCCTCTGGGATGAATTCCTTTGTTTTCATGGGAGCCCACAGACATCTACAACAAAGCCTGGATCTTTTTTTCTTGCAGAATGCCTCAGAAATTTAAACCTAATCCTTCAACCAGCAGGTACCTGATCTCAGCAGCCTAAGCCTACAGCTGAGCAGAAGGGGTCCCACCCTCACAGGCATCGACCCCTCTTAACACACCCACTTCACCAGGAGCTGCGGCCACCAGCACGCCCTGGCTTCAGCCACACCATAGACAACAGCCTGGGTCTCCCCTGACCTCTCGGACACAGGGGGCTGCCTGGACCCGGTGGGGTGGGGAGACACATGCTTCCCTCCACCGCAGGACTGTGGTCCAGAGGCAGTCTGATTCCCCTCCTGCTGCGGGAGATGCTATGGTACTTACATTTCAGCTCTCTCTTCCAGCACTAAAAGAATATTCTCCATAATATGTTTATTATTTTAAATAACCAAAAGCACTGCCTTAAAGCCTACTGATTTGGCTGCTAATAAACATCATCAACTGGAGCAGCATCCGAATTTCTGAAGCAGTAAATCCGGCTCTCCGCTACAAAACTGACAGTTCTCATAAAATAAATAAAGAAAGAAATGCATGCAAGTAAAACATCCTAAGGAAATTATCGTTCAAATTAACTGCAGACATAAATTTATCCATCTGTTATCATAAGTGTTACTCAAAAATTATTTGCCCATAAAAATGAAATAAACCAGAGTGATTTTTTTTTCTTAAACACTGACTTCATGTGCATAGACTTAGTTGCCAAAATATTAACTCTTTTTAACAGCCCATGTGCTCTTGGCTGTGTCTCTTTCTTGACTGTAAATGGACCTTTATAAATTGCCAGTGCTTGTTTGCTCTAAGGTGCTTCACTGTTATTATGGATCAATAATTCCTAGCAATCCAGGATGGATTTTCAAAACACAAAACCCAAGCAAACCTCCCCCCCCGATTTTACTTGCAAGTACTCTATTTAGCTACCTTTATTCATTCAAAGGGAAAAGTTACGACGCCTGTTACCTGAAAAATATCACTTAACTGCACAAACAATAAATGTTGTTTCATTACTAGAGTATAGTTACAGTGAATATGGGTATAGTGAGACTTTCACATTAAGTCTGAATACGGTAAACCCTGGCAGGAGAAGAATGAAGTGTACAGAGCTGGGTATAGAGCTGGGTCCCGTTCTACCCAGGGCCTGTATTTTTCTTGGAGAGGAGAAAGAAATGAAAGTAGAAAGAATAAATGGCTATTTTCACTTCTATGTGTTTTATAAAGGAATAAATTAAAAGTCTGAACTGGTCCAATGCATTTAAATTGTGAGTAATGCCATGGAAGGCAGGGAAGGGGGAAATCTATTGAAAAGTTTACTTTTTATTTTTAAAAATGGCAGAAAACTGAAAAGCTCCATTTAGAATTGTGTAATTTTTTTGTTTTAGTACTGCTAACTGGAACCAAAGAAAAGAAAAAATAAATCTTTCAACAGCATAAAAATGCTTGGCTTTACTTGGTGGATCTGAAAACTGTTTTACCTCAGCTTGCTTGGATACTCCAATGCCTGTCCCCTTACCACTCCTTCTTCCCCAGGACTCGTCTGTTCAATGTTTAACAGCCTTGTGCTCAGTTACGGACCAGATCCTGCACTACCTCCCCTAGGATGCACCAGGAAGTCTTTGCAGCTCAGCTCCAAATGGCACGTAGCAACAGGCTGACTGGGAACCCCAGTTTTCAGAGGGGAACAACGACACCCAAGCACTTGCTATGTCGATTGCTGTCTGGCAGAAGTGGACTTGCTTTTTCAGAAGCAAACAGAAAAATTCTGTTTTCCCCAAACGCCCAATTTTTTACTGAAAAACTATCAGCTGAAAGATTTTAATCAACCTTCGTCTAAAAGCAAAGCAGGATGAAGAAAGAAGAAATTCTGTGTACAAAACAACTAATAGCAAGGCCATAAACATGCAGAGCTGCACAGGCAATGAAATTAATTGCCTGCTATATTCTAATCAGCCCAATGACCATAGCTTTACTGGAAAATAAACATTCTTCAGAAAAAACAGTAATGCTTTTCTCCCAGGGTGACTCCTGCTGTACATGAGCAGCACTCCACACCAATTTCCACACAATTTTTATTTCTTGCACATTTCCGTGTGTTTTATAACAAACTTCCATCTGAAACCAGTAGGGGTGTTTCCAGTGGTGACCTGACCTGCCAGATCTGGTGGGACCAGGGTATGGGATCTTGCACTACTTGAAGGTTATTTAGATCTGGTGACAGGAGTTGCCATGTCCCACTCCAGCCACATGTTTTCATCCAGCCAGGTGGGAACTCAGCTTACACTGGATGAGCTATGGTTTTTCTGATGGCAAAGTATACGCCATGGTTCAACCCAGAAAGGATTTCTGCCAGTCCAAAGCCAGACAGTGGCATCCCCCAGCTCAGCAGCACTGGGTTCCTGCACCACCATGCAGCCAAGATATCATCATTTTGGTTTACAGCTGAAGCCAGCCATGGTTTTCATCCTGTAGAATACTGCTTTTGGTCATGGTGACCCCTGTGCATGGTCTAGGTTTGGTTTCTTTTGTTCCAAACAACAGTACATACTCCTGTAAAACATCTTGCTGCTGCAGCTGAGAAGGGTACGCTGAACTGAACCAGACTGTAATTTGCAAAGACACCTGCGTGGCGTCTCCTGGCTTAGTCAAGCTCATTATACTAATTTAGTGTTAGATGTTACTGAACTACCCATCCATGGCACTGGCATCTTGAATCAGCCTGAGGATGGTGCCCCAACAGAGCAACAGAGCTTCAGCTGCTGCAGGCAGCTGCGCAAAAGCCAGGTGAACCTAACTACGGCGGTTTGCACCAGGTACGGCTCCCTGGGGGGAGGCCACCAGAGGAACCAGCAAGGGCTCTGCCTCAGGAGGGCTGTTTGCAGGGTAGGACCCTGTCCCCAAGCCCCTTGGCTCCAGCTATAACCTCCGAGTTACAGGATGCCACCGAGCCCACATGAATCATGGTGCAGGGTTTGGGACTCCCTCCCACAGCAGCCCCACTCTGTAACACCGCATTTGGTGAAGTTCTTCCAAGGTGTGTTTCTCATAACAGACTTATTTTCTTGTTTAGCAAAATACTTCTTTTTCCTAATTTTATTTGCCAGCATAATTTTATCCAATTCTTCCCTTCCCAGAAACTATGACAGAGATTACGAAATTGGAAACCAATTCATAATATACACATATAATTAAATTATTATTCATTCATTGGTTCCAATATCCTCAAAGTAAATGGATTAATGCAGAGATCATGCTTAGCATAAGAACAATACTTTTTGCGGTGCATTGTCCAGAATATTTTTTCAAATTATTTCCCCTCCATCATGTTAGTCTTAAATACGCAGACTCTTAAAAGAGGTGAACTAACTTTTGCACTGTTCTGAGAGCAAATGCACTCCTGCAGACTCTATCAAAGTCTGTCCTAACAAAAGGTGCGTTCCTTAAAATTTTGCACTTCAGAATTCATGGGAATATGTGAAAGCCTCAACTTTCATCAAAACCACCCTTCACTTTTATAAAAAGCAAAACCAAACCCTTAACGTTTAAGAAAACAATCTGAATTCATGACCCGAGCACACACCTAAAAAACCCCCTTACAATTCAAGAAGCAGATATAAGAATGCAAAATACAAAATGTACCAATAAACCCCACTCTTACAATTCAGCGTGTAAAAAAGAAACGCAACCAAAAAAAAAACCACAAACCAACAAACCCTAACAAAAACCTTCAGGAAAAAAAAACCTGCATTTGAATCCTAAGAGAAAATGAACTTGCTTGCACTTCAGCCACATAGAAGTTTTGGCATTGAAAAATTAATAATTTTCTCAGTACTTACTGCACAAAGAAAAAACCACCCCAGGGAAAAGAGGAGGAATTAATTGTACTTAAAGTAGGGATGGCCTGCTTTAGTGAGAAAGGCCAAAGGGATGCTGCAACAAAGAACCCAAAACAAAAAGCTTTCCTCAGCATGTCCCACGCACGGATTTTTAACAAATCTGGGCTGTATGTGTCTGTTCTGTCCTGCTGCAGTCAGTGCTAGGAAAAAGAAACAACCCAGCAACAAAGGCTGTTTTCAACATAACCAAAAATGAGGAGTAAAGGACAAAACGGGACTTGCTCTTTAGGAGCCAGCTTCCCCAGGTGATGCTGCCCAGGAGCTGCTCTCTGACGGGGACAGGGAACGAAAGCTCAAACCTCCAACAACTTAGATGTCACTTTCTATAGAAAGCAATGTGTAATTAGTATTCATTTGCTCAATTTGATTTCTGTTATTATCACACACAAATACCTGCAGTGGATTGGCTCCATGACCCATCTAGTCCAAGGTCCTGTCTCAAGCCATGGTCTGTAACTGACACCCAGGAAAAGCATTTACTGAGCAGGGCAAGTGGGTGATCGTACCCAGTTTATTCTTCCAGTATATACTGGTTAAGGGACTTCCAAAACTGGAGACTACATCAAAACCACCATAATCACTGATAAACCTCACTCCATGCATTAGACCAAGCTGGTATTTATGAATCCCTGTCCAACTACAAAGCACCATGATATATTTTCCTACTGTAAAAACAGTTAAGCAAAACTCCTTGGACAGAAATACCAGACAAGCTCGAGATTAAGTAAGCTTGGGAAAATTCAGCCTAAACACATTCAACAAATAAATGCATCAAAACGCATGTATCTCTGCTAAACCCTGCAGTCTTTAAATCAAAGCTCCCACTGAAGTGAGCAGCGAAAAGTGAGTTGTTGCCAAAGTTCATAGCAAAAGCCACGGGATGAGAAACAAAGTTCTGTCAAAAATGAGAAATTACCAAGGAGAGGGAGCAGAAGGAGCAGATCGGTTCTCGGCACGACAATCTCAGGCTGCCTTCAACTTGAGGGAGCTCAAACAGCCACTTAAGCTGGTGCTCAGGATTTGGCTGAACCGGGGCCCGAACAATTATTATTTATACTCTTATCACACAAAAATGTGAATAACATTGCAAAAGGGGGAAAAAGAAAACCAAGGCAAAAAAGGACAGTAGCACATACTGTTGCAGGCTCACAGAAGTACTATAGACATCTTTGTTCTGCAGACCTCGCGGGAAGAATTTAAACAGGTAGAGGTACACGCTGGATTTTTACTTAATGATTTTAAATGCTGGTATTTAGCTCCACACATAACTCATACACTTGTGCAAGGTCCAAAACCAGCCAGTTTGCACAGACAAACCACCAAAGCAGCTAAGTCACCCACTGAGAAAGTTAAACTGCAGCAACCCTGAGAGGTCTGGAACCCCGAGTCACACACACGTGCCTATGCCACAGCACCGGAGCACAGCCTGTCCACAGCCCAGCTGCAGCCAGACCCACCTCCTACACCAACTCACTGCATTTCTGAAGCAGGTTTAGACAAACAAAAGCCTTCCCCCTTCAAATGGAAGTTCCCTAAGAATTCTTCCCGCAGGACCAGAGACAAAACCCCGAAGCATTCAAGCCGCTTTACTTTCAGTCACAGTAACTGAGTACAACAGAAAAATCTCACACCATACCTGCTCCAAAGGCAAAGAAGAAGCTCTTGTCTGCGTTCTCCCTTAAAAGCGCCATCACTCTTTTCCCCATCCTCTCATTCCTCTTATAGATGAGCTCCTGTCTGAAGTAGCTGTCTATCTCCTGAGCCGTCACCTGCTCGTGGGGTGGGAGCGTTGTGTTGATGAAGTTAGGGACCTGAAATGGAGACAGAGGCTGTAGTTCAGGTGACAGTGGTTTAGTAATCCCCCAAACACTGGATGCTTTAATCTAGCCTTATTTAAACCACCTGAGCATCATTATCATACAAGAAACCACCAGAAGAAAAGAGCTTGCTGGTAACTCTACACAGGAAAAATGAATCAGCAATCAACATGCCTTTTTTCTTTTTGTTAAACTAGTATTTTGTTAAATGCAAATTCATTTTGACTTTTCTCTGTCCCTTCAGCAGAATGTACTTTTAGACGTTATAGCTGGGTGAGTTACTAAACCCTTTATTTTCTACTTGTTCGACACAGCTCACTGGTGATTTAGCACCAGAACAAGCCCTGTAATCTGTTCTCAGCCAAGGTCACCATGACCTTGAGTAAGGACTGCAAGATTTGGCTTGTATATGCTCCCTCTTAATAACCTAACAGGTAAAAAAGCAGGAAAGGTTAGCAAATCCAGGCATAGGGAGATGCAAACAGGGTAAACCCCTCGCCTTTCTTGCAGTTTTAGATGCTATCAGGCCTCACCAGAAGAGACCGTGCATTGCAACACATAAATCCCCGGAACATTTCTGATATTTTTGAGAAATGGATTTCCAGAAGAACTGCTCCTTCAGTCCCTGTTTTTGTGAGGAGAGACGTTCGTAGGCACAGGAGAAAGGCTGAAACCCCAGGGACCGTTCAAGTCAGTGCAGCAGACCCAGCAATGAGCCGAGACCCAAGCTAGAGCGGACAGACAAGCCGGAACGTCTCTGACTGACTGTGGGGACAGGCGACTTCATTCCGGCATGGTGGGGGCCCAGGTCTACCCCCGGCCCCGCAGCCAGAAGCGCTGTAAGCGGGCACTGTTTGATGGCTGCTCACAGGACCCAGGCACCTTCCAGCGATTTTCTGTGCCTCGCCACTGGAGAGCAGCTCAAACTGCAAAGCCCAGACGCAGGTTTCTGAGTCCCCGGGGAGCTGTAAAGCCGCCAGGATTTCCAGCGTTAATCTGAGTCCGTGGTAACGGTGCCGCATGCACAGCCCATAGGGGGAACGTCCCTCACTCACTGTGCTGAAATACTTGATGCAAGTTTCTTTGGTTAATTCTTTCTCTGGTCTTCTACTACACCAAGTTCCCATACTAGTTTTCTAAAACTTGCCTTTAGTCTTTGTTTTTCAGCCCACCTCTTACCTTCCCACTTGGCCATGTGATTTTATCACAACAATTTTTACCTCTTCCCACCCTCTTCACTCACACTGCGTCTCCAGAAGCTTTCAGCAAGTCTTAGGAAAAGAACTAATTTCTATCTTCCCAGTGGCTCTTCTTAAAGCTTTTTCATTGCAGCCTCATCTACAGCTCTCCTAACACGTGGGGGACCAAGCAGCAGAGAGATGTCACCGTGCATTATGCAGAAGGACAAGTCTAAGCCTTGTTCTGGGTTCCCACCAAAGGCTGTACCCAGCTGGGTGAGATAGAAATGGGCACCACATCTCCTGAGCCAGGGAATCCCACGTGGCTGGAGTTAATCCTGCTGTTGGCAGTGACCTGCCCCAGCTATGCAGTGCAGCTCGACCTTCAATTTTCCAAACAGCTTTGCAACGTGCTTTGCCAAATCACCGTTACATCTCGCAGCACGTCCCTCCTTAAGGGTTCAATCACATTACTCTTCTTCTGGGCTTTCCAGCATGGCTTGGCTTTGCCAGCCTATCTTGTGAATTCCTCAGAGCATGTAAGTACTTTGCGCCTTGTTCTCAGTTTAGCCCTCTGCCAGCACTCAACAAAAATAAGTCCTATTAAGCCAGACCTATCAGAGACACCAGTTTCTTGTTAATACACAAGGAAGTTGCCTCAGTGTCTGGCAAGAGCTTGCGTTCGTCTCAGAGGGATGCTGGTGGCTACAGCAGCGAAGGATGTAGTGGCTTCGATTCCTGGTGAAAGGCAGGGAGAGATTTTTGTTGCAGGAATAAAGCCTGAGGAACAGGTAACCATTTTACGCTTGCAATAACCTCTGCAATGCAAAGCTGTGCATCAGTTGGTCCATGCAGATACTGCAGGCCTTTGGATCTCCTCTGTACTAAGGCTCTGTGTTTAATGCTTTGATGTAGCTGAGCCAGGAGCCAGGGGAGCCTTCAGAGACTGAAATGGAAGGTTAAAGTTCTAGAGAGCATCTGAAGGCTCAACACCAAGAAGTCTCTCCCCCTGCTTTTGGCTGAAGTGACAGCTGGGAACTGATGGGACCTGGTCCTGAATGACCTGAGGTGCTTTGGGGAAAGCCAGGTACCGCACTGCCAGGCAGGACAACCGGCCCTTACGCAAAGCATGAGGATTGAACGGCTTTGTGCATCCCACTCCAACCAGGGAAAGCTCTGCTGCCAGAGGCTTAGATAGTCCCAGGACAGAAGTTGTGTCCAGACCCTGACCTAGAGGCTGTTTGCCAAGAAGGAAAGCACCTTCCTTCAGCTTGTGTGACACCATCACTTGCAGTCCTACATCCGTATTCAACATAGGTTGTTCCTACGCTTTATCTAGCCTGAAATACAGTCCACAAAACGGAACCATTTACTTGCCTCTTTTTGTTTCTTCCCTCCCATTCTTTCTTTTTCTGTGGGAAAGAGTTTGCCAATGGCAGAGAGATAAATTTAAAAGCAAGCGCTGGGTTTTGCCAACGCTTCTCATGCTTGTCCAAGGAACAAGAGGAAGGCGGGCATCGCCTCTGGAGACACACCATCAGCCTACAGGTCCCGATGCACTCTGTGCATTCCTGTATTCTAATGACTGCTCTGTCACTGGCAAAAATAAAACATGCACGTATGTTTTTCATGGCAGAGGACAGGAGATGCATGATTGAAGTAGTATGCTGTACACCGTAGTGCAACCACACTGTGAGCTACGACACTGGCCCCAGTAATCACCCCCGCTCCTCCCTGTATCGCGGTTCCTTTCCACAGCTGGTGTGACATAGACCATGCCTGGCTTAAGGAGGCAGCTGCTCCTGATGATTTAAGAAACCCTTGGATTTCTAACCACCAGGCAGGGATCAGAAGTCAAGAAACAGACATACACAATTGGGAAGTTGTTAACTTCAGCCAGAATTAAGGGTTTTGTTTGAAAAAAGGAAAATCTGTGTTTTAAAAGGATGGGCTAAAGACCGCACCAGAGGGATACACCTTTCCTCTTCACTTTATCAAATATTTTTGTTTCCATTCAGCAGTAAAGATAATTTTCACATTTTAAGTGTGAAGGTAGTTGTATGTTTTGAACTGATAGCGAATGGATGAGACATTTGCTGTGCCAACGGGTGAAGGACTGACTGTGTGATAATAGCTGAATACTGCTCACCAGTATACATAACTGTATAGCGGGGTAGATGATGTGACTGTGTTGAAAAATCCTAACTACTCATTACTCTGACTATTCATCTAGGAGAGCAAGCAGCCTGGATCAGGTAGGAAAACACAGTGCTACCTATTCCGCCTGGGGTTTGTGCTCTTTACTTTGTATTCGGATACACATAACAAGAGCATAAACGAGATTCTTTCTGTCCATGTATCTGAAGCTATGCACCTTTCAGCGAATCCAACCACCTCATATCTATGTATCTACACTATATCCATATTATATATCTACATCTATATCCATATCTATATAAATAGACACACAATACTATGTATTTCCCATGGAAACTAAATAATAAATTACATTCCGAGGTGTTCAAAAGAAAGGAATTATTTGTTTGACTGAATCAGCTACAACTCTTCTTTTTTTCTATTGCTATCTACTTTGGGTTATGGCTCTCCTATGGACAGTACAGACGGACCCTAAACTGAGTCATTAGATACACCTTGCAATCCTTAGTTAAGCCTTTGAGGTTAAAGAAGAGAATATGTGAACAAAAAAAGAAGTGAAGTCCCACCCTTCAAGAAATTCCTTCCCCTCCACATTGCCTTTGTAATTTTCCTTGAGTCAGTATCCCTGATGGAATATATTTGTGGGTAAAGCTCTGCACACATGTCCAAACTCACAGTGCTGTGGGATGTCGCCCATAATTCTTCACCTTTGAAGTCAGTGGGAGCTTTAGGAAGAAGGAAGAGGAAGGATTGTGGAGCGGTTACGACACTACCCTGAAAAAAATGGTTCTGCTCCCATGGGCTATACAAATCTCTTGCATGATCACAAGCATGTCATTTGGGTTTAGATCTTCAAAGGAAACTCAGCACTTAACCTCCACCAAGTATCTTTGAAGCTTTTGGCTCTATTCCTCCTGTCTCTCAAAAGTCCATCTGTAAAATGGGGACAGCAAGACTTTCCAACTTGATGTTACATGCGAGGCTCTGGCTGAATCTAGCTGTTGAAGGACCCAAAGGAAGATCCAAAGCCCAAGACAATGCTCAGTGGTAACCGTTCTTCCCACAAATACTTTGTGGAAGGAGGCTGGGATTCTGCTGCTATCGTAGGCATAAGCTAACAACATACTTTAGCTTAGAAAAATGCATCAGCCATATCTCAAGATCTATGCTATGCTGTCGGCTTTGTCTATAGAGACAAAGAAATGAAAAGAAACCAAAAAAAAAAAAAAGAGAAAAGCAAAATATATTAGTGCAGAGTCTTTTATCACATTTAGGGCTTACTGCCAAAGTTCAGCTGAAAATTCATAAACACAGGACTACATTTACATACATTTCTCTTATTTATTATTTTTTAATGTTTGGACAAATATTCTGGACAGAGGCACGATGCCACAGTTTGTGAATATCTATCTGCGAATGGGTTTTTTTGGACACATATAAGCACCATCAGCTTTGGTTAGCATTTTTTCCTGCTTTGGATCTATTTGCTACAGTAGAACTGCTCTAGATTCAGTCAAGTATCACATCACAACGAGAAGGGAAAGAATAGTGTTATCATTCCTACTCCTATACGCTACATTCCCTAATCCTCTGACAACCTTTTTGGGCCTCGTTCCGTTCCAGTGGTGCTAGCCTATTTCCGGAACGTGCATGCAAATTGTAAGAATGTGTCAATGAAAAACCAATACTACCATCATTAGAATAATGTGTTGCATGCCCTTTCTTGCCTGTGTGTAGGCAGAGGTGGTCCTCAACCATAAGCCTATCCGCAGATGGAGAAGACGAAGCTGAGATTGGGAAATGGGAAGCCATCCCCTGCCATGGAAAATATAGTGATCCTAAAACCTTTCCTGCCATTATGTTCCCACACCTTAGCCAACCTTCTTAGCTTCTGAGACTCCTCTCCCCACCTGTCTCATCAGCAGGTAACTAATGGCTTTCCAGCCTCACCTCCTGGGCAATGTCCAAATGCCAGACCACCACAAGTACCGTATCGTCACTAATCCTTGCAGGGACAATTCTTAATAATAAAAAAGCCTTATTTCTCTGCTTCCCAGAGCATTCACAGGCTAAACAGAGAAAACAGGAGGCGGCACACCCAGGGTCACAAGGGATGTCTATGGCAAGGTGGGAAGTTGGCCATCAGCTTCCTGAGCTCCAGTCCAGCACCTCAATACGAACCCCATCCATCTTCCCCCGACAGCAGGGCTCAGCCTCCACGCTAGCAATCCTTATCTCCCGTTGTTGGCAGAGAGCTGCTCCCAGATCGCTCCAACTGCATTACATTTTTTTAAACATGATAAATATTGGGTTCTCTTTATTAGTCTTCTCGTTTATGAGCTTTACATGGGCAGAGGCCAGAAGACAAGTAAGGGATCCTGCCTTGCAGGACTTTCCCTGCACCACGCAGGTCAGGAACTTTTGTACAGCCGGCAGCACTACGCAAGATAAGGATCTCCGGAGCTGACAGTGCAGCTTATGGGGGCTGCCAGGGAGCCAAAGCAGCATCCCAAAACCCGCTGGCTCCTCTGACAAACTGAACAGCCCTAAATTCACATCACACCAGCCCTTCTCGGGTCAGAGGCTGACATCGAGCTCGAGTTATCGTTCCTTTATGAAGGGAGGATACCCTCTCATTAACAGCCCTTGACAGGGCGCTGTGGCTTTTGCTGTAGTGCTGCAAAATGTACTGCTCTGGACTTGGAAGACACCTGTTTCCTCCTGATTTATGGACCCTTCTGGCATCTGGGAGAGGAATATCCACTGACTGCAGCCTTTGATATGAAGGATTTGAACAGTGCAAAGTGAATGGGCTGCAAAAGCAAGCATCTCCGTGAGGAGGATGTGGCTTCTGCAGAGACAAATGCTGCAGCAGACTCAAGTGGTTTTCCTCCAGCACTCCTGAGTTTCCATCCTGACAGTGACCTTCAGTGGCCAAAGAGGGGGTGTCTGGTTAATCTGATTTAGCCCAAAGCTGGAAGCTGCCAAGATGAGCTTTCAGCTTGTGATGGAAAAAGGAAACCAGGAAGGAGCTCTGCCAAATGGCGTCCAGTTCAAGCATGTTGTGATTAAGCCATTATTGCTTTTTTTTTGACCACCGAAATTTAAAGTAATATATTAGAAGCCTGAGTGGACTGTAAAAGGAGTCTTTAATCTTCAGGGTAGGTAAGTTCCATCGCTCCTTTCCCTTTCCCAGGGCAAACATCTACTCAAGGTGGGACTGGAGAATATATTACAGGCACATCCAGCACGTTTTGGAAGTCGTGGTCAGGACAGGTATGTCAATTTGGTGGATTTGGGGCTGCTAAAATGCTTTAATAGAAGCATACCCTGACACCAAACTCATACAGACTCAAACTGGTCTGAAGTCACAGAAAGCTTAAACATATCCCCAGTCTGGGCTCACCCGGTTTTGTTCCCACCTCTTTGCATAAAGTGGAACAGTTCTGCAGGGATAATTCTTACTGCGGCCAGAGGCTTGTAGGTTTTCAGTGCAGATCAAAAAACCAGTCACACTTCTCCCACCGGCCACGCTGCCCAGCCACAGCCATCCCCGTGCCATGGAGCCCTTTGGGATCCACTGCTGGGGTTTGGACCAACCCAGCATTTCCATGGCAGGCGTGGATTTTCTATCACATCCCTTGGCCTAGCAGCAGTCTGTAGTGTCCCAAACCTCCAAAAGCAAGGAACAGCCCTGAAAAACTGCAAGGCAAAGGGACAGCCAGCTGTCCCCCGGTGGAAGGTGTGACCGGGCAAACCGCGGGTTGCCCGGAATGGGGCTTCACAAACCCAAAACTGTTTTCTGGCTTCAAGTCATTGCAATGGGGACGCATTGCTGCAGCTTGCAGCATTTCTGCTCCGCTTAGGCACATCTAATCCTCTCTGAGCTAAATGCTGATGACTCCTTTCTCCAGGCTGTGGTGCACCGATAATACCCCCGTCCCTGTCCCCCTGGGGCGCGTTCAGGCTCTGGGGACAGCAGCTGAGGCTGGGGTGTCTCACACCCCCATGCCAGAGAGCCCAACTGTTCCTTTCCAATGTGTTCTTTCCTCCACCTGCTGCCTCAGAGGAAAGAAGCACAAGGCTCGCAGCCCTGGCAGCCTCTCTGTACTCTTTTCCCTGGAAATAGCAATGAAGAGGAGGAGAAGAGTCCTCTCTCACTAACCCGCTACTGTGGGGCACCACAAACCCACAGAAAATCTCTGGATAGGGCTGGAGGTGTGGGTGGGGGGGAAGTAAAAATGCCTTTTGCTTGAAGGCAAGCGAGAGAGGAAAGAAAGTCCAAGAGCACAAGGAAAGCCAGTGTAAGAGCAGGCACATGTCCTGGGACCAGTTCTGGGGAGCGACTTCTGTCCATGAGCTAATCCCTGCCCACCCGCATTACTGCTCAGGGTCCCACACGTTGCGGATACATTGCAGTTCACGCACTCGAGCTTTCTGTAACTGGCCTACCCAATTTAAAGCTGACTTGGGTACCTCTCAGAATGGCGTGGCAACTTGAGCGTGAAAACAGAGGTCTTCACGGCTGAGTTTCAAACTGGCTAGCGCAGGTCTATGAGCCGCTGGAGCATCTAAATTTGTAAATAGAGGAAAACTGCAAATGGGAGAAGGTGCGGTGGGAAAAGCCAGCTGAAAGCTAGATAAGGCTCTATGGATAGTGCATGACACTTTTAAAACACAGCTGTGCAGGTGGTACAAAAGCTGTAGGAGTCATTGCTGGCCTGAGTGTAAACCTGCCTGCAGGGTGGGCTGCAGCCCGCGGAGCACCAGGACGCCGGTGTCCCTGCAGCTCCAGCTCTCACCACCCCTGCGTGGAGACCTTTCCTGGGAGCCCCAAACCCTCCTGCCACTGCTGGTCTCCCAGCCAGCACCCTGCCAAACCACACGTGTGTGTCCTGCCTCATTCTACCTTCTCCTGTGGAAGGAAAACACTTTAAAAAAAAAAAATGGGGGGTGGGGGGAGAGGAGAAGCAGAAGGGCCGCGAGGATGGGCCCTGCAATCTCACAGACACCTTGGAGGGCGATACTTTTATCCCTGCTAAAAAAGACTTTCAACAAATCCCTGAGAAGTCATGACCTCCATGTATGTTTTCTATTTGTTTTTCCACACCAGTTAAATAGTTGCTTTCCAAGCACTTTGGGGCTGAGGGGGGGGGGGGGGGGGGGGGGGGGAAAGACAGGGGGACAGGACAAGAACCACCAACCTCTCCCCCCAAGGCCTCCCTCCCCACCCCAACCCTGTCCCTGCTCCCTTTGGTAGCGATGCCAAAATATGCAGCCGGCCCCTCTATCTGAATGTATGTTTTGATTAAAGAAGTCTTAACAAAACACAGTCAGAACAATGATCCCAGCCCCCTTTCTGCAAGCTTCACCCAGCTATGCAGTGTATATTTAGGACCAGATTACAGGGACCTGTTCATTAATTGAATGGGGATGACAAGCCTGCACTGTATGCAAATAAAGGTTTGGGTTTCAGTGGGAAGGGTAAATCTCAACTACCTAATGATATTCCTGCCCCATTTAAAATCCCTTTTACATTGGGATTTTTTTGAGGCCAGCTTTCACGAGCTTGCAAACATATGGAAAAGTTCAAGTTTTTCTATTTCCCTTCCAAATGCTTTGTTTCCTTTGACAAAGAATATTTTTTTCCTGTTCTGACACTAAAACCATCACCTATTATATTGCCATGACACCCAAGTAAAGATACCGATCAAAGGGCAAAGCAGGGCAATAAAGAGAAAATACTGGGGCCAGAAGGTTTGGTTTTGGGGTTGGTTTATTAAAGTATTGCAATTCTTTTTCCAAAGGTATTTTTCATTTTGTCTTCCATTACACAGTGGGAGAACAGCTGGTCAGTAGTGGGTACAAACTCAGGTTCAGTTGTCTTGAATATATATTGTTCAGGGCTCTTCAATGAGTTTCCTCCCATCCCTCCTTAGTAAGATGCTAGGGAATATTTACGCGAAGTTTCCAGCAGAATTTTAACCCAAGGCAAGTGTGATCCAAAAGATATGGCTTGCAAAATATCACATAAATTAGCAAGGAGCAAAAAGGTGGTTAGTAACACAACAGCAGCTGGACTGAACACAAGACCTCCAGGGCTGACACCGCAAGGCAGTGCCGTGTGGAGATAGCCCTGCCCTCCTGTTCCATCCTAGCAGAAATCCAGGCTACTCCCAATCCAACCATCATAACTAGAAAGCTTGGGCTGGTACCTGGAACAAATTGGATGATGACTTTTGAACTAATTTTTTTTTTTTTGAGGTTGTTTGAGATATCTATCATAGGACATAAAGATGCAGAACACCTCCAAGAAAGCATTTTGAAATGGAATGGGGGCCAGTCAGGAGAAAAATAAGGAATAGTTCAGATGAAGTCAGTGAAGTAGAGACAAATTAAGTTGCCCTTGAAACTGACAGCTTTGCATCTAAGCTGGTGGAACTGTATAAGCCTGGACTTTGGGTTTACCAGCCAGCAACTGTCCCAGAGGGGAGAAAAGAAGGTCCAGGTCTGAAGCCACCATCGGAGAGCTCAACCAGTTTACACTGGAGAACCTGATCTATGGTGTTTGCTATTTGGTAACACACAATGGTGTCAGACCAGGAAATGTTGTGTCAAGGAGTACCCGACAACACAGCCTTTTCAGATAATGTCTAATACTAATCTTGCCAAATTGTCCCCTTGTCCTGCTCCTTTTCCCCTCCCTGTCATAATGAGGTGACAAATACATCTTCCGGATAAAACACAAAGGCAGAAAACGCATTTTGTACATTCAACCCACAAGATATTGTTTAAAAACCTAACAAGTCTTTTTCATTTCTCTTGAACAAGTCTTTCCAAGAAACACTTCATAAACCAGCTCTTTAAAAAGAAGGGATAATAAATGCTTTACAGCAAACACACAGCAATGCACAGAAAGCAGCATGCTACTACCTTGAATTCCAAAAGTTTCTAGCTATCAGTCTTTCATACTCTTTTATAGTTGATTCCCTTACTAATAAATACAGGTAGTCAACAATCCTTAAATGTTTTTAATGTAAATCGGCCCTTTTCTGTAAGTGAATATGTTCCTTTTCTAATAATGCAGCAGTCTGAAAGAAAAATCTTTGCCTTTAAACGTCTTGTTCCAATTTCTCTTTCCCTCTTCTCCTATTGCTTTCTCCATGGAAACTGGAAAGAGGAAGGAAGGACTTTCAAGGAAAGAGAACTCTACAGGCAAACACACAATGAAAATTTTCAAGCAAGAACCTATTTTCAAAACCCTCAGCACAAAAATTATCTGGGCACATTCCAGATTATTAATAAAAAAGTCTCCCCAGTGTTTTCCCCAGCACTGTCATCAACAAGTAGACTGAACTCTCACAATCTGGATCTGTAACCAATTTTCTGAAACACATAAGCCAAAATATAATATTGCTCCAATCTGGAATCCTGTTCTGACATAATATGAAAATTAGACTCTGAAAATCTTGGCTGCACCTCTGGTTTTTTACTTCCAAATGCTCACAATATACCAAGACACAAAGCTGTAACTCAGGTGCCAGTGGAAAGAAAGTATGATCCCACCGCAGCAGACCAGGAGCTCTTCTGAACTAGGGAAGGCAACTTCTCTCCAGCAGCATCTCGTGCTACAGCCCAAAGAGGAGAAGGTGGGAGACGTGCTCTGCCTGCTATCGGGGCGCACACGGCGCTGAGCACGCGTGTCGCCAAACACCTGGGCAGCATCAGGACTGTTGTCAATGTCACTTCAACAAACACTCCTGGAAGTGTTACTGACCCTTTGCCTGGACCCAGAATGAGAAACCCGTGGGACTGGCTCCCTTGGCACCCGGGACAACCTTGCACTTGCTTCGCTGGAAAGCTTGTAATCATTTTCCCTGGAATAACGAGAGGCTGTGCCAGTTCGTCTGCACTTTGTTACAGCTGAAAACGATAAGGTGCTTCCAAAGCGTTGTGTTACAATAGCTGTGCCTTTGGTTTATGGATTTATCTTCCTTTGCCCTAGATAAAACTCCATTCCTTGGACAAATTAGGTCTGCTTGTCATTCAACACTCTACCTAATGGTCTCAGCTGTGTGTTTCTGCAGTTATTGAAGCTGGGGCATTCCACAGACAGTCTTCATTGATTTGAGAAGTGAGCCAGAAATCCAGTTGTATTTTATCCAGAATGAGAACAGGGCAAGTTAATGATGTAATTACAATTATCAGGACCTGTAAATCTTAAAGGACAGGTTTTAAATGCAGGACAGTAACATTTTTAAGAGGGGTACATAACACAACCTGGCCATTTATAAACAGCAGGTGCCTCGTGAAGTGAGGCACTAAAGCTTTTCTTCTTTAGTTTAAGGACTACTGGCATGGGATTAGTGTATGGATCTCTAATGTCATGTTATCAGGACCATCACACGCCTTTCAAGAAGGAAGGCGGCAACACCTGCAACCTAAACACTGCATGTGCACATGAAGCAGAGGCAAGTCAAGATACAGGTGACACCATTCTAATACAAAAAGCTCCGTTGTTTCTGGTGGACACAGCTTGAAGAAGGAGGCACAGCAGTCCCTGAGCACCTGAAAGGGGTCGAGGCACGTCTGCAGGCTTTGGTAACTGCCAAGCCACTTCATTGAGTGGCTTGCTTTTCTGTGTAGGATGGAGCCAAGGCCTTACCTCTCTGGGCAACAAGAAGATCGTTATACTCAAGTGAGCATAAAGCCCGTAAACTGGGTTAGTCACTGGCCCAGTGTGGTTTCTTCATTTTGATACCCAACGATGGCTGGGCCCATGGGGACTCATAGAAAGCCTGCTGCAGGCATGACATGTTCGCCATTATTCAGTGGGCTTTCAATCCAGTCTAACACACAAACCATAAGGGCTCTAGATGAAAGACGCCTTACAAGTGGCAGGTATGACTCTTGTGTTGCACTGTTAAGCCTCAATGGGACAGGCAAATAACAAGCATGCAAGAAGTAGAAACTGGCTTGCAGAAAGCTGTCTATAAAATAGCTGCAGGCCTCTGATCTGCCAGACCAGTAATGAGAGAGGAGAAACCATGTTCTCCTGGGACAGGAGCCTCTCCTCAGGCCAGGAGAATGGCTAAGGACAGAAGAACAATAGCTGGAGACCACAGGTTTTTGGGAAAGATTGAAGGAGAAGAGATCTCAGCCTTGGCTTTTCAGTTTTCCTCTTAACAAAGCGTATATAAGAACATAAAGAAACACAGAACCAGCTCATTCCATGCTGGCAAAGAGGAATTCTGCTTTACAGCATTGTCCTGAAAACACTGAATAGCTCAAAACCCAGCACAGCAAGGAACCAGTTCAAGATATCCCTGACATTTATGTTTGAATAAAGACCTTTAAGTCAGGTTTAGGGAACAAAATACAAGATTCTGCACCCTGCTTTCTCTTCACCAAGGCTTCAGGTCATTAGGCAACTTCTTAGCTGTCTCAGGTAAGAAATAGTATCCTCCAGAGGTAGATAATTTTCTAATTTTGCACTAGCAGACTTTTTACATTTTAACATGTCTGGACACAGTGAATTCAATTACCCTGTGAGAGTGTCAGACAGAATAGAGAAGTTAACGTTACTGATCTAATCCAATGTATTTTTGCTTGTAGGGAACTTTTTTCTAAAGCAGAGAAAAAAAAGTATGACTTCTTTCAGGGGAAAAAGTCTGAGGGAGGGAAGAGCAGAAAATACGCTTATCCTATCTTGAACTTAGAATACTTTCTCTTTGGTATCATTTTGTCTCTCTGCCCGGAAACTCCAACATAAGCCTCTTGATTGCATAAGTCACAAGAGAATCAAGTGTTTGCAGAAGGCTGTAGGAGATGTTTCCTACTCCACTTTTGGGTCATAGTCTAACTGACTAAACTCAGCCCCTTAAAGTTTTATTAAGTTTAAATAAGGATTTATATGTTTGGAAAAATGGTGCTTGGAAACAAAATTTAAGAAAAAGAGAGAGAGGAAGGAACGAGGAATGTAATATAGCCACAGGAAAGCAGAGGTGTTTCCCCCTTTCACTGTTCTCAATTTAAAATAATAAGAAAAAAGAAACCTCAAACCCACCAAAACTGAGAAGGATTTGTTTGGTCCTCCACTGTCATCAGTGCTGATGGCTCTAGGACAGGAAAATGTCAGGAATCAGGGGCCCTGCTCACACACCTCCATTTTGGGCACCTTCCCTTGGCTAAGCCAGGCTTCCCAACCCCAAGGCAGGCAGCATCTCCCTGGGGTGGTCCCGTCCCTGTCCCTGGGTGCCAGAGGAGCTGCCCTCTGACTTGGTGCCCAAGGTCCTGCTTCAGTCTAGGAAATACCTTTCCCTGCACTTTTCTTCCCAGCACCATCCCTTCGGTGCACCCGCCCGCCTGGTACAGTCTTGGTCCCAGAAAATCTCAGCCCTTTCCCTCAAATGCCATAGGAGTCAACAAGATTGGGAAATGTGCAGTTTTTTAGCACCAAACTCCCTTGGGGAGGCTGAAGAGGTTCAAGAAACTCATCTGTAACATCTTGAGTCAACAGCGTTAGTATTTCTCCTTCTGGTCCTTCTTTCTGCACCAGGATATGTTTTGCTCTAAAGGCACCTCAGCATCTTGCAGATGGCTACTGAAGATGCTCCATCTCCCAATATTCAGACTAGATGAATTTAGGAAGTTACTGCACCTAGACAAATACCCACCACCACCGTCCCCACAGTGATGTTAAGACTTTCTCAGCTGCTTCTCAGTTCATTACAGTGACCTAAACCAATGGCTCTGAACTGAGACAACTCATGGATGGGTTCACCTTTATTCTGCAGCTCCCACTAACTTTCAAGGGAGAAGCAGGCACTAGTAACCTTATAAACACCCCAAATGAATCCTCAAAGAGTGAGTCACAGCCTTCTGCAGGTCTCCTTGGCCACATGGGATGGAGCTGAGTTCCTGGCCTCCACCATTCACATAAGCATTGAGTCTCGCAACTCCATTTCTGCTCTTCTGTTTCTTTCTATGTGATATTTCAAAGTTGTGTTAATGGTACCAGCTCCAAGGACTCACCAGACCCCTGAGGAGCTGGACCAGCAGCTGGTACCATGGAAGAATGGGCACACCTTCTAAAAACAGCAACACTTGTCTCCCAAGATTTGCATGGATGCCAGGCTAATCTAATTTGGCAACCCAATGGCAAAGACCCGCTGTGGCAGACAGAGTCTATCATCCTTACAAAAAAACACAGAATAAACTTTGGAACGACTACAACTGGCAAAAGTTGACCTGAATGGGGAGTTTATTTTAGGTTTTAATTTTCTGTTTTGTTCTGCTTGCCATTAAAAATAAATGGTATAAAGCTGGTTTAAAAAAACACTACCAAACAAAACCCTCTTTACCAAAATTAAAAACAACAAACCACAAGAGGAAAATACGATGAAAATACTCCACAACATTTAGAGTTCTGCAGGGACTAGTATACATATAGGGAATTCAATTTTCCATGGCCCATAAGTGTTATAATCTCTATCAACTGCGCACACTCTGGGACCATGACTAACACCAGCGCTTGGACTCTGATCGGTTGCGGGCTTTTTTTCTTCTTTCTTTAAGACTGTTTTTAAACTCACATTTGATCCAACAATTTGCAGGGATGAAGAAATTTTCACAGCAGTATTTTCCCCTCTAGTCTAACCCACAGGTCTGTTATAGGACATGGTGACACGAAATCACAGATGCCTGCGAGTCAATGCAAGCGATGTGAACGGCTACAGCTTGTCTCGGGGACAAAGGCTTTATCGCCAGGGAAATTACACTGACAGAGATTAAAAGATGACACAGAACGTTCAGGTGCCAGGACTGTCTTCATGGTTTTACCAACTAGTAGACCTTCCATTGCATCCATGGCAAATATACCACCACATCTTGCAAGAGTTATTTCTCCAAAACCATTATGTGTTTATCTTGTGTGCTGTGCCTCCACACTGCAAGCACAGTTACCACCACTGACTTCTCCAGGTTCCTCTAAAGTCACGAGCTCTCTACCTTTTCCAGCTCACCCCCCCCCGCCATCTTCAGAGATGTATTCCTACCCGAGTTGCTTTCTCCCTTTACTTTTCAGCATAAGGCTGACCAGAATGAACAGCTCTGGCAGCTTTGGTACTGCACAGACTCCTGACGCAGTGCTGCCATGTTAACCACCCTGTCACGGCCTGGCTTAGTCATGCTAAAAACAACGCTTTGCTTTCTAGGGCTGGATTAACTGGACAGCAAAGGGGTTTTATCCCCTTCATTACCATCCACCACTCTTACTACTATTTGGAAATGATAACCAGACAGGGGAAAAAAGAGGAGACATGACCATTTGTCCAGAATTTAAGGGGACCTCCAATTGTCCAGGCTGATGTCTTTCTGCTCCTGTCGAGGGGCAGGCTAATTCTGTGACAGGTGACACGGCAGAGCAGCTCCAGGTGCTGCCGGGTGTCTTTGGCATTTCTACCTGGAACTTCTCAGAGAGGCATACAAGACCTCTGGGAAAACACCCAGGCTGTGGAGTCTGTCTGGGAGACCCCGATACCTTACAGCCAGGTTGGGGCCCTCCTCACTTCCCCAGCTGTTCCTCTAAGAAACAAGAGGCCCACAGAGCCCTGCGCAACTCAAGATACTGATGGCGAGGTAAGATGCCTCGGAGACCTCTGCCTCAATCAACTATTGGTTGAATTTATCTCAACCTGATAAACTGAGTTTCTCTCAGCTCTCCCTTGAAGTCACATAGTTACCCTTGATTTGCATTTGCTAATGCTAAAACGCTACCATGATTAAACAGACTTTCATTGGTAAAACATATATAATACCGTGGCTGCCAAAGTTTATATAGGTCCCCTCTAAGTTAGTCACTGCACCCGAGACATGAACCTGGGAACATTTATCAAAAAAGGACAGGCAGGTGGTGACACCCAAAGACCAAGCTTCCATAGACTTAATGGGAAAGGAGAGGGGAACCTACGTATTAAATGAGAATCTCAGAGTTTACCACAAACTATCAAACTGGTCTGGGAAAGCAGATTTCTGCTCCATCAAGAGTTGTTAGTTGCATTGGATAGCTAAGATAAACAGAGACCGAAGGGCTGCCTGAGACACATGCAAAATTACGGAATTATGACATGTTTGAGAAGTTACTTACTTTATAATATTTACATAATGTTCACTTCCTCTTCATATATAAGTTCAAATATTACAAAGATGTTCCGCTCCCCCCACCCCCCTTAAGGAGGGGACTACACTTAACAGCCCTACAAACATCCATGATTAACTTTGTTTCAGGCACATTCCTAGGAAAGTTTTCCAGGCAGCCCATTCCTTGTTCCAAGTAACAAGGAATAGGACAAGAGGAAACGGCCTCAAGTTGCACCAGGGGAGGTTTACATTGGACATCAGGAAAAATGTCTTCACCAAACGGGCTGCCAAGCACTGGGACAGGCTGCCCAGTGACATGCTGGAGTCACCAGCCCTGGAGGCATTTAAAAGCCATGTAGATGTGGTGCTTAGGGACATGGTGTAGTGGTGGACTTGGCAGTGCCAGGTTAATGGTCGGAGTCTATGATCTTAAAGGTCTTTTCCAACCTCAGTGACTCCATGATTCCCCAGAGCCCACACAGTACCAAGGAAAACCCTCTCACCAGGCAACTGAGGCACACGTGGGAAGAAAACACACAGCATGAAAAGGAAAAGGGGAAAGAGGAGACAGCGTGTAAGATGATGACAGCTGATCTGTGCTCAATTAGCTGGCCCATCTGCAACAGTTTTACTTACCTGAGAAGTGTCATGGTTGAATATGACAGCGTTCAGGTCTCCACAGTTATAATGCTTGATGAGATCTTCAGTGGTATATGGAGCCTGCAAACTGCCCGCTCGGAGACTTTCATGTTGGAGCAGAGTTTGGTTTAGAGCAAACAGCACCTGTAGAAAGGCAGACAAGTAAAAAAGAGAAGTTAAAGATATTAGGAACTAAAGCAGCACAGCCTAAAAGGCCAAACTTTGAAAGCTGCTCCTGCACCAGAAGTCCATTGACCCATTCTGGCCCACAGTAACACGGGCTGGTCTTTAGGCATTGCCAGCTGGAAGGGGAGCCAGATGCAAAGTCTCCTACTAGCAGAAGACCTTATTATAACCCCCTTGGTATTCCACGTAAAGTAT
This sequence comes from Falco rusticolus, assembly GCF_015220075.1. Taxonomy (NCBI): domain Eukaryota; kingdom Metazoa; phylum Chordata; class Aves; order Falconiformes; family Falconidae; genus Falco; species Falco rusticolus. Next base: position 9,662,200 of record NC_051197.1, on the reverse strand, counting down.
AACTTCACAACATACATATATCGCTCAGAGGTCACCGTCTGAGAACTTTTAGGCTGCCTGTGCTGACTACTGGGCTACATGAGACACATTGGAATGAAAAAGCCCTAAACTGGGAAACTATTGCCTCCGACTCCTGTCTGCCAGCCTAACTCCAAAGCCCAAACTCAGCTGGAAGGTTTTTGATAAAAATCAAGACCTTTGGAACTTCTGAAGTCACGGTTGTTGTACTGGGACTTTCTGCATGTTGTTAGTAGCAGAAGCTTTAGGAAATTCATTATTAGCCTCTCTCCTTCAGCCTTTCCCCCTTCACCCACCCTTCTGCAAAGTGACCAGAGTTACTGAATTGTAACGCTGCCCCAGCAGACCCGGCAAATGTCGCCGTTCCAACTTGCAAATACCAAAAAAGCAGAAGCACTCTTTTGCTATGTAAATTTAAGTAACAAAAAACCCAAAACCCCACCAACACCTCCTTAAAGATGGTATTTTTTCCTTGTATTATCAAAAAGGCTATTAAATTCCATACAAATTACCACAAATCTTTTTTTATTTGTGATAGACTGTGGGAGTAATTTATACCAGTTACTGAACCACCAAGTCTGGGATTTTCATGTTCGGCTTTCCAAGAACTCTCCAAAGAAACTTGATAAAAAGTAGATGAATAAATCAGAACAGCAGTTAAGACAGTTTGCCACAAATTACATAAATAAACAAATGCACTTTTCCTAAAATAAAGTGGTATGTAGTGACTGCAGATTTAGAACTCTTAAAAATTATTTTGATGTGTCATTTTTCATGAAAACACTCCTGCATCCCTCAGCCTCACGTTTCGTCACATTTTCAGCTTCTTTCCTTTAGAACAGCAGTGCCCTATCCATCCCAAAGAAGGACCATCACCTCAAACCCCAGGTAAAGTAATCGTGCAGAGCTCCAGCTAGGCTGCACCTGGGACACATACCCTTACTTACCTTCTTCACTTCAAGCAACCGAACCCGCTTTAAGTGGTGAACCCCAGAGGAGCTTAAAATTAACAACGTACATATGTATTTGCGGGACGGAAGTTCTTACTAGTTTAAAATTGTGACCCCCATTGAAGTTTATCCGAAGGAAAGGAAAATAAATTGGATTTACTCCTACAAAACCTCAGGTAGATAACAAATATGATCTAAGATAATAATAACAACAACAACGATGATGATGATGTCATTATAATCTCCAGTGTATCAACTGCCTCTTAATACAAAGCTGTTACATACTAACTAATATACAGAAATTAGCTGAGGAAAAGCAAATGTTATTCTTTAATTTACTTTTAAAAAATATAAAAATGGTCTTTCAACTGAACCTGTTATACCTCAATTCGGCAATCGGTTCCCCATTAAGATCCAAGCCTAAAAGATTTCCTTGCCCAGATCTAAGGGTCTCTTCAGGCTTTTCAACAAAGAGATCAATCTTTCCCAGGACAACAGCCTGAAGTTAAGCATCTTCCTAACCTAGTTTTTCTCTAATTTAAAAAATCTGTAAAAAATACAGTTTGAAAAATTTCTAACCTTTGAAAGGATCTGAGCTTTTTCTTTTTCCCCTAAGGGCTACAGTTCGAAGAGGAAATGTTTCATCCCAGGATTTCCTGGGGATTCTAAACATTTTGGCTAATAAAAATAAAAGTTCAGAAAAACGTTGACAGGAAAACTGAGAGCAAAGGTTTTCCGAAAATGCTTTTAGCAAAATCCTTCTCATCTTTGATTTTTTGAACAATGGATGTTGCTGGATTTTTATATACAAAAATTGTATACACACAGGCACACATATATACAAACCACTAACAGACCCTGAGGATAAGGCAGTGTGGTTTATGATAAATTATTGAGAAGGTGATAAACAAATTCTTACTTTACTCTCAATGCCTTTATTTTTCCTTCTTTTGTTTTTGCTTTTGGTTGTTTGTTTTTTTGTTATTCTGGCTTCCTGGGGAAACTAGCGCTGCGCATTCATGCTCTGGGTCTGTCTGCCTGTCTCCTCCTAATAAATTTGGAGCCTATTAGCTGCTTTCAGTCACCCTTGCAGAAGGATAGAGGTCTTAAAAGAAAATTGCCTGTATGTTCCTTGAGAACAAGTGCTGGCCTGCAGAAAAACCCACAGTTTGAGTTCACTTCTTGTAAGACACCAAGACTCCCCACGAGTGCAAATGAGTTATTTGGAGTTTACAGCAGTAGATGGACCCCCATGCAGTGGACCCCAGACATCAGGACATTCATGTCCCTGCTCTCTGCCCCTGAGCAGCTTTGGGACCTAGAGGTGATGCTGGCCACCAGCCAAACCCCAGCATGCTGCTACCACTGCGGGAGGGCTCCTCGCTGGGTTCAAACTGCTGCCCGAAAAGCAACTCCAGATTTTATTTTAGAAGTTAAAATTAGGAACTCAACCACTTGAATAGGCTGAAGGAAAACTGTAACCACTCAAACAGATTTCTAGAGAAGTCTTAATCAAGCCGTAACCACCACGGGTTTTGGTTGGGCAGCTCAAAACAAACTTAAAGAGAAGTGGGGTCTCATCCCAGTCACCTGTTCGTTGGCTGGATTTGTAGAGCATTTCCTTCAGAGTCACATTAAAGCCATCTTAAAACCCGAATTTATTTTTCCTTACTGGTCAGTTAAGGCCACAAAAACAATGCCGCTTCCTTCCTTTCTCTCCATCTCAGTATCAGTGACCCCATGACCTCCAGCCTAAACCTCTATCCGAGTTAAATCTCCCAGAGGTGCCCGAGATTACTGAGCAACTGGTGACTTCAAAACAAACACACTTAGAGCGACTGCCTATACACAGTCCCACCTAATAAAGAGAGCAGACAGTATTTGCTCTGGGAAGTGATGGGAAGTTATGACTGGCTCTGGGAAAGCACATTTTTATCCACGCAATTTATGGAGCTCACACTGGCGTGCTTCGAAAGCTGTTCTTGCACAGCTGCCTCTGGCCCCCATTTGTGACCCATCAACCACACACAAGACAAAGGCCTTTTCAGCCTGCCAGGAGGAAGCCTTCCTATCCAACCGGTCTCGTTCTCCTATGCAAAGCAGCAGCCCAACGCAGATTTTATCCGAGTGTTTGGAGACACCAGCTCAGCCCTCAGAGCAGACCTATGGGTCCAGTTTTACTGCCTAAGAGAATGGGTACCTCTCTTATCCTACATAGCATCAGGAGCCACTAGTCCAGACTTCTCAGGAGCTGTTTTGCACAGACCATGGCCATCTCAAGGATAAGGGGGCTGGACCAGTCACTGCTTCCATGGGAAGGTCAGAGGGGATGCGAAGGGGACAGTGAAGAGCTCTTGCATCCCTGGTGACTTCAGCTGAGGGATCCCCAGCAGGGGGGAGGTCTGTGGGAACCCCAGGTTTCATTGCTCGGTGAACAAGACTGGTCGGTTATGTTCCTGCCAGCTGTTCCCAGTGCCACCCAGCAGTACCTGTGCTGCTGCCTCGCTTCAGCCTTCGCTCTTTTGCTGCTGTGATCTCAGGCACTGCAGTCGCAACGAAATCCGCAGAGACCAGCCTTTGGCACCTACATGCAAGTTCATCACAGGCCTCCATTAGAGACCAAACGAGGCCAGTAAGACCACAGCCAACAGCTTTACTGATCACCTTGACACTCAAACACTATTCCACCCCCACGGTTACAGAGCCAGGAGTCACACATGAATAGAAAGCATGGGTTACAGAAGTCTACCTCACTTATAAATCAGCTTGAATGTTTAAGGTGTTTAACTTTCAACTTCAAAAAGATGAAACATTAGAAAACCTCCAAATCCCACATATAAATCAAGCAGACACGACTGCATTAGGTCTCGAGGCTGGCATTGCATGAAAGTGTTGCTATCAGCCATGGTGCAAGTTGCCTTGGGACAGTCTGAGCTTCATTTTGCAAGCCTGTGGGAGAGGCTCGAGTTTTGGTTTTATGTGATTTTAATGAGATTTGGCTTCTAAGCAAGTAAACCCAATCTGCAGAAACAGATCTAAAAAAACATTGCGGCCTTTTCAAACTGGGAGAGGAAGTGAACAGATGCATACCTGGACCGGGCCTAGGAACACTGGAGCCTTTCCACCAGAAATCATGTTCTTCGTTGTACTTGGTTTCAGGTGGGTTTCAAGGTACTCTCACAAACATTAACATGTGTTTCATTGCGACATGAGTCTGCAGCTTCAGACAGGACAACTGAAGGCTCCTGAAGGCCAGCAACATGTTCACGCTATGTGACAGCTGGAGGAGGGGAAATCATGGCCTTTGTACAGGAAAGATTTCTCCTTATCCATTTTATGTGCATTTGTCCCTCGCTGAAGAGAATAAAAAAAGCCCAGAAAATAAAAAAAAAAAACAAATTAGCCCTCATTAAATATGGCATCATGCCTGGTTTATGTCAGCTGCCTTGAGGTCTTTTGGTCATAAGGTCCTGAATGGAATGAAAGAAGAAAGAAGATGCTTCATTTGCTAAAAGATGCTATTTGGTACCCGGACTCTTTGCCATGGCCATCACCAAACAACAGCTCAAGGATGCAGAGTTAGCTATCTTATTTCAGCTCTACATTTTTAATACATTTGCATAGGTGAGTTGACTTTGGTTGATTATCCTGAATGCTCACATGCTTTGTCAGAAATCAATTTCTGACAAACTCTGATGGCAGCTTGACTCCGTGCCTGTCACCTTGTCTAGGAGGCAATGCTAGGGATTTCTAACCAAGTGGAAAGGTTGCCAGGTCCACCTCTTCAGTTTGTCTGACTGAGGTCCCAGATAGTGCCACAATGGAAGAACAGCTTCATGGGGGCATCTGAGATGCCATCGTAAAGTAAGACAAGGAAATCTCGTTACCAGGTAAGATACCCGAGCGGTCCCAAACCTTCTTATGAAATACATTGCTAATAAGATACATAACACATTCAGGAATCACAATAGAAGCAACAAATCTTGTGCTAGGCTGAAGACAAATGGACCTGTGTTCTGCTGTGTTGCTATACAGGAGACCTGAAAATGAAAGGCAACCCTGAGAACGCTCTCAGGTCAAACTCTGGCTCTCAGACAAATTTCACTCTCACGCGATGCGGGAGAAATTACTTTCCAGTCCTAAACTTACCAAGGCTGAACGGCAAACATTGCATTCACAGGACTCCAGTAGCTGGAGTTACAGGATGACCCCTGCACAGAACCATGATTAATAACAATACCACAAAAACAAGCTTAAATTTCATACTATGATGTCAGCTCTTGAGCAGGCAACTATTGTTTTCCTTTACTTTCTCTTTTGGACACGTGCCACCACAATGCAAATACTAAATAAGCATTACTGGAAGCCTTTGAGTGACTATATTGTGTCGGTGCTCAAACTGCAATTTCAGAAAAGAAATACCCACTCTCCTGCTTGGTTTAAAACAAACTGCAACATAAATATCAAGGTATACAGTTTTTCAGGGGTTCTTCTTTTGTTGTTATCCTTATATGCAGTCAAATTGAAAATCAAATATACAATATCAGGTCAAAATAGTGACTTGGGGGGGGGGGTGTCAGAAAAAAAAGAAAAAAAGAATAACCCAAGTCCCTGATTTTCCAGATTAATGAAAAGTAATAAAAGCGTTTGCCCAAATCTGTTCAGTTCCATTGCTTTCCAGAAGACGGGTTTCCCCTTTCTTCGAATCTCTTGCGCTGTTGCTAGGAATTAGTGAGCTGTGAAACTCACCTAATGAGGTCAGCATCAGGAAATAGCTCTGAAAAAACAGGTCCCGGGGGGTCTACTAAAGGACTCCCCCAGTGTCCAAACGAAATCCTGGATGCATCGGCACATTGTACAGCTGGGGCTGTGGGAAGAACGTGCACAACTTTGTTGTTGTTGTTCCTATAAAGGGACAGCTAAGGAAAGTGAAACTATTAACTCATCCACTGGAATTTCTGCTCACAAACCGTGCCCCCTGTTAAAGCTCCTCATAAAAGCCTTTCGGCTAGTTGGTTCCATATGTTCCCCAAACCCGCAGTTATTGCTTCTGAAAGGCAGGAGTAGTTAACAGTCTGCGGCTTGGCACTGACCACGGAGACCTAAGGACCTTGCTTTTCCCCCCCTCCCTTTCAAACGGCCAATTAACCAGTTTAATAAAACAGTCTGAATCTGACCAAGGTGCTTGGAGAAACCCCTAACCACCACCTATCCTACCGGCTGAGCCACGACGGTGACACGTGGGCATGGCCTGGTGCAGAGCGGTCACGCTGCTGCTGTTGCAGCCCCAGGACTAAGGCTGCTTCTCATGGTGCTGAGCAAAGCTGCAGGGAGACCGGGGCTCCAGCCTTCAGCGCCACACACCCAAAGCTCCTGCTGAAGTTGACTTCCAACAGCTTGACCTCAGGCCCCTGATGTTTTCCTCTTTATGGAAAGCTACTGTGATGAACTTGCACGTGCGAAAGTAAATAATTATTTTATTTTCAAAAAAAAATTCTGTGCTTTGATTGAATCAAGGCATTCAAAACCAACAGAAACAACTTATAGACAGAAAACACTGCAACGTGCACAAGACCTCCACTCCCTCAGCCCCAAGACCTCCAAGCCAGCGAAGGGCTCTCCCGGTTGACAGCAGCTCTCAGGCGTTCCCTGTGCTGACCCTACTACACTACTGCTTCTGCACCGAATTCCTGGCTTTGGCAGGGCTGGGGCAGGCACAGCGTTAACTCAGCGCCTGGAGAGCAGCTGTTTGGGGTTTTGGTGGCTTACCTGGTAGAATCGCTGAGCTACCTGTAGTTTGTGCTCTTGGATACAAGTCTTCCCCCACACAAGGTCATTAAGAAAACAAAGACCATGGAGTTAATTTCTGCCTTGACAGCACTGTAGAAACAGTATCGTTCCCAATATATATGCTATAAATACTGCACCCACCTTAAATAGGTCAAAACACCCCGAAACAAGGTTTTAAATATGTAAACTGAAGTCAGCAGCAGCTGTACCACAGGCACTGCTGGAAGAAGGGTAAGATCTGGAACCTTTTCTTCTAAATTTGTAAAGGTACTTAGAGTCCTGATTAAGTTAGAAGAAAGGAAGGGGGGGGGGGGGGGGAAGGAACTTCGATAGGGAATTTCCGTGCTTTTCCCTTTCCCCCCTTCCGTCCCCACACCACAGTGGAAGGATGTTTTAGTGTCAGTGCCCTCACCACTACATTGGTACAGTCTCTCTTGCCAATAACAGCTTGATGTCTGACCAGTAATGGTGTAACAGAGCAGTAACTCTGTAGGATAACACTCTGCTTTGGTCAATGCTCAACTTCAAGCTTAGGCAAACAAATTAAGAAATAATGGGAAGAAAGATTTGCAAATCAAAACTGAAACACTGGAAGGGCTAGAATTAACTCTTAAATTTGCAGCCTAAACGTATGGCTTTTGTGGATTCTGTATGCGGGATTTACTCACATCCAGTATTTATGCATAGGTCTAGTTTCTCTGTTGTCCTGAATTCAGTACGTCAACTTTCATGACTAAACCTACCTAAAAAGATAAATATTTGCACCAAGAGAGTTACACTCAGAGCAGTCTGATCCTGAAAGTGTTTTTCAGGTTGAAGTGCAACATGTTCCAGTCACCGACACCTTGCCCAGCAGTGATGGCTTGCAGGTCCAGGTGCCACCAGTTAGACTTCTGGAATGCATGCTTGGATCTTGCCAACAAAAGGGTGAACAGACAGTAAAATTAACTCATACTCTTGAGGGGAGAATTTTTTTTTTCCCCCTTGTTTATAGCTGAAGCAAAAGTGGTTCTGAAGAAAATGCCTTCTCCCTGCAACTCACCCGAGCAAGCTTGGCTATTCCTGTCCTGTGGGTATCTCACCACTTACTAGTCAACAGCAAACCCCTGTATTCAGAACCCCAAATGCTGCCTCAGAGTCAGGGACATCCCCCCCCACCCATGTAACATAAGAGTTTTGTGGGGAATAGAAGTTCATAAGAAGGTTTGCGGAGCAGAGCAGCGCTCCAGGAGAGGTGCCGCAGAGGCTCCAAAGGCGTCACTGAAACAAGAGCAGTCATCCCAGATAAGTCCAACACCCCCAAAAGTGTCTGGTAACAGATACTTCGGGAAAGAATGTAAGAAGTGAGGTGAGCAGAGGGTGAGCTTTTCTCAGACGACACTTCCCATCTTTTGGAAATCTGCCAGTTGGGGAGCTTGTGGTTGAAAATACCTCTTCTCCTGTCGCTCCTTCCCAACAACCTCCCTTCTGCCCAGGCCTTCACCTCAAACTGATCCCGTGCTTGGCTGCACCACTCTATTCAAGAGTAGCCAGCCGCCCGACCCATGCACAGAGAGGGTCACCGCCTGCTCCTTAGCTCAGCAATCACATTCCCCAGACCGATGCCTGGCAGGATGCCCGACGGGCAGTGCCCACGATCACTTTCCTCCACCTTAAATGGGCACATTGTCCCCACTTTCAAGATCATCACCTTTAAAGGGGGCATGTGAAATCCTTCCCAAGAACCTGAAACCACATTTGCGCTCTTGACTCACAGGTAAAATTGTTACCGGGCCCATCTGGGGTTTCAATATTACTTTTTTTGTCTCCACTGTAACAAGAGGAATGTGGGAACATGCCCCGAGCGGAGCATACCAGTTGGCCCCAGTGACAAGCGAGCTGCAATGAAAGGGGGACCCTCGCAGAAAAAAAACCAAAGCTCTGAAGGGGTTTGGGGAACTCCCAGTTTTAGGCAGCCAGCCGGAGATATTTTTTTTTTAAAAAAAGCCTGGCTTCATGATATGCTAAGCATCCACCCATTGAAAAATGCAACCTGTCCTGGGTGTATTTAATTTGGGGTTTTATTCATATTACTGCTTAATTTTGAACTGTTTCTTTTTAATTACCAGCTGAAGCTACACAGTAAAATGGACTAGCCCCACAGGCATGTTTTTCTTTCTATTATATTACAGTGAGGTAGCAGATTAACTCCTTCAGCCATCCCAGCTTAACACCTCACGATGCCAGCACAGCCCCTTTCCAGACTCCTGCTCCTGCAGCAAGACCGGCTGAAGGGGACAAAGATATACATCCTGAATTTCCAACTCCCAGCCTGGGGTATCAGCACAAACAGGTGCCAATTTCAACATACGTCAGCATGCTGGAGCTTAAATTGCAGCCCATTGGGAAGGCGAGCACTTTCCAGCAAGCCAGATGGAGCTACAACCTCTGGCCAAGGACAAACACTTCAGGGCAGCAACTGTCTCAGCTTTCTGGTCTCCAGAATGAGTGACCGAGGTGGCAGCTGTAGGAAAGAGAACGTTTCCTAAGCCTGGAGGTGACTATGTCCTCATGAGGTCAGCAGGGAAAGAAAAAAAAAAAAAAAAGTCAAAGATTGGAACAGCATGAGAAAAGGAAACCTTTGAGAGGAAGCAAGGTGCTGAACCCATCAGGGATAAGAGCTTGTTTGGAGGTTTTTTGGTTTGGTTTGGTGGTGGTTTTTTTTAGCTTAGCATTATCTCAAGTTTGAATGAATTTTGTTATGCAAAATACTCTTGCCATTGGGGGAAACTGTGAACAAGCATGGGGTACCCCACGTCCGTTAATAAACACAGGGCTTGATCTTGCAGCCCGCTCACTTCAGGTCTTCCCCACCTAGGCAAAACCCCACGTCATTAATCAGGACGCCTGATGGGATCCCACCTGTTATGGGGTACAGCGGCCCCCGGGTGGCCTCACCAGGGCAACACCTCTTTCCTTCTAGAAATTCATAGTTATGTCCTCAGGACCAGCTTCAGGGCTGTAACGCAGACCTTGTAAAACACACAACCTGGGGGGCACTGGCAGCAGCCCCAGCCCGCCGCGTTTTGGTGTAGCGGCTCTGGGAGAGAGCCTGCACACGGGCACGTAGTGCGCTGCCCATCACACTGCAGCATGAGCAAAAGGCTCGTTTCTTAAAAGTATCAGAGGAAAGAGCCCAGCACAAACAGCATGATTTTTGTGACCAAAGATGCTGCATTGGCCCAAGCATCCCTGGGCCCAAAAGGATGGGCTCACCATGATCCTCCCGCTGGCAGTGAGAGGGGGTTTGGGTGCAGAAGCAGCACGCGAGCGAAAAGCGTGTGCCCTGGGCCACCTCCTCCTCCAGCAAAAAGCCATCACAACTAGGCAGTGAGATTATAGCCCAGGGTAACAGCAGACAGCCACAAAAATCCTACAGACAACTGCTCGGGGGGATATTTTATCAAAGCCTGGGAAAGGGCACCAAAGGTGGTCAATCATAATGCAGCAAGACGACAAGCTGGCGCTTTGCAGGGGCTGAGGCTGGAGCTGCATGGCCACGCCGCTCAGAGGCAGCCTGCTGGGGTCCCTCCACATGTTGGACGTGACCCTTGAAAAAGCTCTCAGCGATCATCTGTGCCGATACACAGCGGTGTTCACGGGGAGCTGCAACCCTCTCTGCAAGCCCTGCAGCCAGCCTGCACTGCGCCGGGGGAGCGGCGGCCACCGGCCCCATCCGCGGGGCCTGGGTCGAAGGGGACAGATCGGAAAAGCTACAGATGCAGCCAGGGGTTTAACAAGGAAGAAATGCAGCAAACTCCTGCTCCAGCTGCCTTTCTGAGGGAGACACAGCAAAGGGAAAATGTCGAGGCAGAGATGGAAAAAAAAAAAAAAAAAAAAAAAAGTAAAATATAAAATTGTCACTCTGTTGCTCAGGTCATGTGGGCAAGAGGAGGAGGCATCAGATCCCCACGGTGCTGCCCTCGTGGCCTGGGGAACGCTGTCTGCTCCCTGTGCTGTGTTACAGCCCTGCTGCACTCTACAGGGGTTTTGCCCAGGAGGAGTAAGTTAATAGAAATTATTCCAAATTGAGTTAGCCAGAGAAAGCAAGTGACCTACCCATCAAATCACAGCAGCTCAAATTTCTAATATCATCGACTTGTACCCGAGCATTTGCCTCCAAACTAAGCAAAGGCCAAGAATAGTTACTTACTATTCAAAGTTATTTACATCAATTATTCAGCAAACAAATAGCTTCAAGGAAACGGCAATCTATTCACAGTCAAGTTGCCAAGATAAGAAGAAATTAATAAATCCATTATTTGTAACAAACTATCCGCTTTTGAGGTCAGAATGATGAATTCAGACACTTCCTACTAAATATTACCCTCCTTCAATGCAATTCTGTTGTTTATGAATTATGGGAGGTTATCTTTCAAGAGACGGCTACAACTACTATATTTTCATTATCATTGGCACCAGAAGATCATATTGCTTGAGGCTTTTTTAAGCCTAGGCTAAACAGTCTCCACTTCAGTCAGAGAATGCCTGTGAAAAGCTGCTGGAGGGGATATGCTGCTATGGAATCGGGAAGAGCATTCACAGATTTTTGCTCTCCTGGCTAGAGTCAAGAATCAGACATTACTATAAGACATTTACATAAATTGGCAAGTTCTGAAGAAATCACTTCATTCAAGTAACATTTTGGTTTTCTTTTTTCTTCTAACTAGAAAGAAAGGATCTAGATGAATATTCTTTGCACAGCTTCAAATATTCCTGAAGGTAGGATATTTCCCCACATAAATAAATAGTAATTAATTTTCAGGCACCATTCTCGTCCACACATACCAACAGCATAGAAAATACCTGAAAAGGAGATAAGCCTCAGGTTCACTTTCTGCCCCTTCAGCTGCACCTCCCCACTCCTCAGATGCACTCCCAGAAGTAAGCCCCAAAAAATCCTTTCCCCCTTCCTCTCTTTTTCCTTGCCTGTTTGATACTGATGCTCTGTAAATACACTCACATGCAAGCAAGCACACGCTGCCACCCCCTGAAACACTCCATAAATCTTCAGCAGGTTGTTCCCACTACAGCTGTGCTTCACCAGGAAGATTCTCAGAAATCCTATGGCCATCGAAGACATCGCACATGGGGTCACCGCTCAGACATGTCCTAGAGACCCCAAGGTGAAAAGCAGCAACTCCCCCAAGCAAATCTGTCTGCTGTTGCCCTGGGATAATACAGATGAGTAACAGCCTTTGCACAACCATGACTGCGGGGCTGGAGCTCAGAGGCTTCAGCCCACTCTCCTACCTCAGGACAGCAGGGAAAGCATCCAGTGAGGAATCCCAGAGCAGCGGCGTGGGTACTAACAGAGCACAGAGAATCACTTCCAGCTTTGACTTAACCTCTTAAGCCTAACTCCTAGGAGTACAAGGAATTTTAGAGCCAGTCTCAGCTGGTGTAATTTAGCATCATTCTGATGATTGACACCTGCTGAAAACCTGCATGCACACCCTGGAGGAGGAGAAGGGGATGATGCAGGGGGTAGGAAATGACATCCTCCACAAACCTGTGGGGGATCAGCTCATTTTGAAGATAACATCTGTTCTGCATTTCTTCCCTGGTCTGATCTTTTTACTTCCCTAAAGTAGCTGAGATGGGGAGCAGGTTCAGGTGGTTTTATAGACCAAGTTCTCTGCAGATGGAAGTTGGTCAGCTTAGTTTGCCCCAACCGTGCTTTGCTAATTCACTTGACAGGAAATCTTGCCCCATGCTTATATTTTGTACAAGGCCAGTTATGTTTGCCATTAAATTGTTCTCAAGATTTGAGAATTTTGAGATCTAATTATCAAATTCTAAGAAAATTAATTGGATTTTAAATAACAAATGCTCAGGACTACTTAGAAACTAGCTGCAGATCTGGAGTTAGTCAGTAAAGACTCCAAACCATGAATACATCTGAGAAACATGTCAGACAGTTAATACAAAGAGGCAAAATTGAATGGATTGCAAAAGAAACTACCCAGGGAACGTTCTTCACTGAACTCTGCTAACTAGAAGATACTAGATTCAAAGCATTAGGATACAAACATTACTAAGACAAAGACTTCATGGAGTCTCGGTTAAACTGCAAATTCTGACTCTTTTTTTTTTTTTTTTTTTTTTTTTCTTTTCCTTTTTTTCCCCCTTTCCTACTGGGGTGACCTCTCCTCTTTGCTTTTAGGAAGCTAAATTACTACATTTTAGTTTGCCTGTTTTCATCACACTTTGCTTTGGGCACAAATGACTGAAAGAAAGAGCTCTGCTCTTTCTATGCTGATAGAAATTGAAAAGGGATTAACCAAAAAGCAATAAACTATTCCTTCTGAATTGCTAGCCCTAAATTTTCTTATTAGTGTCTACCCACACTAATTTGAAACTTAGCAATGCTGGTTTTCTCCAAAGCTGTCAGCTAAAATAAGGTAGTTCTATTCCTTCCAGGCTGCATTTGCCAAAGACCTTTCTGCTTTCGAAACATGCCCCCTCCACCAAATATATCAAGATTGTTGCCCTTTTCAGAATTTTCCCTAGGTACATGGCAACGTTAAAGAGGGAGTAAAACTAGCATGGTATTTTTCAAGTTACTATCATGGGGATGCTTTGTACACAAGAAAGTCAAAGCAAAGTCAAGCCCCGTGCACAGCTCTGAAGGTAGATGGATGAGTGCACGAGTCAGTTACTTGCAAAGACTGCAGACCTGAGCTATTAAAGAGAGTCTTGAGAGGAAGGGAAGGCCTGCTGATACAAGAAGATAGTAGTTCTGTGAAAGATCCACAAAATCTTTTGCAATTACAATGGGATTTGCTCAGGAAAAGCAATCCACATTGTCTTCTCTTTGGACCTGTCATAAGGGCATTGGGAATGGCAGAGCAGAAGCCCCTGTAGCATTGCATGAAGTCTCCAGTCCATCCCCAGCCATCTTAAGGCACTTTTGCCAGTCTCGTCTCTAATAAATTCAGAAGCTCTGGCACCTGAAAAGTTTCCAGATGGTATTGCAAGCCACCTATTCAGGACTAACCGGAGTCCCCTTGCCTCAGTTGTACTGCACAACCGAGAAACCAATTTCCAGCTGGCACTGGCATTTCTCAGAACTGGTCCTGCTGCCTACCGTGCAGTCTTGGGCACAGTTCGACCCTTTGTATTCACAACTAAATGCTACCAGATGGACACATCAGTTCAAAGGCTGGTGGAAACAATTAAGTTTACAGGAAGCCACGTTTATCCTTCCACCTATAGCACTGAATTAATCATGCCTGATAGGGATCTAAACAGAGCAACAAGGTCTTGCCTTTGTGTCCCACTCAAGCCCCTGATTTATATCACTACCTGTCAAGAGATGGCAGAATATTGCCCAGTAGCTGCCGAATGCTTCTCTCCCACCCTCTCTCTCTCCTGGGGAGACAAATGTCAGCCAGGACATTCCTGCCCTGCTCAGGATGCCATGAAACCTAACCTTCTGTTGACACAAGCATTAAGGCCCCAGGACTGTATAACAGGTCACTGACAGAAAGATAGAAGATAGAGCTTCCAAATTTGGCTGGCCACACACAGACAGGCACCGGAGTACGAGCACTGGTGGCTCCCCCAGCGTGCACACCTCTGAAGGAGACTCGGTAGCTAATGGACACCCATGGGCACAGCACTCCTCAACCCATTTTTCAGTTATGTCTTCTGGTAGGTTCAGTGGCTGATGCTGCTTGAGATTTTTATGGGGTTTATGTCACAGGTATTTCCTTACTAGGCTTCAAAGGTTGGATTTTGTTCTAAGGATAAGAAAAATCCAGGGACTGCTGGACAGCTGTATCCCTAGCATTGCTACTCAAAGCACCATAAAGGAGGGAGTGCCAGAACCCGTCTGTACTGGATGGGACGGGCAGTTTGAATGCCCACATGTGAACCGGAATATTTGTGCTCAGATAATTCAAACCTTCAGTGCTCATCTGCCTATCGGAAGTCCTAAACGAAGGGCACAAAGGGAAGCCTCAGTGACTGTGAGCTCAGTGCTTTCTTTGGAAGCAGATCTCCTGCCGTCTGGTTCCTCCCTCTCCCAGCAACACACTGATGCCCCCATTTCATGTCAACCGTGGGGTGGGAATGGATCTGTCACCATATGCTAAGCCTTTCTCCATCCATGGGAGGCAAAGCAAAGACAAACAAGGAGGCTTGAGTCAACACAAGGGTTAAATTAAGAATTGAGCTTGCTTAAAATAAAAGTTGTCACCAACCAAAAAGAACAAGTAGCCATTGAAGGGAAAACTGTTGAGATTTATGGGCCCCATTCTAGAGACATAAAAGGGGAGTCAATCATCATTTGAAGTTTATTTTTTTAATAAGAGCTCCTCAAACATTCCCTCCACTTTTCATTGCCAGAAACGTAAGCTTGTGGCTGTTAAAAAGTTAAAAATTAGGGGTTTCCTAAGTGGGAGCAGAATGCATGGTTGCTCTGTATGACCCCGGCTACTCTAACAGCTACTGCTAATTCCCAGTGGAAGCATCAATGGCTTGTGAAATAGACTCCTTTCTTTTCTTGTACAAATTATTCCTTTATATTTTTGAACTTCTGAACCTCTGGGCTTAATAACAACTCCACAAGAAAGAAGGAAAATGATTGAGTGTTTATAACAACACGCATCTTTTTTGATTATCATTCCAGGCTGTGGCACTTTCAGTTTAGTGAAGCCTTGGTCACAGACGCTCTGCAGAACCATTCAGAAATGGGAGAAGGAGAGGGATGGGAAGGACATCCCCTCCTACATACGAACTGTGGTCATTGCACATTTTAAAAAAATTCCCAAACATTTAGTTTTACTGCCTTCCTCCCACTCCCTAAACTATAACCTACCCACTCACTACCTGTTTGAGTTACAAGCAGAAGCTAAATGCCGCCCACCCTTGAGTGCTCCAGCCCCACAGCCGGCAAATGAGCTGCAGCACATCAGAATGTGGACCATAATAAAATTGCAAAACAAAGCAAGACAAAAACTTTAACAACCCACCCACAGAGGCAAGCAAAGAAACAAACAAATCAAGGGAAAATAATAGGAATAAACAGTCTTTAGCCTCTTTTTTTTTTTTTAGTTGTAAATGGAAACCAATGTGACAGTGCTACACAGATGACAGTGTCTATTTTCTCTAAAAGATCTACAGCTGTTGGATTCCCCACTGCCTCCAAAAAGACTTATATGGCTTTCAATTAAAAAAGGCTTAACACTAGAAAAAGTGTTTCACTCAACTGAAAACGGCAGAACCAGGCCCAGGAAGCACTCCTCTTCCTCCAGCAGTTGATTTACCAAGCATTGTATCACTGATTATTGCATTCCAGATCCTTTGCTTCCCAGTACCATAATTTTGTTGATTAATATCATGCTTACTCATAATAGTGATAGGTTCCCAATAGCAAGCTTGGCAATTTATACTCTGAACTAGATCCTCAGCCAGGGCACCATCCTGTACTCTCTCAGGTCAGTGGTGCTGCACAACCCAACCCTTTCAAAGGAAGATTATGAGGAACCTTAAAATCAGAAAAGCTGTGGAAGCCCCTGGTTCATATAACCCACCAGCACTCAGCGGTTCCTTCAAGAGGCTCAAGTAAGAAATGGCACCACTTACACTTCAGCAGAGCCTACCGCTCAGAGACCTGTCTTGGCTTGACTGTCCCAAGGAGAAACAAAGCCTGATTCACTGGAGCAGCTTCATGTCAATAAAACTCATCTCAGACCAGTACTGGGTTGGCTGGAAGTGAGCTGTGTTACACCAGAACTCATCGTCTTTGAGGTTTTCAAAAATTTGATTGTACATCAGATATTTACAGGAGATATTTTTTTCAGGTTCTCACCAGTATAATCTAGCCGTAATTCTATCAAGCTGATGGATCTGCCCCAAGCTACACCACTCCATCGATCACACTGTGAAAATGAAGGACTCTACCTTCTTTGCCTATACATGACAAAAACTGACTGAAGGGATAAATTGAGAAGGACCAGTTTTAACAGTTTCTTATAGATGATGGAGATATTTCCTTTAGAAAGTCACGTTTACTTAGACATCTTTCCTTTCTCCTTAGCGGGGGTCCTTAAATGCAGCTTCAGTAATTCCAGAGGCCAGGCTAAACCCCTGCTATATTTGCTTCATTAAATGAGGTCTGCTGTGGACGGAACTTGTAGATGCTGTAGGATTTGAGCGACAGCCTCTGCCAGCCGCTATCCCAACCACTGGCATTTAAATTGAAGCCCATTCATCACATGCCTATGGTCAGATCTAACCCTAAATGAGCTGCTCCAACTTTGTTCTAAAATATTTATTACTTCTGAGTTAGGACTTTAAGATGGAAAATAAGAAACCAAACCCTAAACCCAAAACAAAACCCACAGCATCTGCATCCCCGCAAAAGGCTGAGCAGGAGGGTCCTGGGCTACTGTTCACATATGTACAGGATACTAAAGGGTCCCTCTCATTTCCATCCACGGACGTTTATCCTGCAGGCTGCACGAAGTTATCAGTACATGTTTTCAAAACAACTACAACCTTCATTAACTAAATGAGGTTAAGAGAAAAAGAGTAAAAAAAAAAAAAAAAAAAAAAAAAAAGAATAAGATTAAACATTCCTGAGTTTATTTTGATTTTTGTATTTGCTGAAATAAGTGGATGATTTCCATCATCTTTCCTCACCCTTGGAAATAAAGTGTATAAGGCTCTGGAAGCCTGAAAGGATGAGAACGCATTTGCCCCTGTGTCAGTTTTGCAGCCTTCTTGTTCAAAGCTGCTGAATTTATTGCCCTTTCTTACAGCTGGTGATGGACAGGGTACAGACCATCTCCAAGCAATTATGTTCCTACAAGCCCTGCAAAAATGGTGACAAGGCAGAGATGAAGTGATGGGAAGGCTGAGCAGTAAACTCAGCCCTCAAGGAATCCATGTAGGACTGCATCCTACAGACACAAGCCCTGGAAAGACGATGCTTCACCTTGCTCTGTGCTGCACAGGCAAAGTGTTTGGGCTTCACAGCTGGGGCTGAATTTGAAGTGTGCTCAGGCAGGCTACTAGCAGGTGGCACACTTTGTGTAAACTCCCCACATGTAATACCACGGATCCTGGCATGCAACAGAGCTCAAAGCTGCATGGGTGGCCCAGAGATGCAGTAGGTGCTGAGGACCATGGTAAAGGCTGTGAAAATCCCAGCAGACTGCAGGATACTGAATGTCAGAGGTTTACAGACTCAGCTAACAAAAACTAATTACATCAGCTCAATCACCCATAGAATTTTTCAGCTGTTACAGCCCTAATTCATACAAGAGCTCTGCCAGTGTCTTTCAGTATTGACTTGCAATAGAAAGAAAGAAAGTTTGTGCCCAGCGGTAAAGACACTAACTTGTGTTTAGAAGATGTGGGTTAGCTTTCCTGATGTGGGCTTGGAAAATTCCCTTTGGTATGAGGGGAGAGACACAATGGGTTTCCTTCTCCTGAAGGGGTGACAGGAAGACGGAGATGAGTCACTTGGTACAGCCTCGTGAACCCACATCCCAAAGGACTGTGATGCACAGAGGTGGGAAGAGCCAGTCACGGAGAGGAGCTGTCTTCAATTAGCACAGTATTTTCTGCCACGGCATTACTGCTGTCCAGGCTGAAGCCTCAGGCACTGCACAGTAACTGGTCATTAAATGGTGGCCACCTCACTTCTTCTGAGTGCTCAAGTGGGGCATCGTTCTCACCAACCTTCCCACTTTCAAGAGGAGTGAGAAAACTTCCCTTAGCAAGTAACTGAATCAATTTTCCTCCTCATGTCCCCTTAAAACAATAAGGAAGTCACAGCCATCGTCCCTCAGCCAGTAACAGCAAGGAAAGAGCATTAAGCAAAAAAATCCCAACACAGAAAAACACAACAAAAGTGGTTTGTCTCTCATGATATAAACTGTTCCTTTAAATTGAGTGGGCAAAAATCCACAGAAATGGGCTAGAAGAATAGGAAACTTCTGCAGTTTGGTCCAATTTCTATTAAAGTATATGGCAAGCCTAAGATTTATTTCTATGGATCTTGGATCAGGCCCACACAGAGAGAATTCAGCACTTTCCAGGTTAGAACAGAAGCTCTACAAAACCACCTTCCCATAGTTCATACCAGGTTTTGGTTTCAGAGACGTGATTGAGAAGGTTTAAACAATGTTGAAATTCCCATCCTGAAGTCCAAAGGGGAAAATGAAAAGGGGCTCAAAAAATTCCAAGTGAAAAAGCCAGCAAAGCTGCTGAATCAGCCGTCTACATGCCTCTCCTGTGCACTCCAGCCCAGATTTGTATGTGAGTTGTGTCCGTAAAACCAAACTCTATTTGCTACAGCTCTGCTGAAGTCCAAGGGTCACGCTTGCAACAGAAATTGAGATCCTTTATTTGTTTTCAATATTGCCTTCTCTCCAGGATTTGTTCCCCCTAGACCTAGTCTTTCTTTCTCACTCTTTTTTTCCAGCTCCCTTTGGGCAACTAAACACAAACCTCATTTCTGTGACTCAAGGCCACCTCCTGCCTCCTGAGGCCTCGTTCACGGAGTGCTCTTGTTCTTTCAGACCTCACATCTGTGCAAGTTTTTGTTCTCTTCTGTGCTGGCTTTGTGGACTATGAGTGTGTCAAGAGATTGACCCACAGACTGCCTGTAACATGGACCCCTGCCTCTTTGGGTGGGATCTTTGAGGAGTGCTCAGAGTTGGCCTCACAGGGAGCTGAAGTCACTGAGAGTTTAGTTGAGAAGAAGCTGCTGGATAAAACCACCAGAGAGACATTTGGGACGCTCTGCTCATCCTGTTTCTCAATTTTAAGGCATGCCTGTATAAAAGACATCAACCTACATAAAACACACGACGAGCTGTGATTATCACTACCACCACTCCTGAAAGACATCAAGATAAAACTTTGAAGGCAACTTCCAGAAAACTTGTGAGTGGCTTTGTACTGTTGTTTTCCTACTTCCAAACTCAGCCCCATGGAAGTCTCCACGCCCAGGCTTTCAAACACGAGGCAGCTCATAGCTCCTTAGTTTCAATCTATACCATTGCATTAACCTGAGCTGTTATTAGAGGCACGGTGTCTGGCTGTGAACAGCGCGGTGTTAAACACATCACTGGCTGTTTGTGAAACCCTCCTGCCCTCCCCTCCACCCCCCAGCCCTTCCAAGTGTCGCTTCTCCTTGGCCCTATGGTGGCAAAGTGCAGCCGAGTGCACGGCAGCTCCTGCCTGCGGTACCCAGCACCACTGTGCTGAGGGATGCTGAGGGATGCTGTCGGGGCCTTGTAAATGGGAGTGACTCACGCCTGGAGGGTCAGGGCTGTCAGACCTCATGCTGAAGTGCACATGTATCCCTGAAAGGAAAACCAACAACAGCAGATTCTGTGCCAGGCTAGGAGAGGAAGAAGTTATCAACCAACTGACAGAAAACAGCAATGACCAGATGGCAGGGCTGGGGGGTGGGTGGTGGTGTGTGTGTGTGTGGAGAAAAGAAAGAAAAGGGGAAAGAGTGGAAAGGGAAAGGGAAAAAAATGGAAAGATAAAAAAGAGAAAAGAAAAGAAAAAAGGAAAAGAAAAAGAAAAAAGAAAAAGAGAAAAAGAAAAAAGAAAGAGAAAAAGAAAAAGAAAAAAGAAAGAGAGAAAAAGAAAAAAGCAAGAGAGAAAAAGAAAAAGAGAAAAAGAAAGAGAAAAAGAAAAAGAGAAAAAGAAAAAGAAAAAGAAAAAGAAAAAGAAAAAGAAAAAGAAAAAGAAAAAGAAAAAGAAAAAGAAAAAGAAAAAGAAAGTAAAGAAAAAAGGCTCTATCACTACTCAGCCTGTTAAATGTCAAGGAAAGAAATCTTACTTCAGCTACGGCAATCACATACTAGCTAATCACTCAGGATGCTGTACTAATGAGGGAGGATTTAAAAGCATTGAAAGACTTGATGAGCTCAGACAGTCTGGAAAATACAATCCTCTGGCCTTGCAGTAATGCTGTTAGCACAAAATATATTGATAAATAGAACTGAACATGAAAATACAGCTAACAAAGTAACAATAGGCTTAGCTGGTGCAAGCCAGCCTAGGTCAGCCAACAACAGGCACAGGACTCGATGACAATTTTCCATAGCTCATAGTCCAGCTGCACAGCCTCTACTCAAGTGAGTAAGTCCTGCCCCTGTGCGTTGCACCAATTCACACCAGCTACAGTGAAAATGTGTGAAAAAGGTTTTTCCTAAGGTGTCAGATGGAGGAGGGGCTGGGGGAAGTCGTTAAAAAATCAAGATCTGAATTGGCTGAACTGGCCAGTAGTGTGGCCCGACAGGAACGGGCCAGGGGAGAGGTGGGGCCTGATGCAAACATCATATACATTTCAGGAGGTTTATTTTGGCTTAGCATGAGGCTGGTCCCATGGCCCGAATGCCTGTTGAATCCGCAGTAAGCACCAAGGTGCAACAGGGGTGAGACTGAGGGATATATTTCAAAAGCAAGCCCCTAATCCAAACTCAATGCTGATGTGGACGACCCCAAATTTATTTTCATGTGGAGACCAGCTTAAGTCCCGCTCTGGTTTAGAAGCATTTTGGGGAGGGATGGGGTATGAAGGAGTCTCATGCGCTAAGAATGCAAACCACAGCTGAAGTTACTGCGACGTAGCAAGTCAGCGTGTCAGATAAAGTGTAAATAGCTGTCCACATGCCAGCCCTTAGTCCGCCACAACTGCACAGGAAAGGAACTTGACTTAATCATCATTTAAGAGTGCTCGTGCAGCCTGTCAGGGAGCTCTGCAGGCAGGCAGCAACTTGCGGAGCTCCCAAAGGTCCCATATACCCGAACTCCTTGATGTTACTTTGGGTGGGTTGCCAGTGCTGAAGGGAAAGATTAGTATGAGAGATCCTGACCCTGCAATAAACACTCAACAATACTTCTTCCTATTAGGACTTACTTAAACCTGTGCCGGTTTGTCTGCTGAAACACCACATTTGGTGGGTCCCGTCTGACTGAGAAGATCAAGTCTGATCATGATAGAAGATATGAGAAGGCTTTCCAGATGGATGCCGTTCATGGACAGCAAGTCAGAGAAACCGCTAAAACTGGAGATCTGTCCCACCCTGGAGATCTCCCCCAGCCTTTGGGGGGGCTGCCATGCCCTCCCTGCACAAACGGCACAGCAGGATCACAGGGCTGACATGCAGCCCCAGGGAAATGGCAACAGGACACGGGCTCTTATCTAGGAAAAACACAGAACAAACCCAACACTGCGGAAGCTCAGGCTGTCAGACTGTTTGTCTATGGTGCTTACATGACCTTCCCTACCAGCTTCTCTGCTCAGTGCCCTAGCTGGCACCGCTGGTAAGACCCTGAGGGGCTTTGCTGGCCGGTGCCCTGTGCATTCGTTACGGACTGCTTGCAGGAACCCACTGCAATGTGCGAACTTCAACTGTCCCATGGACCCTTCTAGTGACAACATGATGATGACAAGATGATCTGGGGTCCCTTCTCAGAGAAGCAACATATGCTTTAACCAGTTCACCCAGAACCACACAGCAGTCTGTGGTAGACCCTAACTCCTTCAGGACAGAACTGGCAAAACTTTATTTTCATGGTATAGCAAATGACAATCTCAATGTATCTGATTATTTGTTTACTATTGGTTTTCCTGGTGCAGGAGGATCTGTCAGCTTCACCCTGGGACAGGGTGCCACTCCACTGTGAAGATGCTGCATGTTATCCATAGAATGGGAGAATGAGGCCAGTCCTGGACAGAAAAGGTTTTCAGAGAGGAGGCAAAGCTATGCAGGGGCTTGATGCTTCTGTGATAACGGTAGGGCACTCAGCTTCTGAGGTTGCTTTGAACGCCTTCCCAGTCATGAACTACCCAAAGACCTGTCAGAAAAAAGGTGTGCGTCCTGAGAGAAATCCCAGTCCTCTGACACTTGCTTTCATGCTGATATGAGCCCAAAAAGTTGAAAGAGCAAGATTTTCCACTCCTGGGTGTGACAAAACAGAGAACACCACCTTCTCTGGTGGCAACAAAAGGGGTAAATTCAAGTCTCCTGACAGTTTTCACGCGGATCTGCCCCGGAGAAGCACCATCTCTGCATTTCCTGGAGTATTACTTTTACCCTGGAAAAAGTTCAGCTTAATCTAAAATTGGCCCTAACAAGCAGAGCGCAACACACTGAAAGAGGGAGACCGAGGTACACGTGGGACACTCACAGTCACAGTAATAACCAGCTGTTATCTGCTACATCAGAAAGCACCAAGCCTGCCCTGCCGAGATGCCACACTCCCGTTCCCTCTGCTCCCAATCAGACCGAAAGGCCTCCCCGAGCCCAGAAATAATCCCAAGGAAAGAGATCTTAAATGCAGGACAGCCCACCTGTGTCTATAAACTATATTGAGGCAAAATTGCTCATGCTTATCAGTGGTGATAGTCAGAAGTGCAAGCATGGCCCCTGAATGGCACAAGTGTTCCTGCTTCAGTCACAAAGACATCATTTCCCTGAATTTTATTTTATTTATAGGTACGCTTTTATTTTAATAGCCTTTTTTTAAGACCATAGGCTAAGATGGCCTTGCTTCCCCAGGGGTCTCACTAAAAGCCAAACTGCACCCGACTCACCAGTGTAACTTAAAAAGTTAAGCAGCGGTTAGGGACAAGCCACCTCATTTTTTCCAGCCCTGGAATCTTAGTGCATATGAATTTTGGATACTGCTGCAAAAGTGGCACATTACAAATTAGCAACAGTTTAGTTTATTAGTCCCCAAGTGGATTTATTTATGGCACAGAAAATATTGCTATAGGTTCCCTGAGACCGGGAGTGTGACGTCACTGAAATTAAAAGGGATTTCATGTGGAAGGCTGTGCCAAAATGGACTTACTCCTATTGTGCTTTCAACATGTGGTATTGTTTTACCATGTACTTCTTCAGCTTGATGCTATCACACCTTACAAAGATCTCCTGTTGCAGCAGCTGATGGTGGATTCTGCTGAGGTTACTGCCATGGGCATGGAGGGAGCCAACTATAATGAGAACCTGGACTCTTCAGCCCTCCCTCCAGTTCTCCAGGGAACAGGCCAATACATGCTTAAGACTCTCAGGCAAAAGTATGGTGGAAGCACTTTTTGCTTCACCTAGCTCCTTCTCAAGGCAAAAGGAGTAGACTCCTTCCTAAGGCATGTGGGCACACATCGGAATTGCCCCCACTTGGTTTCTCACTTGAGACCTCCACCCTTACAGAGACATCAGCCCTGTCTGCTATTCAGAGCCAGGGTTCAGGACTTTCGGCAGCTTGACTGCTTTGAGACAACAGGGTCCCATAGGTTTGCTAGTGGTGAGGCAGATGGAAAGAGGTTTCCATCCAGGGATTTAGACTTAGCTTAGGCAATGTCTAAGCTGCAGTAATTCATTCCTTCTTGTTCCAGCAATTCAAAAAAATCCCTTCCCTCTTACAGCTGGGGAAACTGAGGCACACAACTCTGCATATGCAGCCCCCCTCACTGTCTCCGACCAAGCAGTTTGTTCAGAGGTTGTCTCAACGAAGTTTAGTTTCCTTTAGTTTTCTAAATGAGGCAGCAGCCAGATTCTGATACCGTTTTCCACAACACTACAACGAGCAGCTCCAGCATCCAAGAGTCAGCACAGGGTCCTTCACCACCCCAGAACACGCCTGCGGTACCAGAACCAGCCCTGGGCAGAGGTAGGAGCCCCTCCAGCAGATTAACCCCCAAACACAGCCCCTGAGCACTGCGGAGAGAGGAAGAGGTTGCCAAGGAGCTTCATCCCCCTTTGCTCCCACACGGCCACACAGCATCCCATTATTAATGCCGCTCTTTTCTATCCGTTAGATCAGCCCCATGCTTGCCCTGAAAGAAATCAGCCAATATATGAACTTTCAGTAGCTGGTGCAATTTAGATGGTATACCTTTTTTTCAAAGAATTGGCAAAGAACAACTTGTGAACTTGGCATCTTCGTGTCTAGGGTAGAATGTAACCACTGCAGGATTCACACATACCACCCTTTTTTTTAATGTCTCTCCTCTGAGCTGGTAGTGTAAGAGGTTACACTCATTAGCAGGATACTACCGCCTACCCCAGCTGCGGCTTGGCCCTTCAGCAACACAGGTGTCACTTCCCCATCTGACAGAAGGAAAAACTGCCATGCTGCCGAGCTAAGTGAGTCTTCCAAGGCCACACACTGAGCAAACGGCAGCACCAGGACTAGAAATCAGGAATCCCAAGCGCCCAACCACAAACACAATCCGCTGAGACCACAGCCGCCTGACACAGCCAATGCCCACTCTCACGGACTGTAATAAAATAAGTAAAAAAGCAGAGTCTGGTTTTAATGCTGGCTGGCCTCACTGGACCAGCTCCCGGCTCCTGGGGAGGGAGCGGAGAGGACATCAGTGCCTGCAGGGGATGGAGGGAAGGTGCCATCCCAGGCGCCGGTGGCCCCAGTTTGTCCCACACCCATCGCCGTCTGTGCCCATGCAATCGCCCTGTGCACGGACCCAGTGGCAGAGGAAATACAGGGATGGGTTACGATGGGAAAGCATCAAATTTGGGTCCCTTTGTAGGCCTTCCCACAGGGGTGATAGCTGTACGAGGCTGGCTGGGGTGTGTAATTCCCATTGCTGAGGATGTTTTGGGGCTGCCTGACTGTGACCCTGTCCCTGGTTTCCCATCAAGGAGGGAGAAGATGCCGAGCAGGACAGGAAGGTGGAGGCTGTGCTCCTTCCTTTGCTCTCTCTCCTTGGTAAGGGTGAAGTTGATGTCAATCTGGCTTTCTACCAAGGAAACAAAACCTCCTCAGAGCTTCCTCACCCACTGCTGAACTGCAAACAAGTTAAAGGAAAAATTAATTTAACAGCAGAAAGTGGCTTGTACTATGTGTGCCAGGGCTTGCGATATGTAGCAAAGCTACGTTCATCTCCATGGACAGATTTCAAGGACCTGATCTTGATCTCCATCACAAGATGTTACTCATAAGATTTCAGGCCAAGTTGTGGCAAAGTTCACATAACCTGCCTGGGACGGCAGATGACAAGACTTGACTGAAATACTGGGCTTCATCCCCTCCCACAGGAGGCAACTGTTTGCACTGGATTCGATGGAGTTGCCTCAGTACAGGTCCTTACCATCCCTCTCCTTTGGTTTTGAAACAACTTTTGGCATTACTCAGTACATCTGTTTCTGGCACCCAAGGCCAAGATGCTGATTACCGAATTGCTAATTTAATTACTACCTGGCATGTAGCAAATAAAACCAGCTACATGTGCCATTACCACAAGGAAGAAAAAACCCAACAAATGCCAACCAAAATGAAACAACAAAACCGAGAACACTGCATTGGAAGAGAAATCAAACCTCCCTCTAACAAAACACTTTTTGTGGCATTCCTCCCTTCCAGTGTTTGTGTTTCTCTTTTTCCTAAGGACTATAAAATTTAGCATACTAGAAATTGTGGGCTGCCTTATGGAGCAAACGGTTGGATCTGCTAGAAGAATTTGGCTTGAAAGGGGTACTTCTTTCTGATGGCTACCTGGCTACCCCAACTAGTTTGACAGCTGCAATTTATTCATCTCTTTCTCCCAGAACACATGCAGGTCAAAATCAACAAACTTAATTCCTCTGAAAATTTGTGCCTGAGCATGCAGTTCTCTCTGTTGAGAGAAACATGAAAAAAAAAAAAAAAAAAGCTCTGCAACCTTCAGCAACCTGCCAAGGAACATCAACTCTTGACCCTTCCTGAGTTATTTTGAACCAACACTCTCTGTCTCTCCACCACCTCTAGGTCCTGACCTCTTCGTTGCTTTAGAAATTGGAAGCTGCCCCCATTTTTTTCTAGCTTTTCATTGGCTGAGAAGAAGACATTTCTTTTCTGAAAACCCACAGTGTCCTGTTTTGTCTCACTGAAGTGGGTAGATTCACACACCCTGGAAAAAGCAGAGATGTCTCACAACCAGATAAACGACGTGTCATTGGAGTGTGCCTTCAGCTGACCGGTTTCTGGCCCTTTCTTCCACTTGCACAATCCTTCCCAGTCTCTCTTGATTATGAACCGACCTCAAAAAATCAGTGCTGATGGCTCTCCCCATCAACGAAGCTGCAGAGCTGTGGGTACCTCTGCCCGCCACCTCAGCTCCGCTCTTCGCCCCTTTTGTGCCATTGAGTGGAGCAAAGAAACGGGCAACCACAGCCCACTGCTGCAAAACACAGGGGTTTGGTTGGGGTTTTTTTTTGTAACCAGACATGTACCAAATGGATCTGAATTGTAATTCCCATTCCAAGCATGTTGTTTTTTCCAGCTTTTAAAATCTGTTCACCTGGAGGGCTTTTTCTTCAGAGATGTCAACATCATTTTATTGTTTGTTCTCCCTGCGCAATGCAAGGAAGCCACATTTTTGTTCAGCCAGAGACCAAGCACGAAGCCTGTCTTCGTTCCAAATTGAGAACAAAAAAAAGCGAGTTTTCATAATTTCTCCCGGAGCAAAACTAGGGGCATAACAAGAAACACAACAAACAATGCATTTTGAACCTGCTGAAGCATTTTGTTTCAGTAACAGCAAAATTATTTCCTTTTCCTTTGGTAGACCAACAACATCTAATTCTAATTCTGGAGTATAATAGATGAAGATATTTTATGTCAAAATGAAAAAGTTAGTCAAATCAATAAAGCTAAGCTATACCAAAGCATTAGTGAAATGAAATATCAAGTCATTCATTTGCCATCAAAATCAACGCAGGCCAGCGAACCATACTCAATACCAATGAATGTGCTTTATTTTTAAGAAAAACTGTTCAGTCAGGATTTAATTGATCACTTCTCATCACTTTTTATATTCCACTGGTGTTGCCCTATTTGTGCCTTAATGAAATGAATGCCAGCATTCATCTTTTTTGACATTGCAAAACCACGTGGAGGGTTTATATAAACAGGACAAGTTTTGCTGGAAGAGGCAGTATCTTTTCACTACAACAGCTGCAGTACTTTGAAAAAACAAGCAAAGCATTTGGGTACCCAAACTCTTCCTTGGCAATCATCCCTCCTTCCTCCCAGACTCACAGATTTAAGGTCAGAAGCGATTATTTGATTATTTGATCTGACCTCCCCTCAGATGCTTAAGCCTGAAATAACCTAAACATAAACTAATCACAAGTTCTGAGACTGATTGCATTGTTTCAATACGGTCTTGAGGCCAGCCCCCCCAAGAAGATACAGAGGATTTTTCTTCCAGGAAGGCATTGGGTTGAATATGAAAATCACACCCGTTCTAAAACTCATCAGGAGATTAAGAACTCAGCCCTGCCTTTGGTGACTTGTCTCAGAGTGGGCTGTCAGAAACAGTGCCTTTTTTTTAATAAGACTTTCACAGCATCTGTCTCCTGCTGCTGGTGCTAGTTATGCTGTTCTTGGGTTACACACAAGTGTCACTCGGTACCCAGCACTTGTGCATGTTCATGGAATCAAGGTACCTTGCCATCTCCAACTCGACACACTAAACAAATGGAGCTCTTCCCATCTACCAGCGTTGGAAATTTTCCCAAGTTTCAGTTGGTTTTGCACAACTGCTTTTTGCCAGCCTTAAATGTTCAGCCTCCTTTTTTCAATAGGGAGGCCAGAAAATCCTTCAAGTGAAACTCACATCTCTACGTAAGGCCAGTCACCAGTGCACGGCTTGTGCTACACCTCGGCATAAAGGGCAGTTTGATCTCTAGAGCGGGACTTTGACAACCCTGCAGTTATAATGTCCTACAGGACCCTCTGTGTCTGTTCCACAGAGATTCTGAATTAATTATTCTGCTGAAGTGGAAGATGTAATTAGTTATTTATTAAGTACCACTTAAGTTTTTTGGTTCAAACCTTGCTGTCCTAACCAAGGTGGTGACTGGTGTTCATCACATCGCAGTCGGTCAACAACATTGCTCATATCTACAACATTAGGCTCCGTTTCACCTCCTTTCGCAGCCACGAGTTTCACTGCAGAGCAGACAGGGGATATTAGTTAAGTAATTGTACTGAGATAAATGGGTCTACGAGATGATGGAGGAATGACAGAATCAGTCATCAAACAGGCGAAATTCCCACTGGTGGCATAAAAATGTCAGGACTATATCATACTGTAAATGTCACTCGTTTCTGCCAACATATTTTTATTTGCATTGTTTCTAGTATAAATATTCTTTTCTAAAAATGTCAGTAAGAAATGCCAGTTAGTTTCTGACAATGACGACAAAGAGAAGATACATGGGAAGCTAAGTACTAGAATTTCCCAGAAAATCATAGGGGATTTTTCTAATGGAAAATATTGCACTTTTGTTGAAAATCCCTAATCCTCTGGCCACCCACCAAAGTCTCTTGGAATGAACAATATTAGGTTTGGCCAATGGGCTTTCAATATGGATCCAACTTCTCACAGAAAACAGACACATTTAGGTAAAAAGAGAAAACCCCAACAATTTACACTGTCAAGAACTCAGCTGTCCACCATAAAAGTTTTGATAGCATTTTTAAAATGAGCTGTATCAAATATGTCACCAGTATTGACACTAGAATCAATGAACTCACTCCACCATAAAGCATTTAGCACAGAGAACACCAGGGATCTTCTCTGACCTATAATTCAGCCTGGCATTCTGCTGATGAGGATTTTCCAGGGAAAGCTGTAACCTACACTGCTTTTCTTTAACGTTGCTGATTTATAAATACATATGTGTGTGCATGTATATATATGTGTGTGTATATATATAAATATATATATGTATGTATGTATATATGTATATAAACGTATATTATATATAATCTGAAGTGCTTGATTTCCTTTATTTTTCATAAAGTAGTGTCCCTGACACTGTTTAATGTGGTTATAAATTTTCATGGAGGATTTCCCTGTTTTTATAAGCAACTATATATGAGATTAGCACTTTAGAGAATAAAAGAAAGCTTTAAGAAGAGCTGGATCATCTCTGGTCACTGCAAAGCCTGAACTACGAAGCTTCCAGTGTTTCCTACCTGTGCCAATTAAAGACGCAAACCTAGATTGACATAACTTTTAAAAATTATTTTTATTCTTATTCCATATTGTCTTATTTTGACGAAAAAAAAAAAAAGTATGTTTCTGATGATGTTTTAACTGCAAAGCCTGATTTTCTACCTTTACTGACTACGACTGAGTGCAGTATTAGCCACCTACCATGGATTCACTCCACTAAAAGTGAGCTATGCTACTTGTGCTGCTATATAGTTTTCACACAGCAAGAAGTAAATGTTGTATACGGTCCTACAGTGATGGTTATGTCATATGATATTGTGGTGTCTGGTGTGCCAACCTAAAAAAGGAGTTTGCATAAATTAAATATTGTTTGCCATATTTATGAAAATTCAAATGTAGAAAGCAAATTCTTTAAGACGGAACTTTTTCTCTCAGGGATATACACTAAAACTGGGTAGAAAGGAAAAAAAAACAACTTTATATTTATGGAGTACTTGATCTCTAAGGTCTTTCTTTTTGCCCTTTTCCATTAGGGCTGAGAGTAGTTGACAGTAATATAGCCTGAAGACCAGGTGGGCAGAAGCAGAGTAACAAGCCCTTCATGGTCCCAGAAACCCCATATAACTCATCCTTACAAGTTTTGGCATCAGGTAAGGAGCTATTCTGAAAACAAGCTCTTGCGAGGTATAATCCAATGTGCAAATGTATCTCAGCCCCTATGAGGAAAACAACTGCTCCTAGATTTTACCCAGGCATGGATATGAAAGCCAACAGACTGGGATTATACTCGAAACCCCTCTCTGCTTTTCAAAATCCCCGGTGTTTTCTTTGAAATTTTGCCATTTCTTTGGAAATAGGCACACAACTCTGTCCAGCTCAGTCTCTGTTGCACCTCCTAAACTAGCTCCTAGGAAAAGCATGCTTCACTTTCCAAACCCACCATGCCTACTTTATTTCAGGCTCTGAATCTGGCAAAAAACGGACGCCTAGGCTTCCCAGGGTAGAGGTGGAGGCACCGCACCCTCGCTGCTGCATTGCTGGGTACGAGATCTCTCCCCATGCTGAGGTTCCTCTCCCTCCGGCCAAGCTGAGCTGACCCCATGTGAGACCTAAACGGAGCAGGACTTGCCACCAAGGAAAGGTAACTCTGACAAGGTGAGAGCTTAAATTCCCCTTCCTGGTAAAGCTGTGCTGTCCACACCTGCCGATTAGCTGGAGGCACGTTGTGATGCCATATTCCCTCGACCTGCATGCCTGCCAGGCTTTGACACAACCACGCTCCGAAACCATTTTCTTCATCAAAGATGCCTTATATTCAGCTGAACTCAAAGAGCCTGAACAGATGTCTCTAAATAGATTTCCTCCTTGTAATGATGGCAAATAAAAGCAGTGTCCTCTAACACGTTCTGTACAGCATCTGTAACGCTAGTGCCGCAAAGGGAAATCAAAAGAAATGGGGTAAGGATGTTATGTATGCTGTGTGCTCGAAGAATATTTTAAACTCCCTTAGCCTCTGTAATGAAAACCACACTGTCTGAAAGTGAAACACTGCTGATTGTTAACTGTAGGTCTGTTGGAAATAAAGTGAGGGACACAGGGAAAGGGAATTTCACATAAATCTAATTTCTTCTGTGTCAAACAGCGCTACTGTATTTCCTTCCATCTGCAAGGATACCCTATGAAATGTGGATGAATGTTATTACAGTCTGCAATAAGCAGAGTTCAAAGCAGGGAAAATTTGGTTCAGATTTGGATTCGGCAGTTCAGAAGTTTCTTCACACTTTCTTCAAAAGACCCAGAAAAAAAAAATATTAAAAAAAATCTAAAGCTTTGACTTGCCAATCTTAAATAAAAACTTTTACATGAATCAGGTTGCTATGCAAAGTAGCTAGGTTTTAAGCAAATATTTTTAAATTTTGCCTTTTCAGCAGAACTAAACTGCATTATTTTGCGGGTACGATACTGACTGGGATGAAAGAGCTACATCACAGTTCCCAGTTCTGTCTGTTACTCCCTGGGTGACTTCGGGCAAGTTATTGCTTCTCCCTGTGCTTCATCCCCTTCCTGGAAAACAAAGAGCCCACTTTTCCTCCACCCTTTCTTTTCCTTACCTAGATAGCAGCCCTCTGTGCTATGTGAGCACGCAGCAGAAACCACATGGGGCCGGCGGGCTGGGAAGCTCTGGTGTCTGCTGAGACCTCCTTTGGTGCTGCTGTGATGGACATTAGTAACACAAGCAGAATAAGAAAAGCTCCTCGTAACAATTTCCACCCAATTTCGACTCTCCTAGGGGATAAGCAAAGGGGGAAGCTAATGTTCACTATGCCTAACTGAGCGTCAAAATTAAAATCTGAAATGGGCTTTTAGTTCCTGAAACACGGGCTTTCTAACAGACAGTGCTCCGGTTCACCCGTGATGCTGTTTGACGCTGTGGACAGCACGGCTGCCTCCACACCCCACAGCTCTGGGCTCCTTGCCCTCCTTGTCTCATCTCCTCCTTGGATGCCTGGTGGCAAAGCCCCCAAAAAACCACCCCAAAAGGTGCATTAACAAAACTCAAAGCCAAACCCTGATGCACTTCCTGGAGCTTCCTTCCTCTTCATGTCCCTGTCAGCTTTCCAGACTTCCCGCACACAGTACTGCCACCAAAAGTAAAACATAAGCTGGTAGATGTCTCCCCACCAAGAAGAAACTGCCGGCATCTCTGTCTGCCTGAGCAACCTTGGCTGACAGGAGAGGGGGTTGTGGAGCCAGCCTCCTGCCCTTGCTCCCAGACCCAAAGGTCCCACCAGCCCCGCTGGCTGCGGCTCCCAGGAGACCTCTGCTCCCCCGACGTCCCAAAGCCCTCACCTTGGACATAGGACCTACTCGCCGCTCGAGTTCCCTTCAGGGATCACCAGCTTTTCTTTCAGTTATTATTTTCTTTGTCAGATGGGTGGAATAAAGACCCCCAACACACGTACAGATCTGCTCGGTCCTGAAGGGACTCGGAGCTCCCTGCTCAGTCTTGAAGGGACCAACATATCCCATTACGAAGTCCCAGACTAAATTCACTCCCACCAAAAAGTCATCTCCCTTTGGACGGGTAAAGTCTACCTTCTGAAACGTCCACATGTTGTCTCAGCAGCTCTCCTTTACGGCTGTTTACATTGGGTAAGAAGTGGAACACAAAGCAACATTCAGACGAAGAAAGTCCTCAGAAGTAGTAAAATACCGTGTTATCTATTTTTTTTAGCTGAATAAATTGAGCTTGCTTTGCATTATTGCTGGCTGTCTTAGCCCAGCTCTGAAAGTGAGAAAGAGAAAGGGAATCTTGAAAGGCAACTCCCAGGAGGACACTAATATTTTTAATAGTTTGTGGGTTATGAAACAAATCTGTGTTAGCAGTATTATATATCTCAGCCTGAACCACTGGGGTGTTTCCAGGCTCTTTAATGAAACTAAAGCACTAACACAGCATTGCCAAGAAAGTAGATTTATTCGCAAAGAAATGTTTGCTAGCAGAAGTGAAAGCGTAGGCATGAGCAGGGCTGTAGCATACTAATGCACAGTCTTGTCACTCACATTGCCCCTCATCACACCAGCTGAACTCCATTGTCGCTGCTGGATCACAGGTCACACCTTTTCCCCCTTTTCCTGCCATCCAGTCTTGACTTCTCCCTGGTTTTTGAAGCCCGCAGCACAACAACGCATCAATATGGGCCGAAACCTGTGCTAACAGCAAAACTTGATCTATAGCTGAGGAGAGCTGAACATAAAAAGAAAAAAACACACACAAACACTAGGGACTTTTTTTTTTTTTTTTTTTTTCATTTTACAGTGTGAAATAGAACCCAAACTAATCAATGGAGCTCAGTGGGAGTGCATAATTATTAATAGGCCCTACACGGGGCCTCAGAAAATATGCAGTTCTCTTGGAAGTTTAAAAGGTCAGTGTGAATAACTAAAACATACTTTTCTTGGTAGTTATTATGCAGTAAAAAAATAATTCATAAGGAAATCAGTTTAGGAAAAAAAAAATCTCATATTCTAGCAGGGTGGTTTAGGACTCATTCCTCTGTCTTCTATGTATCTTTTCTGGCAGGTTAATGGACCATGTTTTATTCTCTGCCTTACTTCCTAAAGCTCACAAAGCCCAGTCCTTTTTCACTGTTTGTTATTACAGCCCTCGACTGCATGCTGCCTGGCTGCGAGCGGGAATGAAAAATGGTGTGCCCCCTGGAACAACCCGCACCGGTGGGGAGCAAGGCCAGATGAAGCACCTCTGCGCGGTGCTACTGGTTAGCCTCGTTTACTAATTACACGGCAGCCAGAAAGGTCTACGGACAGGCATGCTGCTCTTCAGACTGATTTCTGGTGGTGTGTAGGACAGGGGACACAATGGGCATCATGAAGGGCTCAGACCTTTGAAGGGGCTCTACATCACATCTAGGCACCACAAGGCGTTTCAAAATGCAAAATGCTGAATAAACCCCAACCCTTCCTCATAAAAGTCTGCGTTTAATGCTGAAATCAAAGAAGTTACGCTCTCTCAAGAAACCCTGGGAGGTTGTGATGAGGCAGCAGGAGACTCTGGCAGCGCTCCTGGGATGCACATCAGGCACACAAGGTGACAGGTATGAGAAAAGCCTCCTGGCGAGATGGATGATGACACGTAAGAAGAGATCCCACACAGAATGGTTTAAACATGCAGTGAGATAGCAACTACGGCAAAGATCCTGATGGAAGCAACAGCCGCCCGGCATGAAGCAGAGCCCAGGCCAGAACTGCCCAGAGCCAAACTGACACTGCAGAATATTCTCCAAGACTACGCAGCCCAGGTGAAAACCATCCCAGGGAGAAGGAGTGGCATGGAACTTACAGGGCGTGGAGGCCAGGTCAAGCCTCAGGACAGGGGCAGCCTTCCACCTTGCTTCTCAAAGGAATTACCATCAGGCATCCCCACGCCATTCTCCGGATTCAGTCCTAACACCTAATTGAGTGATGTTGCAATACAACGTAGAGAGCCCAGCCCAAGTGAATTCTGAATTTGTATGAAGTTCAAATGGAATAAACTGCACCAACCTGAGGGGACTGTGGATGACATCGTGTGAGATGGACAAAACAGCTTTGCCCTCACCTCTTACCAAGAAATGAAAGCTGAGCCGTGTGATGTGTCGGAGGGCTGCCACCACGCACGGACATGAAACAGGCGGACAGCTGAATGCAACGGCACGGGGCAGCGGCGGAGCACAGGCTGGGAGGTTGAGAAAATACATGTCTTAACTCTTAGACCTTAGGGAAAAAGGCACCAAGTGGCATTAAATACAAGCACGGCCTTCATCTGAGGTGAGCTGCACACCATCAGAAGGTAGGTGGGGATGGGGACCATGTCTGCGTATACGCTTATAAATGGGCTTCTGGCCACTGGAAGCTGACCTAGCCAGATGCTTGCCCAGACCTGGTTTGATAACTTTTATCTCATGTTTATGTTGTCATCGGCTCTGCTGGGCAGTGTCCAGAGGTGGATACAGCAAACACTGTGACTTGGTACAGAAATACCCGCAAAGCGGCCAGGTTTCAATCTCGGCATTTTTCTCAAGAGTGAAGTCATTTTATTACTACACTTTCTACCCAGGCATGTGCAGCATCTGGTTAATATATTCCTGGGTAGCTCCTAGCTCTCCGAACGCTCCATCCCTGCCATATTGCAACACACACAAAAGGCAAACTTTCCAACACTTCGCTTGGGTACCTGTTCCAGGCACTTACAGACCTGGTTAGGAGTATTTTCCAAAGAGCTAGCCTGCATTTTCCCATGCTTAATTTAGTTATTGGAATGTCTGCCATTTATATGTGTTCTCCTTGGCTCCTGCACAGGTCAGCTACTATAAATCAGCCTCGTATCACTGACTGTAATGGAGCTACAGTAACTTACAACAGCTGAGTATCTGGTTTATGAATGCAGTTCCCAGAGCTTCATGTTAAATACAGCCCAAGGCTGGGGCATTTAAGAAAATGAAGAGGTTATGAAAGGTACGTACACATCTTCCAGTTCAATATTGTTTGTCCTAGATACTTACTAGGTGATGAAAGGATAAATAAACAGACCCCAGGCACGGTGATGTCAGACACTGGTTTTGCCAGTGATATTTTTCTCTGTAAAAGGAGTGCACATGAAACAAATGAAGAAACAGGTGAGAGCGAATGTTTGGCTGCCAGACTTGGCCACAGATAAAACATGATGAAGATATTAACCCTGTGGACTGGAATGTGAGTGGAAGAATACCTGAGGAGGGAAAGGCAATCACGATGGCCATTGAGAGCCCTGCCTAAGTACCTGATGGCAGCTAACGAGGAGGTGTGCAGGGAAATTCACTTCTGAAGCCATATCAGGCATGATCCTTAAAGCCCTGATCCCATCTGGTGAGGGAAGGATTTTATTTCCCAACTCAGTTTGCTGTGCTTTTCCCCAATACTGCTCTTCTTCAATTCTGTGTAGACACAGAACTGCATTTAAGTCAGGTTGCACATTACAAGGAGTTTCATATTCTTCACTCAAAACCCTCTTCCAGCAGCAACAAAAAGGGAACAGACTGCCTCCCACTGAAATGGAAAGTGTGTGGAAAACATCTCCATCTGATGGAATTTTGGTAGGGTTTGGTTTTGCTTGGTGGGGTGTGTGTGTGTGAATGTTTTTGAAACACTGGAAACAAGCATTTTGGATTTCTTGAAACTGAATAATTCTGCCCAAACTAAAACACTTTCAGATTTGGGCAGAAGCACCCATTGTACTTGCTGCACCTTTTTACCTTTGCCACAGCACAAGCGTGAATGGCTGAGCTTTCAAACAGAGGGGCAACAAGTGCAGCATCGGCCACCGCCTCTATGGGCACGGTCACCAACGGCAGCCAGGGAGGGTGACGGCAGCGGGGCTGCTATAAGGCTCCCCTGCCTATTCGTGCCTATTCCCCAACCCGGGAAAGCACTCAGCCCCGGCACACTGCCTGCCAGACCCTCACAACCCCACCAAGCCTGACCCAGCACCACCTCTCAGGGAGCATTCTCTTAAGACAAGACAAAAGCCTAAACCCCGGGAGCTGTGACAGAATGGTCTGAAATCAGCCGCAGGATCTGGCACAGCTAACCTGAGCGGGGAGAGACCCCAGCTGGCAGCTCTGCCCACCCCTGTGCTGCAGGAGCGAGCTTTCTGCTCCAGGTGCGCCTCTCTGTTCATGGATTAGAGAGGGAAACCAAATGACCAGCTTAGAACAGACATCTAACTGCAGTGAGCAGGGCAGCTCCCACGGGAAACAAAAATACTGTGCTAACTTTCCCCAAATGCAGTGAGAAACAGTCTCTTCCTGCAGAATTTACTATATATTAATTAGACAGCAAGCTGACATATCTCTGGCTAGCACACGTTAAAACAACTCCACAAGTATTTGCCAGCGGAGGACTACGAAGATGGGAACTAGAAACAGAAAGGATTAAGAAAGAAATCCAGCTAAGTGGAGCTGTGGCAAATTGCCCTACCAAGCACAGCTACTCCGAGCAGAAGCTCCTTCTCTCTTCTCCCCCACGCAGGGCTTCCCACCACTGACAATGATGCGAAGGGCAAACTGTGCCAACCGATTCCAGGCCGGAGTAAAACCAAACAGCGAAAAGAGACCCTTAAGCCTGTGATCAAGAAGGAAAATGTTGTTATGTGTGGTTAAAATACCTTCCATCTTGCAGCCCTTTGGTTATTCCGGTACCTGGCGTTTGGGGAGCAACGGCAGCAGGACAACATTCCTTACGGGAATCAAACAGAAACAAAATCAACTGTTTCTTGCCTATTAAAGTAGTATCATCAGCAATTTCTCTTCTTAACTTATTATTTCTGTCATTGTCATAATATATGGGGAGCATTTGGCAAACTTTGCTTATGAATTTCCAGGAAAAGAAAATCCTGAAGCTACTTTGGCAAGTGTAACCACAAACATTCTCCTATGTTTTAATAAGGGTCAGAATAAAAGGCTCTTTTCTAAATTAGACGACTTTAAAAGGCAAGTGAGAGTCTAATTTAGAGCCACTTACTCTCAGGCATCAGGCAAAACTCCTAAAATAATCTGCTCGTTATTATTTACAGTCTCCTCTGTCCCCCTTCTTTTTCTTTCTTGTTTTCACAAAGGACTTTAATGATGGTGAAAAAATTAGAGTATTTATTGACAGCTCGATTACAAGCAATACGAGCACAGAAGATGGCTGGCTCTGTAATTAAGCTCTTGGCAAAGGAATTGGAGTTCTGCGTAGTTTGGGCACAGCACCTAGGGACACATTCTGTCGGGGTTTCCCAGCCGTACCGGTGCAGCTGGAGTCACCAACCTGATTTACAGCACAGCCCCAGTGCGGACACGGCAGGATGAGATGGGAGCAGCGCTCCTGCAGTGCAGATGGAGAGGGCAGGGATGCCGGCGGTGAGTGCACGGTCACAGCCTGGCCTCTACCATATCATAAACACTGCCATTCCCAGGGTATTTAAAAGCTTTGTCCCTTGATACACTTGAACAGTTAAGCATTGTTTTTGCAAAGAGGGTGA
Source organism: Falco rusticolus (assembly GCF_015220075.1). Taxonomy (NCBI): domain Eukaryota; kingdom Metazoa; phylum Chordata; class Aves; order Falconiformes; family Falconidae; genus Falco; species Falco rusticolus. The sequence continues at coordinate 9,623,892 of NC_051197.1, read as the reverse complement.
TAAATTATAAAGGCTGATTTACTACATCAAGGTAGCAGCAAGTGATTTCCCCCAGAGCAGCCGCTCTGCTGCAACACCAGCAGAGCCAGAAGAAAGGCACACATCTTTAGAAGGTGGCAGAGCACCAGAGGCTCCTTTTCCAGAGCTATTTCAGTCTCCTGATGACTGTATAATAGAGGTAGAACCGAAGTCATCTGCTTTCCTATTTTATGCAAGGTGACTAAGAAAGTCTTATTTGGTTTGAATAGATTTCAAAAGTGTGCATATATATATATATTTATATTTTTATATATATATGAATAAGCCTCTTTCATAAGAAAGACTTCATGAATATTTCATGGTTTCCCCTTGGGTTTGTAAGTATCTGGTTTGCATGCTTTACTAAGTACAATTTACTGCCACCTGGGCTCAGGAACAGATTTCCACTGGATTCTGCCGTGCTCCTCAGTAGCCACAATGTAAGGGATACTACGACGCCAACAGCTCCATCATCCTCTCTGATGATATCACAGCCATCTTCAGATTCCGTTGGAGCAACCAGGTGGCAAAATGACCTCCCAAAACTGTGCAGCCCCGTTAGCTGCAAGTCAGTGTTGCCTGGCGGGTCTTTCTTTCCTTGGTTGGCTTTTAAAGAATATTTTCTTTATTCCTGGTTCTTGTAAGATGCTGTTCAAAGGGAAATAAAAGTACAGGGTGACCCGTGGAATTAATCTCTTAATGCATCCCACTGCTTTCCATGTATTTTTACAAAATGTAAGCCTGGATATGCAGGCTAGTTTGCTGTCACATCTCCCCCTTGCAACTGCTGACAGTCAAATGTTCTTGCTTACTTTAGGGCTTGATTTAATGTCTGCAATTAGGCTAAAACTTTTGAAAAATACAAGGGAAATCTATGATTACTTGTAAATTGGAAGCAAAAATAGAGACAGGAGAAATTACTTCTTTATCCAACTTGCCAGGCATGAACTCACTTGCGTTTTCATCTCTGTGAACCTTTGGAGGGCTCTTTCTACTCATGTGAGGGGTGCTCATCTTCCTGAGCATCCCATCAAGATGAATGAATTTCAGCTCAAACCATCATGTACTGAAGTTTCTGCTAGTCACTGCCCACAAACAGCCGATGGAAAAAAAACACTTCATGCAAAATGCTGGCAGAAGTTTGGTGGTTTTGACTGGGCTTGGGATCTGCTGAAATCCAGGTCTCGAGTGTGATGCTGACGAGATCAGCCCAGGAGGTGTGGCGTGGACCACTGGGAAAATAAGAATTCAACATCACAGAGCCATCTGCTAAGAAATGCTGTGACCAAATGATGCAGCCGGCCCTGAAGGGATTACGAATCCAAACCTAAAGCTGGGATGGGATTATTCCAGCTTCCACTGCTTCACCTGTAGCTCAGTCTCCACCTGAACTATGCAGCCCACTCCAATCTCTCCCAGAAGTACAGGACATCACACCCGAACCAAAAACGTAGTTTTGTGCAATCGGTGTTTGATTTACTTTGAGGGAGCAGATGAATCCAATGCAGCTACCTTCTTAGGGGGAATTCAGAGCAAATTCCACCAGAGCAACGAGTACAGGCACCATCTCATGTAATGCAGCTCGTGGCCATAATACGCTCCACCTGCCTCAGTGCTTGGCAAAGGCTGAGGCTGAAATGCGAAAGGGTTTCAGTGCATAAAGGCCTTCTAAAAATGAGGTTGGATTTAAGTAGCCAGGAAAAACCCTCGCATATAATAAGGGGCATGAGAAAGGTTATGCCTACTTCACAGAGCAGATTCCAGCACACAGATCCCTTTTCTTGGCCACCAAAGATGCAGAACTCTGCGCAGTTTGGTGTTTATTTATACGAAAATAGACTTCATTTTTGTTCCATGCCTTGGGGCTGTGCAAACTATGATAGGAGAGGCATGTTTCCAGCAGTGATAAGCAGCAGACAAGGGGCAGTAGTCTGCCCAGCATCTGTTACCACACCCCTCTCAACCTGAACAGAGCAAATTAAAATTAGGAAGACATTAAAGAATTAACACTATAAGCATTTATGACTAGTGTCAATCATTCACTCTCTGCTGAAGCATGCAGCAGGGTGAACAAGTAATGCTGTGCTCCAGGGATTAATGGTACATGACTGAAGTCCTGATTGCTGTGGGCTGTTTAGTGGTGAAGCACATTTGCCCTCAGCCAGGCAAAAGGAAGTAATGAGCTGAAAAAAAAGAAATGGGAAATATGAGTTGGATAGGAGGAGCAAACATCCTAAGGAGCTGCCAGGGGAAGTGCTGGTTCACCGCTCGGGTCATTTCAAGTTGCACTGGATAATGCTTTGGAAAGCATCCTGGTTTCTGGGAAGCTGCGCACTGAATGGGAAAGACGAAGGGGTTGAGCACATTTCCGCCTCTTTGACTTGGTGTCTTCCATGACCTGCTCTCCAAATAGCTCACGGTTCAAATCAAGCTCGAGCTTGCCTTCCACCTGCAGCACAGGGTGACTACCAAGGCAAATGCTCACTCCCCATACCTGATACTAACCTCCCCAGGTAGCCTTCACCTCCTCCCCTTAGCCGCAGCACTGCACAGTCCTCCACAGCAGTTCCAACTAACCCATTTTACTCTGCACTTACACAGACTGGCAATGCCAACGAGCAGTAACAAGCTTGCCATTGGTGTCCATGTGAAAAACCTTGAGACAACACAAAAGACCTACTCAGGGCTTCTCCACAGGCTCAGCTGCCTCTAGGATTTTCCTCTCCAAACTGCTCAACCTACTCTTTAGGTCAGCAATACCCAAACTAGAGCTGGGACCCCACGGGGAGCTAGCACAGTTATTAATGGTGTTATGAGCCTTGCAGAAACGTAATTCCTTGGACAGGTATTCAGGGATCACACATATTTTCTACTTGGAGGTCGTCTGGCAATCAGAAAAAAAATGTTGGGGGGGAGGGGGGGCAGGTCTACTATTTTATATCCCTTTTCCCCCACAGAGAACAAGGAGGTAATATCCAGGCAAGGTAAGTGCCCCTTCCCCCCCCCGGCCTCCGCAGGCAACGAGAGCTCATTTATTTCTATGCTGATAGAGGGAACGGTGGCGATTTGGGAATGAAACTCAGCCAGCTCGTTACGTTACGTGCCCTTTTCAAACAGGAGCAATACAGCTTTCACGTCTGACATGCATCATTAAAAAGCAATCACTTCAAGCAAGGCTCGTTTTATTTATCACGAGAAGAAACGGAATGGGAAAAAGTGGGAGATAATCATCACTCAACCCTTTCCCTGCTGAAAAGTGAAAGCCTGTGTCCAACAAGCAAGACCACCCATCTTGAAAGGGTTTTGTAAGATTCACACTTGGCCGGCATTTTAAGAAGCAGCCATTCCTATGCCTTGCACACACATTCAGGGTGATAGTCCGAGAGCCCGACATCCTATCTCGGAGAGTAATAAAAATCTGATGCTTCTACATAATAGACAATGATATAAGAGCATGTCTACTGAGAGTGCGCTGTCCTACCCATAGAGAGTTAGGATTTGGCTTATATCCTGGACAAAGAGTGTTTGTCCCACTTTCAAATGTTTACACCATGTCACGTAAGTAAATGTCCACCTTTTCTCACATTTTCCCACGTTCACAGAATATACTTTTGACAGTACAATCTTGTGGAGATAGCCTGGAAACGCCAAAGCCATCAGCAATATTCACCTTTCTGGCAACGTTTTGCAATTTTGGTGAGAATGGGAAGCCCGGAGCTGCAATGTGCTGGCATTATTTGGGCCGGGGGGGGGGGGGGGGGGGAAATCTTGGCCATCTCAGAAAGTGAACTTTATGTTCATTTGATATGTGACCTGTATTACTGCTCATGTGAAAGGGGTAAGTTAACATGCTATCATGGAAAAAACTCCCTAATATGAGAGTGTGAAGATTTATTTTCCATGATCAGTTAGGAATTTTGGTCTAATCTGCCTTTGCGGACTGAGCAGGTATTTGCAGCAGCTATGCAGTGCACACATTGCAAATGTGGGTGCAGGGAATGAAGAGAGAGCTCCCTGTTCAGCCCAGCTCCAGTGCTTCTCCATCCCTTTTGCTGTCTGAAGCCTGGGACCTGAGTCCCGTGAGCCCTAAGGCATCTGCACCCCATGCTCACGGAAAGCAGCGCAGCAGTGCCTAGAGGTGACTGACGGCAGCTTCCCAAGGAGTTCAGTGATGTCTCACTTACTTCCATTTGTTTCCAGATGTAAAACTAAAGGTTCAAAGATGGGAATCGCTTTTCTAGGTGCTGTGTGAACCAACTGTACAAGCAAGGGAACTTCTTTTTATCAAAGAGATAAAAATGAAACAAATTGGAAATCCCAGCAAAAGGGTTGATCTTGACTACAAGATGGAAAACATCCTTAGTACCGCTCCCATTAAAGCTCCAATCCTACCTTGCACATTGAATTAACTCTGAAATCAGTCCACCACCTTCACTGGAGAGATTCCCGGTCTAAAAGTGAAAGCAAACGGTGGAACAGGAGGGTGACGCTGGGGTCTGGTGCTGCTCTCAGCTGTAACAGTAGCAGGGTCCTAATTCAACGGCTTAGTCTGACCTATTCAAATAGTATTTTCTCTGCCCAAATAACTGATCCTTAATGAAGCTATTTATGTAAGGAAATTAAATTAAAAAGGAATGTTAGTCACCTGGGTGTTGCCACATGGCTGTAATGTGTGTCTGGGAGACCTGAGACTCATAAATTGTATACAACACACTGAATGGAGGTCTTTAGCCTGTATAATTAAGTGGCAACTAGTTTCATATTAAAGATATTACACATACACAGAGGCACAAACAAATGTCATATTCTCCATTTCCTGTGGATAAATCTCTGCTCACAGCAAAGGCAGAGCGAGCGGGTTATGATATCAAGGGAAAAGGTTTGGGACTAAAAAGTGACCTACAACTTTGCACCCGCAGCTTTGAGGGCTGCAGGAATGAGGCAGGCACCAATGCAGAGGCACAAGCCACTGTGGTCACAGCAGCAGTGCGAGTCTTCAGAGACTCAGGGCGAAGCAGGGTGCTCAGCACCTCTGAAAAACGAATCAATTGCCTGATGCTGAACAGTACAGACCATCGCATCAAAAGAGAAGGAAGAGCTCAAGGCCAGGTTATGCTCCCCTTCAAAAACCTGCGCCCAAAGATGAAGCAACTGCAGAGAAGGCAAAGAGTCACCGACTGTCACGTTTGACGCTGAGCTGGCTGTTGCAACCAGAGCCCAAGGTGTGCATGGCTTGCCGGGGAAGCACATACTCACACCATCTTCCCTAAAATATAGTAGGCAAATCTGCGTATCAGGCAGCTCGGATGCCTCAAAAACCCCTGGCTGGGTACTACAGGGCTTCACCACGGCTCTGTAATTCATCTTGGCTTCAGACTGGGATAGCTACAAAATACCAAAACCCACAGAGCTAGTTCCTGAGCACACCTACGCTGCCGGGTAGGGGTGGTTTTCAATCACAGGTAGATGACCTCAGCTCGGCTCTGCATAAACACAACACAGGCACATGGGATTAGCTATCCAGGCCAGCAAAAAGCAAATGCACCCTCAACGTGTCTTAGATATACATAGACGCCTTAGCCTACACATGCCTCCTCCTCTTCACTGCCCACTGAAAAAGCCATTTCAACCGTATTAGCTCCTAAATGGCTGAAGTCAGGTGAGATACAGCCCCCTTTCTCCCAGCCTTTAAACCTAAGCTACAGCAAGGCTTCCAGGCACCTCTGTGACCAGCAAACTCTAAGCCCAGGGTTCTCCCTCCTTCAGCCACTGAGGGACCTGCTCTTCATCCTCCCAACAGCCGCAGCTATTGCGATCCCCAGGGGGATGCACCCTCCCTCAGGAGCTGGCTGCCTGCTTGGACATGATCACACCCCAACGCCAGCACACACAGCCCTGCCAGGCTCCGAGCACCCCGCGAGAGACAGTTCTGGTGCAAAAAGGTGTGTAAGAGACAGGACTGCACCAACCCATTCACCTCACCCAGTGCTGTGCTGGCATGTGGACCTAACGCTTAATTACTGTGAGTGATTTATTAACTTATAAAGTCAGATTAAATGGGTATTTGGAGGTGAGCAGCTGAGAGGCTTTGAAAGGGGAAAGTGATTCATGTTATTTATCCAGCTGAGACAAAAGTCACATGGCGTGAACCCACAATACTAATCTCTCCAGATTAAAAGTAGGAAAAGGATGTCATTAGCATCCGGCAGATGTACCTGTTAGAAGGAACACCTGATTCATACAGGCACACTGTCCACATCATTTTTTAAGCAGAGCAGAGGAGATTACTTAAACCCCTGTATTTTCTCTAAGGCAGTCGCGCTTCTACTCATCCGTCATATGGGATCTGTGGGGGCTGCATACCTGTGTGGGCAGAACCGAAGCTCCAGTGGTTTCCAGAGCAGATCACCATCACTGTGCAACCGCATCCATGTCCAAAACGTGTTCCTTATCAACATGTAATTTCTCCCTAACTGAATAAACAACTTAATAGCCAGAACCTGGATAAGTGTCTTCCCGCTTCCAAAAGGAAACTTTGGAAATAAAAAATGGGGAAAGAAATAGCGATATTTATGTGTTCTTGTCTTGTCACCCTGTTATTTTGTTTTCTGTGATGCTTATTAGCGTGGGCAAAACTTGCATCATCTGATGTGTCAAACAGACCATTCCTTAACTTCTACCTGTGACAAGATTAGATTGTAGTACTGGGAGGATACACTGTTGATATATAGCCACCAGGACCTGGGGAGTTTTACAGAGAAATAAATGATGCCTTTCAAATTTATTTTTTTTCCAGGTAAACTGTATGTAGGGAAGGTTATCAAATAAAGAAAGAAAGAGAAAAGAAAACTCTCAAGCCGACCTTGGGCCCATGGTGGAAGATACGAAGGACACAGATCAGAGGATTTAATGTCACAGATTTATCATAGAATCATACAATCATTTAGGCTGGAAAAGACCTTTGAGATAAAGTCCAACCATTAAAACCATTATAAAATGGGTGTTTTGTAGGCCAGGGATTCCCTACTCCCCACCTGCCTCTCCTCCCTTCCACTTGGACCCTCAGCATCCTCCTGCGCAAGGACGGAGGCACTGGGCAAAAGATCAGCATCAGCTAACCAAGCCCCTGCTTCTAACGAACCTCATTCTGGGGGCAGGAGGGGAAGAAAGTGTGCAGCTATAAAAGGTTTCCCTTGGTATTACTGAAGGTTAGGGCTTTGACAGAGGCAGGACCGTTCCCAAAGCAAAACGGTAATTTGGGAGCAGCTTTGATTCAGAGGCTGCTTTTGCAGGGACTTTGTTATAGTCTAGGTTGAGAAGTCCTGATATACAGGGCCCAGAGATGCACAGCAGTGAGCTGTGAGATGGTGGATATATACTGTCATCTCAGGAGCAGTGGCATGAGATACTGAGATTACAGATAATGCACTGCTTTTTCTTTTTGTGGGGAGAAATGAAAAGAACATTTTGGTTCAACCTATGCTGGCTTCGGAGGAAATTTACAGGGGAGTCTCAATGAAATTAAAACATAAGCAAAATTTTCATGTAGGTCAAACTACACTTTTTGTTCCAGCCTAAAATTAAGTACTTCAGTGCTGAAAGCTTTCCTTTTCTAAACTTGCTCAAATTAAAATTCCTCCTAAATGACTAATTTCCAATGGGAAACAAAAACTGAAAGGATTTTGCCTTGAAATGGCTGAAACAAATATTTGGGGTTTTCCCCTTTTCTGTATTTTTTTTTTCCTCCATAGAGCAAAGGATGTCCTTTGACCACCAGCTGAGCTTTTATTAGCTAAATTGTCTCACCCGCCTGAAAACGGTGGGTTCGTGTCTGCCGACTCCCAGATGCTCACAAAGCGATGCCGAACAGAAAACGGTTTGCTGCCCTGGAGCAGGTAGGTACGCTCGCCTCCCCACCGCCCACCCACTTGTCCGGCACAACGAAGACAATCCGGCTCCTGCATCAGCAGCACCCACTGAAGCGACACGCCAAACGACACATCCAACCCCCTTTTAATATTCAGTTGCTTTTACAGGTTATTTTTATCTTTGACAGGAGACAGAGTTCAGCTTAAGACCAGGGCACGTACTCGGGCTTCTGGCTCCGCATCGAGCTTTTCTAACCACTTCATCAACACGTCCTCAGATTGGCTTAAACCAGGAGTAAATTTCTATTCCTCTCCGTTGGCCAGTGAATGAGCAAAGGTAGCCAAGCTTCCCCCTTTCCTCCTGGCCCACCGATCCCCACTTGCCCGTCTCCCGCCAGCAAGCAGCAACGCCACATGCCTGGTGTGAAAGGCTGCACGGTGTGAAGGTGGTTGGAAACGCTGGCTGCTGGCTCCTGGCACAGTCCAAAATTCAAGGCACAATCAAACCCATAGAGAGCCACTAGCAAATCGCACGAGCTATTTTTTTATGAGACACTTTAGCCAGCCCTCTTTTCATATCCTTTACGAGGCTGCCTTCAGCCCTACTCATAGTAAAAACTCCAAGTTATGGAAATCATAAGAAAGAAATTCTGTATGGAAAAATCATTACGTTATAAATTGGTTCCACTGTTCAAAACATGTAGGAAATGGGGCATATAAAACTCAGATGGTGTTGCAGACTTTGATACAAGGTTCATTATTACACTGTGACACAAGTGAAATATGTGCTAACATACTGCCAGCTAATTTGCCTTTATTTACAATGCAGACCCATCGCTGGGCAACTTTATAAATTTCATCGGCCTGGGTGATTTCTCTGATCGGACGCGGAGCCCGTATAGAAACACGCACGCGGGAAAGTGCAGATCTTATAACGTCAGCGCCGTGCGGGTCTGAGCGCCTCCCCCCACCTCCTTCACAAACAATAGGGATCTCCCTGGTTCTCCTAATCTTTTTCAGATTTCATCCCCTTCATAGACTATCGAAACGCTGTTATCCAGTTAGACACGTGTTGTTTGTGTCTGTTTTTAAAGGCCTAATTAAGGTAGGAGGCAGGAAAACTGGACAGGAATGTTTTTGACAAAATGTTCTTTGTTAGAAAACACCAATTGGTTAAAATTGGAAAATTTCCAAGGAAATGTTTTAATTAAACTTTCATCATAATATGCTGAAGCCAACAAGGGCATTTCAGCAGTCACAGGCCAAAGCCTGAAGCTGTCCCCTGGGCAAAGGGACATCTAAGGAAAGCCTCTTAACTGCGGTGGCCATGGAGGATGCTTCCCTAGGAAAAAAAGGAAAACCAAAGGATTCCACTTAGCCCTGATTGTGAATTAGATCTGACAAGAAGGGGAACAGTCTGAGAAGACAAGAAACAGACAGAGCTGATACAAGGTATCAGCTGGGTGTCTAGTTTTCTTTAGAAAAATGTTTGCTTTTAATTAAACGGTTTAAAAATAAAATCATAGTCATTTTGAAAATATTTCTTTACTGGAAAAATTCTGGGTAATTATTTTTTTAAGATTCCAATGGTCTATTTCCATACTTCCACTGAGAAGTTTGGTTTCTTCCTGCAAAATTACTTTCTTTAAAATAGACTCTACTCTCTATTAAATTATAAGGGGCTGAAATCTGAATGAAGTGCTTTGAAAATATTGAAAATGTTTCAAACAACCCCAAAACAATTTTACTTTTTTTGTTCCAACACGGAACAAAATTTCTTCTGCTTGCTTCCCCAAACCTCAACAAATTGGAAAATCCATTTGCCATGTAGTTCTGCTCACAGCAAGGATGTCAGGAGGTCTCCTTTATTAATGCCTAGATGGTGTCTGAATTGAAGAAGTGCTGTCAAAAGGTAAAGCGTTACGAACATCTTCAAATTTCCAGTCCGGTTTTGCACAACAAAGGAGCCTGGTTCTTGGTTGGAGCCAAGATCTCAAAGCCGTCATCAGGGAGCGTCCCCGTTAATAAAACCTTGGACCACCATCCAAACTTCTCTCTGTCTACCAAAGCCCACCTCTAATTTTGAAGGTACTTTGTTGACTCTCAGGTTACAATGCTCATGCCCTTGAGGGTCTTTTTTTTCCTTTTTTTTTCCCTGAGGCATGCTGACAGACTGGAGGGCTTTACGCCTTGCTGTGCATATCTTCTTTCACATCTTTCACCGTTGTTTTAAATGAAATCGCGTACTGAGTGAGGGGGAGGAGGTGAGGCAGTGCAGCGCAGGCGAGGAAACCCTGCTAGCCTCAGAGGACACCTGGGGTATATGACAGACCTGTATATGAAAGGATTTTTCACTGAGGTCCTATAGTGAAGGACTGACAAAACCATTACTTACAGTCTGTAAATTGGTGGGGAAAGTCTTTAAGAGCTGCAGGCTCACATGGGCTATAGGGCCTCCACGTCAGATTAAACACCCAAAAAAAGCAGCTGAAGGCAGGCGGGATGAGAGTTTGGGGTTTTTTGCTCACTAGGGGCTCGAGGCCCCGCTCACACGTAAAAAAGCTGAGATGCCTGCCTATTATGGGGGTAAAAATAAACCATCCTGTGTTGCTAACACCACGTCAAGGCCTTGCCTAACGGAAAGGTGCTTCTCACCACCACTGCCCATCCGCCGGCTGTCCTGCTTGCAGAGGCTCGGAGCTGGCATGCCCACCAGGCCTCCGGCCAGCCTGCCCGCGTCAGCGTGGGATGGAGCTGGGTGCTGCTCCGTGCCCGCAGACACGGTCTGCACCTACTGAGGGCAACCTGCCCGCCACACAGCCCCCCGCCATTGCCAGCTGGGGCTCGGCACAGCCCCTCCTCGGGCCCGCTGGCAACTACCTCCCTCCCAAACCCACACTGGTACCCGGCTGCTGCCGGCAGGGGATACCGGAGGTGTTTTGCACGCACACATTTCACCAAATGGGCAATTCTCCAGAAAGAGCTGATCAGTTCACTGCAGTTCAGGTAATTTCTAAGGCCCTGCAGCAGCTGCACAGATGACACAGCCCTGGAGCAATGGTCAGGAGCGAGTGAGGTCCGTTAGCTGCTGGGGCACATCCCGCCCAGGCTTCCTCGGTGGGCAGAGGATCTCCCACAGCCCCTCTGCAGGCAGCATGGGCAGCCTCTCCAGGCATGCCTGAGAAGACGCTAAAGCACCTTCACATCACCAAAACACAACGAGGGCCCCCAGAGAGGATGGATGCTGCCGCAGAGCGCAGGCTGGGCTGGCCGAGAGCCTGCCGTCCCGTCACACCTCCAGCCGCTCCCGCCACCCCACCACATCTCGGCTTTTGCAGGCTGGTCACTGGCTTCTGTGGGTTTGAAGGCATGAAGTGCATCTTTTGCACCACAATCAGAGCGAACAGAGGTGTCGTGTGCTGTTGCCGGCCCCTAACCCCACCTTCGCTTGCTCACTTTAGAACAGTACAAGTCTAGCAAGTTTTGCAGTGAGCACATGGCCCTGAATTCACACGATTCCCCTTTATTTTTAACTTAAGTTTTTACAGCACCATTTAAATTATAATATTTTTTTTAAATAAGGAAATTGCATCTTTAACGGAAATTAATCTCCCAGTCCCCTTCAATAAACCTTTTGAAGCTCTGTATGACTGTGACAGAGGTAGGTATTTTTAGAAGGGCCGTGTGGTAATTTTCTCTGCAGCATTCAATAATTTACAATATCATAGCCGAAGGTAAAGATTTCCCTTAAGTATAATTTGGCATTAATCGGGCTTTCACAGGCATGTTCGTTGCAGACAGGGCACCAGCCTAGAACACAACTTTACCCTAAGGATCGCTGGGGAACTGCTGAGCTGAATAATGCAGCCTTATGCAAATTCATAGTGAAGCAAAGACAAGTCCCCCCATCTCAGGTGCGGCAAGCCCTCACCACAGGCCAGCATCTCTCTCTCTGTGCGCCCAGGCAACACGGGAAGATGCCTGCAAGCAAGGAAGAGCCACGCGCTCGCCCCAAGCTGACACCGTCACTAAAAGCATCCTTCCTGGCAGAGGGGCGTGGGGGTGACCTGGTCCGCGGTGCAGCACATGCAGCTGGGGTATAGCGAGCCAAAATGATCTGCAATACACAGATTTATGAGGTTCTTTAATGATGCCTCCTGGACCCTCTCTTCTTGTCCCGTATTATTAAAGGATGATATTTTGCAGTAAGACTGAGAGGCCTTAAACGTAACCATTACAAGGCTGTATTGGATCACGGTAAGAACAAAATCGCATATAAGGCATGAAAGAAATGCAAGGGAGGACATGTCCGATTAACAGACTGCTCCTGCCATGAGTGTGCTGTGCATGATCAAATACACTTCTTTACCAGAATGCCTCTCTCTCAAGGTGAACGCTCGTCAGTACTTTAAAGAAAAGCCATTTGAATCACAACACTACACTCACAAGGGAACAACTATGTTATTATCTGGGCATTATGTCATGGCAGTTCTTTTTAAGAGAAGTTGAATTCAACATAGATGTATATAAGCAATGCACAGAATCAGTCTTTGCTTTGCTTTGTTTTTCTGTGTATCAGTTCTTCTTTATGTCATCTGGAGTTTCTCTTCTGAATTATAAATAAATCATTTGTTTACAAGTTAAATAACAAATTTTAACTAGCACCAAAAAGTCAGACAAAGGGGCAGAAAGCCCAACAAAACTCCTTATTTTATATATCAACGGACATCACTGTAAAGAGAGGAGGCTGGTGATGGCTTTTACCACCTGATCTCTTATTCCCACGTACCCTGTTAGCAGTTCTACACGCAGAGGTGGCTACCACTAAAATTGCCAGAACAGCGAATTGTGTGGGAAATGTCAACATCCCAGAGCCTGTGTTCCCAGGAACTGAAATTTCCCAAGAACAGCAGTTCTGGAAGTTTTTTTGTTACAAATGTGTATAGAATTACAGGCTGTTACAATACACAATAAAACATTACTAGTAGAGAAATACAGAAAAAATATATAGAAAATAATTAAACAGGAATAATTTGTTGAATTTGATATTTTAAAATGAACTTTTCTTTTTCCGAACCAAAGATCACAATAGCTCCGCAATGAAAATTTCGCAGCTCGTTTTTCTCCTACTGAGAAATCTTGCCAAAATGGGCACAGCATGGAAAAAAACTCTTGGTTTTACTCAAACAGAAAAAGCAGATAAAACTTGAAAGAATACTCAGCATTCGGCTCCATCCAAGCTGCGGGGAGACATGCTGCTGTTTATTATGAACACACACAGACCCACAGAGCCATGATCCTGTGTCCTGCCTGCGTACCCAGCCCTTTTTCAACCACAAAGAGCATCGTAAACCAGCCAACATCCTCCTGCCTTCATTTTACATGTTTTACATATATTAACATGCATAAGCTAATATGGGATTACACCAGGGCTTAAACTAACGACTTCTGGACTCAGAAGCTCTCGGATGGTGACTGGCAAGCATCCAGGCAGAAAACATGGAAACAGAGGAGTCCTAAAGCTGGGACAGTGGGCGCATGTGTGGTGGCAATCCTCTCACCTCTCCTGCCCCCGTCTGCTCAGGATCCCATCACAAAGACTGTCGTTATAATAACTTTATTATGGACCTGCTGGGGAAAGCGAGCTCCCAGCAAGGGTTTTGCCACAGCACACAGGAAACTCGTCTGCTCCCTGCTAGAGTAAAGCCCTTTATAATTAATGCTGGGTAAATAAAGCGCTCATCTGTAAACACTTTTAATTAGAAATTGGTTAAAGCTAAACCCCCGTGACCACAATGGCCGGGGGGATTAGACGCACGTCAAGCTTTGCCCGATCAGCAAATAAGAGGCCCTTTAGTATCCTCAATCCCTGTGCTGTGGGACCTTTTTCAGCTCCTATCACACATCACTGCGCTGCTCCAGCCCTCTCTGCAGGCTCAATAGAGGATCAATATTTGTCCGTACTTTCTGAGCAAAAAGCCTCCTTGACACAGGCAGCATCTGTGTTTGAACAGTTACTTGCTAACACATAGCAGACTTTTACCAAAGAGATCTCGAGCCTGGTAGGTCAAGGCGGAGCGAGGGTCACCGAGCATTGCCAGTGATCGCTGTGTTTGCTCAGCGTGGTGCGCAGAGTGCAGCTATCAGAAAGGGCTCCTGTGAACACTGCTCAGTGCTCCCAGGGCAGAATATACATCTCAGAAAAACAGTACATGGATACAAAAAAATAAATAACCCCCCCTAACCACCTGTATCACCAGTTTCTATCCCTGTAGGTAACCTGTGCCTCATGTCTCTAGCCTCCTGGTAATATTAAAGGTTTTCTATCAGCATGCCTGATAACGTGCTATCAGATTTCAGGCAGAAGAGACTTTCCCTTCTGACTGCAGCCACCCTGCATAGTCCCAGGTGTCACCTGTGTTTTGGGACATGCATGCAGGGACGAGGGAAATGCTTCCAGCAGAGATATTTCTTGCTTTCATCAGACGGCGATAGCCTAACAAAATTAATGTGTTGCAATTGTTTGTCTCCATTATGGAAAGAAAGAAGCGAGCTCTGCTGGAAATGGCACTGAAGGCACAAACCTGCCTTCCCCAAGACAGCCAGGACACCACTGACCGGCAGAAACGTGTCCCCTCCTCTCCACCTGCTGGAACACCGACTGCCCCTGCTGCACCCTCTCCTCTCCACGCTGTCCCCTGGCCCGAAGTCGTTCCTCATGGAGGTAATCTCCTATCCATGCCTTTATTCAGCTGTATTGCTGCTGATCTCTAGCTGACAGCTGAACCACCAAGTCTAAGTCAACACCAAGCTTTACCAGATCCTCCCCTTGCCTCTGCTGCTCGGGGCTGACTAAGGTTTGATCTGTAGGAGAGCTGAGGGGTCCTGAATGCCACAAAATGCGAAGCCCCAGCGTGGTGTGAGTGCGCACACACAGGAGTAACACCTCGGTGTTACTTTTACAGATGGGGAAACTGAGGCACGGTAGGTCAAGGCAATGTGCCCATGCCTGGCCAGTGTCAGAAACCACTTCTGCTGAGCCCCAGCCCTGCGCTGCCCTGGGTAATGCTCTCCCATACTTCCCGTCTTCCTTGTTCAACCTTGTAAGCCTCTTCCCCACCACCACCACCACCACCACCCCCCCAAAAAAAAAAAAAACACCACCTTTTTGAGCATAAGATGAGATTTCTCCTGCAGAAATGTCTCCTCTTTCCCTGGAGGCCCATTGACTGAAGCCATCAAGCTTGTGCTATAGTGCAGCTGGGCATGGGGAAGCAGGACATCGGGGCAGTGCTCACGGAGAACAGCTTGGCCAGAGAAGGCCATGCTGGAGAGGCAACCTTGCCTACTGGATAATTCCTGGCCCATCACTCCCAAAATCTGCTTTATTTCTGTCCCCAGCTCCCTCATGGACTTTGTGCATGTTCACTTCTCTTTCCCCTTTCACATTTTCTTTCTGCATTGGTGGTTTAAGTCCAGTCCCTGGAGGGCAGGGGTGGCCCCGAGGGCTGTGCTTACTTATTCCTTTCCAGCTGCAGCTGCTCCAGCCCAGAGGTGACCTCCTTGCAGATGCACAGCCACGCTGCTGGAGATGGTGCTGGGACCGGCCAGCTCAGATGTGCCTTACAGCATTCCGAAACCCACTGCTCTCCAAACGCGCAGAGCTAGCACGCATCCACTGCTTGAAAGATAGCACGGCTTACTTGGGCTTAGATGAACTCAGATGCTCATGGGAGCATGTAAAGGGGTTGTAACTTCAAAGCTGGCCCTGCTTTCACTGATGGATTGGACCAGAGACCTCTGGAGATGCCTTCCAAGCTGAACTGTGCTGTGACGCTGAGGGGATTTCCACCTTTGTCTTACACATGGATCATCTCCAGCCAGCCTGGCTGCAGCCTGAGTGAGATTCGAGCCTTTGCTGCACTGGTAGCTACAAGCAGCTCTCTCCCCCCATAACTACATGCTTCAGAGAGACAAGTTGCTCCAAGGGAAGTCTGTCCTGAAATAACTCCTGTCTTGCCACCATCAGCACCTGTGTTTTTGCTTTCTCCCACGTCCAGCTGGAGGCAACGTCCAGCTCTAGCAAGAGCCAGACTTGTTGTTAACGATGCCTTAGAAAATAAAGCCAGAACTACTCCATAGATCCCCAGCTGGCTTCTGATCAGAAGGCGCTTGGTGGCAGCACATCAAATACACCCACATGCAGTATAGCTGTCTGGACAGACACCCCTCCTACCCAGTCATCCATGAGGAGTCGGGAAGTGGTGTTGGCTATGGGTATCTTGTGGGAGGGAAAGATTTTTTGGAGACATGGAAGATGCCAGTCTTCCAGCAGATACCCCATCATAGTTCCCAAGAATTTTCTGCGAGACAAGAAGCCTGGCTACATATCAGTGCAGAAGAGCCTGAAACGTCAATCCCACCCTACTCCTCATCAACACCGAGGTTAGATCTCCTTCCAGGTCTAAGCCTCATCTTTGGAACGACTAAATTCCCCGGAGCATTAGCTTCAGACACTCCCTAATTCAGCCTAATGTCATCTGTCCTGATGACAGGTGGCCTGAAGGTAAATGGGCATATGTGACATGCGGCTGCTGGAGGGACTTTCACCTGAGAAGTGGAGCCCACCACCACGCAGGGCCAACAGTCCACCCAGGCACAACACCCTGGCTTCTTATGGAGCTCTAATAACGCTGGATTTAGCTCTTCATTTAGAAATGCCCTAAAGCAACCTCCTAAGGGGGGGCGGCAGCATGGACACGGCTTTCTCCAGGGATGGCTTCAAGTCTTCCTCCCAGCCAGAAGTGAGATTTGAGGTTTTAACAGGCAACCACCCATTGTTGCAGTAAATGGAAGGATAAGTTGCTGGGAGGCTTGTGGTTTCTGCACTCCTCTTTCCTAGCAGGAAGGATTTTAAATTTTATTTCAAATGCATAAACTATCCTCCGATGATGAAAGGCAACAGAGAAATTTTCACATGGTCAAGAGCCCCAGTCCAAAGGCATTCAGTCCCTTAATTTATGACATACTCTCCAGATGTACTATTAATATGGCTATTATTAGTTCTTTTAAAAATCTTTTTGTACTCCCAGTCCACTAAAATAACCGAGCGTCAGGCCCCTCAGGCCTGCTGGTGAACAGAAGGGAACGGTGCCCGTTTGGATTACCTAAACCCAGCAAGAAAGCTTTGATTTCATACCCCAGGGCTGACAGTCCCAGCCGCCGCTCCGCTGCCCTGGGATACAGTGTCATCGCTGCTCCCTGCTAGAGGGATCAGCGGCTTAATGGGATTTAGGGTGGAAAATCCAAGCTCAGCCCAACGTGTCTGCAACACAGAACTTTGCAGGGGAGGGGGGAGAGCCAGGTTCCTTCTGCCCTTTCCCGCTTGTCCGGGACCTGCCTCATTTCTGTTGCCCAGGTGTAGGAGGGGAGAAGACAGCGTTATAGTGCCTGTTATTAGTGTCATTATTATCCTAACGGCAGAACTATATATCATATGGGCTTAATTGATAACAGTAATTTTAATAGCAATTATGAAAAAATAATTAGTCTGCTCGCTAAAGAAAGCGGAAGCCTGGATGCAGTGATGGAGGATATCTCTGCTGGTCCTGCCTGCCTCAGTCCTTCCCCAGGAAGGTGAACCATGGAGAAAGAGGCAGACTGGTGGAAAAGGGGGATGTGGCCACCCACAGTAGGAACTGAGCAGCTACACAGACCAGGCTGAGACTCAACCCTACAAACTGCTGAGTGGTCACTCCCAGCACTGCCCCCAGCAAGCCCTGGGTTTGCACTTTGCGGGTGGCATGAGCGGCGCACCCAGCCCTGCTGTGCTGCCTCCCCAACGTGCACAGCACCCCGCGCAGGACCTGCCCTCCAGCATGAACCACGGCACCCACAGGGAGAGGGGAACACAACCAGAGCTTCAGAAACAGAACAAACGCAAGCACGACCTAGCCCAGCTGATACTGCATTTCCCAGCCCTGGTAGCAGCACGGTCTGTGCTAAAGTGGCAGAAAGAGGAAGGAGGGGAGGAAGTATTAACCCTTCATGCCTCATCCTTGGTGCATGAGAACAGCTCAAATCACTCCATTTACATGGGGGTAAAAGCTGGGAGGGGAGAAGCTGTTCCTTTTACCACTCAATATTCACGATGCATTTCATGTAAGGAGCAAAGATTGCACAGGGCACACCCAACATTCATTTTTTCCCTGAAGTGCTGGCTTCAATGTCCATCCAAAGGCAAAATCTAATGCTTATGATCTGACCATACTTTTACAGCTCTGCAAATACACAGGGGTGCTTGTATTAAAATGAATTACCATGAAAGCCACACAAGTTCACAGGACTAATCCCAGGCAAACCTCCCTTATAAAACAGACATTCAGGGTGTCAGGCATCCTTCCCAAAGACACAGAATAGAGGTTTGGGTGGTAGAGAGCTGTAGCTTTTAGACCTCTGCTGGCAACACTTTCAAAATTCACTGATAGCCCCACATTGCAGAATCCTGTTCCCATTTGTGTTACTCAAAGCAGAAATTCCACATGCATACAACAGGCAACAAAGTCAGGGCCCGAGCCTTCACAGGAGCAATCACAGGAGTGATTTTGGATTATGCCACTTAAAAATGGTATGACTCATGGACTATACAGGCTAACACTTTGGGAGAACATGTCTCAAGTCTGCATTCTTCATGAAACATGCAGCTAATCTGAACAGCCAGGGAGTTACTGTCTTGTGTATTTAACATCAAAAAATATATCCAGGGAGCAGATATCTTCATGAGAAAGCACATTTTAAACCAGCTTCAGTGCATCAGGCTGGATGATCATCATCACCCCTCTTGCAACTGAAATGACAGGCTGTGTTTTCCTTCTCATTTTTCATGGTGCTGAGGAGAAAGGGGCTATTTGCACTCACTCTGACTTACTCCGTCTTAATCCTGGCCCTGCTTGCAGGGAATGGATATAACAAACTTTTGTGTTTCAGGACTTCAGATGTCTTCAGGATCAGGAAGGGTTTCCTCTTCCATACATACGCACACGATTGTCTAGAGGTTATTTTTGCTCCAGACTTTCTGTAGAGACACCAGAAGCCGTAACAGTGGAAGAGGAGAGTTTGAGCAGCCTAGATCAGTGCTGCAGGCTGGGTATAGAAAATCAATGCCTGACTGGTATGCACAGCGTAAGTATTCAGATACAACGACCTCCCTCTACCCCACCCCAGCCAACTCATCTGGGATGGTAGAGAATGGTCTGTTAGGGTTATCTAGGTGTGTATCACCTCAGTGGTCTTCTGCTGTTGTGGAACCATCACCATGATGTCTGCCAGCAGCCTACAGTTTGGTCTCCTGGCATCTGTAACGCAGAGGCATCTTCAGGTCTACTATGGAATCGCAGAAAATAAGCCAGGTTTTGACAGGTGCATTCCTAATCTCACCTGAAAAATCTCCCATGGAGGATGCTCAACATCTTGCCCACTCTCATCTTCCCTCTCCTGCTAAAAATGACCTCACCAAGGTCAAACCTGACTCTTCTTGGCTGCACCTGAAGCCTAGTACTGCAAGCCCTGTACAAGCGGTAACAATTTGCCTCCCGTCCATTTTTTGTTTGTTTGTTTGCTTGGGTTTTTTTGCAGGGACTCCCACATTTGAAAACAGATATAATCAGAAGGAGGTTTATCTGGGCAAAACACTCCAAGAAGCAATTGCTGTCTTCTCCCTGCTCTGCGCTTCTCTGCCCAGCTCAGGGCATGGATTGGAGGCCTGAAGAAGCTCATCTGACCACCACAACTACATGTCTCCATGTCCCCTCACGGTATATTGCTCCTGACCTGTAGCATTTCTTGGTTCTCCCAGATTCCCATCTTCTTTTGCACTTTGCTCCTTGGCCAGACCTGTGCTGGAGTATTACAGGAATAGTATGATGAGCTGCCAAGAGCAGTAACAAGGGACTCATAAACTTTTCCTCTCAGCCAGGAATAATACTCCAGGACTAGGAGTCCACTTGAATTGCAGGCAGGAGGAGGGGAGGAATGGGAAACCTATTCGCTTGTTTTGCTCTTTAAATAAAAACGTGTTCTCCCAGCTATATCGACCCGCTGCTTGGCAAGCACAGGAATATTAACCGACTTTGTTGGACACGCTGACAGCACGACCCTGCAAGACATTCCTGAGCATGTGAAGTGTGCAAGACAGGGATCTAGAAACGTGCATGTGTGTCTTCATGTTTGTATGTGAAGAGAAGCCCTTTGAGTACTTTTGTGAAGACGCAAGCACAACTTTGGATTCCCTCTCATTTTCTCTTGAGAACAGCTCAGGCTGAAAGGGGTGTCTCAGCGGCATCCAGAGAGCAAGAGAGGTTCATGCCTCTCTTCAAGTCTGACAATATTTCCATCTTGCCTCCCCTGTTTGTGCTCACTTCTCTCCTTTCCCTGTCCCCCTCTCCAGGATGGAGCATTTCAAAGGCTCCGTTCCAGCTGGAACAACGTTCATCTGAGCTCCGTGGTTTCTTGACCAGGCAGAAGCCAGGTCCAAGAGGACTTACAGCTTTCCTCTAAGCCATTACCAAAGTGTTAATATTACCACCCAGAAACTCTTAGATCCACTTTTTGCTGCTGGATGCTCATTAGGCCTGTAACCTCCTCTCCTTGGGGAAGCAATGGCTTCACACCAGCTGGCTGCCCCATTAAGTTCAGGTTCCTCACTCTGTCCTCAGAGAAGATGGAGGGCATCAGCATCTTGCTCAGGGAGTTTAATCTATCAGCATTTCATGGTGGTCATGCGAGCAGGGAATCTGCAGGATCATTACTATTCCACAGAGGGAGGCATGTGGAAACAGAGAACCATATAAATATATACAAATAAATACATACACGCTCAAACCCCAAATCTCAAGTGTCCTAGAGTCTTGGCATTCCTTTAAAGAGATTTATTTCATCCATAAAATTCCCTGCAAGCTTGTGTTCTTGTAAAGATGTAATACAGACTGTCAGGTCTTTTCTACATGATTAAGGGAAGGAAATCTGCCAATGTCATCCAAGGGCAGTCACCAGAGGCAGGCAGAACCTCATGAGTCCACCTGGCTTTGTCCAAAAGGAGATGCCTCTGGCACGGCTGATGGTGCAGTGATGCTCCTCCTGGCCACGGCACAACCTGTCGGGATACGATGCTGGGAGACGAAGAGGCATGTTTCCTTCCTTGCAATAAACCAAGGGAATCACAGTATGCCACCCCTAAGGAAAGTACCAATGTAACGAGTTTGAGTAGTTTTCAACTGGAGATCTCAGTTCACTGAACATCAGAAGGGAAAGACCATTGGGCTTTATTTTAGGCAGGGAAACTGAGGCAGAAATTTGTACAAAGCTTCACAGAAGCACAAGCAATAGAGAATCTGCACTTTTTGTCTTCATGGTCCAGGAAAGCTGTGCGCTGGGACACACGCTGAATCATTCATTTGCCACCCATGCAAACCCCTCAGGGCTCCTCTCATTAAAATATGGTTTTTTTGGTTTTTTGGTTTTTTTTTTTTTTTGGTGAGACAGAAATCTGGGCTTGGCTTTTTTGCCTATGACTACGGTAAGGCAGCCAGGTTTTCACTTCTGGCTCTGCCACACACTTCTTGTGTGACCTATTCTTGCTACAACTGCCTGCACAGCCAAGAACGAAAAGTAATCAGTGCCAATCACGTAGGCTTAGCTTCACGAGGGAGGAAAGCAAAGTGGTAAGTACAGTAATACCCTGTAGTAGAAAAGCCTCATAAAGACCTGCTCTTGATCATAGCAGGCCTGGCTGGCCCAGCTGGGTTGTTACCCTGCTTCCAGCAGTTGCTGCTTCCAGATGCTACAGGAGAAGGTGTCAAAGCCTCAATCTGCTGTGAGTGGTGTGATTTCTTCCTGACCTCAACCATCGTGAGCTTACCTCTGAAGCACGGGAACTGATGGCCCGTGTGATTTTATTTTCACTAGTGTAACTGCAGATGGTATTTGCCTTGCTAAAAAATAATTGACCACAATATGAGAGATGCGTTGAAAGCCAAAGGTTACCGTGGCTAAATTGTGTCAAACTCAATTACCTGGGACAGAAAGAATTGTTGCTACAGGAAGAAAAGGTGAGTTGCTTATGAAAGCAACGGGTAGTGGTTTTCTGCTCTCTCGCCATTCTTTCCTTTTGGGTTTCATTGCTTTCAGATGGTGTAATTTGACTAGCAGCTGCTGGGGAAGCCAACCTGGGCTACTCCAAGACACTTCAGGATGAAGTTGTCTAATATTTTTTACTGTTGGGAGAGGTCTGACCTATCTGTTGCAGATGTAGCCTCTGGCTCAGGAAGTTCTCAAAATGCCTGGCTGCCCCAAACTGCCCAGAAACACGTGGGAAAAGATCACTGCACTTACATGCTGAGCATTTACCACCAGCTCCTGTCTGATGGCTGGGTGGGATCTGACCCAGTGCTTAAGGACTAACACCACGACAGGGGCAACATACCCATTTCTGAGAAGCAGCTCTGGATTAATGAGAGACATGGTTTGCTCAAGGGTCAGGGTGGGCGCAGGATGGACCCATGGCTAGAGAAGACGTGAGGCTGAATAACCAACGGGCATGACACAGCACTTGTGTTTTGTGGCAAACAGTTTCAGCCGCTCCTCTCCTGGAACCTCAGAGGGGTGCTCTGACATACAGAAATACAGCAGAAAAAACATCACGTTTGCTGTTACAGGCTGCCCACTGCTCCCAAACTAGTTCTCAGTGCGATTATCCTTAAAAGAGGAAAAAGGGAATGTTTCAGGAACTGACCGAGGAAATGAAGGAATTAAAGGGGAGAAAAACCTCAGATAGGAAAACACGCTCCATGCAGACTTCAGAGGAATATATAATGCACTAAGCCAAATTCAGCCTGGGCTGGTTCACTGCCACTGAGGATTTGTATGGCCCAATAACAGTGCCTGTAATCAATCCATCTCACCATAAAATTCATCCCAAATGCTGCAAAATACCTTGTGCCATTCCCTTTGAGTTCCCTTATCTGCCACTTCATCATTTCCCCTGCTCACAGAGGAACAGGGTTCCCCTTCAAATCCATTAGCCATGTGGCAAGGGTGCCTGGGCTGCATCTGCGCTGTGGCAATTTTGTATGTATTGGCCGATGTGGAGGGACTGTATTTCTGTTTCTTCAGCTATATGAGCCATACCCAGAATCAAATGCTCCATCAAAATCCTAAATTCACTTCGAACCATTAGGAAATTTCTTTCCTGGCCTTGTTAGTGGTGGCCTTGTTTCAACCCAAAAAGCAGATTTTTGATTGAAACAAAGACGGCACTTATGCAACTTCAGCATTGTGGGGAGCATTCCTCAGCAAATACCAGCGCTCTTTTTTTTCCTGTTTTGTTTTCGTTTCAAATGTGTCTTTCTCCTTCCTTTCCGCTTCACTCAGGAGAGGCTCACAAGGTCTGTAGAGATGTAGCACACTGGAAACCACTGCAGCCCTCCTGGTTACAAAACAACAATAACAATAAAAATAAAATATAATAAAATTAAACCCCGGAATGGATGTGGCTAACCAGCTGTTGAAACCTGAGATTGTGCTTGACTGAGCCATGACAGGAAAAAGACCCCCAGCTACTGGGCATGCTAAAAAGCTCCATATCCACTCTCCCTTCTCCAGCATCCTTGTCCCACATCCCCATTCACAAAACACAAGCAGCAGATCATCGGCCCAGGGGCTGTTTGCTTTCACTGGGGTTTTCTTTTGCTTGTAAACCCCTAGCCCGCAGCGTTCGGAGGTTCTCCGCAGCACTGTGGTTGCCCCGCTCACAGCCATCTGTGGATGGAGCAACACTTTCCCAGCCTGCGTGCACAACGTGCACACGGAGATCATTGTTAGATGTTACAGTCCTCACGGCTGTAGACAATGTTCATATACCCTGGCTCTAGATGGTGTTCATATACCACTGGTTTCGAGCTGAAAGGAAACTCTGTCTGAAAGCCTAAAGGATGCACTGAGTATGGACACACGTTGACCAAACCTCCAAAGGACCACCCCAGCGACTCCGTACCTGGAGGGATAAATCCACTATAGGCAACTACATCCCCAGCCAGGATCAAACTACAAGCAGTTTGTCTTGGGAAGTAGCATCTCCTTGACTCCAGTTAAATTGCAAATAATTGAAGTGCAATTATGGGTAGCTGAAAGCACTCCTATGTCAGCAGAGGAAAGTCACTTGGGTTTCCATGCTCAAGTCTCAGCTTTAGGGAGGTGCTGAACTTCCTCACCTCCTGCAGACTCACTGCACAAGTGAATCCTACTTATAAAGGAGTAAAGCCCACGGAACAAGGCCCAGGGAAAATTAACCAAACATATTTTATGGTTGTGCATTTGTATGTATGGCCAGGATCTCTCAGGTGGAAGACAGGTTGGGGCTTTACATTCATCACTGATGTGTGTGTGAGGAGAAAATCTGGCTCCATCAGCAGCCACGCTACCTGCACGGCACCGTTCTGGCACCACCTGTTTCTCCATTCCACTTGGGTTTCATGAGCTTCTGCACCACAACCATTGACTATGAACATCTAGTTCTCCTGGGGAGACTCCAGTACCCCAGACTTCCCTGGCTTTAACATTTATCACCAAGGACAGTGAAGCACTGATCCTGCCA
Organism: Falco rusticolus; assembly: GCF_015220075.1. Classification (NCBI taxonomy): domain Eukaryota; kingdom Metazoa; phylum Chordata; class Aves; order Falconiformes; family Falconidae; genus Falco; species Falco rusticolus. Next base: position 9,599,358 of record NC_051197.1, on the reverse strand, counting down.
GAGAGATGAGATTCATCATGAAACTCGGTGCAATTCCCACCAGCACACAGGAGACTCACTCAGCATCTTTCAGTGCTCCTGCCAAGCACACCTCTATCAAGTCCATCTTCCCACACAAGGGCCTGCATCTCACATGGTGGCTTGTTTGGGGTACAGACCTCCAGTCATATCCACTCTTGCCTGTATCATTTTATACTGGGATGAGAACTACAGCAGCTGCCTCCCCCTCTCTACCCAACATGGATTTCATTAGAGTCCTTCTACTGGCCACAGGTCTTGCAAGTCCCTCTGAATTATAAAAAAGAGATGTTTCAACAGACAGTAAGTGAAAGTGAATCAGATTTGGAGAGGTAAATGCATTCTTCAAGACTGCAATAAAACATACATTGACTAGGGATTTTGTTTATAAGGGGAGCTATTGCGCCTTGGGTTGGAAGCCTTGTGAACACCTACTACAGCCTACAGGGCATCGCTGACATATCATAAACCTCAGCACTTCTCAATAAACAGCGTGTGCACATGTGTACCATGTAAATAAGTGCACACAAAACTGCATACAGAATGTAGGTTAGATACTTAAATATAGTCTTAGAAGTCCTTAGAACAATAGGTTGAACCAGATGGCGGTGTAGTCCCGCAGGAGAACCTAATGCAGTAATGCAGAACTTCTGGTAGAAGCAGCACAGTTCTAAGAGAAGGATAAATCTGTTACATTTAGGCATGATGCCTTGCCATTAACTTTCCTTTCTTAAGTGAATAGCTTAAGTAATACTTATTTTGTGAGGTAATGTTCTTGTTTCCTCTCACAAACCTAGGTCTAGGACCGCTATTATCATTACATTCCCCTAGACTATCTTTTGCAGTGTGTCGTCCTCCTTTGCTCAGAGGCCCTGGACCTGCTTGTGGCCTGCACAGCCCCGTAATTACCCATAAAATTTGCACTGTTTGAGCTCACAGAGGCTGAAGTTGTACCTTCCAACCATACCACGGATTTGTCATCTTCTTGCTGACTCCTGTTGAGAGCCGATAAGAAGAAACCGAGATTCCTTTCCACCCAGCTTCAGATGGTGGGGTATCTCAGAAACGTTTCCTTCTGCACTGGGTCGGGCAGTCACACCTTCAGCTTATTTATGTCTGTCCCTTGATCACTTCTACAAGGGGACAGTCCCCACCTTGCATCACCCGAGCTGCCATGAGCTTGCACAATGTATATAGAGAGCATGGCTGGTTTCCACTTCGTAGTCTCTGAGCTATTCAGAGGTACGTGGATTTTATGAAAGTGTATTTTATGTCATCTCCTGCCTAAATCTACTTAATGAATTTTGTCATTCTAAAGAAAAATAACAAGCAGCATTGCAAGGAGTTTTTGCGAATGCAGTCTCTTGATCTATGCTTTTATGTAGTTTCTAGTAAGTAAGAAACAATTTTGTGTTTCTACATCTGCTGTCTAGAAATCTAAGAAACTGTGAAGATGGCATATGTTGTACGGATCTATTTAAATTATCTTTATTTGAATTATTAACACTCAAAAAATTTAAATAAATTTGGAGTTTTCTGGAACTGTTTCAATGGGAGAAGTAAAATTATTTAAAATGCTTTACTACAAAGGTTTCAGAATAAACTATTATACATTTTATTTCTCAGACTGACACATCTTAATAACACGTTGAGTTTTCAAAATACTCTACAATTCTTTTTGTCAGAAATCTAGCGTTCTGAAAATCATATTTGAATTACAGCTCTTCTTGGCTAATTTCACCCAGCATATGAAAAAAACTTTTCCTTTGGAGTTCACCCCAAAGTGTTTGATTTTCAGTGCTGGTAGCAATAAAACACGGAATTATTTGCCTTAGTTCCAGCTAATTCAGCTCATGGGAAGCAGTACTAAAAAGACCAAATTCTAGTTCTAAACTCGGGACTAATACTAACTTTCTGCAAAACTTCTAAGATCCCAGAAAAAAACCTATTATGCATTGTAACTATAAAGAATTTCTAAGAAAGAAAAGCACCATTATTGAAATCGAGCATTATATCTGCTGTCACTCCTGTCTGTGCAGCTAACTAGGCTCAGAGATGCTTAGAGAATCTCAGCATCTGTTTAACAGTCATGAAGCTAAAGTAAACGAAAAAACCTCACTTTTTTTTACCTCCTCATGCTTATCTGTAGCCAGGCACTGGGATCTGCTGCGTGGCCTCGAAGGCTTTTACTGCTAATGCTAATCACACCCAATGCCAGTGGACCACAAACTAGCAAGAGGCACAGTACAATGAAGCTGTTGCACATTTATTAAAATTGGTTTATTTTTTCCCCCAAACTATTTCATTAATCGTATCCTATGACATAACTGGTGAGGTAATATTAAAACATGTGACAAGCTCTGGACAGCATTTTTAGACGACGAGACGTGTTTTCTAGTGATGGGCGATGGACGCCCTGCCAAGGAGGACTGCGGGGATCACTGGGCTGGGTATGGCTGCAGCCTCACCAAGCTCGCTTCCGAGGGACCGCGATGTTATCTTACTGGGTTTTAGCGATCCCTTGCGCAGACGTCCACCGATCAAACTGAACTCTTGCCAGCTTCCCTTCTGGTGCAGCTCAGTGCTGTAGCACTCAGCTATAGCTCAGAAAAATCAATGCCTTATTCTTTGATACGCAGCTACTGGGAGGTATTTCGGCATTGGTAAAGTTTGGAAACACATGTGCCCTAATAGACTCTCTGCGGCCCTGTTCAACAGCCACAAAGCTGCTGAATTTCCCATCACGTTATTTGCAAACATGGAAAAAGGGTCTCCTGCCAACCTTCCTAGTGTTCCCTGTAAACCACGTCTGATTTTCACTTACGGCATCGCAGCCTGCTGACAATAATCAACACCTCCGCCGCAGTGCGAGAGAGAGCACTCATGTAAATGTGCATCAGGCCCCCAGGCTTTGCTAACCCGAACCGAGAAGCCGCCCTGTCCTTCCAGACATGGTATTGTCATAACTTCCCTCCCAGCTGCAAACTCTGCCTGGACTTACTCCAGCCCTGCAGAACAGCACAAGACAAGACCCTTAGCTCATTCTTTGCTGCTTAAAACATCTAAATCCATTGCAATTCCTTAACCAGTATTAATTGTAGGTTTCCAGTTCAAATCCTTGGAACCTCCAGACTGTCCCACACCTTTTCCCAGTGCTATATTGAAATATGTCATAAACTAAACACATTAATGCAGGAAGAAACTGGAGAAAGGAAAGTTCACAATGCAGTCAGACTCTGGGACATCTTTTATTTTGCCTGTTCAGATTGCATTCAAAGTATCACGTACACCAGTAACTCCAGATGACTCCTATAGACAGGTAAGTGTTTTCCAGCATTTGGGAAGAAGGGATGCATGCCACCTCTCTGAACTTGCTCCTGGTACCACTCGAGTCCTTCTACTTAGGACATCCCTCAGGCACTGATGGCACCTAATCTGGACCAAGTGTCTGCCCAGTGTCCTCAGAGCTAGTAGAAATAAGACTGCTAAATTATGCCTAAGGATCTGACTCTTCTTTGCATTTTATTTCAATCATACTTTGGAAGTACAAAGTGGTTTAAAATAAAATCAAGGATTATAGGTTGAGCTTTGGAAGGGGCTGGTACCTACACCATAATCAATCTCATACCACAGTCACCTAAATGGCATCTTTTCACAGACATTTCACAGTAAAATTTAACAAGCTCTCCGTCTTCAGTTTGTCTCTGAATGCAAGTACAATTCATAAAGCCTATGCAGACTTCAGGTTTTGTTTAGGCCCTTGACATCTGTTTGCTCAAAAATAGCTTTGGCACAGGCTTCCTCAACAGCAAATGTACTTACACTTAAGAAAACATGTTGTTTGTTGTTATGGTGCATTAAAAGTATAATTCAGAAATATTCACAGGGAAAAAAACCAGAATGATTTATTTCTTGCTTTCTGGCACCCAGACTCTCCCCCCCTTTTCTTTTTAACCACAACATTTTTGTAAGCGGGTTTATCTTGATGGAAAATCACACATACACACATACAGACCCTGCAGACTGCAGCAATGCAAAAATAGTTAATAACTCTAGCATCTTTTTTTAAGATTTTTTTTTCTTTAACCCCTGCGCAAAAAGCATACATCAACAAACAAGGAAAGTTAACATCAAGGAGTAAAATAAGAAAGGCCAGACAAACTCTCCAGTAATTTTCTTTTGACATTTATGCTTTAATAGATTCCAGAGCCTCATAATTTCTAGGCAGTCTGAAATGGCCATTTGACAGATTTTCACCCTGATGAAAAAGTCATATACTTCAGAGAAAAAATGCAAAATAAAAACAAACAACCTTCCCCACACACAACAGCGTGCCCCTGAAGCATGCAAAATAAAGACTGGATATACCAAATCCAACTCACAACCACCTACAGCCCTCCTCAGGCTACAGGGCTGTTAGGTGAAGAGGAAAACCTGGGCAGGAGCTTGGATCCTCCGCTCCTAATAGCATTAATTCCCTGACTCCCTGTGTCTCAGAGGTGAGGGGCTCTGCAGAGCTGACCGTGTGCCACAACCACGCCTGTACAGGTGCGAAGGCATCGCCTGGTTCGGGCTGGACACAAAGCAATGGCACGCTCCAGCACACAGGCCCTATCGAGGGCAGGTGGCGTCTGCAGAATGTATTAATCCGCACACTTCGAGTCAGGCATAAACGCTGGGGCTTTGCGGGTGTATGCCCAGCCTCACCTTAGATACTCACGCTGTACTCGTGCATTAGGCTATGCCGCCTGCACAGGGAAACCTCGTACCTGTGTCAGTCAGTGCTAACCAGCTCTTAACTGCAGCGGTGCTGAGCCCCAGAGCCTGGAAGCAGAGATTTCCAAGCTCGCAGGCTTTCAGGTCAAAATTCAGCCGCCTCCTGCTCGAAGGCAGGATTGTCTCCACAGAAACCAGAAATTATGCCAACCCTCTCAAGACAGCTTCACCCCATCCGTTGCTGTCACAGTGAATCGCTGACAGCCCGTTTGGTGACTTCAGTGACTTCTTAATGAGCATAAACCTCCCCGTCTTGGCCTTCTTCCCCTCTCCCTTACTCCATGCTCCCCTTGGCAGAGCGGCTCGGCAACAGGAGTGGCACAGAGAAACACAAAGGCACAACTGACTTTGAAGCCCGTCAGCGCTGGCCGGCACTTGTGCCCTCTGAAACACCCTTGGATAAGCACCGGGGCAGCGCGCCTACCCTCTGCCAAAACGACTTGCAAAGATTTCTTTGGATCTCAGGGAGGTATTCTGCATGAATCCTGGCTGTGCCACATCTGCACTCTGGATTGAGAGGCTTTTATTTTCCAGACCTGTCAATCTGGTATTTTTCCATGCTCAATAAATTCACTTTTTCTATAAACAAAAAAATAACAAAAGAAAGAGGATGACGAACTACAAGGCAATTTAGTCCTGAAATTTCTGGCTGCTTTTCCTTTCCTAGTGAGGGATCAAGACATACTGCTACAGCTTCATTCAGCAAGGTCTTATGGAAATCTCATTCTGATACTAAAATGATGTTTCCAAATGTATGCTTTGCTCATTGAAGGACTCGCCCTCATTTATCTCTCCTATTGGACAGAAAAGAAACAATAAATTATTCCAGCCCAGAAAGCAAATACCCAGTGACAAAAAAAATAAAAGGAGCAGACTGCCACTTGCTTTTCACTTATCTGCCTAAACTTTTCAAAATATCTTCTTAGTATATAAAATATGTCTGGCTCAGTCTTGGTTGGGGGCCTACTGTGGCAGCATCCCTATGGCAATATTAACGAGAGCTGACAGACAGAACTGCACAGCCTCGAATCTTCCCTCCTTTCTCCTGACTTCACTGGTGTGGGTTTCTCCTGCCACAGGACTTGATAATGAAGTGGTATCAGGTGGCTCGTCCTGGTTTTCAGGTGTTGGCTTCAGCTGGAGTTGTCTTTCCTTTGGATGAAGCTGGTATCCAAGGGTTCAAAAAAAATCCAGGAAGCACTTCAAAACCTCACTAGAAGTACCGCTGGCATAAGCAATGCCAACTGGGGGCTAAAAAAGACTTTTCAGGCTACCAGCCAAATGGGCTTTCAGAAGGTGTTGCAAACACCACAAAAAGCAAACCCGTGCTTTTTGTTTTGCAAATACTTTTTCAGCAAGCACAGATAATATTCTTCATGTCGGTGCACTGGCTGACATACCCTGTGAAGGGGGTATGATGTGATTTGGCAGTGCAGATGAAAAAAGACACCAGCAGAAGGGAAATCAGGACAAGGGATTTGTAATGAAGACCAGCAAGTTCCAGGGACTCAGTTTTTAATGACATAATTTTAAGGAAATTCCACACTGGATATCATAAGATCACAGAAATGCTGGTTGGAAGCAGCCTCTAAAAGTCTTCAGTCCAACCTTCCACTCATAGCAAGAGTATTGCTGACAGTAGGTCAGGTCAGCCAACGCTTTGTCTAGCCAAGTCTTGAAAGCCTCCAAGGACAGAGATACCATGACGGCTTGGGTAACCAGGAGAGCTTCCAGTGTTGCTCCACCCTCCTCATGAAAAATTTTTCCTTATGTCTAACTTAAACCTCCCAATCTGCAATTTGTTACTGCTCCCCACTCACTGCTTTACCATGCGGCATTCCTTAGCGTCTGACACTGACATCTTTGTAACTGCCTTTCAAAGAGCTGTAGGAGGCTATTCGATCACCCCTGCACCTCCTTCTCACCAGTCTAAATCAGCCTGCATCACTCACCCCTCTCCCAAAACCACACTCAAGGCTCTTGAGTACCTGGGCTGTAAATGCAGATGGCTCTGGGCAGCGCCCCAGTGTGACAGCCCTTGGGTGGCACCTGGTATGGCCACACTGATCTTCTCTTCGAACCCCCTTTCAACCTAGCTGATTTCATGTCCCAGGTACCCTCCCAGCAATTTGCTCTACTGCTCAATAAATGACAACTTAGATGGAAAAGGCAATGCTCTCCGTTATTTTTCAGTCCAGTCTTGCCTTTCCTGAATATTCCTAGGGCTTGGAGCAAGGAGACTGAGCAGACCTCTACCAGCCTTCACCCCACCGTATATATTTCAGTGTATTTCATCTTGGCTTCCCTTGCTCATCTAAGTACTAGTAAAATAAACATTTATTTAAGGCAAAGGTCTGAAACACTTGGCTTTTTGTTGTTTTGTTTGTTTGTTTGTTTGTTTGGGTTGGGTTGTGTTTCATTCACTTGCATCCCTTTGATATGAAGCAGAAACAGCAGATTACTCCTGATAGCAGAGGGAACGTGCCACCCCCAAAAATCCCGGGCTGACTCAGTGGCTCAGTCGGCTCGGCGCTGACTCAGAGGGAGAAAACCTGCCTGGCAAAGCCCACCGTTCCTCTGGCACCCTGGGCTCTCCCTACAATCCCACACCCAAGAATCCCTGTGATCATGCCTGAGCTTGATGAGCTGGTGAGATAAGGCGAGTGCACAGCCCAAGCGGGGATGGCTCTAGGCCAGGGAGAAGTCACACATGCCGGCAAATCCAACTCCAGCGATTTCAAGAGAGACGAAAGAGTAGCAGAATGTGTTATTCCTTAAGAACAGCACAAGCAAGTGTCTACTGCAAACACAAGTCAAGGTTCCTCCTTAAAGCTGAATAATGATTTCAGGTAATAATTTTATTTAGGATTAAAATCTCTACCCTGGACTTGTCCCGTAAGTGGGAGAACAGAGGAGCAAACAAGGAGAAAGGCTGTGGGGTCCTGGTCTGGGCCTTCCCACTGACTAGGAGAGCAAACTTTTGCAAGTCATTGACTGGTTTCTCCCAGCACTAGCTCTTTAGTTAGCTGTCTCCATGCTCTTTAGAGGACAGCCCTTACCATGTACATGTATTGTATCCCCCACAGCGAGTCCTGATCTCACCTCAGAACTTGATACTGCTGCTAACCCAAGTAATTCCCCTCCCCGGAGGGCAGTATCTTCACACTATCAGTAAATGTCGAAGATCTATGCATGTACTGCCCTCCTCCTCGTGCACTTGGGACTAACTGCTTTTTGGATGAAAAGAGAAAGTACCGCATTCATTATTTTTTTCTATTATGCTTGCAATTATTCCAATTAAAGTTCTGGTTTTGATTCTATATGACATTCTCAATGACCATCAAGTGCCAAGCAATTTACCTGAGTCTTTCATGCACTAAGTAGACCCTAAGTTAGCTGTACAGGGATCATCAGAGGTGGGGGGAAATGATTTTATTTGATTTCAGCTGTCTGACAGTTAACTGCCTCATCTCTCCAGTTTGGCTCCTTCCATCATACTGAGCCAGGAGAGAGAGAGGAACATCCTGATAAAGACAGCCAGAGCGGCCAGTCTGAGACAGCTGAGGTGGACTGCCCTCCGCACGTGTCCATGTTGTCCTCCGATAAAATAGTGAGTCTAAATTATGAGATACCAGATCCTGAGGTTGTTAACATAGGATGAGATGAGTATCACCGCATCGGTCTGATTCAAAGCCTAATGAAATAGATGAGGAAATTCCTGCTGAATGCCAGGAATCGGGTTCCACCCTGCTGTAGGATTATTAACTAGTACATGAAACTGTCTCTGGGTCTGCTCCAAAGCCCACTGGAGTCAGCAGCGTCTCATAACCAATGTTAACACGCACTGGATTAGGGTTTTGCTGGCATATCAATAGCATACTAGTGCAATATCTTTTACATTAAACATGTCTGGGTTTGTTTGTTCCAAGCTCAAGATAGAGCGAACAAAATAACTTTACCCTTTAGAAAATGAACCCAAAGTCCCACAGCCTGAGCAGGGTCTGGCTCTTTTTTTCTTTTCTCTTTTACCAAATAACCACTACAAGCACTATGGAATGGAATTTATTTGGAAGACAATTGCTCAAAATCAAATTAATTATTCCTATTCTCTTCACTTACGAATGCATACGCTTAAAAGTAATTCCAAGCAGTTTGGATTTCAGTAGTGATGGAAAGCCACCGGGAAGTGAGGACTCTTTTCTGCTGTACTGTGATATACCAAATGTTATTTATTCCTTTACCATCATTTCCTATTTCAATGTAATAGTACTTTTCTTAGGGAGACATATTTTTCTTTTCATCAACAGATAATCAAGAGTAAACCACTATATTTAATGTGGTGTAGATTGTTTGATTTAAACAATAGACTCTTTTCCTAGTTCTACATTGAGAATATATTATTGGGAAAATGACAGTAGCTAAGTGAGTTATAGAAGCCATAGCTGAGCTGAAGATGAGTTGATTGCTTTTCCTATTGGCTAAACCCAAACATATAATGTTGCTTTTGTTACACTGCTTTCCCAGTCCCCATGTTTATCTTACACATGGTCTCACATTCAGAAACAAATGGGCTTTCATAACTGAAGCAATTATGGGCTGCTCAGCTGTCACAGCAGGCTGCGTGCATGCTCTTAGCACAATTGGGAAGCGGACTATGTCGGTTCAAAACCATTTCTGGTGATCTGACCTTCCTGATGGTAATGGGGGTACCACAGCTCAGCATACTGGTGGCTAGCGGGTCCTTTTTAATTGCATACATGGTCTGCTGGGGTTCTCCAACGCAGCAGGCTTCAGGAGATGTTCCAGTATCTCGCATGCCTTTGTGTAGCATGACCTACCTACCAAGACCTTCTCGACTTTTAGCTTTCCAGTAGTCAAATGAACCTGTCAAGCACAGCAACACAAACCTGCTGTGATGCTCCTGGAACCAGGAGCCAGGAGAGGATGGCTGTGGAGGAGGGGCAACCGACAAGCCCGAGTTCCTGCAGCACCAGTCACCCACACACACCCTTCCTTGCTGTGTCCAGCAGCAAAATGTGCTATGAAAACTGCTACCTCTCCCACACAGAGGGATGTGGGGGAATTTAATGGCTGTTACTGGTTGATCAAAGGCTCTCAGTGAGACTGACTCAGTGCCGAGTGAAGTCAATGGAAAGCCCTCCCATAGACTTCAGTGGGCTGTGGATGAGACGCTGTATTCACAGACTATTATTATTATAATTGATTTATATGAATGCCATGTGTGCTAAAACAATACAAAAGAGCAGAGCATTCAAAAAAAAAGAACAAGAAAAATCTTAATTACATCTTTTCCAAGTAACATGTCACAAATTTCTGGTAATCTGAAAAACTGCTGGTCCAGATGTCCGCTCTCTCCCTCTCCCTTGTGTCAGTCTCACTCCATACAGTATTTGGGGTGCGACTAGAGGGAAATTATTGCATTATTCACATCCCTCTTCACAAATGTATCTTTCTTGCTTTACTTCCCTTTTCTCCCAGTGCCTTTTTTTTCCCCCTGAATCACTGGAATAATTTAATAAAGACAGCAAAGAAGCCAGATGTTTCTGTTGTAAAGACAAGCTCAGTACCTGTAAGTCATGGAGGGGGCTTAATAAACATGAAGTGCCTATTCTTTAAAACGTTCCAGAGTTTTGCATTCAATTTTCATTTCAAAATCCACCAGAGCTCTTCAAAGATTTTGTTACTTTTCAACATCATAATGTTCCTATCAAAGCAGGAACTCATCAAATCTATTCGGTAACAAAGCTACTAATCCCAACCTTTTCTTCCAAAACTTTTTTTTTCCATGTAATTTCATAGCATCAGGATGTCCTGCCACAGTCTTAAGAAAGCAAGCCAAAAATTCCATTGGATATAGCTTTTTCTAAGTATGCTTTACCCCAGCTTGCCAGTTACAGAAAGATCAATTGATTTCTAGCCATTGAAAAATAAAATAAAATTTTAAAAAAAGAAACCAGAAACAACACATAATTCTAAAAACAGTCACCTTTTTAGGGATCTGTAAGAACTTTGCCAGACCAGCATATTCATAGAATAGCAAAAACACATGGAACTTTAGTATAATAAAGATGAATAAATAGCAGCCTCATGACAGATACTGTTGAACAGCTTGAACCTTCCCCTGCATTGCTGGCCAGCCAGTGGAGACTAAGAATATTTTGCTGTCTGTGCTGCTTTGGATGTGTATCGCCCAGTTAAAGAATCCAATTGGTGCTTCCAAATCAGGTCGTGTTTCTGAGGACAAATATGTGTATGTTCATTGCAGGCACTGCAAGGTTTGTATCTAACCTTATCACACATCCTCACATGTGGGATGAACGTTAACAAAGACGGAAAGCCTTCGCAATGTTTAACTTCATACACGTGTGCATCACCTGTGCACTACAAGTCAGCCTCAAGCTGGACACCACCAGCTCTATTCCTCTGTCATTTAAAACTGACCCTATATCATCACCCCCACCAAATTCCTCAACAATAGCCTGTGCTCTCCATTAATCAGTAAGACACCCATAATTGATGTTACCTAACCTACAGACACCGGTTCCACCACACCACCCTTCAGGGGGACCTCTTTGGTCCTCTAGGTAAGATTACTGCTCCTGCCCATCCCTCAGGCCTGAGTGGGTGTCCTCATTTATTGGACCTCTCTGTAGGTCTTCACATCCATCTTAGGCTGAAGTCTTCCACATTTTTCCAGCAAAGCATCAGCATGACATGGCCTTCCTTTCCATCTAGACACCTTAAAATCCTGCCTCTCTTCATCTCATGTTTGAGTCCTGATGACGCCTCTTTTCTGAGCTCAAGATACTCAGTTATTCTGGGCACACATCCCTCCAGGCTGTCGTTACAAATCCTATCATTTTGATGATCCCACAATGCACCTCTATTATGTTCTTTTTCTCTTTGGCTAATGAACCAAAACTACCTGTCTTCACCTCCAGGACTCTTCAAGGACAATCTCCTTCGACTGATAATCTCTCATTTGGTACCAAAGCATTAATTTACATTTCCAGTTGTCCCACCATGCCTTCCTCACCCCTGACTACATTTTCAAAGATACTCACTCACTCAGTCTCTCCTGCTCCCTCCTACACCACCGGGCCTTTGGTGACTGTTCACCTGAACTCTCCTTCACCTGAAATAAAACTGCCGAGAGGTTTGGCTCCAGCAAACCAAGTGCACTACAGTGGCAAAATCCACTTTCCTGAATTCTGCATGCACTCATCATCTCAGGGGATGCTTAGCTGGAAGACCTTTGGGGCGAGGACTGCCCTTCTTGTTTACAAATGCTTCTATGCATTTATGATGGATGCTGCGGCATTATGAATCTGAGTTCACAATTCACTCTTCTCCTATTTATCACACTTCTGCCGTCCAGTCAAAAAAAGTGTCAACACCAGATAATTCAAGTAACTAATCACAAATTAATAAATAATGAAAAGCGTGTGCTAGCAGTTTATAAATTAACCTGTAGCATGGCCTGCACTCCCATAAATTGTCCACTGAACAGTTATAAGAAGAATTAACGTCGTTAGAAAACAATATTTTTTGTAATGAATAATTTGACCAGCTTAAGACAACAGTTAGGTCTGGACTTTCATTACATCAAATACACTCATTTAGAAAGCAGACATCCAAAACCACTCCATAATTTGCAATATGGCAGAGAGGAGTTAGTGGTTATCCATCCAAACAAAACAATTTCTTTTAGCAAAAGAGGGAATTTATTAGAAAGAAGAACTTGGAGAGCTCTTATGCATTGATAACATATATTGGTTTCATATTTCCTAAATACACAAAGTGAAAAAATATGATCATATACTAAAAAACTTCAGTCCTTTGCAGTAAATTTCAGAAAATGAGGTATCTGGTTTTTAAAGACACATCCCGGATATTTGAGGATTTTGTTAACTTAGACTGTCAACTCTAATGCTTGATTATGCACAAGACAAGTTTTACAGGACCACTGCCTATCTGTAAATTTCAATATGTTCTTTAATTCCTTTTTGATGTACATTTAAAAAAAAACCTTTAAGCATATTACAGTGATTTTAAGTGGATTTGAACAATAAAAGAAGAATGTTTACTGCCTGCCTGGGAAGCCTACCATTGTGTCTTCAAAAGGAAAAACACAAAACCTTGAGCAAAAAGCAGTAAGAAAATACTACCAGAGAGTGATAAATGCCTGGTATTTCAGCTTCGTTGGCTGTGAGAGGTGACTGAACACAGCAAGATAAAAGCAGGAGGGGACCAGCTGGGAAGAAATACTGAAAAGACAGTAGAATGAAATGGAATGATATAAAATAGAAACAGCTTTTCTAGACTTGATCTGAAAAATACTGCATGGGCGATAAGATAAATATGCAAAAAGGCTGCAATTTTTTTAAGAAGTAGAATTAGCAAAAATGTTTTCAACAGTATCATCATGCATGTTGCATTTTTTTTTTTTAATTAGGTGTTATCAGTTCGAAGAAACCAGGGTAACAATTTCTGATGAAAAAATGTTTGTTTAATCAGTTCCAGGAATGTTTGAAACCCCAAAATTTTCAAGAAACTCTGCTAGGAAGGTAGGGAAGAGGCCGTTCAGTAACTGACCTATCAGCTCTTGGGGCAGTCATCCTTCTGTGTTCTCAGACTGCCACAGAACATGACGAGAAACTGTCCCCTGAATTTTTGGGTGCATCTAGGTGGTAACGTGATAGGTGGGCTCCATCAACGGGAATACATGCTTAGGATCCCAAAACTGTTTGTATTTTAATTACTAACCCAAACTGCCCACACAAACACTAGCCACGAGGTTGTCCGGCCCCCAACGGTGAATTTAATGAGACACCACGTAGCAAAAGCCAGTGCTCATGGCAATAAGGGTAGGCAGACCGTGCTCGGAAACCGTGTGCCCCCTCGGCAGGGCATACGTGGGGGGCTAGCTTGTGTGGCAGCTAGGCCACTGGGATCTCGGCCCGTGACTGCCCCAGGGATTTGTTAACACAAATAATGCTCACAGCAACCATTTCAGTCAGCACCTTGTGAGCTCGGTAGCACCGCCCCAGATTTTAGACATATTGGTGATGCTGCTTCCTACTTGACATAATTTCTGCAAGCGCGGTAACCTCCCCTCCTCCTCTTCGGAACGCACACCGTCCCACAGACCGGCGCCCTTGTGAAAGTCCAGGGGAGCTTTTTCCCTTTATCTGACTGAGCCTGGATCAGGCCTCAACTTGGCAAGGGAAACACTCCGAGCACACACACAAAATGTACATTTGGGATGAATCCCGAGTTGTTTTCTTAAAGAAGCAAATTCTGCAGAGCACAGGACAGGAAATAATGTGCTCATGGGTGGTTTCCTCCTCCAAAGCAGCTCATATGCTGCAGCTGAGACAACACATACAGCGGCACTGGAGTGGAGTTTCCCCAGATCCCTCAAACGGGGTGTCACAGCGCTAAGAGAGCTGCAGCTGGAGGTAGATATGGTTTTCCAAGGTGTGTTTGCTGAAGGTGGAAGAATTCAGTACTCTTCTTCATAAGCTGGAGCAGGTTTTCTCAATGGGATGTGCTACTGCTTGCTCTCTGCTTTGAGAAGTGATAAGTCTGCTTTTCAGTAGGCTATTTGACATATTTTCATTCTCTGTGGTTTCCTCACAGGGACCAGACACAAAGCCAGTGATGGATAGCCTCACACCACAAGGCCATTTCAGCGGCTTATGCGGTGATGCCATACAGAGAGGAGGATGCTCAGCCCATGAAGTTAAACACAGCGCTGAAGACTGATGTCTTCTGGAATTCCTGTCTGATGCACTGACCATTAAGTTATGCAAACATGCTAATTCACAATGCAGAATAAAGCAACTGCCTCATGCCTATCCAGGAATGTTTAATCTGGGGCCCAGCAGGGAGAAGACTTTCGGTTAACATGAACATTTTGTTAGTTTTAGCAACAGGGAATGTAAACTACAATGGAAAAAGTAATGAATGAATATTGAGAAGGAAGCTCAAGGTTAAAATTTGCGTCCTCCAATAAATCAAAATGTGTCTGAGGGGTTAGCAATGCAGGCACACAGACTTAGAAGAACTATTTTTTTTTTTTGCATAAGTCTGAAGTGTGCCAGGAGGATTATTTGTGGTGACCTGAGCCCAGGTCTCCAAAGTAAGCAGGAGCTCTTACTGAACAGGAATTTGGCACCTAGGTATCTTGGGAGATCAGAGCCTCTGCTCACAAATGGCTATGGCATTGTACCTATTGGCAGGTACTCTACAAACCCAGATAGAAAGCAATACCTGCTCTGCTCAGAAGATCTGATAATTTAAATAAAGAGTGGATGAAAGGAAACGTTTACACTCCCTTGGGGCTGCTCTCAGACCATTGAAAGTGGGCAGGATGATGCAGGAGTTTCCAAAGGTCATATGGAGAGTCTGTGGCAGACCTTGGAAAAACTCCTAGATGTTTAATCACCATTTTCCTTACACTCATTCCTTTCCCTGGCCCAATGTCTTTAGCAGTCTGACCACTTATAAAGGTCTTGTCCCTAAAAACAGCACCCGTATTGTAATCACAGTGCTTATCCTGGCATCTGATTTGGGCCTACAGCAAGGACAGTGGTAGAGGAAACACAGAAAGAGGAGGGACGCTGGTATCCAGGCAACAGAGCTATCAGGACATCCATCACACCTTTAGCTTTCAGAGAGGACAACCTGCTCCCCACCTTCTCTGCTTCTCAAACCTACAGTGCCTGGAACTCTTCAGTCACCCAACGATTTGCTGGTGTGCCTCCATTGCCCCCAACACCCTCGCATTTCCCAGAACCAAACTGCATCCATGCCACCCTCCAGATCAGCACGCCTCTTTTTTCCCCAGCTGCAGAGGCCAAGCAGCGATCCCTGCCCAAGGGGCCGGACTGGTCCCGTTCCTCTCTTCGCCCCCCCCAGAAGCAGGCTGCCAGCACAGCCCACAGCACTCTGCTCACACAACGCAGCTGAGGCGAGAGGGGTTTTCCCTTCTTCCCTCTTCCGAAACTGTCAAGTGCTTTCTGCTAGATCAAAGGAGAGGCAAATTAGTCAATCACACCACTAATGAAGCAGTGGCACGTCAGCTTCCCAGAAGGGCTGTGCGCATGCTGCCAGCTAACCGCAGGTGTAACCTACTTCTACAAGCAGAGCTATCCATCATCCCTGACATAAACCATCACGCTTGGACAAAGAGGCCCCTCTAGCCCAGCTCCGGAGCCTCTGGAGCAGAAAAGCCACAGTTGATGTGATGCCCCAACACCACACCGGTTGGCTCAGCCCTGGCTGGGCCACGGACAGCGGGATGGGAGCACCCAGTGGTCACCGGCGGGTGCCCAGCGCAGCTCGGGTACCGCACCCTGCAGCAACGTGGGCAGAAAGCACGGCGATCCTGCAGCTCGGTATCACGCGTACACCCCGCTGGGCAACTTTCCTGAAGGATGCTTGGCACCCTTGCCCCCTTTCCCATCCTATCTGGACTTCTGCTTCATTGGGAGTGATAACAACCATGCTGTCATCTGGGGCGGCTGGTCTGGGCAGCGGTGCAGCCGGCGAGTCCTGGCACTGCCGCTGCTGCTCTATCCCCGTGACCACGTATCAGCCAGGATGCAAACTCCACACGCCTGTGTACACCTCTCCAGCCAAAAATACCTTCCTCACTCTCCCCTTGTCTCCTTCTAAAGCTTTTACACACTTGATGAGTTGGTTTTGATTAAACTTTATAAATAATTTTGTTTTTTCTCTTCCGCGTGTGTGAACACAGACATAAAGTGATGTGAGGGGCAGGAAATTCTTCTGGTTTACATCTTCGGTGTTCAGCTGGATGTGCAAAGTGGGTGAGAAGGAACTTAATCAAGGTGGTTTTGAGGTTTTGAGACTATGGGGAACAGACTGAACTGCTTCCTGACCCTGATTTACATTAAGAGTTGAATCTAACGGCACATATATCTGTAGTGATGAACCTCCTCTGTAGCTACACCAATTTGGCATCTTCTCTCCTTTCCCCAACTGCTTTTATAGCAGAGACACAGCAACAAAGCAGACATCTTTTTTTAATAAACAGACCTAACTCCTTGTTATTACACGATAACCAGTCCCAGGATGTTACCAAACCAGAGCAACACATGTTGCTAGCGGCAGGCACACCACCTCCAGCACTGTCAAACATCCTCCTTTGGAGGTAGCAAAGAGCACGAAACCACTTCTGATCAGCCCGTGTCCCCAGCTCACATCGGTGTGCCTTAAAATAAACATGTTGCAGCCTGACAAGTAATTATACCTCCTTGGCACCCAGCACCGTTCTCACAGGGCAGAGGCAGGAGGCCAAGGCGAGGGGATCTGCTACCAGTCCATCCTCCCGCAGGTTTCCAGCAGCGAGGCGGCAACCAGCAGAGAGGAGGGGTATGCCACACTACACCAAAGCCAAGCAGTAATTCTTAGCAATCTGCTTGCACTCAGCATGAGTTAAAACAACTCTGTCATCTTTGCTCATCGTTGGAAGAGCAGCATTGTTGTGCTGAGGCCAAGCAAGCCCCTGAAACTGCACCCTGGTGAGGACCTGTCCTTGCTCATCCTGAACCTCATGGCTTTCAGGGCACTTAAGAGACCAGTTCACAGTGCCTAAAACAGGCATGCAAGAAAAACAGTCCCCCATGGCCACCGGTTCTTTTACAAGCAGTTCAGGCCAGTGCTGCTGATGGATGCTCAGGTGGTTGCTTTCTGCAGAGTACAGCTCAGGTGGCAGAGTTCGTGTCTCGAGAGCAGAGCAGCATAAAAAATGAGAAGTCTCCTACAAACAGGCCTCTGCTGCATGACACCGGTTGCTCTCGGCCAAGAATTATTGTGAGTGGAAAGCTCAAGTGGAGTTTGGTTCAAACTTAATGAATTATGTTCATTTTCCAGCACATTGTTTTGGATCATAAATCACAGCTTCATGCACCATTAGCATGTAATGATTGGAATATTTAATCAAAGGCCAGCTTTTTGTACCATTTACCTTTGAGAAACCAGATTTGCTCGCTGGAACAGTTTTGAACCATTACGTACGCTTATCAGCAAAAATCTTTGCTTTATGTCAAGTGTTGCAATATTTAAAGCCCTTACAGCCAAGCAACATTTAGGAATAATGAGTGGCTCACTTAGCTTGACAAATGTAAAAGGATTTGTGACGTTATTTGAAAGGACTGCAGGAAAATCAAAGAAAAATTAGGAGAACAAACAATTCTGTATTTACAATCAATTATTATAAATGCTCATTTGTTTTGGATCTCCAAGTAAAATCAAAACCCTTTTGTTCCAGATGCTGTAAGACAACGTTCTGAAGACAGTATTCATTTTTTGTTGTTTTATTTTTTTTTTTAATTGCTCAGAGGACACCTCTCTGACAGCACCCGCCTCTCTGCCCTCGTCACTTTGAGCCCTGAAGTCCACACTACAAGGCTGCCTTTGATGGAAATAAGAGCTCTCTAACCAGAAAGTGTTTTGGTGCCCGCCAAAAACCCAGTCCCCGTCTGAGTGATCAGGATGGGTCAGGTGTGGAGGGGTTCAGCTACTCCACAGCATGGTCCATCAGCATGGATCCCAAACTCACCCCTGCCCAAAAGCATTAGTGGGCAGAGAGCATCTTCTCGTGCCCTCTTTAACTCACCATGCAGAGCCATGAAACAGTTGGCAAGAAGGCTTTCTGCACTTCAACATACTTTTCTCTTGTATCTATTGCACATTACACTTGAAAAAAAAAAGGGGGGGGGGGGGGGGAGGGAAACCACCTCACTTGTTTCTGCCTCATGCTCTCACAACCCTGAGAAAAAACTGGAAATGGTGTGTCCACAAAAGTATAGAGCTATCAAAGGCTAAAAATTAAAAACACCTCCTACAGAAGGGTGAATCAAAGGTATGTAAAACTGAATACAAATCTGAACTTAAACAGGGTTTCATAACCTACTCCCCAGTACAATTTGTGCTCCTGGATAGGAATGAAGTCTCATATTTCCAGAGCAGTGGGTGCTTTTGTTTGCTTCTTGAAATGCTTGGTTGAACAGCAGTGCAGAGCTGTAAAAATAGGTTTATTTTAATGTGCTTTATGGGTCTGATTGTTAACAGAAAAGGCCTGAGGGCTGTGTGAGTCTGTGCTTGTGCACTTCTGCACTAAACTTTTATGTGTGTGATCTCCCACACTGTGTAAGTGGTGTATGTGGCCACATGAACGACTTGTGCCCCAAACAAGCTTCTGTTCAGGCACAGTGACAACAGCCACAGTGTCAGCGTGGTGGCCATCAGCACCCACGTGCTAGTGGATCTTCACCTTCCAAAACCCAGGCACCAGGGACCTAGAAGAACGTGCAAGGTTGTACATGTGCAGAACATATAGGTAGAACTGAAAAAACATCGGGCAATGAAGGGGTAAATGTTTCTACCTGTCACTCCCCTTTTAAGTCGCATTTTCCTTGACCTTGACTTCCCCCAACTGCTGAACAGCCCCTTCTCTGCAATTTATTTCTGCCTTTAAACCAATGGCAAGAACCCCAGATGCGAACTCCCAACTTTTGGGGTTTCCAAATCCATGTAGAGATCCAGTCTGGATCCAATTAAGTCAGATCTGCTGTGAGTCAAAACAAGAAAGACAGTACTCAGCTTTCTGATGACAGCTGTGGTGTTAATCTGGCCCTGGACCCCATTTCTCTGCTGCAGTACACTCTGCTTATGAACGTTTGCCTTCCAAGGCAGACAGAAAGAGCTCTCCTCCCAAATGAAGAAAAGGAGACGAAGCCCACTTGAAACAGCAGAAATGGCAATACCAGACCATATGCCTTCAGCCAACAGCTGCATGTGGCAACCTGAAAATACTGTCACTAAAGGGCTGTCAGCCCCAGTAGGTCCGTAGGTCTGCGTGGGTCTCCAAACTACCACGTGGCTCCAGAGACATCAACCGAGTAGTCAAAAGCTAGCATCCATCTTGTGTTTTCTCGATACTTTACATCAACGTTACTGTGCTTAGCACAGTAAACAGATTTGTTTGAAATGGATCGTGTTTGGCACACAGAGGAGAAATAAAAATGTAATTAATTTCATTTTTTCCATGGTGACAGTTCTCCAGCTCACCCAAGTTGAGTTTTCCAGAAAGCTAAGTACTTTCCTACCAAAACTGTTCTTACTGGACTAGAAGATGTCAATGTCTTTCTTTTCTTACTCAAAGAAAAAGGAATGGAATTAGTTTGCTAAAAGCTTCCACTTCCTAGAGGGCAGGCACGCAGATATACTTTCCAGGCCTTGGCACAATCTTCTCATACTTTCCCTTGAAAATGTTTTCACCCTGACAAAACCTCCCGGTTTTGAACCCTTGTAGCAGGGCTTGACTAGAACCCAGAAGCCACCTACAGACAAGAAGCCTCTGACTTGTGCTCTGTGCTTGAAGAGCCATGGAAATCCACAGGCATCCATGTCCTACGTCTCCAGAGTTTCTGATCACAGAGTCTAGGAGATGCTCTCCAAATTGTCTTCCCTGTCCTCTTGAGAGGCCAATCATCATCTTTGCTTATCAGATCAGTGGGTTCTTTCCCCCAAACCCCCTATCAAGGCTAACACCAGCAGAAGCTAGACAGAAAGCAGATGATGATGACACAGCCTCACATATAAGATGCTCAATACGACAGGCAAAATGAAGTTCATGTTTCACTGAATCTGGCAATCTCTTCTCTATTGGTTTTGACAACAGTTTTATTGGGAAGGTTCCTCAGGGCCAGGACAAAGGTCTTCTTCACACTCAAAGACAGGGGAGCTCATCCTTCAGGACACCCAGGGAACCAAAGACTTTAGTTCAAATCTGCCTGGCTCAAAGGCAGTATGAAAAAAAAGCCCTGCAAGTTGCGTGTTCCGCTCTGAACATCTCCAAGATGGACAGGTCTCTCCTTCCGACTGACCAAAAATTTCATCCTGAGCTAGAGTAGTTTCCCCAGAGTTTTATCAAAACCAATATACTTCTCCCAAAAGCTTCCATGTCAAAGAATGACCATTTTTCCGGCAACATCAATGAAAACACTTTTCAGGAAGTTCCCTCCCATCTCGCTGATGTTACGTGCATTTCACTCCCACATTCCTGTGAGAAAAGCAATGAGATTTGTGACCCGTTTTGCGGGTGGATTGGGGAGCTGGGGCAGGTCGCACTGTGACCTACTTGGTGGCAATGGCAAAGAACCTGTGTCCTGACCTCACGCCACTTGCTCCAAGTCCTTAGATGTACTCGTTCTCTAGGGAACTTTAGCTTGAAACGTCTAACCACAGATCTGGAAATGATTTTATATATATTATAACAAATGTTGTTAATCACACCCACTCTCTTATAGCATGGCCTGTAAAACAAGAGAGCGAAGAGGACTTCCTACTCCCCATATACTGGCAGCAAATGCATTTCCTGTGTTAGAGCTATACATTTCACTGGGAAGGGATGCTCTCTAGTGGTTACACTCCGAGACGAGAAAAGGAGATCCTAAAAATTCCCCTTCCCGTGTCTCCTGTCAGCATGCTGCAGGTCAGGGGGCGGCTCACCCCGTCTCACTGTGCCCTGGCTCCCCCACACCTCTGCGGCTCCCAGCGATCCCTCCGCGCTGTACGGGGAAGGCTGAAATGATGCTCGCAAATGTTTGGGGGGGAGGTTTTAGGTTGAAGCTAAGTGCTGTCACCGAGTCACGTTAGGTCAAAGTGAAGATGGGAAGAAGCGAAAACCGGTAGGAAGAATGAGAGAGGGCTCTGAAGTGCTCCTGCCAGATCTTCCCCTCCTTTTTATTTCAAGTCACAGAAACCGTTCCTTAACTTGATTGCTCTTTATCTTTACCTAAGGCATCACAGATTTTTATATAATTAAAATTTCCTTGACAATTGCCAAGGATTTACAACGTGAAATGCTTCAGGTTTTCTTATATTATGTCTTGGCATCAAAGAATCTGCACTCGTTTCCCAAGTATGGGATAAAGATGATTTCTAGTGGGAGACAAATGAATCAAGACCTTGACACCCCTATTTTTTTTCCTCTCTTTTTCTTTTCCTTTCCTTCTTTTTTTTTTTAATACATCTGGTTATTATTGAACAGAGGCTTTCATGTTTTAATGATAAATTGTCTTTTCCCGCTGTAACAATGTCCCCAGACGGCTTGTCTTGGCTGAAATGTCTTCTAAGAGCATCTGCTTTTGATCTATAGGGGTTTTAAATCTTTGGATCTAATCTCTAGCCTGACTGACTTGAAAGCTGATTTCCACAAAAGCAGAGTGTGAAACTTGTAGAAACCCTTTAGTGGAATCACTTGAAATTGTTTAAAAGACTGTATTGATAATACTCAGTATGTCCTCATGACTTTTTTTCTGCATATTTACATATATACACATGTACATAGAAAATATAAAAAGAAAGGAATTTCTTTTAACAAATGCTTCAGTGGTATTGCCATGTAATCTGCATATGTTGTGGCTTAATACTCTAATAAAGGAGGACTGGAAGCTTTCCAGAGCACAATATTTATGCCATGTATATCAATTAAGATAATTGCCAATTATATTGATATGTCAATTAAAGTCAAGTGACTTTTAAAAGAGTTATGCCTGCTATTAATTTAGCTATATGCATACACTGTAAGTGTATTTATAAGTGTTGATCTTAAATTTCTCAATATTGTTCACATCCAGTACATCCAGCACATAATGATCGTGTTCATTCTGCTCTTTCTGGTCCACTTCAGAGTGCAGCTCGCCAAGCACTATAAAGACAGAGAAGACAAAATCCAGGACAGAGCTCTCTCCCTTGGTGGCATGGTGTTGGCACACTGTCTGCTTTCATCTGAAGCATGCTGAGTAGATTTTGATTTCACCCCAGCACAAATTAAAATAGGAGCTGGCTAGTATATGCATGAGATTTCTGTGGCTAAGTAGAAACCACTGTGGTCAAACGAAAGAGTACCTTGTAATACTGCAAGATATATATATACACACACACACATTTGTGAGTGTTTGTGTGTGTGTATGATAAATACCCTCAAAGAGTTCATTTGTCTATCAAACCCTACACAGTATGTTGTAACGCATTAACAACCGCAACAGACAGACCCTAAAGGGATGAGAGTTTAGGTTTTGCTGGGATTAAACTGAAGTTAGGGCAAATTCAGGATGGTTTGAGCAGAAAAGCTCTGCTGCATGAACTTTCTGGTTAGAATATAATGGAAGCCAGACCCCAAACTCACTAGCTAGAGATTTGCAAAACCAAATCATAACAACTAATGAGGTTTTGCTAAACCAAAGCACCCCCTGTTTTCTCATCACAAAGATGAGATAAAAGGGGAATCTTTATTCAGCCTTTTACTCCTTGCACCTTAGCAGCAGTGCTGAAAGAGAACCAAATGAAAAGAGATCTCCATTATCTCCAATTTAGAGCCTGCATTTCCAAAGCAATAATCTTGCTAGTCAGCTTTGAAAGCCCCAGAACTCAGTCTCTCCCAGGCCCTCCGTAGATTTCCCCAAAGTTCGTGGCTGAAAATTAATTTTCAGAGGCTCCACCAAAACTTCTAACTATTTCTGTGGCTGACTGGGCCAGAGACAGGACGGAAACAACCATTTCATGATCTTTCAGCACTGCCTCTTCTATCCAAACCCAAACTCCAAAGCGGGGATGGGATGTGAGAAGCAATCAAAAACAACACTGGAAAAACACGAATCCATCCTAGTAGTGAGGCTCAGCTTGGCTTTGGGTTTGGTTCCAGGCATGAGGAAATATTCAGGGAAAGTGGAGTTATTTCCTTAGATTCATTTGCCCATTTCTCATTAGCAAAGCACTTTTATACTCTGCAATGCAATGCCTAGCCATGGCTTCTGACTCTTTGAAATAAAATTGAGCAAATTAGTTCTGGGATGTTATAAAACCGAACTGATAGAATAAATTTCTGGGACGGAAATAAACAAGAAGCCTCAAACTAAGCCAAGAGGCTTACTCACTCTAGGCAATGAGCGCCGTGTAGCACAGAATTTTTCTTTCTCCTGCAAGACGATCATCAAGCCATTAGATTCTCCCTGGACTTGAGTGTTAACTGAGGCATCTTGCATTAAGTGAATATTTTAGGGAGAACTTACCAAACCAAACCATTTTTGACAAGTTCTCCTGCTGTCACAATTGTTCCTTTGGCCCCAAAAATGTAATGTCTGAGCTCACTGGGGAGCCAAGAGTTCAACTCAGGATCCCCTCCCCAGGTGTACTTTCTATCATTCTTGCTACAGCTGCTACTGAAGGGTTTGGTTTGTGGGGTGATGAAGGCACCAATGTGAAGAAACTGCAGCCACCAAACAGAAATGACAATACAGCCCAGCTTTCCTGAGCTAGTTTCTGGCAGAGACGTTAGGAACTGTTACTTGCTGTGCTTTGCTCCAGCCAACCCTAATCAAAGGCGAGATTCAACTGCACATGGCCCCAAACTTCCTCTAAAATCAAATCCGAGCCACTGAGTTGTCAGTTCAGTCGCTTTGCTGTGGATGTCGCTACTTCTATCCAACTGTAAATCTCTATGTCACTTCGGGTATCATGTAAAACATTTTTGGTGGTGCATGCAGAGCATTTGCTCTGAAATACTACAGCAGAGAAGAGGCCCAAGCATCTAGGATTACCCCGGTGACAGACAGCGCACACAGAGATAAAGAACGAGGAGACGGGATGCAAGGGGGCTCCCTGGGACATGAGGACAGCAGAGGATGAGGCACTTGGTGTTTCCCCTGGACAAAACCATTGCAAGGAAATGTCTGGAAAATCTGCCTGTGGCACAGGGAGGGAGAGTCCAGTGCCTTCCTTACTTTGCCAGATGTGTTTAGGACCATCTATAGTCCTTCCACCATAAGGACATGTCAACCAGAGTGAGCATCCACAGCCATGTGGTACCAGAGGTCTCTGGCTGCTGCATCAGGTCAGCGTGGGGCACCCATCACTTCAGCAGGGAGCGTGGAGCTAACAGCCAGCCACAGCTGGCAGCACACTTATCCTCTCTGCGCTGTGGTATCACTCTGCAGATTTGCTAACTCTCCTGTTGAGTGCAGTTACGCATTAGAACTGCTAATACGCGGTGATTTTGCCTTAAGCTTGAAAGCACCAGAGGTTAAACAGATTTTGATATAAGAGCCTACAAGGAACACTCTATTTAAAAAGCCTATGCATCACTGGCTACAACTGAAAGGATGATGAGTGGTAGGAGGAGATGAAAGGTGGTTCAGACATGGGTATGATGACAACAGCAAAGGGAAATTAAATACACTGCGGGGAAATAGAAGTCATAATCATCTTGGGTTTGCAGCTCATGAACAGTGAAAAGCTTATGTGATGAAACAGCAGGTAGAAGTGCCTTGAGACTCAAGTTTTAAGGCCTCAAGAGTTTAAACTTGACATTCAAGCCTTTTAAAGTTTTATGAGGGCATCCAATAATTCCTCCTGCTCAGCCTCCGTCCCCCCCCCCGCCCCCAGCCTGATGTGCTGGTTGTTTGATTTACACACCTTCCTGAACATACAATGAATTCCAGGGAAAGCATGCAGGAACCATTGTAGGTCTGTAATTAAATAGCCTTCGTGCAGCTTAACCTCTCCGATAATAAATGTCCGGCTGCAATTCCAAAGGCCACTACACCTCTGGCTGGTGAAACACAGCCCTGCCAAAGACTTTAAGGATCCAGGACAGTTTTTATCTGGAGAAGTACAACATGGCCATTCCCAAAATGTGCTGTCTGCTGGATACAGGCAGGAAAATCTTGCTAATCCACATAGGGCTAATTTATACGCTTGAGCATCCTCCCATGAAAATTATTAGCCTGACAACAGACTCTCTGCCAGCAAAGACTTCACAGCAGAGAACCATAGCTACAGCGCTTCCACTGCCACCCTCCACCAGCTCCTCTGCCATGCGAGCACACAAACTACCCAGAAGAAGCCACCTGAAATGCAAAATGACAACAGCAGCTTTACTGACCACATCAGATTAACCAACAGCACAACAGATCCTATACTTGAAATACCTTTGTGCTAATTTTATACATGTTCTAATTATACTAATGGCTTTTCTAATTACAGCATGCTAATTATACTGAAATTAGACATGATTATGTTAATTACCTAGCTCTGCATAAATGCCATTTTATTAGATACAAATCTCTCTTTTTTTCAGTCTTAAATAAAACTGATGATTCTTTAAAAATTATTGAATGTAATTAGTGCTCTTTCTTTCCTTCCCCCCGCCCCCCCCCCCCCCCCCACCCCCCCCCCTTTAACCATTGTTTCCTTTGCTGTAACTCCAGAAAATACAGCTGGTCAGTGCTTTCAGTCATGACCATTAATTTGAGATGCCCGGTCTGATGAGCACAGTTTGAGAGACCTAGCAGCTGCATCTAGAACACTTCAAGCAGCTTCAGGACCGGCAATAGATCCAGCACATGCATGCCTTGTTCCTCCCCTACTGCCATCACTCTCAGGGCCAAGCCAGATAGACTCTGGGAGACACTTGCAATCTAGACAAACATTTGGGGACTGTCTGGTAACACACAGCCTGGAGCACCACAGAACACAAGCGTCTGTGAACCCTGGAGAACATGCCCATGATCACAAAAGGCAACAGCCAGTCTTCAGAGAAGACACAGGAGGGCTGCTGCGCCTCCAATGGCAAACACAAACAAGAGCCAGTATGGTGCTTGAGGCATCACAGAAAAGAGAAGCTGTCTGTGCCAAGATCCCATTCATTGAGCAAAAATCAAGGGAAGGCTGCTTTGCAAAAGGATAGTTAAGGACTAAACATTCCTTGCAGCATGTTGACACCTGGATGAACACGTGGATGGACAGCATATGTCACCCGTTCTGGGTTACGAGCACGAGGTTAGGGAGGGAAACTCCAGCTAGGAAGAAGGAGCATTTTGTAACACATGATTTTTGAAAAATGAGGATGTTTGAAATACAGATTATTATTACATACAGATTATTAGGTAGAAAGAGAGATGAAGCGCATGCTGGACCTGAATTCCTAACACGCTTCCACAGATGTTGTTGCATCAGACTACAGTCAACAGTCAACATTGTCAGACACACCCCAGCATAAGACCTTGATTGTGCTTTGGCAATGCTTTGACAACTTCTAACAAATCATACTGGGGGCGGGTGTGTGCAAGTGTTTTTCCCAGGCAACTTGAACTTCTCATTCAGTGCTCTTTAAAGCCTAATTTCCTTTGTCCTGTCTAACTCTGCTCCCATTGGACCTACCTGTCTCAGTAGCTCCCCAGCAACTTTTAACCCCCTTGGCCAGTTTCCATCAAAATGACGGGAGAGTAAGGCCACTAACTCCTATATCTTTCATGCAGAGAAATAACCAAACACAGGAACGAAACAGCAAGGCTGCAGCACAAAATCAATCCTTACTAGACACTGAGAATCCAGCCAAAAATAACTTTCAGTAGAAATCTGGTCACAGTGAGTCAAACCTTCAAAGAACAACAACTTGATACAGAGCAAAAACGTGATAAGGATTCTCCGCAGCATCTACACAGTCCTTATGGCTATGTATAGATACACCATGTCCAGGGCAGAGGTCTTAACAACCTATAATAGCCATATGGCTCTGAATACCAGGTCTGATTGATACATGGAAGCTACACTTTTTATGTGCAGATGTACCTTTGTCATGGCTCCAGGTACTCAGGATGTCCCTATAAACCTGCTTCTGATATCCCAGCTGTCTAACAGGCTCGCTGCGCCCAGGAGACACGGGTTTTGCCTTCCAGTGTCAAACACACCCTTAATATACCCACAAGCTCAAGTGCTTCAAGCACGCAAACTAGGAGAAAGTCAACAAACAATGAGGGCCGTGCTTCTGCTCTTCAGAGTGTGAGCCAACTCTGCCTTTGATGCTATACACGAAGTTTCCTTGTTCTTGTTTTTCTAATTCCTGCACATCTGATTGCAACATATGGCCAGTTTCAGCAATTGACAAAATATTTCCTTTTTTATTCTATTTACGTCACAGTTTTCTGGAGCCACAGATCGCTTCAACCTAGCAAATGACAACTGAGAAGCAGTGACATGCCCTCTGAGTTTAAAAACAAAACACAACAGCAACAGCAAAAACTCAGCTTCTCTCACCCACAAATTTCCATCGCTTCGTGCTGGATGGCAGCTGTGTTATTTTATTCTGGTTTTGATGATCCCCTTTTCACTCGTGATCTGGCCAAGACACAGACAGACAGATACTGGGAGCATCTGAAAGAAATTACCACTGTCTGCTGCTCTACGAGAGGCTCCAGATAACTGACAGACAGGGTAGAGGAAAGGGGCTGAAAAGATACACCACTCATTAATAGCCTGAATACTCAAAGGGCTGTATATTTAAACAATTTGTGCTAAAATTTGGTATTCACTCCCCAAGTGACCTATCCCTAAAACTCCCCAATGAGAGGTCCAACCTAAACTCTACTGCAATTATTATCATAGTTTCCTTACTCTCACATTACACTTTCCTTAGCAGATCTCACAGCACTTCTACAAAGAAAGTGACAAAGTTCATGTTTTTTCCCCACTGCAGAGGAACCTGCACATTTCACCTCACATTTACTCAGGGCCACCAAAGTATGGCAGCAGCAGGATGCAAACACGACCCAGGTCTACTGGGGCACTCATTAAAAGTGACCCGGAACATCTCATATATTGTGAATGAGATTCACCAACTGGCTACCACTTCTCGTAAGACCGCAAGAACATGCCTTGTAGACATGCACGCATGTTACACATCAGTGGGATCACCAGCAGCTTCAAGAGAGGCTCTGCAGGACAAACTGGAGACTTGAGGGAACTTAATTTTTCTAACACGGACAATCTGCAAGCACAGGATGGAATAGTCTTCCCGTTAGAAACCAACACGATCCCATTGACCTTAATCATGTATTTCATGTTCCTCCAAGCAAGGGGCAAAACATAGCTGTAGTGACCTGGGGATCACAGGAAGAGAATGTTATCCCATACAGAGTTAACTGGAAAAGAAAAACAGTCTTCCTCCAAAATTAGCAAAGAAAAATTTTAAAAAATCTTAGCGCAATGATTGCTTGGGTGTGTTGTGTCCCCTTTTTCTCTAGAGACTAAATTCCCTGCTTAAATCTTCCACAAAGCACCAGGGTGGTGGTTGTTTCATGAGGCTCTCTGGCCAGCAAGCCTGAGGAGAGGTTTCTGTAGCTGGGAGCTCGACCCACAGAGGTTAACCAAACTACAGCTCCAAAGGGGATATTATATAAATGTACCCACACTGAAACATTACCTTTCTTTTTCCTGAAACATCCCCCTTTTCAGGACTTTTAAGATAAACTCCCCCCCCCCCCCCCCCTTCAACTTTCAAGAAGCAGACCCTTTCCCACAATAAAAACAGCAACCAAAAGCGTGTTTAGCTTGTGAGGGCGTTCGCTGGCTCTGGGGAGGGGGCAGCCCCCCTGCTCCCCACCTCCGGAGCACCAGCCACAGCTATGCTGGCCCGCGCCCAGGCCGGGGAAGCCAAATGCTGCTCCTCTGAGCTCCCGTCCGTGTCCCATCCAGGCTGCCCACGTGCGCCGGGTGAGGAATGCAGCAGCTCTGTGCGCCCTTAGTGTGGGTTGCCCGCACTAGTTTGGCACACCATCTGGGCAGCATACTTACACAGGAATCCATTTTTTTCTTTCTTCCTTTCTTTTTTCATAATTCACGGGGAAATACAGAAAATTTGATTTGACGGAGCAGCCAGCTTTAGCATTGTGGGAGCTTTGTTTTTCTTACTCCCATCATTTTCCCCTACTGTGGCAGTAGGTGGGGGGAAAGGAAGGAGAAAGTTACTTTTCGAATTGCAGCGAGATCTTTCCAGATTCCATCACTCCATTTATTCCCCTGGCATCCTGAAAATAAGAGAGTGTGCAAAGGCATTGCCTTGCAGGAAGGACTTCAATTGCATTTGCTAATAAAAGCTGTGGCAGTTTCTTAGATGGGAATAAAAAGTGATTTTTTGATTGTCCTTGACTTCTTTTTTTCCTCTTTAGGCTGGAACAGGAAAACCTTACTCATTCTCAAGAAATTCACTGGGACTTGTTGAGATACAGAAGACTGTATGGTAAGCATTAGGCCTCTGTTCATAAAGTAGAAAAAGAAATAAACAGCCATTCATTGGAGAAATGTATTGGAACAAACTCATCCCAAAATCTTGGGCAGACTTTCCCCCAAGTGATAGCGCCTATGGTTTTGTTTTCTGTTTGGAGAGCACCATGTCCGGGGATTTTCTCAATCCAGTTTCAGGCAAGCAGATTTTGTCAGGGAAGTCTAGAATTCAGTGGAATTTTAGAAGCTGACAGTGATTTCTTGCCAGAATCTTAAAAAATATTTTTTGTGATTTTTTTTTTTTGCTTGTTTTTCTATCAGCTTGAATTTCCTACATTTTCCTCCCAGTTTTTCCCTTGTCACCTAAAAGACAGCTGTGTTTTTTCACAATATTTTATTTCTGTCTTTCTGTCTCCCAAATAATCAGTAATAGCCTGAATTTTTCTACCAGCTGTACTAAGGATAGCCCACACCAAACTTTCAGAGTTCAAGTATCAGCTGACACTGCTGAAATCCAAAGCCATTTTTCAACAGGATAAATCTTCACTGACTGTAGATATGCAGCGATAAATTAGATACAGAGCAGTACCAAGAAACTTGCTGCCTTTAAGGTCTTGATGCTCAGGAATAGTAGTTCTACACCATTCAAAACCAAAGAAAGCACCTTCTCCAGTATTTTGGGGCTTTTTTCTCATAGTCAGCTGATAAAAGCGTATGACATAAACCGTCACTATTCTCTTCACCTTGGACTGCTCTGTATTTTGGCTGAGACCCATCCCCAGTAACTATCGCTGCCCAGTACGCAGGTCTTCAATCTATGTGTCACATCAGCATTCTTCTCAGACCTGGAGAAAGACGGGCCTTGCCAGAAACTACTCAGGCCGAGGGTGGTCTCAGCCACCTATCTTTGGATGAAACAAACTCTACCAGGAGACATGTATCGCTCTCCCTTGATTATAGGAGAAATCAAAAATTACTGTGACTAGAGAGACTCCACCTTTCTACAGCTCAAGTTAAGGCACATATATCTAGAAGTGTCGCTCCTACTGAAGTTGCTGGAAAGTCCTCATAGAGGAATGGACAGAGAAGCAGCACAATTGCTGGACCCAGAACTGGGGTGAACTGAGTAAAGCCCTGAGCAACCCGACCCGATTTTGAAGTCAGCCCTGCTTGGAGTGGGGTGTTGGCCTGGAGATCTGCAGAGCTCCCTGAGAAACCTAAATTATTCCATGCATTTATGAAAGAAGCTTTACAGGAGCTGGCACTGCAGAGAGACGTGCACAAAGTGCTCCATCAAAACATCTTCCAAACCACATAAAACAGGTATCATTACAGAATTCGCAGAAGAGCACATGAGTTGCCAGATCAGACCCTTCCAGGTAGTCAATCAAATTCATTATCCTCTTCCAGCAGCGGCCAGTGGCAGAGGCTTCAGAGAGAAGTGTGTGGAGCCCCACAATAAATGGCTTTAGAATAACGTAACCAAAGGAGAAATTCCTTCCTAATCCCAGGCAGCCAGTAATGGGTTGATGCCCTGAAGAATATGTGTTATTATCCTCATTAGATTTACAACTATGCAGCATCGCTGGGGATGTTCTCATTGCCCACGCCAAGGACATGTTTGCTTGGCACACATCTGAGGTGATACAGAGCTTGCTCAGGCCTTTGCTACACAAGCTGAGCTACTGCATGCCAGTAAAATCTTTACACCACACCATCTCGCATTAGGCAATATATATTTATACAGTCTGTGTGGTAACAGTAAGGTTTTTTTTTTAAAAAAAAAAGGCAGAAGTATGTAATAAATGACATCCCTTCAAACACACACAGACTTTACATTTCAGCACCTTCTGCCTTACAGTCCTCCTACAACCTCAGCTCCTATATTTTGTTATGAAATTTATGGGTTTATGCATACCAAAATTGTATGTGTGTAGACCGTTACCACCAGGGTGGTCTTGGAGCAAAGAAGCAAATAAGATGCTCAAATTTGATTACAGGATATCATAAAAGTCAAGACTTCTTCCAGCTCATTCTCATATAGTCCCTTGGAAGAAGAAGAAGAAAAAAAGTACTTCCTTTTTTTTTTTTTTTTTTCCTTTTTCTATAAAGGAACTGCTTTCTCCCCACCCAACAGAGCTGGCAGTGATAGCCAATTTTCCTGTGTTTGAACCTTTGAGTATGTACTTCAGAACCTCACGTGGTGAAAACTAACCCCAGAATACCCAGGAGACAGCTGAAAAACCCATTTCAAGGGCAATGCTTTGATTTCTTCACATACACAAAATTGGACTTTTTTTTTTTTTTTTTTTTCAGCCAGGGAAAATCTCCAGTCTCTGAGTGAAGGGAAAACTGCAGCGATTACTCCTGCCTTTAGATGGCTGGATAAATATTTACCCTGTAAGACCGTATATTAAGGAATGAGCTTTTTTCTTTTTTTTTCTTCCCCAAAATACTGTTTCACTGTCTCAGCAACTGTGAATGGTCCTGGTGTCTCTCCCAGTGTGGGCGGCCATTTTGCTGATGCATCATCTTGCCTTTGCTGGAAAGGGATTAGAGACCAACACCATTAGCATCAGTGGCAAAATTCCCAGGCGTTGCCTCACTGTGCCCTACATCTTGTGTTGTCACTTACGTCTGAGCAAAATAAACAGAGTGGTCAAAACATGCCACTAGTACAAAATGAGAACTTTCTGCACCCACCTTGCCCTTATTTTTCACGGTTATAAATGACTAACCAAGGGGCCAGGCTGTGATGTCTGAGGCTTGACCAGTTTTGATGTGCAGGATCTAACACACAAGGGACTTCCCCGAGCAGCTACTGAGCCAGTCCATCACCCCCCCTCCTTCACATCAGCTTCGGTGTTTGTCCAGGAGACTCTGCTCCCCATCCAAAACAAGTATATGTATATAGGGAAAAGCATTTCAAAGTTGCTATTTAGCAGATTCTCTAATTCTCTTAGTCCCTGGAGGAGTGGACTTTTAATATCTCTTTGCACAGGGAGGGACAGACTGTCATAACTTCACTGATGTTATATAGTATTTTACCCCACAAGAAGTCCCATTGGAACCAGTGAGTAAGAAACCCATCTGGTCCAAGAAGAACAAAAGCAAAAAGAATGGAGCTGCCAAATCACACTGGTTGACTTCCCCCCAAGATTTTTCCCAAACCCCAAAAAAATCTTCCATCGTGACAAAACTCTTCTGCTGTATTGCCTGGCTGCCGCTGAAATAAATAATGAGATAGAATACATGCAATATCTATAAGAAAAATGCAAAGCAGTGAATTAAGCATTGTTTTCTCAGGGAGGATTGCTGTGTGGAAAAAAAATCAAAAATGCTTATGTATGTTGGTGACAGCTTGAACTAATTTAGATAAAAATACAAACTTTTGAAAAGCAAAATCCAAAAAGGAAATAAAAATTTGCAAGGGGAAAACTAAACAGTAGATGCTGCCATTTCTGCAAACTTTTGACAATGAAACTGAAGTTTAATTGAAATGTTGTACGATTAATTTTGTGGTATTTACTTCTTCCATAAGAAATTCCCTGACACTAGTAGATAAAACATTATACAACACTGTTCTGAGAGGTCATTTCCACAGCAATCTTTACTGGTAACTATCGCTGGCACATAATATATGATGAATCATGAAAAAAAAAAACCCCAAACCCTAAAAAAAAAAACAAAACCAAATTGTTTTATCACAGAACTGTTACTACAACGCTAAAGTATCACCAACAGCATTTGCTGCTGATGAAATTATTATTTCCATTACAAGAGAAGTTAGACATTGTGCATGAACAAGCAAATTCTTCCATTTCTGGGCTCTTTATCCTGGGAATTAAATTATGTTTTCCTATACTATAAGCTTTATTTAGAAAGCACTATGGATTTCAGCACAGCCTCTCTCTTTTGCATTCATTCAAGCAGCAGTGATGCTGGGTGACAGAATGGCATGTATATAGGCTACTGGAATGACAGAGAAGGAATTTCATCTAAGCTTTCTTTCAGTTTTCTTCAATGTACTTTGCATTTTTGCATTAAACAGAAAGGTTGTAAGCACTGTGAGACAGACAGAGCATTTTTCCTTTTTCTTGCAAACAAAGTCCCTGCAGTGTTGTCCTCGGCACAACATCTTTTGCTCATTAAGGAAAACTGGGTTTTCTCAAGGTGAATTTTCCTTCTCTCCTTGCTTCCACTCCCTCTACCCGCCTCAACCCCAGCTTCATTCATCAAATGAGGGGAAAATGAAGCAACTTTGGTTCACCATTAAGTGCCACAGGTCTCCAGTAAGAATATAGTATAGCTACTATGTTCAGTAAGAGGGAGTGAGAGAGAGAGACGACAGAGCGATCCAGTTCCTTCCAAGCACAACAAACATGACGTTGAGAAATGCAGTTGGAATAACTCTGGATAAGCCTCACCTCTGCTCGGCAGCCAGCTCCCCATAATTTCTGGGTAACAAATACAGCATTGGATTAATAGATAAGGCAGGAGGTTTCTCATCCCTTTCATCTGAACTCTTCCCTCCAGCTGCCAAGCCAGCGCTTCGGCTTCTAGATCTTGTGTCAGAAATAGTCATCGATCAGCCCAAAGTACATGAAACATCCGAAAAGAATTAAGTCAAAGACAGGGATTGCGGTCATCTTGAAAAGGGGCAGTCACCCACAGCATGCTGGGGAAACAACACCTTCAAAATGAGGGAATCTGAAATGGGAATTCTGGGGGGCGATCCACCATCTCAGACTCCTTTGTGCTTGGGACAGATAGCAAGACAAATTGCTGGGTGAAACACGAAGACCGTTGCAGAAGACCATTAACTTGCACTCTGTTGCGCCAGGAGATGCTATTCCCATAAACTGGTCATGTGTTAGTTGGGTTTGAACCCCTCACACCTTGCCTGGTGCCAGTTCCCAGCAAGTTCACGATGACTGAATATAGAGAAGGTTATGTACATCCCTTGGGATCCTTCTCCGTTCGCTATCAGGGCCCTTCCATGTAATAACGTTCTTCTCCCTGCATTCTATGGCATTCATGAATGGTATTTAAGAGTAAAATAAAATTATTAGGTGGCTACATTTATACCACATAACTGGTTTTCAGAGAAGACATCTAAAGCCCCATGCACCATAATGTGGGGAACACAGAAAAGCATTATAGGCCTTCCCCTGCCCCCAAAGGAGCTGATGATCTTTGAGCGTCCCTGCATCTGTCAAGTGTGATGTTTATTTCCTCCGTGGAACAAGCTATCTTTATGAAATGAAATGACTGCCCTTCATATATTAAAATAACACCTCCTTAGGAGAGGCTTCCATGGGCATCGGCTGTAGCCCACTTCATAAAGGGGACATTTACACTGCAGAAAACTTAAAAGTCAGCTCAGGATTGGAGCAAGACCAATTGGGAAGCACGGGACCTGGATGTTTCGTCTTTGCTGTGAAATTACCTACCAAGCAAAGGCTGGGGTTTGGTTGTTTATTGTCGGGGATTATTAAATCGACTTTTCCATGTTTCAAAGCTTCATTGCTAGAAACAAAGAAAGCTTAAATGTGGATTTTTAATAGTACTGTTAAATTTAATAGACATTCTGTACAGCTTTGCGCTGAAATTGTTTAATGGTTTATATACATGGCTGGCTTCATACCCTGGTGCTTTTACTTCATGCTAAACTATGTAAACCTTCTGCTGGAAACACAACTACTTTTGTATCCAGGAAGCAGGGCTTTGAAGCATAATGTGTAAAAGTGAGTGGGATTTCACCACACCATACTTAAATGCCATTCTTCACCCCATGTGTACAATGTATTTCTTGTCAGTGCAATGAGGTTTGCAGAGAAAACAAGCAGAAAACGTCTTTAGATATTATTCAGCTAGTAAAAGCCTGAACTTTGGAGCACTGCATTAGGTAATCAGCTGTATAAAACAAAAGCATTTGAGTGCTTTTCTTCAGCAAGAAGAAAGGTGACGGTTTCTTCAGCATACACCATAATTTTTTTCCCCAATGCACTGAGAGTGAAACACCCTTCGCTCTTTCGTCTTGGTGTCCTACCACTGAACACTCCCTTTGTCCATGTATAGATGATGCTACCAACTCATGAACTACACGATACTAGCCTGTTTTTCAAACTCTTTTTTTAAACCACTTACAAAATATGGGTTAGAGGTGTAATTGAGGGACTCCACAGAAGAAACTACAGTGTGACTCTTGGCTTTGCCAAATAACTTCTTGGTAACCTGAGCAACCTTAGCTTCAACATTGAACTTGACTTCGAAGCTGTCGTTCACTTGAGTGGTAAACTGGACTAGATGACCTCCAAAGATGCCTTCCAACCTAAATTACTCTATCATTTTATGATTAGACGGTGCCTATTGGTATAGAATGAGGATTACACTTCCCCTCTGGCATGAACATTGCTGAGGAGACATCATAGAGATCATAGAGGAGAAATCATAGAGAGGAGTTTGCGCTTCATGATGATGGAAGCCATAGAAATAGATGTCCAAATTTCTCAGTCTTCCCTTCTTGATTTTCAGTATGCATATAACTGAAACGTCAAACATCACACAGCTTTTTCTGAAATATTTTTGACCTCGGTGAAGCAACAAGACCTGAATATCTAACGAGCAATATATAGTGAAAGTAAGTAGTACCCTCTGAGTATCTGGACTTTTCAAGATGGTCTCAAAACACGACCTAAAAGCACTGATCAATTCTGAAAACACTTGATTGACACAAAAGTACGTTCCTCAAAATTCTCCTGTTCTCCATCCACTTTTGCAGACTCAAGAAGCTTTAATATAGCAGGGCTGAGTTCTGGTCCCACAGATGTTCCTCTTCACTGCTTGGGCGTATTTGCTAGGGTAGAATTGATGAGCACATTAGGAATACAAAAACACAGGCGAGAACGCTGAATTTTTTCAGTGCAGTGCTAGTAATCAGTGTATCAGCAAAGGAGCACTTTCTCATGGTAATGATCCATTGGAGACCTATTACCCAATGCACAGCACATAATCTCTTCAAAAAACAATAGCCCCCATCTTTAGTGAAAAACTGGGGATTGGTAGATCCTTCCAAAGCTAAGTTAAAGATTCATAAGCCTCCTAAATTGAAATTGCTTACTCAAAGGTTATTTACACATACAGACAGATCAAAACCTGATGCGATAAGATGAAGAGTACAGCTGGGTGGTAAAAATCCGTATGTCTCACACCAATCATCCACTTGCGAAGCATCTCTTGATGTGATGAGAGCTACACACACTGCTGGGATTGCCCGCACTATTTCTAAAATACCTGTTATTAAATCACTCTTAATACTCTTAGTATCACGACAGCATATGAGAAATCTTCCTCCACTTCCATCAAGTGACAAGAAAAACACTTAGCCCTGGTAAGTCACTCTCTTCCCTTACTGAATGGGCCAGTCATTTTAGAAATTGTATTTTCCCTTCTTATATGTGGAGATACTTAAAAATACACTTAAAAAATACACTTTAAAAAAATTATTATAAAATTAATATAGGTTCTTATTGAGTGTATCTTGTCCTATCCAGAACAGAATACATCAAAGGATTCGTATCTTCAGCCTCTTTTTGGGGAAAAAAACCCACACAAACAAACAAACAGAAAACAAACCCATTCCTCAAAGCAGTTTCTTAGCTAGTATTTTGAAGGATAGAGAGATTAAACACTGTATGTGAGAGTTGTTATCACGTCTGGGCTCCTCCACATGCAAGGGAAACTCAGGCAAAGAGTTCTTGTAGGTACAAGATTCTCACCAGAGAGTCAGGAATTCACATGGAGTGCAGTAAGTACTCGCACTACGAGAGCTTTCAGCTCCTTTAGTGACAGCCAGCAGCACCACGCTGACAGATCAGCAGACAAAGGGAAGGACAGCTGTCTGGTTCTTCAGACATGCTTTAAAAGACACGATGGACTGTTTCTGTGCCCTGAGCTCACAGAACCCCATCACCTACCTGCTTTACCTCCATTGCACTGAAGTCATACAAATGTTCCTGCCTACCTATCCATACTTCAGTCTTTCCCTTACAGCCATAGGATCACTTACACACTGTCAGCATAAACACAGGGTAAGAGGTTGTAAGATACTTCTTCATTTCCGGGTATGAAATGCGGAAAAAACCCAGTATTATAATGCTGTAGTTTGTACAGGACATTTTACCTAAGAAGTTCAGAGAGCACTGAACTTACAGAGCCATACATCAGGCCTGTTTAGTTCATGACTTTCCAGAAATTCCAGAAGTGTAGGATAAAAAGTACATATATACACCCAAGAAGAGGCTTTCAGGTAAATTCACTTTGTCAGAACATAAGCATCTAGCATGCATTTTGCCCCCACCAAAGCAGTCCACCTCTTAGGAATCACGGAGATGTTGACCTAGTCCACATCCTTCTTCTCAGCTTTCCTAGCCATGATGCCCACTCCCCATTCCACCTGGCCTATGATGACGGCGTGCACTCTTTTTATATTTCACTTAATATGTAAATTTAAGCCAAGAATAATCTTTTCACTGAATACCATGAAACCTATGCATGTCTTGCCCAGAAAATTCTGCATTCCCATGCCTAAAAGAATTAACCAATTCCCTTGTGATTCCCATCTTACACTCCTATCTTACACCCAGATGTCCACCTGTTTCCATCCCTCGCACAGAACATACCATTCTTCTTCTAACCAGTGCTGTAAAGCTGATTTCTTTCTGAAATCCTTTACAGCCAGTTTGGCAAGGAGAATCGAAGCTGGATTTCACAGGCTGAGCATGTGCGTTCAAGGGTTTCAAAACTTCAGTTTCCTGATCATAGGAGAAACATTTTCTTTTTAACACACTCTCAAGAATGCTAAAGAAAGCCAGGGGTATCTGACATATTTTGGCTTGCTATAACTAATACTTCATGGTCTGATGATAAACATAATAGGCCGTAAGCTGGGTATTGTGCTGAAATTGTGTGTAAGGCATTAATTGTTGGAGGCTGGAATTGAAATCAGATGGCCCACTTCTCATTGGTATAACCCAGCGGGTTTTTCTTCACACCTGAGCGGCGACTAAATCACTGTCGACCTGAGAGCACGTGACGTTGTGCTGCTTATTACAGCACTGGCACGAACGCATTGGCAAAAAAATACACACACATGTGGGCACACACACATGGAAATTATTAGGGCTTTGTGTCGCTGCAGCAAATACATGCAAATTAATCAGGCTCTATGTTGCTGCAGCTGCTAAGTTTTTACATTGGGGACTATTTTAAAGCGGTTTAAACAGAAAAGTTTTGTCTTAGCTTTAATGTGACCGAGCAATTGCACTTTCCTTGTGTGCCAACTCACTTTTCCTTTCTCGGGATGTCCCCCTGAGCTAAGAAGAGCATTTCCAAACCCTGTTGTACAACTCACAAGCTTTACTAACACAACCAGAACAATACCACCCTGTCAGATGTCAGAGCCTTTATGCGAGTGCTTCTCTAGGACAACCAAGGAAATTAGTATTGGCTGGAGCCAACTGGTCTGTGCATAGCTTGGGGATGAAGGAAGCAAAAGTTAAAGGACTGAAAGGGAGCGAGGAGAGAGAGAATTGTTGCTGAAAATTATTTTTGGTAGAAACAGGATTGCTACAACAGACTTTCAGTGTTAGAAAAGGCATCATTAAGTGGAACATACTTCTGAAAGCAAAGAAACTTGGGCAATTAAGATGGTTGTATTAGTTCAAATTGTGTGTGGGAGGAGGTATCACTTGATTGACATTAATTGCTTCTATTAGGGCTGTGTGTACTATACTTCAGCCAGGCACCAATAGAGACATACAATCCACAGATTAAGCAGAGGACAGTGGCTCTTTTGTAGCTCTTGGAGCGCATTTGGAGCTGAATGACAGTCCTTGAAGCATGGAGCTGGACTGCAAAGAAATCCCAATGGAGCTTAACATCACAGGTGGAAATATTCTCCTGAAA
This sequence comes from Falco rusticolus, assembly GCF_015220075.1. Taxonomy (NCBI): domain Eukaryota; kingdom Metazoa; phylum Chordata; class Aves; order Falconiformes; family Falconidae; genus Falco; species Falco rusticolus. The sequence goes on along the minus strand of NC_051197.1, from coordinate 9,559,476 downwards.
GGTCTTGCCACCTGCTCTAAATGCTGAATTTAAACGTTTCAAGGTTTCTGCATCTGTATGCAACCTCGCTCACTCTCAGATGCAGTCACAGAGAACGGTCCATCCCAGCCTCTCTGGCCTACTGGTCGTCTGAGCAGATGTCTCCCAGCCAAAGATTCATGAAGACGGTAACTGGTTGGCTTCCCTTCCAGCGCTCATGACTCCCCAGCCTCATCAACCACATATCCACTAAAAGCAGCTGGCCAGAGGAGCAGCATTTCTCACAGCTACAGCACGAAGTCCAAATTCACATCTCAGAAGACACTTGGAGCACTACACTACCATAGAAGAAATAAATCAATTCCTGTCTTTTCTTCCTCCCCTGATAATATGGCTCAGAAATTTCATAAAGGCAGAAACAGCCTCCCTGCCCACATTCCACAACCCTGATGAGAAGATCTAACAGTGGGAGAAAATCAACTACACTGTGGCTTTAGACAAGCAGCTTAGACAAGACATCTAATTTTTAGGTAACTAAAATCAGGTGAGATAAATCAGTCTCTCACCATTTTCCCATCAAAACAATAGAGGTATTAGCACTTCCCTGTGAGCACACTCTGATGAAAACATTGTGAAATGCTCAGATGCACTGTCATGAGACATCAAAGGATCTTCAGAGATGTTCTTCAGGGAACAGGTCTGTAATTGCAGGAGTTGAAGAAAGACCTTGACAAAGGTATCCAATAGCTCATCCCAAGGTGGGCGAAGAATTGACTTCATTATTTTTTTAACTCACTGTCAGCTGTAATGGAAAATGTTGCTTTAGGTTGCCTTGAGAAGACTTGCATTTTTTGCTCCCAATTTTCTTAGTTTTATTCAAGTAAAAGTTTTTGGTTTGGGATTCTCAAACTCAAGTGTCTCACTTCATCGCTCACAGATTTTCCATCCCCTAAACAAAACCCTTTTAAAGACAAGTAGTTACATACAACTTTTCAACAGGTTTCAAAATTAATTTTATGTTGAAATAAGAAATCTAAGTGTTTCTTTTCAAACAGATTAAAATGGCACCTTTTCCCAGGAGTGGAGCATGTGAGGGGAGGGCAGAGATGTCACCACTCTGCGCAGATTTCCAAACACTCTCAATTAACTTAACATCTTTTCTGATGAAACAATCTATTTGCCCCTGTACAGCTGAGCTCTGCCGGGGGGCAGCGGGATCCCAGGCCTGATCCTGCTCCTCTGCAGGAGGAGACCCTTACGCTGGGCGTACCATCCCTCCATCACAGAGATGGTTTTAACTGCCTGTCCCATAACACTTACAGACAATCACAAAAATGGAAGTGTAATTCTTGCAATTACATCTGAGGAGTAGTTTTAATGAATATTAAACAGCTTTAAACATCAAAGTATTGACTGAAGTGGAAAAATAGAATCTTTACTACCAGCCCTTTCCTCTTGCTAAAAGAAGACACAGAGAGGAAGGGAGAGCATGGATTTTATCGGGGATGTCAGGAACAATTTATAGGAGCTCAGTGACCTGTACTTTGAACTGGGCTCTCCACCTACAGTCTGTAGCATCCTATAAAAAGCTACACCATTATCTCCTTCGCTGCAGCCAGCCATCCCGACAGGAAGGGCAGGCTGCCTGCAGTGCCTGAGGAAACACTTGGACTATTAAAGGCAGACAAAGGTCCTCCTTTTTATTTTTTATTTTATGTGCACTGTTCGCTGTACAGGATTTACAGTATCTCAGGAATAGCAATCTGGGCCTTTTGAAAGTCAGCTCTAGCTGTAAAAGCTATCCAGAAGAAAATCTGAAAAGCATTGATGCACCATTTATTTTAATCTTTATAGATGAGAGCAGAAAGATGCCATGGTCAGTCTTCACAGCTGTACTCTGCCTGAGGTCCTCAATCACAGGCAGCATCTAACACACACCTCCCGAAAGCCTTTAAGCACGAGGGCTGCTTAAAGCATGAAAATTGCTGTGGAAAGGATGCAGCATGGCAGCAAGGGCTGGTACATCCAAGCCATGGTGCGATCTCAGGGCAACTGCATCCCTTCTCCAGCGCTATCCATCCTGGGGGGATGTCCAGGGAGATGCTGCCTTTGCCTGCCGCTGAGCCAGCCCAGCAGCCACTCCTTCCCTTAGCTCTCTGAGATATGCAATACCTCCTGTGGCTCATGGCCATGTAGAAAAATTTGGGATCCTGCAGGAAGGCTGGCCACTCGCATCTCTAACCCTGATCGAAGCCATGTGCAAAACTGCAATCAGTAACAGGGTCACCAGTTCAACTGGCAGTACGTCATCATTGTGGCTGAATCGTGACACACCCTTGCGAGATCAAGACTCCTTCTGTACATGATTACTATTTATTTATAGCATGCGATAAAAATTTACAGTAACACAGGGAGGCTACAGCTGAGACCAGGATAGGAACTGTAAAAAGATCTTATCACTGAGAATAGTCAGTTTTGCATAAGGAACAGTTTTACATGAGAAAATACTGATACAAGAACGTTTCTCAGAAGTATGCTGATATTGGCAAAATGTCTAGCAAGGCAAATTATCAAAATCTTTGGTTTCAGCAAAGCCGAAGTGCTTTATTTCAACTTCCTTATGGACAAGAAGGGAGTGGGATAATCTTAAACAATTTGACATCACAGAAATGGACCTGACAAGTTCACTTCTCAGTTTCCTGAACGCATTCTTCCAATATTTTGTTTCACTGGAAATTTAGACATTTCAGTTTTCACTCTGATTAGCAAGGAAAAGCCCAGCTCCACAGTGCTCCCAGGGGGACAGCAGTCAGACCCCTTGACAAACCCCATCTGCAACACCCATACATGAGTGAGACCGACAGCAGGGAGCAGATCAAAGCACTTTGCCCACGCCAAGTCCAACCTTTCCTCCCAAACCAGCCCCAGCCTCTCTGTGGGGAACGATGGCAACCTACAGATGAAGAAAATGTGCCAGGTGCGCTCAGCAACCAGCCTGCACCTCTCTGCAGCCTGGTGGTAGGAGCTGAAGCACCAGCCATGGTCTGGATACTCTGGACTGCGCATGCGCCCACACCGGCATCTCCTTGCCTATAGTAAACGTATGTTTGGCTCAAGGAGGAAATCATTCAGCATGTTTCATATGGTTTTTGCTGTTTAGCTCCCCATTCCCACTATAAAACCCATGATAAAAGGACATAAATAACCAAACTGGAAACAGTTTCTCTAGAAATCATCCAGAATATTTCTGAGTCATAAATATTCTGTCACTGCTAATTTAATTTCTAGTACTCAGGAAAATGCAATTACGCAAGACAAATGGTGATGAATGCTGAAACCAAGGGTATGTTTTCAACAACATGAGACAGGACTGGCTCCCTGTGAGTTGGCATCAGAAGGATGCCAATAGCCATCCATGCTCTAGCACTGCCAGCTTTCAAAATGCTGTGATTGCACTTAACACTACAATCGCTTACAAGAAATAAATTAATGCAACTGCTCCACTCGGTCACTGCATTGCCCACTTGCAAAGTCAGAAGCCCACATTCTGAGACAACATTTATAAAGAATCTCATCAATTAATTTGGTAAGAACAAAAGTAGGCAGGATAGCCCTGATTCACAAAAGCACCCAAGTCTGGGTTTCCCTTTGAACTCAGCACATGCTTAAACACCACACTGAACAAAATCATCTCACACGACCTGAACAGCTCCTGAGATCTCAGACCTGCAGACAGACTATCATTTACTTGCCCCAAATGAGAGAAGCTGTTGACCATGGGGAGCCTCGCACTGTCCTCCTCCCCTGAGGTCCACCTCCAGTGACAGGAACACACCTCCATGTGGTGAGGGATGCTGTGTGAGACTCTGGGGGGCTTTGCTGCAGCCATACCCATGGCACAGCAACCTCACTGCCCAAGTTTTGGGTGAACTGCTCAATTTGCATGACACTATCTTCTGAGGTTTAGATCGGCAAACTGACTCTAATGAAAATACAAAAGGATGGGGGAAAACTGGTGACATTTCAAACTCTTTACGCTAAAAGCTTTCTCTTAGCATTTGTCCCTGGAGATGTCTCACTGAGCATTCATCATGTCATTTCTTTCCTGTCAGATACCTTCCCCTGTGTATTTAAAATGCCTTACTATGTTAAACAGAAACTCAGGGCTCTGCGTGTGCCTGGGGATCGCGTTCTTTGTCTCATGTGAGCCTGTAACCAGCACAGCTCACCGAAAGCTTACTGCACAGTAAATACTCATTACTGGTGCATAGCACTGATAAAATCCCTCCTTCCCACAACACCTGGCTGCTGCGCGGTAGCTGCAGGGGAACATCAGGCACTTCGGTTAGAAACTCATCCCAGCACTGATCTACCTCCCCTTAGGGGACAGAGCTGCTAATTATCGAGCAAATAACCAGACTCTGCTCTTTTGTGTTCCTGTGCACTGAACTACAATACAAACCCTCTACGGGATCTGATCCAAACCCAATCTGACTTCGTGGGCTGGGAATCAGGCCCACTGCAAACAACTCCCCACACACCTCCAAGAAGACAACTGCACGAAGGACAGGTAACCGCAGCGAGAGCCTCCCTGCACAGCTCCAGAGAGGTGCAGACCCGGAGAGAAACCCTCCGCGTGCAGATTTCAAGCCTTTCAGGTGTCTTCTCTCTCGGGGCTGAGCCAGTCCCATGACAGGGGACCTCCCTGGTGCACCACCAGACGAGACAATGGCTGCTCTTGGAGAATGTGACTTTTAGCTGTCTTTTTTTCTGAGCAGTGACCACCCAGAGGAGGAACCTCCATCTCACCTCCTAATCCCAGTTTCTGGTGGGAAAGAGGCTGAGAAACCAGAGCTGTGTGACAGCCAGGGAGCTTGTGAGGGAGCTTGAGGTGGGAGAGTGCTGAGAAGCGTCACGCTTGACGGGTGGATCATGTCCAGTCTTAGGCAGAGGAGCTGGCTGAGATCACACCCTCAGGGCCACCACGGAAGGACGGAGCCTGCCCTGTGGTGCCTCAGGAGGATTCACTCGCACTGCAGCTGTCCTCACTGTGCAACACGAGGACCAGTTACCTTGGGCTGTGCTACAACATGCAGCACCAGGAACCCATCAACACCCTTTTCTTCAGCCTTCACTGTGATGGCCCTCAGGCTGGTCCACAACAGAAACCCCAGGGAGGTCAGAGGACCTCAAGGAATTTGGGGGAAAATGTTCTGCCGGGACCCCACACGCTCCGTCTTTCCTCTAGATTAATTCAATCTGCCTCAGCTTCCAGCCAAATCAAGATATGGGCTCATCTTGCTAAATATAGCTCTCAAGTAATTTCCTGCATATTGGGACCGAGTCATTTGGCAACTGCCAGATAATATGTAACAAAAACACAGGGCAGCGGCGGACGCCTGTGGCTGCCCATAAACCATTAGCGGCAAGGTCAGCAGCCTCCGACCCTGATTGTGTAACCCCAAGCGTTACCATTCCTTGGTTTATTTTCTCTTCCTCTCATGAGGACGGCAGAAATTTTAGGAACAGGGAAAGGGCATCCAGAATGATCCGCCTGCCATTTCCCAGCAATCTTCTTAATCCTACTCCTTTCCATAATACTACTCTTTTCCCAAGCCCCTCCTCAAAAGAGAGATGGAGGTGTCCCCTGAACTTAGAACGTATCACCTTAAAGCATCATCTTAAAGTCTTAGTATAATGTCTTTACATTGCTTGCCATTCCCCAGTAACCTATTCCATATGCTTAAGTACTCTTTGAGCATAATACGTCTGCCTTATTCCCATCTAGCTTCCCAGGGTTTTCAGACCATACCCCAGTTTCTGAACCGCTTGCCAATGTGATTCATCTGCCCTTCAGGAATTTCTTAAGTATTCCTAAGTATATAAAGATAAAAACAAAAGAAGAATCAGAGTCTACATCCGTCTAGTTAACTATTCTGTCTTCGACAGTGACAGAAAGGGAAAGAGTATATACAAGAAAAAGTCACACCGAAAATGGTCACTTTCCATGGCATGTCCTCCTTGTGTCTGGAAATCATCACTTCAAGGACTGCCTGAACTGGAGGTCGCATCAGGACTAGGAGCTCCTCATGGACTTACCTTCCACGAACGTGTCTACTCCCCTCTCATATCCATCTGTACTCTTGGCCCCCACAATATCCTGTAGCAATGAGCTATTTAATTACGTGATATGTGCCACAGTTCTGCAGTCCCTTCTCACTAGGTGAGATTAACATCCTTTAAGCGTTCCTCATGGAGACTGTCTATCACCTCATTATCCCAGGCAAATGCTTCCAAAAGCAATAATGTTTGTCTGTGGTCCAGCGGCCCCCGGTTGGAACAATGTTCCTTACGAGGACAGACGAAGAGCCAGACGCCTTAAAAGCATCACCCAGGGATACTGCATCACATCAGTAGACAGCCTAGTCCCCCATTTATGTGCCTGACTCCTGGTGATGCCAGCACTTTCAGAGAAAAGCTGCGAGCAGTAAGCAGTTTGAGTATCCTTCTCAGAGGAACAAAGTATTAACCCTGACGAGTCAGAGGTGAATTTATGCAGCGAAGCAGAACTGCTGGAAAAAATGATTATTCTTGTTATCCATGGAAATATCACAGGTTTGGGGGTTTTGCGTTCATTTATTTTTAATTCCCGCTAAGCTCCTGACCTCAAAGACAACGCTAAGCGATGAGCTCCCCTTTTTAATTACGTATCCTGTGAAGAAGTACTCTTTTATTAGCATTTCTCTCATCACCTTTCTATTTTAATCAAACGTCCCCTTCTCCTTGCATTATGAGGCAGAGCAAACACAAGTTTCTGATCTCCAAACTATGTATATTCTCTTCTGCTTACTCATTCCAGCTCTTACAATTTACCTTAGGAGGTCAGCAGCCATTTCTGTTTTGCAGCTTTGCCCTGGGCTGTTTCAACAATAATTTCCAGATTCATTTCCTGACGACTGTTGCTTTTAGCCCACATTTCCTACGCTGGCTCCCACATAGCTTTAGCCCTGCCTGCCTTGCACTGCATGTTTGCCACCTGCAGCCTCACTTATCTCAGTGATCTGTGACACTTTAAACATGGTCGAACCTACTATGTGCTCCGTCTCCACTTGAAGATGTGGTTGGGGCTTTTGTTCCGTTCACAGACAGCCCAGGTACTTATATGTATACTATGCACAGGAACAGAAAGGATCCAGTGATGCAATCCAATATAATAAATCCACGTTTACTGATTTCCACCGTGGGCAAGTCAGGTTTACTCACCCTCACCTTTCTGAGCTGGGGAACTCTATGTATGTGATCACCTATTCTTCTGATTTATCATTGCAACCTCCAAGGGAGGTTAACTCTGGTTAAATTCAGTCCAATTAATCCAACTGACTTGTACCAACTGAAATTGTATCAAATGATATCAAAATGAATCTCTGGTCTTCATTAAGGTCACTAATTTACTGCACTACAATCTGTTATGCCTAAAAAGCGATGGATGATGTTCAGGAAGCACTGGAAGGTGGTTCAGAGGAAACGTTCACATCTTCAGCTGCTGATTCCAGCCTAAGCAATCCTGCTGGGATTAGGGTCATATCTAGCCATATGAAACCATCACACTTCACATAGTTTCCAGCTGGAGACATAACTCATTCCAGGCCAACTACAGGTCAAGCTCATTCCAGCATTTGTGCATCCAAATGGACTCTGGTTTGCTGAGAGGTTCATGGGACCCTGAGGAACCTTGCCTGAAATTCACGTTTGCAAGACAGGATTTCCCTGCTGGAATGCACCTAAAATATCTTTATTAACTAGTGAAATGAGAAGTGAATGTCTCCTCATTTCCTGACCAAGCATATTTCTGTTTTCCTACAGTTGTTTTGGCTGTTCTTGTCTAATTTTGGATCAGGAAGCCCTCTTTGTGCAACATAAGCACCTTTCCAGTAGAAGTAAATCAAGGCTACATCCCTCCCCACCAAGTGTCAAAACAAAGTGCAGGGAAACTGCTGTTTGTGCTTTTCAAAGTCCACATTTTTCTTACTAATTTCACAGAAGCTGAGTAACAATCTCCCTGAGTCAGTTTTTTTAAAAAATAATGTCCCACTTCTCCTAGATATCTAGCAATCTTGCTATCATTAAATTACACCTGGCACAAACACAGATGAGCCAAGGAGGAGATAAGCGAGGTATTTTCATTGAAGTATTTCAGTGAAAAGGTTCGTTTCTCATCAAAACCTCATACAATGTGAAAAAGTTACCATGACAAAATCAGTAATGAAAAACAAATTTTCTAAAAAAAAAAAAAAAAAAAACCAAAACCAAACAGGTTTTCATCTTTAGAAATCAAATTATTTCAAAAAAAAGAAAGCAGAAGGCCCTTTTTAAACTGAAAAGATAAACCAAAAACCAAAACAATTCCTCAATTTAAAATAGAAATGATACAGTATCTTCCACAATAAGTAAATGAGCATTTTTTGGCCACATGTACTCCCCGCAAAGATGGCATCAACTTTTGCCATTTACAAGTACAGAAGTTCTTCCTTCCACTTCCCTCCGATCACTTCTTCACAGATACATGACACACTTTTCATACATAATTTTCAAGCGCTATATACCAACCAAGGCTTTCCTCACAATATGGGATAACAGTGATAAAAATTTTACCCTGCAATAGATTGTGATATTGTATTAAGGTACTTTGAGATTTTTAATCAATAATACACGTCTGAAAAACCCTAGCCTAAGACCAGGCTGTTTGCCATTTTCCCCTGCGATGAGTTCTCTACCCTGAGCATCCCTGTCTGATCTTAGGGAGTTACCCTGCTGCAACACACACTGCTGTATTTTCATTGCACATAACTACAATGTGTTACCGCTGGGTAAAAACACGCTCCATTATGCCAGTGAAGACACAGCAAAAAAATACTGTCATACCACTTTTAGGGTGAGAAATTAGAAATGGCCTGAGAAGACTGAGTTTGCAACCCCACCCTCAAAAACTTGGAAAGAGTTCAGATACTACAAAAACAGGGCCAGACAGACTTTCCTTCGATATTTCAACAAACAAAATTCCCAGGCCAAAGCCCTGGTCTTAAACAAATGAAAGAGAATAAAACTTCCCCTTCAGTGTTTTGGTGGAACATTGTTTTTCAATGAACACTGTGTTTCAGTGAATGGCAAAACTGCTTCAGTAAATTTGGAGGGATTCCTCTCCAGATACACAGCCCAGACCAGATCTCAAGCTTGGCTTGAACCTACTTCTTACATTCTTCCTGCAGGGAGGGATTTTTTGACTGCACTAATGCAGGACCAGAAGGTCTGATGGAGCTTGAGGACATGAAGAGCACCTTAAGCGGAAAAGGACTCTGGAAAGGTATTGCTAAACAGTTCTGGGGTATTATAAAACCTCCCGTACGAATTCAACAGAGATTACTCATCAGGCTTCTCTGCGCAATTCCTTTTTGTGGTTTAAGTCAATGTGAAGTTACCAGGCACTGCTTTCTACCTCCAGCAGTGCTGCAAACCTCTCCATCTACAGCACTTGGTAGGCTCGCTCTTCAGGAATTTCTACCACTGTTCTAGAGTGTTTATTTAGTGATTTGAGAAAAGACATTGCAAGACACAACAGCAAAAGGAAAAAGGGGCACAGCGAGGCAACGGCTGCAAATTAAACAGTGGCAACAAAGTCATGAAGGCAGAGCAGGTGAATGTCTTTCTCGCAAAGAATGTTCCAAGAGAGGCTACAGATCTTGGGGCTGGTCCTCCAGGATCCCCTTGGGATGCCTAAAATAAATGCCCAGTTTGTGGAACTGTTGGGCCAACTCCCCCAATGCAGAGATTACGTGACAGCCTGTCGATCTAGCCTGAATGACTGGCAGAGGCCCATTGGAGGCAGCAGAAGTCAATTAAGTCTCTGCTTACACACAGCCTTTCTGAGCCAAGCTAAATTTTTATAACCCCAAATGTTCTGTTTCAAATTCTAAACTCACACTTTCACATCCCTTCCAGTAGAAAATATGTGAATTAAACACATGTGTAACAGACAGACAGACAGACAGACACACTCACTCGGAGCACCTTAGGAGACCCTGACAGTTATCAGGGGGCTGGGGGCAGGGGGGAGTTGGTTGTTTTGGCAGGGGGGAGGCACGTGTTGCTTCTTACAAAGAGCAAGTAGAAGGACTTGATGTGACAGGCTGTGTTGCATAGCTGAAAGCCCACAGGGAAAGGAAGAAGCCAGTGTCCTTTAAAAAAGCCAGAGGTCAGATCGATGCAAGGACTCTTCTGATCTCCAGGAGCCAAGCAGGGTTGCAACCATGCCTCCATGGTCCTCCAGGGCCCCATCCTGAGCATCTGCCTTAGCGCACGTTTCACCTTTTGTAGGCATTGCTTCACATTTCTGCCTATTAACGACTTGTGGTTGGCCCCAGCGCAGAAAAGTGGGGATCTACCTGGTAACAGCTACCCTCAGAAAAGTTCAGGCTTCGGGCTCTATTTCCATAAGCAGGCAAATGTTCAAATACTTATCCAAAAATACAGGTACAATCTGGCAGTACAGCTCACAGGAAACATCCCTCATGTGGGAGTTTCAGCACTTGCTGTTTCTAGAGGTGCCAGAAATACTAGGGGCGGAGGGAGTGCTTTTCTAATAGTATTTGGAATATTTCTCACATCATTATGAATATAGCTGGGAGAATAATTTATAATGAATCATTTTATTTTAATTAATTTCCCTGTTTATTCTTCGGGTGACTAACACACCCCATCAACTGCCTTACGTGTACTTAAAATTTCTTCCTTAGTAATTAGGGCCAGGAATAATGGGGGGAGAGGCTTGATTACAGGCGGTTCTGGGGTTCATTTTACCTTTGAAAGCTGGGATTTTTCAATGGGTACATCTTGTGACTCACACACTGCGATTCTGCACTGTGATAAGATGATTGTCACATTCTGGCCCGAATTTCAACACCAGCAGGTGTCACTTCAAATCTGGAAGTGGTTATCCACAAGCATCCTGCAACTGTCACAAACTTGCTGGTTTAACAAAGAGACTTGCTGGTAATCACAGTGAACCCACAAGGGGCTCATACACTCAGAAGAGTTAATCTTCAACTGTAACAAGAAGACTTTTTACAGTAACTGTACTTTTTACAGTCTCACAAAAGCAATGCATGAAAGAAAAAATATTTCCTCGTAGATGTGGTTTATTTTGCTGCGTGTGTTTATGAAAGAGGCAGCTTCACACCAAGAAACAGGGGTCTGAAGACACCCATGGCCAATTCTTCCTTCATGAAACTCGGAGATGACAGGTCGATTTCAGTAAGTTGAAATACTTCTCCGTATCTATGCAATATAAGGACAAATCCTTTACGGGTGAGGGGTTCAAGGCCTCTAATTACAAGCTGTTTTCCTTAAAAAAAAAAAAAAAAAAAATTAGCTCTGTTCATCTCTTGTCATCAGACTGCTTGGCTCTGCTTTCTGCTTCAAGAGAACAGACTCAGCCCTGTCGCAGCCTTCTGAATGCTTCACTGGGGTGGTGACAAGCCTTTGTGCTGTTTTCTCAAAAGAGGACCGTGATACTTGAACCATATGTCATCACTTGAAGCCCACATGAGTTGTAGGACTTCCTCTCTGTGTTAAGTGGAAGATATATTCTTTAGCAAAGTCTTTTATCTGCCTGAACGCAATTCAGCCAGCCTGAATTTATTCTGAGTTCCTTCCATCTGCTTTCGATTTGACTCTAGCAGGCTTTCAAGGTAGATATATTCTTCTGTTTTGTTCAATTACTTCATCCACACAGAGATACCTTGCTGTGCCAGGTTTACTCTGCCTACTCTTCATTTCAGGTCCAAGCTGAGCACCCACTTTTCTGAGTTTCATGAATTTGACTAGTCTCTGCCCATCTTACTGTGTTCAACAGATGCAAAATGTGCAGCGCATACCTTGACTATATGAAGCTGACTCCCAAAAGATGGCATTTCAGCAAGCTACAAAGAACAATTTGGAGGCACCACAATTTGCCAAAAGGTAATTCTTTCTGAGTCTACACGCACTGTAGGAGAGGACTGTGGTTCTTTTCTAACCTGTGGAAACACAGGAACTAACAGATAGTATGACAGTAATGGTGCCTCTAAACCTAATGTCACAGGTGGTATCAGCTGCTTCAGAGGAAAAAGTGAGGATTTCTGTAGTACTCAGTTAACAGTCAGTACGATCTGAATCAAAACTCTAATTCTCCACCAGTCCACTGACTGCCTTCCTCCAAACCCAGGTCACAAGCATGATGCCACAAAAGCCGATGGATGTTTTAACCTAGCAGAAAGGGGAGATACATTTTTTCCCCAAAAAAAATCAAAGTTTGATGCTTTGATCTAATCCTTCAAATCCAATCCCAGCACTGCGGATTTCAAGGTTTTCCATGAAGTAAAACACTATTTAGTTTGACCTCTCTGCACGTCTCCCTTATGCAATAAATCCATCTCCCTTTTCCATCATGTTAGTCCTACCCATGACAGTTTGCTGCGCTGGGCATTCTGCTCAATTTCTCACATTTTCAACTCACAATATGAGATCTACCAGCTGGTATAAATGGAAAACACACTGGAACCCTTGGCTCTTTGCCCATATACATCAGTTGTTTTGGTTTGTTTTTTTTTAATTTGGAAGGAAAACTGGATGAGACCTTGACATCATAAAAGGGTGCATTGTATGAAAGAGATTCTCGAAACAGATACATAGTTTTTTCCAGGAAAAATAGATGAGAACACTTGATGTGGAGGAAAAAAGATCTCATGGTCAAGAGATGCCCTACATAACAGAAAGGTTCCTGTGAGGCTGAGGTTCAAGTGAGATGGAGAACAGTTTTAATGGATGAAGAGTGATTGCTAAAGAAAAATATGCTTTACCCATAGGTGTCTATGGGTAACTTCCGTTCATAAGCACCTAAAGAGAATAGCCAGTCAAAAAGGAAGGTGCCCCAAAAACAGCTATAGCTGGAGATTATCACAAAACAATACAGGCATCAGAAATCCAGCCTGGCAAGTGGGACTAAAAAAAAAAAAAAACAACCCAAACCAGGCTCTTAACATTTTTTCCCCCTGCCACAAAATGTAAGCCAATCTATTTAGTTAGAAAAACATGGCTTATTGCAATCTAAGTAATTTTTAATTCTTTATATACCACAAGATATAAACTAATCTAGTTAGAGAAACACGGCTTCACTGCATTCTGAGTACTAGCCCCTGCTTTTCCACGCTCTGACATGTTTTTGTGATGCTTTTACCACTTTCTCTACAAGCCTAACAGTTTCACATGGGCTCAAAACCTCTTGGCCACTCCCTTCTGGAGACCACTTGGATTTCAGAGCTATGTTGGGGGTGGCATGAAAAACCCTCAATGCATTGCAGTGGAAAAACAATTTGTAACAACATTTCCTGAAGCAATAGGTTCCAACCCATTGAAACTCTATTTACCATATGCTTGAAAGACTCCAGGAACAACAGAAAGTCATGCATGGATGCCTCTGTGCAAACGCAAGTCAAGTAAAAATAGATCCATCTGACCACCATCCAGCTGCACTTGAGGAGGCCACTTCTAGCTTTTCTGAGTACCTAAGCACTCCTCAATGCTCATAATTTTATACTTAGGAAAGAGTTGCTCTTATCCCATGGAAAGACAATGGAAAATATTAGGGCAAGTTCCCAGCTGATTTCCTTGGGGCTTGCAAGCACATACACCAGCAGAGGAACTGCTATCGAGCACTGAGGGCAGAAGGGTGAAGTCTGCACAAAGACACACACATAAAAACACAGACATACTGCACTAACATATGCCAAGTGGGTAAACATCCCCACCCACCAACCTCCCACATCTGTGCAAGTGTCTGGCTGGGCTGGTTAGGTTCCCCTTGCTGAAGCAATCTCACAAGTGCTGGAGCGTCATACAAATTTTCCACACACAGACCCAAGTGTGCATTTGGTTTCTGCAAGTTTTTCCCCAGAAGAAGGGGAAGGTTGGCTTCCAAAAGCTCTCTTTTTTTTTTTTTTTTTTGTCATTGGTAAGACAGCAACTCAAGCAAGTTTACTGAAACCAAAACTGTCGAAGAGAAAGATGTGGCCGATGTCTGCACAGCCAACTGACCACTAACATTTACCAACACATAGCATCTCTGGTCAGATGGTTTTATTTTGCAAATATTGCCCTTAGAGGTCACAGCTTAGAGAGGTCAGAACTTCTGTTTGGTTAGGATGAGTATTAGGGAGCATTTAACTTTTCTTTTTTTTTTGTTTGGAAAGTGCATTAAAAACATGAAGGAATGGACTCATGAAAGGATCTACTATTGGGCTAACTCTGCTCTCCTGGAAATTACTGATAAAACTGCCAGTGCTATTTAATGAGTTGTGTTTGGTTCTTGGGTTTTTTTAAACCAATACAAGGTACTTCAGTGAGGTTTTTTTAGAAATATTTCTTAGCTGAGTAACCAGAAGCAAAGGCAAAGGGAGAGAACTAACCACTGCCTGGAAAGGGGTTACAGAGAAAATGGAATTGAGCTCTTTTCAGACGTGCCTGGAAAAAATGACAAAAGGCAATGGACAGAAATAGCACAAGGTAGGTGGCAACTGGGTATCAGGAAACAAAAATGTTCACAGGGAGAGTGGTCCAGCACTGGAACAGGGGTCCAGAGAGGTCCTGGTCAAAGCCTTCCTTGCAGATTTCCAAACCTCAACTGAACCAGTCTCTCAGCAACTGGATCTGACTTTGAAGTTAGCCTTGCTTTGAGCAAGAACTTGGATTAGAGACCTCCAGAGCGCTCTTCCAACCCAACCCATGGTCCAAGAGAAAACTAGTCACATTTTTTTATACTGTCATTGTAAATGTTCTTCACACCTTCCCTCTTTAACGTCTCCAGGTGCACCTGGTCTTACTTTTGAGAAAAAGCAAAACGGAACACGCAATTGCACTTTAAATTATTATTTTTAAGGTGCATGTCCAAGGTTCTAATATTCATGTGTATTTCAGCACATTCTGCCAGTGAAGAGTTTTCATTTACTTAGAAAACTTCCAATATTTTAAAAGTAAATATAGCCAAACCTGTATAACTCACAGGATATGGATCCACTGGTTCTAGATACAGTGGTCGTATGCAGGTCACATCACTAGTGCTCGAAGGTTTTTCCAACTTATGCCCACTCAAAGGATTCCAGGAAATAAGCTGCTGTGCATACACATTCATGCCACAATTTATACCAATTAGCATCTGTGCCTGGAGTCTTGACAGTAGGGATAGCTGAAATGTTTTTAATCAAAATATGTCTGATGAAAAGTGGAGGTTTTGTCAAAAATTAACACTTTATGGGATTAAAATAAATTGCCTTAGAATTGTCAAATCCATCAAAAAAGGGACTGAAACCAGAATATTTATTGTAAAGGAAAAGGTAGGAGGAAGGTACAGAATGGAAGCTTTTTAGTATTTACCATATAATATGTATACACAGAACACATCCAAAATATTTTTTACTTCTTAATAAATAAAACTATCTTTTTCTATGAGTATAACTACTTGTATTTCAGTTTTCGGTGCAAAAAAAATGTTTTCTTGGCCCAGTCCTCCCTAACGGAAAGGCTGAGGGGAGAGATACATGGGAAAAGAAAGGCTTCTTTTCAGAGGTGACCTTCCAGGTAAGAACTGAAGCTTCTTATACTGTTGCCAATGAGTTGCTTGATCTATGAATAACGAATGAGTACATAAATGTCTAAGGCTGCCTGGTGAGTTAGCACCTCTGGACAGTTTGAATTCCCCATAAATATAAAGATTAAGGCAGTTTTTGAAAGAAAGTTCAGTAGCATTTACTTGTATGTGCCCAAATGAATGGAGAAGCCAAAGAACCCCCGGACTCAAACACAGAAATCTCCCAGTTCATCACATGCAGCCCTTCGCAGTCACTGTATAGCAACATTTATTCAGAAAGGTCCACCAAACTTGACTCCACATAACTCTACACACCACAAGCCACAAAACACTTCCACGTAATCTATAACAACTTAAAAACTTTAATTTGAAAAACCAAAAGCCACAAAAAAATACAATATGCTACAGGCAGAAAGAAGAAACCCTAAGCCCCTGCAAGAACAGGTAATTTGTTAGGCGATAATGCCTACTGGTCAGTGAAAGTGGCCCATAGCCCACGCTACTTAGGAAACACACAAAAACAGAAGGAAAAGAATGGCTTATGTCAGTCTAACTTAGGGGAAAAATTCTCCCTGGCTCTAAGTCAAATGCTGGTTTTACCCTGAGTGCACGAGCAAGACAGCCACAAGGCACCTGAGCATTTTTACAGCACCAAAGGGAGCAGTGGATGGGGTCACTTCTCCTCTCTTATCTCCAGGGGTTCAAGAGAAAAAGGGGGAAAAAAAACCCAAGACCAACAAAATATTCAAGATTAGAAGGGAAGATGAAAAGTAACAAATAAAAAATAAAACCCTCCCCTTCATAGGCAGCTAGGAGAACCAAGGTGCATCAGACAAGGGCAGGTACCATGAGCTTACAGTCCTGTCCCTGAGAGCAACTGCTAACTGATGCTGATGCAAGTGAGACCCACACGCCCTGGCCCACCCACCCATCCTAGCAGAGTCAAGGAGCACTTGCCTTTGCAACGAGCTGCCTAGCACCCCTTCCTGAATTTGTGGTTTCTCAGGTTGAGACTACAATGAGAAATGAATAAATAACCAGACTAGTTTCTGAAAAATAAAGAAGAAAGGTGTGGGAACCTAAAAGCCTAAGGTGTTTTACTTGTCTTCAAGTAGGTTCTTGCTCCTCTCCTGTAAGTGGAGAAGAAAAAAGTGGGTGTAATCTCCATTGCTAAGGGCAAAGTCATGTACAGTCAAGGTGGATAAATGTTGAAAGGTTTGGTTTGGATAAGCACCCAGGAGCTGGGGTGCTTATCTACATCTTAGCTTATCTGGAGCACTTCGATCAGCAGCACTGAGCCAGGAATCATGCCACAGTGTGATCTTTGGGCTCTTCCCAGACGGTTCTCAGCACCAACTCTCATCATCCTGGCCAAGTCAGGGTTGTCCAGAGATGAGACGCTCTGAGAGCAACCCAAGGCTCCTGCAGCCTCATCCCTGTGCAAAGCAAGGAGAAGGTTGCTTGTGGGGCAGAAAAAGAGATATATATAGTCTGGAGAGTTAAGGGGATTTTCATCAAATCCAAGAGAGAATTCTGTTCAAGTTTGGGCAGGAGATTCATAAATGTTCAGATTTTTATCTAATTTATTTGCATGCCCCTGTTTATAAGGAGATTCCAGACGTGGAACTACAGACTGTTTATTGCTGCTTACACAACTGTCAAACAGCTTAAATTCCCCCCAAAGTTCCCGGGGGTGAAATTTGCCTCCCATACCATTAGCTGCCTAAAACTTAGGCACCTAGTCTAAACTCCTTGGCTAGGCTCCACTGACAGCCAGTGAAGGGAGGCTGGCACCTCCAGGAAGCGATTCATCCCACATATCTCAGACACCTATCTTCTGTGGAGGTGAATCACCCACCAGAAGGGCCTGTCCTTCTCCAGTGACTGTAGAGAGAGGCTGGATGACTTGCTAAGACTAGTCCCAATGTCTGGAGCCCCAGAAAAATGCCCTTGTGCTCCCACCAAGGCTGGCAAACGTCGTACCGAGTTTCCCAATAAGCTAAGGGAAGAATGAAGTGGGAAGTGCTTTATCATGAAGACCTTTAGATGCCTAACTGAAGGGAAAGCAGGGCACCTAAGCAGGAATAAGAGGCTTAAATCAACTTGTGGATTTAGGCCTAAGTGACTTCCCCCAAGCTTTCATACTAATTTAAAACACTACTTTTCCACTTATGCTTATAATTTTCCTCTGGCTGTGGTCCCCTTTGAAGATTCTCTCATGAATCTTTTACCGAAAACATCTCTAAACTCCTGGATAACCAGCAAAAAAGGAAAAAAAAAATATAAAGACAGAAACAGAAATTAGCATGAAGGAAAGTCTCCAGCAGCACTCACAAGGCATCCTGCTGCACAACGTTTTGCCAACAAAGCAAACAAAAGCTGTGAGGTCTTTTCTCAGCCACAGGCTGGAGAAGCAATCGTTCACACAAACCTTTTGTCCGCTGCCCCCGAGCCTGTGGGTCCTACCTACTGACCCCGCAGGAGAAAGCCACCCTGCCCTTCACGCCGAGCCCCCTGCAGCGCTTCTCCCCATCACATCCCATTTAACTCAGCACAGTAGCCCATAAGAATTGCTGGGTTTATTCTTATGTTCCTTGCTGAGAATGAAACATTTTTATTGACATGGAAAGATTGCGCCATGTGCATAATTGCTGCATACAACAAGATGGAAACCACAAGCAATAAAACACTCCATGGGCGATGACTCGTGTTTACAGTAAATAGGGATGATGCTGCCAGATGTCAGCAGCACCAAATCATGTGTTGCTTATCCCAGGTCTCCAGAAGAAGGAAATAAAATCCCACCATGGATATTTTTATTTCTGGCAAGGGGATGACTGCTGAGTTGATTGCATCTCTAAAGCTCTGGGTAAGTGGCAGAGACAGGAACTGATTTCTGTTTCAAGAATTCTTGTACATTATAGTGGGAAAATGACTGTAATAGTTTTTTCAAATCCCAAAATTTAGAAATACCATGTTCCTTTGTCTAGATCTGCTAGTGTGCTGAGCCTGCATCGAAGCCCAGGGGAGCGACTGAATGCAGAACATTTGTTCCATATGCCACCCCTCCTCCAGGCCACAAAACAGCTCCCAAAAACCTATAGTTTGAGACTCTGGGGGGATACCAAATGTCACAACCGCAACTTGCCAGGAGAAGGAAGTAGAAGAGATCAAAAGCGTCACTGCTGTCCCTGGAACTGGGGTACATCCTCCTTCTAGCAAAGTCTTTCACATCAAGGCTGCAGTCTTTCCAAACCCTCTGCTATAGCTTGAAAAGAAGCAACAGGCTTAATCCCTGAGTAAGGCTCAGCAGTTATGCAGAAAGCTGCTCTTTCTGGATTATAAAACCTATGGATTTGTGCAGCTCCAGCCACTCATTTAGGATCCACAGGATGGATTTTAGGACTACATTCCTGATAAAGAGTCTATCCATTTTGAAATGCTCCCTTTAGGATGCCTTAGAAGTCCTGATCTGAAAGACCTGCTGGGAATCAGCACCAAAAAAATAAATAATTCAGCACTTCTCTAAAACGGGTTCAAGTTTTCCATTAGCACTGAAACAGCCAGTACAACTGGCCTTTTCTGGCAGGTTTTGCAACTGCCTAAGCTTGGGCATCCAATTTTCAGTCTTCCTGCTCTGGTCTGCCATCAAGAATAAATCCCAAACCCTACTTTTCAGACTGCAGTGTCACAATCTATGAAATACAGCTGTCTCTGGGTATGTTCTTCCAGCCCGTAAAGAAGGCCTACAGGAAGGCTGGCGAAGGGCACGTAGCAATAGGACAAGGGGGAATGGCTTCAAACAGAAAGAGGGGAGATTTGGATTAGATATAAGGAAGATATAAGCTTTACTGCGAGGACGGTGAGGCACTGGCACAGGCTGCCCAGAGCAGCTGTGGATGCCCCATCCCTGGCAGTGTTCAAGGCCAGGCTGGATGGGGCTTGGAGCAACCTGGTCTGGTGGAAGGTGTCCCTGCCCGTGGCAGGGGGGCTGCAACTAGTGGATCTTTCAGGTCCCTTTTAACCCAAAACCATTCTGTGATTCTATGTCTAGATGGAATTTGCCTGCAGACGTGGTCCCACACTTCCTTTATGCTCCAAACCGGCTAGAAAGGAGCCAGCTCCAAAACAAATGCTGGCTGTGAGTATATAGCTGGGTGTACCATGCTCAAAGCCATCACGCATTGTCTCAAGCTCACAGTGGAATGAATATGCCTACACAGTGTCTGTTCAGGATGAATGCGAGCAGTAGAGCCAGCATCTGTTGAGCAGAGTGACAAAGTGAGTTTGCCTGCATCTAGACATATGCCAGTGACGCCAAATATCTGAGTGAAAACTTTAAATTCTCTCAGGACCAAAACTGTTTCTCTTAAATGAACAGCATCCAATTAAGCCAGTTGGATTTGTTCCTTAATGTCAGTATCAGAGATAGCTGCATTCGGAAATTGGTAATTAAGGACAGAAAAAGATATACCAAATACACCGGATATGGGATGTCTGTGGACCATCATTTTTTTAACTAGACTGATAGCCCAGTGACTGCAAAATCTATGCCTGTCCGTCACAGGGTTCAAGCTGTCCTCTGAGCCTTCCCTGTCAATTCACATAACTCCTGGTAATGGTCTCTTGGCAGCTTCACCCTGGAAACTAATAAGCAGGCAAATCACAGAATCTTGGACTTATTTCAGAAATACAAGTACCTGATCTGATTCAATAATGCATGACACTAACAGTTCTTCTTGCAGATGTGATTATTCTGGTAATTATGTATTGTGGAGACCACAATCTGGCATATGACCTCATCACTATCTGCAGCTGCAAAGCACTACTGGATTCAAACTTTAGGCTGTTACAAGTGGCCTCAATTCAAATATGTCCACTATTCTGAAACTCTCCATCCTAAACCCCCATAAGACCAGACGGTGACCTGCTCTCTGAGCCAAATTCTCACCTAGTCTAAGTAAGCAGGAAAAACATAAATTTCCAAATTGCATTTTTTTAAAAAATTTATTTTTCCTATCCACAGCACTGAAACTAAAATAGTTCCAAATCTACTAGTCCCAGCAGACTGGCATGTTTTATTAGGAATTGCTGTTCGTGTAAGAATAATGCTATCCTGTCAGTTCTATGTGTTTTACGTAGATTGAATACATGGAGCACAACTTTCCTAATTCAAGGCTCTCCCGAAATTTTCCTTTCACTGCATCTTCCACCTCCTTGGCACATATTTTGATTTCCTCCTTTTATTAGAAAAGTTACTTAGCAATACCGATATTCCTTGTACAAGAAAAAAAATCAGTTGTGAAGCAGTGCAGTGTAAAGCACCCATAACTAGCCAAAATTTGTTTGGTGGGGAGGACACAGTGCACTGGAACAGTCATGACCCTGATGCTCACACCCAGAGAAGCCCTTCTAAACATCCTTGCTCTACAGCTTTTTTTTGGCTCGAGATCAGGCCTGTGTCCATTACACAACTCCCTGCACACGTGTTCCCAATGCACAACCCCTGGATGCCCTGAGTAAATACCCCACATCACACGGTTCACACCTTTGGCTTATTCCATTGCACTAATCTGTTTTCCTGCTACTTCCTACAGCCTTAGAAATTTGTTTGTCTTCTGTTAGTTCACAATGCTCAGAAAAAAAGTCTCCTCCCAGTTGCGGCTTTCTTTGCTGGGGTCTGAGGAGCACCTGCTATGCATCAGAAAAGCTTCTCATTTCACTGGCAGCCTTTCCCTGTTTGCAAATGGCTCTTTCCATAAACAAACACCCTGGTCTTAGTTTCATACTGCCAGAAAGCATGGGGGTTTTAATCCTGTACACAGTGTTTGCCTTGTATTCCACTGACCTTCACTGAGTGTCCTGTCTAACCACAGTTTTGATACAATGGGGTTTTCTCCACAGGTCTGTGGCTTCAGGGTGACGTTTAAGCACACTCACAAGCTCCAAGCTGGTTATAGCAAAACCTCAGTTACGCCAGATCACAAATACCTATAGCACTCTGCTACTCTAAAGGGACTTCTGTTCCCTCAAGGTCAGCTAACAATGCTGGGCATTCCCTTAATTAGCCCAGACTTCAGCAGAGCAACACATTTATTGGTCCTAATTCACACTGCTGAAGTTCACAAGGATGGCAGCACCAGAGTTTACCTCAGTTTTCTCCTTGAAAGTCAGCTGCCTGTATTTTTCCACCTTCAAGGCAATTCTCCATGCTATCAGCTGCTCTCATCCTTTGCCTGCCTGAGGTCCCCTTAAGAAGCCACGCCATAACCCCTAATGCCTGCAAAATCTGGACAAGCATCATAGGTGCAAATTTGAAGAGGAAGGTGTGATTAACCATTTAGTTCCCAAGACAGAAGGTGAGTCATCTTCTCATCTCTTCAAAATCAAGACTGGCCAGCTCCCTGGAAAATATGCTTCGGTCACCCAATCACTATGGGTTTTTCCACTAGAATAATGCACTGCCATTCTCAATGACCTGTGATAAACAAGGGATTGGACTTTATTAATAGTCCTTTCAGCTGAATGTAGAAACCCTCCCACGCACCAAGGCCTATAACTAGAGCTCCTCATACCTCCAAATATTCCTGCCCAGCCAGATGAGTACCACTCTAACAGCAAAACTTTTTCTGCAAGTTCCACCTGATCGACAGCTCGTGCACCTGCATCCCCATCACTTCCTTTTAGCACTAGCTAAATAATACACTCCTGAACACCAGTCAGTGCTACAGCAAGTGCTTTCCCCTACATTTTTCCCCCTTCATCTTGATTTCCTTAACTCCCCATCCTTCTCTATTTCATTACATATTTTATGCCTGCTCATCCATATATAAATGCTCTCACTTTTCCATTCTTCCTGTCAAGACATACATGTATGTCCACCTGGGGCCAAACCAGTCCAGTTTGGTCTTCCAACCACTTAGGAGAAGCCACTTACTCAAGGGAAACTCCTATGATAATGTAAGAGCTGACTCCTGTAGTGCTTTGATTTCTCCGCCTTAGCCAACTGTGTAAGATTTTCATACTCCTCCTCAATCTAAAGCAGCATGTTTATTGTTCACGATGGGAAAGATAAATTGCCAGGGCACACAGGGTTCTTCTGGGGGCTTTTCTGAGGATAAAAATACAAGTCCTTACTTAAAGTACAATTAAGTGAACAACAGCACTCTCTGGCTGTATTTCCAGGGCACAGCACGCACCAAGGATGTGCTGCATTCATGGCTCAGGTTCAGGTCCCCTGAAGAGGCTCAGCCTGCACAGGACCAGCTCACAGATCAAAATGGCACGTTGTGGATGAGCCACTTTCTGCCTTGTGCCTGAGCTGCTCTACTTGGAAGTCCACTCCTGTCACTTCTAACCAGGAACAGCTTCAGCCAAGAGGAGGCAGCCTGGATACTGGGGACACTGGTCATGGATGTGAGGTTGAGGCTGGATGTGTCCCATGTGGTCAACTCAGACAGAAACAACTCTTCTGAGCACCGGAACAGCTGGCTTTGAGGAGAATTCAAAGGTGGCTCCTTGGGGATGATGCCCCTAAGTTAATAGTTGTAGCCCTTCCAAAACATCTGTCCCCTGAAGGCAGACTGTCAGCCAAAGGATCTATATTCCTGCCCTCTCCCCAGCTCCCCGAGGAGGATCCATCCCTCCGCAAGAAGTCTCTCTGCACAAGAGCCCACCGAACAAGGCAGCGGCCTGTTCTGCCCGTCACTCACAGCCAGCAAGGAAGCCCGGAGTCACTGCCGAGGCTTGTGTCAATAAGCACCGGCAGAATGTCCTCTCCGTTTCCCTTTAGCACAATAAACTATGCGTCCCCCCTTCCCTCACCTCTTTCCTCTGCATCCAGACGTGTGCACCACAGGGATGGATCCCTGCTCCCTCTCACCACCCCAGTCCCTCCCCCACTTTCCTGTCTCCACTCCTGAGGAAGTGTCTCTTACATACAAGGGCAGTACGCAAGTAGCTTTGACTAATTTTGCATGGGCAACAGATAACGGTGGTATGAAATTCCAGCAATAGCCTGGTGAGGGGCAGCAAAGGACTCCTGCGATTGCTGAAGTGGAAGATATTGTGACTCCTGCTTACCAACCCCAAAGCTAGCTAAACAAATAGGGAAGAGACAACACATGAACCCAGAAATATTGATTTCACACCCAAGAAAACATCTGATTAAAAAAAAGATGAGAATTAAACATCTTAGTCTTGGAGTAAGGATCTGTGAAGTACTAAAAAGAAGCCTAGGTTTTAGACCAGGATGCAGAAAAGACATCAGAGTCTCAAACTAAATTTTTGCCACAGCTTTTATGGCTAACATCCTCTTTAGATAAATCAAATCATGCCCTATAGCCTACACAGATCAAGCGCATATACCTACTTCTCTTTCTAACGCATCATTTTTTAACCTATCCCCACTATAAGTATGTTCTACTTTTTACCCAGTTACGGCAGTAATTGCAGAGACTTGCTCTGTAACAGAAAGCCAAGCATTAAGAAGTCATTGTTGGAGAAAACAAGCAGAATATCTTGTCTCCTTAATCCTCTGATGGTTAACATAGCAAGAATAACTATAACTAACAGCAGTTAAGTGCCATACAGATGCTCATTTTCAATGAAGATGCAAACAGCCTGCCTGTGAGGAAGGTGTACTTAAACCCTCACCTGGGGTGAACGACTTATCCAGAGGAAGTACAAAAATGCATGGCTGTGGCTTGCTTGGGCATTGGGGGTCAGGCTCAGCTAGGGGGGCAGTGAGTACTCACTCATGGGAGGTGCTTTACGCGGCTCTGTGTGAGTGCTGGCTGGGGACAGGCTTTGGGGTTAGCCTCTTTGTTAGCTTCCCTAATTAGATGGACATTTTCTTCTCCTTTATTTACCTTACTTACTCTAGCTATTCTCTTTTGAATGCTTTATTCTACCTGTTGCCAGAAATTTCTTAGCTAGCTCTCTACCCTGAGTACACACCTGATAAATGATAAAGGAAAGGTATGGAGGGCCAGTGAATTAGCCTTGGGGCTCCTAAAATAGTACTGGGGGTGGGGGGGAAGCTTTCTTAAGTCCTAAACTGGATTAGGTGTATAAATGAGCCAACAGGAATCTCTAGAACTAGAGCAAGAAATCTAGGGCAGGAACCAACTCTTTTCTTCTGAGCTCTAAAGTTCTCATGTTCTCCAGGACATAGAGGAAGCAGCTGTGAGAAGAGACTGTCCGTGGAGCT
Organism: Falco rusticolus; assembly: GCF_015220075.1. Taxonomy (NCBI): domain Eukaryota; kingdom Metazoa; phylum Chordata; class Aves; order Falconiformes; family Falconidae; genus Falco; species Falco rusticolus. Next base: position 9,534,610 of record NC_051197.1, on the reverse strand, counting down.
GCCTCTTTGGCTCCTTCTTCCTTGTCCTACACTTAATCCTATCTGACTTGAAAGGAGGATACAAAGCTCCCTTCCTACTGGGCTTTAAGCTTCTTGGATGAAAGATGGGGGAAACCCAGAGCAGATGAAGCTTGCTGAGGTTAATCTTGCCTTAATCTCAAGTTAAATGGAATGAGGCTGTTGGTTTTGCAGCAAACAACAGCTTGTTACAATGTGCAACAAACCCTGATGTTCAGGGCTTTCCCTGCCCAAGTGACATGGTTGTTGTACTTCTACTCTTGGAGTACAAGGCTGCCTCTTGCACTGAGTAGCAAATCCTTGCTCTCCAGCATTCTTCATGTGCTTTCTTCTGAAAGGGAAAAAATGGGATGAGAAAGGGACTCAATCCTTGGTCCTGAGTGTCTTTACACAAACCTGTGGAGATCTTTCTTTTTCCCAATATGTTCAGCGTATTTGGGTCCCTCTCTGTCTTGCCCAATTGAAAGGCAACTTACAGTGGGACGTTAGCCCCCGAAACTGAGGGTGCCAGCAGTGAAGTGGTGAACAGGGGATGGCTGCTGCTTTGGCCACATCCCAGTAGAGAGGGAGACTAGGGCGCCCTTGGCCTCCCTAGTAATCATTCCCTACCTCACTCTTCTCCACCACACTAGTGAGGCATCACAGGGAGGGCTTGCCTCACCCTAGTTTGGTCAGGGCTGCTGTGTTCACTGTGGCTCATGACCTGAGCTGGACCATGACTCTCCTTCCCCATCACTTAGACAAGTGGCCTGTCTAACCACTACAGGCTCGTAAGAGGTTACCTTGTGGTGGCCCTGTGAGACAGGCTGGCCTGCTCACTGGGTAGCTCAGCGGTCTCATCACAAAAGAAAGCACTTGCTGCTCTTAAGGCATGGCTGGATGAAGAGCTTGGCTGATGAAGATGCAGCTTAATACTCTACTGCTACTGGGGGCAAGGGGCTTGCTCTCCACTATAAAACCTTGAGGCTGTTTAAATTGGTGACAGCCTTCTGACAGCAGACTGTTCTGGAAGTGACAGCCTTCCTAATGACCTCGGACAACCTAATATGAAGGGGTTTCATATACCTTTATACACTATATAAACCTTATACCTTTTACATAATAGGAAGTCTCCTGAATAAAATCATACTCTGTAGCTGACCTCAAGTGTCAGACAGATTGAGATCAGACAGGATTACTGAATTGAAGCTTGCACCCTCTTGTTCACTGTCTTCCTTAAAGGATTTTTTCAGTGAGCCAGCGAAGCCTGTAACAAAAACAGACTTTAAAGAAAAAAAGATCTGAAACTCTTTCCAAATTTCAGCTGAGTAATGAGCACAGGAATAATTTAGGTCTCTAAAGCCAAGGGAGATGTAATGTAAAACTTGAAACAGCAAACATGGAAGCAAATGGTACTGGACAATGGATATTTAACACTAACAAACTCAAAGGAGCATTTTGCCAGTAAATGTAAAATAAAAGTAATATGCAAAATAGCTATGGAAACTAGAACATATATAAAGCTTAAAAATAAAACTGGATTTTAGTTGGGCTGTCCAAAACTTGCACTTCTTTTCTGAAGTGCAACCTTATGCCCACTGGATGTTTTATAACCCTCTACAGTGAAAAATAAAAGGAGATATTTTCATTTGTGACACAGTGTCTGGAACTAAAATCTCAAGTAACAGCCCTGACCATTTACACTGCATTTTTTTTAAATCCATGGATCACAAAGCATTTTAATGTTCCTAACTAACACCACGTGCATCAACACAGAGTAGCACAACTTGCCTCTGATGTAGGCGGTATTATTCCCATCAGACAGGTGAGTAAACAAAGTCACAAAGAATTAAGTGTTAGGGTCCGAAAGGAAGTCTGTGGCTGAGCTGGGAACAGAACTTGTCCCTTGATACAATCCTCTTCCTTAACCACAGGGTAATCTTTCCCTGACCTATGCATACAACAGTAGATCACAACTGGGATATTTTTTCCTATCCAAAACATAAGGGGTTTCAGTTTTTTTGTCTTCTCCCACATCTTCCCCCATCTTCAGACGGCAGGCTGAGCCCCTTCCTTCAACAGGCAACTGTCTTGTGGCACGTGGTTAAAGTCTGACAAGGTGAAAAGAGAAACCAAGCACAACTGGCCCAAAGTTACAAGGCCTACTCACGGCAGAGAGCAGCTGGATTTCTTCCCTCAGAACAGCATTTCACCCACCAGCTTGTACAGCACTGAGTGTCCCAAGACAGACGGATTTAGATAGTCCCTTGCTGCATGAGGAACCTTAGTTTTCTACAGTGGCATAGCTCTGTAACATGCAAGGAAAAAAACCCAAGTGTCTAAATAATCCTAGTGCAGAAACGCTTTTTAGCCCTTCTGCAGCATTAGGAACAGCAGCATGAGGCTGTCCCTTCAGCTTTTGCGTAATACCTCCCAGCTTCACCTCTGGGAAGTGGAGGAAGCATCTGTGACACCAACACACATGAGAAATAGAGCTCAAAGCCTTTGATTACCGATGAAGTTCTTAGTCAATCTCTGTTTTTACTGTAGATTACCCAGAGAACAAGACCCATCTTACTACTTTTGGCAGTTGCTATGCATGGTTGTGATGTGCACACACTTCAGATTTTGTTTTTCTCTTTCCCACCACTCCAACCTCCAAAACAACTTGACCCATGGCATAAAAACCTCTACATCAAATTCCCTTGAAGTTTCAAGCACTATGAAAGAAGAGGAAGGACCAGTCCTGCTTACCTGGCCAGAAGACAGCTTTTCAGTAAAAAAAAAAAACGCCTCCATGCTTCTCTGGAGACTACTTACTTCCTCTGAGCCTTCTGCAAGCAGAGGCAGTGCAGCCTTGACAATATCAAGACGGGGATACTAACACCTGGCCATCTCGGTCAGTGTAACGGGAGACAGAAGGATGGAGGCTTTTAGCCCTCTGGTAAAGCCATGCCTGCACCTGGCTGCATAATACAAGCCGATTCTCAAGTTGAGCCAAGTCACCACTGGCAGATATAGGGTACTGGATTTTTAAGGATAAGTGATCTGATCCATTACGACAAACCTTTATGTTCTTTGGCAAATCTTGTAAAAGACTTTCTTTAAAAAAAAAAAAATGGTAATAAATGTGGGTATTAAAAAACAAACCCCAGTAAATTGTACTTAAGAGCTATTCTCAGCTATGAAGCTCATTCATCCCTCAGATTACTGGGAGATTTAAGAAAGTGAAACAGTTGTTATCACTTGGTCTGTGGGATTTTGTTGGCTTCTGCAGGCTGATTGCTGTATTTAAGGTAGAATTGCTGTGTCAGACTCCCTGTGGGCCTAGAACAATACATTCCAACTACTAACATCCCAAATGTATCTTTTTTGAGGGATAGGGTATCTCAACTAGTTTCAAAGAGAGAAAAGGCATGGTACCCTAAAGGGCTTAGCCAATCTGGCAGGTATTGCACTACAGAGGCACTTGGATGGAAGTGATTTGAAGATGTGATCTCGTTGCCCACCGTCTCTCCACATAGTGGAGGTATAACTACCATCCATCACAACACAACTCAGAGTGGTCCTCAGTAAGCAAACAGAATTTGGAAGAGTTGAAATGACTTGCCCTGGGTCATCCAGCACACCAAGGACAATGAGGAACTACTGCTGAAATGGTGAAGTCCCAAGCCAGCACTTGATCCAGAAGACCTCCATCCAAGACAGTATTACATACTAAATAAGGTCCTCCTTGTTTCAGTGTTGGGATCTCTGAAAAAAATGAAGGTTCTGTCACTAAAATCAGACTTATTTAATGGAGCTCACTCCCATTTTGCACTGAACCTTGAATCAGCAGAAACTATTTTTATAAGGTTTGAGCAACCCTTTTTATTCTTGTTTTTCCTCCCTCAGCATGGTTTGTACTCATTTTTTGGTTGTTTGGGGTTTTTTTTCTGGAGATGTTTTTATCTTAGCTTGTTCTGAGGGCCAGCCTGTTCATATTCCCCATACATTTATTAAGCTTATTGAAGGATTCGCAGTTTCTTGGATGCAAATACATTCTGAGTCATCTTAGAGGAAAATCAGCAGATCTTTTAACTGTAACTCGTTAGGTTTTGTATGCTCACCACCTCTTTGGATGTGTTTCTTTCCAAATTGGAGTATTGTTCTTGCAGAACAAGCTTACAGAAATGATCTGTGATACCAAAACAGCATCTAACTTTGTACTGTTGTAGAAGCTACCCTCCAACAACTGGCTTGTCTAAGAGGATCCTTACAACAACTGCTCTTCCTCAGTGCTTAACAGTTGGCAGTGTCCTTTCTTCTTAATGTGGAAACTTTAGGCACCAAAATACTTCAAAAAACAAACATCAGCCCCAAGTTCATCCTGATAATGCCCAGAAGCTCTTGAAATACATCTCAGAACATGAAGCCAAGCCAAATATTGGGCTCCCCATTCTGGACATGTTTTTAAAGTGCTCAGAACAAAAGCCTTTAATTTATATATCAGTTTAACAGTCTAACAGCAACAATAAATTAGGCAAATAAACCTGTTGCCCAGGATCAAATAAGCTCTGAGAGTGCCTAACTGGGAACATGACTGGCAGTTAATCTTCTAATGATCAGTAGAAAATAGGCCAGTAGAAATCCCCCCTCTTTCAGAAGAGGCTTTCTTTAGTTTCTTTTCTTCTGCCATTTTTTCTTAGCCAAATCACTTACTGAGCCTCATTTTCTCATGTTGTGAGGTCAGTCCAGCTCTGCTCCTCACACTGAGTTACCTCTGTGGAGGAGTCGTGATCTGAACTCCCAGCTTGCCTTCAGCAGAAGGCTTTGCATGAACTGTCTGCCCCCTTGCAAACACCCAGCAGAGCAAGATTCCCAGCTGTGCTCACACGCAGGAGGAAAACAAAGAATGAGATAAATAGCTTCTTTTGTAGATCTGTTTTTCTAGTTTCCCTCAGCATGTGTGTTTCTATGTGTACATATGCAATCAAGCTGTAGCTGTTAGTAACTGACTTCTGAATTTCCTATCATCCAAAGCTAAAACCTAGCAGAGCCTGACATATCTCTAGGATAAATAATGCAGAACGTTGAAAGAACCTGCATATTTGAAGCAATCCGTCTACCTTGTATGCTGTTTCTTAAATACATCATGAGCAAACCCTAAGTCAAGATTATACCTTTGCTCACATACTTGTGATAACCTCTTAAAAGTAGAATCTATCAGTATAGATGCAATACTATGTACTGCCTGTGTCATGGAGTTCAGTCACTCTGTAGTTTCATATGGCAACTGCCATCTAGGGATAAACTTGCTCTTACAAAGAGCTCTTAAGTCTAAATACTAGACCAAAATGGTAAGTACTAGTAAATGCATGTGAGAGAACTGAGAGTAGCCTTTAATTGTCCAGGTTGCCTGAAACCCTTTGGTGCTCAGCATCAGGGTGGGGGGTTCACAGAGGTATGAGTGTCAGGAAAGGTATTTCTGCACAGAACATGTGGAGAAACCAGTTTAGCCCAGGAACATACACACAGGATCTTTCACCAAAGAAATTCCTTCCTGAAACATCTGTGTTTGTAATTAGTCTCCCTTATTAATTTTGCAACGCCCTGGCCAAGTGTTGACAGCACTTGGGAGAAGCGGGCACTTCCTCTGGTCTAAGCGATGCCATTTAAACCTGTGATGGACATGTAGGATGGGGACAGCCAGTAGCTGAAATGTAGAGATGCATCTGCTCAGTGCTACAACCAGCTTGGTTTCCCAAAGGCAAGTCATCTTAAAATGCATGGTAAAAAAAGCAGAGGAAGAGCCAATATTGAGCTAAAGCAAGCAGGTTTTCCGTGGAAAGACTTGGAGTAACTGTAACTGCATTTTCAGGTTCAGATGCTGATCTGAGGTTACCTCGGCGGTTAAAAGGGTATCAATGAGAAGCGACCTAGGAGCAGCAATATTCCCCAGCCTACATGAATTAGTGGAAGCACCGTTCAATCACACGCAAAATATACGTCGTTCACAGCTGATCTTTCTGGCCCTTTTTAGGAATGGCTCACTAAGCAGGTTAGAGGTGTCCCCGCTGTGACTGGTTACCAATTACACACCCCGAATAACAGGAGAAACTGAACATTTCTTGAATGAGTTCCAAATGCAAAAACTGTTCTCCTAAACATAGCTCACAAGTCACAGAAATCAGATTTACTTTCTTTTTTGAATCCTGAGCAGGGTAGGAAAATAGGGCTGAAGTTCTCCATCGACTTTCTTTTCAAACAGCAGTTGACCCACAGGACCCCTACTAGGGATATCTAAATATTGGATAAGGGCAGGCCAGTTCAGGCCACATACAAACTCACCTCAATTTCTGTTTAAAGTGCTGAAAGACGGCAGAAATCAGCTTAATTCCTCTGCCGACAGCAATGGTCAGTATCTGAATGCTATAGACTAGGGCTGTTTTCTGAGCAGTGTCCTGGTTCCGCCGAGCCCTGCTCCTAGAGCTTGTGCGGTATTTCCCAAGGGGTTTCTCTAGTCCCAAGGAGGACAGTGCACGGTCAGAGGCTTGAATCTCAAACCTCACACTTGTAGCTATAAAATTTCACGGGCATGAAATCCCTCTGTGCCTCTGCCATACAGGTGTCACTAAAACCTACTAGTCTGACCAAAGAGATTAAAGCTACTACGTGTCTAGGCATGGTGTGTTTTCCTCCTCTTCAGACACACCTGAAACCAAAATCCCAGGAGAGTGTCTTGGGAGCGTGCAGAGGACATGAATTTGGGAGGGTACAACTCTAAAATGAATCAGTTTCCCAGCTACACACTGTTGGTATCTTTTGTAGCTTGTAACAACTTCTGGAACACTTTTAGGCTTTGGCTGATTTTTGCTCCCCACGCTGATTTGTAGGGGATGCACAGCACTGTCATCTCTCACTGCTGATCACTTCTTATTTAACAACAGCGATTAAATAAACAAAAAGCAGAGAGATACCTGCTTCAAAAGGAACACACACAAGAAGGAAAGTATCTCTCTCCTGCCTACATGTGCATATTCACAGTTTATTTAGGTTAACAAATTATTCACACATTTCCCCTTTGTCTCTAACTGTTAGTGCAATGGTATTACCTATATTTATCCCTATCTAACACAGGAGCTTAAAAACCAAGACAAATATAATTCCAGAAGCCACACATCATTCCTGCATATATGAGGCAGAGTTTAGTCTCTCTTCTTCTCTCCTTCTCAACCAAATCTTCTTCTCGCCATGTAATAACCTCCTGCCTTGGATTTTTACTTGGGTAACCCAACACTGGGGATTACACATGGGAGTTTATACCGGGACTTGAGACGCAAATACATGGCACCGCAAGCTTTCCCCATGGTCTGAGATGGACAAAGAGAGATAAGACTATGCAACCCATAATGAGAACACACAAAACCTTGTCCTGAAAAGGCCAGCTAGATAGATGGCTGCCCATTTTGAGAAGTATCCTCTCTCCTTCACAACCTCTGCCCTGTCCAGCCCAGGGGGCTCTACATCAAGCAAAGCTGGGGTCTCAGTGCAGTCACTCGTAACGGCATAAAGAAACAGCAGCATCATTAGATGACAGTCAGTAGTTTATGTGCTCCATGAATGTATCTCTCCATGATGCACCTTGGTCAGACTGGCCGTGTCACAGGTCAGCCAGTCAGTTGCAGGGGAGACAGAATCATAGCTCTGCAGCGCTGGCTACTCTCTGCTTCAGGCCTGTAGTGAGTATGGGGCAGTATCTGAACTGGAGTATCCCTGAAGGAGCTCTAAGCAATGGCAGGTCCCTCACAAGAACCCAGGCAACTGCAGATCACAGGAAGATGAAAACATCGCTCCCTTTTACTCAATTAACCTATAAATGAAATGAGTTTGCCCCCTTCCTCACAAGACAAGCTGTCTCTGTGCTGCACAAGCAGGCCGGTGTCCGTAAGCGCCTTCTGTTCTCCATGCAAACATGGACCACTCCAGTAGCTGCGAGGGACGGTGGTTCCTGCTTTGCACAAATGAGGTGGAACCAGCACCTCGCTTCTTCACCTCACATCAAGCATCCATGCAAATCCAGCAGTTTGTCTTTATCATTAAATCAATCTCAACCAGAGCAGTATATTCTAAACCTTCTGAAATTATTCACGTTTTTATATCCTCCTCTTTTTAACTTTCTTTCACGTTTACAAAATGGAAGGGGGTGCATGAGTACTTCCATAGCTCATCTCTAGATTCCTCTTTACCCCTGTGGGAGATGCCAGTATGCTGTCTCTCCTCTCAGCAGAAAGGGGCAATCAAGAAGAATCTCAGGTCACTGCGTTACTCCTCTGTCAGTTCCACTGTGTCTACAGCCACTATTTTAGGACCATCCAGTGGTCTGCCTGTTGGCTGCCTCGAGCTCCAGCCAAAGGACATGACAACACAGACAGGAGCTTTTACAGTCTTCCTCAGGCTTCTCTTTTTGGAGGTGTTGGTACCTTCTGGCTTTTGGAAGGCAAGTGACTTGAAAAGTTCAGTTCACGTGCACACAGTGAAATCCCAAGAGGGTTTAGGTTTTGTTTTGCTTTCCAAGCCTGGATGCCTCTTCCTGAATGACTAAATGGAATAATTCTGTGTCAATTCTGAGAGCACTGGCTGGGTGACAGGCGAGTCAGGAGCGCACTTCAAGAGGGTATTAATCTTTACCTGCTGACTGCAAACTACAAACCAAGATGCTTTGAGAAAACTGCTGTTCTCTAACGGCTACTGAGGGACACACCAAGCTCAACCTCCACCCCTCCTGTCTCCTCTCCTGATGGCCAGGAAAAGCCAAACCTAAGCTGGTTAGCATGCCACTGCAAGGGCCCACGGGCCCAGAGAGAGCTGGCAGTCTGCACAGCACTGCGTTGGCAGAAGAAAGGCTGTGTTCAGGGTGCTTATCTAGGCAATCACTTTCTGCAATCCCAACACATTGTAAGTTTTCTCCTAATGCTACCAACATCAAGCCAAAAGAGACCTGAACTGTATTTCCCCTGTCCTGAGAAAGAAAATAAGCCAGAAGTTGACCTAGTCTCTGATGGACTAGAGAATTGGTCCTTGCTGTCCCAAGTCCCAGGTTAAAGCCCTAACCACTACACCATTCTTTCCATCTGGTGTGCCTGCTTTTCAGTTAGCTGGAAAGAATGGGATTTTTGTCCTGCACAACTCCAAGATGCCCCTCTGAGCCCTCACTCCACCTTCCCCATGCACAGTCAGTGTACTCAAGCCTTGCAGGTTGGTTCCTGAATTTGGCCCTTTATGAATAGATCACTATGCTGGCTGCTCCCAGACGTACACAGCCAGTTGTATATGGATATGGGGGAGAATCGTAAGCAAGGGCAGGAATGCTTGTTTGGCAGCTTTTCCCAGCCTCCAAGTGCCTGCTGACCTCTCTCTCCTCTCTCTCTCCTCTCTCTCTCTTCCGCCCCCCCCCCCCCCTTTTTTTTTTTTTATTCTGTCTCTGCCACCTAATTTTTAAGCTGGGTTTTGATCTTCTCTGCCAGTGGAGAGTCGCTCCAGACTGACATCAAGTGGGCATGTGCGTGCTTGAAGAGTGCTGCTGTCTATCTGGACATCTTGCAGCAGATGGGAGTTTGGGGACAGGTGACCACACATTTCTACCTGCTTTCTTATCCTCTCTCTGGATCAGCTGGGGCCTGTTCGGTGTCTGTGTAGTCAGCAGTCAGCTGAGAGAGAACAGGTCGATGATGAAGCAAAGAAACAGTTAAGAAGCCCTGCTACTTATATACGATCTTCATGCTCTCACCCACTCTTTCCATATATATTATATCTTCCTTCTGCAATTAAAACACATTACTTAAGGAGAAGATAATATTTCAAGCTGAAGAGTAAATTGCAAAGCTGTGTTTTTCATTTACATGAGTTAAACACACAAGGGACAGATGGAATGGCAGTTACAATTAGACTACCCATTAGGATGCATTAGATGACATTAACCCAAGACCTCTTAGGTCCACCGCAAAGCTGTCGGGCTGCAAGGCAGTTTTAAAAGCAACCTAGAGCTTTAAAGTGACACTCATGTTCAGTGCAAACACTGAAAGGGATTTTTTTTTCCTCTTTGTGACATGGCACACTATCATTGCTGCTGCTTCCAGACTACAGGGGCTTGGCACTTCTTTTAAAGCCTTTTTAAGGTTTAATTCATGCAATAACCCTTTCACTACTGCAAAAGTATTCCAGAAACTCTACACAAAATCCGCCAGCAAGCACGAGGGTGTGACCAATCGGACATCCTTCCCAAATACTGCTTATTCATCTTTCCCACGAGTGGTCGTTAAGACTGGAAATCATCCATCTTCTTGGTAAAGAAAGAAAATAAATACTGAGGATCAAGCTACTGAAGAGCTACAGAAGCACTACTGCTTTTGCAATATCTACCGTGGCTGCTTATCTAGGCCGTGATTTTTCTCCTGGGATCCAACTTCAGGAGTCGCCAAAGACAGACCATGAAACACCACTCAAATATTAAGAGACTCATAGGAAGCTTGAAATGAACTTAAACTCCAGAGCGCCTGCAACCCTGAGTACCTCCTGAGATTCCACTCACATAATAACTGAATTATTAACTAAAAAAAGAGTGGTGTGTGGAAAAATGAAGCCACTGGCTTATATGTGGCTAGAGATCTACAGGGATTAAGAAGACATTTAAAAATACCAACCGTTTTCCAAATGTCTCCTTAGTTATGAGCAGAGACTTGCCAATGGGAGATCATGAGTGCTTTAAGGGAAAACAATCACTCACAACCATATGCACTGCTGAGACGTGTTTGAAGTCCCAGAGACCCTACCCAATCTCACTTGCATCAAACTACCTGATCCTCTTGAAAATACTAGCAAGCTCCTGTTTGTAAAGCTGCAGAAAATCAGTCATAGCTTTTCACAAAAATGCTGAGTTGTCCATGTCAAGAAAATTATAGAAAGTCAGGCTATGGGCAGGAGGGGGAGAGGGTTAGAAAAAGAGAGCATTGTTTATGGAACATGAAAAGCTCCAGCGACACAATATATGGAATTCGGAGGGAAACAGGCCCTCCTTTCTTTCTGTACAATTCAAATAATTCCAATGGCAGACTGGATATTCCCCGAAACGACTTAGAAAAGCACAGGGCTGTCAAAGCAATTTAGAAAGGGAAAGTTGAAGTAAACATGGTGACTTTTTTTTTTAAGCCTTAATGCTTGGAAGACCTGAACGTTACCCTACATAGTGTATGCTTTTCATAGAACAGAAAGAAGTATTAGCTGTTCATCCAGCCCAACGCAAGGGGACTGCATGGGCATATAAAGAAAATGTGTGGAAGTACCCTTAGATATAGTCTCAGCTCAAGCGTGATACTCAACACGCACACTTAGCTCTAACCTTTTCTAGGCAGTCTTAGGTTCTGATGAAGGCAAAAAAATCCTTATGAATTCCTGCTACGGACTTGGAGTTGTCATATTCTGTATTGACACACTCCTACTCCCTCGAGATGCTCTAGAAATCAGAAAGGCAGACAGGCAGGTTTTATTGCTCTCATGTTTATGTGTTCTGAAGATGTGGATTGACCTTCAAGGGCAAAATACCCTGAATTCGTACTTCCCATAACTGTCCTCCTGGCTACTACGGTTTTGCCTCCTTACTCCAGGTATAAGTAGGAACTAACCCCTGAATCTGAGAGACTCTTTGGACCTTTTGACTTATTTCTCCGGGAAAAGCATCTTCCAGCCTTGTGCAAAGCACATGAAGGACTTTATTCTCCTTTGTTACAGAAAGACAGTTTCCAGCATTTTGCATGATTCAGTACTCACTGAGAAAGGGAGAGGTAACAAAAATCACAAATAGTTCATAACCATTCCCACTTCCCTACCTGTCCCTTTGATTTACAAATATATATATATAATTGTGATTTGATTATGATATAATTTTGACTAATTGGATCTAAACATATCAGACTAATGAAATCACAAGGCCTCTATTCAGCTGGGTCTCGAGCAATTATACCCAGTAAAACTGCTTGGTTATATACTTCATTCCTCTAAGGGCTTCTGTTCTTTAAAATACCACTTTCATGGAAGAGTTTCTATCAAACACAAGAAAAGCTGCACACTTTGCCAATTCAGGGAGACAGTGGATTCAAAGTCTTGCTCACTTACCATTTGAAAGACTTACTGCCTGGTGAGCAATCCTAGCAGGACTCGCTTGTTTAAATTATCTACATTAATGGATGACCTGAAACCTAAAGAAGTCAGTCTGGCTTTCTCCTGCATAAAGCTTACTGTCTAATTTACTCCTGACGTGCGTTTGAAGGGAATGAGGTTTCATTTTTTGCTTTTCTGACACTGATTAGTGTGACTTTTGACTGAGAAGCTAAGAATCACACCAACAAACTGCATTCACGCAGTCTGAGCTGCCTGCATGACTTCTACATTACGTCTACAGAATGGGGAGAGTGGGAGTGTAAACTGGAGTATGGGAACCTAGGATCTAACCAAAACTTTTTTATCTTTAAATAGAAAAATTCCTTTGATAGTTTTAATTATACTCAGGCAGACAACATGCTGTTGTGGGGGGGAGGTTTTGGAGGGTGGTGGTAATTCCATTTTAGAACAAATTTGCTTACTTGTTTCCATCAGAAGAGAACTTAAAGTACTTCTAGCTTTAAATTAGCAGGTTGGCAGCCTCCCTTGTAACTCTTTCACAAATGACTCTGGATGTTAAGGCATAGTATAAATCAATCTGACATGACTGCGATGGGCTCTGTAGAGCGCCTGACAGCCACGAGGTGTCTCTATGAACTGTCCCAGAAAGGGTGTGAGTCTTGGTTAATGAACAAGGCAAAACTGAAATTCAGTCTCTGCAGAAGCCTGTTTGTTTGTCTGTAGCTGTAAAAATTTTCTGTAGTAAATGACGCCTAAAAAAAGGAGCATGATCTTGTGTAGCATGACAGCTCTATCCAAATAACTGAGCCATACTAATACCAGAGAAAATGTATTTACAGAGTCAAAGAATGGTAAAACAAGGGACTACATCTGGAAGTAGTAAAGGAAAACCTTAAATATGTTAGGAAAAAGTTCCAACAGTGGAAGTCACTTAGACAAAGGAATACGTTGCTAGTTGAGAATGCATGAGGCAACGCTAGAAAGAGGTGCTTCAGAGATGAATTTTGAATTTTATCATAACAACACTATTTGGCTGTGTCATCAAGAGCATTATAACCCATGCTCATTCTCAGAACTTGAAATCTCATAATCCAAAACCTACATCTGCATCTGGGCAGCAGCAAAGCATACAGTAAATGTTTTCTGCACAGAGCAGAGTGATTAGGACCTAGAATACTGTTGAAATATAGGAAACAGAGCCTATGTCAAGGAGACGTCATTGTCCCAGTAGTCACTGTGTCCAAAGAATTAGCCAACATGGACTTTTACTGACTGAAAACCTTACTGCACTTACCTGACTGCTCAAATAAAACTATGCATAACTGAACCAGAATGGTGAACAGACACAGAAATTGCTTTAAAACCAAGCAGCAAAGACAAACAAGCATTGCAAGCAGAAGGCTAATTTTTTTTACTCAAAAGCTGAACTAGGCACCTAATCTCCTTAGTGACAGAAAGAAGACACTTCTTGGGAGCAAAGGAAAAGATGAGGGCCTGAAAGTCCAAACCATGAACACCTCTTCAATCTGTCTCTTCAAATGAAAGGATAAGTTGGTTGTCTGTGGTCAAAGGGTAAAGGCAACAGATCTCGGTCATCTGAGCTACAAAGAACAAAGCTCTGGAGCTGCAAGCGATGCAAGACCTGTATTTATACCACAGCCTATGTGGCTTCCATGTATGTGACTGTTATTTCTGAAGTGAACTTCAAGCTAAGCCGACCTACAAGAGACCTCCTTCATGAAATGTCGAAGTGAAACTGCTATGTCCTAACCCCCATTCTGATCCAAAACTACTTCAGGAACAATGACTGTTCACAGCACGACACAATTAAATGTGAGCAGAGATCTGACCTGCTGGAAATCAGGTGAAAATACATATTAAGTCTCCTACAGGCATGAACAACTCGTAAACTGTAAAGCACTGTAACTTACCTGATGTCTGTAAAGAACATGTTCTATAGAGGTAAAGCCACCCTATCTCAAACAACCTGCTAGTTAGGCATCCTGGAGTTGTGTTAGAGAGCTCTCCCATCAAGAGAGCACCAGAAGACTTACCCCTCCATTAACATATTCATCCAAAGCTGCTACAAGACTTCCAGCTCTGTTACTTTCCACAGTTCAGCAGGGAACAACAACTGTATCTCAAGAAAAAAGTTACAAATTCAGTGTTTTCTACCTTTAATGTGTTTTTAAGAACTGACAGCACAAAAATGTCTATTTCGGTCAGTCACCAGCCTGTTTTCCTGAAGAGACTCCTAGATTTTTCTAACTTCACTTTAAATTTGAAATAGAGACATTTCAAGGAACTTTTTTTTTCCCTCAAATACAGATAATTACATGAGTACTGTTTCTGTTTAAAAAAAGCATTTTCCAAAAATAAATGGCTCTAATATCTTGCCCATCTTGCATGCAGAGAACTGAAACACAAAGGGCCACGTCAGGATTGTATCTGAGGCCCCAGACAAGTCCTGCCTCCCGCTAATACAGCTCGCCTGCAAGCACAGCCCTTGATAAGCTTGGAGTAGTTCATGTAGAGCTCCTGGGCTGGGCCCCAGGTGGCCTAGCATGCTTCATGGATCATGCGAGGTACATCCTACATATGGAGAATAAGCAGAGGAAGAAATAGTGATGGGCTACTGCTCTTTCAGAGCCTCACATACCCACCAAGTCTTTGGCTCATTCCACAACATTTTTAGACATGTCAAGTTTTTCCTGGACTCTGCATACCGTTCCTGATTACCCAATTCTGCAGGCCACATCCAGCTGCTGCTGTAGCAGCTTTGCAGCTAGCCTACTGCACACTGGGCAGAGCAGCCACAGAGGGTGACAGGAATCTGGCATAACTGTCCCTGTTTTCCATTCCCTCTGCCTTGCAGCACTGTCCACTGCATCCCACTCCTAAACCTTGGGCTGTCACAAGAGTCCTCGCCTTGAGCTTGCAGCTCTCCACTGCAGCAGATTCCAGTCTCAATGGTCCTAGATTGAGCGGAGTCACTGCTGGATGAGTAGCTACCAGCACTGTGTAAGGCACAGGTAAGAGGCCAGGAGGGAACCACAGAGCCCTAGCAGGGCTCATTGGCCACACCAAACACTAACCTCCCTGTAGTGCTGAAGGATCCAAAGAAAGGGCTAAATTTTGATGCAAAGAACTTTTATTTACAGCAATAAGGGACTGCTGTGGCTTTACGTTGTCTAGAACTAGCCTGGTCTCATTTTTCAGGGTTGGAAATGGCTTATACATGTTTACATTTTTATTAAGAACTCTCACTCTGTCTCTAAATTAGGGTTCAAATCTGATAATGGCCAACTCAGGATATTAAAAAGTAACAACAGGTAAAACACATCACTGCTGGTTAATTCATTACAGCCTGGGGCCTCAACTAAGTGTGAATCAATGGCACCTCTTGCATTTGAACAACCTGAGGTAACCCAAAGTAGCCTAAAACACCTCATTCACTTTGATTCTCTGTGTCTTACACTTGGACAACCCTTTCCTCTCCATAGACTCCTCATAAAGTGCCATGACTTACACTACAAATGCAGAAGGCAGATGGGGGTCAACATCGCTCTCTCCTTACAAACTAGAGGTCCTGTTTAGGGATGCTTGCCGAACTGGTGGATGAACCCCACCAACCCTGAGGCAGATGAGCTCTCATGAAGAGCAGGAGACCTAGACAAACATGACCAAGGACATACTCTTCCATTGATCCCAAATGTGGCTGGGAATTCAAAGGACTTCAAACAAGGGGAAAGGGAGGTTTGCTGAAATAAAAACAGTATTTTTACTGTTTTGATAAGCACGATGGATGATAAAAGGTCTTGGAAGGCATTTACTCTATTTCACACTGGAGTGCTGCTAAAGCCAGCATGGCAAGAGACTATAACCCTGTAAACATATGTTGTGTGTTAGATTCTGATCTGGCAGCTTGCCTTAATTTTGTTTTTTTAAGGCTCCAGCAAGTTCCAAATACACTTCCACGTTTGTGTTCCAGCAAATGAGCAAAAGGCAGAATGCTTGAGCGACGGGGACCCTGGAATGCACTGGACTATAAATTAGCCAAAAAAAAAAAAAAAGCCTCCATTAGTGTTGGCACATCAGGCAGAGGATGACAAAAATATCAGCAAATGCTTTTTTCCGTCCCTTTCTCCCATTTTTTTTTCTTTTTTCCAGCATGCCTTTCACCGCTGCTGAGAACTGTAACAATTTTAGCCTCCTCTATTTTAGCTATCAACACGGACAGAGGTGACAAGAGAACACCTTTCTAAACAATTTTGTTACTCCCAACTCCCCATCAAAAAAGCACCCCACCGAGCATCTCTCAATAGCAATTAGTCCGGGTCCCTGTAGGCGCAGACGAAGAAATTCTTTTGAGAGGCGTTTTAGACTGGTCAGGATTGAGAGTTCCAGCTCATATAAACAAATACTGTTACAAGAGGCAAAGCCGATATGGATTTATGCAAGGAATGTATAGACTGAATAAGCAATTTGATAATTAATGGGGTTGACAGGCACTTTCTAATAGTACACAAGTATGTGCAGACTGAATGGTTTCATATACATGCTGAACCAAAGACAGTATTAATTTTTAACCCATTTTATACCTAATCACCCAGATGAAGGACACACACTCATTTTTTTCATCCTGGGTATTAACCTCTTGACCTCCCAAAGGCTGATTATTGGGAAATAAATCCTTTGTGCTTACTACTATTGCAGACAACGAACCCACAGACATCTTGTACAGGATAATTTTTTCCTTAAAGATAGTCTGAAGAATAAACTTTTGATTACTTTCTAGGCATTAATTATTTATTTTATGTTGCACAGCTTAAATGCAGCAGATCTGCTCTTAACAAAGAACTGAGAGCTTATTTGCATGAGTTTGGGGAATTTCTGAAGAGACCCTTTTGGCTAATACAGAGTTTCTTTTATTATAGGCTTCCAAGCAAGCCAAATCACAGCTCCTACAAGCCCAGCTGCAGAAACTAAAGATGCTTAGTAAGGTCTTGAGCAAAGAACTGTCCCACCTGGCAGGAGATGATGATAATTCATTGTGCATGGAAGGTGCCGTGACATTTTGAACTACATGGGAAGAAAGGAGTAGTAGTGTAACTGCTCCCATTGAGGAACGAGATACTCAATGTTTTTCAGTCTGGAGCATGTGGAGAGATGAAGTCTCGATATGCTTCACAACTTCACCCCTCTTATGATCAGGAAGCAGACATCTAACACAATTGTTTTATGGCCTCAAACCCTAGACAATATTAAAATATTCTATTGCCCCCACAGTAACCACCTATGGAAACAAGATGTGGCCAGCCTTTCCTTACCCATACCCACGCCCTCTCCTTCAGCGAGGAAATCAAAAGCCAGACAAGCTGCCCACTTTCTAGGGCCTATGTCCTCCATAAAAGCATTGAAAGAACAAAAGGGGCTACATGGAAGCACGTTGTCTCCAGATATATTCAAGCTATAGGTAACTGCAAAATACCTATTGAATGACCTCAGTTCTCCAGCAAGAGGTAGATGAACAGCCATATGTGGTTAAATTTGAGGTGTTTCAGGCCCATTATTCTGTCCAGCCAACAGCCAAAAGCAGATGCCTAGCGAAGAATACATTTAATATATACCCCTATTAAAAGCCTTGTTGATGGGGCACAATTCTGCCGACCTGTTGGGAACTCAGCAGCAGGTCAAATTGCTACGACTAATCGAACATGAAATAATACACTGCTGTGTGCTAACTGCCCTCAACCCCAACCCCAACCCCAGCCGCAGTGGCCTTTGAAGAAAGGTGCAATGCCTTCTGCATGGATGTACATGCCGAAAAAAGTCTTTTAAAACATGTGAGAACGAAAGCTGTCATCAAAATGTACTGAGCAATTAAGGTTGAAGGTTGAACTATCATTCCTTCATGCCCTCCCATTCCCCTCCCCTCCAGGGTGGGAAGAAGGGGGAGGATTATTCATTTGTATTCAAGCACTTCATTAATGTTTATAAGAGAATCCAAACACACAAGAAAAACAGGGACGAAACACTTGCGCCAGACGTGTGATGCGATAAATGTCACTGGAGCAAATATTTAGATCTGTTTACAGAGAGGCCTATTAAGTCCTTTTTGAAAAGCTGTGCAGTGTTGTGGCTTGGTCTCTGCCTAGCAGCTCCAGCGTAAACAAACGGAAGATGGCTAAGTCTCTCTCTCTCATTTTGTTATGACATCTGGAAACCTACAGAGGTTGGGAGAAGCCAACTGGCTGCCCTACTGCAATGTCTAGCAACAGGGTCTGCCTGTTGAATGATGGCAGGACAAGGGGAGTAGAACTGCTGAGTTCTCCAGCCTGTACCAAAATCAGTGGATTTTCAATACAGTAATCCCTCAACAAACATTGTGGCAACACAAAAGCCTTTGGTTCACTGCTAATGAAGCAAGTCTATGCTCTCTGCCATTTTTAAAGATCATTTGGGTTTGAGAATCAGGGACTAAAATAGGGTGCAAAGGTGGGTGGAGCTGCACTATTTGCCAAGGGATAGAGATGTGTCCCATAACACCTTGCCTGAAGAACTGTAGGTTCTGGAGTTTGCGGTCAGCCTAGACTTCTGTAGATGTCCCCTTCACATCACCGTATCATTGACTTTAGTCCCTCCACATACAAATATTTCTTTTTCAATGAGAATCAAATAAGTTGGAGAGATGATAAATTTACAGATGGATAAATCACAGTCTTAGCCCCAGATGTAATAAAATATTAGGAATATTTCAGCTTCTGAAGTCATGCCTCAATTTCCAACATGTTTTGTAAGGCCTACAGATACAACATTGTTCTATATGACATGTTAAGGACCAGTGTTCCTTATTCAGATGCCCAGCTTGCTTCCTTTCTGTTGGGAAGGAACGGTGCTCAGACCACACAGACGTACAGACTCTGTATAGTGATTCTAGCAGTGCTGGCTGAACCAGGAAAGGGAAAGCTGAATCAAAACACTTTCCAGTGTGAAATTCTCCTTCTGACTTAGTGACTTTAGTTTACTTTGTTCATGGCATCAAGAATTCAACGTGAAACCACAAGTAACTCCACTCAGTCTACTTTTAAGCTTATCAAAATCACAAACAAATTAGAAGGATATTGACTAACTTTTTTTTTCCTCCTAATTCTCTTAATCAAGTACTTGGCTACACAAAACTTCCTTTCTATATAAAGCAATGGGAAAGACACCTTGCCCAATTTTGAGGACCACAGAGTACAGTTCTGGGTTCCAGATTCAAGCACTGCATACTTGTTTAATTTGTTTTAATGGGAACTACACTGAGCTTTTTACTCCAGAGAACGGAAGAATGGGTGCCAAGTTTCTTGGGATTCTCCCATTTTCAAAGCTATACTCTCAGCTCTGAGCAATCTCAGCAAAACACACCCCTTCCTTCCCTGACTGATAGAGATGAGGGATTACTAGATGTGATAGTTGCTGAGCTTGTTATTCTCTTAAAAAATTTAAGAAGGCTCTGATACTTTGGTGTGTTGGAAGAACAGGAAAATGCATGTGACCACCCAATCCAACAGTAAACAGTAAATAAACACTGGTTGTCCCTACTGTATAACAGGGATCAATCTTTTCAGACTTAAACTTCCCAGAGGAAAATTTTATCTGGCTGACTCTTCCTTTTTAATTAGTCATTCTGACTAATTCTTGCAGAAAATGCATGACAGCTTAGTGGCTTTGTTTCAAACTGTGGTCCCTTGCATGATGCTACATTCAGCTGTACTCCCTGCTCTGTGTGTGTTTTACTACCCTTAATATACCAGACTCATTAGGAGTGCCAGGCCTTGAAACCTTGTCAGTAGCATGCCAAACATCCACAGGAAAGAGAGTGGAATCCCTTCCCCTATTTTTGTTTTGCTACCTCCCGCTCCTCCGCTTTAGAGCTAACCCTTGGGGTTATTTATATTGCATGACCTTGAGATAAATGGCATTTGGCAGGCTGCCGGATGACTTTGTGTTTCAAATCAAACGTTCTCATTTTCTCCCACTAACAATGGAAATAATCCCTGAATGCCTTTTTGGGGGTATTTCTTCTCATCTCGCTGCCTGCCGTGGAGTTCTTTGGTAACTGCGTCAGGGCTGGTGAACTTTAGCTTGACTTTCTTGTTAGATGCAAGTACCAAGTGGTGTCTGTGGTTTTCTTCTGTGGTTTGGTGTGTGTGTGTGTTTTCTCTTTGTCCCAGAGCGTCTGCAACGCTGGTATTAGAGCTACAATTGTTCTATATAAAGCAAAGATCCCTTGAATGATCTGCCAAAGGCTTTATCTCTGAACAATCTCTGTCTGTACTTGCTTTGCCGTTAACCAGTTTTGACTCCACTCCGTAATGGCTGGAGTTGCTTTGCCTTAACTGATATATATCAAAGAGAACTGCTAAAATTAACTACTCATGAACTGTGTCCAGGATGTTAGATTAACTCATCTAGAATCCTTCAGAGAACAAGCTGATTTACGATGTGTTATGACATTGTTACTTGATGTGTTGCACAACAACTCAATTTTAAAAAATGAAGAGTGCTCCATTAATAAGAGATAAATCTTTCCAGTGTAATTCAAATGAATCTGCAACAGCTTTAGAGAAAGCATGATAAGGGATCTTGTGTGGGTTTTGGTGATTGTGTTTTGCATTCCTACGGATATCTTCCACTAGGATCTCTTTGTCAGTAATGACAAAATCCATCCAAAATATGCCAAAATGTGACACCTTCTGGGAAATTATAGCTCTCTGTACTTCACAAAAGGGTATTACTACAATTGATTCTCCACAACTAATACTTTCACATTTTAGAATGTACACCAAGTGTACAAACTATGGTTTTTTTCAACTTCAGAGCCATAATTTGCTTAAGTCTCTACATGGTACATCCCTGACAAGCTTTTGTAGTCATAGTTAACACACAGCAAGTGCTCAAAGCAGCCAGTTTCCTCCTCAGAAAAAAACCCCACACCTTTATACATTAAGATATAAATAGAGTATTTCTTTAAAGCAAGCACTATTCCATTACTGGAACATGAACCAGTGTAAATGCTGACCTTAAATTATGAAGTTTCTAGAGCGTGTTCCAGACGGCTACATGCTAAAGGCTCAGGTCTCTCTGGATAACCAGTTTCAACAAAAATGCCTTTGAAAATGAGCTTGAATTGTATACTGTACAGTATGTCTCATTTCACAGCCAAGGCACTTGAGTTAATAAAGAAAATCCTCCCTGGCCTCACACAATTAGCTGGGTAAAAGGCCAGTCAATGCAAGTCTGCATACAGTGACAAGCCAATCCATAAAGTCGAATGGTGTTTTGTGCCTGCGAACGCCTTCTGCCTTGACCCTCTGAACCTCACCTCGTCACCAAAGGACCTGATTGTTTCAGGGTGGTATGACCTGCTATCATGGTCTGATGCTCACACCAGGGAGAAAATACCCCCCTGGTATTCTGCAAGTGGGAAGGGAAATACTGAAGGATCTGAACTTCAGTTTGCTTGTAACTGTCTACCAATAGAGCATCCCAGCTGTTTGAAGGCCACGCCATATTAGAATTGTTTTGGTCATATCCTGGTACTAAAAACTTCACTTTGTTCAATTCTATACCTTAATGAGTTATCTTCTTCAGCCAGCAAATAATAAGCTTTTTTGAGAATGTTCTCAAAATGTTTTCATGCATTAATCAGAATGTTTTCATGCATTAATCAGGAAAGAAAGTCATGAAAAAGAAGGGCTTGCTGTGTAGTTAACTCTTATAAACACAGTCCTTTAGCATACTTGCATCTCTCTTGCTCCTGTGATATCCCAAAAATAATTACTTTAACTTGAAAGAAAACTACAAGTTAGCATCCCAGTTGGCTCCCAGTATGTCACGACCAGCTCTTCGGATGGTGTAAGGCTTAGCTCCTTCACAACTAATAGTGCTATGATAATTCTACCAGTGTTTTAGAATCAATGGGACACACCAGGACATGTCCCATCACACTTCACTGCTGGAGTAACATTAATCTCCATGATCATTCGTAAAACTGTAAATCAATCACATGCCAGAAATACAAACTCCTTCAAAAAGTTGGGCATGTTTCTCAAATCACCCTTTTGCCCTCTCCCCCTCTGCTGACTCTGCAAACTCCAATACTGTGATCATTTTGTCTCACATTTAAATAAATATTCCCCATCACTATTATGTTGTCACCTGTAATAGGAAAAGTCTGCAAGAAATCAAAGGAAAGCAAAATTTGTGCAGTGGCAGAAAGTGTACAGAGAATAATCAGTCTTCATTGTGATTGTTAACAAAAGTAAGGGAGCCTAATGGAGACCTTGGATTTAATACGGTCTCTAAAATATTGAGGGGATACTTTCAAGACATAGAATCTTCTACTTTAAAGAAATATTTTCCCTGTGTTCCTTTTAAGTTGACGTTTATTAAAATGGAAAGAGGTTTGAAAAGAACTTGTGGATTTGTTTCCTTTTTCTCATTCCTTGGCTCACGAAAGGAGCCTGACAAATACTGCTCTGCTCTGTGAAGGCAGTTTCTTCTCTGTTTTATGTACTGGGGATATCTGTGTCTCCAACAGGTGCCCCAATACGAGAGTTAGCGTAGAAGAAGCAAGTTTGATGCAATCGGGGGAAAACATAAAGCATTTAGTGTTATTCCTTTGATTGCACTGTTACAGCTAACACGTTGGACATGACTGAATTGCTAGCTGTCCTCC
The DNA here is from genome assembly GCF_015220075.1 of Falco rusticolus. Lineage (NCBI taxonomy): Eukaryota > Metazoa > Chordata > Aves > Falconiformes > Falconidae > Falco > Falco rusticolus. Next base: position 9,511,731 of record NC_051197.1, on the reverse strand, counting down.
ATGCCCATCTCAATGATCTCTGTGATTTTGCAGGGACACCCAAGCATGAAAAAACCTCTGGACTGGAATTAATTTGAAAGGTTTTGTAACTTCCACGTTAACTGAGCCTAGGAAAAGGAGAAATCAGAACGCTTTCTTTTTCTTTTTTTACAACCCTGTATTTATTTGCCAACAGGAGTTTCTGGGAATGGTTCAATATTATCCCTGGTTTCAAGGGACACTCTGGAATGAGTACAACACATAGGATTTGATTCATACCAATACTCTTTCACATCTAACATTGCTATCCACTGGCATGGGCTACAATCCTCATTTTGAAGAAGTCAGTAATAAAACTCCCTTTTGACATCTGCAAGACTCTTCAACCCTCAATGCTGTTGCAGTGCTTGGACAGAGGTGATCAGCAGTGGTCCGCTGATAATAAATCTAATTACGGTATTTCAGGGACGATGATTTCTTCAGGCATAACTGGCCTATGGGAGTCTATGTATGATGAGAAATGGGGTGTCTAGGCCTATGTTAAATGACCCTCAGAGTGGAAAATCTAGGGTCTTTGATCTCATTCAAACCAAAAATACTTTTGCTAATGAGCCTCCTCCAGTCATAAAACATCCATCCCAAAATGCTGAACACATGGTTTTAATTCACAGTTTTTAGCAACTTTCATTTATATTGTGCTAGAAGTCCTGAAATGACTTGCAGCAGAAGCTCTAAAACTTGGAAACCCAAATGGTAAAGACTGCTGTTGGAATAACTTGTGATAAAAGCAGCAGTTATCTGTGCTAATTCCTGCCTGAGCTTCCACACAGGTGTTAACCATGTCATTTCTAATTCTCTGTGCATTTACATGACAGCTAGATCCAATAAACAATTAACAATAACACAAGGCAGCTGTATTGTTCTCTTGAATACCCCAAAAAGCAAATCCATGGAGATGGATGAGGTACCATAACTCCTAGTTGTTGTGATGGACATAACCAGTCACGCATTTTAGTTGCACGTCTGTTCCCACTCTGCAGAGAGTTGTCCCAGTTTCGACTGAGGTAAGAGTTAATTTTCTTCCTAGTAGCTGGTACGGTGCTGTGTTTTGGATTTAGTAGGAGAATAATGTTGATAACACAGTGATGGTTTAGTTGTTGCTAAGTAGCGCTTACTCTAAGTCAAGAACTTTTCAGTTTGCCACGCTCTGCCAGTGAGCAGGTGCACAAGAAATTGGGAGGAGACACAGCCAGGACAGCTGACCCGAAGTAGCCAAAGGGATATCCCATACCATAGAACGTCACGCTGAGTACATAAACGGGGGGGAGTTGGCCGGGAGAGCCCGACCACTGCTCGGGGACTGCCTGGGCATCAGTCAGTGGGTGGTGAGCAATTGTATTGCACACTACTTATTTTTCTTTTGGATTTATTCTTCTCTTCTTCCTTTTCATTAGTATTACTATTATATTATTTTGCTTTATTTCAATTATTAAACTGTTCTTATCTCAGAGCATGGCTTTTACCTTTTCCCAATTCTCCTCGCCATCCCACTGGGGTAGGGAGAGAGCGGGCAGGGGGAGGGAGCAACTGGCTGCATAGTACTTAGTTGCTGGCTGGGGTTAAACCATTACAGAGTATAGCCTTGTTCCAATTCCAGTCCAAGAACTGAGATGTTAAGTTCAAACACTGATATCTGCAGTTTTAAGCTCTACAGGCACCAGTTTAACTTCTGGTGTCTCAAGCAAGCTGGAAACCGTAATGCTTTATGGGTTACAGAAAGAGTATTAAATTCACAAATTGTTGCAATGTTCAGAAAAATGCCTTAGTGACTGCAATCTATAAATAATTCAATAGGTTCAGAAAGATACTGAGGTTTTGTGATCAACCCACAGTGATTTCTGTGGATTTTAAGTCTAGTAATATCTAGGACCTGAATTGCTTGTCAGCTTGAAAGAGGGATTTGGGAAAGTGTGTGGACACGAGGCAGATACATTACCCTGCAAATCAGGACTCTTCTAACACTGACTCTTGAAACTTAAAAATACTAAGTTCGCAAAACACTGGCCATTGCTGAAAAACTCCATTTTTGTGCTATCCTAAACACTGTGGTCTGAGGAAGTCATTTTACAGTCCCTCATCCAAGTGTGCAGGGAACCCCTCTAACAGGACCAAAAGATGAAAGAAATCACAACAATCTCACGTGGCTCAAGCAGTAACTCTGTGATTTCTTCTGCCTTTTACCTGCCTCATCAACTCCTAATGACAGGTAAGAGATTAATAAGGGTTTGCAGTGTAAAGCCTAGCACAGGGGAAACCTGTTATTTTACAGTATGTCCCTCTGAAGTTCCCAAATAGGGTTTGCCAGGAGCCCTGCCACCAATCTCCATCTCCGCAGGAGTGCAAGGTGAATGAGTGCCCTTGCTTAAGATCATTCCTGGCCTTTTCAGTACAGGAACCTCTGACTAGCCTGAATGATGTGGGCTGGCTTTATAATGTGGATTGCTACTCACTAGGGAGCTGAGGGGAGGCTGTTAAAGACTTTCTGAGGACTGTAGGTTGCACTATACTTGAAGTTGAGGTTTTTAAGGTCAATGGTTCGTTCTGTTTATAAGCAAAGCACTCTGGGCCCGGGGCAGGATCCTGACTGCTGTTGCAACAGCACCAGAAACTGACAGCAGACAACAGAGAGAAAATAATCGCTGTGGAAGTATTATTTACTAATGGGGTGGCAGGGTGGATTTTGCACTTACTAGGTGAGCAGCTCAGAGGTGACAAACTGCTCCAAGGGAGATCTCACAGGGATTTGAAAGCAGCATTAGTGCCTAAGTACAGGGATGAATTTGGATCATCTGCCCCTCTTCTGATCCCCTTCCCCAGAGTCAGGGAGTGGATCTGCTCCGAGCAAAGTGCGTGCCTGGGTGCTCCCCATGCCTCTCGTGCCACAGCAGTACCAGGGCTCCCTGCCACCAGGACCAGGCATCGGCCAGAGCCAAAGAGACCACACTCCGACCTCAACTCACCTCTCACCATGCACACAGGGAAAAATGGTACAGTGTTCGGCTGCCTCAAATACACTAGGGACTCCTTAAGTGCCAGGCTTACCTGCCAGTTTTCTGGGGATCTGTTCCTTTCAAAGCCCACCTTATCAAGATGCAATTCCTGCCTAAACCCGATCACAAGCAGCACCCATAATTTTGCAAACAAATCAACCATCAGAATCCTCTTCAGATCTGCTCGTGGGAGGCAGGTACACCTGTCCTGGGCTCAGATCTTACAAAGGGAAGTGTGAAAGATCAGAGGGAAAGGAAGGGCTCATATCTAACCTGTTCTACAAACACTTCTTGCAGTTATATACACAATAAATACAATAGATGAATTGCCAGCTGCCCCTCAAGCCATCATTAACTGACCGACTTTTTTCTTAATAGGCATCAAATGCCAGGGTGGGCCTTTCAAGGGGGCTGTAGTGAAGAAGCACACAGTAACTGGCTGTAAAAAGCAACACGTACAGTTACAGCTATAAAACGTCAGCTGCTGATCCTTTCAGGTGTTACTGTGACTACTGTAGTTTTAATACCTGCATAGTTTCACCCTCAACAGTTCCCCTGGTAAAGATGTAAAGCCACTCCACTAGTATTCAAAAGGAGTTTAAATGGAAAGATTTCTGTTTCTGCTGTATGAATTTCTACCCCAAGGTTAACTTTAATAGGGGAAATTTTTACCCGGGGGGGGTGTGGGGGAGTGAAGGGCGCAACAGTTCAATTCAATTCAAGTGAGCAAGCTGAGAAGTACATACACTATGCATAATCAAACCTTTTAACAGCATTTCTTTCAACAATATTCAGCAATCAAAACAGATGATACTAAGCTATTTTTGATGACTCTTGCCCTTTTCACAAAGACTAAAATTTTTTAAAAGCAAAAAGGTGCTACTTCTGTTAGGCAAAAAGCACTTTTCTTAAAAAAAAAAGATTATTTAAAAAAAAAAATCAGTAATACCCCCTCAATAAACTACACAGACGGTCACAAAGTCAACTAGCTCTGAAACTGAGCCCTTTAATCCGGGTCAGAAAACTTTGAGCCTGGATCTCTCATTAGTATAAACTGGCAAATTTCCCTTGAAGTCAGTTGCAGTGGTCAGCTCTGAGAATCCCAGCTTTGCGATCACAGAAATGTTTCATTTTTACAGGGGACAGGGGAGATGGAGTAGCACATCCAGGCCACAGCCCCGTCTATATATTACTGCATCGTGCTGCTTTGCCACTGAAGGTCCAGCTTCAAGGCTGCAGATCTGTCAGCGACCAAACATGATGGACCACCCATTGGCCTTTTATTAACCAGCACTTGTTCCCCCCTCTAATCCCATCACTAGAGTAATCAAAGCTGCCATGTCCCAGGGTCTGATGGAACAGCAGGACCTGGGAAATGAAGGCTGATTTTGTTAACAAAGTCATTCCTGCCCCTTGAATGCTGTCTCATTGGTAGAAAGCATGGAGACGAGGTTTATTTGTGCAGAGAATGAGGCGGCAAAGAAATGAAAGGGGAAGAATGGTGAAGTGTGAAGTTTAATCTGGCACGGTCTAAAGTTTCTTTCTTTGAGGCCGTCTCTGATCCAATCAACACCGGTTTGATATTTAACATCTCCCCCTGCAGTTGGAAATGATACAGGCTGGAGAAGACCGGAGTCAGGGCTTTGCAAGCCCTGAGCAGCAGAAGGAGAGAAAAGGGGCTGCCAGGGGCTCCCCTCCGGCCCCAGAGCTTCCCCCACCAACAGGCCGGGATGGGGTCAGGCCCTGACACAAAATTCCCCTCGGGAACCTTGGGATTCAGGGCATCTGGCGCGAGCCGAATGCACATCCTCCCTGAAGAGAGCAAGCTCTGGGCGGGATGAGAAAGGGATTTTATTTCTACCTTGGAGGAAGGGATATCAACACTGTCTCGGTCTGGGGACCCTGCTGAGCAACAGGATCAAACACAAGCGAGGGCGACCATCCGCCTCCCCAGGGCAGAGCGGTTTGGGTAGAGCAGCCAGACCCTCCCCTTGTTGACCCTAGGGGCGTTCGGTGGGGATGCGATGCTGCCCGCGGGCACCCACCCCGGGGCGAGCAGGGGGCCCAGCACAGCCCACGGCGAGCAGGGCGGACGCAGACAGACCCAGCACCTGTAGGAGTCACCGTCACCGTCCTTACTCCAGCGACAGCGTATGTCAGCCTGGGGAGAGCTTTCCACCACACGAGGGTCCCAAGGAGGAGGGAAAGCTGGACCCTCTCCCAAGCCGGCCCTCGGATGAGTCCTCAGGGCCTGGCGTAGCACCGGCCGCAGTGGCCCTGCCGGGACCCCAAGAAGAGGTGGCCCTGAACGCCGTCTGCCCCCACCAGCTCTCCTCAGTCCTGGCCCATTTGATTTTGCACTTTTCTGGCCACCTGTAAACGAACATCCGGGCTGTAAGACAGAAAAGCTGTCTGCTTCCTCCTCTTTGCACGCCTCCCAGCTCTCTGTCCTGCCCTCAAGTGAAAACCCTGGCACTCGGTGTACCAAGCAGTGGTGAGATTTCAACCTGACCCAAAGCTGATCTGAACCACCCTGCTGCCAGGCTCCCCAGCCAGCCTTTTGCTGCCACTCAGACAACTTGCCACCAGCTGTACAACACCATACCCGAGGGCCCGGACTTTGTGCGACCAGCAGCTGCCGGAGTCCCAGGGCAGTGAGGATGCTCCCTCCAGCATCCAGGCAGCGGGACAGCAGGGTGACCGGCGCGGTGCCAGCCTGGGAAAGCAGCATGAAGCACTGAGCAGAGATTTCAGGGGGAGCAGAGCATCAAACTACAAAGTTTTGGGGTTTACAATAGAAAACAATGCGCCCTGCTCTACCTGCATGAGCTGGCTCTCCAGGAAGCGGCTAATTATATGAGCCACCTTAATCTTTTCATCCGGCTAAGACAATCAACATTTCAAAGCCACACACAGAACGTTTCAAAGATCGTTCCTGGTCAAAAATGCAAGTGTATCCGCTTTCTTTCAGAGCAGATCAAAACCAAGTACCACACCGGGACAACTCCTAGATTTCCTTCTCCTCATGGTATCAGATTAACAGATTTGGTGCATGTAGTCAGATTAAATATTTGCAGTAGCACAAAGCTGCCTTTGAGGGGAAGGAGTTTAAAAAAAAAAAAAAAAGCTTTTTTTTTTTTCTTTTTTAATTTGCTTAGGGCAAAAATACTGGACTTTGGGGGACGTGGGAAACAAAAGCATTGACATGATTCAGCAAGGCACGGTTTTAAAACCTGGATTCTGAATGCAGAAATTATGTGCAGTATTCCTGTAACAGTAATGCTGAAAACAGGTAAAAACTGCTGATGCCCTTAGCAGATTTGGGATTGTAATTTATCACAGATGTTCTCATCAAACTATGCAAACACCTTACAAGGCAAAAGCTGCTCAATTTCTGATTTCCATTTGAGTGTGTTTTAATTACGTGTTGCTTAAAGAAGGCTCCAAGACCTGAAATTGGGAGGTGAAACCTGGCCATAGTAATCCACTCCACTAAATTAGCACAGCAATACATGGAGCAGTGGGACTGCCAGACGGTGTGATAACATTACAAATTACTATTGTTAAACAACTAGCCAGGTGTCAGGATGCATGAAATCTAGAGGAAGCAAGAAAATAAATATCTGGTTTGTTTTGTTTAATTTTGTCTCATGTTGTTCTGGTGGCCTTGTTCCCAGAACAAGCTTCAATCTAGGAAAAATCCTCCTGAACACTGATCTGTTTTCAGCAGCAATGTCAATTCTCTGTAATAATTAAAATGTAATGTTATTTTTTTAATCAGCACAAACGTTTTGCATAAATGATTGTCCTTTACTTGCCAATAACAGTAATATCTTTGCTGTTCTTTTTTAGATTACTATTGTAGGAAAACAAAGGGGAAATGTTTGTTTCTATTTAAAATTTAGAGAATGAGAGAAAAACAGTTATGGTAAGAGCAGCAGTGAATTTTGTACTCTGTCCCTCTTCCTCTCTCTGTTGCTTGCTTGCTCTCTCTAAAAAAGAAAAAAATGTAACATGATTCACATTTAAAAAGCTTCCAAGTGGTACATTTTTAACCAAGTGCGCTTGATTCTAACTGCCATTTTTGACCTAATACAACCAAATGCTATTGGATGTCTGGAATGGTTAATTATTTTTACCTTACATTAAAGGAGATCAACAGAGAGGATAGGCACTTAAACCTTTCAAACAGAAGAGGGTAAAACAAATTCCTTGATTTGCAGGTGTGTTAATTAATGCAAAGGTCCTGAGGGGCATTCTTTTAATTACTTTTGTTGATAAACATGAAAATCCCTCCAAAAGCGTACCCAGTCAGTCTTCTCCTCTGAAGGCTGTATGCAAAGTTAAGACTTCTAGTTGAACTGTTGGATGAACCAAATGTTAGCGAAAGCAAGACTTTTTCCCCTCAAAACAGTTCCCACAAGACTTCATGGGAGAAGGGGGTGCAGGCACTCTAAGGACATTTTAATCACCAAAGATCAGTCCTTTAATCCTTATTCCCACATCACCAAGGTTTTTTTTTTCTCAAAGTAGGACAGTAAGATAAGGCTGGAAACAGGCTGATCCAAAACTAATGACAAAAAGCAGGTTAAAAACGAAATATCATAGCAGTAACTGACACCATCTTAAATTTCCCCTGGATTATTTGTTTTCTTCCACACACATTCATTTCCTGAATTTCTAGTAAATCTGATTTCATATAAACAGTTTCACAAAGCAAAGTCAATAGCTGTGACTGTGTTCCCGATTAATCCACTGAAATGAAATAGATCGTATGGCTTACTATTTGGTTGTTTAAAGCTAAATCCACCGAAAGAATTCTGGAGTCCGGTTACACCAATAACTTTTGTTTCTTTATCTACATCCTCTTCTTTTTGCTGAACTTTACCTGTTCTAAAATTAAGAAAATCCATGCAGATTGCACACTTAATTTCGCCCAGTACAGGAGGGCAATGTAAGCCAGTTTGTTTTGACCTGGAGCGACTACTAAAAAGACAGCCGACAGTTTGCACATACTTATATCTATTTGAACAATGTCAAAAAATTTCTTTTTTCATCGTTCATGCTTCGTCCTCCTCCTGACAAGTACCACAGAGCTGCTTTACTTAAAAACAAACAAACAAAAAAACCCACTCTTCAACCAGCTCCAGGACAGGACAGGAGGTGTGGAAGTTTCCCTCACAAGTGGCAAGCCAGCAGACACACACATTCACACCCCGGACATTTGCCTCTCAAATAAATAATCCACATGATAACCACGCAGCCCTCGCTGCACAGGTGGCAGGTTTTTCGTGGGCTGCCCAGCCTGGCGCAATGGGGAATGGGCAGCCCACCCCACTGCAACAGGCTTGGGGTTCACCCGCATAAACCCACCAAAAGGCAAGGAGAACAGCCCCCACCTCCTGGCACAAGCCGCGAGGCCCAGAGGCCTCCTTACCTGGGAGAAGTTGAGCCCGTTCAGCGGGTGACACTGCTCCTCCACCCTTTCCACCGCGCCCGTCGTCTTCTTCATCCTCTCGGCCTCCTGGGCGAGGTAGAGATCGAGCACCGGCACCCCTCTGGAGCGGATGTCCGTCTCCGTCAGGGAGTTCACCATGAGCATCACCCAAACGGGCCTCTTGCGCTCCCAGTTGCCGGCGATGGCGTTGAAGAGGTAGTCAGCGTAGAGCCCTTTGCCGCGCTGGTCCGGGGTCATCCAGTGGGGCAGCATCAGCTTGATGTAGTCCAGGTGGCGCTTGAGGCGGCGGTAGAGCTCGCGGGGCAGCACGTCCTGCAGGTTCTCCCCGTGGGGCAGCATCTGGCAGCTGGCCAGCCCCGAGATGGTGTAGGGGTCCGTGAGGTCCAGCTCGAAGTAGACGCTGGAGCTGGCGTGGAAGGCGGCCTTGGAGTTGTTGGGGATGAAGTCCCACACGCGCGTGTAGGGCACGTGGATGGTGCCGAAGAGATAGGCGGGGGGGTCGCGGCGGATGGTCCAGAGGAAGGAGTTGAGCTCGCCTTGCTGCGGGGAGGATGGCGGGGGGCTGGTCAGCGGCGGGGGGGCAGCGGGGCAGCAGGCAGCCCGCGGTGGCAATGCCACCCTCGGGGGTGCCCGCGGGGAGGCAGGGGCCGGGGGCCCCGCTCCCCCGTGTCCCGCATAGGGGCTCGGAGCGCGCACGGCCCGCGGGCGCGGTGAGGCCCGCAGCGGCACCGGCCCGCCGCGACCCCCCGCTCCCCCCCCCCCGCTCCCCCGCCCGGCCGCCGCATCCCCCCGCGCCGGGCCGAGGGGCCCCTCCCGCCGGCAGCACCGACCCCTCGCGGGGCACGCGCGGGTTCGCGCCACACCTGCGGGGCCACGCGCCTGGGCCGCGAGCACACGCGCGGGAGGGGGGGTCCCTCCCCACGCGCCCCCCGCCCCCCCATCCCGCCCGCGCCCCGGCGGCTCCCGCGGAGCGCCGCGACCGGCCGCGCATCCCCAGCGGCCGCGCCCCCCGGCCCGGCCCGGCCCGGCTCACCGAGCGGGGCAGGTCGCACTGCCCCGTGTCCATCTGCTCCCGCCGGGCCGCGGCGTCGGGCAGGAACCCCCCGAAGACGAAGCAGATCAGCGTCAGGTTGAGTTGCATCCCGCTTCCTCTCGCTCTCCTCTCTCTCCTTCCCAGATGAGCCTTTTTGGATTTCTAGGATCTTTTTTTTTTTTTTCCCTCCCCCTCCTCCTGCTCTTCCCCCTTTTTTTTTTTTTCTGGGGCTTTTTTTTTTTTTTTTTTTATTCAAACAAACTTTGCCAGTCCCATCTGCATCTGACAAGTGCAGGGGGAAGGACTGGACGCCCCCTCCCTCCCATGCTCTCCCCCCTCCCGCCCTTTCCCACCCCCACCCCCTCTGGCTCCGAGCTTGTCAGAGGCGCTGGATGCTTTGGGGAGGACGGTTCTCATCGCCAGACTCCGCCATGCTTTGATTTCGCAGACCGGAGAAGCTCCCTTCCCGCCCCGCCGGTCCGGGAGGAGGTTGGGGCGGGGAGGGGGGGGGAATTGCCAGAAAAGAAAAAAGTAAAAAAAAAAAAAAAATAAATATATTTTTTTTCCTTTTTTTTTTTTTTTTTTAAATTCTGCGGCCAGGAGGGACTCCCGCGGCGCCCCGGAGAGGCGGGCGCTGCTCCGCGGGGGAGGCGCACACCGCACCGGGGAGGCCAAAGTCGCGCTGCGGCGGAAAGTTTCGCGCAGCCGCCCCGGCCCGCCCGCGCCTCCCGCGCGCGCCCCCCGCCGCCGCCGCGAGGGGGCGATCGCGCCCCAGCGCAGCCGCGCGACCTCGGCGGCTGAGGGGCGGTGGCGTTCGCGCTCCCGTTCCCGTTCCCGCCTCGGCTGCCGCCCCTCCGCCGCGGCGGCACCTGTGCGGCCCCTCCCTCGCGGTAAACGCTAAAAGCAGAAAAACGAAAAGTTTCGACGTTCAAAAAAATGTGCCAGAATCGCTCAGACGGGGCCTGTCGCGGGAAGGAGCGGCGACCGCCGGCTCCTGAGGGGACGCCCCGAGGCGCCCCGCCTCAGCCCGCCGCCGGCTCCCCGGCGTGAGGTGATCCGCCCTCCGCCGGCGCCGCCTGCCCCCGGCCCCTCGGAATCGCGGGCTGCGGGGCCTCGCCGAGCGCGGGGGGATAGGGCAGGTCAAGGACGTGGGCCCCGCAGGGCGCTGGCAGCAGCGGGCCCCGTACCTCAGTGGCCCTCACCAGTATCGCGGTCCGGGGGGGCCCCCGCTGCCTCAGCCTCGCGGGAGGATGAAGCATGTTTTCTCTGTGTACACACGGGCATCAGCCATCCTCGCACTGTTTAACTGTCCTGCTTCCACTTGGGCCAAAAAGCCTCGGGAGGAAACACCATCCTTCATCCCAAAACACCTGAGCTGGTTCTTGCTGACAGGAGCACATCCAGGCTCCCTGAGGGTCTGGAGCTTTCTTTGGAGGCAGCTGCAGCAGGTGCTCAGCTCCAGCAGCTGCAATTCAGTCCTCCTCCTGAGTGCCCTCTGTTACAGCAGAGGCCTTTCAGCGTGCAGAACAGGCAGACAATGCCTAGCACTGCCGCCTGCAGGAACTCCTGCTTCTGGATCCATTCGGGGCAGGGGTGGGCATCAGGCTGCCGGACATAGCCCCTTCTCCCTGCAGGACCCCACCTTGCCCTGCTGTGTGGGTGGCCCCAGGTGTCTCCGCCACCTGCCCTGCTGTATGCAGTGCACACAGCAGAGCGGATCCAGATCGCAGCCTCCCCACCACCTCCACAAGTGCAAACCCTTTCCAAAGTTGGGAAGTTCCTTCACTGTATTGAGGAGAATCAAAACTGCCAACATTTGCTTGATGAAATACAGTAATTACTATTATTAAGCAGGGTCCTTGCTCTGGCAAAACTCGGACTGGAGCCAGCAGGGGTGTTGCCAAGGTCAGTGGCAGAGTCCAGTCTAGCTGGCTATAAACATGGCTTCCCAACAGCCATGTGGAGACTGAGAGGGACACTGCTTGCTGCGGTTACTGATGAACAAATGCAGCTACACAGGCTAATGAAGGGACTTCCCAACCACTGTGTGCACATCCTGTGGACTGTGCTTCTGTCAGGAGAGTGTTCTCTTAACCACAGAATTGAGACCAGCGGCTCCTTTTTATGTGAGGACTCTCATTGCCTTCTCTCTCCTCTCCTCGCTTATCTTCCAGCCAGGTAAGAATCGTGCAAAGGGGCAGGGGACTGGTTTTCCTCATCATGTTTCTAGTTCTTGCAAAGAAATACTTAATTTTCTGCTTCTGCCCTGAAGGGTAAGGTTCAGATAAGGGAAAGATTGAGAGGGACAGAAAGAGGTAGAAGGGTTTTTTGATGCGCCATTCCTGCAGCTGAGGATGGTTTCAGTGAGTCATGGCCACACTGGGTGCTGGTGGCCTGGAGTCACCTGTGGCCCAGTGTGGGTGGGATGCTATGTGGCAGCAGGTGGGTGTGCGCTGCTTTGTAGGCAGCAAGCTCTCATGTGCCCTCCCCGCCCCATGTGCCCTCACATGATGCAATGTTGGGGCCTCTGAAATTGCCTCCCCGGCATCACTGATGTGATGACACAATCCCTCAAGGACTGGGAGGGCAAGGCCTGGCTGCACATGCCCATGCCCTCTCTCTCTCTTGAGCAGCCCCACCTTTCTCCCAAACATGCCTCAGCATTCGCTCCCAGCCCACCCGCAAGTGTGCAGGGTGCTGTACGGTCACTGTAGGTGGCTGTGCCCCCATCTGAAATGAAATCCGGAGCAGGAAAGGTTGTGCAATCCATGTCCCAGCATATGTGATACCATAAAGGCTAATGCCAGGCTAGTATCCTGTTGTTTTTCCCTAAGCTGCCACAAACCATTTAAAAGCTACAGGCTTGATGCTGTTGTGACACTGTAGCATGGAGGTCTGCTGCATTTGTTCACTGCTGGACCAAACTGCATCCTTGTGTTCAGCAAGTGCCACTTCCAAAGTGACATGGCTGCTCTTGCCTGGCTTAGTGGCTTTGACCTGCTCCACCCTTTTTCTAATTCCTTCCCAAGTCTCTTCCAAAGCAGTGAAAGAACAGAGGGGCCTTGACAGGAGTGTGGTAGGGACATCTCCAGTGACGGGACCCAACATCTCATGGGCTGGAGAAGATGCCTGGGAGGTCTATAAGGAGTATGAGGCCCTGTTCAGTCATGGGTGCCATTTTGTGAGGTAGGGAGATTACCCTCATCAATGGCATACATATCAAAGCACCCAGGGCAAGAATAAACAAACATCTTTGGCACTGTGCTCATCTTCCATTAGCCAAAAGGCAGGTGTGTGTGTGTGTGGGTATAGCAAGTTTTCCAGCTGTTTCCCTGAACTGAGCCCTGATGTTGCAAGAACTGCCTAGCTGTGAAAACACAGCCTCGCCTTGATTTATGCCACTTGTGGATAAGATGACTAAGAACAAGAAGCTGGGGGGGTGGGGGGTGGGGGGGGGAGAAAAAAAAAGAAAAACCCCAGAGCAGAACGGGAACAGAAATCCCAGTGGGAGCATGATGCGGGTGTGTACCGATTTGATGGGACAGTCAGGTTGGGTAAACTGCAGCCAGAGCTTTAGGCAGTAGGAAGAGGAGACCACAAACCAGCAGAGACCACAAACCACATATGTATCACGATGTTCCACCTAAGATACAAAAGCATGCCACAAGCTTTTATGAAGACAACTCTTTGGTAACAGCAAGGGAAATTAATTCTTTTGTGTAATTGTAACATTTTTTTCTCCTTCAGATGAGTTCCATATGTCCTCGTGATTTTTTTCCTTTAAACACAGCAGTTTAGAACAAATCTTAAGTAACATTTAGCCTGCTTCTAAAGTAAATATTTACAAAAACATTAAATAATGGTTCTGATCTTTGGAAAAAGTATATTTCTCCCTACCTGCTACTGTTTTATGCCCATCTGGAGTAAATGAGAAGCTTTGTAATAAACCCCAAGGCTGTAAAAGCAGTATAACAATGCGATTAGCAGTAATCAGATGGGAAATACTGACTATTAAAAGCTGTGAAGAGATAAGAGGGATAAACAGCAAGGGGAAGGTTACGTTATTTTGTTTTAACAAATTACAAGAAATCTAATTGGGGAATAGGCTTTTAATCTTACAAAAGCTGTATTGTTTTTTGGAAGCATAATAGTGTTAGCTCCTATTTATGTATTTATATCACGTATCATCTTCAAAGAGCTTTACTAAATAAATATTAATCATTTCACCAGCCACTTAAAGGCAACCACTTCAGGGGTGTGGTGAGGCAACAACTTAACAAGTAAGTTGTACTAAGACAGGAAGTGAAGACAGCCAGATTCAATAAGGAGCCCGTGTGGGTACAAAAAATATTTATGGAGGATTTAACAATATGCCATGGAATAGAGCACAGATTTCTTTGTTAATGAGAAGCTGGCATTGGAACTTGTAATTACAGTGAATTTCCAACAGGTAAAGATTATTAGATCTAAGAGGAAACAGCTTGTGAGGGATCAGTATTTGCATGTAGGGAAGCGTAACACTTTTTTATCAGAACATGCTGCTTACAGGGCTAACTACCCTTTTGTCTTTTCCTCCACTCTCACCTTCCTCGCAGGAAAAAATATATTGTTGGCCTGTGCTGTATCAGTATTTCCCTGTGTCTGCCATAGTGTACTTTCTTTTGAAGAATTTCAAAGCACCCAGTGGGTTTCAGTCTCCACATTTCTTATTCCTTTCCTGTAACAAGGAACTCTGGCTGACCCACTGGCTCTCCTAAAAGCTGTCCTACGTCAAAACTGGATGAGTAAGAACCCAGCTCTTCCTTTTTCCATAAATGAAGCTGAAGGTGTCTTCTGTTCCTGCTAGGGATGGCAGATGAGATTCAGTCGTTTTGTATGCTACAGATCACAGAACAATTGTTGGAAGGGACTTCATGAGATCTCTGGTCCAACCACCCTTGCTCTGAGCAGGGTTACCTTCAATGTTAGATCAGGTTGCTTAGGTCCAATTAAGGTTCCTAATTATGTTTCTCTGCTGTCTTATGCACAGATGGCATTACATGTAGCTGTCCTGGTCTCAAAAGATAATAAGCCTATAGCAGTTGCACTACTAGCTATCATGCCATGACACCTGTACTGTGATGTGACTAGCAAATACAGATTTTCCTGGAGAAGACTGATTTTGTTGTTAGCAGTTGTATTCAAATATAACATCATTGTTCAGTCATGCAATTCATGATTTGAAACATGCAGTTGTCAGAGGAGCAAGCCTCTACTACTTAAGGCTGTCACACTGAAACTGCTGAATTATCACAACTGTTTTAACATTTCACATCTTTTTTTTGCTTGTATTCAAACCAATACAATGTAGTCACTGTAGTCAGTCTTATATTTCCGTGCCTGTTTGTCCTCCTGTGTCCAATTCAGTGTCTTTTGTCTCAGTGTTCCAGAAACAACCAATCTAGTTCTTGAAGAAAATCCCCTCTCAATCCTAACATCCTCCCTTCTTAGCACTAAGTATGAATTTTGCAGACCGACCAGCATTAATAGCTTGTATTACATTTTGCAAAGTCTCACCTTGTGCTGTGGCCTCTGCAATGACAGACCACATCCTGCCTGAGACTAGGCGTGTAAATACACTGAAGAAAACCTTTCCCAGTGTCAGACTCTGGTATGTATTCTCCTTCTGTATAAAGTTTAGTCTGCGCTTGTGTATGTATATAACATTACATATGAACACACCCAGGAAGGCGTATGTATCTCTGTGTGTGTGTGTTTATATATATTAGTGTGTTTATATATACATATATATACACATGCATGCACACACACAAAATGATGGGATAGGTGAGTGCTATTAATGCTCCGTTATATGCTTTTCGGTTCTTTTTCCCATCTTCTCAACGGTATTCTGAGTTTGAGGCCTTGGGGGCAGAAGCCTGTCCTTTTCTGCTGTCCTTCGGTATGGTGGGTCAAGTCTTTTAAAGATCTTCTGCCTGCAACTTACACAGAACATTACTGTTCCATTCCTAAAACATTAAATCAGAGAGATGGTGAAAAAAAGGTCTGAAAGCAACTCATCCACCTGAACAGGGGTAATCTCCCTGCTGCATAGCAAAGGCTGGAGCTGTTTCTTTAGCACAATTGATTATGTCCTTGAGGCCTAATAAGCAAAGAGATTTCTTCCTGTTCAGCATAGTTCTGTGGGTAGTTCCAGAAGCTCCACTTAATTTCATAAACAGTTCAAACCTCTTTCATGTTTGGAGAATGATTGGGAGTTCAGCTGCTTGAGAGTCCTCTGAACGTTCCACTCTTTATTATCATTCACTGTTTTCTTTTCCTGGTTTCTAGATTGCCATTAGTTTCTACAACCTTGATATCATATTATGTTCATTGGCATTTATTAATGAGAAGCCTAAGAGAGGTTTTGTTAAGTGGAATGAGTCTTTATTATAAAACAGCTAAACCAGCCCTCCAAGACAGCAGTTTTGAAGGAGGAGTCTATATGTGACTGTGTTTCTCCTAACCTGGAGCAGCATATTCCAAGCAAATGCAGTAATGTGGTGCGTGTGTCTCAAGTAGTTGATTTACCAACTACATTCCTATTCCAGAGGCTTTGAACATGTATAATGGACATGCGAAATGTGCCAATATTTTGGTAATTTGGTTTAAAAACTGATTTTTTTCTTTTGGAGCTGGTAGAATGTGGCTCACATTTGTTGCATGTGTGTGGGCCTGCTCCTTATTAAACTCATGGTCCTTTTTTCCAGTAACCACTTCAGTGCTGTGAATCAACATAACTGGTTCAGAAAAACACCATCTGTCGATTGGATAAACAAAAGCCTAGTTAGCTGGAAGTTTAATAGATCACAAAGTCTCACCAAGTCCATTTTTATGTTAATAAATTCCACCATGGAATATTTTCTGATGTCACATGGCAAAAGTGCCCTAAATAAATAGCAGCTGAAGCATTTTCCATTATTTATCTTAGTGTTTTGTGAGCTTAACAATAGAAATTGCCCAGGATCTCAACTTCCCTAATCTCAAAAGTGCCATATGGGTCTGTATGTTGCATTTCACGATTCTTAGACCAGTAGGTTTAGAAGAGATCTCATCTAGCCTGACCAGAGTTGGGTCAGACAGACCTCCACTATCCCAACCAGACCAGATGTCCATCTCAGGAGTGGGGGCTGGGGCTAGCACTCAGTAATAACCACTGACTTAATTTCAACCATCCTGTGCCCAAATTATTCTTTCCCATATTATTCCTGGATAGTCCTGTGGTATGAGATGTCTTATTGACCACCTTTGCTTGGAAAGACCCCCTCTGAAAGTCAGGTATTTCTTGCCCTGCCAATCTAGGCTGTTTTTTAAAATCTCCCATGGTGATTTAATGCATCAGCAAGTATAGCTCAGGTGGTTCCTTTGCATCTCTCCCCATTTTCCTGAGTGGAAGATTGGGCCCGCTGGTAGATTCTAAGAAAGTTCTTCCAACAATCACCATTTTACCTTTCTGAGCACTGGAGTTTGTCAGAGATTGTCTAGGTGATCTCCCTTTGAAGGTAATTAGACTCTAGCTGCCAAGTTTCACTAAGAAGCTTTCATGTCTTCAGAGACGGGTCATTCAGACTGCCTGCTGTTTCAAATCAAGCACAAGCAACACTTCCAAGAGCATGTTCAAGTCCACGATCCTTCCTGAGTGAGACTATGGTCAAGACTTGTACCAGTTTGCCAGTTAGCACAGAAAGGAGTGATGTTGCCTGGCTGCCTTTTGTGTGGCCGCCAGATGCCTTTTTGTTCTGGTCATCAGCATACTGTTTTTTAATAGTAGTCCAGAACAAAGCGTACTCTTGCTCCTCTGGCCCTGTATGCAAATACTTGATGAGACCTTCCAAGTCATCCTAAATCCATTAAAAAGGGTGAACAAGAGATTTGCCCACAAAGTTATAAAATTAAAGAGGAGATCACTAGACTAAGGAGGAGGACTGCCGAGAGACACTGAGGCTGGAAGTTTTTGCCAGCCCTGCAGCAATGCTTTTGCAGGGTCATCACAGGGATGGTATTCTCTCTCAATGTCAACGCTGCCTGTGGCAATGTTTACTGATAAATGGGCTGCTGGGGCTGCTGCAACCAGTATGCACTACTCTCCATACAGAGTCTTCTAGGGCACCTGCTGCAGGGGAAATTTGGCAGCTTCCCTTTGTGGTGGTTATTGGAAGGGGATCCTACCCCTTCCCATGCTGTATCCTTGTCCTCTCCTACAGGAGGAAAGTGACAGGGAGCTTTTTCAATACCTGTAATTTTCTTGTAATACTGCCATTCTCTGTCCAAATCACCAAACAGGATTTTGCCATATTTTTAGGAAGCCTCAGGTGAGGAGCAGGACATATGTATGTTGTACACCCACACACATAGTGTGGAGTCCTACTTGTTTTTTTCTGTTCCCCAGAAACAACTTCTGCTGGTTTGAGTAAAACACATAAATGTACTTAATCATGTGAAAGAAGCTTTTACATTTCAGATCACAGTAATCTTCCCCTTTCCTTCCTCCTGTATAACTCAAAATGGCTTATATATTTGAGATCCAGCTGTGCATGCTTGGATCTGTAATACTCAGATTGTACTTTGAAGCTACTCCTACCCTGAAATCACACTGTGTATATCCATTACAAGCTGTAGGGAATAATTAACCAAATAAAACCTGATGCTATGCTATACTAAAACATATCACAGTTTACCTATTTCTTCTTACATATCTTCTGATTAGTGCAGAACTGTAAAGCTCTTTTCTTGTTTCTTTGAAGCAAATTTACAATAGCCCCAGTAATACTTTTGCACTTGAGAAAAAGTAAACCTTTCATACTATTGCAAGTCCCTACAATGCCTACAAGGGCTCCTCTGCTGATTTCTGTCCTTGTGGGTATCAAACATTAGCTGTGAACTGGAAGACTGTGTCTGGGTCATCTTTTATCCATGTGGTAAGGTCCCAATATCAGTTTATCGCAGAAGTTACTGTTTTCAGGGGGTTTGCAGTGAGCTTTTTTTCAAAACGTTTTCAGCAGACAGAAAATACTGTCTGTTTTGAAAGTGTGCTTATAATGTACTGTTGGTCCCAATTTGTGTCAAAGCACTTTTAGTCTGCCTGCATGAGCAGTTAGGCTAGTCTCTCCTGTTAGCATTGTTCATGTGGACAGCACCAAAAAAAACAGGGAAAAAAGAACAGCATAAGAAGAATTTCATAATTTGGCAAGAAGAATGATCTCTCCCCACTTTCTCAGAAACAAGCTTTGCTTTCATATGGAAGTAGATCTTGCAGGCAATGTAAAATTTGAGCTGCACTTTCTGAGGACATCCTTTTGTTGAATCTCCCTATATAAATGCCTAGCCCTATGACGATAGCTATTCTATAAACATGAAACAAAAGGACAGATTATGTATATATTTTTGTCAAGAGCAGAGAAATATAGCCACAATAAACTCAGAAGTTTGCAGGGTGAAGTAAAAAAAGAGACTTTCAGAAGCAAAAAGTTACGACTATTTGCATCTCACTGGGATGATGTTCATTTGGATCATCAGTCATACTTTTTGTTGTTGTTGCTAACTTACACATGCATACAGAAACTGCCTTTCATGGATGAAAAATGTCTTGCTTATTCACAAGCCCTGTAGAAATAAACATTATTTTATATATATGTACTGCTGGCAGTGAGGATTTTATTTTTCATGCCATGTGCCAACCTTTCATTAGTCAAAGTGTGAAAAATCCCATTTGCTGTGTTTTGCAGAGTTCACCTTGGAAGCATTTAGAGAGCAATTCACTGATCTTTCAAGTCACTGGAGAAGGGATCACCCTGGGAGTTGGCCAGTCACATGGGACTCAAGGGTTCTGCTTTAATCCTCAGCTTTGTAACCCACCCTTTTCTTGACTTGGGGGAAATTGCTTCATCTGTCCACATCTTGGATCCCCAATGACAAGGATCAGGCTTTCAACACATAAATTTGTTCAGTAGCATAAACTTGATATATCTGATACTAATATGGTGTTAGCCACATAGTCAGACTCTTCAAGCTAAATAAGCTTGATAAATGGAGGCAAGTCTGGGTCTGAACATAAGTGTTGGAGAAGCTCCAGAGCACAAAGAGTGTGAATCCTTGATTTTACTCCACACTGTCACACAAAACCAAGCACACATTTCTGTGCACTTGCATCTGTTCCCCTGCTGAAGTGCAGTTCCTGGTCTCTTCATCCCAAGCCTACCTCATTTGGGGGCTGGTATAGGAATGGAAGATCCCGGCAGTGTCCTCTCTAAATGAGGTCACTGTGGAGGCAGTAAAGGATCATGGAATAAATAGACCTGCCCAGGGAATAGCTTTAGTTTGATGAATTTAACACTGAGAAGCTGTGTATGTACCCATGAATGTGTAAACTGAACATGAGTTTGAGGTCCTGTCCCTACCTGTGGTGGTGAACTGTCTCTACTCCCCCTATTCCTCTGTGTAAAATAGGAAGAGTGTAAAGAGCCAACATGAGTAAGATCAAACCCTCTGCTTATTCAGATGGAAAGTATTGCTTAAGTCCCCAGGGCTACATGAACTAAACCTAGGAGTCTGCTTGCTTTCTTAGAAATGGTGTTGCCAAGTTCTGGACAGAATTTACAGAACTAATCTCTTGGCATTGTAATTCATTGCAAAGGAGACCCAAGTTTATCAACTGAACTATAGATGATGGAGCCTTATATCAATTATTTAAGTGTCCTTTTTGGCTTCTTTTTGTGTTCTTTGTCTGCCCTCATCAAGATGCCCAATGAAAGACTTAAATCCATTTTCACCCTCTTTAGAGGCACCGACGATAAAGCAAATGAAATATTATTCTTTCTAAGTAGTAAATTTATAGCAGGCAATAACAAATCCATGAGAATTTATATGGCCTTTTGCCAAAGAAACCAAGGATTTGAATTCATATACTGAAAAATATACGCGTATCTATTCCGGTGTTTAAGGAGCTGTGGGAAATCCTTTTTTATTTTTTAATGAAATGAGAGAAAAGTATCCCAGATCACCTATGACCCTCCTGTAAAGCCTGAGTGTCATCAGGAGGTTAAAACTTTATTAAGACTTTCTCATGCCTTTAGCTCCCTGACATATCTGAGGGGATGAAGGTATGAGAAGAATGAAGGCATCATACCATCAAACAGCTGATCTTACCATTATCCATGCATGGGATAATGTCACTTGAGGCCCTGTGTCAGTGTCTGCCCAACAGCGATAAGGACTAGAAGCCTTACCAGAGCCTCCCCTGAAGGAGCCGTGGAAGATGGCAAGGTACTCCCTTTGAACTGAAGCAACATGTATCAGCATTCCTAAAAACAAACTACACCTGGTCTCCTGCCACCTCTGTTCATTTTTTTTTTGATAGTTGTCATCTTGCTGCCATTCTCTTAGCTAACTCTCCACAGGAGGCAATGTGTGATACTTCCAGTAAGGTGCATGTTCACTGGCTAACCACTCTGCTGGATTTTTTTTACTCCTCCCATTCTCCTCAGTTGCTTCTCTTGTGCTTCGGTCATGTTGGTGAGAGCATAAATGAGATATCAACATCAAACCAACCCGGAGCCTTCCTCCTGAGATTTCCTCCTCCAGTTTGGGATTTGAACTTTCTGTTCTGAGAAACCTCTTGAAATGACTGGCTACCACAGCGTCTTGTTTGCTCAGACAGCTCAGGTCTCCATGGCTCAGTGGTTAAGGGGATCTACCAGATCTCCAGATGGGCATTTCCCAGGCTGCCTATTACTAGTGCACAGTTGTGGATCATGTCTCCTACAGAGCTTGCTGTAATATTTTTGGCAAATTTCACCATGTCCTCACCAGTCCTTATTTGGCTACCCATGTGGAAGTCTTCAGACGTGTCTGTAGTCAGATGCTAGCCATGTTTGCAATCAACACAATTCCATTTTAAATTACAGTTGTAAGAGCTTTTCAGGCTGCGCCGACAAGCCTGATCCTGAAAAAAAGTTCAAAAAACAAAACCAAGCTCCAGACCAGTGTGCTTTGGGGAGAAGGGAAGGAAAGTGACATCCATTCTGGGAAGGAAGAAGCAAGAATAACAAAATCTGGCACCCTGGTCTGTGTTTGCCCTAATGATGCATCTCCATGTGCTTTGTGTCCTTTGGTAACACTGCCCTTTCCGTGCCACGTCGTGGATTGTTGGATGAGGAAGCTTGGCCCAAAATAAACGCCAGGCTGCTTTTCATCTCAGGGATTTGTTTGTGCCAAGCGAACAAAGTGACTTCTTTGTGGCTGTTTGCATTTGTCGTTCCAAGTTGTCTGAGCTCTAGGTTATAAATACACACCACCGATTGATAGCCTCAATATGTCCAGTCGGACAAGCTTTGCATGCTGGCAAGAAAAGGATTTGGCTTGCCTTAATTATTTTTGTTTTAATACTTTTTTAAATGCTTGATATAAATCAAAAATACTGTAAACATAATTCAGGAGGTTTCTGACAAATAATTTTAGGTAAATTTTCTGTTTCATATTTGTATTTACAGTCACCTATGTAAAGGGATGCTGTCAAGTTACGTATGTAATTTAATGTCACTGACTTTTTTAGATTGTTTTTAATGCAGAAATAAAAGGAAGTCAGAATTTTATCAACTTACCTACTCTTAGAGCAGATGCAAGGTATGAGAGGAACATGAAAGGCTGAGTTGTTCTGAGCTGTGCCTTAAGAGTGCTAATGGTAAGCCAAGACCCTGCTGTCCTGGGCCCATGACAAGAAGGCCCATTAATCAGCAGCGACTCTGAGCAGTCTGAGCTAAACCCTGACTCTTGGGGACTGTTAGCCAAATCCTGACTGCTTCATTGGGGAATGTTCAAACTTCTAGACTTGATTTTTTTCTTCACCCACCCCCAGCCCCCACCACTTGAAAAACAATGCTGGTGAAAAATGCCTCTTTGGGAATTTAATTTGTATGGAAACCATTTTATTTTTGTATCCAAATCTTGCAGTCTGTGTAGGGTTTTCCATTTGCTTTCAGCAAAGCCTATTTTTCACTATTTTTCTCATCCAAAATTCTTACTAAGAAACTGAATACTTTGACCAAAAATGGGTATCTTTTCCTTCCCCTTCACCCCCTTCTCCATTCACAATATCCCCCAGACCCCTGAAAACAATCTAATTGAAAGAAAGAACATTTCTTCTAAAAATTTCCCATGGAAATTGTTTTGTTGTGGTTAATGTCTGCTTTCTCTCTCATCTTTCTGGGGCTGGAAGAAAATTCCTCGAAAACGTTATCAGGCAGCACATCTCTACAGCCCAAGTGAGGTTCTTAACATCTCATTTATTCATTTCTATGATAATCCAGTAACCATAATTGTGGTCACAGGCTTATTCACAATGTGTATACTGAAATAGTTGTGCACAGTCATTTGAAAACTAGATCCCTGTTCAAAGATCTCACAGCTTCAGACACATTTCATGTGCTTACTGGATGCAGCAATATGCTGTGTGTTATTATGTATACATGCATACTTATTTTAATATTAATATATGTACATATATATATAAAAATATGTACATGTGGTTGAAAGTGAAAGATCATGAGATGAGCTTTCTGTGCCTGATTTTAGTTTTTCTTTGAAACAAGCTTTTTGAAAGTGACCTGGAAATCCAGAGCAGGAGGCAAATAGACCCAGGTCAGTTTTACACAGTGATTAATCAGTTTCTTATTCTGGTGCAAAAAGAGAATATGGTGCCCTGTACATGCATAACAGCATGGGAAGCTACATGATGTATCTGCATGGACTGAATGGGCCAGCTTCAGTCTGTTCCAGGCATTCTAATATAAGGTATACAAACCTTAACAGAGTCTGGTCCACATTGAAAAAGCATGAAAGAAAATAGATGTGTGGATCTGTGTCCGTTTGTAAATCCAGTCTGCAGGAACCGGCTTCTTACTTGCACTTATTCCTGTGTGTGTAAGTTAGGAGGCTGTAATATAAATTGAAGCCTAATTTTTTCTTTGAAGCTATTAACACCCACCCACAAGCAACAGGAAACAGACTTCAACTTTAATTAGTACCAACACATTCAAAATTCACCCTATATTTGCCTTCAAGTGCAGCAAAGCAGCTTCAAAGCTAAAAGCTTCTTCACTTTCTAAGTAATAATGAGGTATTAATGAGGCAATTAGGGGCTTGTAAACATGGTGTCAAAGTGATATGAACTAATCACCAGCAACAGGAAAAAGACAGATCCCTCTGACTTCAGTGCTCTGCGCTCTCCCTAGCCCCCTGCGGCATTCTGTGCTTGTAAACTAATCCGCAAAAATGTTCTAGATTAATTCAAAACACTATCCTCTTTTTAATTCCCTGACTGTCTTCGGGCTTGTTTCTGAATAGATGCTCTGTGTGAAGGCTTTTAAATATGCACTTTTGTTATTGCAATAAAACCCAGATTGAAGTTCTCTTGCACTAAGCTGTCAATTTATATTTGGCTCTCTTCTTAGATACATATGAAATCTAAATCATTTGTTAGAATATTTGTTCCAGTTTATTTCCTTTTAGGCTATTTAATCAAAAAAGTAATTAAATTAGAATTGCCAACCACCATTTTTTTTTCTTGAATGTGAAATGTTAGTGTTGAAAATGAAGGATGAAATGCACCAGTTAAATCTTGGAGTGATGCAGATAGGGCAGGGACAAACATTTCCCTTCACAGATTTGTTAGCTGGAGTGTTGGACTAGGATTAGTATGATCTGATCGCACTAATTTGCTGCATGGTTTCATGAGAGTCGCTTTTATGATTCTCATTTCCTTATAGAAATACAGTTCAGACTGGATCTAGCTAGTGCCTGCAATCAACCTGTTATGGTGCTTTCTTTTGCTACAGGAAAAGTCACAGTGAATTTACCCACAGCAAGACATTAAATGTGGTCCCACCCTAGTGATGCATTTTGAAGTTATTCCTATTAGAAAATATAATTCCAAAGAACTTTTTATTTTCTAAATTGAAGTAAAGAAAAAAAAGAACAATAGAAAAAAATCTCAGATATTCATGAGTTTTCAGGCAGCGAGGCTTTAGGAAGAACATAGACTGAAGAATGTTCTAAACTGTAAACGAACATATCCTTACAGCATCCCTGATACATATACTCCAAATCTTCATCCGACACTTGAAATTCTGACCTGGCTGCTTCCTTCAAATTATCTCCACGGATTGCTCTGCAACTGGAAGTACTACTGATTTGAGAGAGGATTTTTGGATATGGCCTGTTGTCTCCTGGAAATTAGGATGAAACTCCATATCCTTTCTCTGTGTGATCTCATTACAGTCAGCTCTCTAGGGGTGAAAAGTGAGTTCACTAAACCAACTTATTGTGAAAAAATATTTTGAAACATAACACACTGTGGTTTGATCCTGCATTCTCACAGGTATATTTTGGAAATCACTTGGTTGAAGTCAGTAACATGTGTGTTAAGCTCACAGAAGTGAAAACAGAACAGAGGCCCTAATAGTTTTTCCTACATCAGGAATTTGATCTAATCCACAGGAAAATTGTACATGAGTTCAACAGTCCAGCACTTTGCCTAGTAGTGTGCAAGTTTATAAGTTTGGAATTGCCCCTCAACAGACCAGTTAAAAATGGTCTCCAAACATTTATGAGAAGAATTCTTGTAGATATGATGGTGGTGAATCATGTCTGCAAATGTGAAAGCCAGTACTAGCCTCTCCAGAAATTCAGCTTATTGTTTGAACTTTCAGCAGTATTTTATTCTGGACATGAGTAACCTCTCATAGCAGCTGGTTATGCAGGTTTACATAAACTTTATATGTTGCAGTAGAGATTCATGAGTGTTCAGTACTATCACAAATGGCTCTGTTTCGGAGGTTAGCTAGCAGAACATCACTGAGTGTCTCAGTCACCTAGGTCCATTTAATTTATGGCTGATTTTGAAAATGTCACTATTTATTAAAACCTCTGCACAATGAAGAATAAGCCACACCCTGTGGTGCTGTGCAATCTAATGTCTCTACCTTCAGTGTTAATACTTAGAAAGCTTTAGCCTGTACCTGGATATGATCAATTCTTTTTCCTGGTCATCAGATTTCATTATGGCATCAATGGCCAAGTGAAGGAGCTCTTGGGTATCCCATTTTGTTTGTGATGGCAGGCCTTGGGGAAGATACCACCCATTCCATGTTGCATGTAAGTTCCCAGACCACAAGCATGCAGACTTCTTGCTTTTACCCAGAGCTTTGTGCCTGGGAGCTCATAGCCACATGAAGATTTTGGTGTGTGGTTGTAGGGCCAGGATGGTTGACACCTGGGAGAAGATTTCACTAGATCTCATTAAGCAAACACACATAGGCCAGTGTCTTGACCTTTCCAATATTTCTTTCCCCAAGCATAACAGCCAGTATCTCTGATCATGTTAGGAAGAGACCACAGCTACAGGTATCAGCTACAAATACATCTTGGGTGGTTTCTTCCAAGCAGACGAAGTGCCTGAAACCTCTGACTCCTACTGGGAGTTTAAAAGAGTTTGAGACTGGTGACCCTAAATGCAGCTGGTCAATAAATCACAGGTCTGGCTCATGGAGTCCCAGAAAGGAGGGGAGCCCTGGCATCCTGCCATCAGCCCATGAAGCAGAGGCCGAGGTGTGGGAGGTGGGGCAGCCAGAGCATCCCCGTTTCAATGTGTGAGACACAACAGACCTGCCTTGTTAGCTCAGAGCTCTAGTGCTTGGGACATTACCTTTCCCTCACCCTTTTCCTTCCTCTCCCCTTGTGTTAATCCTACATAACTCTCTCTGCTCTTTCCATCTGGGTGGGGATCTTAAAAGACCTCTACAGTTCTGCAGGGCCTCTCCTGTTTGTGTATAATAATACAGGATGGCAGACCATTAACACCTTCTCTGAGCACAGCATGTTGGAGTTGCAACACTTTCTGGCCTGGCTTGGGCTCCTTTGCCAAAGGGTATTGTGTGTGCATGCTCAACTCTTCTTTTAAAATCCCAAACAGGGTTTTCTTTTTTCTTTTCCTTACAGTTTGTGTGTGTTTTTGCCATTGGTATCCATGGAACTTTTTGTCTCGTGGTTCCTTTAGAGGCAACAGAGTCTGGGGCTGTTTTTATTTGTGGTTCTCCTCTTCTCCCCACCATACCACAGTTTCTGGGAGGCTGGTAACTGAGGAGGAGAGACTGAGTGAGTCTGCAGAGTAGTAGGTGAATATGGAGCCCTTTGCTTTGAGGTCATTAGTTACAACAGAGCTGAAGTAAGTGACATCTGCAAGGTTTTGCCATCTGAGACCTGATAGCTGGATTTCCATCACAAAAATATAATCCAAGCAGATTACTAGGGATTTATAATTGAGTTGGATTCTCTGGAATCTAATGTGAGTCAGCACTGAAACCTTTTTTCAAGAAGGAAACATTCCTAGCGTATCTGTCATATACACAGTTTTGGGGATCTAATAAGGGCCAGCTCAAATTATAGCTGTGCCTCCTGGATTGTTCCACAGCTGCCTTTTGGAACGTCTCAAGGCCAAGGTGCAGAGAAGGCCTAAGGCAAGGTTTCATCTGTTGATGTTTCATCTGTTTTACCCCAAGAACCCAGCTTCATGCTTTCACACATAGGTGGTGTAAACATCTAAAGAAAGCCCTGTGATATTACAGCAATGGGGACCCAGAGATAGATGGCAAAGAATGATCTTAAGTGCTTGTGAAGTTGAACTGAAATCCCGGTAAGCAGTAAACAAAAAGCATTCTGAGTGGGAGGTATCTCTATAACAGCAGAGGTGACCTACCTCCCTTCATGTTAATGCCCTGCCAGTTAGTCACACCAAAACTGAGGGGAGGAACTTCACATTGGCAAAGATGTGTCTTGAGGTTAGTGACAACACAGGTTTGTTTCCGAGTAGATGGGTGCATCTTTGTAAGAACCAAAATCTGACTGCATGCCTTTAGCTTTCTGAGGCGAAATCTTGCTCCATCAAAACTCAGTCTTCCTCTTCACTTGGGTGGGTATAGGAGTTCTGTCTCTTCCCTTAAATAAGAAAGGTGATACAAGTCACCATCTGGGATAGGCCAAAGGTATCTGTAATATAACACTACGAGAGAGAACAGTTGCCATGAGTGATCTTGTTGCATGCACTGCAGAGTGGTGAAGATTATGTGCCCAGAAAGAGGTTAAAATTTTGTTAGTGACTTAGGAGCAGCAGCGTAGTCTTCTGTTGAAAGGCAGCACGTGCTGTCTGTCCTGATGCACAGGAGTGGCAGTTCCCAGCAGGGTGAATCTGCCCTGTTCATGTCAGGCCACTAACCCTCCACCTGAACTAGGGCCTGCTCTAAATCACATGTATGGCTAGTTGAGCTGTAAACGTGGAGCATTGGTTGGCTGTGAGGTTAGCAATGAGCTTAAGTGCAGAACGCCATCGACAGATGACTCTTCTGTGGGTGAAGAGTCTCTCAAGGATCTCTTCATGTGGCAGAATGGTCACCTCAAACACAGTGAGAAATGACCAGGCTGTTCTCTTTAGCATCAGTTAAGAGCTTTGTTCCCTCTCTGACCCAGGCTTCTGTAGTGGCTGTCACTAAACTGCTTGAGTTTTCAGTGCTACAGTTCCCTGGCATGGGAATGAGTTAACAGCCTGTTTAGCTGGTCTTTTTAGACTACATGCTTTATGTATCCATATGCTGTGAGAGATTTGTCAGAGTGTTTCCTGGAATGGGGTGCTGATTAGCCAGGGCCTCTTGAGAACTCGTAATGGTAATCAATATAATGATTGTAATAACTAATGATAACAAAGTAAGGAATGGCAACAAAAAGCTTCAGAGTACAGTGTCCTTTGATTTTGGGCTTTTGAAGGGGAGCAGAAAAGAATGATTTCGGGACATAATAAAGGAACCCCCTCTCTTTCATAGATTTTCTCCCGGGAGAAATATTTTATTGAGAAAGGGTATGTTAGCCTAAGCAAGACATAAATATTTTACTTATTAGTAAGCTGTTTCTCTTCTTGTTGGCTCTGTTGCCAAGGCTGGCCTCACACAGAAATTTGTGGTGTCCATTTCTGTGCTGTGTGGTAGGGGAGCTGGGGGGTATGGAGACCCAGGCCATGGATTGAAAGCCTGCCAAAAGAAAAAAAAGAAGAAACAAGAAACAAGCCCTTCTTACAGCAATTGTCTTGCTTATAAAATGTGACATTTGCATGGCAGCCGCCAAGTCTCTGTTTTTGCGTTCATAAACAGGGCATTGCAGCAAAGATGTGGAAAGCCCAGTGTGGATTGAATTGGGCAAATGAACCAGGTCTCAGCAGCCAACTTGACAACAAAACTATTTACCCTGTGAGGGCAGAACGCATACTGCCACCTTTCCAATACACACCATCCTGTGTGAGTTCTCTGATGTCTAATAGGGCTTAGGCTGAGCATGCTTTCTCTCACTGGGAGAGCTAATAAGATTTCATTCCCCTCTACCTGACTATTTCCACAAGATGTGGAGAAATGTAGCATCACTGTGCTCTCCATCTCTGTTGTGTTTCATGGAATCAAACAATGCTTCAGAAAAGAGATTGATAGGAAGGCACAGATGCTCATATGAAGACTGAATCCCTGCCATTAGGGTTGTTCAATCACTTTTAAAATCTGTCAAGGTAAATAAACGTCTGTAAGTCTCTGGCTCAGAATTCTGAGAACTTGAGTGGCAGGGGGCAGTTGCTGGGAGAAGCGGAGCTGTATTTCTTTCCTAGGCTCCCTCCTTTAGCGTGAGCAAGCGTCCAGTTATGAACACAGAAGGATCTTTGGCCTGATACAGGGTGACAGCTCTTGTGTTCTTATACCCTGTTTCTTAAGGATCCTATCTGCACTGATAGTTCATAGCAGATGTCCAGGGAAAAGTATAATGACAAGGCAGATGATATTGATAGTTCCCCAAGGTGTTCTCTCTCAGCCTCTGGAAAACTGTGGTTCATTGACTTTGAACCAGAAGTGGTATCTTGTGTTTTAATACTTCTGCAATAGGTTTTTCTCTCATGCTTTTGCCTAACTAACTTTTGAGCCCATGTAAGTGGCCGACACGTGCCAGAGACATCCATAGTTTAACTGCCTGTGCAACTGTGTAAAGACCTACCTCCCCTCTTCTCCTCTGTATGCACCTCCAGCTGATTCCAGCTGATGTCCTGCAGCTCTCAGAACTTGCAAGGTATTGTCCATCCCTCATCATTCACTCAGTGCTCCCTGTAGTTTTATAGACCTTGAGCATATCTGTCTTTTCTACCTTCAAGCATGTTAGTCCATTCTCACACAGAAGTCCTCCAGCCATTCTCTCTCATACCTATTCCAGTTTTACTATATCCTTTGATGTTCAGTGAAAAAAGCTGGATGAAAATTGCCTGTTCTCCGGGGCCAAGCCAAGGGTTTTTTGGCTTGTAACATCACTTAGAGCAATTTAGGGTTTATTCCATGCTTAAATTCCTAATGGTGAGCTGAAAGAGGGCAAGAAAAGGTGATCCAGAACCAGATATGGCTGGTTCCTGCTCTGTTCTATCAGGTTAACTCTCCAGCTGCACTGTCTGGAATGAGAGCAGGTTCAATTGAATTAGAAGTGGAGAAAGTTTGTCAGTGAGTTGGCAGATGAATTTTGCTTTACACCATGGAAACGGATATGGTAGTAGAAATCATTACCAGTCAGTGTGCATTGTGTCTAGCTCTATTTGCCAATGAGAAGATACAGAAAAAGCCAACTTTGTTCTTGCCTAGCATTGTGTTATGAATCTGCTTAGCCACATATTCATTCCATGATCTGTGAATACTTTTCAAATTGAGTATCTGTTGGTGAAAATAGTTCAGAGGTGACTGGTTTCTTTTTAACCCCTGGAAACTGCTTTCAAAACCTTTTTTGTAAATGCTGCATTTTGTAGACCCCTTTCTTCCCACCCAGGAAGTTCTATCTGGACACAACGGTATCTGCTAGAGGCTTGCAAAAGGTTATGCTCCAAAGCTAAGCATGTTTTTATGAAATGCATTAATACCTTTGACTACACAGGGGGAAAATGCAGCACTCTGTAAAACTTAAGCCATTGCAACACAAGCTGCAAAGCTGAAAATGTTGTACTCTCAAGAAAAGACAGTTCCTTCAGTCTTCCAAGGTGAAATCCTAACCTTTATCTAACTGTATGAAGCTGGTGGCAAATTTCCCAGATTTCAACAGGCCAGGGTTTCACCTACAGTTGTTAAGGGCTGCAGGGGCTGTAATGGACTGGACAGAGTTAACTCTGATGTCATCCAAGTAGTGGGATTTTTCCCAGTGTTTTCTGCATGTGGGTCCAGGAACTTGCTGTTGAATTAGGATCTGTCTAGGAGGAGTGCTGGTAATTGTGGAAACAAATCCCAGGGGTTGCCATTTAATCTACAAGCTCAGTTTTGTTTCAATTAGCTGTAAAGTTGGCAATGAGCACAAATGGGGAACCATGAAATGAAAGCTCCTCCAGTGAACACTATGTCCACAAACTCTTCAAATTGCTGACTCTCATTATAGAGCCAAGGGAGGGGAGAAAATAAAACCACAAACAGCGAGATCCAATTATGATCTTTCTCCTTTGTTCTTCCACCATCTGGAAATGACTGGTTTATGTTCTAGTAAAAGGGCATGTTCTAGACCTGGTTGTGCAGTCTCTCTGCACCGATGTTGTCTATCTGGATTGACAGAGAGAGTGTTAAGGTTTCATTTACATGGGTCACAGGTGCTCTCCCATTTCTTTGCCGAGGGTTTCTGTGCCCACTCAGGCATAATGACAGATCGTGCTGTTTCCATGTGTAGAATCAAAACAGAACTTAAAACAGTTAATACAGTGTCCAGATTCCTCCAAAGAGCAGACCCTAACCTCACCATATTTGAAGATATAGGATCTGAGAGCTTTTCCCCAGTGGCATTTACTTGTTGAGCCAAATTGAATGTTTAATAAAAATGGAAACTTATCACCTGGTTTCTCTGCTCATAACTTCTTCTGAGCTGTGACATGCTGCTTATCCCTAATACCAGTATGAGCCTGGCAGACAAGAGAGTACAGTCAGGCTGTGCTCAGAGCCCCATGACCATCCTTCTTATAGTCCAGCTTTCAAGAAGTATCTCTGTTTTGCAAATAGCAGGGACAACTTGCTCACTTGACCAAGTCCTGAGCTTGGGCTTTGTTAGATCTAGAACTTTTCAAGTAGGATTCAGGTAAATACCTAGTGAAAGCTAAAAATGCTGCTCCTCTTGCAGCTTTCATCTGACTTAATCTCAAGAAAAGGTTATGTCTTCAGGGCTTTTTATCTCAAGCATTCAGTCGTTCAAGCAGGACTAAATATACTCCCAAATAATAAAATAACTTGTATATTCGAAGTTCATTCATAGAGATTTTCATTGGTACATCTCAGAGGACATTTTGCAAGTGAGGGGAGAAAGAGGACACAAAACTGAAGTGAATTGTCTGAGGTGATAGAGCAAGCCAGAGTCAGAGCTGGAATCAGGATTCCTGACTCTTGGGAAGTGTTTTATCCTCTAGACACAGATCGCTCTTACTGCTGCTAAAGATGATGATAGCATTTTCATTAGGCAATTCAAAAAGTACAATTGTTCTATTCACTGTTATACAGTACGAGAATGTATACTCAAAACAGAGCCAAAGCTGCCAATTCCTTGTCCTCAAACCACTGGATATTGCTGTCCTGTGAAGACACCTTTACTAATTTCCCTAACAGAAAAGCAATACAGCCATTCTAATCATCAAAGACGTTGCTATTACTGTTCACAAAGCTATCTCCCTTGTGTTTTCTTTCATTTTCCTCCAGACAAATCCTGTGGAACCCATAGAAGTCTTTTAGCATGAGTTAGACCAGAGACCTCCAAAGGTGCCATCTAGTCTAAAATATTCTATTGTTTCTTTACAGGGTATGGGTCATCAAATCAGCCTCTGTGGGAAAGGTCCTGTACCAGAAAATACTTGTTTGGGAATACTAAAGTCTGCAGGGGCAAGGTTTATCTTCAAACAATGTGACTGCCAGAAACTTGGCTAGAAGCAGTTCACCACTGTGGTTTTTTAAAAAGTTTTTTGCAGTTTCCTTTGCAATAATAAACACCTTTTTTAAAAAAAATAATAATAAAAAATCCATTTGCAGGCTGTTTACCCAGTGCAAAAGTGGTGGGTGAGCTCACGTCATTCCCACAACAGGTATTCAGAATGAGAAAGCTGTGTGTTACCTCATGTTCCTGTGGCTTTGACCAAAGCAGCAGTCTCTTGACAGATGTTAGTTCAGAGATCACAGGGTACAGAGTGACTAAAAAACATGTGGTTCAGGGTATATCTACCATGTAGTATCTCAAATGTAGCAATAATACTGGGGAAAAAGAACAAGTGGCAGGAATTGAGAGACTGTTAAAAAATAGTCTAACTTTCCTATGCCCTCACCTATTAATGCAGGTAATGTTCAGAGAGAAATAAAGAAGCACAGAGAATTCCCAGAGCTTTGTTTCAATAAGTTCTTATGGCTTCCATGGTATCTTATCTTTACTAGGACGTTAAAGACAACCTAGTCTCTAACACTTTCTCCTTGCTGCATTCCTGTGTAGGAACGCTGTGATACTCTGCCCATTTTACAATGAAACACTGCAGGGTTGAGGGACTGCCTCAGGGTCATGCAGGGAACCAGTCTTAGAGCAGAGAATTAAACAAAGGTCTCCCAAAACCTGAGGAGTGCCTTAACCACTTTTGCCTCCCTACCTAGCATGCTTTGGCACACAGAGAAAATTTTAATTTGATGCTGAGATAGACATATGCACCTCAGGCACCGTATAAAGTGAAGCATGGGAGTCCTTTCAGCAAAGTCTTTCTCTGGTGGGTAGTTACTTTTTCAATCCCATTGACTTCCAAAAGTCTCTGGTGTCAAGGGTAGCTCAACACTGGCCTTTCTCCACAAGCAGTCTCATCGGTCAAGAGGACTCCTGAAGTCAAAATGCTCTGGAGAGTAAGTCATGGGATCAGAATCTGGCCCAAGAAAAGAGAAAAAGTGTCAGTGCTTGTCAGGGAAACTCATCTGAACACCTCTAGCAATTTAAGGAAAGTCCTACAGACATGCCAGCAAAGCATTTCACTGGTTTCCATTAAATAGTTATCACAGATCCTGCTTGCAAGCAGATCCATTTCTTAATATATAAAGCAGTTTAGCCACAGCCATTATGTGTTTAAAAAAATAATAAAAAATCTGTGAGTCCAGGATCACTTGAGCAAAGCAATAAATTCTCCTTTGAGCCATTAAAATTTTTGTTAGGCAACATCACAGTGTGAACATCACCTTGTCTTCCGACAGTGGATTAGTTCCCCGAGCCCTCCTATGTTCTTCAGGTCAGTAATGAGCTATTCAGCCCTCAGTAAATAAGTTGTGTGGCAGTCCTCACCCAGGAACCGCCATGCCCCTTTCAGACACATAAATACCTTTATTCCCGTTTTATAAGTGTGATAACACAGGTCAAGCTGGAAATAGGATTCTGGTTTCATTAATCTAATTGGACAGCAAGGTGGATTAAAGGATTAAACTAATAAATGAAGATAACAGACTTTTCAGCTGTTTTGGACTCGCAGAGCAAGTTCATTCTAACATGGCTTAACCCTGTAAGCCACATTTTTACCACCTTGCAGCCCTCTGAGCTGATGGTTCTCTGACATCCTGCAGTGCTCTGTTAATTCCCATGCCAAAATATTACTTGCCATCCTTTACCCTCTGCAAGTTACTGGGTCTGAGCCAAGAATCTGTCAGCATAAGAGAAGCAAAATCAGATGGTGCAAGCCTGATTACAGTCCGTTGCTGTCTCACCCAGCCCTCCCACTGGTCGTTTCTCAGCAGACTCACTGCTCTGCCAGATTGTTCTCCTGCCAGTTCATCAGTCGACAACATTAATAAATGGTTATAAAGATAAGTTCCATCTTATCCTGAAGGCCTGCAGGTGATGGAAAAGATCCCTACAAAAAGAAAGAGATGCAAGGGGTAGTCTCAGCTTGGGGCTTTTTTGGTAGAGCAAAGGTAGGCAAGACCTCACTGGGAAGCATTACACTCCACAGAGTCAGAAGCAGTGAGTGAGGCTGTGATGTGTGATCTCAGTAACAACCCTCCATCTCTGATTTTTCTTTAATCCTACTACCTGCATCTGGTAAAAGACAACTGTCACGCACTGCACAGCTCCCCATTTCCCTTCTGAGGTCTTTGCTACAGCAGAAAGGGGGATCTGGAGCAGACCCAAGTACTTTGCCACACACAAGTGCCCTTGGTAAACAAGGCTTCGGCAAAACCTGACTGAAGGTATTTACATACCATCATATTTACACAGGATTTTAAGGTCTTACCCTTTGAGTGGGCTCCCTGTCTGTTAAGGTTTCTGAGATTCTCCCAGGCTAAAAGGGAGTGGGGTTACTGGATTACATAAGCAGCATCACACAGTCCACTCAGGGGCAGGACTGTGCTTACCTTTTCTGGTGGCTGAGGTAAAGGGGTAAATAATGTTGCTGACAACCTGGCTTTTCATCACAGGCTTTTTGGTGCATGGATGATCTCTTTATAGACACAAGTTGCAGTAAGTAAACCATACAATGCCAAAAGAACCCCTTCCTCCTGCTATGCTGTCTAATATGGTCTGGACAAAATTAATTTAATCTCCCACATTGGCCTTTCTTTCTGGTTCCTAAAAGGATTCCTAGGCTCACAGTACCCTTCCTGACTGAATGTTCATCCTTATGCAAAAGAGGCCACATTTTGGCCCATGAACCAACTTCATCTGGGCTCCTGGAGCAAAGAATGTGCCTTGTAGCATTCTCTCTCTCTGCATATCCAACCACTGGGGTTGAGAATGTGAGAGGAAAGATGGTGTTCCTGCATCACATGATATACAGCTCCACATTCACTCTGGTCTTACGCTGGGCCAGTGGCCAATCCTCCTCACAACTTCCTGATCTTGTAAGCCAAAGACTCTTGGATCTGTCTCAGCTCTGGGTGGGACCAGATATCAAAGATACCAGCCAAGGTGTCATGTCCTAATGCCAGACCACAGGCATAGAGTAAGGCTTAATTTAGTCTGATTGTCATCACAATGCTGACAAATCAGGAATAGCTCTGCTCACAGGCAACACATGTGAAGCTTCCTCTGAATCCATACGGGAAGTATTCTCCCAGGCAGGACCATTTCAGCCAAGCAGTTTTTAAATGAGCATCTCAGGAAAAGACTGTGCTCAAAGGCAGCTCATCAAAAGATTCGGGAGGTCTAGGCAGAGGTGGCAGAAAGAATTTTCTTCCCAGCTGGCAGAGACACCGCCACACATTTCCCTACAGATCCTGAAGCAGAGTTGAAAACAGGAGCCAGAATATGGCCCTCTCTGTGGCCTTGGCAGAAAGGACATGCTACTTTGTCAAATTATCAGAATTTGTGGTGGAAATGACCTATTAAACCTCTTTGCTCTTCCCACTGTCGTCACCCTGGGTTATTCCTTTCATAGATCTGTTAATGCTTTGTCAAAAGACAGAAACATAGCTTTGACATAAAAACCATGCTGTTTACAGTTGACGGAAAGCTTACATTAGACTGGGCCACCTGAACCCCCTCACCCAACATAAACAGAATCTATCAACACTGCTTAAGCCATTAACCCTGACAACTGAAGCTTTCCAGGGAAAGCCCTTATCAAAAGGGGGCTGCAAATGAAACCAAATGAGAAAAATCCTCATTGCCCCAAATGTACTCAAATAACTTCCATGAGAAGATGCGGATGAGCCTTGTTAGGCTCACCCTAATCCCTTTGACAAGCCAGGGATTCCTTCAGGTTGGAACACAAATCCTCCAGGAATTTGAGCCATCAGCTTCCTCTGCTCTCCATTGCAATGGCAGTTATAATTTTTTAAAGATCATTATCTGATCAACATGCAATAGGAATGTTTGGAGTTGAGCATCTGAGCCATTAATGGAGTGGGCCTTCCATACCCAGTGAAGTCTGTTCAGAGAAAGCTCCCTTTGAGAGCTCCCCACAGGGTTTGTGACCTCTCTCTTGTATGTGCCTGGACACCAATAATTTAGTGGAGATGGCTTGAGAAAGGGCTGTCTGAGGGAACCCACATGGAGAATTATCTCCTGAAACTCTTCTCATGAGTGTTTAGAGCAAAGGGTGAGGCAAAGGGAAGAAGCCTGTAAAGCAAGCTTCACATGGGCTTTCCAGATGTGATCAAACTCTGATTACCTCAAGCATTTGGCCCTTGTTTGTAAGACAGAAGGCTTCTGGAAAACAACCATTTTCCAGCACAGTGCTGACTTTCTATCTCCAAACTGAGACTCTGGAAAAAGCTGAAAATCAGAGACAACAAATAAAGAGTAATACGAACATTTCAACTGTGTGATGAGTTTTTAATTGTATTCACACAGGATTTCCCAGGGATTCAAGGGAGACAAAGTATTTTCATATTCCAAATACAGAAACCTTTTTCCTTTTCTTCCCCTCAGCTGTGTTGAGAAGGAACCAAAAGTGAGTTGTAAATAAAAGGAAACAGCAGATCATATAGCAAATATTACACACAGTTGTTTAGATGCATATAGAATTGCTTTCTGAGCTATAGATCTTGCTTGTTTTCCCAAAGGAAATCTAGCACACATCTACCTCCACCTGCTGGAAGGAGATTAAAAATGTTAACAATTATAATTTTCAGCTTACAGACTGAAGATCTTCCAAATATGTTATGAAGCTCAGTGGGGGGACAGGACAGGACAACTTCTTATAGTGAAGGGAAACTATACCAAGATCACAATTTCTGGATTTAGCAAGTCTTCAGTATATGGTAATAGTTAAATATTTAGCATTGTAGGGTGGAGGGATACTAGGTCTTGCACTGAGTAAGTTTTTGACTGACTTTTCTCCATGTTGGATAGATATTTAGAGAACACTATTGGCCTCACTGGACAGTGGTGGAAATCCAATGGAATTTAGCTCAAGGCAGAACCAGGCCATTGGTATGTGAACTGTGCAAGGCAACTGAGCCTTTTCCTCTAGGCAGATGGTAAATTCGCAGACATTCAGGACAGACATAGTCTCATTTTAATGCTTTCACTGCTGGCTACAAAAATACAATACGTTTAAATCACAGAGTAATCTTTTTGATCTAGGCCTGAAAACCAAAATATTTGCTTTTTGTAGTTTTAAAGAAGGTTGGAATTTTTCTGCTTTTTTTAAAAAAAAACTTCTATGGCAGTTGTAAAATATATCAGATTGGTCATGAGGAAGGATTCTTCATGACAGTATGCTGGGCTCGGCTTTGGAAGAATCAGTTCTGATTCCATATTTCACCACTGATTTCCCTTGTGGTAGCAGTGGTGGCTGTAAGCATTTTGTGAGATCAGTGACACTTTTAGCAGAAATAACTTTTCTTCCAAATTTTCCACAGGCATTTGAGCTAAAGATGCAGAATGGCAAAGGGAGATTATCCAGATGATTAATGAAATCACATAAAAAGATATTTGCTAGCACTGTCCCCAAAATTAGGATTTTACAACTCCAGGAACATGTTTTCAGCCTTCTGGATTCGTTTTGAACCAGGTGAGGAAGGTGAGCAGACTGGACTACCTAAATGGGAAATTATGGGGACTGTCACTGGATTCTTTGAGTGTATGTCTTTTATCTTGACAGTACCCCTTTATTTGTAACCCCAGCAATAAGCAAATACAGACCCTGAGGGAGAAGGGGAAGGGGCTGGCAGTATAAGAGAGCTTCCAAGTATCATTTTCAAATCTTATCTCTGCCCTCCACAGCTAGACTTTTCCATGTGCCTTACCAATGGAATGCTACATTTTTGCACAAAGCAGCCATTGGTCATTAACATCTTTCTTCATCCTAGGAGGACACATGGAGAAACCAGAAGTTCTCACAGATCCTCCTAAATCTAAGGGCTTTCCCACCAGATGGCTGGTTCACAAAACACAGTGTCCCACCACAGATGCTGAGCAATCCAGAAGGCGTGACAATGGAATGTTGATATTTTATTGCTGCTGCATCCACCCTGCTATTTTCTTCTCAATCAGTTAAACATCAAATCTTTCAAAGCTCAGCTTAGGTGACCTTGAGTATCCATTTGAAACTGAAGCTTAAAAATAGTA
The DNA here is from genome assembly GCF_015220075.1 of Falco rusticolus. NCBI lineage: Eukaryota > Metazoa > Chordata > Aves > Falconiformes > Falconidae > Falco > Falco rusticolus. Next base: position 9,473,072 of record NC_051197.1, on the reverse strand, counting down.
GGGAGAAAGTGTGTGTACTTTTTTTTTTTAATTCCTTTTTTCTTGCAAGTCTCCAGAGGATCTTCCACAAACTGAAGTGTGTTTTCTATTATGGTTTACATCAACAAGCTGATCTTGGGGACTTCTGTCTATGTGTGTTTCTGTTACTGATTTTTGTGTGTGTGTGTGTATGTGTGTGTGTCTATCATGGCCCTTGTTTCCTCTGGAGAAAGGAGACAGTAAAACCCACTTGAAAATTTATGCACACAGTGACAGGAGCCCAGTTCATTCATCTGAAGACGCTCCTGCTGTGTTGGGTAAAATGCCCAGAAATATTCAGAGCTGTGTTAACCACAATTCTCCGCTTCCACGTTGTGTCTGATGCCATATTTGGAAGCTGTGATTCCTTTGCTTCATGCGGCTGACTCAGAATTTGCATTTACTTGATACCAGCATAGATTTCCTGTCCCTTTGGGTAGCTGTAATGGATGGAGTGGCCACAAAAAGTTCAGCAGGACAAGCAGAGAGAGTTAGTAAGCTCAGTGGAGCAGTATCAGATGTCAGCCAGTGGCTGCTCAAATGTCAGTGATGCAGATTCAAATGCTGGAGTCTGGCAGACGCATGACCCACGGGTTGCAATGTGTTGTTAAAGAAATGAAACCTACCCAAGTTATTCATACTTACTGTGACATATTGCTATTGGCAGCCTCATGCTGGGTCTACCCTAATCACTTGCCAGCATAAGTTAAGAATGTGATTTCACATTTAATGATACTTCTAGACTAGCAAAAGACTTCTTTGAAGGAGTGGCCTACTTTCCTAACCCTCTCTGCCTCACAGCAAAATCTTCGTGTAGCCAAGAGCCACAAGATTCAAAGTAGATCTCTCAGAAAACAGCATTGCTTCTTGGTGAGAGACAGTGGCTCTCTCTTCAGAGTCCCCCTGGGAAGTGTCTTGAAGTAACCCATCTTTTTCAGACTCAGCTGTCCCTGCTGGCTCATTTCCTGCCACAGCTTGGAATTTGAATTACCCAGCAGCTCTCACATGGAAAGCCACACTTGGACTGCTTACACCCCAGAAGCATCTTGAGTCATAGGATACCATCCTTGTCCTAAGACAAGATTAGCAGAAAGCTTTTACCCATTTTGCGTGAGGAGTATTTCACTCAGGGTAGAAGTTACAAGGCATACTGATACTGAAGATAGTTTGCCATCATAGGAATATCTGTAACTACATCAGAAATGTTTTCCACGGTAGGCTAAGTGAATAACAGAGATGAAAGCTGTGACTTTGGCTTCCGTTGAAGCACTGGTGCTTGCTGGCAGCTACCACATAGCTCATACCATTTCGTCTGCTTTCAGCACTTCTAAAGGCTTGCATGTGCTTGTGAGTGCAGGATGTAATGCAGAACCCAGAGGTGCTGGGAGAGAGAGGGCACAGGTAGTTTTTGTTTGCAATACTAGAACCCTCAGAAGCCCTTGTCCTGGAGAAAAGCTAACTCTACTGGTGCTATGTGATAAAGGTAGTGTGCACAAAGGCAGTCCCTGCTCAAGAGTGAGGTGAGACAACAGCAGATATAGCTAGTGAAATAATCTTTCATTGTTTCCTCATGTAAGAGGCACCAGCCTCAGTCTGTCAGTCTATTAGCAAAGCTTTTATATGCATTGCAACTTCTAAGGAAAGCCATAAGTTGCCTCTATGGCTTCATGGGAATGCCCTTGGCAACACACTGAAAAGACAAAGTCCGTATTTGGTGAGTTCGGTGTGCCACTGAATACAGAGAAGGGTGCAAATGGAATGTTAAAAGCTAGAAAATTATGAAGTAGCAAGACAAAGGAGGGCACTAAGGTAACACAAAGAGAAGAGCTGCATGTTTAAAAAGTATGTGTTAAGAAAATGGTTGTATCTGTCAGACTGCTACCCATAGGGCTGGTCTAGTACAAGTTTGGAGGTTCAGTCTCAAGCCATATTTTCCCTGCTGCCTTTTTGTACCACAAAACTATAAATAAATTGTACTTTTCACCCAAGGGTCTTCACCCCAACATCTACAACCCATGTTTCATTTAGTAAAATTTTATACATGTTGCCATGGCAACTGGCCTCCAGATCCCATTCTGGATCTCAAAATAAATTGAAAAAACTATGAACGCGTCATATCATTCATTCTCAGGCTCACCCAAGACTGGAAAGAACCTCTGGGAAAGAATTCCTGAAACAAAGGGAAAAGCCACATTTTATCACTCTTGGCAGAGAGACTTCCAGTTGTACAAAAGCCTGTTGGGTTTTTGTTCGGGCTGGGGTTTTTTTATTTGTTTGGGTTTTTTTGTTTTCTTTATCTTTCCCAAAGCAGCAGCGTGATAAAGAAGAGAACAAGAGACAAGGAAAATGGCTACTATGGCACAAACACATCTGCTGGAGATGTGGAAAACCTTTTGGAGCAGATGGTCTTGAAAGCTCAATGCATTTTGCATAAGCCTTAAAACTGCTAGCTGCTCTGCCCATTCACCCCTTCTATATAAAGTATAAAACATTCTTGTTTTAATTAATGGAAATATCTTTCCATCCTACACTTAAATAAACCTAACCAGCCATCACATAATGTGTAATAAAATTCAGGCTCTGCCGTGCTATGCAGATGCAAATGTTTGCAGCCATACTGGGGAATGTCTCTCCAGATAGCCTTCAAGAGCAGTGTCTAGTTCTGACAAGCACAGTGCAGTTGCAGTTCTGACTGTGTTGGAATAATTGCAGCATTTCATAGACTCTCTTCTCTCTACAAGGGGACAGCAGGACAGTCAGCATATACTCTTTCTTCTTCTGTAACTCTGCACAGGGCTTTAGATCAAAGTTGTACAGGAAAAAAGGTTGGGTAGGAAGAAGTAACCATCAGAAGAGGGAGACAAGTATCTGAAAGCTGTGGGGAACTACCTCTTCCATCCAGCTGTCAAATTTACAGCTCTTTGTCTCACTGTGTCTTTGCAATTATGTTCAATGAATTCTTTCTCATTTTTTTCTGTTCCTGTACAGATTCAGATTATGAGGGTGAAGCTAAGCTGAGTCATTGACAGCTAACAGAAGAAATTGTATTTCCATCAATATCTGGAAAGGTCATAAGGCATAAAAATTCATGTGTGTTTCTTGAGAATAGTCAGGACTTCCAAGGAATCTGCGTATAGATCCTTCCAAACCTGAGCACACTGATCTGTATCGAATATTAGCCAAGCTTTGAAACGCCATAGAGAAACAGCTCTTCCCTGACAGGAAAACATCGTCCTCATGTGAAGAGCAAAGATAAAGCATGCCACACTGGCAGTCCTCACATGGTGTAAGAATTCAACTTCAATAGCAGAAAAATGTCTCAGTGCTTCTGAAAAACATCACTGAACTGAGAGAGAAATGGGCCTTTTCAGAATGCCGTTTATCCCATCCTTAGAAAGATATCCAAAATAGCTCCGGGAAGTCAATGCTCTATATGCTCATTTCACCTTGTCAAAAAAAAAATGCATTTAAGTATCTTATTTCTTGAGTTTTTTATTCTGAGGCTCTCTGCAGCTGGGAGAGGCAATCTGCTTCTTGGTGTTCTTCATCATCATTAAGTAGTTAAATACCACTACAAGCCTGACCCAACTTTTTAGGTAAAGAGAGCAAAGGGGATGTTTTGACAACCTGACTGCAGAGCAGTCACGATCTTTGTTTCAGTTATTGGAAAAAAAAAAAAAAAAAAAAAAAAGGGACATTCATCAAAAAGGAGCAAAGTTTATATGTGAAGATTTGCACACCCTAATCTCAGCCAGCCACATCCTGATTCTGCAATAGATGTAGCTTCCTGGCCTTGAAATCAAAGAGATTGCTTCTCTGTAATTAGGGACAACTGGGAAGAGTAGTTGATCTTGGTGGTTTGTGCAGCAGTGCAAGCCTCCAGTCCTTGTTCTTCAATTCCCTGTGGAAGTCCGGATGGTCATCAACAGGACTGAGGTGTCTGGGTGTCACATGAGCTTTCTCACTTGTAGCAGTCTTTTGAAATCAACATATCCATGCCATTTAAACCACTTAGCATTCTTGCCCAAACAGTTGATAAGCAACACATTTTCTTAGATTCTTTCATAATATATTTACTAGTGTATTCTTTGGGTTGATTTGCTGTCATGCCTAAACTGCACAAGGAAGAGGTATGGACAAAAGACCTGCTTTTTTAAGTTGTGCCCCATAGGGAAAGCCTGAGTGATCCTTTCCAAATAGCAGCTGGGAAAGCAGGGCCAGAAAAAGGCTGTCAGGTTCCTGCTAGCTGAGAGCAGGGCTTGTCCTCTCTGACTTCTTAATTCCAGTCTGCCAGAGTAATGCTACAGAGAAATGTCTTATTCCAGAAGCTGTTCGTACATTTAATGAGAGGCAACCACAGTCCCAGTAGCCAGGGCTGCCTTTCTTAAGGTGATACCCTGGCAGATTTCCCATGGTAGTTCAGTAGCTTGGCTATTTCTTTTCTAAATTTACAAGCAATCTCCTGTTACACAGTGGGGCCAGCTTCTGGGATATCAAGTGGTTTTTCAGGTGTTGTATTACAGTGGGCTGGAAGCTTTTATTCACCCGGCTATGCACGTAACCAGTGTGTGTTCAAATGACTGTCTCTCCAGTGTTTCTTTCTGCTCTAATTCATTGCTTAGCTTTGCATCTTCCATTGGCGCTGTTTTTACTTCAGGTTCCTATCTATTAAAAAAGAAAAGTGTGTGTGTGTTAGAGTAAGGCTTAGGTCAAAGAAGTGACATCCCACCTAATCACAAGTATTATGAGCTCCTCAAAGGGACAGCATTGCAGAAGATTTTAAAACTGGTGGCACATCCAAGTTCCAATTTATGACAAGGAAACTCAAAGTGTAAATGTAGTTCACAGGACTGCAGGATCAGTGACTGGTCCAGGGTGATGAAGAGATTTTGACTCTAAAACATTTAGCACTGTTCTTCTGTTGTTAGTATCTGTCTAACTGCTTTGTTGAATTAAACAAAACATCTGAAAATGATCAGTCCCCCCCCATAAACGTCACTGTTTCACAGAAGAAGATGCTGACTTACCAAAGATTATAATATATACACATGTGTTTTATCTCTGCAAGATGTTTTCAAGAGGTTGAATAAGCCAGTCTATGTGCTGACATGAACTGTAAGCAGAAGATCAGCTTGAAATATTAGGCCAATAATATGGATAATATACATCCAGTTGCACTGCAATCCATCTCTCTAGGTGACTCAGGTCGTGGTTTTGCCAACTGAAGTTAAAGTGCACCATCTGGGATAATCCCACATTTCACATGTTCTTGCTTTGTTTCCTCTGTGCTTTGGAGTTCTTTGTAACCCCAAACTTTGACAAAGCTGCACCACCACTGTCTGAGAGGAAGACATTAACTGGGCTTTGTCCCAGCTTGGTCATTCCAGTGCTTTCCAAGGGTCAAGAACAGCTGCAGAAAGCAAGCTCTCCCTAGAGCTTTGTCTCTACACGGGTGGCAGAGATTCCTCTGCTGTGAGGGTTAGCTGACTATCTCAGTGTGTGGATTGTATTTACCAAGCCATTGTTTAGAAGAAGACAATTTGTTTCAAAGGCCAGTTTGTTTAAGACGTGTAAAGGTTCCACTCTGCAGGTACTGTTCACTGTTCCTGTCGTCCTGCTTTTGTTCTGCCACAATCAATAGGGTGAATACTGTGCCCCCACACTGTCCTTATTCTAGTTTACAAGAAAGATCAGATAAATCAGTGTAGACTGGACTTCATCCTTGGGAACTCTTGAAGATAAGGCTAATTGTGCATTACAGGTTTTTTTTTTCACATGAGTTCATGACAGCAGGCCTGTGAAATAGTTCGTGATCTGGCATCCACTTTCAGTATATCTATGGTACAGAGAAAAATGAAGTGTTATACCCATGACCTCTAACATGGTAGATAATTCAGATAAAACTTGTAGTGAGCAGAAAAATCTCATTTGTCATAATTCTGGCACAGACTCCATAGCAGCAGAGAGGCTGATGGGTACAACATGAATACATTTAAAATCTAATAAATTGTGTCAAGGAAATAGTTGAGTCATGTGTAATTCCCCCACCCCCACCCCCCTTCCCCTTTACTGTTGGGAACAGTCTGTTTCTTAAGCATATCTTGCTAGGGTGATGTTCAGCAACCAGTTGCAGAAGGGACTTTGAGTTTGACCAGAAAAGCAGGGAGCATTATAGCTTCTTCCCTCGGGTTACCATTGCTCAAGCCTTCAAGCTACCGTTGTTTTCTAGCAAAGCTCACTAAAGAGCTGGACAATGTATTTCTGACTAAGCTATAGGCTATTTGCAGCCACTTAATGATTGTTGGTCTGCAATCAACACTGAGCTGATTGAGTTAAAGGTATGATTATTCTAATGGATTTAGTGTAAGGTTTGTGTGGACAGTCTTACATAAATAAATTTCTAGTAATACCAATTTAAAATGTTTAGGAAAAGGTTTAAGATCAACAAAAGTAATTTTTAATTTAACTAAGTATTCATTTTAAGTGGTTTTCTGCTCATTTAATAAGTCAGTTTAAGAACTCAAATGAAACTTAAGTGATTTCTGTGTGAACAGATTCCATTCAAGGCAGGGAGGGAGCATTAGCTGCTGGATAATCCACAAAACCACTTTGCTTTTGGTATCCCCACAAAGAAGAGGTTTGGAAAAAGCAAGATACTTTCTAGCGTGGGAAGTATAAAATATTTCTCTCATTTAAATACCCTGAGCCTTCTGTTAAGATTTCTGCCCAGCATGTTTTGGGGTACATGCAACCAGAGCAGCTCATGGGAAAGTCACTCTGCAGTAACCCAACCAGCTGTTCCAGCTCCTCAGTCAGGACTTTTCCTGGATTGTTTGTCCATAGAAAGATTTGATAGTCAAACTGAGAGGTGGTCTCTCTTCAACTTAGACTATATCATCTGTTCTTTAGTGAGCATTTTTAGAGAAGCTGGATCTTTTCCTTGTTGAAAAGTTGTATTTCAATATTTTACATTAATAGATTGGGAAGCAAAACAGTCCTCACACTTTCACTGATGCCACTGGCAAGTCCAGCTGGAACTTCACGGGAAGATAATGTACTTGAAGGAGTTTCCTAGCTCAGTTGGGGAAATGCAGGTGAAGCTACAGGTTGAATCTTACCAGTTTTATAACTTAGTGGGGTGAAGGATAACTATGTTACTGCAGGACCAGGAGGACTTGTCCAGCATCATCCTTATTGTACTGCGCATTATGTACAGTGACTGAGCGCAGACCCTGATCAGCCACTTCTTTTCAGGTACCTTGATAACGGGGAACATGCCTGAGTAAACCAGAAAGACACAAGCATGGGAAGAAAATAGATCTGTCCAGAGCCACAATGAGGAGGCAAATTACAGAAGTAAGGTTAGAACCGTAAGTCACCAAATTCCCACCTGAGTGGCATAGTCCTCAGGATTGAACCCTTCATTCCCAGCCAGCATGACCTTTTGTGACCTGTCATAGGCAGACAGGGATAAGGAATAAACACACCAAGGATTCCTCTATTAAAATTGAGCTAGGATAAAAGTATGTTAAGAGTGTGTGTGCTATTTATGCTGATGTTTCAGCACTGGTGCCATCCATGGACTGGTTGACAGGAAGAACTTTTTTTCCTTTGGACACAGTAATATTTGGGAGTCCTGTGTGGGTGTGAAACAGTCATCAGTACTATTGTCAAAAGTAAAAGATGACTGTAATAGGTATTATTTGTATGGGCTCAAGGAGGATGTTTTGTAACAGATGCTAATGAAGCCCCATCTTTGATGGCAATGGTGAAAGGGGGGAGCCCTAAGCCTGTTCATCTCTCTGTCGCTCAGAATTAATGGTAATGCAGACAGCTGACTGTTAGCATGGGCTGATCAATTCTTTCCGGTTTTAGACTCTTTCAGCAGAGGTTTGAGAGCAGAGTTCACTTTTTGGTTAATAGCTGCAGATGGATTCGTCTTCTATTAATTCATCCAGTCATCGCTTCCTGAACCTGTCTGTATTCAGGTCAGATCCCTGCTGCTCTAGTCTGGGCTTCTGTCCTGTCCCCTGGTGGTGAATTTTCTGAAGCTGCATCACTCTGCTCTTCTGCAGGGACGCGAAGTTTCATTTCCCAGAGCTGCCACAGGAGCATTAGCCTCAAAGGAGAACGTTTTTAAAAAGGAAGGAGTAAGAGTAAGAAACTTGAACTGAAGAAGCAGTGAAATGATTTAAGAACCAGCAGCTTTTTCCTATTTGGTGTCCCAAAATTCTAGAGGTAGATGAAAACCACAGCATGCAGGTGATCAAATGGAGTACTTTGCCTCCTAAATCAGTGTAGGGAAGAGGGACTAGCTGGCATTTGTCACGCCCGCCAATTTGGTTGAAGTGGAATTTGAACCACGCTGCTGGAGATATTAGACAATTTTCTTTCATCTGGTTGTGGGTCGTGTCACATGGTCACCATATGTGTTGTTCCCCGGCACGCACACACCCCCCTCTCACTCTATGCAGCTGTCAAAACAAACATCAGCTGCCTTTTTTCAATCCAGGAGAGTTTCAGCTCTGGAAGCAGTGGAGACCCGTAGGCTTTTCTAACAGGATTTCACGTTGCAGATTATCTTTAATCCAATTCATCTCTGACTGATACAGTTTTTGGAAGCCTGTGGCCCATCTGCAGAGTTTGCTAGATGGAAACCTCTGTCAGCTGTGCTGAAGCCACTTTCTCTGCTGGGCTCTAATAACAAGGAAAATCCTGTAATGATCTTCCTCAATCATTGAAGGGCTTTGTTGTGGTCATGATCGGATCTGAATTTGCGGAAAGAGCATTAGATTGTATACAAGCAATAGATTTTACTTGACCTCTTGAAGTCTTGCATATTACATTGGGCTCTTCTCAGTTCTTCTAGAAATGAATGCCAGAAAAATACATTTTTTGTTTTTAAAGTACTGCTTAACCTTAGGATTGCACCAAAGACCCAGAAAGCCCAAGGCAAAATGTTCTGTCACAACACAAAAAAACTGAGATCTTTCTAATTCCTCAGTATAGAGGAGTCAATCACAAACTGCTGTCTTGTCCTAACATCTCTAGGAAAGGAACCAATGCCAGAGTACAGCACTGAGTGAAGGGCTGGGATGCTGGAGGATGCTGTTCTGATTCAGCACCTGACCCACAATGTAAAAATATTTTGGCTGGAAGTTTCCAATCATGTTGCAGTCAAAGCAAGGGGAGTAGCCTGGGCTGATGGACGAGGTAAGATGCTGCTGGGCAGAGAAAAAAGTGATCTGTGCTTCAGTGCAGTGGCCACAACAGCTCTGTTTTTCATCCACTGGCTGAATTCAGGGGAAGGGTTTCTTTGGAGTTTGCTTCATTTCTCACTGGTATTTCCAGACAGGGTACAGGATTCCTCCTACCTGCAGTGGGCTTGTGAGCAAAACCGCAACGGCTGTAGTAGTATTAGGCAAAGGGAGATCTAAGCAGTGCCAGTAAATGACACATTCCCCTCTGCCTGAAACCCTACCTCCTGTTTTCCTGCAGGGTGTTCAGGGAGGAGACAGGAAAGAGAAGCATTTGTCCTGAGATGCTACAGTCTCTTTCAGATCCTCTGAAAGCCAGAATTTTCCTTATGTTTCTTATCCCTGTTGCCATTTAACATTGCTTGTTCCTTCTTTACCTACAGTCCCCATGAAAACACCTGTGCTTCCAAATGTTTCTTTTTCCTTTATAGCCATGTTTTCATGGCACCCTTATTGCCACAAAATATTGACTTCTGGTAGTAGAGATAGCTTGTGTCTATGACACTGTTCATTCTCTTCATCTTCTTATGGGGGTAAAGTATCTGAGAGCAGTGAACTGCTTGTTTTGGTAGGGTTTTACCATAGAAATTATGTACATGGTTTGTGTGTGTGGGAGAGGGTATATATATGTGCTGATCTAAGTTTGTTTTAGAAGAGGCCTCCAGTTCAAAACAACCCAGAACTGCTGACCTTCAAGATATGTGTGTGATCAATGGATTTCCTCAGGGTCCAGATGGGATGAGGAGTAGCTGGTCCTATGAAGCTTTTTCCTTAACAGTAAGGCTGAACACATGCTGCTGTGTTTTGTATTAATACTGCTGTTTGTCTAAAAGTGAAGGCCACAAACCTTTGACAAGCTCTAGTACTAGGTGTAGCACTTAGATGAGCTCTTGTACAGCGCAAGGTGCTGTACAAACCCATTTCAAGCAGAGATCACTGTGCCCAAATGAGCTGGAAAAATGACAGTGACAGCTACATTTTTATTAGTTCTTTGTATTTTGACTTCAGAGATTTTCCTGTGAGCCATGATCATATTTCTACTTAAATCTTAGTTTTCATTAGAATGAAATAAGATAGCAATGGGTAAAAACAGCTAACATTTTTAAATGAACATGTGTTTTGAAAAGAAAGAAGTTCTGCCATAGAAAACAAATACTGGAAAATCACAGGTCACAAGGTAAGGAGAAAATAATGTCATGTGAATTCAGTAGTTTATTACAGAACTGTGCTAACAACATAAGAATTCAATTTCTAACAATCACATTTAGACTGCAAGAGAGACTCCTTGTGTGATTTTTCATCCTGCTCCTTACAATCCCAGGGACTATGGGAGCCTTCCAGAGGGTAAAAGTTTTCTCTATAGAGTAAATCACAGACAAGGTAGACAATTAAATTTATACAGGCAGAGCAGAAGCTCAGAGACATTAAAGGTGAGACATCTGAAAGTGCTCAAACAATGCCCTCTTTGAAACATTCTTTGACACCATCAGAATTAGGACAAGTAACATACCCTTTGAAGATACCACTTTAAAAGCTTTCCAAAATCTGTCAGTAATTTGAACCTTTTCTGCCCTATCTCAGACCACAGAATCCACCCATTCCCTCTCTGGCAGTGTCAGCAACATACAAGCTACTTTCTCTCTACCTTTCACATGGCCATGAACCACAGCACTACAGTCAGTGTGCAGTTACTGCACTGTAACAAGCCCAGTAAGTGCTTTTTCAGAGCAAGGTTAGGATTCTCATCACGTGCCAAGAGGTGGTGCCTCATCCCTTTGACAGCATCAGGCAGGGGGAGAGTCCAGGGTGGTGGCTGAAGGGTGATGGGTCTGGGTCCTGCTGACACAGAGGCTGCTGGCTGGCAGCCATTCAGAACCAACATTGTTGGCTTTTATGCAATTACCACTTCGCTCCAGGGATATCTCCAAGCCAGAATGGCATGAGAAGCCTTCTTCGTCCAGCTACTCCCTCCCCCAGTCCATCCAAGGAGGGTTCTGCATTCTTTGGTTGCTAGTGTTGTGGGTATGTGTGTGTGCGTATATTCCTGTGCTAACAGATACGTTGGGAAAGGAACCTCCTGTCAAGTTAAAATGCAACTGAGAGAGGCTTCCCTGCAAGGTTGCATGTGTTTTCCTTAAGATAAGACTTTAGAGGGATAATATCATTCCCCGCAAAAAGATTTTTCAGCTCCCATGACACCTGAAGCAAACAAACGTCTTGTGGCCCAGCACTGATAGATGCAACATTAAAAGCAATTTGATATTCTCTCCAAAGCTAAAAGGAAAGTGCCTTCTCACATGCTGTACCAGGGGACTCGTGATGAAGGAGTTTTGTTCTTCCAGCCCTGGGATTCATTCTGCTCTCTTCCATTAATGTAAGTTTGCTGATGTGAAAGGAGTTGCACCACTGAGAATGTGAAGAGAATGAAGCTTTCTGTTGTGAAAAGACCTGGAGGAATGGGAGATGAAAAATGTTCCTTGAAAGAATTTCAAATCTCCTTTATAGACACAGAGAAATTGCTTCTGTGTCAGCCTTCTACTCTTGTACCCCTCATTGAATGGTATTAGTTCCACACATCCATTTATCTCATGTCTTCATCGTAGCCTCTCAGCTGCTCCATGCTCCCAAGCTTGACTTGTTGCTCCTCTGTGGGAGGAGCATAGGCTCTTCTCCAGCCTCATCCCCTATCACTACTGCATTCATAGATGTAGTTTCATGCCAATTCATCTGTTTCCTTCTATGTATGATGTGCCTGAAAATGGCCTTCAACTCCTATAGCATTGCTTGTATACTCTGCTCCCTAGACTGCTTTAGTTCCTATCACCAGGAATAACCTTTGTTCTGCTTCCCCCTGAGCTTTCCAATGCCTGAAGATCTTTGTGAACCTTTTGTATTGGTTATCCAGACTCAAAGGATCACTGCATGATCGGTACCCTCAGACAACCCCCACAGCTCTTCCTGCATTGCAGGGTCTGATCAAAGCACCATACCTGGAAGTAGCAATACCTCTGAAATGGTAACATGTTACATGTTTAATTAAATAATGGAACTCCGTGCCATGTGAAGCCATAAAGGGGGAAAATTTATATGTGAGTCAAAAAATTAGGTGAATTCACAGAAGAAAATCTATCAAGTCCTTCTAAATCCAAAGACACTGTCACTGGCTCCAGAATTATCTGAATTTATGATTTCTGAAATTTGGAGAAATGGTTTAGAGAAGCAGGACTATCTTTGCTTTGGTCCTAGACTACTTTGTAGCTCTGTGCACCTGGGTGCTCTGGGAGAAAGCATATACTGGTAGGTTGGCATTAGGCCTGACTGTCTCCAGATGTTATGTCCACCTCGAGTTTCCTTTGCATAACCCTGCCCAAATCCATCTCTTGCTCTCTTTACTGCACTGACTTTCAGTATCCTTTACCAGTCAGTTGCAAGAACCTTCTTCCCTACAGCCTCCTTCCAGCTTTCTGCTTTCCTTCTCACTCAGAAACCTCTCCCCCACACTGTGCTTAATAGCTGGGGGAGAAAACAGTTACTTATCATGTAAATCTGCAAAACCTCTTAGGGTTCAAGACAATTTACATAACAGAGGCAGCGCACCTTAAAGCAATACCAATCCCTCCAGGGGAGCTCACGGAGGAAGTTACTCATTTTGTGGTTCAGTCAGTTTGCCCAGTGATTTCACATTTCAATCCACAGTTTGCTAACCTCTCCTTTGGAAATGCTGATGAAAATCTCGTGGAGTTCAGTTTAGTGTTTCTGGATTGTAGTCCCTGCAGGTGACTTTTACTTTTCAGTCTGTTTGGCTACTCCTTTTTCCCCGGGGGCTGTACTCCTCCCTTCCCACCAGCCAGTTGTGCAACACAGGCTGCAGTTATTTACAGTCTGCCTTTGCATTGACTCACTCAGTGGCTGGATTCAGGGCTGAGGTGCAGGACACGCGTTGTTTGCCCGGGACGCCTATCCTTTACTACCGTTGCAATGTCGCCGAGGAACTCTGATAAAATCACTGCATTGTTCTTCCTTGGGATCCCTAAGGACAGTGTTTTGGGGAGGAGCTCCTGAAGGTATCTTTTACTAGTGAGCAAAACAACTTAAATAAAAAACCCACGGAATCTTCTGCCCTAAACTCAAATTCAAACCTGCTTCCCCCCGGCCCACCCCCCCACCCCCCATCCCGCTTTATTTTGAGGGCAATTAAACATTTCCTTTTGGTTCGGTTTCTTGATGTTCATGGTGCTGGCGGAGTAAGGAGAGAGGAGTCAATCAGTTAAATATACCCTTAGGCCCTTTGTATTCCCTTTTATTTTATTTTGCTTTCATTTTTTTGCCTAACTTGGGACGGGAGCTTTCTGGAACTGCATTTCTCCTCTTTTTTCTCAGTGTACAGACTGGACCTCTACAGTTTTCTCAGAGCAGCTAATACCTGTTGTGGTATATTTAACCTTACAAAATTTTAAAAGTTCACCAGTTCTTAGTGGATATTCAATTACATCTCTTCTTACAAATACAGTTAATTTCCCTACAGATGATTTGAAAAATTCATACTAATACTGATTTCAGTAACCACATTTAGGTCATCTTTCACCTGAAAAACCTTGCTGCCGGAATTCAGGATACAGGTTATCTGCTGAGAGTATGCATGTTAGATCTATCAGAGAGCCTACCAGAAATTCAGCTACTATAATGATGCTAAACATTTAAGAAGCGTAATATGGCATTAGGTGATCATTTTGACAGTAGCCAGTTCATAGTGAAGATCTGGAACACCTTACTGGGGGAAGTTATGCTTCCTGAACACCTACAGGTGTTCAAATGATGACTGGACAAGTCTATGGGGAAAAAACCTATCAAGGGCTATTAAATACAAAGCAACCAAGTGTGGTTCAGGAAGCCCTTGGAGGCTGAGGGTTTTCAGAAATGTTGCTGTATATTTTCTCTGTTCTTATTCTTTTCCCGAGACATCCATTGTTCCCATTTTCTTCCCCTTAGGAATGTCATCAGCCCATCCCTAAAAAAACCTAAAAACAATACTTTACAAAGGGGTTTAAAGAAGAAGAATCTGAGGAGAAATGAAACAATTATATAGAAAATGAATCAAAGAATGAGATAAAATATTATTTAAAAAAAACCCCACATGTAAGAACAGGGATGCACAAAGGTACACTGAAGAGGACACTCCTTATGCAGCACCAGCCACTCCCTGAAGTTGTCCAAGGAGCCACAGCAGCAATCCGGCTGGAGACGGGTGGGAGGTGGCAGAAAACACTTGTCTGACAAGACAGCTCTTCTCCTGTCCATCCTGCTGAACTTGTCTTCCTGAATATTTCATGAGACTCATTTTACTGGAGGGGAAATGTGGCTCTAGGACATTGTGACTGAATAACCTATTTCAACCTGATGACTCATAGATTATTTGGTGTTTTTTTTTTTTTTTCTTTTCTCCCTTCTGCTTTTCCTAGAAGATCAGCTTTGTGGAAAACATCTTTTCATCTGATACCAGCTCAAATGTAATTTAAGATTGACCTCATTCCATACTTGTCCAGTCCAGCACTAGTTGCTGATGGGAAGGCCCGTTACCCTGAGCACATTCATGTATGACAAGCACTACGGACATCTCTTAGAGGTGTCTGCCTAGAGCAGGAACCTCATTCATGGCAGGAAAAGCCTATAGGCTTCCAGGGAGCCATTTTCACAAGAGTTGTTTGCCTAAAACTTATTATCTGCTTAATGTCTTTTTTATCCATCTGTCTGTCTCCTGGGTTTGAAAGCATAGCCTTGAATGTAGTCTTTATGTGGTCTTTTTGATGTATGCTGGTGACCTGTGAGCCTCACCTCTTGCAAATGAAGGGGTCTCTGCACCTGCATGCCTGGCAGACCTGTTCAATAGGTGAGGCAAGTCAAAGGGAAAGCACTAGACCTTGCAAATGCAGCTGTTTGATCCAGGCACTTTTTCAGTGGTGTAGCTTTGCAGGCAGTAGGGAGGTGACTTACCTGAAGAGATCTATGGCTCTACAGCAAAGTTGGGAGAAGGATATAGCATTGTGTTCTGCACTCAGCTGAGTCAGCTGCTGGAGAGGAGCTGAGTGTGTGGGAGCGCTGGGGAATGCAGTTGCATTGCACTGGTTGGAAGGCAGTGGAAGAAGGCTGAATCATCTCTTTTGAGGGGTGTCATAGCATGGTGGTTCCCAACATGGAGCCCCTGCAGCAAGTTAAGTTGGGACAAGTCTCCCAAGCTATAAATGTAAGTTTTGAATGGCTGTAAAGTGTTTGTGGGTGTGCAGAGAGCATGCTGCAGGACAGGGTGATGTCCACATCCTAGAACTCACTTCCTATCTGAGTACCTAAGCATAGGATGTAAGAGGATCTAGTGCCAGTTCACTACTGCTGTAAAAGTAGGATTCCTGTGCTGTTTTCCATTGTCCTCAGCCAACCCCCTAAGCAAAAAAGGTTGAGCTATTGGAGGGGACAGGTAGGGGCAGCCTAAATGGAAAAGAAGTCGAGGAAGCCAAATGAGAAATAGAGAGCTTTGGAAATTCAGCCAAGTTCCAGAGAAATCCCTGGCAGAAGGTTTGGTATTGGCTCTATTGGAAAGGTCTGAATGTCCTGAAGAATCTGAAAAACTAGTCCAGAATATCTTGGTGCAAACTGTGGTGGCAAAGTGAAGGATGCATCACTCTGTGATTACCTCATCAAAGAGCTTTCAAATGACTGTGGCCTTAGTTGTACTTCCAGACCCAAAGGAGATTAGGACCTCTGTGTGTTTGGAGTTTGTGTAACAGCGAGAGTCTCTGCCCTGTAGGTCCACTATATGGAGACTGAACTTTTATATGAGGGCTGAGGAAATACTAGCCTGATGCCAAGAAAGAGTCCCCCACCAGCAGGAGCAGAATCAAACACTCTCCTGGGAGAAGCTAGGTTATGCAACAGGGACCTCTTAGAAAATCTTGAAATTGAATGCCAGGGACTTTTGCTCATCAGCTCATCAACCTTAGAAAAAAATACTTCTGTTGGAAGGCTCCGCATTTAATTGCTGGGGAAACTTGATCACAGCAGAAAGGAGATTCCCAGCCTCTGGCTAAGCTGTTGGCTTTACTCAGTGGTTTCTATCAAGCATGTGCTTCTCAGAAAGTTCCTTTCAGGTGCATCTTTCCTGAAAGATTAAATGCCTCTGTGCAGATTACAGTGCTGGGGATTAATTGCCCCCTGAGGCTAACAACTGATCTCTTAGGCCATGTGCACAGGATGCAAACCATGTATAAAGCAGGAAGCAGAGAGGGTTTGCCACACAGAACAGTTGGGAAACATATTATTTAAGGATAATCTAATCTCTTACTTAAGGAAGAAAAATGGGGGAGGAGTACAGAGGAAAGTCTGTCCTAGGCAGTAAGAAATATTTGGTCCTAGAAAGACACCCAAATTCTAGTTGCTTCAGGAATCTGGGGCTTAATCCAACTCCACCAAAGTTGATGAAAAACTTGTGAAGATTGCATCCTCCATACTGCAAACAGTGAAAAGACATTTGAAAAATGGGAGACAAGGGGGAGTAAAGGTTGCTGAAAATAATAGAAGCCTGAACTGAGATATTCACAGAAGGAAGCAGTTTTTAAACCCAGGGAGACTTGGAGGATCTGAAATTGAGGATACTAGTTTGGACAGTTACCAAGAGAGAGGAACTGCCTCAATATTTTGATCATAATCTTACTTCCGAGCCTGGTGTTCCTGCCCTCCCTTTCCCAGATTTATTTAGGTTTACTGAGAGCAACTTCCTAGATCCTATCTGTTTAACTAGCTACATCCATGTTTGTGCAATGGCAAGTCCTTGTGCGGCTCTCTGTGTAATACTTTGGTCTTGGTAGGTACTTCAGGTGCCCTGTATCATAGAGTGCATCAGGCTGTCGCTGGTGTGGGACTGCTTGAGCTCCTGTTTACCCTGTCAGATGTGGAAATGAGCTCCAAAAATGCTCTGCCTGTAGGACAGAGATCCATGGGCTGCAAGATGGGAGCAGATGTGTTAGATGATATCTAGAGTTCACTCACAGATTAAATAAACCATTGTGATAATATACCAGGACTTGTGGTTATGGCAGACAGCGCACTTCTCACATGACAATGAGTCACGTAGTGGGTTTGTTTTCTTCCCGTTCATTTACCTCTCATTTATCACTGGTGGTGGGTAAATAGTGAAATGGGTTTCTCAGAGTGTGATCTTTACAAAGGGCACTGAAACACTTCCTCTGCAGAGCACTGATTTGAGGCAATTTGGGCAAGAGTTGTAGGAAGTGTCCTGTTCGAACTTTTTTGGTGAAAAATGCAGATTTAGTGACACCAAACTGTAAATTAATTTCATTTTCTGTTGTACAAGGGGAAAAAAGAAGTCAAAACAGTTCTTTTTGATGGTTTCCAAATCAAATCCTTGGATTTTCCCATGTGGAGAGACTTTCAGTGTCACAGATTAGTTTTTGTTTCTTGTTTGAATTCTTGAAATGGAAAAGAAAATATTTTAGCTGATTTTTTCCCCCATTTCATCAGATACTTGAGAAAGAAATTTCAGACCAAGACAACATTTTATTTTAATATTTAATTTGGAACTGGCAGGAAACTGAAATACCCATCACTCCAGCAGCTCAGATTAGAATTAAAATTCTATGTTTCCATGGAGCTCCCATTCCTGCTGCCAGGAGTCCCCAGCCCTCTGCACAGTTGCTGGGGAGGACAGAGTAAGCACCTGGCCAGTGCACTGAAAAATGAGTGTCTGGTGCCCTCTATGGGTCCATAAAAACCGATGGGCCTGAGTCTGATCCCCGTATTTCAGCTTTCATGTCTGAAAACCAGATTTAGGAGATTCTGAAATGAGCAGATTACCCCTCCAACCAAGATAATGTCGATGAGTAACTTGCAAGTTTTGTTTGAAACAAAATTTGAAATTGAGTTTTAAAAATGTGTCTTTTGCCCGAGAAAGCAGGAGCATGATTTTTTTGGACGACAAGAGCTGAAATTAAAAAAAAAAAAAGTGTATTGGTCTAATTAATCAGGTCTAATACAGCATGAATGAAATGGGACAGGTCACTCCCAGGCAAACAAGGCAGCAGGACATTACTCAGGATGTTTCTCTTAAACTAGACCTGTACTGCAGTTGAAGATGCAAAGTCTCTGTATCTGCATAACTAAGCTGGCTTAATTTACTCAGCTGGGGTGGTAGTAGTGACAAAGCCGACTTTTTGAACAGCCTCTGCCCAGAGGCAGTCTTTCTTATTTAGCAACTGGAGTCAATGTGTCTAAGCTGGCTGCAGTGTTGCTAGACCCCATGAGATGCTTCAACCTGACAATTCAGAAGCAGTCTGCATTTTCAGTTAAATGCTCAAAGTGGAGGGAGCCGAGAGGTATGGTCTGCTGAGGGACTCCTAGGGTTTTTTTGCAAACCAATTTACAAAGGTGCCAGAAATAACATGGAGTGCTGGCTGGGATGAGAGCAATTTTTGGTACTGAGACTTCCTGTGCAGTGCTGATAAAATAAACTCTACTTACCTTTCCCTGCTTCCCTACACTGATGTGGCTTGTCACAAAGTTCATCTCTTCCACCCCTTCTTTCTCATTTATTTTCTCCAGTGAATATGAAGCTGGCATGGGAAATTGGATTGACCGACTTGAAAACTGAATGTCTCTATGCTCAGACCTGGCAAAGCCCAAATTATGAGCAAGTCTGAAATCTCTCTTCAGCTTTTGAGTTGTGCTCAGAGAAGTCTCTCAAAGGGAATCTAAGACCTGTGCATCTCACTGGTACCCAGCCTCTCTCAGGGTCTGTGGGACAGCCAGACTCTTCCAAAATGTGGGTTGTGGAAAGGTAATGAATAGGAGGCCAAGGTCTGAGTGGGGACCTGAACTCAGGCAGAAGGGACAAGAAAGCAAGGGCAGTGGGATCAGTGTCCCTGGCAGACAGAGGGTTCCCACGGTGACTGCTGTTTCCTGAGTGAGTTGTAGGAAACCTGACTGCTGCTCCCTGCATCTCAGAGCAGAGTGACCCAAATCCCTAAACTCTTGGTGGCATCTGAGCCCTGTCAGCATGTGGCAGTCCCATTGAATTTCTGTGGCTGCGGCCCATCTCCATGTTGCCAGCAGCAACTTCCCATCATCCTGTGCTTTGCCAGCACCAGTCCTGAATGGAAGAGATTGTATATTCACCTAGAATTGATTTTTTTTTCTTTGACAGAAAGCAAGAGAGCTGCCTATAGAGTCTAACTTACAGGGCTTGATTGATTGGAAAAGAGAGGGAAGGGAAAAAAAGTCTTAGGTGCGGTTAACCTTGTAAAGTATGTGTTTCCCTGCTGGTAAGGTATGTATATGAGTTTCCCTCCAATTCAAAGCAGGCTCTGTTCATCTCTTAAGTTCCTGTGTTGCCAGGATGGGCACTTTATGAGGGAGCAATCCATTCTGCGAGAGGGAGCAAGGAAGAGTGAGGTTGCAATGTGCAGCTGACCAGAGACATTTTCCTGCCGCAGGTTAATGGGTCAGATAGTGTGGCTTATTGCTAGGTTTCTTCAGTAATGCAGAGACCTTGATGCCAGAAATGGTTTGCAAATGATTTAATCAGATCCGTTGTGTGTCACTGACTGATGGATCCCACCTTATGCTGATCTGAATCATATGAGATTTTACCACTTCCCCTGGTAGTTTGTCCTAAAATTAATCATCCTCTCAGTTCAAAATGTGTCTTTATTTCTCAGTTTCTGGCTCTGCCTTTCAGGCACAGACTGTCACTATGTCTTTCTCTGCTGGCTGAAAGAGTCCATTCACCTGTGGTGTTTTCACCGGCTGAAGATATTTTTATTTCTTATAATCAACTTGTCTCTATCCATTTTGATAACCAGTCAAGCTCTAAATTAATTGTTAAGAAGTGTTTTGTCTCTCCCTTTACTTCTGGTATTGTTTCCCCGCCCTCCCCCAAAGCCTTTCTCCCAACTTTGGTATGTATTTTATTTATTCACACACAAACTGGTCTTGGTATTGTACCAAGACTACACAAAGAGAGAGAACCACCTGCCTACATGTCTGTCTGTGCCTCTGCTGACCTAGTCATGTAAAAGTTATATATTTAGTTCCTTTCCATTTTGCCAGTATGTTTTCCCTAGAGTCTTCTGCAGATCTCAAATAACTAAGCTTTGCCTAAAACATGCCTTTATCAATATCTTATAATGCCAGTTTTCATGTAGAATGTTGTATTGTGTACAGTCAAATACAGACCCAGATTTCGCACATTACATTTGCCAACCATCTGTCCAACTGATATCAGATTTGCATATTAAACTATATTTTCCATAAAACTTTCTTGCCTGGTATTATTTTTATTTTCAGCCTTCCATTCTCTTTTTGCCTTTCAGCTGAATTGTCTATCAAGTTTTCAGGTTTTTTTCCCTGTGGTGGTTTCAGGCTCCCTCGATTAAAATTGGCAGGGTAAAAATGCTTTTTCGTTCTGAAACTCACCCTGTATTTACCATGTGTCAGTCTTCTTGAATTTCTCAGGTTTTTAGGACATGCTAATTATCTACTGACATTTGGCTAAGTCTTTGGGAGTTTGCATGTGCACATAGACCAGACTATCCAAGGTGAAACATCCTTCTCCATATTGCTATCTTCCTTTATAAGTATTCCAAATCCAGAGCTAAACTATTTGCTGAATATTTTTCTTTTACATTTGTCTCTTATCAGCAATTTTACACTCTCCAGTTAGGTAACAGACAACTGTAGTTGTTAGAATTTCTGTTATTACATTTTTGCTTAAGCACTTTTCTTTGACTTTCAGTCTGCCAGCAGTAATTTTCCTGGTATCTTTTCCCTCCTTTATCAGTTACCTGCAGTTCGTAGCTTCTAACTGATAATTAATGCTATCTATCCCTTCTTAAAAAAAATGGTTCCACGTAGCTTTTTCTAGTACTGTCGTCTTTGTGTCTGAGCTATGCTTTTAGCCAAAGCTGCCCTTGTTCCTTGGTTGGGAAATTAGTGGCTTATTAAAATATAAATAAATAAAGAGGAGGAGGTGGTTAATGATGCAAAAGTTGGATGAAATAGTGATCTCCCTAAAAATAAATCCTATTCCAAGAAAAACGTGCAAAGTCAGGTCAGAAAGACCCAGCCTCAATAACTGTGTTAGGGGAACATGTGAACATACAGAGATAAGAAGTTATTATGCATCCTAGGATATTTAGGGAATAGCTTAGTAAACTTAAGCCTTTGATGGGAGGTAGTGAAAGAGCAGAGGAAAGCAACATAGTCTATCTTCAAGTGCAGGAAAAAAACTGTAAATGTTGCAATTGCTTTTCTAATGATCTTTTCTGGGGCTGCCATACCTGAAGTGGATCTTCTTGTCAGATTGGATTTTTGCTTTTATTTTAATAATGAAGATCAGCAGAATAGCTTTATAAAATGTTAGTCTTTCTTGGAAAACCTGTATTTTTTTTAACAGATTACTTGGATTTTAGAAAAATATAGAATCAATATCTTACAATGAAACCTACTTAGGTAATCAATGCAAAGTTGTCTTGGAGAGAGGTACTGTTGCTGGACTGAAAGTGCTCTTTAAGAGAGTAATGAAAACAGCTTTAAGGTGCTTGGAGGGTTTTTTTGGTGGGTCACTGAAAAGATCAGTATAGATCTAGGTTCTTGACTTGCAGAGCTGATTTTAAATGTAACAAAACAAATTTTCAAGAGCATTATATGTTCTTGGTCATGAAATTTGCTGCAGTCTTAGGTGGGAAATGGGTTGATGGCTGATAAATACAGAGATGGGTTATTAAGAGGAGAGATAATACAAGAGGGAGAAAAGCAAGTAAGTAAGAAGATTGTGGAGAAAAAACTGAAACCCATCCATTTACTAGGAAAAGGAAGCTTAGGTGGAAACAAAGGGGTGTTTCTGGAGAGATCAATCTGGCACATAAAGTGATTCAACGGTATGCAAAAAACCCCCACAACTGAAGTTTTGAGGCTGCATATGCAAAAGGCATCATCTTACAGAGCAAGGAAGTAATAGCTACTGTGTTGTGGCTGTACCTGGCATGCAGGGCCAAGCACTGAACTCCTAATATTTACAAACTGGAGACAGTTCAGAGAAAAGCAAGAAAAAAAAAAAAAGATTAAAGGAGCTAACTGTTGTTTTACATGACTAATAGCCCGTGCTGAGTCCAGAGGAGTTACTGTGTGTTCACATCAGAGCAAGTGAGACCAGAGTCTGGGCTCTTCTCTCTGCATAAGCTGCCTTTAGTTCCATGCGCAGAAGACATTTGTAGGCCTGTCTGTCCTGGGCCAATGTTTCAGTCAGTGAAAATCCTATCCATTTCCCTTTGTCAGCAGTGGTATAGAAAAACTCCACAAAACCAGCTACCCATGGGAAAATAGCCACCCCCCATGCACTGATTAAGAGTATATCCCCAGCAGCTGCAGGACATGTGACAGTCATTGCTGAATGCTATATCAGCTTGCAAAGGAATGCATACAGTTGCTTTGACCATTGTCATCACACACCCATATTGGACTTGCTCTGTAGGACCTGACTGGTTGCATGCAAATTTTGGGGCGTGCTCAAACTAGTAGGGTACAATTCCTGATTGCCAAGCAGCCAGCACAGTTAGAGAATTAAATGAAAACAACATTTCACCCGAGCTACATTAATTTACAACTACTGAAGAAGTACCTTCTGTACAACTCTTACTAAATGAGTCACAGCAGTGAAATAACATGTTTGAGGAACAAATGGTACTTGAAGTGCAAAAAGGCAGTAGATTCCCCAGGAACACAGTGTGCTTGAGAATATGTCACGGCATTACAGAAATGTGGGCAACAAAGGCTATTCCATATGAAAGCTTCCTGATAGCATGAGGCATTCAGGGGAGGGCTGTTTTTGGAAAGAAGGGGCTAAGCAGTAAATGCCGTCATTAAAATTGCTATTGAGTTACCAGGATAGGTTAGTGGGTCTGTCCCATCTACTTCGGTAAGCCATGCCTTGGCACTACGCAATCTGCAGTCCCTAACGAGGATGGCAGTTTGTACCCACTGACTGGTGTGCAAGGGCTTGGAGGTAAGCACTGAGTGGCCTTATAGGTGGGAAACAAGACTGAGTTTTATAATTCCGCAAGATAGCAAATCCTGCTGATTTCTGACTGTCTTGCACCTTCTTTCCTGACTTCCTCATACCTGCTTTCCTGTGTCATTGCTCATACTGCACTGTATTGTTACTCTTAGCCTGGGACAACTTGGGATGTCCTGTGTCCTAGCCAAAGTTGTTAGCATCATGCCCCATGGCTAATGGTCTGCCTTAAGCAGGGGTTGCTAGTGTTTCTTCAGTCTTTCAACTCTTTCCCCTGTCAGAACGGGCCATCAGAGATGGCTTTGAACTTGCTGTTAACTGACACGTGCCCAGATTTTCTGAAGGGCAGAGGAGGATTTGGCAACACTCCGAGATCTCAGTTGTGGAGATCTCACGGCCTTCTGTACCAGCCAAGACTCAGAGGCATTGCGTGAAGAATTGACTAGACCACTTGCCATGACAGCTATAAATTGTCCTGTCTTTTCAGGCATACAAAAGAGTAATGACAACTGTGTTGTAGACATTTGCTTTTGTGTGAAGTCGGATGTCGCCTTCATTCCAGACACACTGCATTCATCTCCCCAGGGCTACCCTGGCTTGTGCTCAGCAGTCACGCCTTTCCAAGACAGCACAGGGCCAGGGTGGCCGAGTTCCTTTACCGATGTCACTACTGCATTGTCAACTGCCTTTGTATGCTTGCCACCAAGGCGGTTTGTTTTCTAAAGCTGGCATTTGGCCTACCTAAGAAACTAGTAATGATCAGAATATTCCTGAGTGTGTGTACAACCAACAAGTGATTGTTAGAAAACAACAGATTGCAGGCCAGTAGGTCTGTGATTTTTTGCCGTGGAAAGCCCTGTGAGAATGGCTGTAATGGACCAGACCACAGTTCCATCAACTTCAGGATCCTATTTCCAGTCATGGCTGAGAGTAGGGAATTAGCAAAGGGTATGAGAAAAGGGTAAGTGCATAGTATAGCTCTCCCTAACGCATTCCGGATGTCGAACTGTTACCATTTTGAACTTGCTAAGGCAGGCACGGGCTGGTGGCAACCTCAGTGGATTTCTCTTTCACGAACTTGTTTGCTCTCCCCTTGAGTCTGTAAACTCCTAGCGTCCACAATGCCTTGTAGCCAGAGGTTTAGCAGCTCATCTATCTGGTGTGTGCAGAGACACCTTTTTTTTGTCATTTTTGTCTTTGCTCTAATAATGACATTTACTGTCCTTTAGTGTTTGTAGAGTTGTGCTCCACTGGGTAGCAAGTCAGATTAACACAGAAATGATGTGCATCTGCACTCAAGGGTATTAGTGTTTGCTTTCCAGCTCTCCCACCTAGTAGAAAAATTTACTGGTTTCATATTTGCTAATTGAGATTTTCTGGCTGTAATAGTTCTGCAAGAAACTTGTGTAGCTCTGTTCTAGTGGCCACAGTCATAAGGTAGAAGGTGTCTAATTCTGAAATCTGAGATATTCCTCAGATATTTACATTGCTTTCTTGGCTGATTCTCTCTGCAATGTGCATACCATCACTGTGCAGGGTAATAAATCTGGTGTTCCTCAGGGTTGTGCTGAAACACCAGAAAGACAACTGCACAGGGCATTGTCTTTTTTTTTCTTCCCTCCTTTTTCCTGTGTGTGTACAATCTTGAGAACACTTTGTAATTCTCTCTCAAATAAACAAGAGCAAATGAATGGGAATTGTGCATATTGTGTTAAATATTTCCTTGGTTGAAGCATTCATGGCAACAGATGGGAGTTATAAGTACTATGCTGTTTTCAGAAGAAAATTTTCATTAGCAGTTCACTGAATCAGATTCCTGACTTTATCTTTAAAGAAGCCAGAGAGTACCAGATCTTTACTTTAGCTATGTGGATGCTGGTGGATCTCCGCCAAGATGTATCAGCTGGCAGAATCTAAGGCAGCTCTTTTTATCTTTAGGTATTGCTTACTTATGGCCTTGAAAGAATAGGTCAATCTAGAAACAGACCTTCTTCAAGAAGAAAACATGAACTTTTGTTTCATAGCCTATAGAGGTGATATATTGGTCCATTCAGCGAGCCTTCACAAATAGTTCAAAGTACAGTACAATGCAAACAATAGAAGCAGTAGGACTGACATTTATCTCCAAATTCTATCAAATGACAATGAAGTTATGTCTGTATGGGGATCATGGAAACATAGCTTGTTCTGATCTAGCTGAACATGTCTACTGATAATCTAGTTGTAGACTATGGAGCTCAGTCCAAGGTACATTAATTGTCTTACTGACTTTCATGACCACAGTGTAGCTGTACTCTCTGTGTGTGCAACATCTCTATATTTTTTTAGAAAGAAATAGTTCATTTAATAAATGCCATCATCTTCTTCACAGGCAGAATCCTTGTGGTTTGCTCAGATGTCGTCTTCGGTCCTGAAGGTTTTATTTGTTCTCTCAGCTGGATTGCTCCTAGCTGTGCAATATTTGAAATTTGATCTCTGCTGTCATAACCATATGATGTCACTTCTCTTCCCTGATTAAAGGACTGTAATTCTCAAGATCTGATTTCTGGAGTGCATAATACATTTAAAATTCACTTTTAGGGTCAAAGTTTTAGCTGGTATAAATTGATGAGGCTATGTTATCTTAAATATATAATAGACAGCCAAGACATACCAGATAAATACAGCACTGTCAACTAAAATAACAATAGTTCTGTGAGTTTTAGGCCTCCTTTTAATCCACAACACTAGTCCAACATTTTGCTGTGATTTTTTCAAAGCCATATGGGTCTCATTTTCCTTTCACATATACTGCTTATGTACAGATGCAACACCACTGAGTTCAATGGAGTTATGTTTTGATTTAAACAGGTGTCAGGTCTCAGTCTAGCAAAGCACTTAAGCACGTGCTTAACTTGAAAGCAGGAATGTGCTAATACAACTTCTGATTCTGACCTTGAAATGTTCACTATTTACTATCATAAATGAGAATCAGGAAAATAATTACTTTGTTTCAGCCACTCAAGAAATTAAATAATTGCTCTAAAATCATTGCCATTGATCCACAAGGAAAACTGTTGTTTCACAAAACAACAGTAATATTTGGGGTTGATATAATTTTTTTTTTTTTTTAAATTATCTTCAGGAAGGAGGCAATGGACTCAACCTGGGCAATTTGTTAAATGGCATGTTTTACCTTTTTTGATCTTTTGGAAATGACATTTCGGTTTGATTTTTAATGAATCTTACAGTTTTTAAAATTATGTTTCTCTCCATATCTGATAAATTAATTTGCTGTATGCTACCAGCAGTGACAGATTGTCCTGGTAAGATTTTAAACTTAGCTGAGTAGTGCCATGGGACACAGCTAGAATAGGGTACTACTAATTAGGGTTCTTGTCTGAGCATCTGCAGAAAATTCAGCAATACCTAGCCAAAATGTGCATTATGTTATGAATTTATAAATTATCTATGCAAATTATGTCTTCCTCTTAGTTAATTCTAGAGCTTCCTATGTGCAGGCTGCAGGCTAAAGCTATTTGGTGATTCAGTCTCTACATAGCATTAGCAAAAGTTCTGTGCTAATATAGATGTTAGATATTGAACAAATATAAAATACAGTAATTACATAAATCCATAAAGCATGGCTGAATTCCAATGTAAAAATCAAAACTGAGGTGGATCTTCTCAACATATCAGGCAGAAGATCTATTAGACAGTTAAAAAAGCGCTTTACCTTCTCTTTTTTTCTGGAAAATATGCTTTAGGAGAAAAAAATCCTGAAATATGTTTTCAATGTATCTAAAGTTTAAACATTAATGGTTTTATGGGGTGGGTTTTTTAAAACTTTTATTTGTGGAGTTCCTCTCTGGCTAAAGATGAGATGGTTTCAGTAAGTTTACCAGTCTTTCAGGAGGTGAAGGTTGGGTTCAGGCTATTAACACTGGCCTGATGTTCTACAAAGCTCTCCATGAAGGTCAGTTTTCTCACTGGCAAGCTGTTTTTCTCCTTGCTCTGTTCCTGGTCTTCCTTGCCCAGACAGTCACATTGCATACACATTAGCTTGCACCCAGACCCAAAAGGATCTGAGTGGTAGAAGAAAGCCAGACAAGCACTAGAGGCTAGTTTGCTCGAGTGCCATGCTCTGTATTGGTGGGAGATATTTGTACCAACAGTCCTGTCAGTAAGGAGGGTAAATTCTCCAAATTCATCTATCTTGGCTTAGGCTGCCTTTTTTCTTGATACTTTAGAAACATCTTTTCTCTGTGAAGGCTATATACCACAGTGTTCAGGCATCTTTCTTTCAAACTAATAGTTGATGGGCACTTGCATTTGTCTATGCAAATCCTGTTTGTGCAGAAATGCAAGGATTTCTACATGTGAAAATAGGTAAAAGAGTATCAAATTGTCTCTGCAAACCCTTGTTTCAGTTGGTCTGGTGCCAGCTATTGTAGTGCCCTGAGCAGTATTTCATGCAATTCTGATTGTCCAACAAAACAGCTCAGGCTGAGCCCACAAAGCTGGACAACATGAAATGCCGGTTCAAAGTTTTGATAAAAGTGTTAGAGGCATGTTCAGTCCCCTAGTTCATCATCAGAAACTGCGTTAACACTGATCTGCCAATTTATAGTCCTGACCATAAATCCATAGAGAAAGCAAAATGAAAGCCCCTGCTCTGGAAGAAGCTGAACACCCTCAAATCATGACCACCTGAGAACTGAGGTTCTGCCTTGAGCTCTATTGGCCAGGAAGCTTCTAGTGTCCCATAGCACTTTAGTGTGGGATGAAAAATAAGGAAGGAGGACTATTCACATGACTCAAACACATCACCACATTTAGGGAGCTTGTTTACATAGGTGATGTCTTTAGTCACTGAAGAGAGAGGAGTTAAAGAGAGCACTAATTTAAATATTTAACATTGTTTACCAGAGCTGTCTCCTAGGAGGAGCTGTTACATTAGGGGTTACCTTTTGCTGATGGGAATATCCCCTGCAGTTAAAAAGGCTCACCCAAATTACTAAGGTAAAGCCATTCTACTTTACTGTAACAGGTGTATATTTGAACTTCTAGAAGACAATCTGCTAATCGGGAGATGGAGGGTGGATTCCAGACTGTCACTGCCATGCTGCAGGAAGCAGGTCTGACATGTCCTTGCAGCAGGATATCCTGACACAATACTAACCCCAGTGCTCCACGGGCTGGGGACCAGTCTCCGAGTGGCAGTCAATAGGTGGGAACTGTAGCAACCACAAACGTTGTCATGTCTCAGTGTAAACTTCTTTCTTAACTCCTGTGAACACAGTTGTGCTTGTCTGGCCTCAGAAGTCCTCTTCTTTTGTGTGTGGCAATTCAGATCATAGAAAATGGGAATGGAGTGGATATTGTATCTGCATAATTAGTGTACAGTCACAAGGCAGTGTGGACTTTGGTTTTCATACTGCAGTCCTTGCTGTGTGAACATTACCAACTGACATGTGCCTGCTTCCACCTCATATAGTCCAAATGAAACAAGACAAGGGATATTTTCAGGGGTGACTTGGTGCTTTTAGCACCTTTGGGACCTTTTGGTTGGTTTCTACAACCCTTGACTTGTTGGCAAGCCCATGGTGTCTGCTCTTTACCTTTGGTGTCCCCCCTCAGAAAGGCAAGAAGGCAGCTCCATGTGCCAGGCATTAACCTTGGGAACCTGACCTGAGGAAAACATGTCCCATTTGTGCAGTTCAGTGTAACAGAAAAACATCTGTCCGTCATGTCACGCAAGATAAGGTGATTTGTGCGTCCGTTTACCTCAGGTGGATTCAATTTTTGATCTTGGAAAGAACCCAAGCCAGAGAAAGCTGTCTGCATACTGTGCTGTCCAGCCCACAGAGCACGCACTAAGCAACTGGCTGCTGGAGAGATACTGTCTCCTGGATGCTTTCTGGAGCTGCTTGAGGCTCCCAGCCTGCCCCCCTGCCCCCATCACTAACAATAACCAGATACCTCTGTTTGCCTGCAGTATCTAAAAGAAGAGACCTCAATTAAACTGAATGTTTCCCATTATTTAGACTGATATGGAAGTTTCTGTTGTTTTAACCTCATCACAATTCATCTGTGCAATATTTTGTTTCTCGTCATTGTTGTTTGGTTGGGTTTTTTTTATCTGCAAAACTTCTGTTAATTCTGTAATAGTACACTGTTTTACGGGAAGCTATATGGAAAAAGTGAGTCAGAGTAAAACCAGTTCCAACCCCAGCCTCACACACGGCAACCAGACAGGGATGAAGTGCTGCCATATAATGTTGATGGCCAGAAGACCTTGCAGGTGAAATTTTCAAGTGTGCCTTGCTCCCTGCTTTGGCCTGGCTTAGCTTCTGTGGAAGCCAACAATAGTTTTGCCACTGACTTCACGCCAGCAGAGTTAAGCAGCTCTGTGGAATAGCACAGGCTCATAATCTCAAAATGTGAGTCTTCTGGACTGTGGTTGACAGCAAAGAACTTGCATTCTTTTAGGTCCTGTCCTGAAAGAAGGGTTTCTTGAAGACCAACAGAAATACAAGGAGGGAAAGGGAATTGTAGTGTTTCTGGGGACAGCCAAATATCTCCTCTCTGGAGGATGCAGATTAGGTCTGAGATGGGCTATGGGCTCACTGTGAAGGGCTACTGAGAGGCAGAAGCCGGAATAAATGTGTCTGCGATTGTACATAAAATCTGAATTCCTCTGCCTAGAAAGGTGTTTTTAAAACAGATTAATTCATCTAGAGACAGCTTTCCTTCAATTGCTTAGTGGTCTGGCTTGCCATGGTGAAAGGAGGTAAGTGAAAGAGGAGTACAGAATATGACATATACAATTTTTGAAATTTTAAATGTCAAGATCCTTAGGCATCTTAGGCAATCAACAGGACAAAATGATGTGGGAAGAAAAGTACCCAAAGACTGTTCCTGTTGAAGATACCTCTTTAAACAAAGACAAACAAGAAATTGTAATTTCTAAATTTTGACTGGTGTTCTAATTTAATGCAGCCTTCCCCAGGCACAGCCAGGTAGTAAAAAAGGACAGGCTATACTTTCAGAGGAACAAATTTAATTAATCCTCTTTAGTAAGAATGTATTTTCAAGCTCTTAGCCTGCCTTACATACTGGGGCACTCAAGATGTCCTCGCTCATTAGCAGTTGGCATCAAAACAAGGGAAGGTGGGAATAAAGCAAGAAAGTACAGCTGGATGGGGAGAGGGAGACAGAATATGGAAATGAAGGAAGGCAGGAGTATTGCATCTCTGCCAAGAGGGTGGAAAAACAGGAAATTTGGGAAAATATCACCTGTAGCAGGATCTTTCAGGCCGAAGAAAAAGCAAGAACAATGTCTCCATTTTCCACCTACATATCTTGAATCCTTTGCAAAAGGAGTTGCTGTTACAAGGACAGAAGGCAGCCCTTAGATTAAGTGGACACTGGCTTCTTCTGCCTTACATGGGCTTTTGGCCAAGACTGGAGTCATTCCCTCCAAATGGAAGTCAGGTATGAGGTCAACCTCTGCCTCAGGCTAAAAAGACACTGGAATGCCTTGGAGACACCATTACTCATGGAAGCACCCTGCAGTAGGGAACTGTTTACACAGGTTTGTGCAGGTTCAGATTGCCAGCATGAGGTGCAAGGAAGAAGGGAATTTGGCCATGATTTCCTGCTTTTACTTCATACTAAGCAGAGCAATTCAGGAAGCCAAACCTACTAGGAAAACAGCCATGCCTCCAAGCATCCTGTGTGCCTCTGTAGCCAGAAGCACTGAGCACAGAGAACCTGGGTACATTTCTTTCTCTGAGGTCAAGGAACTTTTGTCCAGCCAAATCTCTCTCTATCACCAAGAGCAAATTTTATAGCATCATGAAATGCCCTTGGCCACCTGGTGGCACATCAGAGCTGATTGCAGTCCATGCTCAACAAATGATTCACCAGGCGTATTTTAATGGGAGTGAGCCAATGAGTTGGGCTCCAGACCTTCAGAGTTCCACCAAAGTCCATGGCAGACATTGATAAATGTGGCTTGGAAGCAAAATATCTAACAGACCAATACCCCTATAAATGTGCAGCTTTGTTTGCCTCCCCCTCCCCCACTCCCTTCCTTCAACACAACAGAATTTGCTTTCTTACAAGAACCTCCATAGCTGAGTTCCATTTAAGGCTCGGTGCATCTGGGAATAAGGGTGATAAAAAGGACTTCAGCTTCCTACTGTCCATCTCCATGGGTACAGGCATAACATACAGAAGCCTGGAAGCTCTTGTTCTTTGGTGCCAGGACTGTTCTTGCCCAAGAAGAAAGGATATTTTCCTCTTTAAGTACCCTTCTTCCCCCTTACCCCCAAACACACTGGATGATGGAGAAATCAGAATTTAATGATAACTGGAGATGACCCTGCATTTTGATCTCTTTCTCACTGAAGTAAGTTGTGCTGGGCTCCACAGCAGTCTTTGTGAATGGAACAGTGAGAAATTCAGCCAATACAGCAAGAATTTGGTGCAATGCATAGAGCTGGTGTGTTGAGTGCTACCTGCATGTGAACTCCTGTATGATGGGGCCTTCCATTCCCTGTTACAAACTTCAGCCTCTCTCCTGAACATGCCAGACTCATGTGCCATAGCTCCCCATTATGACTGTGGTATTCCTCTACATCGTAAGCTATCTGGCATATAACCCTTCTCAGGGCTGGATACCTAGCAAAGGAAGGTGTCTTTGCTTGTTCAAGCATAGGAAGATGATGTCTCTAAGAAGAGTGGGAGACTTTAGTGTAAATTGGGAATAGACCCCATCTCTTTAGAGCAGGATACCATCTCTTTGGAACGTACGTGGCACAACAGGATCTCAATTGTTTACTGGCACCACAGCAAGTCAGTGTTAACAGTTGTGTTCAGGTTATATAGATAACATGTTTTTTTTAGCCCCACCCAGTTGCATTTGTAATTGTAATCACCATTGCTCCTTTGCAAATCTGTGTTGACAGTTTTTAGTTAGAACAGATTTTTCTGGCAAATCCCAGCCATGTTGTTAATTAACTAGTTTTCAGTATCTGCTCCTATGCCAGAGCACTGGACCATGGCTGCCGTGCTTCCTTGCTGAGTGAGAAAGGGAGATCTGATTTTGTCTCCCTGTCTGCAGATGACAGGATTTCCCTGAAAGAACTCAGATTTGCTGACAAAACAAACACTAAAAAACCAGTATCTTTAGCTACTGACAGCTACCTTCCCTATGGTGCTCCTTTCTGAAAGCTGCAGCTCAACCCCCACCCATACAGCAGCAGTACAGCAATACCCACTGATAAAGGTTAAATTGTGTTTGCAGCTTCCAGGTTTTATGCTGCTCTGGAGGTCTGAAGTACTCTCTGGCATAGTCTTCACCCATCAAAGCAAAGATCGGTACACTTCCAGCGCTAGGAATTGATTCTTGGCATCACACTCCATATCACGTGCAGGCTTCAACTTTGGGCGCTTGTGCATGGTGAGATATGGGGGAAGATCATGTAGGTCGGTGATTTTCAGCCTGTGAAGCAGGCTTCTAAAAATGGGGCAAAATCAAACTGTACTGTGTGATACAGGATCCCACATATGAATTTTCTAAAATTCTTCATCCTTAACTGGAAAATTGTTCAGGGTCCTCAAAAAGAAAAAGATTGAAAGCTTCTGTTCTAATATAATGGGAACAATACATATCTCTGTCATTGTTCCTACCAAGCCAGAACAGAACTATTTCTACAGCAATAATAATTTATATGATATTTGATCATGGTAATGCTTTAGTCTAAGTAATGGGTAAAGATCTGTGATTTTATTAAATTTGCATTGTTAACTAAAGTAAGATGTTATGGTGCTAATGAGACATTTTACCAAAGGATCTTATTTTTTCCTTTTGTTACACTGAGGAAAAGGAAAGCCCTGTTTATAGCTTGGAGAACAGAGAATTAGAAAGAAGGATTAGCAAGAAGACATTTGAAATTTTATTGCAAATTCAAGTTCAATTATCATCTTTCCATCAAAGGATCTCAGAACTTCTTTAAACTGCTGGCAGCTACCCCACAACTTACTTTTGCTGTAGGCATTATTAAGCCCTTGAGAAGCTAAGGTGCAGGTAGCAGGTGAATTTTCACTCAAGGTTATTCTGTATGTCAGGATCAGGGGTAGACAGATTATTCTGTACATGCTACATACTTTGGAGAAGCATTTAGCTACCACGGTAATGTATGTAGGAGAAGAGAGAGGCAGGGCATCTGTGAACTTCATCACGAGAAAGGATCCCAGTAACATGGGACCCAGGCAAAACAAAACAAATTCCTGATCCAACACAAAAAATGAGAAATACTAAATCACAAGATTGTCTTGCATTAATGTCATGTTGTTCTCTCCCATGTGTTCAGTCCTTGTATCATTCATTCTGATTTGTCTGAGCTTCTATATAATTATTTGGTTTTGATTTTTAATGAACTTTTTTCCTCTCCAGTATCTCTATTTCAAACATGATTGACCATATTTGCACAATAATAATATTAGCTACGATGGGGAAACACCATTGTCACAGTGATGTTATACAACATCGTCAGGTTCAGATGAACATCTTAAAAAGTGGGCTTCAGTTTCAGATGATTAACATGAGCTCCACTTACGTCTCTGAAACTAGAAATCAGGCACTTCAGCTTCTAGTGGCTTGAAAATTTACTTGGCATTTAGTTTTTATGAGAAAGCATGAGAAAATGTTCATTTCTGTCCAGATCCCCTGTAAAAATCTCAGAGGTAAAGGAAGCAGTGCCAGTGCTGAAACATCTTCAAAGCTGAAATGTATGTTTCAAGTTGTAAAAAAATTGCAAAGCCCTAAATTCAGCCACTGGTTTTCAATAAAAACACTTACTAAAATATTTTCTTTTTTGCAAGTATTTAAATATAACCCATGGTTTTGTAAGGAAAAATGACAGCAAGTTCTAGGCAAAATTAGAAACCACTTCTGATAGCTGGAAGATGAGAGTCTTTGCAAGGTCAATAGGAGAACATGTGGCCACTGCTGGAAGAGATTTTGGCTATCCAAGTTCCCAAGCATACAATGCCTTCATCAGAAGAGAGTCATTTGTCACATTGGAAGATGAAGAGTGAATATCCCATTGCACTAGCATAATTCCTTTCCTCCCCCCAAGAATTTATTGTTTTGCTAATTACATGCCTGCAATTAACATTTTCAATGTAGAAAGCAATTATATGGGCATCCAATACAACAAAAGCAGCTTTTCTGAAAAAAAATCTGGTTTTCAGAAGGGTTTCACATTTTGGGTTATGCATGTAACTTGCATTAAAAACCTCCAAACACTAACATATGTAGAAAACAATTGCTTTATGGCCCTTTCCTGTATCTTCGTTGCCCACATAACACCACTTTTTGTGAGTCATGCAAATGATTCAGCACTTGGGGCAGCAGCACAAATCCAGTAGTGCAATGTTTTCTGTTCACCTGCAGATCACAGAACATCTTGTACTTATTTTCAGAGGTGTCAACCTGCTAAGGAATGGCTTTTCCTCAGCGCACACTGACGCCACTGAATGGTGAAGGCTGAGACCTGCCCACAACATGTGGAGGGTGCAGCAAGTTGTCCCAGAGTAATTCTGATCTTTGGCTGCCTTCAGGGCGTGTTGTGAAAGCGAATTATTCTTGCTTTTCCTCCAAATGGGCTCCCCACCCATGCTCCTAACTGACAGCTCAACTTGAAAGAGTTCACCCGCAGGAAACTATTAAACTGATGATCGTTCTTGTGGTTTATGCATTGATACAAAAATGTTTCGTTTTAAAAAGAAAAAAACCGCTGTGGTAATTTTCATAATAACTTTTTCCTCCTCTTAGATAAACTTGGGCAGGATCCCAATGAAGGTGGCTGACTGTGTTGGATAATTAAAGGATAGAACTTTTTCAGCATAACAGATTTGTGAACATTGTGTAAATATGCATTTAGGCAGCTGAATGATTGTGCTTCACAGCACAGTCAAATTAATGGACAGTTGCTTTAGGATAAAGCCTAGCTCAGCCAAAATAAGTGTTAGAAGTCAATGCAGAATGCTTTCTGCCCAGGCTTTACCGATGTCAAACACAGCTGTGGCATTTTGTTGAAATCTCCTTGGAACCAAAGTTATCTCACCTCATCAGATGGTTGTGCGTGGTTTCTGCTTTTCCAAGCTCTTTCCAGGGGAATAGGAAAACAGCAAGGTCAAGCTGAACAATTGGGAATGTCTCCCAAGAGGAGGGGAGAGGAGAGAATATTCAGGAATGTGTTCGATTGTATTAATAGTGTGGCAGTGGCACAGAGCCAGAGACAGGATGCTCTGTGAGAGGGCAAAGATTGTCCTTTCACTAAGCATATTTGGCTTAAACCCCCCTGATTCCAAAATTGGACCTCTTTGGTCTAAGAAATGAGCTAGGCAGCTCCCAGGAAATTCCCTGGAAGACTCCCACCTACCTCTGAGCTGTGGGCAGGTCAGAAAGAGGGAAAGTCTTTCCTTATCAGTCAGTACCTCACTTTTGCTCCTATTTCCTCCTCCATCTCCCCGTGGCTGTTTTTGTCTTTTCTTTCTGTTAGGGAGTGAATTGGCTCTGAGACTGGACCCGGATCAGTTCAGATGATCTGAAATGGCATTTAACAGTATTAGACTGGCAGGTACAACAATCACAGACAGATTGAAAATCATTGACAACCAACAGGTTTTCAGAAGCTTCCCATGGCCTCACTTTCCCCTTCTGTTCTTTCTGTTGGTTGTCCCTTTTCCTCTCCCATCTGCAAAAATAGGGCTTTGCCCATTTATGTCTGAATTGTTCCCTAACTATTTGGGAGTGCATTGTGTGGATACTGCTTGGGAGTAATGTTGTTAGACTGGAAAAAGTGTGCAACACAGAGGCTCTGAATATGGTCCATATGTTGGCTGTTGACTTTAATACTGACCTTTGCTTTCCTTCTGCTGCTCTTGATGTATAGACCCTGCAGGTGCTGTCACAGAGTTGGCACCAAGATGCCATTGGCATAAGTGATGCTCTACTGACACCAAATAGTGGGATTGATACCACAGTGGTGAGGTAGGCACTGCTAAGGAGAGCTGGCTGACATGGGAATTGGAGGTGATGGTTTCTGTGGAAATAAAATCTCCTGACAGGAGTTTGTGATTCCTGCAGAGGCTGATCAAAACATCATTTGGGTGATCAGTAATAAAAGGCAGGAGCACATCTGTCTTGCTGCTAGCCCTGTCCACTTGCACACTGGCTAACTCTTCCAAAGACTTTCAAGGAAAGGATGAAACAGTGTGGTGATTTGCCCTTCTAGTAATATGTAATCATATTTATGTTTTGAGGTTAAAGTGCTAGTGTGTAGAAAGTCCATGTGAAGCCTTTCTGTACTCTTTTCAGTGCCAAGCTTCCTACTTTGATTAGGGAAAGAAAATGTTTAAGACGTTTCAGGGTCAGGACTGACTCTGGGGATAAGCAGTTGAGCCACAAGGAGGTAGAACTACACAAGCACATCTGCATCATAAGAGTGCTCAAAAGAGGCCCTGAGATTTAATGGTTCACCCAGACTGGAGTCTTAAAAGAAAAGAGACTTAAAAATCAGACAGAACCCTACAGCAAGGTCTCCTAAAAGTCATGTGAAAGTCCAGCATTCACAGGCAGATACCATGAAATATTAAAACAAAGATATAAATACTATCAAGATGATTATGGAGCCATTGTTGTGCTTGACTAATTAATACTTAGCAATCCACAGCTTTGCAATGTTAGGAATCATTTGTTGCTAATGATGTATTTTTTTTCATTAGTTGGGGAAATTTAGTTCTTGAAAAATATATGCAAATTCAGTCTGGTCTGTAAGTCACATTCTAATTTCACTGAGCTAGTTTATAAACCTTTGATATATAACTGACTGTTAACTTACCGATAGAAAGCTTACTGTTTGAGGGTGTGTGTGGTTTTCTTTTTTTTTTTTTTTTTTTTTTTCCTCTTCGAACCAAAGTGATTCCTAGGAAAGTGTTGCCAGGTACATTACTGATGTGTGCCTTGTGGTGACAATTTCAGGAATGTTCCAGCTCCTGTCTTCCTTTTCTGTATTTTCAGTAGGTTAGTCAAAAGATGACTTGAAGAGGTGGAGTCTGAGATAAAAGAGAACATAAATCAGATTACAAAAGTATATGGAGGAGCCTTTCCTTAACTGTTCCAATTCTGTAATATGTTTAACCCCAGGAAGTAACTTCATGGGTAAACCTTAGATCATAGGCAGAACCACTAATTTTGCCTGAATCCGGTGTTGAAAAGGGGAATTATCCACCCTAAAACTTTATCCTCATCATCTGACTTGCATTTTAAGAAGTAATTCATCTTTATCTTAATCTACCTCCAACAAAGGTGTTAGTTGTGTAGTTTAAGGGGCTGGATAGAGATGACTCATAAAAGAGCAATAAGCTCTTTTTCTTACTTCTGTTTAGCAAGGGGATTTTCTTGACATTCAGCTCACCAATTAAAACTCCACTCCAGCAGAATGTGGTAGGGCTATGCCATCTTCATCTTTTAAGTTTGGTTTCCTAAGGAAGTGAGAAACATGCTATTACATGCTCCATATGTCTGTTTCTCTCTGTCATCCCCTCCTGTCCCCCCACCTGTCCCAACAGTGTTAAAATCTGCTGATTTATTTTAACCACAAGTATAACAGAGGAGTGCAGTTTCCAAAAATATCAAGCTGCTAGAAGTGTCATGGAAATCAGAGGCTGGGTAACATGAGACAATTTACAGCACAAGCTTACTTTTGTTACACAGCAAAGTAATTCAGCCTTAGACCCTCTTCTGTAAGAAAGCAAGCTTCACTAGTTCCGCTACTCACAGAAATACATGTTTATTTCTTTGATTCTGAAGAACAATTATGTCCAGAGATCACATTTTGATATCATGCACGTGTTTAAAAGTTAACTCAAACTGTTGACACTTCAATCTGCAGCCAGAGACCAGGAGTGCTAAGACCTCCTCTCAACAGCAATCTACCCAAATTCCTGGTGGATGTTTCTTCTTCATTTTTGGCTACAACACTATGCAAGTTTTCATACAGATGTTGTCATTCACAACCTTAGGCTAGTTCTGAAGGAGCCATTTTGCCTTGTCACCCCCTGCTTTGGATAACTTACTTTTCCCCTAAAGGATTTCAATGACTTCTCAATAAGGGCAGAGGAATTATGCATGTTGTATTTGGCTATTTGGCTTATTAGTCCTAGAAAAGCTGCAGAAAACTAAATGTATGTTGTTCAAGTACTTAAGCTGAATTCCACATTTTAAAAGGAAATTCTGTCAGCCATGTCTCTGATAGACACTGGAAGTGGCTTTTGAATGCTTAGTTCAAGATCAGAAACCTCCTGGGCTTTTCCTGTCTTGTAGAGTACTGAAATGATTCAAGTTATCTCGGTTTATTCAAAGAAATTCAGAGAAGGGATTTTGTCCAGGCAGATACTATGATGAAATAGAGCAGACAAATCATGTTAGACTCTATCTAATATTACTCTGATTCAGGCTTTGTCTGTCTTCTTGCGGCTGCTGTACTGCCAGGTTAAACGTCATATTGCGTGCCCATGCAACAGTGAACTATTTGCTCTCCATTAGAAGTGCTGTTTCTGGGAAATGTTATAGCGGGCACAAAGACTGGTGGAATCACAGTCCTACTAGGCTTTTTGTCAGCTCTGCTTCTAAAGGCTTCCAGTCCAAGGAGCAATTTGTGGCTCTACATAGAAAAAAGTGGTTTGTATCCACAAAGTTCAAAGCTAGCCTTCTCCAAAGTAAGTGGACCTTGTCCGGTGCTTCACAGTACTTTTCTTAGTCCCTTCTGAGCCACATGTAACCTTCCTATGGCTTTGAGATATAAGAATTTATTGTATGCTTATTTCAGGTAGGTTTGCATGGAAAAAACTGCATACTATATCATAGCCTGTAACAGTAGCCAAATTTTTGCATTAAGGATATGTTTCACATCATAGGGCTTGAAATTAGTAATAGTGTTCAGGGAGCTGGACAGCATGCTCCTACCTCCTTAATGGCAGGGGCTGCTGGAACAAGCTGCTTCTAGAGATGCGCTGAGATTTCTCTGGAGGAATTAACTAGTCCCCTCCTGAAAGGATCCCAAGGGAAAGCAGCATAGACAATTGAAGAATCAGGATCTGAAAATAAACCAGGAAGCTCAGCTATTTGGCAGCATAGATGTTCTTACTGCTGTTATTTTCAAACCAAATCTGTTCTTTGTTGTGAAGCTGTGGGAGTTGACTCTGGGCTTGCTGCTCCTGTTCACAGCGGGGCTGTCTCATAAGTGCAGTGAGGGGAATTTTAAGTGATCTTTTGCAGGATTATTCAGTTAATTGTTAGTGAGGACAGCTGGGTGACTTAGGTCCTCTCAGCAGGGAGCAATGTATGGTTTCACTGTGCTAGTAAGCCAGGCACTTTGCACTGTCCTCATGAGAGTCTGCAGTGATACTATGACTATTTTCCGATATACTGCAGAAAACGGTAGGAAATACAAGACTTCCTGCAATAATGCTGGGGATGTACAGATGGGACTTTTAGTGAGAGCAGGGCAAAATATTCCTTGGGACCTGAACTGAAATCAGGTGCCATGATGGAGAGGTCTTGATCAACTACCTCTAAACATCAGTCTGGAACTGAAATGGTTATTTGGTCCGAAGTGCACTGGTTCACAAAGCAGTTGTACAGGGAGTGTCTTAAACACAATCAGGTGGTTGTCACTCAAAGCCACAGTAAGTGTACTCCTACCCTGCAGACTTCTCAGCCTCTGGTACAACAACCTGCCCTCTCTACCCAGTCTTGGGGGAGACTGATCCTCGCAGTTGAATTCCCTTTTGATTGAATGCCTGTTATAAAGTTAGGGGTAGAATTAGGATTTAGGATATTAAAATGCTCAGAACCAGCATGACTCAATGGCAGATTCAAATACAGCTCCTGCCAAACGGTTCAGACCTGCTCCTTCAGTCCAAGTCAAGTCATGTCATAACACAGGGCATGCCCTTATCTTTTCTTTGGAAGTATGGGGGTGAAAAAACATACCCTGCTGTCTCAAACAGCAATATGGATGTCATGAAAGCTTACTGAACCCTGATGCTATACATTAAAGCCAGCATAAACCTTGTGGAAGAATTCCAGCCTCATGGGAAATATTATATACAAGGATGTTTGAGAACTAGGGCTGAAGGGTTTAGTTTGATGTCTTAATTGGGACCTGATGCACAGCTGCCACTGGGTTTCTTTGCTCCCTAATCTTCATTTCTTTTGCTTGGCAGACACCCTGCAGACAAGCAAGCCTTCAAAAACTGAAGAAATGTGTTCTAGGTGAGGGTCTAACAGGTTATATCCCAGAAACCTCCGCAGGATGTGCACAGTTAAACAGACTTTCCCACTGAGCTATTAGCAGTGTAAAGCCAGCCAGAGTTTTCTTTGGATGAGGCATGCATTTCTGTCCCTCTTCTGATCTCCGGGCCCAGGCCAAGAACACTTGGGTAACTTTTTTTCCTTTTACAGAGTCCTGTGACCTGCAGGAGATTTATAGCTGTGGCAGAGAAACAGGTGCCAGAATGACCATGGTATATTGGGAAATTCCATTCCACTGAGAGAGAGCAGATCCAGGAGATGGTCAGAGCTGGTCCAGGACTTTGAAAAGAACACAGTCAACCTGAATGCCAACTTCTTTATTTCTTCTTCTTCTTTTTTTTTTTTTCCCAGAAGGACTAGGAATTGATTTGCAGAGATCCTTATGTCTAAATGATGATCATATGGGAAGGAACTCAGAAGACCCCTTGTTTCTGCCAATAGTGAAAAATAAT
Source organism: Falco rusticolus (assembly GCF_015220075.1). Classification (NCBI taxonomy): domain Eukaryota; kingdom Metazoa; phylum Chordata; class Aves; order Falconiformes; family Falconidae; genus Falco; species Falco rusticolus. The sequence continues at coordinate 9,431,897 of NC_051197.1, read as the reverse complement.
TTGCATCATGAACTATCAATAGCTGTCTTGTAAGAGAGGTTTTTCCAAGGCCAGTTTTCAATCTTCCTTCAAAATGCTTGCCCTTGCCAGATTCATCACTGAGTCTGGCAACACCTGGATGTCTGAATGATAAATATGGAATGTGGAAATTCACCTGTTCTAAAGTCACTGTGTTTTGGTGCCACATAAGTGCAAACAGAGAGGCTGTCAGACAGAATAAACCTCCAAAATGGGAAAGAAAAGCAAGCAGTTTAGAGGAAAGTTTCTCTGCCTATGACCTAGACTTATCCTAGAGAGATTCTCTGCTTGCAGACTTGACGTTTGGGTGCTCTAAAATGTTGGATCTGGGCTGTTTTAGAAGTTGTCATCCTCACGTTATGTATTCCTAATTTACCCAGGAACATTCTTCTCCCTTGACTATTTTGGGGTCATATTTTCCCATATGACTTGTGGCCTGGTGTCCTCCTCATTCTTCAGTGTCAAAATGGAGATCAGAAATTTGGGCATACAGTGCATCTCCCCACAGTGCTGTTGGCTTCGTGCCCCCTGGAGCTGTTTCATTCATCCATGAGGTAGTGATATTTGCTCTTGCCTTTCCTGCCACAAAAAATGACCACCCCAGAGTCAGCTGCTTCTCCAAACCAACCAGACTGCTTTATGAAGTCCTAGAAGTCTGGGCCAGAAAATGCCAGCTGGCTCAATCAGCTAGGTTTTTCTGTAAATCTGATTTGTTCTTCTATACCATATCTACAGTAATATGTCCACCCTCTGTTCTCTGTTCATTGGTCTCCTGTTATACTGGGAAAAAGAAATTTAACAGAACACCCTCTCTGATGGACTGAATTTCTTCTTAATTTATTCTTTTAATAAAGTTACAGATGAAAATTTGGGGAAACAATGGTGAAACATGTCCAAAATGTCAAACCATGACCAGAATGAGATGCTGACATCCAGCTGTGAAATTCCACAATGGATCTCCTCTCCGAGATCTGCCAGAGAGGAGCTGGTCTGTGCTACTTGCAGCTTCAAGTTAACTCTGCACTGAAAGTTGGCACAAAGAGGAAAAATGTCCTTTTTTTCTTGCAGTTCTAGCATTTTCCCAGCAGGCACCAGTGGCCAGTAGCCAGTTTTCAAAGAGAACTATGATTGATGGGTGAATATGTAATGGAGCAAATATCTTGCTGCTTCCTCATGTCTAATTCCCACTGCTTTTGCAGGCTGTGTCCCAAAGCACTGCTGGGAATTAACAAATGAGTTTCCTTTCTTGGACATCTTGATGCTTATGAGATGGACAGTTCAATGTGAAATCAGTTCATGCTCATTAAGTGATGATTTGTCATTTGTATACAAAGGTACATAAGCAGAGCTTCCCAAATAATCGGAATTAATAAAGACTCATTGTTAATGGGGGAAAATATGGCCTCCAGTGATCAGATCTACTCTGGGTAGAGGTTGAGTAAATCCTATACAGTCCTCCTAATGTCAGTGAAAGTAGGTCTTCTTTCATTCCTGTTGTTGCTAGCTGCACAATGGGGTCACTAACATCCTCCTTGCAGAATGCCAGGTGGGTATTTAAATAGTTTTTTTCAGGGACAGAAAGTCATTGAGATGTAAAGGATAGCTTTGTTGAATTTTCCATTTTTTTGTGTGGTTAAGATTTCTGTCATGCTGGCCAGTATTTTCTATGTTGGGTTTTGTGAAAACCTACTCTGAATTGTAGGACTAGACATTTTAGGTCCAAAAGGGCTGCTTGCAATAAATTGCTAAGCACAGACTACTTCTAACTTGAAAGAGTGCTTTTAGCATCTATTTCCAAGGTGCCTATCCCACTGGAAGGCTTGTCTGCGTGCATCTTCTACAGAGGATGGCATCAGAGTGAATGAGCGGAACATCTGGATAGCTGAATGAGTGGTAAAAGATGGAATCCAAAAGTATAGGCATCATACAAATGAAAACTTTCTTGACGTTCATCTAGAATAGTTTGTTGGGTATTTTTGAGGGCAGTTGGTTGATTGGCTCTCTCTTGCTAAAAGGAAAAAGATTAGATTAATTCCCCCCAAATCATTATATCTTCCATTACTTGAAAAGAAATAATGACCCTATGAATAAGTGAAAAAATGTACCAGTGGCAGGAAGGATCTATTAAGGGTTTTTTTCCCCCCACATTCTGTTTTCACTGTTTCTGCAGTGAATCTTTGGCCATGCAATTTCTTTTTAACCTTCAGATTCATTGAGTGCCAATGATTAGTTGTAAAGCAAAAAATCTTCAGATGCCTAGATAGTGTTCTGCAGATGTTATCCATTGCAGGTGATGCTGTCTTGAGGTTAACTACAAAATAATAAAAAAACCAACCTCAGAGACAGTCAGAGAGCTCTTGGGAGTGGTAATCAAGTACAGAGCCTTTCACCCTGAGGTCAGCAGGTCAAACCCCTTCCAGATCAGAAGTGACCAGCAGTTATTACATGTCTGCTTTCAGATTTGCAGAGAGAATCTGCAAAGTGTTACTTTTATTAGTGCTACTGGAAGGCCATTCATGGACCTATATTGCAAAACCTGCTGATCTATGTAATTCTTCCTACACAACATGGGGATGAATACTTTATACATGTCCAGAAATATGGGCTTATTTACAGTACCAAAATCATTAGAGTTGTCATCATTTGCCCTTTTGTGGGCCAGCACAGTAGAAAGATCAAACATGCAATTGACCACAATTAAGGACTTAATTCTCTTACCTCTAGATGTGGCCTCTGGGGTCAAACTCAGAACACTAATAGCTCCCACCACAAAGCTAAGTTGTTCTTCATGGGTGTTTCACTAGAGATGTTTATCATCAAGAAGTGTCTAAGAATCTTAAATCAGTGCAAATGAAACTGCATGTAGATCGAAAGAGCAAATGCAATAAATGGATTAACGGAGAAAGCAAGAAACAGCAAGTCAAAAAAGAAAAAGCTGAGAAAGTAAGAAAAACTCTCAGTCTCGGTAAGTCTGCTAGGGACAGTGCTGACACACACACCTCCCACAAGAAGCATAGCTGCAGACAGTACATTAGACATGTGGAAGGAGTACTGCATGATGTCAAAGAAAATCTAAGCTTCTTTTCCTCTGCCATAAATCATAGTGCACGGTTTTTTTCCAAGGCAAGGTGAAAGACTGATTTTTGCACAGTGTAGGGCTGCATACATTAGCTTCTGATTTTCAAGGAAATGGTACCATTTCTGAATTACGTGACATGCATTATGTTGTCAGTTTCAACATGTGCAGTAATACCTAAACCCACTCCATCCTGTAACCCTGTTCTTTTCTCTTGTACACCATCCCTTCTCCCTGCTTGCTGCTTTTCAAGCAGTTTCTCCTAAGCAACTCTTTTCAACTGAAACTTGAGGCTGTGAAAGATATTAACTTCTCCGAGGTGGCAGATGAATGAAATCCACCCCCAACCCTGCCACAGATTTAAGAGGCCAAATGCTTTGGCCTCGGAGGATATCCACACCATACAAAGCAGCACTATATAGATGTACTCAGGATGGCACTGGTGTTCTAATAAGTGCTGTAACTGGATCAGACTAATTAATCCATCTGACACCTAAGCATGTGATGACTTTGGATCACAGTGAAATCTGGTTTTGGGGACTGTGCATTGCTCATTACCTATGGTAAACAATGCAGAAAGATAAGGGAGAAATGCATCTGGAAGAGCAAAAAATAAAATGGAATAACTGTAGAGGTGAGGATGAGAGTTTTAGGAGGAGTAGGAGCAGGACTGGAAGAGGACATGGAAATCCTAGGCTTCATTAAACCTTGAACTGGGAAGTCTGTTGGGCTTTCTGCCATAAAATGGGTGGTGCTGGTGGGCCACACTGTACAGTCAGTTCTGTATTTGGCACTATTACCATAGGGGCCTAGAAGTGTAGCAACGTTGGTGGCTTTGTAACAACTTGCACAGTGGTGTTTGTGAGCTCTTCCTATAGCATATCTTGCCCAAATACTGAGCACAAAATTTCCTTTGTTGTAACAGGAGAACAATGATGGAGTTGTTTTCTAAAACAATCGGAAAGTAAAAAGAAACCATATTCCTCCGTCTCAAGGGTTAAAGTAATTCCCTTGAAGACAGTGGTGCTCTAACAGTAGGGGCCTTGAGTCCTTGCCTAAACCACCTGCCTTTATTAATTATTATCATCTATCACATCTATGAGGATAGTCTCTACAGTCAAATTCTTGTGTTGGGTACCGAGTGATATGATTAATAAGAATCCCCAGCCCAAGCAGTGGAACTCTCCCAAGTTAACTTTATCCATTTCTCCACCTCTGCATAAACCCCACTTTAAGCCAAGCTTAATATTGCTTGCAGTTTGCACGAGGCAATGGTCTGAAACATTTAAAGACACTCAGGTGGTTTCATTCCAAGTTGTCTTTCTCTGAATCCACATCAGTTGTGAGATGGCTGTGCCACAGATACGGTATAAAAAGAATTGTTTAATAGTAATCTATTTTTCCAGCTGAAATGAATTTGTATTTTTCAGATCTATTTTGTTCTCCAGATTACTGGATCAGTCTCTGCCACAAAACTGGGCAGAACCTGGTGTGCAGGCATAAAGAAGCCTGGCATCCAACATTTAGTCTGGAATTTCTCCCTGCCTGCTTCCTGTCCCACCCAACCTGCAGCTCTGCTGGATGGGCTGTGAAAGCTGCCCCTTCTCTCTGGTTCTGCAAGCCGGTGCTGCTTCTGAAAGTCAGGCAGAACAAAATGGATATGCTTACACGCTCATTTCGCTGCTCCAGCCTCAGCTTTGCTTACCCTCCCTCCTTCTGCTGCTGAGCGGCCAGTTGTTTAAAGATCTCTTTAAATCATGAATTTAAAGAAACACAGACAAGGTAGAAACAAGATTATGAGGTCACAGAGGTGAGGGGAATTGACCCTATCTCAGAATGAAGGAAACGTGAGTGCAGAGTAGATGCAGTCTCTGGAGTGGTGACCCTGCCCTGTGAACTGTCTGACACAAGGCTTCCCAAAAGCACACCGTTTCAGCTGATTTCACTTCCCAGCCCTTGGGTGCCAGTGCTGTGAAGATGTACATATTTTCTTGTTGCACGTTACTCAACACCTACGTTTCCTGCTTTCTGACAGAGGGCTCCTATGAGCTGTAGTAAATGTGAGAAGCAAAATCTTTGTGAGATCCCCTTCTTTGTGGTGATTTACTGCAATAGGTGTTGTTTTTTGGTTTTTTTTTCTTAGAACTGGATCTGTACAATGGTTGTGCTTGGTTGTTGTGTTGTGGTTGCTTTTTTTCCTGTGAGGCTTGGAAACAGAGCAAGGAATATTTAAATACCCCTTGGCAGGAAAACCTGATCTGCTTGGGTGAAAATCCATGAAAACCCTTCTGTTTACACAAAGTGGGGGCCAAGGGTAAGCCTTAATTTGTGTCTCAGCTAATTATGAAATTAATCTGAACTGAGAATTACGTTTTAAGTAATGGCAAGCTGCTGCGGTGACTTTCTCCATAGTAGTAAATTCTTCCCTAACTACCCATTGGATTAAACGCTTCACAAGGAGAAAAATTTAATTTAGGTGAATTGCAATCCTCCAAGAAATTGAGCTCATATTTTCCTTTGAAGCATCATGAGATCTGCAGAAGCCCCTCTGAGCCCAACATGGACAAGATACCATTAGAGAAACGCATATTTGTAGGAGTGCCGCAATGAAACTACATTGCAAGGAGATAGGCTATGATGCTACCATGTCTATTCAAAGGCTCATCCCTATCCTAGAACTATTTAAAAGGGGAGATATTCAGTGAAGGTTACTGCTAGTATTCCAGTTATGCACTACTCTTCCCACTCTGATTACATTAATCTTTCTTCAGAAGGGGGTTAGAGAAATTAATTCTTTGTATACTGTAAGAGAGGAAATCGTGTGCTGTAGCTGAGGGCAGAGTGACCCGAAGAATTCTATCCCCAAGCAATAAACATGCTTCTTATGGTCAAAGGGTACTAAATCTTGGGTGGATCCCAAACATGCAAATGGTAAACAACCCCCCAGCTCCTCAGGCTGGGTGCCCAGGGATCTTTTGTGGTTTAAAAACAACAGGACTTGATTCCCACTTGCAGGCTCTGAGAATGCATATCTACTTGTGATGGATTTCTCTGGACAAACCAAGATCTCTGCTACTTAATTTCTGTTCATGGATGGATACAGCTGGCATCTACTGAGTATATTTCAAGACTGTAAACTAATTATTTTACTGGTACCGGTGTCTTTTTCAAAGCTTACCAGTTAAAAGACTTTCTTGGCTGTGGACTTGAGCAGGCAATATTACATCCTTCTCCACTCTGCTCTAGTTTATCTGCTAGTGACAGCTCCATTCCTCCTCACTGTAAATTGGTATGCGTCCTCTCCTTTGCAAGGAAACTAGCTGAGATGGTCCTTTTTGTGTCTTTGGTTGACCAGCTCTCCATCCTTCACTCTTCTCCCAGACATTTCTTCATATTTAAAATCTGAGCCATTGTTTCTCTGCTTTACACTGGTATTAATGGACAGGGCTTTTCAGCTTTAAGGATTTCCATTTACACACACACACACACCCCTCCCCACAAACCTTTGGCTAAATTGGACCAGAAACTATTCTCCTTTTATTTCTTAATATATGAGAAGATCCCCATACGCTACAAGTGCTCTGGGATATTACCATCTTTTTAGTTTCTACGCAAATGGCAGCAGCTCTGCTGAGAGGAGTATCATTTTACAGAGCAGCTTCTTTGGGGGTTTCCCGGTCCGCTGTCTGAAGGACAGACCCATTAACAAAAAGGCTACAGCCAAGGTTCAACACATCGAAGGTCTCCAGCCTCAGCAGAGACCCCCAGGAATCTGGGCAGATTTCCTTTGGAAGCTCGCCTTAGAATCAATAAAATTTCATTAAACCCCTGCTGTGCCAAATGTAGCATATAAGGCTCAATGAAAAATATTTCACTGGCTCTCATAATTTTCCCAGTACAATTCTCTGGCCCATACTTTCTATTTCTACTGCCTCCTTGCCCTTTATAGTAAAATCAGCTATTGCAGACAACAGCTCAGCTGTAAACAAAAGGATAGCTAAGCTATTAGCCAAGGGCCACTAACTACTGCAGTGAAAGTAATTTACAAATAACTTTGAAAAATTTATAGCTCAAACAGATTTTACCATAGTTGTCAGCTATCTGCTGTATACTTTTTTGTACTACATTTTCAGGATATATCAGCCTATACTAGTGACTTTTAGTGCCAGAAGGGGTTGTGGAACATGCTGTCTTCAAAATATGGCTACTACTTTAGGAGATTCCATCACCGTCCCTGTTTTTGTCAGCAACATTAGTTAAACCAATGGAGCTGCAAATATTAATAGCACAAATACAGTTATAGAAGGCTGGAAAATACATGAGAAAGAGCAATGTTGGTCTGAATCTAGAAAACATTCTTTACAAAGGGGAGAGAAGAGTTGGCTTTTCTCTGATATCTTTTCCCAAAATAGATGACTTTATCTGTAAGCTATCTAAACTTTCTTTTGGATTAACTACATGGAATAATTGCTTTATTCTATGACAACACTTACAAAATCCCTTGCTAGATCCCATGATTGGAAGCTGCAGCTTGTCAAATTCAGTCTAAAAATAAAATGCAGAACTTCAGTGTTGCAGGTAACTGCAGAAGTGGAATAATCTACCTGAAAACACTGGGAATTGTCTCCAGTTTGCTGCCTGATGTCAGGATTTGTATCTTGCAATGTTTTTTGGTTTGTTTGGTTTTTTTTTTTTTTTTTCCCCCAGCTCAGATAGAAATTGTAATTGCAGTACAAGAATTCTTGAGTGACGTGGGATTTTTGTTTGGCTGGTGCTTTGTAAAAGGGGCAGATTAGAACAGTCTCTTCTAAATTAATGATTTAAAGTCTATTAAATGTTTGCAGCACCCAAGTTATGCAAGCTATTTCATGTTTGCATATACCAAAGCCCTGGGGAAATTCAGTCCTAATATTTCCTTACCTATTTACTTCAAGGAACACCATGATCACACCAGGAGAGCTATACAGGAATAAAATCATAAAGAAGGTACAATGCATAAAAAGAAGCTGTAATTAATTTCCCTTTGAGTTTAACTGAATAAAAGCAGTGAATCATTTTATTTTTACCAGTAAATTTTTTGCAAATAGACTTAAAATATTTCTCTTTAGATTTGTGGCTCCAACAGCTGCAGCTGAAACCAGCAGTCAGCAAAGCCCCTTGTTTTTATTGGAGCTGAAGTGGCTTGTTGAAAATGGATTGGATTACAGGGATCAATCAGCAGCAGGTCGAGGATGCAGAGGGAATACTGCCAATGCAGCGAGCTGCCAGGAACAGCGAAAATCCTCGGGCTAGTGGCAAGTCCCAATGTACTGGAAAATCCATTGTTTTACAAAGAGCTTTGGAGATAGGAAGTAGATTGAGTTGCAGAAGAATGCAAAAATAACAATAATTCTCTCCCAAGTTCCTTTTGCACATGACTGAAAGGATAACAAACTCCATGGAGATGCTACCTGAGCGTATGTCCAGCCAGCACCAGGAGATGATCAGAAGTAGGACAGATGCTAAAGCATGATCTTCCCTGAGTCATAATTTGGGAAACGGAACATGTCTGAATTTCAATAGCAGTCATATTAGAAATTTGAAAGCTGCTGTATGGTTCTGTCCTGTGTGGTTCTGGATTCTCCTGGAATGGTGATGAATGGTGTTGTTTTCCATTAAATTAGAGTTGAATAATCTTGTCATTGTTCTGGTGATGGTCAGTTTTCGAATTATTAAGCCTTGGTTAATGTCAGGATGAGCTGACACCCCTTTGTGACCTCAGTTACACAGCAGATTCATCACACAACTTGCTGGGAATATTACTAAATAGACTAAAAATAGAGTAATTAATAACTTCTATGTTCAACTTGTGATGGTTCTCTACTTGTCATTTGTGAATTAGCCCTCTCATTCAGCTGGAGCTGTCTCATAGCCACTTGAAGTCTGAAACCACAGATGCCAAAGAGAGAGTCATGAATTCTGCCTGGCCTTGTTGACACAGGAATCAGAGTTTCTAGATGAAAGACAGGCATTTGCTGATCTACACTCACAAGTATTTGGGAATATTGACCTCCAGCTGGATGCTGAATGGAACAATAGTTTGCAATTCCAAGAAATGTTTGCAGCGTGTGGCTTGTTCTCTTGAACTCTAGTCACATGGTGAGGTAACACAGATGTTTTCCTCAAATATTGCCATTATTAAAAACAGGTAGCTCTGCTAGAAGTGCAGAGGAGGAATGGATCTATCTGATGACAACATTTATTCCTGTGTCAGTGGCAGGATATGGTTCCCACGAGACCTTGTGTCAGATATTAAACTGATACTACCCTTGAACTTAGCCAAACATCTGGCATGAAAGGGTTAGAAAATCCACTTCATGACCAGAGTTTATAACAATAATAAAAGTTCTCCAAACTCAGGATCCTAATGAATATCCACATATCAATCCAAGAAAAGCTGAACAGTGGAAAAAGTGAGGCATTTGAATATTCTTTTTTCTGTGTTAGGCTCCAGTACCCTTGGTGGTACTGACTTTCAGGTGTTGAAGAACTAGTTCCCCTTGGAGGAATGTTCTCATCTGCTTGCAGGAGACCAGATCTTACATTGGGAAATCAGGCAGAGAAAAGAATGTTTCAGCCTTTTGTTAATTCTGATTTGAAATAACAAATTCTTTGTGAAAGAATTTGGGGAATAAGTTTGGGACAAATGGAAGTATTTCTTTCTGAGGAAATCAGCATGTCTGACTTCAGTGCTGACTCAAAACCTTGTGAGATGCAAGATTTTTAAAATGTCAAAAGAAAGATGTGGAATATTTCTTTCTCAAATTTGAAGGCTTCTGAACATATTCCCCTCCAGAATAAAGTGCCAGCAAAATGGAAGAAAGGTTTTTCCTTCTTTTCCTTATTTTTGCCACCACATTTCTCTACTGCTTGTTATTCTATATTTGGGATATACATGTTAGATGATCTGGGAAAGGAATGTCTATTTCTAGTTGCTCAGTGGAATGCCTGAAACACTTTTAAACATTTTTGGACAGTATCATAATATAATGAAGTTCAGAGATCTTGGGATGTAAGGTTTAAAGTGGAGGGGATTATTTCTGTTTCATGTAATATCAATTTTTCAAGTTTGTGATATCAGTGTCTCTCCCAAAGCATAAAATATACACAAATAGGTAAAAAGGCTATGTTCCGTATGTTCTGTTGCTTGTTAAGCTGAGGATAACCAGAAAATTGTTCTTTTCCAAAGTTTTGTGGTAATCCTGCCAGAAAGAAGGGCATTATAAGGGAGCTGTATCCCCTTTTTTGGAGGACTGTACCTCAGACCGTATTTCATTTGAACTGCTTTCTCATCCCAAATGCTCAGTGGCATCTTTTGGAAGGAGGCACACTTCCAAACACTGAAGTATCCCACATACCCTCCTATAATACTGTAGATACTGACCTGCTGCCAGGACTGTTTGTTAATTTATTTTTCACTTTCATAATACACTGTGGGCATCACTGGCTGTCAGAGAATATACCAGGACCTCCCAGGTCAAAGCAAAAAGTCTCTGCTATTTGAGCTGGCAAAAGTGCGAAATTGTTATCCTTAGGTAAGGAGTCAGGAATACAAAGCATATTCTATTTTAGGCCCTGAGTGAGCCATCTGTAAGTGTGCAGGTAAAATGCCAAACCCTGTTTACACCTGCTGATGCAAAAGCATCATATACCTGTATCCTATTTAGAAAGCTGTAACCAGTGTATGTGGATTTCATCAGCTAATATTCCCTTTGCATTTCAGGCCTAAACAGCTGAACAGCAGACTGATTTAGCCATCCTTCTGCAGGAGTCTGTGAACATGTAAAATTTACACACATATTATTTTAATTTTGCAAAAAAAGCTCACTTTATGTTGAAAGATTTAATTTGTGCAGCAAGGCTTCAAATGGAAACAGCTTGCCTATTTGTGGTAGGACAAAGAACATTTTAAGTGACTCTTCAATGGCTCCCATGACATCCTCTTAAACAATAAGAGGCACAATAAACCGGTGATTTAGATGAAGAAGTGTCTTGGTGGTGAAATAGATTAAAAGAATTTAATGGAAGAAGTCACTAATTTTTACTCCAGAGTAAACACTGATGATGTGACTGGAAACTCGATAGTCCCTAGGTTGGATTCTCAAGCATCTAACATGTTCACATGTAAGATATTATTCATCTTCACTCTGAAAAAGATCTTCCTTTCTGCATTTCCCCCATCTCTCCTAGGAATCAGATTTGACTAGCAGGCATCTACCTAACTTGCATTTTGTATTTGTCTTGCTCCAAAGCAAGACTCAGCTTTGTTTCTAGTGGCCAATTGATAAAACATCGTTACCAGTGCCTTTGCCAAAGAATAAAGACCTTGGAGACTTTATGATGGTGGAGACTTTGTGTGATAATTAGGGGTCTGCCCACTTTTCCCCACATCTTTCCTGGGCTGATGGAAGCCTCTGAGTTTTCAAAGAGAATGAAAATAAGTAGACTACAACTATCTCTATGTCTTTGCACTACTCAGTCCTCTTGCAATTTATCTTGCTCCAGAGCTCCTGACACTTTCCCTTTTATCTGCACAAGGTCTGGGGATTTTCTGGGGCTGTTGGTTAAGACACATCACTTGGCGGTATGCAGCGCCTGTGTTATGCCAGAAGGATGTAAATCCCTCATGCTCTTGCCTGAACACCAATGTTCTTTGCAGCTACTTTGAGCAGTAGTACAGCAACAGCACAGGCAAAGTGTAAATAATCTCAGCTGACTGCCTGTGCCTGTGCCAGACCTGGCTTGTGCATCTGTACATCTGTTGGTGTACCTGGGGCTTTGCTGATCCTGAGACTCCTCCATCCACCTCCTGTGCTCTGCCCAGCACCAATAAGGCAGTCACTGACTTCAGGATTGCTTCCTTCTTGCAGCAAACCTACATGCCAGATGGGAGGAGATCTTTGTGTCCCGAAGGACATGATGCTGCACTTCTTGCAACAGTTGCTGGAGGAGAGAACAGCCTCTGCTGTTTGCCCTTTGAGATTTAACAGATGTATCAGCCAATCTATGTTTTTAGGAGTTCAGCCTAGTATGAATTTGGCTGCTAAATTTCTGTAGAAGCCACGAACAAGCACACAGAGAATCTGCATGTTGCTGTGGATCTGGATGATATTCCACATTTGTAGGGAACTCAGAGACCCTGTGTCCTTAGCAGGATTTACTACATGACAGACTGAAACATGAGAAAAGTAGATTGTCTGTGTCTGCCCTGCAAGGCTGAAAGAAAGCTCCAAGAGGGGTGATAAATGTGCTCAGCTGTGGTCTGTGTGCTCTCCCTTGTACTGTTGAGTGCTGGTGTGGTTGCAGCATGGGCTCAAAGCAGCCACAGCTGTGTGAAAGCTGCTGGGTCTGGGCTGTCTCCTTTGAGTCTGCTCTAAGGTACTAAGGGTGTTCAGGTCTTTTCTGGAGAGCTTTGCAGCTCAGGCTGCAATCCTGAGCTTGTGGCTGGTGAGAACTGCTTTGAACCTGTGTTTTCCAGATTCTGGATGCACTTCCATGTGTGTAACATGGAGGATGTGAAAAAGTTGTAACATTTCTATGTGGGGAAACCCTGTTCATCAGGGCTACCCTGGACATTTTTGGTATTAAGAGAAAGCTGAGATTCCCACAGCCTACTGGGGTCCTTGGGAGTGCAGTCCTAGGCAGTGCAGGATCCTAAAGCTTAAAAGAAAATCTGAAAACCAGCATTGCAGCACAGAAGAGTTGTGAGAGAAAAGAATGACTTAGAGGTCAGCTATAAATAGTGCCCAGATCTCTGCAGGTAGCAATGCTGTGTGTACAGCCGGCATCAGCCTGCAGCTAAGCAAAATTTGGTAAATTGCTTCCATTTTATGGCATGAAAATCAAGCACAGAGAAGGCATAAAACTGGATGTGGTTAAGGGCTCAGTCCTTTTCCATTTTTTCCCTTGAAAAAGTAAAGGCATTGAGTTAACAAGGTCAGTGCTGGGATGGTCACACAGGACCTGAGGATCTGAGTTCGTTTTGCTGTCCTACCCTGAACTGAGCATCTCCAGCAGAAATGACAAGACTTTTGTTGCTGTTCTGTGCAAATGACCTTTGCTGGTTCCTTTTCACTTGGCAGCTAAGGGACCTCTGAGGTTCCAGGATTTTACATTTTCAGATGGATGTTTTAACTCAGGGGTCCTCAAACTACGGCCCGCGGGCTGGATACGGCCCCCCAGGGTCCTCAATCCGCCTCCCTGTATTTACAGACATCCCACCCCCACCCCCCCGCTGGGGGTTGGGGGGGAAAATCAAGCAGCCGCAGATGACCTCCTGCCACTTCATCCATGTGCTGGCCCCTGTTTAAAAAGTTTGAGGACCCCTGTTTTAACTGATCATTTGCGTAAAGCACAAACCTGGCTGGAAAGAAAAAACATTGCAATCTATTATTTGTTTTGTTAATTGATTCAGACAGCCAGCAGAGAACTCAGGTACAGAGAGAACTAAACTAAATCACTTTTATGAGCAGAGATAGTTGGTAGGGAATTTTGTTTGTACTGTGCTGCGGTTGGATTTTTGGTATCAGGCTTCCTAAATGGACTTAATCTCAAGATCATAGTTCTCTATGGAACCATTGGGGTCACTTTGTAATTACCCAGATTTCCATACTTTAGATGGTGAGAAGGACATGCATGGGAATGGCATTCTTGTACTAATTTCATTAGAGGAAGGACCTTTCCAGAAATGGAGGAGATGCCAGTTTGCAAAGACAAGGCTGAGGAAGAAAGACCAAAATACACACATCAATGCATTTTTAAAAGTCCTAATAATTATCCCTGGGAACAGTTTATAGGCACTCTGAAGTTGCATTGCTTGTGGATATATCACTGTGATCTGGTTGGATTAATTACAACCGTGACTTCCTCATTAAAAAAACCATGACTACTAAGCATGGACAGGAGGGCTAGAACAAATAGCAATTTTTTAGCTGACTGTTATCAGCTAGCCTCAAAATTTATCCCTGGGAAAGGGTGCCAGCAAGTTAAGACTACACCCAGAAGGAACAACTAAGTTTCCAAGCAGCAAAGCTGATGCCTAGTTGCATCCTGAAGTAGTCTTTAGGAAAACACGCAAACCAACCAAAGGAAAACTAAATACAAATCTGAAATAACAGTGGGGGAAAAAACCCAAAACAAACAGATTTTGGATTATGGTTTTGAATAAAACATGCAAACAACATGGAAATTCAGTGATACAGGCAGAAGTTAACAGAAGACAAACCCTTTTAGCCCCACAAGTCAGGTGGAAACTGCATATGGAAACATTTTAAAGAACCTAGCTCTCTAAATGCTCCAGCTTCCTTTCCTTTTCCTTTTCTTGGGTCCCATGATATCCATGAATGTGAGAAATGATTAGGGAGGCTGAAAGCCACAGTACCAGTGATCTTAGATTTGCTTTCACATGGACCAAAATAGACCAAGGAAAAGAAGTAAAAGAACTTGCCCTTTCCAGAAGCAGGGAAGCTCCTTGATGTTTAGCTGTGGCTCACTGTGTTTTGTTAGTAGTGTGTATGGGCATCACACAGCTGAGCTGTCTGGGAGTGTAATTGGATGAGGAAAAAAGCACAGGAACTGAAGGTGGAGAGTGATCTACCAGCTTGCTTCTGCCCCGTCATTCACCTGGCTGTACACACAGTTCTCAAGGGCCTTAAAAAGGGTTTGGGCATGTCAGCAGAGAAGTTCAGCACAGATTGTTAAACATGATTTGTCCAAAGGCAACTCTTGCTTAAGACCATGAACTGCTGCTTACTGAAAGCTTGAAGGTTAGAGGGGAAACTTTCAGTAGTTGCCTTTTTCTGCTTCTTAACTTAGCCAGTTTTTGGTACACTGGCTACTGACTGCTATAAAAGCAGCGTAGTGCACCAAAGGACCTCTTCTTGTGACTCAGTATAACTGCTTCTGTCCTCTGTATTTGGTCTTCGTAAGATTTTCTGGCAGACTTAGGAGATGCTTCTTTTGAGGAAGACAGCATATATGGGTATGTTGCTGCTTGTTTAACAAGGCATTTATATCAGGAAGACAAAACAATTTCTTAATTTCATTGTAATGTTTTCTAAGTGAAACCTTTGTGTTGACTGAATACTTGCAGATTAAATTTTTCTGAGTTGAATTTTAGAAAAATTATTATGGAAGAAATTTGATGTCTGAGATGGATTAAGTACATTGTTCATTGTGAGCCTTCTCTACAAAATTTAAAAAATGGTTAGCACTCTCCTCTGTCCTATGTGCATATGTAATACTTATGTAGTATATGTAATATAGTTGAATGTATTCATAGAAGTTTATCTGTTAATACATATTACACATGTTTAAAATACACATACTTATGTGGTTAGGTAAATCAAACTGTTAACTACATGATTTTGTCCTGTGTAAAGAGTGTCCTTGAACTAGATAGAATTTCAGACTGTGTAAGTGCATGTAACTGCATGGCTTTCTCTGGTTTTACACTGCAAGTGTTACTTTACTGCTGGTAAGTGATCTGTATTTTTGGAGTGAGGGTTCCTGAGCTTTCTCGTTGTTGATGACTCTGAAGTTTGCACAACTGTGGAATTGCTGAAAAATGAAAATCACCATTGCTGGAATGTAACCTCATAGTCCAAATCAGGATATCTCTTTCAGGACCTTGCTCAAAAGCCAAGCAGTATTCAGTTTCTCCCAGGAGACTGAAACAGAAAAAAATAACCCAAAGAGATGGAAGTTACCTCTTCCAGTTTTCAGAGGGGTGGCATTCAGGTTGGTATAGAGATGGTATATTACCATTGAGTTGTGGAGGAGAGCTCCATAGAAGACTATTAAAGTTGCTAGTTAAAATGCAGCCTCTTCAGTAAGTCTGTAAACCAAGAACGGGGAGGCAATGCAAGGGGAAGGGTTACTCTGTACTTACCTTATTACACTCTTCACTACTCCACTGCTGACTACTGTGAGATGCATCTTGTGCTAGATGGACCTTTGGTTTGACCTCGTATGGTTGTCTCTGTGTTCTGCTGCGATCTCTGAAAAGCATGATTACAAGTGAGGTAGTGTTGTTACTAAACAGCTCTTGGAATGGCAAGCCTGTCAGCAATTTTTAGAGCAAAATTTTTATAGAAACCTTTTGAGTTTTGTTCTGTTTTGGAAGAAAATGAGTCCCCAGGTCAGTCTGTGAGGTCACTCAATCACTCAGCACTTCGATGCAGATAGCCTTCCAGAACACATTGCGAAAAGCACTAGCAGAAAGCTGGCTATTCGTTCGTGTTTCACACCTCCTTAATTACCCACCTGTGTTCCTTTTATTATCAAAGCTTGAATAGGATCCCTCATAAAACAGAGGCTGAAAGGAAATTGCTGGTTTGCTCAGATTGCATCAGCAGTGTAAAATGGAATCATTTAATATCTGAACACTCTGCCTCTTTCATTTTCATTTTCCTTTGTTCCTTCCATGCCACTATGAATCCTGCCCACCCAACACCTACAGTACACTGAGCAGCACATGCCTGTTAGGGAAAGGGAGACCTAATTTTACAGTTGTATACATTATATTCCCAGTCTAACATCTAGATTTCACACAAATTGCCATTTCAGTCCAATGAATTACTGGAAAAGTAGTGTCAAGTCTCCTTAGCTATAAGAAACTGCTCACATATCCATTTCCAGTCAAGCTGCTCTAAGAGAGGTATTTGAACAAACCATCAGCTTGGATTAGGAGTTGTGTATAGTATCCAGTCTGTCCGGGTAACGAGTGGCTTCATTCTTACCAGTTCATTTCTAGAAGTGGAAGAGCTTGTAAGGTCTGTAGAGTTTCTAACCAGTCCATAGCATATCTTTAATCTGGGCGTGTGAATGCATGTAATCCAATCCTATCTGGCTTCTTACACTACAAAACTTGGTGCAGTTTTATAAGCCAAGTATGTAGGAATGAAAAGATGCCTATTTTCCCACTATGCATATTTTACTCATTTTGGGGGGTTTGTATGCTTGTCTTTCCTGATCTCAAGGATTCACTTTGTGTTGCTTTCACTCATCATGTCTTCCATTTACATTCATCCAGAATTGGCTTTGGCAAGTCTGACCTTTTTGTAACTTCACTAAGGGCAAAGCCCTGACATTGTGGAGAACTTGTTTCATCATCTAAGCTTGTTGTTAGTTTAAAACAGATTGTGTCACAAACATCACTTCCAATGACATGCTATGAATTTGTGCTTCAAGGGTGGTACATTAATGTGGATTTTCTAAGGTGGAAGTATCCATGCAGTCCTTGTAGGAGTGATTTGCCTTTACCCAGTGATCTCTGTTCAAGAAACAGGCAATAACACATTTTTTTGTTCTTTCACATCTGTGCTAAATCTGGTTGGAAGAAGCAGGCAGAGTTAAAATTATTGGGAATTTTTTTTCCCAATGTATTTCATGTCATGTACAGAGACACAAACAGGACAGGCTCCAAAGTTTCATCTTGTGAAACCAATCTAAAAGTAAATCCTTCTGACATTTTTGTTGGAAATTCCTTTACCCAGCTCCCCTTCTGAAGGTGATGCTTCAGTTATTCCATGATAGTTTGGGAGTGTAGTCAGTGATGCCTTCTTGTTTCCTGACCCCAGCTTTTACCAAGGTGATCTCCTAGTTCTATGAGAGCTGTATGTTGACTGCACACTTGACCCACCTCACCCAGACTTTTATCATGCCATTCCCCTTCACACCAGAACATTTCTCTCATTCTCATTTTCCCCAGGAGCTGCAGGTCCTAACTTTTAATTTTTTTCCGAATAGCAGAACATACATGGTTTCTGTGTATGATGTAGGGAGATGCAAAAGATACTAGATATATAAAAAATCTTCTTTAATATTTCTTAATCTATGCCTTTGACAAACATAGTGCAGCAGAAACAGCAGCATGATCTCACCATCTGTGTCTATGACAGGATAGCAATGGTTACCTTTAGGGTATACTAGTTGTTCATTAATCTGGCTCCAGATGTTAAATCAGGGTCAGCTTCAATGCCAAGTAGTTCCTCTTGCAATGCCTTTTCCAACAATGGGCTTTGGAGAAATTGCCCCCAGAGGGACAGGAAATGGGAGTTTTTCTTCAAAAAGAAAAGAAGAAGAAGAAAATACAAACAAACCATGCCTTACTGGCACAATGAGCGATGAGCTTGAAGCTAGTCTGTGGCAGTGACTTTAGGGTTTTGCCTACTTTGCTTTTTCCTCCTGTTCATCTTGGTCATTGTAATTGGTCATGCAATCAGGCCATTGCATCTGGTAGGAGGTCAGGAAGGGAATGAAGAGGTTCAGGCTATGCCTTCACTAGAAGAAAACACTGTGTTGCTCTTTGGGGTTCACTGAGGCACCTGGCCTGAGGTGAAAACCTAGCGGAGACAAGTTTGTTGTATGAACAAGTGTGAGCAGGCCACAATAAAGGTTATGGGGAGAAGCCAAAATTTACCTCTCACCACACACTTTTATGATTGATGCTCCATCTTCAGCAGCTTTGTCATTTTACTTTCCATACTGGCAGACTCAAAAAAACATATGCCTCTTCCCTTAGTGTAAAGAAAGCCTCCATAGCTTTGAGAAAACACTTGTGCAACATAAATCCTTGCAGTTCTGCCCTTTGCTATTACTTTTGCTATGGATAAATCCAATGTTTCTCCTTCTTAGCTGAGGGCCTCGCAAAATTACTTGAGGTGCAACTTAAGAGCCAAAACCAGTGACTGTTTTTCAGCACAATGACATAAATGCCAGATTACATTTGTCTTTTAACTCTCCTTTCAGGTACAGGACCAAAGGAGCAAAAGTCAGAGCATAGGGTCTGGCAAACTGCAAAGGACAAAGCTCTGGTAATGGAGGGTGGAGATAAGAATCTGGCTCTGTGCAGGTTTTGGCAGGTTTGTGTCATTTTATCCATGCAGGACGAAGGAAGAAAATCATAAAGGGGACATGCAGCAACAACAAAAAACTGTTTCCTTTTTCAGACTCTTCCTGTGCTATTCTTCTTGTCCATTTTAATCTCCCACTTTTATGAAACCAAAATGATGGAAACAGATAAGAAGGGAATTCAGTTAAGGCTGATTCTTTCTTCCCCTTAAAGAAGAATCCGGAAAGCTCACCAAGGACTTCTTTCTCTCTTTGAAGTGTTGACTTACCATCCTCATCCCATTAAAATATAATGGACTAGCAGGGGGTGTGCTGGGATTTGACACCCAGTGAGGAACTGCACCTAATCCTGCATGATCACCTGATCCAGTTTGGCTTATTTTCACAAGTCACTGACCCCATCCTCACCATTTAAAGCAGAAGAGGGGGAGAACCAGAGAATTGTTGTAGAGGACTTAGCCCAAGCCAGCCAGTGTCTGCACAGGTGTCACAGAAGAGGGTTTCAAACAGCAGACGCCTGCAGAAGGAACCGTCTTACAGACCCTCCATAAAGAGGAGAGAGGGAGGGAGGATTTTATCAGGTGTCTGGGTGCATTTGATCACACAGTGCTCTGAATAATGCCTTTATCTTCCCAACGCAGTGGGTTGCGGTGACTCACCAGTCACTTAGTGGAGTGGAAACAGCTTATGGGTCACAGTAACAAACAAACAAGGAAGGGAGCTGGAGAGACAGAAGACATCTGCTGTAACACCACCGGCCTTATCTCTGTCACTGGGCTGCATGCAGAGTGCCTTGGGTCTGGCCATGTCAGCCCTGTAGGTAGCAGAGATCTGGCAGAGCTGCCATGAAGTGGGGGTGCGGGGGGGAAGGATACAGAGGGGACACGGGCTTTATGCTTTCACAAATGGCTGTGGCTTCCTTGGAGGCAGGCAGCTGATATTGCCTCTAGAAACCTTCCTATCTCCCAAAGAAAGTGTCTTGAACAATCTTGACTGATTGTTTTTCTGTCTGAGCTATAAACAACACCTGAGTAGGGATCCACCTCTGGTTTCAGACTTCCCTTTCTTCACCAATGGAAAGGCAATATGGACAGGGGATGTCAGACACATCTGTGCGTCCCTTTCCCGGCATGGCAAAACTAATCGCATCACAGTGCTCACAAAGGGCAGTCCTATGAACATCTCCTGTAGAGAGGAAGGCTGTTCCTTCTTTTTACCTGCTGTGTGGTGGGCAATGGGCTCTACAGGCCCATCTAGGGGAACAAATCTCAAATATTACACAGGAAATAATCTGCACAGAACACGTCTGCTTCACTACTCCTGACTGCTGGCTACCTTGTCACATCATCCAGACACTTGCTCTCGTGGCTGCAAAAGGCTCAGATAGAGCTGGGACTGAAATTGTTCCCTGGAAGGGTGAGAGTGAAAATGAAGAAGACATGAGGATTTTTGGAACAGCAGCTATTTTCCCCTCTGCCCTATTTACCCACTTTTGCTTAATTTTGCTGGCTTGGCCCTGGATGTTTGGGAACATTTTTTCCAGCTAAAATGGAATTAATTCATCTGAGCTGTAGATTAATAACTCTAGTCGTTGCAGTCACTCGTCACTACTTGTTCACAGATGGTGAAAGGAAGGGCAGAGGCAGGTAATTGCAGGCGTTTGGCATACCTGGGCTTTTCCCAGGCCTGTTTCTTCTCTCTTCTTTTCTCTCCTTGTCCAGTCAAAAACAAGGTTGTGCTGTTCACTCAACACAGCCTCAATTTTATGATTATGAAAACAACAGCAGGCAGAAGGTTTCCAGGAAGAGCACAGTCGCGTGCACGCCTGTCTCATATGTGAGATAATCTGTAATGATTTTGGCTTCTGACAGTGGCTGTCTGCAGTTGCAGAGATCAAAGTCCATAAAGAAACTGTACCTAAATACACAAGACTGGCTGGTAAGTAACACCAACACCTCATGAAAATCAAAGTAAAATGTTTGGATTCTTCATTTTTTGCAGAACTTTTCATTTCAAAGTCAAACTAAGAAAACCAGAAGACAAAACATAATGTATACTTTGTGCTGGATCATAAGACTTGGTCAAAAACTGTAACTGAATTGAGGGAAGAAATGCCAGCTGGTTCTAGCTAGAACGATTAAGGTGCTCCCGCCTCCCTGGCCAGCCATAAACAAGACATGGGTAGCATTTCTACTGGGCTGCCTCTGGCTCCACAGAAGGAATGACCTGATATCTTGCACACCTCTTAACAGGGGACAGCTTTTCATAGCAATCCAGAGCAAGGCACAAACTCCTATCTCTTGAGATACAGCAAGACATTGGGATGACTCTCAAGAGTGTTTTGGCTCTGTGTCTGGGTTTTGTTGTTCCCTGCTCACCTCACTGTTTGGAATGCAACATCCCAAGCTCCTCTTTACTGTTTTTTTTAATCAAACCTGAAAGCAACTCAAATCCAAGCACGGTAACTTAGGCACATCAGCAGCCAGGACTGAGCTGGAAAATCAGATCCAAACACCATTTTGTCAGGCTGACCTTTGTTATTTTTTTCTCGTTTGGTGATTTGGAACTGCTTGTCACCTACAGGTTGCTTCTTGGTTGTTTATTAGTTGTGTTTTCTCCTTAATTAATAGACCAAAGGTTTCTAAACAAAAGACTGACTATGAGCGACCATGAAATTTCCTAACAGGTTTCTACTAAGTAACCATTTATACCAAAGTCTTTAAAGCTTTCAGGGATTATTAATTTTTGCACAAATAGTGGTAGATTTCCTAATAACTTCAGCTAACAT
Source organism: Falco rusticolus (assembly GCF_015220075.1). NCBI lineage: Eukaryota > Metazoa > Chordata > Aves > Falconiformes > Falconidae > Falco > Falco rusticolus. Next base: position 9,410,124 of record NC_051197.1, on the reverse strand, counting down.
GACATGATGAATAACAGGCAACTGAAATCATCAAGGAAGTAAAGGTAATGGACTCAAACCAGACATTTTTTTAGTGGAGTTCTGGTCCAGCTACAGAGAGTTTTGCTCTGTTGGTTGGGTTTTTTTGAGTCCCACATAGTCTTCAAAGTAAGAGTGTAGGTTCAGTTCTGGGTTTGAAAAGGAGTAACAATTCAAATCAGTTTTCAATTTGGGGTTGGGTTTGATTCAAAGCTGTCAAGTATATTCAGAATGATTAAAACTGTTCCAACAGCTCTGGCCATGAGGAAGCTTAGGCAAACCCAGAGGACATGCAGATCTGGACAAGTACTCTTGTTATTAGCTAAATTTTTCTGTTAACTAAATGTTCACACAGACCAAAGCCCCACTGTTTTAGGCAGGGCAAGAAACAGGTAGTAAGAAATTACCCTGGCCTAAAAATTTTTCTGGTCTATAGACACAAAGATGTACAAGATGAGAAAAAACAAGTGGTATTTTCTTTCTCAGATGAGGAACTGAGGCATGGAGAGGTGAAGTGACTTGGCAAAGACAGTGCAGGAAGGCTGTAGCAGAGCTGGGAGATGCACTCGAGTGCTGCAAGCCCCTTGCCACAACCGCAGGCTGTTCTTCCTGCCTCACCTTCCACATCTGCTCGACCAGCTCGTCCAGCACCCGTTCAGATCTCCATAAAACAAGATGGAACAGTGACCCAAGTGGCTGGGGAAAGCAGGGAGAAAGAAAGCCCGTTTATTTTTATTTCTGCTACTTTATCTCACTTCAATAGGAGCAGTTGAAAATGTCAGGGATAAATGGAAACAACTGTTGGGCGTCAGTCCAAGTGGTTAACAAAGAACCCCAAACTCTTTCAAGTCCTACAACTAAAAGGTGCTGGCATGGAAAGAATAGCATTTTTCTTTGTAGAAATCATTTGTTGAACTCTCTAGTTTTGAACAGGACTCTTTGCTTTTCCCCCTTCACTTCCCCCCCACTTTAAAAACAAATCACACACAAAAAATAATATTCCCTCTTCCCGCCCGCCCGCCCCCCCCCCCCCCCCCCCCCCATGCTATATTAAATGTTTCCTGAGAAGCACTCAGGATGTGTTGTCATCCACATGTGATACCAGCCTGAGGTCCTGCCTTAAATGACATTTGTTAAAAACCCAGTATGAGGATCACCCCCCCCCAAAAAAAAATAATCATGTGTTACTCTGGAGCTGGGGTCAAATGCCAGGGCAGGTAACTACTTTCATCCTCAGCTGGACAGAAGATTTCCTGCTTTTTGTGGGTCTGTAGTGTGTCTGAGAGCACCTGTCCATCCCCGACAGGTAGGAATGCAGCACCAGAGAGGGAAGACGGGTGGGTTCAGTATGATGTTTCTCCTCATAGCATGGTGAAAGTGCTTTGGAAAATTAAATAAGAAGCCAAGGGAAAAGGCTGGACTTTTGAAAGGAAATTGCCGATGCAATAAAGCAGAACAGACAACCAGAACAGGTTTAGTAACCCAGTAAAGAGGCTGACCTGCATAATTTGGGCTGTAGAAGAGTTTTGCTTGGTGAGAGAGACTGTGGTCTCTGCAGCACTGGGAGCATGTTGGTGCCAGGGCAGAACCATGCAGGGGAAATTTGTCCTTGAGGCTCCGAGGTCTGCAGTGGGGAGGTCTTTAAAATGAGGAGGCAGCTGTCTTCTGTGTCTGCATGGCAAGGCTGAAGTTGTGTTTGTGCCTTTAACATTGTTTGAGGAAGGCAGTCTTTCATCTACCTCGTGGTTAGTCCAAGTCAGGGGAAGGAGCACAGCTGTATTATTAGGGTGGGCCAGACCTTGTCATTACAAAACTCTGTTTTCACCTGTCTGTAATGTAGTTGAACTTTGGGTTGAAATCTAACAATTTGGGTGCCAACATTGACCTTATTGCACTAAAAGAAAACAAGAAAAAAATCCCAGAATGTGTGTAGAGGGGAAACACACATGATTTTGCTTGTGTAAAACCCACAAATATTTATCTCAAAAAATCTGAAAAGCATAAACTTACGGGCTATTGTTTGGGGCTGGCACATTATGGCCTGTGAATACCTCTGCCATCTCCTCCCTCTCCCTAAAGCTTTCCCCTGCTAGTTACAGCATGGTGAAAGAAATAGATAATTTGACATTTCCAGTTCCCCTTTTGTTCTGAATTTCTGTCAAGTGGGGAACAGAATAAGGAAAACTGAGACCTGTGGAGAGAATGGGAAGATGAAACCACTTACAACACTCACTCGTATACAAGCTTAGAACAGGCCCTGTAATACCTGGCTTTTCCCGTTCCTCAGCTGTCAGCAGGGACCTTGGGTCCCAGGGGCAAACTGTCTTTACTAATGTGCTCTGTTGAGATGACAGCTTGTGAAGCTGGCTGAACTGGCCTTTGTTCTGTCTGTCCCACCCCGAAAATGCAGTCTAGGTATTTCTTTTGTTCCCTGTTTAATAATGAAATCAAATGCCCCTGAAAACGTTAATTCAGCCTCTTTTTATGACAGCCTTTACTGTCTCAGATAATTATATGCATGATCCTCCCAACCCCAAACTATCCTTTTTTTGGTGCACAGGAAGGTCTCACTCTGCAGATTGAACTGGCCACATCTGCCTCTGCTGCCAGCAAAACCCTAACTGGAAGGTCAAAACCCCCTCCAAAACTACAGTCTTGTTCCCTACATGGTGCCAGGCACCACTTGCGTTGGAAAGAAGAAGCAGTAAAAGAGAAAGCAAACTCTAAAATATTCATAAGGTCAGAGATTCAGAGTGGGATTTCATAGTATGTGAACCTGGACCACATCCAGTACTCCCTAGGAAGCTCCAGGGAACCGGTAGATACCACCTGTAAAGCAGGCATCAATTGTCTTCTCTACAGTCTTAGAGATGCCTGTTTTGGCTGTGCAGATACAGAGGTCTTGTAAGACTGAAGGTGTAAATGTGAGAAAGGAGTGAGGAAAGCGCAGCCAGAAGCTCAGCACGCAGTTCTGGGGGAGGCCAAACATGCTACCATGTTGTGATCTTGCTTTGGGCAAATCTTTATATCAGTTCTTCATAAGGAGTTATTTAGATGAATCCTGGCTTTGCAAAGCTTGGCTTTATGGAAATTCTGAGCTTTGACATTTTTATCTGTGGTGAAGGTAGTCAGAACATACGCAATGAGCCAGCATGCCCTATCAGCTGAAAAAGCAAATCACAGGCCATTTGAATTTCTCAGGCTTGGGAGAAACATGGATCTTAATACATCTGTGCATCCATTACCCATCCATAAAGCAGTGGTGACACCAGCCAAACTAACTCCTCACCAGCAAGCGGTGAAAACAAACTCATTATCATCATTTATGAAATGCTTGGATTCTTTTGTGATAAATGACATAGAAGAGGCCACAAGGACATTCATAAACGCAGCTTCAGAGCAGAGTTTGAGTAGTGTGCTGAAAAGAGGTGATCTGGGACCACATGTTGATCATAGAAGTTAAAGTAAAATATTCAACATTTGCATATTAAGCTAGCACTCCTTGCAGGCTGTTAAATTAGGCAAAGATGCTACCAAAACCAAAACAAAGCACAAACAAATAAACAAGGATATCTCTTAGCCACTGGCAATTCCACAGCTGCAAGGATATCCTTCTTCAAAGTTTCTGGAGTGGCATATGCCTAAGCAGGGAATATCTAATGGGGTCAGAAAACTAAGAAGGTGAGCAAACAGTCCCAAAGAAGGATTTACATTATAATAGTGTCAGGGTAGTAGAGCCCACCCATTCAGCAGCATGCCTCTTACTCTCTTCTGTGTTCAGATCCAGAATATCTCACCCCTTCCTTGGTCTCTTGAGTGGTTCTTTTCACTCTGCTGTGGCCAAGGAAGGGGAAGAAGCAGCAGCAAAATCAGCTGGCCTGATTTCCCTTTCTGTTTTCTCTTTCTAATTTCTCAGACCAGAGTAATTCCACCAAAGTGAAATGAATTCAGAAAAACAGTGAGCAAGATCAGATGTCTCTAAACATTTATTTAGAATTCCCTGAGGATGACAGAAGGGAGAAACTGGCGATGTGCTGAAACATTGCCCCAGGCACATTCAGCAGTTATTAAAAAGAATCCACTTCCATGCAAATTGTATTTCATCAGCTAATTAAGAAGGTTTTTATCCTCTGCTTTAATTAATATCTTGTATCTTCCTTCCGAAATACTTAATCATGGAATGAAATCATCATAGAAATATTGCCCTGAAGTTAGCATCAGCATTTTATATCTCAGCAAATCTCACGTGTGTGTGTGTATGCTTATATATCTATATGCATGTGTGTATATTTTAATAGCAGTAATTATAAACTACTCTGCCAACTTATAGGACTGCTTTACATTTCTGGCTTGCTGCCAGGCTTTTTTTTCCCAGCACCTGATGAATAGCAACTGTTGTGTGTACTAGATCTGCGCTCCATTTAAGCAATATCCCCAAAGAAATTGGTCTTCTTAGCCATTAAGCACAACTTTGTTAGTCAGTGCCTGGGGCAATTGACAAAACCCATTTGTTAACTTAAAACTGTAATCAGTGGTTTGTATATCAGCAGTGTATACTTTCAGTAAGGCCACATTATAATAGATGGAAAATCGGTTATTTCCTGAGCATCAACAACCAATTTTCCACCAGTTAGGCTAGCGATGTATATCCCAGAGATATGTAGGAAACAGAATTAACTGGTGTCAGCTTAAGCATGGGAAAGATACTAACAAAACACATGGTAGCAGACTTTAAAAAAAAATCTAAGTAAACCATTCTGGAATATTGTTATTGCCACCTGTAATTCAAGTGCAAGTTATGAATTTTGCTAGACTGTTAATGTTGCATTGAAATGGAAGAAATTTTCTGGGAGAAGGTGCATTCTCTGTCACTTGGAATATCTCAATACAGACTGCTTATAGCCCTAAGAGAAGTGTTACAACTCAAACAGAAGTCATGGTGCTTGAGGCAGGTGCTGCTGAACCTTTGCCACACAGGAGACCCGTCTGAGGATAATAATCTCATCTGGACTTAACAATAAATCAATGAATTTATGAGATGAAGCCTCACTTCCTTAAGCAAGCTTTGCCATTAAATCCATAGGCAATGTTCAGTCTGTTCTGCCAGTGGAGCACCACTCACGAGTGCTGTCTTCCCATTCATTTTGGAGATATTCCTCACTCAGAATTCTTGATTCAGCTCAGCTAATCCATTAATATAAATAAAACCAAACAGCAGCAGGATGTAGCTTATCAGTTATTTCTGAAATGTTCTTATCTCTTCTAAAGTTTCTCACTGGGAAATAATGTGCAGACTTTTTTCCCCCCTTCCCTTTCTGTCAAATGTATGGCTGGAGTGCGCTACAACTGGTAAACTGCAGACCAACAGCCATAAGCCTAACTGGAACAATTCACTCACTTCAGTAGTCTTAAAAATTTGGGGGGGGGGGGTTTGAAATATCCCTTTTGATTCAAGAGCTGGAAAACCAGGTCCCAGATGCAAGTGATTGCACATATCAGCCAGTGGCACAGAGAGGTCACAGGACCCAGATTTCAAACCTCTAAATGTGTGTGGGAAATCTCACTGTGCTAACAATGCCCTTCCTTATGTCTCTTCTGAACATGATAAATTATTAAACATTATTAAGCCAACCCTTTGTTGGAGAGCATGACAAATCCTAACTAAGTGAAAGCAGCATGCTGTTGGACTGAGTGGCCTGTGGATCTTGCTGCTACGAAGGGAGTGATTGCAATGCCTTGTGACGTTTTTCACTGAAAAGATGGATTAGTAGGCAGGCATGTGCTGGAGCTGTAAGTTACAACTTATCTCAGAAAGTTTTAACTTTATGCCTTTGCATGCCTAAGAAGTCATTTTTAAAGGCAGTTTTAGCTTTACGAGTCCCTGTGGATCACTGCACAAATCTATAGCTACAAAGGCTGTCCAGGCTCTTTGATGAAGGCCTGGGAGTTCAGACAGAACAAGAAGAATCATGACTCAGTTTCTGTTCCTGAGAGTGTCACCAACTTCAGCTGTATCACCAAAGTTCTCCAGGTCCAGCTTTCCATATGAAACAGGCATAGTAAGATGTGGTGTATTTTAATGTTTTAATGCTTAGAGAAAGGGTTGGCTAATTCGCATCATCTGGAAGTACGAAGAAGTGTTTCAGATCAGTGATGAGCTATAGGATGCCTGGTGTCCACACCTTTGTCTTTCCCCTAGGCTTGTTGCTGAGAACAACATTGTTAAGGGCTCAAAATTCTGGTGGGGTTGATGTGAAGTTTGCTGCAAGGAAACTTAGGGGACCACTGTCTAATCCACCCACATTCATGCCTTGTCCCTCTTCTTCCTCCTCTTCAGAACTCGGTCTGTGGTGTCCTCTGGTCAGTGGTCCCACACCTTTTATATGCTGACTAAACAGTTAAGAAATCCATGCCTCTAATTCTGTGCCCATTCATTCCATTTTCAATCATTATTAGGTTTGCTTAAATTCCTGTACGTAGAAACTGGTATTTATTGCACAGGAACAGTCTGAATGGTAGAGGTTCATGTCCTTGTCTAGGATGGATAGGAACTATGTAAACATTTTCATCTGCCAAATTTAGAAAAAAGAATTCTTGGGATTTATCCTGGGGACAGATATATTGACAGACCACCAGGATAAGCCCACTGACCCCCAGACCTGGAACAACAGAGTACCTTAGACATTTTAAAGGCTTTCTTGATTTGCTCAGGAATCTTTTCAGTTTTGTCTCAATTCTTGTAGTATCTGATCTGCTTCACCCAATCAGTCCCGTCACTAAGCAGTGGAGATTGATGCTGCTGGGAATTTTAGTAGAAACTTAGGAAGTGGCATACATTGATTGCTTTGTTTTTCCTTTTTCAATCACAAAAATTACATTCAAATACCATGGAAGAAAAGACATGGATAGTCAGCCATGTGATTAGAAGGGCTGAAGCAGAATATGCATGTGTATACAGAATATATCTGCAAACTGGGCTGTGATTTACTGCTAGGCTTAAAAATGCTTTAAAGACTTCTAAGCACAGGAAGAAATATGCTGTTAGTAAAGCTTCTGTGTTATCAGCTCAGCTAAATAATGATGTGCAATGTGTCATGTGTAAAGAATATATTAATGCTTGGATAAATATTTTCCTAATGTCTGCTTGGTTGATATCTCCTTGGCATATAACCAGTGGATAGTAAATAACACTCATGACTCTGTTTACTTAAGGTCTATTTTCTCTCTTGTCTTTTACTTTGGCAATAATTTTGGGGGCTGCAGGGGAGGAAAAGGCAGAGGGAACTGTAGCCTTATAAAATGTTTGTTTTCCTTACAAATTTCACAAGAAATAAACTGTTTATGCATTAGTGTTTCACTGCCATGGAAATGTTAGATGATTTTGTGTGACTGTCAAAGTGTTTAATGTGTAGCCAAGCAGTAGCATTATAGAGAGTGGGAGGGGAGGAAAATGAGAAACTGAAGGAACACAATGAAAAAAACAAATGAGTCCGCATTACCTTGTAGTTCCTAGCACATTATTTTCCTTTGCTTGTGGGCATGACTTAATGCTGGTTACTCCCCTTGGCTTCAGACTGCATTTATTTTAATCATCTGTTTTGACAGCCTTTTTCCCCCTCAGGCTCATCTCTAATTGAATTTGTCATGCAACCCTCACCTCCCCTGAAATCGTTTGTATGAGAGGGAGGCTGGGAGGCAGCTGGACCCAGACTGGTTTCTGTAGTGTGTCCTCCAGAAATCAGCCCTTTCCATCCTACCTTTGGATTTGAGAGGCTTGGCGTTGTCTGGTATCCCACAAATGTGGCTGTTGTGCTTGCAGACCTAATCTGATACTTTCACACAGGCTCAGTGGACTTCCAGTTCAGATCCCTACCAACTCTTGCCTTTCTCTGCTGTTTTCCATGTCAGAGGGTAGACATGCTCTTAAAGAGCTACTTATTTTGAGATTAAATTTCTCCCTGCAGTCCCAAAAATGCAGCTTTCCAGCTAAATTCTATCCTTCATGACTTCCCTGTACATGGAGGGAAGTCTGTAGGGTGCACAGAGTGGACTGTAGAGTCACCCAAGCAAGGATGCAGACCTGCAGTACTGTATTTTATCAGGTATACAGGCATGACAGGATTTTCATGTGTTGTTCAGTGAGGCCCCAGCTGTTATTGTGCTAGTGGTCAAGAAGGAACTTAAGAACGGTATTTCTTAATTGTTTGCACTCCAGGTGTCCTCAAGCCTATCAGTCTCAAATATTGTGCTTTTATTCTTAATGGAAAAGAACATTTAAAAAAAAAACAACCTGAAGGCAAGTTCCCATGCAGGTACATGTTTTCTGTATATAAAACCTGGCTACCTCTTTCTCTAATTCCACAATAAGAAAATGAAATGTTTCTCATATCCAAAATAAGATTTGTGTTGGTTTTTTTTTTTTTAATTTCTGTTGCTGAATCCATCTAGGCAGCTCCACCCTGCAAACTCAAGCTGTTAGTGTTAGGCATCGGGGTGGAGGATGAGGGGTTTGAGTGGGGCTGGGGTTGGGGATAGCGGCCGGATATTAACATAGGAACACTCATCTTAGCATAAGTGAAGCCATCATGTTGTCTTCATCTACTCAAAAGCACTGTGTCAACATGTCCCTGCAACAAAAGTGCTCATGGTATCTAGATAACACGTCACGTGTTTGACACACCATTGTGTTATTTCAACTGGCCAAACACTAAAGATAAACAGTGTCATGGAAGTGCGCACGTGCTTTAGACAAGGTTTGTGATCAACTCAAATTTACAAGCCTTATATCTGACTGTAGCATAAACAAAAATATGACAGACTTACATTGTCTACATTTGAAAGATAACCTGTAAGAGAAGTTGCATTATAAAATCAGAAATATTACACTTAGGAAGTCAGAACATTTCCCAGCAGAATCTACAAAATTTCCTACCTTCCTTAATGGGTGCCTAAGTGCAAAAAAAGATACTTACTAGTATTTTAACTAAATGCTAGTTAAGTATTTGTTTTGCTTTCTAAAGGCACACAGCTTTTGAAGTGTTTGTCTAAAAATCATCAAAGTCAATTTTTTCCATTGTTTTCAATAGATTCTTTGCTTTGAACAGCAAACTTCTCCCTCCCCTCTTTGGCCCCTCCTCAGAAACAACTCCTTTTTTTCTTTGTATTGTCAGACTGGAAAGGAAATACTTTGAACCCTCCAAAACCCTGTTGTTTCACTGATGAATCACAGAAATCAGTGGTGGACTCAAGAGGTTACTTTTCCTGCAGCAGTGCAATCTGGAGTAGATGAGAAATCAGACCACTTATGGCAATGCCATTGTAAAGTGGATAAATATTTCCAGATAGTGGATTCTAATTTGGTATATTTTATATATATATATACACATACACACACACATATTCTTTCTTATATGCAGATGATGTGAGGGCCTTGCAAATAAAGGATACAATATAGGGGGGATGGAGGTAGGAAATGAAGGTTAGTTTCCCTTTCTTCATCTTCATCTCACAGGGAGAAGTAAATTTTGGCTGTGTTCAGTCTGAGTTCACAGAAGGGAGAACACTAAACAGCTTACTTCTTGTAAAAGTCCATTACCAAATTAAATGGAAAGAAGAAGCAAAAATAATAATAATAAAGACCAAATTTGAATTGGGGGGGAGGGGGTGGGTGGGAAGCTAATAGCCTCTCCAGAGTTCAGCTCTCACCCCTTTGACATCTTTATTCGCTAGCTCATTAGGAAACAACTTCTCAATATTTTGCTCTCATTCAAGTGGACAGATGCTGTTTCTCCACAAAAGGAAGTGGTATGAAGAAAGCCTGTTAGGGTTATTTTGGCATTTTCTTTTGTTGCATTTTATGTTTATTGACCATTTTTTCCCTTCCCACAAATAAACTCAGTAAGATAGACACGAGTCCCTTAGCAATGAGGAAACAGAAATCATGCTTGTAGGCATATGCCCTGGTCTACAGTCTTTGCCAGGGTCCAAGTCTGACAGAGCAACATTACATGTATTTTTTACGTTCTGGCAATAGTCCTTTTTGTTTAGGATAAACTGAGTACTGAGTAGGCAGAAATATTTGGGCTTAACCAAAATACAGTACAGAAAGGCATGGCCAAACGATATTCTATGTACACCGTGGGAAAAGCCTGTGGGGTCCCATGGCTGTAACTCAGGAAGTCCAGTAGAAAGCCAGCCAGCCCTACTCTGAAGACCTAGTTTCATTCCCCACATCTTCTTGGCCTGCCTGCAGGAAACTCTGGGTTAGGCTTATGGACTCAGTTTTGCAGGAGGTCAGCTGAGAGGCTTGTAAGTCCCCAGTGGCCTCAAAATCCAGCAAAGCAGGACTGGATCTGGTTCTCATGGTTCTGCTTACTGGCTGCTCTGAAAATTAGGTCCAGAAGTATCCAGAGCAGTGTAAACAATATATGTCTTTTAGCTTATGTCTAGCCTAGGCAATTGTTCACTCAGAGACTTGCATTCACCACAGCCCCCAGCTCCAGAACCTGGATACACCTGCATCTAGGTAGAAACCAAACAGGATTTCTCCATGCAGAGGAGCAGGGAAGGTCTCCAGAGCAAGTGAGTATTGGTCTGAGTCCCACATCACTGATGAAGCTAATTAACCCCAAAGTCACTCTCCATCTATCTATTCCTTGTCAGTTTGATTCAACCTCTCCACTAATACTACCTCATGTGTCTGAGCACAGCCTTGCTGAAATCACTGTTCTGCATTAGCAGGCTGCTGGAGCGTAATGGTCCAGTCTAAAACCCATCAAAGTCAACATACGGATTCCCATGGGCTTGTTGAGGCTTTACAGTGACTTCTAAACATATGGCCCACTTTTCCCTCTGCAGCAAGCTCATGCAGTAAAGCAGCACAATGGAGCTTGTTTGGAAATTGCAGCTAGCAATGATTGACATGAGCTCACCTTAGTCAGAGATCAAGGTAATTGCCAGAATCGCTGCTGCAAACTTCACCGACTGATTCCTGTCAAGACGAGCTAAGCTGTTAACCAGAAGCATCCCCCCTGCTCCTTCATATGCACTGTTTTATTGTGTTATGTAAAGCAGTGATTAAATAAACAGCCCTCATCTAGTCCACATAAAGGAAGAACAGTGCTTATCAGGAGAGGAGAGCCATGGAATGGCTCTTTACAGGGTTATATTTGCTCTCAGAAACGTGCATACCTCATCTGGCAAACCGCAGCCCCAAAGGCTGCAGCAGAAAGCAGCGGGGCTGGCATTTCTTTCTGGGGCAGAAGCAAGGGGGTGCTGGTATGTGTGCGGCACGGCTGCAGGGGCAGGGGGCACAGCCTGCAGCTCCCTGGGCAGCAAGGGCTGCTGGCATGGCCAGGAGCAGGGCTCCACATGGCAGGCGAAGCATCATTGCAGCAGTGCTGTGTGTGCCTGTGCCCAGAACTTGGGGTGTGATGAGGTGATTCGAAGCAAATAAAGCTTAATTAGTCCACAGTGACTCTTAACAGTAATTTCCTGTGTGATGCAATACCCACTGCCAGTGATCAAAACTTACCACTTAATCACATAACATTTCTCTTGGAAATATGCATTTACTTTGAGCGTTCATGTTTTCCTCTTTTTCCTCGGGGAGAGGGTAGAATATACCTTTAGCTCAGACCTGAAGCTGCAGTTCCCCTCTCTGCTCTTAATTCTCATGGCCAGCACTGGTTTTACCCCTCTCTGGCTTGCAGACTTGGCCCTGAGAAGTTTTCTAGTGCTGAGAGTGGCAGTAGGAACCAGCTCTGGTTTAAATGACTCATTGGTGAGGACTGTTCTGTCACCAAGGGAGTGTGCTGTGCTCTTCTCTTGAGGGACCATGTGGGACTCCTCTTGCCCCCCAGGGCAATGAATCTAGCAACCCTGGGTGAGTGATTGCCAAAGAAAGGGGCACCTCACAGCAGAGATCACAAATTGGGCACCCGAGTAACACAGGGGGATTGCTTCCAGCTTTTGTGTCTTTTTCTCCACTCTCTACCTTCATAACACACGAAGCTGACAGGCCCAGGGTCCATGGTGCAGAACATGTGTGGGTGGACCAAAACCATGGCTGTCTCTTCCTTTCCATCCGTGCTGTAATGTGGGATGACAAGCTAAGATGGGAGAAAAGGAAGGGACAAAAATGTGTCAGTGCTGCTGCCTCACAAGGGAGAGCAAAATTCACTAGTTAAAGCAAGATAGCCACAGGGCTCAGTGACAGAAGGGGAAGAGGAGATGCCTCTGTGTGGGTGTTGGCAGGAGAAAGGGTTTTGAGAGCAGGCCTTGGTGGCATCTGGCTTGCATGAGCTTCTGGAAGAGGGACTCAGGCAAGGAGTGCAGTGAGGTCCACTAGGCAGAGTGGTCAGACAAGGAGAACTGCCTGGAGGTAAGATACCAAGTTTAGGGTGGAGAGAGTTGGCTGGAAAAGACTGGGGCTGGTTTTACAATGGGTGGTCAGGAGGATGGTTCTCAGTATGGATCCTTATATTCCAGGCAACCTCATGTTCAGTTGGTGAAGCAGATATTTGCAGAGAGTCAGGGAGTGGAGTTGTGCCTAGGTATGGGATCCAACATGAACTATTGAGAAGATGAAGTGAACAAACGACTTGATCACAGTATTTTTAGGTGATTCTATGCTGGATCATCCCAGAGCAAACTTACATGGTGACAGTCTTGTCAAACGTGACATCTTTCTGGTCTTGTCACTAGGGCTGATTAATGAAACACACATATCCTCTCAGAAATGTCCTCAGCTGTTTTCACTCCCCCTCAGTTGCTGGTGTGCTCTGGCCCACAACTCCTTTCAGACTGTAACTCTGTGGAGCAGAGATATGTTTTTCAGTGCAAAGACTCATGTGGTGGATCTGGGTTCAGCCCCAAGCCCTATTCCAATGCAAAACCACAGCAGTCCTAACACACCAGGAGCCTGGGACTCTGCGTCCTGACACTGGGTTCTCTGATGTCTCTAATAAGATGCAAACTTGAGGTTTTGGGGGTTTTTTTGCAATTGGGGCACTTGGACTCCTCTCAGGAGACATGTTGTCTCAGGTACATAAGAGACAAGACTGCACTGAAAGTATTCTCCCAGGAGGGGCATTAAGCGCTCTCTTCTATCCATCTGCCCTGTCTTTGTGAAATGTAGGAACATAATATGCATGAGACTTCTCCCCTGTGTCCAGTGTTGTTGAAATTGGCTTATGTGTTCACAAGCTGTAAGTGATGGGGTGGGGTAACAGAAAAAGAAAGACAGGCTGTATGGATTCATTAAAAATTCAGCTGCAAAATAATGCTAATTGCATGGTTCCTTACTACCATAAGAATTGAGGTTTCCGTTAGCAAATTAAATCCACTCCCAGATGAGATACACCACAGATGAGATTCAGCCACAGCTCTGCTCTCTCTCTTGAAAGCTTTTTGGATATTGCTCTTTTCATTTCCCTTGCTGACAGGGCCTCAATGCAATTGCAGAAGACGCTGCAAGAGCCCGCTGACAGGTGATTAACAGCTCCTGGATGCTGTGAGCCTGACCACACTTCTGACCACGGGAGCAGTTAAACAAATTATCGGCAAAGCAGCTTTCTGGTTAACTAACCCTTCTCTTTAAACAAGTCTGCTAATGATGTTCCCAGGCCTGGCACCCCTATGCACTTGTGAGCCAGGCACTGTGTGCTGAAACATACTGGTTTTCATATCTAGCAGCATCCTTTAAAATACAACAATAAAAAAACAAAGACCAAACTGGAAGGCAGAAAGAATTCTGGACTCTCAGTAACACCAGAGCAAAAACTGGATGAAGGAGTGCATTTTAATAGACTAGTTCTTTAGGGAGTCTTTCAGCCAAGTGAAGAAGCTGGAATTTTTTTGTCCCAACTTATTTCAGGGCAGTCTTTAGCCAGAACTTTTTGTCATAGCCAATACTCTGTTCTCCATTCCAGCAAGGGCCCGAGAGAGCGGAGTAAGCCCCTGACATTTTGAAGGACTTGGGAGTCAGAATCCAAGAAGTTGGCTGAGATCCTAAACATGGGCAGCATTTGAGCAAACACTTCCCCTTGCTACTTGTCCAGAGCCCTTGTTGGAACTGGTCCAAGGGGTGAAGGGACAGGTGAATCACACCATGGGACGAGAGGGAGAGGAATCCCCTGTCAGCACTGTGAAGTGTTGACTGTATGGGAGAGAGAAGGAGGGGTCCACTTAACATGCTCTAGGGTCGTTGTGGGCTTTGTAGAGTGGTGAGTGCAGAGAACTTCACAATAAGTCACTCAGGATTTGATTGCAAATAAAAGTCACTGCTGTGATAGGTACAGGAGACAGGTGAAGGTGGAGGTGGCATACATAGGCCTATGGTCTGTGAACTCTCAGAGGAAGACTTCACCTAGAGTAGCAGGGTGCTTCAGAGATGCTTCAGACTGCTGCTTGAACTGTACTCATGATTTGGCATGAACTCACACTTTTATTGTTGATAATTATTTAATTCTTGAGCTGAAAGTCTTCTTTAGGTTGGTTGAGCTGCAACTATCCTAAGGGATATACCACTAACATGCTCTTAGCTCCACACACTGAGTGTTTGTCTGCCATTCCCCATATAATTAATGAATTTGTTATATCACAGGAGTTTGTTCTATCACCTCACCTTCTCCTCACTCATAGAATCACAGAGTTGTTTAGGTTGGAAAAGATGTTTAATATAATTGAGTCCAACCATAAAACTGATACTGCCAAGTCCACCACTAAACCACGTCCCTAAGTGCTGCATCTATGCATGTTTTAAATACCTCCAGGCATGGTGACTCAACCACTTCCCTGGGCAGCCTGTTCCAATGTTTCATATAGATCCCTTATACCTGAAGGCATTCAGCACCATCTTGTAGCAGTATGGAGACAGATGACAGACTACCTTGGATGCCTCCCTGGTGTATCTTATTTGCTCAAGGTCATATTTGATCAGTGGAGCTAAAGGTGGAAGGGAGCTGAGGAGATTCCACACCCTGGGGTGGTTCATCTAATCAAGCGGCTATCATCTTGGGGACTTTGCAGAGGCTTATCTCAGTTTTCACACTTTATTTAGACGTGTCTGGGTGAAACTGAACACATGAGGGTGGGGGACAGAAGAATACCCTTCTGGGTTTAATATTTTAGTTAAGAAGGTGTGGTGATATTTTGGGAGATTCCTGTCATACAGTGTGTCTTAGAGCTGGTCTTACTAAGACAGCTCTTACTCTAGGTCTACTGAAGATCCAAGTAGTTTTCAAAAAGCCAGGAGATCCAGGACTGCCAGTCATTTGGACTTCTCCCCATGCTTTCTGGGTTTGTCTTTTCCTGAGACTGATGGGGGAAGAGATTTTCCAGAGATCGTCAGAACATGTCATGAGGGCATAGTGAAGAACATGCTGGGTGCCATCCTGATTGTTTTGGGTTTGAGGAGACAAGAGTTACCGGGAGAGATGGAAAGTTGCAATAACTCAGGTAGTGTGTCCATTTTAATTGTAGCATCTCCTCTTTTGTTCCCATGAAGGCAAGGATTCTTTGTTATGACAATGAATTCAATAGCTCTCCAAGGAACAAAAGCAAATGGTTTCACACCCTTACACAATGTATTGTTTAAGTGAGAGAAGAGTCATTAAGTGCTCCAGAGGTTTTCAGCTCCAGTAACTCTTGAGGTGTGCGAGGAGAGCACAGAGGGTGAATACTTGCCATATTTAGGTGGATAGTATTTGCAGTGAAAAACGTTATGCAAACCTGCCTTTTTTTTCCTTACAGCTAACAGAAGCAGGTGGCTGCATAAAGTCCAAGCTTGAAGTGCTTTTTCACTTTGAAGGCTTCAGGATACAATGCTTTCTTTTTCTCCTTGATGCATGAATGAAAAGTTAGATCTGCTTGCAACCTGGCCTAGCCTCTGCATATTTAACCCTGTTGAAAATACTGGCTATATTTGTTCAGAATTGAGAGGGAGGAAGAAAGCAAAGCTGATGTTATATTCAGGCTCTTCTGAGCCTCTTCTGCTGTGTCCTGATATTTTCATTTCAGAGAAAGTGTTATGCCTTCAAATAAGGCAAATAATGTGATTTTGAAATCATGCAGTGGCTCATGCAATTTATATAACAGCTCAAGTAGCTTTTTCTTTAAACAACAGTTACTAATATTTCTCTAAGTAGCTTTTTTTGTTCTCAAAAATGGGATGAGAAGTAAGAAAACTCATCCTGGGGAGAAGCTGCAAGTAACTTTTGTTGCATTACTTCAAACAGTAGCTGATCCTACTTCAGGAGTGTCCTGGCTTCAGCTGGGGTAAAGTCAGTTTTCTTCCTAGTAGCTGGTACGGTGCTGTGTTTTGGATTTAGTAGGAGAATAATGTTGATAACACAGTGATGGTTTAGTTGTTGCTAAGTAGCGACTGAAAGTCAAGAACTTTTCAGTTTGCCACGCTCTGCCAGTGAGCAGGTGCACAAGAAATTGGGAGGAGACACAGCCAGGACAGCTGACCCGAAGTAGCCAAAGGGATATCCCATACCATAGAATGTCACGCTGAGTACATAAACGGGGGGGAGTTGGCCAGGAGGGCCCGACCACTGCTTGGGGACTGCCTGGGCATCAGTCAGTGGGTGGTGAGCAATTGTATTGTATATCACTTGTTTCTCTTGGGTTTTATGCCTCTCTCTCTTTTTGTTATCTCCCTTTTCATTGCTATTATTATTAGTATTTTTATTTTATTTTATTTCAATTGCTAAACTGTTCTTATCTTGATTCGTGGGGTTTACCTTTTTCTGATTCTCCTCCTCATCCCACTGGGATGGGGAGTGGTGGGGTGGGGGAGTGACTGAGCAGCTGCTGGACACAGGCAACTTAAACCACAAGGGCTGAAGTCCAGAGTAAGTTGAAGCAGCTGCAGTGTCTTCCCTACTGGAAAGAACATATCAGAAGCTTTCTTTGATTTATCCAGATCAAATGTTGACATGACGAGCAAGTTTCTGTTTCTTCAAGCATTTTGAAAGACAACCTGACTCTTGCTAGTATGAAGAATGAAGAATATTTGCATTGTTCTTCTCTGTCCTCTTACTCTGGCAGTCTTCGAAACTACCTTCTGTCTGCCAGTCTTTCCTCTCATCGAGGAACAGAGGTCCATGCCCAGAAACAGTGAGGGACAGTGGCAAGCTAACTCCTGCCATGCAACCAAGAAGAGTCCTTCTGAAGGCTGGTTCTCAGTTTCCTTGGATGTGCTGGAGTCAGTGAAATCTTTGTACACCTAGCCACTTTTTAAATGCCTTCTTCACATCACATAATTCAACCCTCAGGGATGAAATATCTTTAAATCTACTCCAAAATTTGCCTTCCAGGTAGGGTGCTGCTAGTAAGAAGTATTTGATCTACTGGCTCACTCCAAAACTTGGCCATAGGACAGATGAGTCTCAGGATCTCCTCATAAAGAGAGACATTAATTTCTGTTTTCCAGCAAATCTCATCTGGTGTCTCTCTTTTTTATTTTAAAACAAAATGCCAGAATGGTAAGTCACCTCCTCATCCGAGAGGTTCCTCAGGAGACCTTCATTTTTGCTGTGGGGCACCCTTGTGTTCTGCTGAAACTTTGCAGAGGGGAATCCAAGACTGATGTTGCCGAAGGGTAAGAGAGAAGAGGTGTTGGGCTGTAGCAAAACTGCGGGTGTATGGGAAAATGCCATATCTAAAGAGGAGACTGGGAAGTTCTAAAAACGTACATGTCTGAGTGCCTGTGGAGTTTCTGAACTACAATTTTGGCCTTAGCACATAAATCCTGTTTTAGCTGCTTCTGCTCTATTTTTGACCCTTTGTAACTGGTTCTAAGTTCCTCAGCTAGAAGCTGGATAAAGCTAAAATTTATAATGTGCACAAGCCACTAGCAGGGGGACCAAAGAGCTGTTTCTACTGTACGGGCTATACCACTGTCATGAAATAGTGAAACTATAACTTGAAGAGCAGCTGTTCCTTTGCCATTTCCCTGTGCAGGGCATCTTGTACCATGAAGGCTTCCTTTGCAAAAGACATTACAGGTGTCTGCTGATGGGTGATTAACTGCACCAGGACATCACTGTCTGACTGCACTTCTGACCACAGAGGTAGTTTAACAAATTATCCACAGG
This sequence comes from Falco rusticolus, assembly GCF_015220075.1. Classification (NCBI taxonomy): domain Eukaryota; kingdom Metazoa; phylum Chordata; class Aves; order Falconiformes; family Falconidae; genus Falco; species Falco rusticolus. The sequence continues at coordinate 9,392,002 of NC_051197.1, read as the reverse complement.
GTAGGTTTGCATTTAACAAGCCCTTTTGTTATAAACAGTCTGCTAATGAAGACACTCCTTTTGGCACCTCCTTGTGTTGCTGCTTTTGGAGAAGGGAAAGAGAAGGAGAAATACTTAAGGTAGTTTTGTTATTCCTTCCACATAACAGTGCTGATGAAAATTGAAGACTATAGAAAAGGAAGTGTCCATTTCCTTAGGAATAACCAAGAGAAAGGGCTTTTCCACACCTATTTTTTTAATTAAAGAAAAATGTGATCATTATACCCAGTGGGTCTCAATAGGATTCAGCTATGTGTCTAGTGCTATAAAGTAGACTTGGGACTTCCAGCTGCCACTGAAATAAATGTGGATTTCCCCTAGGTCTTTGTGATGTCTGCCTGCCTCATGAAGATAAAGGCATGAGAAATCTAAAATGTCTTGTCAACTGAATTGTTCAAAACTGCTTTGGTTCTTTTTCTTTTCGTCACATCATTGTTTCAAAGTGTCCCCAGGTTTTGGAATGAACCCTAGTATTTACACACGTATTATTTTGAAAGAGGCCAAGTGTGTCCACCTGCAGGATTCACTGAGAAGGGCAGTGCTAGAGGGTGAGAAAGTTTTTTTTTTGAGAGAGAAATAATATGAGGGCCCTTGGTTTCCAAAACAAACTCCATTTCTGAGATTGGAAGGGTAACAACCCTTAATTTGTCCTATAGCCCCTAAAGTCAAATGTTTGCTTTCTCTAAGGCAAAGCCAGTGCAAAAGTCCACTGAAGACTGGTGGCAATTATAAGTAAGGGATATGCTTTTTTTTGTTGATTGGGGGGGGGGGGGGTTTGACCTGTTTAAATAAAGAATAATGTGCAAATGCATAATTACTAAAAAAGGCTTTTTAAAACAAAAAATCATGTCAAGAAATGTAAGATTTTTTTCTGCATTTTCCTGCCCTCTGATATGTTGTTACATCTTTTATTTTCACTATGTCAGAACCATGGGTTAGTTTTGCCAAGAAAAATCTACACATGCCTCTGTCTATACAGAAGTCAGAGCAAGTTTCTAGGATTTTGCTTGCTTTTTGTTAGCAAAAACTATCTCTGTGTACTATGGAATGACCATGAGCAAACAGCATTTTTGGATTAAATGTGTTGCTTTCAAATCAGCCATAGAAAGACAAGATCACTTGCAGGTAAGCCTATCAGTCAGATCTGCACAAAGAAAGGCTTTTTTCCCCCCACAGTGGTTGCAAGGAGAAATCAGGAGAGGGAGGGAGAAAACTGTATTTTTTCAGACCAAATTGTAGTGTTGTGGTCCTTTGGTGAAAAAAGGAAAATAAAATCAGTCAATCTGGGCCACTCTATTTCACTTTCAGGTTATTTAACTCTGAAACTAATGACAACAGTTTTCAAAAAACAATATCAGAACTAGTAAAGCAGACTTCAAAAAATGCATAGATATAGAGGAAAAAATATGCCTTGAACGGTCAGTTCATAGTTGTGTGTTGGAGTTACAGCATGATTTAAGGCCCTGAGTTTTTCTTAAAGTTTTGAAAACCGAGCCTTCTTCAAAAAAAAGGTGAAAGCACTTCACCTTCCCTCCCCCCCAAGTATGTAAATTCAGCAAAGGCTTGGACAGCAGCTTTTGTAGCATTTCATGATAGGCTTCCTTTAATGCTTTAAGTGATGAAACCAATAAAAATCAAGCCCTGAGGTCACGGAGCAGTTTGGAGCTACTGTTTCAGGCTTTCTGCAAACTCAGGGTACCATTGCTGCCTTATTATTGCTACATCTGTTATAGGCTTTTCCTCCTACATGTACTCTGGCAGGCAGCGTTTAAACTCTATAGCATAGATACAAGCAAAAATGCAATATATGTAGCACCATAGGTTATGCCTTCCTTTTTCAAGAATATCTTCATAAAGTTATTAGCTAGGGCCTTAGGTGCTTCACTTTAGGTCTGTTTAGACAGACACTCATTTCTGAGATCTGAGACTATGAGTCTTTAAAGGATCTCTTAAGATGCCTTTGTGTTTTCACCCATTCCTCTTACCTCCACACATCTAGAAACATAAAGTATTTTGGGAAACACTGAATTATATTGTTTATGTCAGGTGCTTGTGTTTCAGATCCAGCACTGCTCTCAATCCCCTTGTGACCTGGGACTCATCACTGCACAGTGCCTGAGTTTCATCATTTCAGAAAAAATAACAAAGAAGTTCTCACCCACACTTGCCATAGCAGCTAACTGACTGCTGATGAGGTGCTTAGACCAGTGGCAATGGAAAGCACTGCTGAGAGAAAAGGCTTATTTGATCAGTGCTGAGCTGTCAGATCTATGTGTGACACAGAAGCCATATTCTCCACAAACATCTAAAGGAAATCTGTATTGAAGTGGAAGTCCCAAAATAATCTATTGAACCTCTGCATTTTGTATTTCTACAGACTGTCATAGGCATCTCCCTTGAATTTCCTGTTTTACAGTTACTCATAAAATGAATGACATGCCTTACAGGAGCTGTCAAACATGTTCAGATTCCACTGCTTGCTCCTAGGTACCGCTGGTGGTGCTTTTGCAAGCAGCATGAATCTATTTGCAGTGAGGAGGGGACATCTCACAGGGACCAGCTTCAGCAGTACTCACTCCTGTCTCCTCTGAGAAGGCAAAGGGAAGCCTTTAACACTTGTGTTAACCATCACCCCCAGTCAGGCTGAGAAAGGCTTATGAGCTTTGAGAGGAATAAAAAGTCCTTCCTGTCACTGTGGAACTGTGTTCATGCTGGCGGTGTGCTTTCCAAAGGATGCTCTGTACAGTCATGGCCCCTTCCCAGTTCTGCTTCTATACCAAAACAAACTTTTTCTGGAGTGTTGAGTTCTTATGATGGAAGCTCCTGAACTGCAATACCAGAAAGTACAGGGGCTACAGCAGGGAAGTTTGCCTCCCCCACATAATTCAGGCTCATCCATATTACCTGCTCAATCCCGTTTTGCACACAATAAGACCATGGGCCACACTTCCTCCGTCTGGCCACTCTCTCTGTCCAGCAAGCCACCGCCCTGGGAACCCACATTTGTGCTTGACTGCAGCGGATTAAGCTCTTGTTACGAGTTAACTGCCAGTCTGTTTTCCCACCTATGTTTTCTAAGAATTTTCTTCCTCTCCTCAGTCCCAGTACCCCTGAAGCCTTTGCAAAATATTCCTTTTTGGCTTTTGACAATGCTGGTTTCAGATTCCTTTTGCCGGCTAAAGGATTTCTGGGCAGGTTGACAGACATAACATCTCCTTCTTTTTAAAATGGTCCATATACTGGAGCAGTGGGCTGGGAGCTTGTTTGTCTTTTAACTCAAATTACAGAGCTATTGCTCAAGCTGGGAAGATCGCCCTCTCTCAGGCCTTTTGGAAATTAAAGACCACCTGCCTTCATCTCTGTCCAGGTTGCTTTAAAGTTGTTTCTGCATTTGTCAGGGGCTTATTTTAATGTATAAGAGAACCTTACCATGTAGAGTGACTTATGCAACATACTGATGGCTAAGAAGTGAAAAAATCACTGAGAGAGAATCTCTATAGGCCTTGGGTCAGCAGTGCCGCCTTTCTGGGTGACTTGATCTGAGCTAATGTGTATTGTTTTGCAACTGCAAAGAGATTTTTTGTTACTTTCTGAAGTGGGACAAAGCAGTCTGAAAGGCCTGGTGGATACCTGCATGTCATTGTGCATACCGGAGCGTCTCCAAAGAAGGGCAGCAAAGCTGCTGAAGGGTCCAGAGAACAAGATTCATGAGGTGCGGCAGAGGGAACTGGGATGGTTTAGCCTGGAGAAAAGGAGGCTGAGGGGAGACCTTATTGCTCTTTACAACTACCTGAAAGGAGGTTGTAGTGAGGTGGGTGTCAATCACTTCTCCTAAGTAACAAGCGGTAGAACAAGAGGAAATAGCCTTAAGTTGTGCCAGGGGAGGTTTAGGTTGGATATTGGGAAAAAATTCTTCATTGAAAGGATTGTCAAGCATTGAAACACCCTGCCCAGAGAAGTGGTTGAGTCACCATCTCTGAAGCTTTTTAAAAGATGTGTAGATGTGGCACTTAGGGACATGGTTTAGTGGTGGATTTTGCAGTGTGAGGTTAACAAGGTGGGACTCAATGATCTTAAAAGTCTTTTCCAACCTAAACTATTCTACAATTCTATGATTCTAGGAAGCATTTAATAGGAACCTCTGTGCTTCAAACAAAATAGCTAGCACCAGGGATGGGATACCAGAAGCGCTTTGTTTCCACTTACTGTAAAAGATCATAAATTCTAGTGCTACTTTATTGTGGTGGCTGTAGTTCTTGGAAGAGTAAAAGGGGTGGGGAACCAGTTCCCAGTCAGTTTTATAAAGTACAAGGTTGCTTGTATTGGTACCAAGTCCAAAGTGCAATATTTCAACTATGAACGATTGGATGTTTTCCCAGATTCCCATAAAGTCATCAAACACCGTGTAAAGGGTCACTTATAACATAACCAAAAGATCAGTGCATGTAGAACTGGAGCAGATTGTCGAGACAGCCCTGGTTTTCAAGGAGATGGATACACACTGTCAACTGCTTAGCTTTGGAGGTAGCCATCACTGTGAAAATGGGCCTTGTAAAGTGTACTCTGGTGAAGTGTCCTGTAGCTCGCTGTGGCCTCTCCAGATACGTCTCATAAAAGCAGCAGCCAAGAGTCAAGAGCTTTTCCATCCCTAGGGAACTTATGTGGAACTTCCCTTTGGAGAAGTCTTCCACTAACATCCAATCTTGGACCAATTCCTGGTGATCTTCCAAAACTGAGAAAACAGCAACTCTCATGCTGATTTTTTCTGAATGCTTTTGTGGCAATGTCTCATCTAAAAGAATAAGGATGATGCCCAGAGGGTCTACATATGTTATTTTAGACCCCTCCATAAAAGTAAAAGGGAATTGGGTTGTCACCTGTGTTTATTGAACCATTCTGCAGAATCTGGTAGCTGTAATGTGATTTTTCTGTTAAACTGTATGACTGTTCAGCAAACTAGTGGGGAAATCGTTATTTTCTAGACCATTCTAGTAGAAGGTGATAGCCCACCATTGGCAACAGCAGGAGGTATTCTGCCTGCAAAAACAATGCTCCTACAGGAAGAGCCCTCCAGGAAAAACAGAGGAGATGCATCATCAGCCAGAGGGGATGCTGCTAAGCATTGGGATGTGCACAGCAGCTCAGCAGACAACTGGAGTTACAGCTTTCTGATCAACTTCACAAGCGGAGGGTCTCCTTCAGTGCCTCGGAGGATCAAGCATGCTGCCTCAGCAGAAAGCTCGACTTCCAGTGGCGTGGGAAGGAAAAGATGGGATTGGGAGTCAGCTCCTTGTTTCTCTCTTAGCAATACAAAGTATTACCACTGTAGCAACACAGGTCACCATGCAGATTTAAATGTTCACAAAGAGTTTGTTTTTCTCAGAAGGTACTCAGTCTGAGATGGAAAGCAAACATCTTTAATTTGGCTTTTAACATCTGCTATAGAGACAGCTCATTATGAAGCTGCAACAAGAGGTACTTTCAAATTGAAGCAGAAAATATTGATCCATCTGTGACACAGAAAAAGCCTGTGCAGCCCAATTCATGCTTGCTTAGGGCAGCAACAGACATGGAAGCAAAGACTGGATGCAGGGTTGAACTTTTCACAGTCCTGGGTGTGTTTGGGTAAAGGCTTTGGCTCAGTTGTGCCAAAATACAAGCAGGCCATGAATCTGAATTTTCCCAAAGTTCAAATGCAACTGTATTCAGACTCCTCAGACCCTTGTTTATTTGGCATGTTATGACATTTACACACACACACAGAGGGACTCATTTAAACCATCCAACTCAAATCCTTCTACAGCCACAAACACATAAAATTTGAATGCTTTTTTTTCAGATGTTTTGGCTGAAATGAAACTTTTTTACAGTAATAAATAACAGAATAATTATTTTTACTTCCTACACAGGAACTCAAATGTTTGATTGATGTTGCTCTTTTTGGCAGAGCTGATAGGTCTGAAATAGTTTTCCCTGGCATCTCAGCAATAACGGTTCCCATTAACCCTGAAGACTCCTGATGACCTAAACTCAACTTCAGGATATTTGATTTCTCCTTCTCCTTCTTACCCACGTGGGAATGCGAGAGGAAACATAACACAGCATAGCAGTGATTCGAGCCTAACCTTTCTTTTTGCTGTCCCTAGCGTCTGTGCAGCAGCTTAAGGTAACTTCACATCTGTCTTTCATAGACATATGTTTCCTTTCTTCTTGGCAGTAATTTTTGGTGGAATTTGAGGATTTTTGATATTTGCCTAGGATTTCCTTACCGAACAGGAAGAGCAGAGGGCTACTGTGCAGTGCTCAAAGAACTGAACTGATTGTACCTCCATTACACCTGAAAATCCCAACCGTCTCTGGTACCCACAGCTCAGTGCTTCCTGGAAGCTCTAAACTGACTGTGCCCACACCGTACAGAAGATTCTTCAGAGTGCAGCAAGCCATGTGCAAGCCAAAGATGTTGGTCTTAAGGGTCTGCACTGAGTAGCTGTATGGCTTGATGCTTCCCAGAAACCTCAGGCTGAGTGTGTGTGTGCAGCACACACCGTCTGCGTGCATACTTCTGTCAGGGAAATGCCAGGATCTACTCACCGTTGGCAAATGCTTATGTTTAATGAGAACTACTGTGCTGACAGATCTTTGGCTGCTTTGATTACATGTGAATGGTAAAGACATTATTGTTCTCGCTAGTGTGACTAGAGCCACATCCTTGCCTGCCCTGGCTTGTCCCAAGCCACTTGAGTATTGGTGGCCTGTGTGGGACACATTCGTCTTATGATTCATTTGAGCTAATTCAACTACCACCAAACAAACCCAGCCCATACCCAGTTTAATCTTTCAAGCACTGGCCTGTTTTATTGTTCATACACCCAAGATGATACAGTAATTTCCTTTAACGTTTTTGGTATATTTATATACAGGAGAAAGAAGCAGAAGAGTAGACTTTCATTGGTTTAACCTCATTTAAATAATTTGTGAGGAGCTCAGAAATCAGGGAGCTCCGCATGGAAGAGACAGTGGTGTGAAGCTTTTCCCAATGAACACAATTGTGATGTTATGAGCTTAGAACTGCAGAAAACAGGGAGCAGGCTAATATGCTGGGATAATGTTTGGGATATTGTTGTGCTTTAACCCTAGCTGGTAATTAAGTGCCAGGTAGCCACTTGCGCAGTCCCCCCTCACCCAGAGGGGTGGGGAGGAGAGCTGCAAAGGAATGTGAAGCTCAAGGGTTGAGATAAGAACAATTTAATAATTGAAACAGAGCAAAAATGAAAGAGCAATAGTAACAGTGATGACAATAATAGTTATAATGACGAGGGGAAGGGAAAGCATAAAATCCAGATGGAAAGGCGGAAAGGAACACGTCGTGCACAACACAACTGCTCACTGCCTGCTGACCGATGCCCAGCCAGTCCCTGAGCAACATCTACCCACCCCGGCCAACCCCCCAGGTATATATACCAGGCACAGTGTCCCATGGTATGGAATACCGCTTTGGCTAGTTGGGGTCAGCTGACCTGGCTGTGTCCCCCTCCCCATCCCTTGTGCCCCTCCAGCCTTTTCACTAACAAGGCCTGAGGAACTGAAAAGTCTCACACCAAAGCCAAAACACAGCACTGAACTAGGTCCTAAGAAGATAATTAACTCCATCCCAGCTGAAACCAGGACAAATACGTTTGGTGTCTCTACATTACTGATGGAGGACCCTTGGATCTGTTTGACCACCATTCTATCAGGAAATTGTTCCAGATTCTGTGATCTGGAATAGTTAAGAAGTGAAGGATCTTCTTTGTGTTGGAGAACATCCCTCTTCCCACTGCACTGAAATGTACAGCAGAGTAGGTATTTAGCTAAATTACTTTTCCACCAATGACTGTGTTTTCTCAGCCCTCATCCTGTCAGCCAGCACAGTCCCTCTCCTACATTAATCTTTCTGGTTTGAACTTTTTTTTTTTTTTTTTTAACTGTAGATACTTTTCACTTGTCTTCTCAAGTGCTCTAGAAAAGTTGTCTGAAAAGAGGCAATAGCAGGCATGTGTGCCCTGATACAAATCAGACCTCTAGACAGGGATCCTTTTAGAGAAGACAAAGATGCAAGGAAGTCTGGAAAAAAAAATCACTTATACCAGAGACTTTAACTTTGTCTGGGCATAGTTATGTTGACATCAACTGATGAAACTGTTGTGCTTTACTGGTTCTGAAGGGAACCAGTAAAGATTCCTGGAAGTTTCTGCCTTCTACAGATAGTTTGGGTTTTGGTAGGCTTAGGCACCTTCTGGACATACCAGTTTGTCTTCATTAACCACAAAGACTGCAGGGAGACACTTAACTGTAGGCACTGTCTGCATCTAGGCCAATGTGTCTGTGTGTCGGTCTGTCACGGGGAGACTGTCACTGGTTTACCCATATGGTGGCTGTAAGGCTAAATACATTATCAGAGATATTTAGAAGTGGAGGGCTGGAGAAGCGTACATGATGGAGAGCAAGAGATTGTCTCTATGTGTGTGCATAATCTCATTCAAATTATACAGGCAGGATCCAGCATCTGAGAATCATTTTCTCTAAGGATTATAATTGTAAAGTTTAACCAAATAAATATTGAAAGACATTATATAAAACTCCCACACAGGGCCCTGCAACCTGAAACATAAAATATACATACAGCAGATTCTACTCACCACAAAACTATGCCAGGAATATAAGTATCTTTTTATACAGATTGGCTTGCATCCCATTCCAGGGTCAGAGACATGACGTCCCAATAAACATTCACGGATCGCTTGGAAATCACAGGCATCTATGAGCTGTCTTGCCTGCCCTCCCTTTTTCAGCTGAACATTTAGTGCTGAGTCGATAAAGCCCCTCACTCCTTCCTCATCATTCTCATCTCCTTAATTCTACCAAGTAATTCATATGGCGCAGTTTCACCAGCTAAATCATCTAAAAATAGTAAAGTCCCCTTTGGGGCTTTTAAAACAGCTGGCTGTAGGACTGACTCAAAGTCTAATCTGTATCTCTCCTGAGAGGATACTTTTTTTCTGCCTCCCACTTTCTTGATGACTACAGGACCCAATAAATACAATACTTTCTAATGTTCTAGTTGCTTGCTTGCCTGCCTTCTCACAGAGGAAGCCACTATGCTGAGAAAACAGCAATAAGAAAACTCTATAAATTCAGTCTTATACATCCAGAGCCTTGTAAAACCAACCAAAGCATGAATTCCCACAGGCACTGTGTTCTTCTGTAACAGTGTGCAGAATAAACCCCCCCCCACCTGAACCCTCATGCCATGTGATGTGTGCTGGCAGGCTCCTAGTAGCACCCAGAAGTAGCTTTCGCCTTTCTTGGTTTGGAAATTAGTGTGAATTTCTATTCTGCACTAGCTAGTGAGCAGAGCGGGGGGACACAACAGGCACACCTAGCTGTCCACCACTTTCATGATGGTAGTTAGTTGGCATTTGCAAAGTCTGGGCTTTAGGCACCATTCACACAATCTTTAGGCCAGCTACCATGGTAGCTGGTAATCTTTCTGTATCACAAACGTCTAAATGTGTATATGTCAAGTTTCTCCCACTTGTATCTCCCATGAAAAGAGAAACCTAAGAATTCTTAATTGATATATCTCCAATATGGGGAGATTGCCGCTTACTGTGGAGATAACGAGGTTAAAGACTAAGCTAGTGCTAAAAGACAGAGGTTCAGACTCTTCTGTCTAATGTGCTTGTTCTACCTTTGCCCATCACAGCTGGTTAGAAATAAAAATGTTACTTCATCCTGAGTTACCTCTGTGGATTATGGACACATAAGTAGGCTCCTTCAAGCTGCAGTAAACAATATTACTTCTCACCGAGGAAGGAAAATAGGAGTATTATGAGAATGGGTGACCAAAGAAAAAACTTGGACGAGACAGGGCTGGAAGACTAGATGATGTTTGATTCATTCCACTGTATGACTTCAGCAGAGTTCATCAACATATAAATGGGGACAGGTGTCCAAACAGCTGTGGATGTGATGCACCTGCATGAATAGAGACTTGCAGTCACATAAGTTTGTGGTTATGAACTATTTCAGTATTTTTTGTTAAAGGAGTATTAGGAAATGCATTAGAAGAACTGTTATATCACTGCCTATATCTGGTGGTTCTACTGGTATGAAACTATCCCCCCTTTTGCAGACAAGCCTCTCATTCAAACGGAGTAGGTCATACAAAGTGTGAGGACATCTGCTTTCTGTAGTGACATGCACAAAACCTGGAGGGACTGGTACAGTTTGCTGAAGATAAGAGATGAGAAATGCATTTGTAGTCAGTCTGTAGAGATGGGTATGAGCTGTCTTCATTCACACTTCAGGGAATGGGAATAGTTTCAAAACTTTTAAGAAGTGCTCTTCAATCTGAGTATAAAACGCAAGGGCAGGCAGGTCAGTCAGTTGTGTTGGGCATTATTCTAAGAGCTTTTGGGGCAGATAGGCTTTCAGGGACAGAAAGTGAATCCTGAATTCAGTGGTTGTCAGATTTAGTTAAAGGTCCTTAGATCTGCCACCTTCTGACTTAACCACGTGCAGTTCTGGGCCTGTCTGTTGGAGCACTGGGCCTGTCTGTTGGAGCACCTGGGGACCCAGTCCTGAGAGAAAATGGTTATGCAAACCCAGCAGAAGCCCAGCCAGTACAAAGCAGTTGTTGAAACAGAGGCTGCAGATAAAGATTCATGCTCACGCCAAGAAATGCAGCCTCGTTCTGCACTTGCTGCCATCTGGAGACAGAGAAATCAAATACAACTGGCATGTGGTAAAACATCACCCTTTTGCATGGTTTAATCTTGCAAACTGCATTTGTTTAGCAAAGGAAAAAAATATTAATTGTTCTGCAAGTGTAGCTAATGGTGGTTAGTCCTATTCTGCTGTCCGGAAAAGGGCTATAGTTGACTACATTTAATTTCTGCTTGAGGCTGCTTAGTTTTATGCAAAGTTTTCAGACTTTTGCCAGCTTCAAAGCTAGCATTGTCCATCCAAAGCACTCTGAGGTTAGCAGAAAGACGTGAAAACACATACTGCACCAGGCTCAAGCTCAAGACCTCTAGAACTTGGAGGAACTCAAGAAATCTGAACACAAACCAGTTCCTTTTACAATGGAAATATCTGTGTTTCTCATCCAGGCTGTTGAGGCTGACTGCCAACTCCTTTAGCATTGTGCCCTTCAATGATTGGAGCCTTCATAATTTCTAGATTGCATGAGAGTAATGTGGCCTTTATATCCAGTCTGAAGCTGGTAGAGAATGCCACATTTTGTTTCTTAAGCATGATAACTGTAGACAAATGACATATTCGTGGCTTAGAGGTTTCAGAGCTGAAGGTCTGAGCTGTACAGATTATGGTGGGATCCCCCTCATTGGTCAAAATATCTCCCTTTCAATGCAGAGAATTTGGAAAAGGCAATTTCTACACTGCTGGAAATGTACAAATAATAAATGCGTCTGCTGAGGGAAAAGGAAATGTTGGTATGTCAAATCTATCTACAGTTCCATTTCACATTTATTTTTTTAATCCTCCTGTTTCCATCTCTGTCTATGTCTTGTAATGCATTCACCACCACAGTCGCACGGTGTGTGTCCAAGAGCACATAAATGTGGCTAAGAAATGCCACAAAGAAATACGTTATCAACACTAATGGTCTCTGGGTATGTCCAAAAAAACCCCACAGAATGAAGGTGAGAGTGCATGAATGCAACTCCTTCTGCTCCTTATATGAGATGTGAAATAAAAATCGTACATAAAAGGAATTATTTCACACAGTCTGAGAAGGTAGGATCAGTGTAGTTAAGGAAAGAAAGCTATGGGAACATAGAATAGCTTAACAGAGAGATCTGTTAATAGGAAAGTCTCAGAGAAGTGGAAGACAGCTTTCTGCAGCCTTTGAAACTGAGATCATCAAACCACTGAAGGGTATTCACTAGGACATAAACATCTGTGATGAGAACAGAGGTGCATGGGAAGAAAGAGCTCTTTTCCCCCAACAGTATTTGTATGGAAAGAAAGGTGGATAAACAGCAATTCCTTCTCTTTCTAGGAATTCCTCTACCAAGGAGTCAGACTTGGTACATGTGGAACATGACCCCATTTAAAGCTACCCTCAGCTTCACTGTATTTGTGCTACTACCTTTATTGCTGCTCCCTTTGCTTGTAGAATTGAACCAAGAGCACAGAACTGGTAAATTAGAATTGACAGCCTAGGAAGCCAAGTGGTCATATTTCAGCATCAGTCAAGTGCTTTCTCAGGGAAGAATTCGCAAAGTAACAAGTTCCACACCTTCTTTTGGCATAGTCTGGAAGGAATAAGCAAACAAAAGGAGCAGCGTGTCTTCTGTCTGCTCTGCAGCAACTTACACATATTTTCTCAGTATCTTTTTAAGGAAAACAAGGCTGCCAAGGTGGAAAAAAAAATTAAAAACCTGAAACAAATTTTGGCCTGCTTTATCAGTGCCATGGAATTTAGGATCTCTTTGCAACTATCATCTCAGGGCTGCCTGACATATAAGTAATTTTCTTTCTGCTGTTCTTTCAATGAAACGGCAATGCTCAGGAACTTAGGCAGGATTGTGGCCACAGATCTTCCTTTATTTTCTCCTCAACTTGCCAGGCCTTGCCTTTGTACCACATGGTCTCAAATGATGCATCTCTAGGGTGCAGCTTTTTCGCTATGGGCAACAGAAGCACATTGCCAATTTACTGCTTTTTCCACTGATCTTATTTAGAAACAGCAAATTAGGGACTGATGTGAGTCGTCAGATCATTGGATTTCTTCAGATCTGTGTTGCTCATACCATTTTAAACTGTGTTCCCTACACACTAAGGAATGTGCTGAGTTCAGACCTACCTGTATTTTGTCAACCACACAGTTAGCCCTGAGTCTAGTCCAGGCCTGACCAGAATCAACTGCTCTTTATTTCACCTTCATGACCATCACTCTGTAGACTCTGCCTTTCACTCGTTCTGTATTTTCTCTTGCTGTAAAGGGATTAAATTAAGGGAGAAGTGATTAAAAACAGAAGGGAACTTGGCTTTAATGATCTGTACTTTGTTCACAAAATAACTCACAAACCATTCACTGATACCTTTTGATTTGCAGACCTTCCTTGCAGGCTCTGAGTCAAATCAATGATCCAGAAGACCTCAGAAAGGAGATGTTTTTTCCCCCTCAAAGCAGTGATATTGGAAAAAGATGTGGCCCTCTGCAGCTGTCATGGCCTTTGATATCCAGCTACATGTTGTTTCCATATTGCATAGTGAACTGTGAGACCAGATGATCTCCATAAATAATGCAGTCTTGTGATTTCCTCAATTACCATGCCAACAGAAACGTCCAAAGGGTCGATGCAACAGGGAGCATTCATGAGCACGTGGGGACACCTAAACTTTTGGAGTACTTGTGAGCGTGGATGAGAGACATCCCCACCTGAGAGGCAATCTAGACATAAGCATCCAATCCTGTACAGGGCTTTGACACTTGGAAATAAACCTGTAACAATTTGCACTGTGGAAGAGTATGATACTGGGCATTTGAGAGTTCTTGCTGATTAGTGTTGTTAAGATGGTTCCTTTTTCTCATCTGAGGCTGTTTTATATAAGAGATTTAATTCTCAGCATTATAAATTGTGGACATCGACTCTGAAGATTTCTTTATCACTTCCTTTAGAAAGCCCTTGAAGCCTCTTTACAGAAAATTCCCAGGTGGAGCTTTTTTCTATTGTGGTGTCTTAACAGTTGTAACATAAACCTGTTAGATATTTTTTCACTACGTAAGAAAGCCCCTAAGAAGTCCTTTTCCCAAAGAGCACTCAATCTCTTCCCCCACAAGACATTGACCACAGGAGTGAGAAGCATGTATGACTTATTAACATCTTTTAGGTAAATGAAATTAGATATAATAAATCTCCCTTTCCCCATCACAAATTAACACCTTTGTGCCTCCTCTACCAGAGCTGTAAATTAATTTCCAAAGGCAGACTTGTCTGGTCTCCAAAAGTTCCTCTTTCCAATGAAAGACTACACCATCTCTAAGCAGAGTCTTTACCAGGTTAACTGAAGGCATTCTTGAAAGACTGAGCCTTCTGAAAGGACCTAACAGGGTATAGTGAATGGTCATGTTTTTAGAGAAACAGCAGAGCAGGATGTCAAGGCAGACAGCACTGGCAGAGCTGAGCAGATGGGAAGGTGAGCTGAAACAGATCATTTATTCACTCAGGCCCTAGCTGAAAGCTGATTATACGGAAAGTTGTGTGTATAGTATTTATAGTCCAGCCTCAAAACTCAAAATCTATTCCAAGTGGATTGTTTACATAGTCAAATAAATTCCCATTAATTACCTGTATTTTCATACTAAGATACTTTGATTAGGTTTAGGGGGATGGTGTGGGGTTTCTTTAAAATATCTGTTAATTACTCTTAAACAATACCATACTGTGAAACATTTTTACTGAAAGATTCAAACAGTCTAAAAGGAATAAGAATTCCCACCTAATTGGGAACCAATTTATGCCTGAATTCAGCCCCCAGTCTTACGTCCCACAGGCAGTTCCCAACAGAAGAAGTGGTTGGGTTTCCTTCTTTCCCTTTCTGAACCCTAGGTGCCACATGCACCTGGGTGCTTGTTAGTAGTTACGTCTTTGATGCATGGCATGGGAGCACATGGTACCATAAACCCCACCAAACATAGCAAGCGAAGTATTGGCTGCAAGCAGCACAAAGGGCCTGGGAAGCTCAGTGATGAAAATTGTGTGAAGCTGTACATAATCTTACTGAAGTGTAGGTAGATCTTCTCAGAACAGGACAAAAATTCACATACATACTTCCTAATATTTATGTGTACATGTATGTGCTCAAAATAGACACGGCATTAAAAACTGCCTTTTGTAGACTAGTATTACAGCTATTAAACCAACCTGGGAACATGATAAGAGACTGGCATGTCAGATCTCTCTGTCATACCCTTTCTGGAGAGTTTTCACTTAGATACTTTTCATTCATGCTTTGGCTGATATGCATATATATTCACACACCCAGGCATATCTGTGTGTGTATGCAAGTATTTCTTTAAAAGGGATATGTTTCTTCTATATTTTGTTTCACTGTGATCTCCAGAGTCCTGGGCCATACCTTCCCATGTTTGATTCTTGTATACAGATAAACACGTTGTAATAATTCCCCTAATTTCCCACATGCCTAGAGCCAAATTTATAATGGCTTAAAATGAGTGGAGAATGTCTTTTTCTTAGTGTGGGTTTTGTTGAACTTTCAGGGGGAACTTTGCTGCCATGTGACCTGAGACACAGAAAATGTTGATACCAATAAAATCTTAGCAGAGCACGCCAAGAAAATCAGCATTTAGTTTACCTAGGATATCCCAGAGGAAACATACAGTTAATACTGAAGTTTAAAATATCTTAGCCTTGGAATCTTAAAACTCCATCAGCACTTGGAAGAGGGGGAAGAAAGAGTAACAAAAAATCCCGTAGCAATAGGGGGGTTAAATACACACATATGCAAAATGTAGCACAACTCAATGGATCACTTTTAGCGGCTACAGATTTTGTCTGACATGGGTTTTGCTCTTGATCTCATATTTGTAGCATTGCAGAAAAAAAAATTAATAAAACCTTCCCTTTTCTGAGAGTACCTTATAATGAAAACAAGAATATTTTGAAAGGAAAGAATAGGAAATGTTGACTGGGGTGTCCTGCTGCTTTCTAAGTAGTCCAGCTCCCATGATTTATGTCAAAAGCAACAGAAGGTTGGAAATGAAAGAATGCCCTTGAAGTTATGCTCTGTAACTCAGCCAAGCGAGATGGCTTTTTCATTTACCTTGTCACAAGCCCAACATAAAAAAAAAGGTTGGAGATAAAAATCTTACACCATTACTGGAGATTTACAAATGGTGTGACAAAGTAAACGTGTTCCACTCATAAGAAAAAGTGCTCCGTTCAATGATGTAACAGCTCCCCTGCTCAAGATAGGTGGTACTTGGTTTCAAATCTGCAGAGCATTGGCTTGACTTGCTGAAGTTGTACCTTTTGGTCTGAAGCAATCCTCATACATGGGCTCCCAGGAAAGCTCGGGAACTGGCATCGTCCTGCCAGCCTACAGAGGCAATGGAGCTCTTCCTTTGCTGCCCCTGGTGCTCATGGGTTTTACAGCATAATTTACTTTGTGTTTGAATTCAACATTGTCCCATACATTCCACTGTCTCTGCCAGGGTAGGTATTTCTGAATGTGAGAGTAGACATTGATAGGGCTGATGCTGTGGTATTAAACCGCCTATAAGAAACAGCAGTAGAAGTTAAGTAAGTAAAAGGGAACAAGGCAGCTGTGTGAAGAGTGTGTTACTGCCTGAGACAAGTCTCATTTGTGTACAAGTGTGAAGATGTCCCCACTGCATATTTCAAATTTTGACACATGACACCTTTAAGTCAATGGTAGGAAAGGGCTCCCGTTGGCATCGGTTGATTTTGGACTTGCAGCATCAGCCTTAGTTGATTTTGTACTTGGTGGTGGTTTATTGTAACAACAGCAGGGTCCAGAAGTCATTGTGCTGGGGTGTGAATAATTTCTTGTTATCCAACTGGTTCAGCAAAACCAGTAAAACCTGGAAGCAGCTTTTTTTCCCTGGAACCCAGGCCTTCAAGTCTTGATCAGACACGCAAGGAAGCCCACATTTCAGATGCAATATGAGGCAGGTTGTGCTAATACCTGAAACAAGAAGCACATGTTTTGAGTGCATCAACAGTTAGTGTGAAATCAATTAAGTGAAGGCTGTGCCACATGCGTAACATAGGCACTTTCAGTATGCTGAAGTGGGGAGTGTATAACTCAGCCTTCCCATCCTCAAACTCATGATTATTTTTGTTCTTTCTTAACATATCTGTTTCTCAGTCTACCTGTGTATGATAACGATACCTAGACAGTAACACCAGAAAGGGCTGCCATGGCACAGGCGAGGGAATGGCACATGGTTTCTACCTTTAACTTCAGTTTGAGCTGTACCATGTATGAGAGATCACTTTGTTCTCCACGAAGTTACTACTGTACTGACTTACTTAATGCATATGTAATTCACTATAGAATGTTGTATATGTATTAATGCAGGACGATATCTGGTGTATCTAATTTAGACACCTAGAACTTAGCATTTCAGCTATATTGCAACTTTTATATTCTGTTTATAGTGTAATTCAAACCTTGAGAATAAACACTCAAGCATCTTCTGTCAGTGTAGGGTGGCAGACCCCTCTGGGTGCCTGCAGAGATCCACCAACACTAAATGTCCACCTCCCTACTTTTACAGTAGGAGGCCAATATGCTGTAATTCAGGATACAGTTTGTTCAGTCTTCTTTCCACAAAGATTCCCAAACAAGGATGGTCCTTGTTAAAAAACAAAGCAGTGGTTAACAATCTTGTGGCCAGAATGTTTGTCCCAGAGGGTGGATACAGGTTCTAAGGTCATCTTCAGGAAATCTGAACTACTGCTGCAGGAAAGGTCTTTAGCCAATGCACATCATCATATTAAAATTAGTTTGCTGCTTAAGACTAGTATTAATGGTTCAGGAGTCTCCAAGGCTTTAGGTACCTGTGGCTGTCAGATCACAGCGGAGTTCTAGATGGGAGACAGGTATACTTCCATAGACAAAATACTTCTGAGTTGGGTTGATTGACATCTAATTCCAGAGTCTGAAAAACTTTCAGACTGGTGAAGATGGTAATTAAGGGCTAGACACTAATGGATTTGCAAGTTCTGAAGAGTAGGTGAATTACACAGTGGATTTTACTGTGTACATTTTATGTAGCCAAATCCCAGTTTTAAAGGATTTGAGGCTGAATGGTTCTTAGCCTTGCATCTTTTTCCTAGCTAACTGTTCAGCATTTTGTGGTCTTCAGTGTCACATAATGTAAATGCCTGTTACGTTAAACAGAGTCAAACAACATAGCTCTTGTACATGTAATATGACTTCAGTGCTTCATAAAAATCAAGAAATGAGAACAGGCTAAATACTGCCCTTAAAACACACCCAACCATGTAAAATGCAGAGAATAGATATGAATTCCAGTTTACTTCCTCGCTTCTCCCTCTGTAATAGGCCAAGCCAAAAGCCTTCAATCCAAACAGCACCAAACTGTGAGGAAGTTTAGATCCAAACTCTTACAAGCCAGGCCATTTCAAATTATTTTTATTGCCTCATTAAATTTATTATGTTGTACCATTTCTAGTGACCTCATTAACTCTCTGCAAAGAGTTTGTCACGTACAATCCTTAACAGATGTCTGATTTCAGGCATTGCAAAGTCAGTCATCTGGCCCTTTCCCCAGCATGCATAGGACCTTAGTTCTCCAATCCTATGGTCTACTCCCTTTCAAGAAGAATTTCATTTTGATGATGCTGTATTACTGGGAAATTTGTTGTGGTCCTGCTTGGGCTGTTTTTTATGCCTTCATCCTCCAGCTATGTCCCACATATTTCTTCTCATCTGCCTTGTTTCCTTCTGCATTGATCCAGATGGATTGTATACCAGAATTGCTCTCTCTCCTGTGGAGAATATCTTCTGGCTTCTTGAGACAACCAGGGTTTGCAATGCCCCTTTGGGATTAGGCTGTAAAACCCCTCTATTACGTGTGCAGCTGGGCTCAGAGAGGAGATTTCACTTTGTTCTTTCTTTATTCATGATTTAAATGGCTTGGATAGCATGATTATTAAATGCTGGGGTTCTGGACCACAGCCTTGAAGGATTGTCAAAAGGATTTTGAGTCATTCTGCAGCTGAGAGCAGGATGTGGGACTGAGAGAATCAAGAAGGAAGGAAGGAAGCTACCATGTGAACCTGAGACTCGGCCAGGTCTCCTACAACTGGCTTGCCGGGCAGGCAACATGCCATGCCAGACATCTGGGGATGAACACAAGTCAAGAGTTGTTTTTGGAAGAACATGTGGATTCTGCAGTCATACCCGTTCCCAGATCATGAGATGCAGACATTGCACCAGCAGGCTGCGTCCCATGCAGTGACACAAGAACAAATATGTGCAGGCAGCCAAAGGTCCATCCCTCTGTTCAAAGTCAGCCTGCACTGAATGTCCAGGATAATGGTCCAGGCAGAACATGTAGGGATATTTCCACAGAATATCCCTCAGGCTTTGGCACGATACGGTTCAGGTGACTTCCTGTGTTGGAGTATTTAACATTTCTTCATAGATTTGTGCTTTTCTCCAAAAACAATTTTTAAGCTTTTGTAAATTTTTACTTTCCACATTCTCCTGTGACCAGCATTTCTATAACTTAACTACATGTTCTATGAAGAGACGCCTTTTTTAAAAAAACGTTCTTCAGCTTTCTTTAACTGTCTTCAACTTTCCAGTTTGTTTTATTCATTTCTGTTCTTGTGCTGTAAAAGAATGAGTAATTATTCTGTTTTAATCTTCTGCAGGCCAGTCGTGATTTTACAGGCATCTGCTCCTCCCCTTCTCAATCATCTCTTCTCATGTTGCTCCTGTATCAGTTTGACATTTTACTTCTGATACGTTACGAACTGCAACAGGCTAAGGATCAAGAAGATTTTTCAGTAATTTCAGGCAGGAAGGAGGAACAGGAGCTGGGGAGGAACCTGGACACCAGTGATTAGATTACATATTTTGTTGTGGAGGTGGTACAGCTTTCTCCTGAAAAAATATCTGGTTTTGTAACTTAGATTTGCTAAATTTCAGAAGCTGTAATCATATAGAAAGGGGAGTACAGGAATTTAGGCAAACCTTCAATTTCTATATAAAACTTAGGCACATTTCTCCTCTTGCCTTTCATAAAAGTTGGTCTGTAACATGGTGTTAACTTGAATTATTGCAGAGATTAGAAGGTGAGATGGGTCCAGTTCTTAGTTCATCTCAGTTCTTGGTTTTATGGAGGTGCAGCTCTCCTGGATTTGTATCTGATTTACACCAGGACAGACGGGAGGCAAGTCAGGCCTATTGTTTTTACACTCTGCTTTTGATAGTGGTGAGAATCTTCATGCTATAAAAGTGTCCACGCTGTGCTGTCTTCCATCTGTATTGCATATATTGTATCTGTCATGCTGGTTAGGAAAAGCTGATATTTTTGGCAAGCTTTCCTTCTTGTACAACTCTAGATATAGCAACACAGCATAAAAAATAGCAATAGATGGGAAAAAAATATTCGACTGATGGGAAATTCACATGCTTGTTTTATCCCATGTCAGAGCGGAAGAGCAGATTACCAACTTTTCCCCCAGTGGAATGAAAGGTGCTGTCAGATTTCAATTAGTTCTCATCCAAATGTAAGGACTATCCTGAGACACTAGGACACTTCAATCATAGGAGGCTCAGATTCATTTCTCATAACTGTAGTTGTCTAAAAGTTGACTTCTAAAATGAGTAAAAGAGAGGGATGAGCCTGTCTAGAGTGCAAGTAATTTCGTTCTGAACACCACAGCTCAGATACAACAGATTACTGCATGTTTGGAGATATGTTGCTCTCTGTACTGACTAGATAAGGAACCTAGACATGCCATTTGACTAACTGCTTGCTCTCCAATTGTTGTTGTTTTTTGAAATAATGTTTAGCTGAGGAGAAGACAAGGTCATGACAAACTCAGAACTGCAACTTCCATGAGTAACACCCTGGCTGATAAAGAGTGCAACACTGATGGGAAATGTGTTTATCTTCATTTTCCTGGCAAAAGCATCCTTTAAAAATCAAACTTTTCCTAGGGAAGACTTTTCAATGAGATGATGCCCTGCCTTCTCATGGGAAATTTTTTCACTCAGAAATTAAGAAACAGCTTCAAGAACTTAAAACAATAATAGAAAGTTGTTTGCTAATGAACCATACAAGTGACCGCTGATAGACTGAAAGCCATAATATTCTCATCTTCCATAGCCAAAATTTATGAGGGCCTTTTCTTTCACATTGGCACTGACTTTACCCATGCCAAATTTAGACACTCAATCTAAGCAATGTTTGAGCTCCTTCCATGCTCAATGTAGAGACACAGGCACCTCTAGAGAGAGACTTATCTCATTGTTTCTATAACTGTGTTAAAATCTGAGGAATTTGGATGGCTGTAAGTAAGAAAGATGCATCTGACAATGTATTTGCACCATTTTAACTTCACTAAAATACTTGAGTCATTCCCACCATTGTTTTGTAAAGATGGTATGAATGGATAAGCTACCAAGAACAAGACCCCCAGAAGAGGCAGGGAACAGCTCTTTATCCCCACAGATTTTCCCACAAATAAAGAGGTTCAGGGAGAGGCAGAATGAGAGAGACCTAGAAAGGTTCTTGATTCGGTCCACTAACTGCAGCTGATAGAAATGTCCTTAGATATAATACATCAACATTACTATGTTAAAAAACAGTTTCTAGCTCCAGACATGGTGTAGTCTTTAATTTTATTGGATCAAATTGAGGTGGATTTTCATATGACAACAAAAATCTACACCTAAAGACATTTTCCAGCCAAATTTCAAGCCTTTGTTTCAAAAGAACAGATTCACTAGGATTATGGAGAGAGAACAACTTCAGTTCAAATAATGAATGTCTGGCAAGGTGAACAGCAACTGGCTAGTGAGTACTGTGATGGGAAATGCCCAGTGATTTTCATATCAGCACTGATGCCAACCTCCTGATGGTAGCATTCTAGAGGTTGGACAATGTGTCTTGGTGGCTGTAAAGTTTCACTGAGCCTACGAACCAAGCTCTGTGTCTACAGCATCCTGGCACAGGGTGAAGGGAGGTGGCAGGAGGGAATGCTGTGAACTTGTTGACTCATTTGTAGTATGCCAAAGGGGAGAACAGCAGTAAGGTAAGAATCTGTGAAAATAAGCACTAAGGTATCCTGGCATTTGCCCCAAAACACTATGCCTGCTTTGTGCTGTCAGAAGAACAAACAGATAAAGACAGACCCCTAGATCACTGTTGATCCTTAAAAGAAGTTAGTGTGCCCCACCATGTGTCCCCATTTTATTAATGTGCTAAGCAGGGACATGCAGGACTTTGTGTCCTTGAAAAAGTTTTCAGTAAACACTGATTGCTACCCTATGACTGACATTAAGGGTTTTCACCCTCTGTGACCAAAACTACATGCCCTGGGATCTTTCCCCAGAGAATTTCAAATTACTTTATTGACTGACTTCAGTAAAAATGCAAAGAGGCCTTATGCCTTCAAAGCCTGTGAATATATATTCTACCCAAAGCAGAAATTTCAGGCACTGTTTATCCTGTTCTGCCCAGGGCTCTTTTTGTTTTGCACTAAATTTCTTTCCTGTTAGACATTGTTCGTGAGCCAAAGTTTTCTTTGGAACAGCAAATGGGAAAGGACCACCTGGGTTAGGAATTCCTGTCTTCTGGAATTGCATGGTGCTGTGCCAGTTTCATAATTTTTTTCTCAGGAAAGAAGAATGTAGTGCTGGCTGGGAATATGTAGAGGTGCTCTTCCCTTTTGCTACTAGTTGTGGCTGGAAAAAGAGGGTAACCTCCTTCCAAAACAAGATTTATTGTTCTGTAATGGCCAAGGTTTCTTCCTATTCCTACCAGTATCAGGAAGTGGTAATAAATAAGTTAATAGTAGATGCACCTAATCATGGCAAGGCTAGGAGGTAAGTCCTACCAAAGGCAACAGGGTCAGTCTGGTA
The DNA here is from genome assembly GCF_015220075.1 of Falco rusticolus. Lineage (NCBI taxonomy): Eukaryota > Metazoa > Chordata > Aves > Falconiformes > Falconidae > Falco > Falco rusticolus. Next base: position 9,369,280 of record NC_051197.1, on the reverse strand, counting down.
TTCAACCACAGTCCTCTGTAATTCCAAGGAAAGAAGGTGGGTATGAGGTGCAGGATTAGGTTTATGGCACTGTGTCATTCTACAGGCCACTCCTGGTGGGCTTATGGAGAGGGAGCAAGATGCCCATGTGAGCTGCCATGGTCATGTCTGTGTCTTGTCAGAGCCAAGGAGCGAGGCCACAGCACAAGCATGTCAAACACATTGTCAGAAGGCGCTGAAGTGGCTGGGTTTATTTTAATCTGGAAATGTGGCCCTTGCTGCCTTTTATGATGTGCCAGTCTAAGCTGCCTCTGGCAGCTGTGAGAATATTGGTTTTGGCAGACAGCTGCAAGGAGCAGCAGACTGGAAGGAGTCAGCAGCAAACGTGATAAAAGGGAAAAGTTGCTGACGCCAGGAGGAAAAGCATAAGGTCCTGCTGATTACCAAAAACTCTTCAGGAGCTGTGAGGAAGAGGAGGTCCCCTCTGACACTGGGATGGATGAACAGAAAATGGCTAGCCCTCTCCCCTTGACTTAAGTTGAATTGATCCATTGCACATATAAAATGCTCCACTGGCTGGAAGGGAAGGATGCTCCAAAGGAGAAGAGCAGAACTGGTGGGATATGCCAGGGAAAGACCTCTCTTTTTGCCTGGCATTTGGCTGAATTGATCCTCTTTGACAAAAAGGACTGTGTCATGGCCACAAATACAACATACAAAACTGGGAGCTGAAGGTGTCCAAACTGAAGGCTACACCCATGTCACTCACCTAGTCATTGCTATATTAGCAGGTCCAGTATTTCCCAGCACTAGATTTTTATTGCAAAAAAGCCCCAAACATCTCTGTGTTATAATTATAACCTCCTTCCTCTGTGGTTTTGGGAATAGGCTTTTTTTTTTTTTACCACCTAGATAACACGCTCTTCGGGACTGTGCTTTTTTTAATGTGTTTTGTCCTTTCAAAGAGGGTGGGATCTGCAAAAGCTCCCAAGCCCTTGTGAATGTTAACAGCGATGATAATAATATAATTGTCAGTGAAATTTCCACAGTTCCTTCTCTAACCAGCTGGCTGTAACAAGAAGGCTTATCAGAGATGATGTCTGAGAGTGGATCTTTGGAAGGAGGAACAGTTTATATGCCAGCTTGAAGATCCAACCTGATTTTTATCATTGTGATTTCCAGTTACATCCAGAAATGAAAGGAACTGATTTTTCAGTCAACCTGCAGCTCCAGATTACCTCTGGACAGAAAGTTTTGATGCAGCTAGTACAGCGTGCAAGACTGCCAGATGAAAAAGGGATATTCCCAAGCAGTATTGCCAATGATGCAATGAAAGGGAACACAACATCCATGAGGCAGGACGGGATTCTTCAGAAAACATATTCTAAGGCCTGTGCTGGTTTGTTTGTTGGGCTTTTTCCCAAGGCCTGAGATGCTATTTTTCATCAGAATTTATTTTTAGTATAAACATGGAAGACTTGTGTTTAAGAGCCATACCCAGCAAAGCAAAACGCTTAGCCAAAGGACTGCTGACCCCGCAACTGCCTGGTTTGTGCTTGAGTGCCCAGCGCCTGAGTGAACTCAGCAACAAAGGGTAACAGCTGCCCATAAGCTCTCCATAGCCTGCCCTGGGCGCACCAGTGCTCTGGCCTTTTTTGTACACAGTAATTGGTGGAAAAGGTGAACCAGTCAATATTTTAGCTTTAATCAAAAACACACAAAAGGCAGAATCTTGTTTGCTGTCAGCACACCCTGCAGAGGGGCAACACAATGTAGAGATTGTCACAGTGACCCTGCACAAGGACAGAGACTTAAGTTTCTTCTGGATGGATGCCAGTCACTTGGGTTTGACTAAACCACATCCACAGGGATACTTTGCCCATAACTCCACACATGCCCTTTTTAATACCCAGTAGCTCAGTTTTGCTTTCTGTTGCATTTCCTATGTCAGATCAGGCCCAGCAAAAGAGAATTCTGGAGGAATCCTCTCAAATGCTGTTTTTTCTAATTTCAGAGCAAGAGAAATTAGAAAAAAATCAGGTATAGAAGCCTTTTGGGGATATACAGCTAGCTCAACTTTGCAAACTGGAGACCTTGAGGGGAGAGCCAGATCAGTCTCTGAAGCATATATAGCTTATCTGAAACAAAAGTGCTCTCTGAACCCATCTGAGATATGCCTGTGACTGGCTTTCAGAGAGGAATTTACAAACCTGGAACAGTTTATAGCCAAGACAACTTTCCAAGAAATAAATGTAGGAATAAATATTTACCTCCTTTCTCCAAATCTCCATACTAAAACTTGTGCTGAAATAATTATCTTCCCTTTCAAGTTATATGAAAGTTATATTCAAGTTATATGAGAGGCCTGTTGCGTGAAAAAACAGGCCAGATTTATAGAATAGACACCTTGTGTTGTTGTATACAGAGGAACACCATAAAGTTAATCACCCCTGGCATGTGAGATCTGTCACTTCATGGTGATTCTGTGGAGTTTATTTAGGAATATAATAGATGTTGATAAAGTTTGTTGTTTATCGTACTATATCAGAGTTGTTTGCTGAAATGTTTGCTAATGACCCAGACGGAAATAGCATTCATACCACAAGTTAAAGAACTAGTTGGTGGGTTTCATATAGTTAGGCACACTTGCCAAGCATCCTTTTTTACCAACAATTTTAGATTATCAAACACTTGATTTTAATAAAATAAAAATCACTATGTGAACCTGAAAAGAAAATTATGCTCCCAATATTTTTCAAAGGCAGCTCATTTCCTTTGCTTATAGACATCGTATTAACATTTTTTCATTAAAATGAATTCTTCTTTGAAAATAAAAGAAAAAAAAGGGGGAAAAACCCCAGCAGAACAGAGCAAAGAAAAAAAAAGAAAAAAAAACCCCAAAACATTTTTCATGCCGATGATCAGCTTGAGCTGACTATTGTCACAATCTCTCAGCTTTTGAACATAGAGTCCTGATGTCTATGGCTGAGTTGATGTTGTGTCAGTAACTTCTGGTGATCTGGTTCATGGCAAGCTGTTGTTATTTACTAGGGGTGTAACAGCAATACCACACCACCACAAGTTTGAATTGTGCCAGCTGGTACATGTGCACCTGGAGAAAAATTGTTCCAGCTACAAAGATAAAACCAGGAAAATGGCAGAAAGAAGACAGTGGGATGGTGGCTACATAAAAAAGAAACAAGCAGAAAATGACAAAGATGATGAGAAAGGCTCAAAATAGAACTTCTGTGAAAAAGATTGACAGAACTTGGATTGTTTAGTCTAGGAAAAAAGACAACTGTGAGACAGTCATGATAACAGTCTTCAAATATGTTAAAGACTGCCACAAAAGGGAGGTAATGAACCCTACTTTATATCCACCGGGGATAAGGCAAGAAGTAATAGGCTTAAATTGCAGTATTGGTGGTTGGGGTTAAACAGGAGGAAAATCTTTTTAAGTGGAGGGAAAAAAATACAGGGATAGATTGCTTGGGAAGGTCTTGGAGTCTCTGCCAGTGTGGGACTTTGAAAGTGGGATGGAGGAAGATACAGTTGGTAACTTTCCCCAAGGTCTTTAGCTCTATAGCAGGCTTTATGATTTTCCTGGTAAAGAGTGTAAGCACAGAAAATTGAAGTGACTTGGTGACAAGACAATGGTGACAGGACAGGACAGAGCAGGAGTAGAAATCAAATATCCCAAGTTTATCAGCTTACCTTACCAGAAAAAAAAAAAGAACAGTGTCAGGGAATAATATTAAAAATAAATAATTACCAAACTGTGTGATATCAAATAAAAACCCAAACCAAAATCAATCGAAATATTTACATTTTGAAGATTTAGGTGGTATAGTCATATGTGCTCTTAATGAAAACTGGTCAAACCCCCAAAATTTCCACTCTGCAAAGAATCCCAATATTTTGAAATGTCTTTATTCAGAATCAACTTCAACATACTATGTTCTATTCAATGCTTAAACATTGGGTAAAGTATGAAAGGATGCACACATTAATATACTGTAATAACTGATGTGTACTGTATGTTCAAACAGCAAATCAGAACATTATCACCAACACATAACATTTTAGCATTTGAAGAACAAAAGGAAAGAAATAAAAATGATTAGTTGTTATTTTCCTCGTGCCAAAAATGTAGTTGTTACAATCAGAATGCTTTGCTGAGCCAAGTTGGATTTAAATTTGCCTATTTAAAACATGAAACTATGCACCGGCATTTTTTGAGCCGCTCTGTTCATGTATTTTCCATTAGTCCAATTTTCTCTTTGCTAGAACAAAGTCAGAAGGGCCAGAAAAAAATACAGGGAAAAACTTCTCTATCTGGAAGCTGGGTTACCTGATATAACCCCAAAGGACCTGCTCCTTTCACATTTCCAATCAGTGAAATTACTGAGTTGTCATCTGTTTATTTTTGTATCAACATGTTCAATACAATGAAGTCAGCTTGCCCCACTGAAAAGGCAAAGAACTGTGCTGGTATCCGCTAAACATTCACTTTTTGAAACACATGCAGGAAACGTGATAATGTGAGCAGAAATGTCTGCATGTGGATGGCTTGCTCTCATGTATCTGGGTGGGTGTCATGCTGTCCATGCTTGTGGTATCTTGACCTTCACAATCACAGAAAAGCTAATGCACTGTAGGAGTAGCATTTTATCTTAATGTCTTTTATCTGTCCACCTCTTCAGCTAGATGCGACAGTAGGCCTTACAAAGCCTGATTTAAGAGAGATGCTTTGAGTCATGTACAAAGGATTGATAAATGCTGGGGTTAGTAAAAAAGATCCAGAGCTTCCCAGTGTGTGCAGGGCCAAGCACTGTGGTGCAGAGGGTAAGAGTGGGAGAGCCTGAGGGCCAAAACTGGACGTGTCCTGCCTGGAGGAATCCTTCAGGACTTTGCTCATGCAGTAGCTATTCTGCAAAATAATCGCATTGCCCAACCAGCACCTTCCCCAGCCATTAAATCTACTTCAAAATGGTTCCACTGAAGATATGTATCCTACATGTGGCACAAAATGTGCAACGTGCACAAGTTTTATGTTGTTATTATCACTTCAAGGGTCTGACTGGCATATTGTCAAACATTTTACAATCTAACAAGTTGCCAAATACCTTTTAATTAAACAAACCGTTCCTTACATAATGCCAAACAGTTAAACAGGTTTATAGTTTTTAATCTAACATTGCATCTGGTTTAAAGGTCTGTTTTAAATATCAAAGTCTTCTGATCATCCAATGGCAGCTGATGATGGGGCATTTCACCCATCCATACTGCAGTGTCTGGAGAATTCATGTTTCTTCTATTTTTTCCTCCCTCAATGAATTCATGACAAGTTGTGCACAAAACCTTTTATCACCATGGCCAGGTTTCGGGAAGCACCTCTGATACCCAAGATAAAGGTTCCTCATTATTTCCTCAAGAGCTTCCCTCCAGGATTTGGTGAGTCATTCACTTGAACAAGAGCAGGCACCCATGGCCAGTTTAAGGACCAGATCAGAGAGTCTGAATATAAGCATAGCAACTAGGCAAGGTTTGAAAGGGCTTTCAGTGTCCAAGGGGACCCAACTGAATGCCCAAGGCAGTCCATCTCATTCCCAGACTCCACTACATCACTGTTTGCAACATCTGAGCCAGACCCCATCAGAGGGACAGAGAAGAGTCACTGAAGCTCTCTGGAGAGCTAATGTGAGGAGGGGGAGTGCCTCAGAAGTGGTCCTGGATGAAAGCTAGAGATTATGGCTTGCACCTGAACTATGAACAGGGGTGTTCAGCCAGAGCTCAGACCCATAGTGGTCAGTAAAGTCTGAAGTCTATTGACACTGAGAACATAATTCATAGCAAATTTCACAATACTCTGTGGAGGAACTGAAACAAGTTGCTTTCTGCATCTGTCAACCAAGGGGTCAGATTCAGCACCATATTTATTCAGACTTCTCTTTGCTATACTGAAGAGCCCCAGCAAGGTCTTCACACCATACTGCTACTTTCTGTTGTTACTTGTCTGTCTTTTCACAAAGATAATCACTCAGGTGGAGGTTTAAATCAATGTGGAAGGCAAGTCAGCACACGAAACCATAAAGAAAACAATGGTTGGTGTAACAGCTAGGTGTGTAACTGGAAGACACAATGTGTCTACAACCAGCCAGACCCAGCTCTATTTATGCAGGTGTAAAAGGGCTCTTGCTACTGGAAATAGTGTGCAGTAATTGTATTACACATTCTTTCCTCTGTCAGCATCCTGTTTAAACAAGCTGAGTGCAAAGGGGTGTCTGCTATTCATTTGTGGGTGCCTTGTGATGATATGAAACATAATTGTATAATTTATGCCGAATAAACCAAGAAATGGCTGCTGTTCAAGACAACCAGCAAGGCCCCAAAGTACTTAAAATATTGAAGAAGGCAGAAAAGATAACAAAGCTTCATCTTTTTGCTGCTCCTTTCATTAAGGCTGCTTTTGTACAGGAGGAGAGGAAACGGTTAGCAAAAGAATGTGATTCAGATGTGCTTGGATATTGCTGGAAGTGAGAGAAGCACAATGGCTCTGCAAATCTATTGAGTAACTCCACCAAAGCCAATGTACTTGCCCTGGGAATGAATATTGGCCCCTGGACTCTTCTTTCTGTGCAGTGCAGCTCTTCAAATGTTTGTCAAAAAGAATGTGCAATTGTTTGTTTAGAGCCAACAATGTCAGGCTGCACATTATGGCCCTGCTGTGTTTGGCTTGTTTGTGACTTCCCTGCCTGAAATAATCTTGTTATTTAGCTGGAGAAAGGAGGAGGATGTTGGGGACTTTGTTTTATCTTGTAATGCGTGATTCAAACCTTGAATGTTAAATCTGGGGCTTGGCTTGGAGGCAGGTCAGAAGAGAATAACTTGGAATAAGCTGCTGATGTGGAGCCTTGCTTTCTACGTAATGGCAGGAAGTTTTCATGCTATGAAGTTATGAACAAGTCCTCTAGAATTACTACAATCTTACCTTCCAAAGAGATTTTCTGGCTTAAAACTAAGACCTGCTTTTGACTTCCTGAGCAGGAATGCTGTCAGTACATCGAGGTAATAAACTCCCAGGCTTTTCATGTCAGTATTCTGATTCAGTTTACAAGAAATTTTAAGCTGGAAGAAAATAGTCAGAAATGAACATCTGAAAAGCTAAGTGTTTCAAACTGCACAATACGCTGCAGTTTTCACTCTGGCTCAGTTCTGGTGAGACAAAACTTACTTTTTCTTATTGTTAAGCAGCTTCCTTCAGAAAATCTGGCTAATTCAGTCTTTTCCTGTTATTTGATTTCAGCATAATCAGTGTTCAATTTTGGTAAGAAAACAATGTTTGTTCATGATGCAACTCTGAGCTGAGCAGAACTTTAGATGTTTGAGAAAGGTACACCCAGCATCCCCATTAGTGAAGGGGAAAGATAGATGTGTGAAAGCACCCCCAAACCCACTGTTCGCTCAGTTTGTTCACTGAAGTTCCATCTGGTCCCATCTTCTGCTTGAAGCTGGGTTTGTTTGGTATCTTCTGTGTGTGAAGGAGATTCTGAGGATGTTCATGGGGTTAAAGTGAAACTTTAGCTTGCTGTCCTGATATTTGTGAATTTCTTCAGGTGAAGATAAATCGCTGCTTTTTAAAGAGCTTCTCTGGCACTTCCTAGGCAATCTAAACCTCAGGCCCTTGTCCTGGTCAGTCTCCCTTTTCTTGAACGTGCAGCTCTGTAGCTGTGCACTATAGGATTTGTTCTGATTTAGGAATAAAAAAAAATAAATATTTTTTAGTATTTAAAAATGTTGAAAAAACCTGTAAGTGTTTAAGTTTTTGTTTGTGGGTTTGGTTTTTTTTTTTCTCTCTGACCCTAGTGGAGGCTGAAATTCAAATATCAGAATAACGGCATTTACCACAGGTATGGTCTTTTCCAATCGGCTGTATTAACGAACCTGATCTGAATGTAGTGTTACTTGGCAAGATAAACTTTCATGTCCTGGCTCTGAGAATATATACATGTGGAGGTATAATCAAAAGCTGACATTTTCAGAACACCATAAAAAGGGCATTTGGACTGTTTTGCAATCATGAGAAATACTGACATCAAAAATGCCCCAAGTTTTTATTATGGAAATATGGTCACCCTAAATAACAATGTTCTTTTGGCTGTTGTCTCAGAAGAACCTCAAAACAGTCATTACTAAACCTCACAACATCCCAGCGAGACGGAAAAACATCTTTCTAGTGTGAAATCTGTTGCGGAAATCCCAGACATGCCCACAGTCACAACGTGTATTGAGGATGGAGTCAGAGACCAGAACAAACACTATGATCTCTCTGTCCTGACTGGTGATATCCTGATCTAAACATTGTTTCTCTTTTTAAATTGAACAGTTCAGCCAAACCTGTGCCGAATGACTCATCTTTGCAGATTTGGCCAGAACAGAGAACAAGAGAGATGAGAACCACCTGTTCCTTAGATTGCATTAGCACAATTTAGGTTAGAAGGGAACTCTGGAGCTTCTGGTCCAAAACCCTGTCCTAAGGTTGCTCAAGGTCTGTTGAGTCAGTTGTCAAATAGCTCCAGGAATGGAGATTTCAAGGCCTCTTTGTCCCTTTTTCATTCTTGCACTAGCCTCATCATTACTTTTTCCTAATTCTTATCATACCAAAATTTCCCTTCTTGCAGCTTGCACCAATTGTCTGTCGTCCCATTGTTGTGCACATCTGAAAAGACTTTCTCTCTTTCTTCCCTATAGATCAACCAGTAGGTACTTGAAGACAGGAATAAGATAGCTTACTACTTAGGATAAGGAATAAGATAACTTCCTCTTCCTGAGACTGCACCAACCAATCTCCAAAATTTTTCTGGGAAAATATCAGTAAACCTTTGCCTTCTTCAGTTTCCTTTCCCAGAAACCTAGTGTCAGCTCTGCTGGGGAAGGAATTCCAGCCCACACGGACCACTGGCCTTGCCCACTATTGCATTCATGTGGCCCTAGGAAGGTCATACATACCTTGACTCGAATCCTCAGATCCTGTGAGCAACAAGGATGTGATTACAAGCAAGCAAGAACATTAAACTTCTAATGGTTGTTTTAGATGGTTAAAGTTTCCTAATGTTTGAAAGCCAGCGCAGTGCAGATGCTTTTAGGATCAGGTTCCTTGCAGATTGAATCGCCCTGACATCTGCAAAGTGATTTGCTTCTCAATGTCTGTTTCAAATTCAATAAAATTTACAGTAGCCATATATGACCACAAAGTGCTCCTATCAACTGCTGTGAAGTTCTGAAGCAAAACCCATGTTTCCATATTCTTATTTTCACACAAAGCATTCAGCACATGACACAATGTTATGGAATGGTGTTATAAGATACCAGAAAACAAATGCAACAGGAAAAGAGAGAAAACTCATGGCATGCTTTTTCTGTTACCAACTTCTACTCTGCTTGTGAGATAAGCATTGTAAAGATGTCTTCATTATAGCAGTTCTGTAGGTATTCTGGAGGGAGTTTGACTTGGTGCAACACTACACTTTGCTTAAAAAACTGAAATATGAGTCCTGCAAGGCATCAGCCTGTTCAATGGATTAAAAAGCAGCAGGGCATTTTTCTCCACCTCAACCAGCCAAACCTTCTACACTTTTCCCTTTCCCTTTCTTCCTCCTCTCCTCTCCTCTCCTCTCCTCTCCTCTCCTCTCCTCTCCTCTCCTCTCCTCTCCTCTCCTCTCCTCTCCTCTCCTCTCCTCTCCTCTCCTCTCCTCTCCTCTCCTCTCCTCTCCTCTCCTCTCCTCTCCTCTCCTCTCCTCTCCTCTCCTCTCCTCTCCTCTCCTCTCCTCTCCTCTCCTCTCCTCTCCTCTCCTCTCCTCTCCTCTCCTCTCCTCTCCTCTCCTCTCCTCTCCTCTCCTCTCTCCTCTCCTCTCCTCTCCTCTCCTCTCCTCTCCGCTCCTCTCCTCTCCCCTGCGCGCCCTCTCCTCTCCTCTCCTCTCCCTCTCCTCTCCTCGCCCTCTCCTCTCCCCTCCTCTCCCTCTCCTCTCCCCTCCTCTCCTCCTCTCCTCTCCTCTGCTCTCATCTCATCTCCTCTCCTCTCCTCTCCTCCTCCTCTCCTCTCCTCTCTCCTCTCCTCTCCTCTCCTCTCTCCTCTCCTCTCTCCTCTCCTCTCCTCTCCTCTCCCTCCTCTCTCCCCTCTCCTCTCCTCTCCTCTCCTCTCCTCTCCCCTCTCCTCTCCTCTCCTCTCCTCTCCTCTCCTCTCCTCTCCTCTCCTCTCCTCTCCTCTCCTCTCCTCTCCTCTCCTCTCCTCTCCTCTCCTCTCCTCTCCTCTCCTCTCCTCTCCTCTCCTCTCCTCTCCTCTCCTCTCCTCTCCTCTCCTCTCCTCTCTCCTCTCTCCTCTCTCCTCTCTCCTCTCCTCTCTCCTCTCTCCTCTCTCCTCTCCTCTCCTCTCCTCCTCTCCTCTCCTCTCCTCTCCTCTCCTCTCCTCTCCTCTCCTCTCCTCTCCTCTCCTCTCCTCTCCTCTCCTCTCCTCTCCTCTCCTCTCCTCTCCATGGAATAGGAAATTCTGACCAGTCTATACTGATTGAAATAAACAAACAGAAGTACCTATAAAAAGGGTGTATTTGTGTAATAAATTCCAGAGCATTTCAGCCTGATTTTTGTAGAGTTAAGCTGTTTTCAGGTGTGTTAATCTCCAGAAACCTCTTGTCATGAAACACTATGAAAACTCTTCAGATTTGGGGACTGACCTTTAGCATTCAATGATAGGAAATCATTGAGGTGGCAGGAAGAAGGAGAGCAAGAGGGACGTGGTTACAAGGATGTGAGTTGCTCAGTCATGTTGCCCATTGGACAGCAAAAGCCGCGGCTGCTTCTAGAAAACATTTTGGCAAATACCAATTTGCAGCACTGTTACTAAATATGTGCAATTCTTGTTATCCATATGTATGCAGGCTTATGAAACATTAATTGTCAGGTAGCATTTCTTCTGAGCTCTGTCACTGAACCAGGGCTCAAGAGATCTGGCTGTATGCCACTGGTTTGCTGGGTGATGCTGGGCAAGCCCCTGCCTTCCCCTATTTTTCATTTTCCCCCTCTGTAAAAAAAGACCCTGACTCCCTGACTTTCTTTGCAATGTACAGATAGGAGTAACTGCCTATCGGTCTGATGGTTATTATTAGCAAATAGAAATAAGTGATAGCAGCAAATAAAACAGGGAAGGGGCATATGTCCCAAATAATTTCCACTGGTGACTGCTCCTGCTAAGCTTGGGGAGAGGCTGTTGCTCCGCAGTGTTTCTCCGTAACACCAGTATGAATAAGCAGGTGATTTCTGTGGCATCAGCCCTGAAATTGGAGGAGGAAAGTTACTGTTGTTACCTCCATAATGAGGCATATCACACTCAGGGTTAAAACTCCTGCCAATAGCAGGAAAGTTTTTGATCAAAGGTGTCAAACTTTGTGGCCTCACCTCCAAACCTCTTGGTAATCAGGCAGGAAACTGGAGAACATGTTATTGCAGTTGAATTTCTGCCTGATCACCAAACAGCTCAGCAATTTTGTGAAAATTGCCCAGCCCTCCCACATGAAAAAAAAATAATAATCCTCTCTAAGCATTAACAATTGTAAAGGATCAGCAATTTTTAATATCCGGTAATTCGTTTTCTCTCTCTTTCTGCACTTTTCTCTCTCCACCATGCATCTCTGGACTGGAGCAGGGATGGCTGCTGAAGACACTTGACACCGTATAATTCATCCAGAACAAAAGAGGGACAGCAAGGGAAGGCCAGGAGCTGGAGATGCCTGGAAAAGCCCTTTTTAAGGAAATGCTCAAACATTTAGAAGTGTCTTCTCTTGGGGGAGGGGGAAGTGGGGAAGGGAAAAGGAAAATACTTAGTTCTGGGCTCTCACACATGAATTTTGTGACAGAGACGAACAAAAGCAGGTGAAGGAATAGATGTAGTGAGAACAGAAAGCATATGGGTAAGGAGAGCTCAGCACCTTTCTCACAAATCTTTTTCCCAGGGGAATGAGCTGCTGCTGATTTTGGCTGTCAGCAGTGTTGGGATTTACAAGGTGCTGCTGGGCTTTCTCATCCTAAGTCAAAGTGCGTGAGGCAACAGCATACCATCATCCTTGTCATGGCTTAATGAAAGGACTGGCTAATTGCCTGATGCAGGTATTTGTGAAAAAGTGTTTGCCTGCTTTATGGTTTGTGTTCTTTAAAGAAGCAAAGTGCTTACCTGACTTTCTTGGTAGTGGAGAATGGAGAAACTTGCATTACATCTTTTTTCTTCAGAAAAAAAAGTGCTAAACAGAGTTGGGTCAGAATTGGCTTATCGGGGTTCCCCTCCACTTCCCTCTGAGCTTATTTCAGCAGTGATATTTCTGTTCCTTTCAGACCGGACTAGCTAGCAAAATGTCTGCAGGGTTATTTTCACCGGTGAAGAAGTGGGTGCTGTGTATGTTTATTTATGAAGAATGACCATATTGCTGTGTTTTCCCAAGCACAGCTGAAAACAAGCAGATGAAAACAAGCAGCAGGAGGCAGTTTCTCTGCACATGGCACTGAGCCTCTTTCTGCCTGCAGAGCCTCTGCTTTTTTCTTCCCCAGGAAGATGCTACTAACTCTCCCCTGGCGGTGTCTGGCGCTTCTTCCATGTCTCTCCTGACAGATCCTGGGGCTGTTCTGCCACTTCACTCTCAGATCAACCTCCCGCCCTTGTACTAACCATCACCTTCCTTGGAAATGCCTCTGCTTCCTCAGTGCCCCAGCTTATATGCAGTTGCATGCCTGGGAGGTGGTTTTCCCTGGTTTCAGTTATCACTAAGCACAGATAATTTAAGACTGATTGCTTTTAGCCATGCTGGAAGGTGGCTTTCATGTACCACAGCCTCACTCAGGTGATAGGTGGAGTTCATCGCTGTTGAGAGATTTTTGGAGCCAAAAGTGGGAAGTGGTCTGTTGCTCCATGTGGCAAAGCACACAGAATTTCACCTGCCTCCTGCATTATCATGGTCAGTGTGGTTCCCTGGCTAATACTAAGCTAAACCGAATGATGTGTGAGTGTCCTGCTCTCTCATAACCTCAACTCCACAGCAAGAGCTTCTTCCCTTCCAATCACAGGAAGCCATGTGGACAGTGATGCAGACATAAGCTGAGCAGGCTGGTGCTGTAAGCAGGGATCAGGAGCTGGAGATCAGCTGCCCAGCCTCGGTCTACGTTCCTGGACATCTTGGTATAGCAATAATCAAGGTCTCTCCTAAGGTGTGACCCCTTTTCCAGTTCCTTGCTTCAGTCCATCGGAGCAGCTTTCTCAGGGATGAAGGGTCCAGTCATATATTTCGTGCCAATTCTCTATTTTACCTTGTCTTTCGTGTCAGCATTTTCTATTATGAAACCGAGGCAGCTTTCTTGTCCTGTAGCTGCTCTGTGAGTCCAGTCCTGTGTGCTTAAGTCTACTGGAGGGGGGCAAAGACAAATGAGAAAGGGCAGAGGATACATCAGTGACAGAAGACATCAGAGAGGGTGTGCTGCAAGGAAAGACAAAGTAGTTCAAAGTGCTCTGAGACGCTGAGGTGCCATGGAGAGGAGAGAGTAGGAGGTGACACACCAGACTCAGGCAACAGAAAGGCTCTAAAGTGTTTGAGTGTATTGAAGCAGAAATGATGTGCCAGTTGTTTTCAGTTTTCCAGATGTGAGAGGCATCATGAATTAATTCAGAGAATATACAAGCAAAAGATGTGAGTGTACTCTTGTGTTCTTGACCAGGTCGTGCCCCTTCCTCTCTTCATGCCTTTGTTTGGTTAAATCCTGAGCTTGTTGGGCTGGGACTGCTTTTCGGTATGTGCATACCCTCCACCTCACACACTGGGATCCTCCACAGAGTGCTGGTGAGAGAAATAACAGCTTGTGTTAAAGGGAAAATGGTCTGGGGAATGGCTGGGGCACAGCCGCAGGGGTAGCTGTGCTGTCCAGTGAGGCATGCAACAATATGCACCGAGTCTTTCACTGCCTCCATTTCCTTGAAAAGGAGAGGCAAAAAAAGCTCCCCAAAACCCATGAGGCACAAACGTGTTATTTTTCCCTTTTTGAAAACAAAGGGTCTTTTCAATTAGGCTGATTTGTCCCTGAGACAATCAATCTGAGGTTTATAAAAGCAAACACTTGAGTAATTAGTTCTATCCAGGAAGAATATTAACTCTGTTTATCTTTGTGTAATTAATCACTGACCCTGCCAGCTCTACAAAGCCTCCTTTGCACAGATGGGGCAGTGAAGGAGGTGAGCAGAGGGCAGGAGCAAGGCGAGTAACATGTGATATACAATGAGAGTGTGTCAGGATGCTGTAACATACATCTTCCCCCCACACACCTAAACAAGTGCCCAAGTGGAAAAACCATATTCCAGCCACAGAGCCATGGTGCTGTGAAAGGCTGCTACTTGAAGACACAATAAATAACGTTTTTGAATATAATTATTTGTATTAACCTTTTAGCTGTGGGGACATTCAGCTCTTCACTGTGGTTCATTTCCCTAATTGATAAAGGAATTGCTGTGTTTTCCGTGCACTGCTGTAACCAGGGCCCCAGTAGCTGGCAGGTGAACTAGCGCTCAAATGCTTTAAGCCAGAGGAATTTGCAGCCTCTGGGCTGGCTGTATTGAACATTGCCAAGTGCCACCCCAGAGCTGGCTGTGTGTCAGTGCCTGGTGTTACAACCTAGCTGTGGTTTACTCTGATCTCAGGTTGACAGTGAATGAAGCAACTTCAAGTCTCTTCCTCTATCCCTGACCTCCAGTTTAACTTTGAGGAAATGTTTGGATTTATTCAAGTGTTTTTCAACAGCATGAAACAAGATCAAGGTCTGTTTCCTTCTTCTCTTACACCTGGTATGATTGTACAGACCATCTTTCCTATGCTGCTTCAGTAAGATTTTTTATTGATTTCACAGTAGCAGCTGAAAACACTAGAATGAAATAAAAGGTGACAAACATGAAACACTGTAAACAAGCAATGAAGAAAAGTCAGGCAAAATGCAGCAGGTGCATGCAGCAGGCAGATGCGAAGATTAGCTATATGATGAACAGAACTGATGGGCATCTTGTCTTAACTCAGGTTAGAGAAGACCAGACTCCTTACTGTAATAGTCTCAATTTCTGCCCACAGTCCCTTAGCACTTCTGTGTGTCCTGGATATAAAAATAGAAGGTGGGATGCAGCTCTCCAGACTCTTGACAGAGCCCAGAGTGACAGGGGACTTGCTTTGTCTGCCAAGACCCTGGTAATCCTGCTCATGGCCATTCCTGTGGCTGATTATGTGCATGTAAAATGGATGTGTGAGGCTGCCTGGCAGGAGCAGGTAGGTCTTGCTCCTCCACACCTCCAAAATGGTCTTACACAGATTGACTCATACTGGCTTCTTTCACTAGCTAGGATTTACCAAAGGGCAGAAAGAGCTCATCCAGGCGGGCTGATTTCAAAAGAAATTAAGTCTGCTGAGCAAAGCACTGTGTTACCCACTGTTTCCATGAAAGTGAGACGTTTCAGCCCTTGTTTTCACCTGTGAGGTCCCAGAGTTTGTCTTATTGGCCCTAGCACATGGGACTCTGTGCACTCATCTCTCTCTTTCCATGTGTCCACAAGTGTGAAAGCAGGGGATGTTTTTGCACTGATCCCAGTGCTTCTTCTGGTAGGATTTTGCTGGGACATGCAAAACAGTGTTTTGCATGCAGATCATTGCTGCAGCTTGTGAACAGCCCCAGGCCAAGGTTTTCCATTAAGGAAGAAAAAAGGGCCCCCCTCCATTCTCACCCCCTTTATGCTGAGCTACCTTGCTATCTCAGCCTCTTTTGGTTGCATCCAAAGAAGTTGAACTCCAGGTCAGAGGAAATCTGATCATCCTCTCCCACCTCTTACCCTGACTTGCTCTTCATTAAGGTGAGGTATAGCTTTACCTTCACAGGACACTCCTTTTGCTCTTTATCAGCCCTGCTGAACACTAAGCAGGTCACATATGGCCTCTGTCAGCTACACTGCAAATCTTTTGTACCTTTTAATGAAAACATTGCCAGTGTTTTCCTTCTGTCGCTGTTGGAACCCAGCCGCATCTCGGTGATAAATGGTGCCTATTGATAAAGGAATGCTTCAGCCAGACCCACGACTCTGCAAGGACACTGTGCCGATCTGAAACTGCAGCTAGGGGTTGTCTCCACCAGCCCTGGGGTGCAACAGGGGTTTCAGCTCCTCCCTGCAGGTGGGACAATAAAAAACCGTCTGCCACTTCTTTTTCCACCAGGCATCACGAAGGCTGAATTTCTGTATTAACTCACGTTGTTGTGATAGCTACTAAATTATGTGTATTATTTATAGACACTATTTATAATAGTGTCTATTATCAACTTCAAAACACAAGCTGAACAAATTTTTACAAAAATCTCTCAATCTTCAAATGTCAGAGAGCTTGTTTCAGTTTGATACTGGGCTGTACTTCAAAGACTCAGTGGAAGAATGAGGGTTTATGGAAATCCAGTGAACGGCACTGCATCCGTGTTACATGCAACCAGAGACCAAGATGAGAAAGACACTTAAGAACCTGGGGCCAATTTCTGTGCCTTCTTTCACATGAACCAACTGTTGTTCTGAGATGACAAACCTGAGCTCCTTCTGCTGATCCTTCTGAGCTCCTGCCTGGGCCAGATATGTGGGGTCAGTGCATTTCTTGGTTTGGTAGTTTCTGTACAGTGTAGATACTGACATGATTTGAGGCTCACAGCTCTTTAGTGCTTTCCCGTGGTCCATCCCTAGGGCCCATGAGGAGACACTCATTCTCCCTCTGTCCACGAGGACCTTGCGAATGCCAGAGCAGACATTTACTCCTGTGTCCTTCTGGAGACATCCATGGCTGTGGAACTCAGACTGATCCAGCTTACAACCACCCTAACAAGAAGACACTTGCAATTATTATTATTATTTTTTTAGCTAGATCACCAAACAGATTCAACTCCCCACACAGCTATGGTTGCTGGTGTTGAGACAAAAGGGGGAGCAGGCCTGTGTGGCCAGGAGCTGGAGAAAGGTGAGTGCTTGTGGCTTTCTTCGATGATCTTAGATCACTTTAAAGCAGCCATTAATCCTCTCCCTTTAAAGAGTCATGATTTCAGTGTTGGATAATCTCAGGTCAAGCCCAAGTGGCTGTCAAGATGGGTGGTCGTCACAATAAAATATAGGATATCAGGATGCAACTCAATTTAGCAAGTAATCTGCCAAAGTCAGTGACCCTGTAATTAATGTCTTAAGAGAAGGAAAAGAAAATCTTTTCTTACAGGAAGGGAAAGACATTTTAATGTCTTCAGGGGGTTACACAACCGAGCAGTGTTGTCTAAGAATGGTAGCTGGGGAAAGGAATCACTCTCAATTTCCAATTTCAATACTTCACTCACAGATGCATGAGATTTGAGAAGTCAGTGAGTGTTTCCTCTAACGATGGTGGGTTCAAGCACATTTTTTTCTGTTCAGTCTGAGTGGGCTTCTCTGACCTTACTGAGAATTTATCACAAGAGATCATATGGAGATACATCATCAGCCCTGGTTATTTTTCTTTTACATTTCCTTCTTCTGTTTCAAAAATACGATGACTTTTCCAAAGCCACTGTGGCTGTAAATCGAAATTCCAGCTGGACACTGCCTTGGACACCCAGCCCTTCAGTGTTGAGTCTGCAGCCTTCTGTGTAAAGGGTTTCTGGGAGACACAGGAAAAATGGTGAAATAATGTACCTGTGTTTCTTTTCAAAGCAAGGCAGCTGAATAGGGGTCAGATTAACCTGGTAGTCGCATTTCTGCCTTTGGTTTAAAACAATTCTTGTGCTGATCGAGGATCCCCCAGTAGACTTTCTGCCTGGGACACACACCATGTAGTTTGAAAGCATTCACTGGTGGAGAAAAGCAGTTTCCTTAGCTTGAATGTGTCTTGCACAACTGGCTCCAGGCTCTTCCAGGAAACAGGCACAGCTGGATTGCAGTGGTCTGTGGATGAGTATCAGGCCCAAGGGGAGGAGAGGAGGTGGCAGGAGCAGGAGAAGAGGGTAAGCAGGACAGAGGCAGAAGGAGTTCCCTGGGGCTGCAGGTTGCTGTTTCTGCTGCCCAAAGGGGACTGACAGGATGGAAAGAGGAAACAAGGATGAGCAAGGTGCTTGTCTTCTCCATGAACCTCCACTCCAGGGCAGCAGGCCATTTCTGTAACATAACATCTGGTTATCCCCTGCTCAGCTGCAACTAGTTTCCTCATACAACGCCACCAATGGGGCAGAGCACGCACAAGGCGTTTATACGACCTACTTATTTCTCTCTTCTGTCCATTAGATGCAAACCACCAGTTTTGGAGACTTCTGCTTTTTTTTAAGGTTCTTCACAAGACCGGGGAGGAACTTCACGGTTCTTTGTACTCTCCTGCACACAACCGACACAGGGCTAGGTATGAGTTGTTCACAAGTCTTTGAAACATAGGCGCAGAAGTTCAGTAGAGATCTCCTTTAGGTGTCCCAGTTAGCTGATTAACCAACCGTATCACCTGTCCAGCATGTAATCTCTGCAAATTATGAGATTTACCAGCACTTTTGCAGCCCTGGAAAGACACGACTGCAATAGCAGAAAACAGTGGGTTTTATTCAATGGTGGCCTTTGAGGCCACAATGACACTGTGCAAAGGGATAAGCTATTCCTCATTGGTAGTGAATTTTGGAAGATGAATAAAAAGGGTATTTGTCAAGTAGTTTAAGGAGACTGGGAGTCCACATCAGGGGAGGGAATACATGCTTATGAGAGGAGCTGTGGCTGTTCCCACAGAACAGAGAAAGAGATGAGAAAACCACTTCTTCCCCCAAGCTACTGTCCCATTACCCGTCTGTCTGTGCACAAACTGCTGTGTGACTGAAATGAATCTGACCTTCAGAAAGAAGAAGCAAAATGTTGCTTTTTATTCTACACACATTTACCCTTTGGGTAAATGCCTTGGTGGTCTGATACACACTGGCACAAAGGAGCCATTAATGGCATGGGGAGTCTCAAGGAAGCGGTGATGCCACCTAGGAAGGCACTGTGGTTGTAATTCTCCCAGAGGCTTTTTGCTTTCTTTCCCACCTGTCCCAGATCAAAGGCTTCAAGGAAAATGGATTTTAGGAGGTGTAGGGGTTACTGTTGTGAGCATATGCTTGTGTGTTTTACTGCCATATCCCAGCAGTTGTGGAGCTCCAGTGAAAACCGGAGCTCTATTATTAATTCTCTTGTATCAGTTAGAAAGGACTAGGGCAGCGGGGTCAAGGGAACTGAAAGAGGCCTTGCAAGGCAAGCAAAAGAAAGCACTGAGGGGAAAGTAGCACTATCAGCTCTTGTGATGTGATAGCAACTTTCAGCATCCTTGACCTCTTTCTGAAAACCTGTGCCTATCAGAGGTAAATAATTGTGTTCGAAAGCCTAGAAATTGGATTGGAGAGCAATTCAAAAGGTGTTTTAAAAGCACTGGGGGGAAAAGAGTCATTACATGTAAAAAGTGTAGGTAGATTGTAACGTCAGTTGTATTTTTGAAACAATAAATTAGACCTGTGGTCATTAATGATACTAAAATGAAATTATACAAAGTGATCACAGGCTGAAATGGAGCAATCTAAGGATTCACAAAAATAAGCAAAGATGTTTGTGTACATGAGCTATCATCAGAAACTATGTATTATTTATATGTAACTATTGTCTGTAGAATGGTTTAGGCTTTGTCTTAGATAGAACACAATGTGTAATCTAAGATGAAGCGTACTCTCTTGTAAAACACATTGTTTAAGGCCATGTCCCTGACCGTGAGACAGAGAGATGAGTTCTGACAGGGACTGAAGCACACAGGTGGTGGCCAGCATGAAGCTTTGCTGCCTGTGGTGTGGAGGGCGTAGATCAGCAGAGCTTCTAGGACACACTACCTTGTTTTCACCTTTAAATGCTAAAGAAAGGAGATGATAACTTGAAGTCATGATTGCAGTGGAGAAGAAAGAAGTGCATTGTGGCTTCAAACATGGCCAGAGCAGCCTTGCCTGGGGCCATCACCCTTTGCAGTGTAAAGAACCTGCCTGTAGAAAGCAGCAAGGTGTTGTTTATTTTCTTTTCTGCTTTCCAACAAAAAAAAACCAATTACAGAGTTAGCATAGTTTGGATGCTAGTTTACATCCAATGAGATTCTCATCCCCTGGTCTTACTTGTGTATTCACTTGAGCTGAAATCTTCATTACAGAAGGTCACCTGTGCAAGCATTTTCCCGCTGTGAAATGCTTCATTCCCTACACAGGCTTTTAGGATTACTGTTAGACTCGGTGCTTTCTCTGGGGGAGGAAGCGAGAGAGGAAGCTATCTGTTTACCCAGGTTTCTGCGAAATTGCTATAAACCTGTGACACGATGCAAGGCTTGCTGGCTCTACCTGCTGGCTAGAGGGGAAACCACACTCCCCTCACTAGGATGTCCTTAAAGCATTAACAAACCATTTCATGAGACAGTGGATTAGAGATAATAGAAGAAATCAAAAAGCAGCTGCTACCTGATCATTTTCGAGCTGTCAGGTATGCCAGCAGAGCAAGACTGATGGTGCAGAGCAGTGGGAATTGATAACATTTCTCTGCTGCCTGTCAGGCTCTCAATCACTGAGCAATGAGAAACATCAGCCTGGAAAACAGTCCCACTGCAGCAGTTTCGTCTGTGTGAAGATTAAAGCTCAGCCCACTGCGGTTCAGAGAATTGGGGATCAACTCCATTTCGCCTCAATCTCATTCTGGTCTAGGGCACTGCAAACCATGGGCTGCGAGGAAGGTTTTCATTGCTGAATTTTAGCTTTGTGCTCTGAGCTCTGATGGAAAAAATGAACAGCTACAAAAGCAAAAAGGGGCTTGTCTGTGGTTTAGCTGATCCCTTTTCATTTGGCGTATCGGCAGGAATGAAGTGAATGGCCTCTTCTCTTGGCTTTTTCTCCAAATGATTGCCTCCAAACAGCCATTCTTACACAACCAGTATTACAGTCTTGACATTGTAATTCTTTCCTGAACACATTTTCAAAGTTGACAGTAAAGAATGGCCTAAAGTTCGTAGCTGCCATCCCAGCCTGGCTCTTCACGTCAGCTTGAGCTCTCCTGTTCATATCTTGTCACAGGCAATCCAAGGTATGCCTCTCCAGGAGCCTTAGGGAGCTTGCAGGTCAAACCCAGAGATGAAAATCAGTGGGTTTCCTGTGGAAAAAATCCTCAGAAATCTTATCAGCCCAATAACGTTCATTTCCAGACATGTCTAATCCTGAGGGACTTGCCACTGGATTTACATCTGGATTGTATAAGTTTCACTGAAACACCTGCATTAGGCTCCCTCACCAGTCAGCGGAAAGATCAACGAGGTTGCGGAGTCCTCCTGGAGGTAGTCTGCTCTGCCAGAGGCTATGGCAGGAGCATAGGGTGATGAGTCTCTGGGCCTGGGCACCACAACAAAGGGCAGAAAATGACAAGGATACACTGGAGCCATAGCTTATAACTTGGTTCGAGCTATCAGGCTGGAACGCAGCTCCAGTATTTCCGGAGCAAACCCCATGTAGTCTGGTTTTACCCCTCAAAGGAGCAGCTGAGCATCAGCACATGAAAGGCCTGTGTCTCTGGAGAAAGAAGAGGTCATTTTTAAAGCAGAACCACTCAGCAAGGGAAGAGTTTTCCCCAAACCCTGCCCCATATTTGCGAAACTTTGCTCCCACTGGGGTCAAGACTCAGCAGTTAGATCACCCCAGGCAGCCTTTGAAAGCTTCTGCTATTCAAGAGATGTACCTATGGGATTTGCCTAGCACAGATCACAAAGTTTTTCTTTTTCTGTCTTACTTAATCTCTCAAACTTTTGTCCCCTGCACACTGACAGTGACTTGGAGGGCTGGTGTGCTCCCTGAGAGACGTGCTCTTCTCCCATAAGCAAGAAACTAGAAGTGGGAGTGCTCAGCTGGGCATTTATGGTTCCCTCTGGGTACAAACTGGATAGAGATATTGCAGCTGTGCTGTCCAACTATAAAAAGTCTGGATCCCAAATTGCTCGCCCAAAATTTATTACCACCACCGAGCACAAAAAGCAAGTACATCAAAACCTCACAGATCGAAAATGATCTGTCCACTGTTCTGGTGGAGCTAAACCATGACATGGTCCTTTTGTTGTCATGTAGGGTGAATTCGGAGTGATTTTCTACTGGGAGATAAAATCTTTCTGTGGGGTTTCTAAAAGATGCTCTGAATCTTGGCTTTTTGGCTTTGCGAAAGAGCAAGAGAGATGACTAGGAACAGTTGTTGACTCTTGAAAACATGCCTGCCATACTCATAGCGTGTTATGTGGCTTGAAAACTGGCAAAACACCCCTAGAATCTCTGCAAAGTCTGATTATATGCATGGGGGGGTGGGGGTGGAAATGCCTTCCAAAAGCTGCTTTGGACAAAATTATGTTAAAATGCCCTAAATAAGCATTATGCTCACAATATTTCTATTAAGACAAGGATCCCATTGTGCCCAGTACTGTCACAACACAACACGAGCTAAGATTACCCTTACCCCAAAGAATTTATGTTCTTAAGCTGACAAAATAGGAAAATTTATTTTCGTCACTTTGCAGGTGGAAAAGAGTAAGTGATTGGCACAAGGTCACGCAGGAAGTCTATGAAAGAGGCAGAAACGTGACCCGGTTTTGCTGAGCTGTATTCTGGAGCTGTTGCCACAAAGCCATTCTTCCTCTTCCAAAGCTGAAATTGGTTCTGGCTGCAACAATTTCTCAATGAGGGGATTTAACCATCGTTTGGGTCTCCATCATGGGTGGGCGGAGCTGAGACAAACCTCACCATTAAGCCCATGATGGTGTTCGTGGAATTGACCATGTGTATGTCCCTGATGCCCAGAAGAAATTCATTATGCAAATGAACCTCAAAATCAGGCCATCATCTCAAGTTGCTAATGGAAAACAACTCTCCCTAAACTGCGTATCTAAAACATTTCCTCCAAGCAGCAGACTTTAAAATATATATGCACATATATACTTTTTATTTAATCGGTGTTGTATTTCTCTGACAGATTGGCCCAGAATGCAGAGGGAAGGGAGAAGCCACTGGAATGTGGTCTAAATTAATAGTGAATTGTGACACAATCCAGAGCACTCATAATAATCAAGTTAGTATGTTTTACATTTTCTCTCAATGTGTTTTGCATTTTTGCTGCATTGGGAAGGAGGTTTTAGATATTGAAACAACATAATGTTAAACTTAAAAAATGACAATTCAAACACTGTCTGCTTTAAATAGTTTATACCTTGATAGTCTAATGCTCTGTGCAATGTACACACGGCTTTGTTAGGGACCCCTCAAATAAATGTAGATTATTTATGGTTAATGGATGAGTGCTATTGTAGATTGAAAAAACTTCTGACTGCTGCCTGGCTAGCCACTCAACTGTTTTTTTCACACATGGGCAGTAACAAAACTGGAGTAAGGAAATGAATGAGCATTTGCTTCTATTGTTCCTGACCTTTACCTGGGACTTCTCCCAAGGCATGGAGGATGTGTCTCCATGGTCCTTGCGATCCTGTTTAGGGGTACTAGAGAGATACTGTTTCTGCCTTTCCCAGCACCACATCCTGCTTCCTTCTGTTTTCTCTTCCCATCTATGTTAAACATTACCCTACATTCATCTTACGACCTTGAGGAAAGGCTGTCACAGGGGTTTAGGCAGTAAGGTTATTGAGTGGGTCCGTTCTAGGAGTCAGGGAATTTGACTTTCAATTCTGCAGTAGAAGAGTGAGATTTGTTTCCTGTAACTTCAGTGTTTTAAAAAACAGGTATCTCATTTAAGGTCATTGCACAATCTCTCTTCTGTTCATGTCAGCTCTCCTGGACATACTGGGGTGAATCACAGCTCAGTGAGATTGTCCATAAATGGAAAAGTCCAGAAACCAAACTACCAACCTAATTACTACAATTAGGTTAGAGGAATCCTGCCATGAATTGTCCCATAATGAGAGACTCATCTTAGGCATCATGGCTAGCATAACTGTGAAACTCAGCTCAACGTCAGGCAATCCAGGCTGACTGAGGTGGGGACAGCCCGAACCAGGGTCCTTGGGAAGGAAACGGTGGGCAGCAGCCATGGTTCTAAAGGTAACAACCCACAGTGCAGGGTCAGCACATGACTCTAGGTCTTTCTCCACTTTCGTTTGAAAATTCCTTGTATTTGTCTTCTTTCATGTATTCAGTTTGGAAGTTCTCCATGGCAGCAGGATCCTCCTGTTCAGGGTTTATATGGTTACTTGGACCACAGAGCCACTTGAACTTTAATAAGGGTGGTTTCTCCTGGAATATTAGTCTACATTCATATAAACACAAGCAGGCAAGTGTGGCATAGGAGGGAGAACAGCTTGATTTCTAGTCTGATTATGCATCAAGAGGTACATAATGTATCATCAAGTCAGTTTGACTATTGATTGACCTAAAGGAGTCTTGAGAAGCTAATACTTTTACTCACTTCTCTTTTTGTAGAGGTAAACCAGTATTATAACTCACAACAGTGTCTTGAGAACAACATGGCAAGTATATACATTTTTGTTTTGTTTAGGCAAAACAGCATTTAAGAGACTTCTAAAGGAGTTAGATCTTCTGTGCTGTTCTGTAATATGTATCTCCCTTTCTAGGACTGATAAAAAACAAGCGATTCCTGTTGGGCTGATGATTAATTGTACATTTTAATGGCAATACCAGAAGGCACTTTTTAGTATTCGTCTTTGCATGTGTGTTGCTTGCTGACTCATCAGGTTTGATCTGTCTAATAATTGGCAATAGGTATATTAATTACGTCTCCTACTACATTGATTTCTAAGTCAGAATTCAAGATCACATTGATTGTATAAATGACAGATGTCTTAAGTCAATAAAAGATTCTTGGAGAAAGGAAGAAAATTGAAATAAATTGACACAGAGAAATGCCTCAATATGCGCATTACTTGGGTTAAAATAATTAAAAATCAGCTTGTGAATCATCTTTACTTAATTTTTGAAAGACTATTTACATCCTGTGGTGATGGCTTTGATGCCTAAATGAGATTCTCAGAATTAGACTGACACAGTTAAGCTTGTCCATTATGTGCAATAAACAGTCTTATTGTAAATTTGTTTTTTGTACTAGAACTGTGTAGTTTGAGCCCCCCAATCCGCATGCTGAATGCTAGCCATGTCTACAGCCAAACACAAACCTCAGTGCCAAAGAACTTCAAGCTAAACACAGCAAGCTGGAAGGGCAAGAAGACTTGCCCAGTGTCACACAGCAAGTCTCTGGAGGAGTAGGGAATAGAGTAGTTGACAGTGGGGACCCATCTGATGATGGCCAGCTAATCAAACCAACACCCAACCAAGTTCACACCCTAATTAACATGCAACTCAAAGAGACCTGAAAACAATATTTAAGAGACGCTATTTGTCAATGTGCCTTGTTACATTAGCTCAAATAATTCAACACATTAACAGGAAGAAAAAACCCTGTGAAAAATACAAGGTGATACAAGTTCTGACCACAATTCCCATCATCTTCTCTAGAGTGCCAAAAAAAAAAAAAAAAAAACCCGAAAAAACCAAGAAGGACTGATGTCACTACTTTCTTGTAGAAGAAAGAAGTCACTGTGTAAAGATCTTTTAGTCAAAGGTTGGAACATTTGAAAGCCTCTTTTTCCTAGGAACATTCTGAAATCAGTTTTCCTGATAAAGAAAGGACATCTCATTTATTCCCCTAACCCACTGACCTGGGTTTTCCTAGACTCACTGTTGCTCTGCTCTTCACACATCAGCTTTCTTAACAATTGACCAACACCTCTGCTTGCTGTAAAGGATACTCTTGGTCTACCACAAATTAACCCAAGAGGACACAATACAGGCATTGTAGCAAACACACAGTGTTTGTAACTCAAACCTCCGCATGCCTTCCAGAAGCACCTTTGCTTATCTGTGATGCCCATCAAACAAACTCAACTTTATTGAGTCCCAGTGAGCTGGTTTACAGTCTGGATTTACTTAATCCTTTTTGGTTTGATTTTGTAAGAAGTTCAACATATACAAAAAGCTCAATTATCCATAGTAGTAGCAGGTTAGTAGCAGTGGTAGCAGCCTAGTAGCAGGTTATTACCAAGAACAAAAAGTGGGTTATAGCAATGGGGAGAGAATTAAAAAAAGACACAAATCCATTGTGTACATCTTCATTAGTTTTGCCAACTCACGGAAATATTTATTTCTTATTGAATACTCTTGCTAAGTAATTTCTTACTCACATCTAGTCACAAGAAAGACATTTTTAACAAAATTTGTTACCTTCAGTCTGCTTATACCAACTGTTCAGTGGTATTTGCACATGACTGTTTGTTTATTTTGCACAGTATCCATTTCTGTTTTCTTATTAAATTCCTAATGCTTTCTGACTTAATAATGGCAGAATATGACTCATAAGAAGCAAATAGGAGCAATTAACTATTGAAGTCCTAGCAACAGTTGTTACCTACAGTCTGGGCTTCGTGGTCCATCAAGAAGTGTCCAGACACTTTCAGCAAACAAGTAATATGATGCCACTCCTTGGAACAAAATACATTTGCCACTTGTATTCACAAAATACTGTCCCCAAATCAAAATATTATGGTACAATATTTTGGAACCTTTTTTTCAACATTACTGACTGATGTGATCCAAAACGACAAATTTTTTGTCTGAAAGAACTGGAACGCAAACCATGCAAGTTCTGCATCATGCCATATTATGAGGTTATGTGCTCTGTGGTCTAAGACCTTACGAAGACGCAAGCTAGAAACATATCCAGTGGTAAATGCATGCGGGAGAGAAAAGCTGTTTAAACCAATGGACAGTGTTGGCATAGGAAAGAGGACTTGAAGAATATGATAAATACTGGCTGTCATTATAAACTGGCCATGAATAAGTTCAGGCTGAAACCTGGGAATAAGAGGTATTCAGTCTTGTAACACTGTACAACAAGAGGAGGGGAGACAAAGAAGCAAATGTAAGAAAAAAAGTCCTGTGGCCAGTTTCAAGGTGGAACTTGATGAAGTTGTATTTTGGCTGTAGATCCAGGAGGTCCTTCCAGATCTATGTCATCTCTCAAAGGAGTACTCCACCAGCATGCAAAAGAGGTCAATAATGTGACACTCAGTTTTAACTAGAGAAGTTGGGGGAACACAGAAAGCCAATCCCAGTTTATGGTGCTGTGCTTCTGGTATCTGTCATTGTTACGTTAAAATCACTGTCTACTGTCTCTTAGAGCATGTGTATGGAAGCTATCTTGATGTAAAAACAGTCCCAGCAGCAGATCTGGACAGTGGCAAGTTACTCCTGTGTATGTAAAATGTGGCTGGAAAACTGTATGTACACTTTGTTACCTGTCATAGCAGTTTATTTCTTTTCTTTTTCCTTTAAATCTATCATTTGACTCCTCTCAAATATCAGCCTTCAGATGCAGAAGGCACTTATGCAGGCAGGCTATTACTGTATCCACCCAGACCTCCACACTGATTGTGCAGATTATATAAACCTTTTGGTTACATTAGCACCTGAATATGATTTATGAGGGCAGATGGGAGATGGTGATTGACCCGCTTTCATGAAAGCAGCCTGTTTGCTGTGAAACAGCTCCCAGCATAAATCATTTTAGACATGCTTTTACACCAGGACTGAATAAACACTCACTTACCCCTGGTACCTGCTAATATGTTAACAAGTAATGTCCTCAAACAGCCGCATTATTTGATTACATCCGAGATTGGGGACTTTGTGCTGTTGCTTTCTCCGCCTGCCAGGATCTCACGAGTCCAGACACATTAGCTCACTTGAATGCAGAGAGAAAGTGGGAGTTTTATCAGCCTCCATTATCAACCCAGCATAACAAAATAGAGCATAAGGGCATTTATGATCTCATGGCTGAGGCATTATAACACAAATGTCTTAATCCCTGCAGCTCTCAACAGTGCTGTTGCCATGTCTTTGGGTCAGTAACATGGTGCAGGGTTAATTAAGAAAGACAAATACAGTGGAAACAAGGGAAACTGGAGGAGTGCCTACATCCCATTCCTGCCTGCGCTTGTGACCAGCGTGCTCTTGGCCAGTGGAAGATATGCTCTGCTGCTGCAATCTGTGCTACGTACCCCAAAGTGGACCATGGGTGTGGGTGATCCTGTGTCCCTCAAGACAGAGGAAGGTTATCACCCGGAGGAGAAGCAAAGGCATGTGCACACACACAGAAGACAGCTTTCATCTCAGGTGCAGGCGCCAGTTACTAGCTTTGCTGCCAACGTAATGCTGACCACCAGCTCAACATGAACTTACCTAAACCACTGCAGATCTGCAGGTAACCACCCCCATGTACATGCAAATATGAAGACAGACAATGAAACGGCCCGCACAAACCACAGTTATACAAAGTTATATCATTTTTCTACTTTCACGGCTCGAGAGTGTCAACATCAACAGCTGGACTCACTTAGTCTATATAATATCATTATTCTGATATGACTCTGACATGTTAACTGGCCTCACAAGACACTTTGGGACCAGACCTTTTGTTAGCATGAGGCTCTTTCAAGCATCAGTGTTTCTAGTTGTTTTTCTAGGCAATGAAGGATGTTGTAGAAAGGTCAGGAACTCGGCTTATAAAAAGTGAGAAAAAACAATCCATGAAATAAGAGAGGGAAACCTCACTCTGGGAGGTACGTGGGCTCTATGTCTAAAATATGGTGGAAACCACTTGTTGTTAGCATCAACCACCAGAAGCACCTTCAGTGATTTCCACAGTAAATGGCTGCCCCCTGAGATACTTTGTCAGTTCACCACCACAGCAGCTGCGACCTTACAAGGAGTTATTCACTACCCTTTCAGGGAAATCAATACATTTTTTGTAGTCGATTAAACTGCACTTCTGTTATCTTGGGCAAGGGGAATGCAGACCTCCATACGGCACAGTCAGGAGCCCTCAGTGAAGGGGAGAGAGTGACCGAGCAGGTGCCTCCATGTATTCAGGAGTGCAAGTGAGGAGCCAGACTTCATCTGGAAGCTGTACCTCCTACCAGTGTGGGCCTGAAGCTAACCCCACATAGAAACATCTCACCTCCAGGCTTTGGGGGCACCCCGGTACCTCAGAACCTGTCTTCCTAAAACACAGGGAAGAATCCATCTTGACATTAATATCTGGGCAGATATCAATGAACGTTAACTCAAGCTGATAGACACATGAGGATGCAGGGTTGCTATGAAGAGAAAACCAGGCCTGTAATGTCAGGAAGTTGTCCCCATTTTCAACAGAGTTATCTGAGCTCAGATGTTTAAGAAATCCATTTAAGTTATCAATAACCAAAAGCTTTAAACTTCTGTTTCCTCAGCTCTGGTGGAGCCGTGCCATGCTTTACAATAACATGTGGTTATCCCTTGTGAACCTTATATAGGTTTAACAGACTTCAGACCCTGACTCAGGAAAGCTTCCCACCATAGGAAAATGTCAGATGTACATATGATTCCCATTGTGGTGAAAGGGACATAAACACATCCTAGAAGTCGAACACAGGTTTGGATGTTTCACTGAATCAGGCCCTACATGCTTCACGAATACATTGAACTCCAGATACTCCTTTACCTAAAACTACATTCCCCCCCACACCCCTTTTCTGAGAAAGGTTAGCAAAACTGATAAAGGTGAACACTGAACAGAGACTATTTTTATTTTATTAGGTTTACTTTGCACCTCACATTTATCATGGCTGTCCTAGCAGTGATGCTGTCCTAGCCATGATGTAATCTGCAATTAACTAGTCTCCTTTTGTCAGCCTGCATCATCAAAGCCTGTTTTTATGGAGTGTTAAGTCTAATATTTACAGTGTTAAATACTTGGACAATATTTAAATTGGTTTCATCACATACTATATTTAGTCGGAGTGATATTGTCTGGTTAACAGCAATGAAAACAATTCTGTTCTTTTGGGTTTTATATTTTGAGTGGGTATTAGGTAACTGGAAAATATGGTCATTATATTTGTCTAACATTTCTACAAGTTGTAACATGGCATTTCAATTTGGGCTTTAACTCATGAATTATCCATACGCAAAACTTTTGAGAAGTTTCCAGGTTCAACATCCAAACAAGCGCAGAGTTCAGTGGCGTGTCTGAAAGGAAGGCAGTTTAATATTTATACACATATATAGAGAAGTATGAAGACATTTTTTAGGACCTTCTCTTTCCAGCAATGCTGCTGTTACACAAAGCTTGCTCCAAAGCTATTTTTAACGTCAAACAAAAATCACAATTAATGTGTGATCTAATCCCAGTCTCCCAGAGACAGACATTGCTAGATTTCTGGGTGTTGCTTCTTGGAGTTTTTATTTGTCTGAGTGATTCCTGTTTGTCTCCACTTGTAGCTTATGTGGGCAAGGTTGCCCATGCTCTCCTGAGTAAAAGGCCTGTAAGACATTGCAGCTGTGCTAAGCTCTCATCTCCAGCAGCAAGGAACTCTATCTCATGATGAAGATGTCTCCCTTCTTCAAAGTAGAGATCTTTCCTAGAGGTTTTTGCTAATGTTTATGCTTTAAAGCAACTGCTATAAAAACTTTTTTCCAACCTTTTACATTCTTTTATGTCTTTAGCTTTTCTTTCTTTTCCTAGTGTTGGTATTAAGACATTCCCATCTCGGCTATGTGATTTCTAGCTGACCCACTGTGTTAGTCATTCTTCTCCTGGATGATCACAGCCATGGTCTCTGGGCCAGAACAATACCTGTGCCATATGTCAGCTCTTGTCCACCAGAAATTTTTGCTCCAGAATCATCAATAGTTCTATGCAAGAGTCAGAACCATGAAGGAGCATGGCACAGAGCAGAATTTTCTCCTGACTCTCAGAAAAGACTCTGCACACAAAGCCATGGCTTTGTTGAGCCAGGTCTCTATGCAGGGGATCCCACTAACAAGAAAGAGCTGTAATCCCTTCAGACAGCCCTTTGAACTGCCCAGGAGGTCTTTGACAAAGCCTGATATAGCTTCTGAAACACTGGAAACTTTTAATCATCCATTTTATTTGCTTTTAGCAGATAGAAATAAGAGATTCCTCAGAAATCTACAGTCAGGCTGCAGAAAAATAAGCACAAACTAAGTAATTTTGTTAGTTATCGTAGTAAATGAAAATTCGTATTTCTTCTTTTGATAAGTCGTAGGCTTTTGAGATTTGAAGTCTGCTTGTTTTTAAGACTTTTCAAAGAAGCCCAGTAAAGTCCATGTCTCTCTGTGGACCGCAGTGACTCCTTAGCACTGCAATGTGAGTTTGTTCATTGGACTTAAAATATATTTGTAGTAGGGAAACATTGCTACTTCCCCTTCTGCTAAGCTTGTACCAGAGCCTTCACAGATTTTACAAAACTGTTGCTTGTTCATGGTGGGGTGGGCTAGGTGGGGATGAGGAAGGAAGATCCCACCTATGTGTGGTATTGCCACGACTTGGTGACCAAAGTCCACAGTGTGTGCTTTTAAAAAGAGCCTGGGTGTCACCTGCTGAAGCTCCAGCTTTCAGATTATCTAACAGAAAATAAAATTTATTAATCCAATAAATAAATGAGTAAAGCCATCAAACACCAAATAAAATATGCTTGAATTCATCATCTCTGGTAGGTCACTTGGGCAGGGCTGCAGTCTACCTTTGGCTCCCTCCCATTTTCTCACTAGCCAAGTATTCCTGAAGGAAGCGTGTTGACCAAACAATCTTTGCTTTGGCTTGAGTGCAAATGTCAAATTGTCCAGGGCTAACAGAGCAGCTTGAGCATCAGAGTCCTTGAATAGTCACTTCCAGAGTGTGAAAAGCCTTGACAGTATTTATCTGCTTTCTTTGCTACATGCCTATGAACCATCCGCTCTTACAGACACCTGTGTAAGGCATTTCCTTTTCTACAAAGGAAATAATGTGCTGAACACTTCTTCCACAAACACTGACCTTGTTGTTTAAAACATGCTTGAGACTCTTAGAAAGGGTTTGAGTGGACAAAGTTGAAATTTCTTTTTGTTTTTCATTCTGCCCTTGCTTTTGCAGGTTTGACCTCAGTATTCAGTGCCTAGCAAATAGACTCTTCAACTGCTGTTTGGAAATACCTGGTGAAAAAGTCACTGAATACTGTAGGTGTGGGAAGGATAAAGTCCTGGCAAACAATGTCTTTGCATCTCATTTCCTATTTTACACATGGTCTTGTGAAATTTTTGTGTAAATCCTCTTCTATAAATTACATAAAATACAGCATTTTGCAGCTTTCATTTAGTAAGTCTTTTGCACATTATTTTTTTAGGGAAAACCTGCTTCCCCAACAGTCTTCAGGACAATTCGTGAAACTTTCAAAAGATTGTTGTTTATACGAAACAAGAGTTTATTTCAGACTTTTCTAAAGGATTGGGCTGGTTTGAGAAAATGAAAGGGAAAGGTTTAGTCATATTGCTTAATGAAACTGTGTTTTAATTTAAAGATGTCATGAACTTTATGGCAGTCTTTATTTACTTTCACTTAGCCCCCAAAAAACAAGTATGACTTCCAGATTTGCTACAAAGCGAGTAAAAAAGCAGGAAATGTAAACCAAACTTTGATTAAGAGCCTGATTCTGCTGATTAAAATCAGTGGCCAAACACTCTCTGACTCCAGAGATCAGATTTGAACCTTTACTGCACTGGACCTGCTCCAAAACCCACTAAAGTCAATAGGAGTTTTTCTTTTGAGCCCAGTCACTGGGTGTCTGTCTGCCTTTTTCTCTCTTAAATTATAAATCATGAGGAGGAGTTTAATCTTGCAGTTTTTTAGTGCCAGTGTGACATTTATTATAACGTTGGCTGTTGACAAAGCACCCCCTGCATCCTGCATTTCCCTGCTAGCAATCACATGTCCATTCTAACTCACATGTTACTTTCTGTCAGGGATTTTATTTGTTCTCTGCTTATTGCCATCCACTTCTCCAGCCCTCCCTTTTCATCTGTCCATCACATTTGGCAGCAAGAAAAATGGATCTATTTTGCAATACCAATTTCAGTGCCACTTGCCAGTCCAAATAAGAGTTGTGTATCTAACACACCATACAGGGTCTCAGTTTCTGGATTTTGTCACAAGAGCTGTATTTGCTCAGCACCTTATTAACAGCGTGTGTTTGGGGTGAAAATTAAGCAAATGGAAAAAGGATGTCACAGCAAGGAGCTGTGTTGCAACACTTAGGTTATTATATTGCATTAAGTTAAACAAAGACTGTTTAGCCATGTTATGACTATGATTCTCATTCATTCCAGTCTCTTAAGAAAATGTATTTGAAAAGAGGCAACTTTGCTCAGTCAATTTCCCTTTGGTCAAAATGCTCCCAGGTGCCACTCTTGTGAATTTGACAGGAAAGAAAAAAAAAAAAAAATGTTAAGGGGGAGTAGAGCTTGGGGAGGGGAGCAAGGGGGAGACTGCCATAACTCTGCTGATGCCAAGAATAAGAAAAATAATGGGAACCGCTACAGATCGGAAACTTTCTTTCGGTCATTTATCAAGCCCATATTATTTTCTCATCTTTCACTGTCTTTGGAGCGTGTGTGTCAGGTGAACAAAAAAAGTTACAAGAAATCTTGAATGGCACTCCACTTCCCCAGAAAATGTGCTGACCATCTATCGTGTGCCTGAGGTCAACCATGTAGCTTTTAAATTGGCTCTGGTTCCATAAATAGCCCTCGGACAAGGCTGCCAGTCAGCTGAGGCGGCTTTGAATTTCTCATTCAAGGAAAGGGTGACATACAATTGCTCAGCACCAAACCTTTGACTGGCTCTTTCCCACATCTGGCCAATGACTTTGTTGACTAAATGGGAGCTGAGAGATTGTGGAAATTGGACTCTGAGTAGAAAACATTCCCACTTCTGCTCTGCCAGTCGTGTTGGTGGGGAAATAAAGCACTGTGACGCTTTTACCATATGTGGATTTCAGAATAATTTCAAAATCCCCTGTGCCTAGGTCTTAGCTTGCTGAACAATTCCCACCAACTACTGTTCCTGATTATGGTGGAAATGATGCAGGTGACTTTGATAAGATGAACTTCTTGGGTGACCTAATTTAAACACAGCTATTCTACCTTGCAAATGCCTAGATACTTTGTGGGCTTTAGCTGGAAAGCTGTTAGCTCTCAAATGAAAGGGACAGCAATGTCTGCCAGTTGGTCTCACTGACTTCCACAGAGAAATCAGCCCTCTCATGTGCTGTGACAGTGGGTGCTGTATCCTTTCTCCCTATAGGATTTCCCACTTTCCAAGTCTTTGCATACAAAGTCTTTGCATTACTGTCTGCAACTCTCTTTTACTTACCCGAACTGGGCATAAAGCTGTTTGAACACTATTTCCACTTTCCTGACAAGGGATGCTGGCTTCAGCCACACTGCTCTCTGCCCACCTGACAAACACATTTTGTTCCATGCTGTCTTTCATTCACCACCCAGATTGTGCCCCTCTTTTCCTGTTCCTGTTCGCTCTTGAAAACTCACTTTTTGCATAATGCAGACAGCAACATGTGTCCTGTTAACAAACAGGCAGGTGATGAGCTGTGTCTTAGCTCCTAAAACACACCCTGCTTGTGACCCACTGGTAACTGCAGATCTGATCACAACAGCCACGTTATTTCAGACTCCATCCACCCATCCATCCATTTCTCATGTGTGAGCTAGATCCAGGGCTGATCTTGAGTGGCATCTGACAGAGAAAACTCACCCAGCTTCAGGGTATGAAAAAATGGGCAACACTAAACAATACGTGTTGTTAAGCTGTGAAACTGCTTGCCACAGGAAACTGTGGATACAAAGAGATTTAGAATTAGCTGGATAAATTCCTGGAAGCAAAATTCACCAGGGGCTGTTAAATACAAAGACACTATGTCTGGCTCCGGAAATCGCAGCACCACAAATCGCTGGCCCTGAGCCATGATCTGCATGCCCTGTTCTGATATCCTTCCTGAAGTACCTACTACGGCTGGCTGCCATAGACAGGGTAGTGGCCCGGATGGACTTTTGGTCCTAACCAGTTCGGCCATTCCTGTGTTTTTGTATTAATGGACGAGCTGGGACTGCGAATCACACTCGGCACTAATGTCTCTGCATTCACCCAGCAGCATTTCTATCACCAGCACTCTCCAAGCTGCTTCTGCCGCGACATCTGGACATCATGTAGCACCTGAAGCACATTAAGCTTTTTCAGCAGGTAATAAACCCCTGGATAGTGTATGGCAGGCAAGCCCCAGTCTCTAAATACCCACCACGGACATTGCTTTCTCCATCAATTGCTGAAACCTGGTTTAGATTAAACTACTTCAAACCAGCCCCTGTAGAAGGGCAAGGCTGGAAAAGGAAGTCTCTCTTGTTTTGTTTGGGCTCTTTTTTCCTGCTGATTGGTTGTTTTGGGTTTGTTTGTTTTTTGGCAAGTTATTTAAAGGATGAATATAAGGCTAGACAGCTGAATGCATCAAGAAGGTCAGCCAATTTCTCAGGCTACTGTCTTTTTCCAGCTGTTCCAGATGAGAAAAATGATCAGGCGGGGCTGCATCTCCCTGGTTGCTTTCCACAACATAAAGTAGACTTCTTTGACATAAAGCAAGGGGTTAGAGAGGTTAGAGGATGCTAGGGTGGCGATGCCATCCAAGACACCAGCAAGACCTGTCTCCCTGTTGGGCAACTGCTCTTTTCAGAGCCATTCCTAGTGTCATATATCTAGGATAACTGTCCATCAGAGCCCTGAAACACAGCTGTGCTGTTCAGTTCTGGGTCTGGGAATGACATGGATGTGGAGCTTTCCTTCAGCATCTGGCTTCCCAGACTGCCAGGATAGGCTGGGCCACAGCAGTGGAAAACACCTCGTGAGACACAGGTTGTGTCACACTGTCCCCTGCAGCTCTCTCTCTGGAGGGTACCATGCACAGGTTGCCCAGTCCCACCAGCATGCAACCCAGTATATGAGCACAAATATGCCGGATCACCATGGCCAGGGGAAGGTGAAGCACAGCATCCTTTTCACACATCAGGTATGGGCAACAGGGCTGGCCTCAGAGGAAAGTGACACCTCCACTTCAGCTGGGTCTGCCAGGGATCCCCTGGGAATTACTCCCCTTCTGTCCTGTTTCTTGTCTGTAAGCTTAGCCTGGGCAGGGTAGCATCAGGCAAGTTCGTATATGAGGGAAAGAAGGGAGGAAGAGAAGAAAGGAAGGAATGAAAGCAGGAAGAAAGGAGAAAGAAAGAAGAAGAAAGAAAAGGAAAAAGAAAAAAATAGGGAAAAGGAAAAAGAAAATAAAAAAGCAAGTGTGCATTTCTGATGACAGCTGCACAAACATGCCTTTTCTGGCAGATCTCTCAATTAAAATCAAGCCACCCTAATTTAAGGGGAAAATAAACACAGGCCTGATGTTATGTGCTTTGCTTTCAAAAGAAATCAGCCTGAGGAGAGGCAGCAGGGCCCTTAGCTTGGCCAGCCGGTTGTAAGGGAGAGGCAGACCTTGCTGCATCGGCTGCTGCCCCTCATGCTGCGAGGAAGTCGAGCAGCAGTTTGCACCCCTGCAGCGGTGCGGGGGCTGGAGCAGAAGAGCCCCCACCCTGCAGCAGCTCTGAGGTGGCAGGATAGGTCTGTACCACTGAAAACTGGGCAGAAAGTTCAGTGCAGTGACTCACTGCTCCTTTTTGACTGAGTCCTTATCAGCCAGAGGCCACAAGGGAGAGCGGGGACAGTGTCTGCCCTGACACTGTCGCTACCAGTGAAAGATTAGGAAGTTCAAGTCTCAACCATGTTTTTTCATGTTTTCCCTTTCCCACATTTTAAATTAAAAATGAGGGCACTTTCTTGGACCATAGCTATTCTAAAACTACTGGTGAACAACACGGGGGGCTGCATTTTGAGCAAGCAAGCTAAGGGTGCCATTTACATGGAATCCACACAGTTACTGCAGCGCTCTGGCTGTGCTGTATGCTCCTGCACATTCCGGGATGGGAAAGATGGGTGCTCCTGTAACTGCTTGATGGCTACATCCCTACCTGGGAATAGTTTTCCTCTTCTCACTGTACTCATGGTGAAATAAAAAATCACCATCCACTTTTAGATAAGAAAATAGCTGAAATCAAATGAGTGAGCTCACAGACTTGAGTTCCCATGCTGCGTCTCCCCTGCTTGTCTGGTGAAACTATTCATGGAACAATAGACCCTCTCTGTGCTACTTAGGGACCAGATAACACGGCATGGGCAAACCTCTATGATTAGTCCTGGGGCTCTTGCAGACCTTGATGAGCCAGGTACAGCCTTTAGCCAGCACAGTGGGAACTGGTACTCTGTTGTAATGGAAGAAACCAAAAACCAGCAGAACAGGGATGCAAAGGTTCAAGGGTCTGAGGAACTGTAAAAGGGTCACTTGCCTAGGCTGGACATCTAAGATGTCCATTTGTGGCACAGAAGGAACCTGCCTGAAGTTTCAGGGGAGAAAAACAGAAAGAATTTAAACAGGAAAAATGCATGAACTCTTCAGCATAAGCTATCATGGATTCAGCTCTGGATTACAGAGGTTCAAGAGATCAAAGCAGTAGCAAGCAGAAGGGGCAAACCAGAGCCAGCACACAG
This sequence comes from Falco rusticolus, assembly GCF_015220075.1. Classification (NCBI taxonomy): domain Eukaryota; kingdom Metazoa; phylum Chordata; class Aves; order Falconiformes; family Falconidae; genus Falco; species Falco rusticolus. Next base: position 9,331,641 of record NC_051197.1, on the reverse strand, counting down.
ATAAAAGAAGAGATGAAAGCCAAAGAAAGCTTGGATAGGAGGCTGATGTTGGTAAATGAGGAACTGGGGTTGGATTAAACTGGTAGTGCTTGATGTGTAGTCTAGTCCCTTTTCTGGCTCCGTTGGTTTCTGCAGAGCTCTGCATGCTTTGGAGATCAGGGGTGGGTGGGGGAAGAGGTGGGAGGAAAAATGCTGTTTCCATTTTTTGTCCTTGCCAAGAAAAGCTTCCGTGTGAGTCATCTCTGTGCTGCCTGTGGAGGGCTGTAAGGAGCCAGGAGAAAAAAGTATCCTTCTGGTGGTAAAGCACCACTCGGGGGGATGGTGGCCCCAGATGGAGCTGTGCTGCAGGCTCCCCAAAAGCCACCCTGATGGAGCAGCCCACCTACTCTTTGCATTACACATTTGTGCAGGGGCCCAGCTGATGCATAGTGCTTCCTCACACCCTGGGATCTAGTGTGGATCTGGCCCTTGGGCAACGGGGGACTTTTTTAAGCTGAAGGGGTATCTCTGGGAATTGTATGTATTTTAATGTAAAGGGTTCCTCCTGCCTGGCCTGAGATGGTAACCCAATGCGTTAGCAGAGCCATCAGGGGCTCTTAACAGGGCGTCAATTACTCAGTCAATGCATCAGGGTGGAGCTCTCCCTTCTGCAGCGCCTCAAAGAGGGCTCAGCTGGGTGAGCAGGTGGAGCTGATCACTGCCCACAGCTGCCCCGCGTTAGCTGGGATTTGCATCTCTCCCTTCTATAAGACAGCTTGCCTAGGCTATCAGCTGGGGGGAGGAGGAAGGAGAAGAGGGTGGGTGAGAGCACCTTGCAGCAGCGTGTGGGGCTGGAGCAGGCGTTGTGGCATGGTGCAGTGAGATGCTACTGCTGCAGGACTCATTGGGAGGGGCGTTTCTGAGTAGTGGGGCCTGAAAATGAAAGGAAGAAGTGCTAACAAGAAGCTAATGCTTGTTTCTGGGCCTGAGGCTGTGGGGAGCTGCTGCAGCCCAGCAGTGTGATGTGAGTGAGACTTTGGTATGGGGGGGGAGCAGGGGATGCACCTGTACTTTGACTTGCTCTGCTCAAAATGCATTTGGAGACTGGGGGTTGCATAAGCAGGTCTGGGGTAGGATCAGGTTAGAAAATGAGCTCTAAATGGCTGTGGTGCTGGAGCAGTTGAGCTTGGGATGGAGGGGGGAGCAATGTGGCCTGTGACTTGGTTGATTTCTTGGGTTTGGTTGTGGGTTTTTTCTTTTATTTTTTTCTAGGTGCAGGCACTGTGTCCTGCCTAGCCTCTCTCTGTCCTTGCTGGGGTTCCCAGCGCGTTCCCCCCTACTCGGGCTGAAAAGCAGGAAGGTCACATCCCTGCTCGGTGGCGAGGCTATGCGTGTGCCAAGGTCCCCCGGTACTTGCAGGCTGCGCTCGCAAGAGCGGAGCGATCCCAGCTTTCCTCCCCCGCCGCCGGGAAGCGGCACCTCGGCGATCTCCAGCTGCCATCTGCTGGTAACCGGGCCCCGCGCCACCGTCCCCGGGCTAGCGCGAGGGCTGGGCATCCCTGGGGCAGGGGCTGCCGGCTTCCCAGCCCCTCCGGGCACAGCGGGGTGCCAGAGGTGGCAAAGACCCGTCTCTGCTAAAGGGACCTTGTTTCGAGGTGTGGGTGGGTGAATCAATCCTATTAGAGCAAAGCACTGAAGGACAAGCAGGGTTTAAGCGCTGCAGTGAACTTGATGATTTATTGCAGACTAATATTCTTCTGGAGAGAGATTAAACCTGCCTTGAGGAGGCTGGGAAGAGGTGGGAAACAATCTGTTAAAATATGCTTCTGCTGCTTTCTGGTTGCTTAGGCACAGAAAAGCAAGTTAGCAAAAAGTGAAGTGGTTACAGAGAGCTCGGGTCTTTCTTTGACGAGTGGGGGTTTGGTGTTGGTTTTTCTTGTTTGTTTTTAATTGAATTGTGCAACTTTGAAGCTGTTCTGCTGCATATTTGCCAGAGAAGATACAAGTCAGGCAGGCCCCAGGTCTAGCACATGAATGCTTTACTGTCCCTAACAGTGTGATCAGTAGGTTCATGGTGCTGTTTGCACCTCTGGCTGGGCTGGAAAGACCCTTCCCCCTGCCTGCAGCCCTGCCCTGCTGCTTTCCCTCTTATCTCGGACCTTGTCAGGTATGTCACATAACACAGTGGCTAGACATGGCCTGTTGTGTGACCTGCCCGCAGGCATCCGTCCTCTCTGCATACAACCCAACACGTCACCCCTTCTGCTTCAGGTTATAGTAAAAAGCTAATAGGTGTGTAAATGTCCCAGACAGTGCCAGGCCCTGTGACACCATTCCTGCCTTCTCTGCCTGCAGCACTTGTGTAGGTGGGAGGTGAAAAGCCACAGAAGTGATCTGAAAAATTTATCTCCCTGGATTTGGAAGGGGGATTTCCTGGGGTGATCACAGGGAGGATGTGGCAAGGGTTCATTGGTCCTTGTCAGCATCACATCCTAGTGGATGCATTGGTTAATACCAACTAAACGTCGTAGGGAGCTAATAGTTTGGAATATATGAAATCCTTACAAGGTTCATGAAAACAAATAATGGAGCAGATAAGAAAGACCCTATCAGTCCCACCAGCAAAGGAAAAATTAAAGTGTAACTTTAACCCTCATTAACCAGGAGACACAGCAGCACCGTACTCTGACCACCAGAATGGATGTGTGAGACCTACTGTCTTCCTCTGACACCTCCTATCCTAGGATATACATCCAAAGGAAAGCAGGTTTCATCAGTTTAATTGGTCACAGGTGAGCTTGTTTCTTGGGGTCCTCATGGAGCTGCAGCTCGAAGGCTACACATTCAAAAGCAAAGGCTGCTACAAGAGTGGGGAATGTAAGACTGGGACCTCAGCTGAGCAGCAGTATCAGCAATGCTCCTGTGGAACTGGTGAGGTTTATTGTTTTCCCTGAAGTCTGAATTTCTGGAGTCATCAGACTGCAGTAAGCATCCCAAATTTCGTGCAAATGTGCAACTCGCTGCTAGAACTCCTTGTGGTGGGAAGTATAAAAATGTACCCTCTGGGAACAGAAACCAGAAGGAACAAAAAACTTTACTGCTAAAATAGAAAAAAATTTTTCTAACGCTATCTAAGTCAATATCATTCAGCTCTGGCCCCCAGCTCAAGAATTTTTAAGGCTTGGAGTTGGCAGTAATTAAACTCCACTGATGCTTTGGCCAAGAATAAGGGCATTATTTCTTGTGTCCTGGCCAGTGTCCCAAACTGGATGATTCCCTTTCCATGTACGCAAAACTCTACCCTGGAAATCCAGCTCTGCGTGGGGCTTTTTATCACATTTTGTCCTCAGCTTTTCCAGGGCATCACGGAACAGCAGCATCCTCCCACGTTAAGTCTCATCACGCTGTGAAAGTTGATGGCAGTAGTTTATCAAGCTTGATGTATTCTTCAGGATACAAGCTGCTCAACTAAGGTATAGGAGTCATCTAAGTTTTATTGTTATTATTATCATCAGAGTGAAGATTAGCATTGGGGGTGTTGCAGGAGAATGTCGTAGTCTTTCTATCTTATTCTACTTTTTTTTTTTAGTGCAGCTAGTTTTGAAACTGGACCAGAAAGACTTCTTATTTTTATTGTAGTTTTGTTGTAAGAAATCTCAGCCCTGGAGGGAGCTGTCATTTTGGGATGCTGATTAGCTTTTGCAAGTTGACAGGGAGCAAGGCAGCTTTCTCTGTAGTGGTCCCAAGTTCTTTCGCCTAATCAAGCCAACACTGCAGGCTCCGTGTGGAGGAAGTGTAACCCTATCTCACTGTCTGACAACTCCTTCAGTTCCAGACTTTGTTTCCTCAGTCCCCGCAAACTGTAACAAACCATCAAGTTTGATTTTTTTTTTTTCCTTTTTCATTTTTTTCAGCCACTATTTTGGCTTAGCCTTCCTTTCTGGTTCTTTTCCTTAGGGATAGTAACTCTGAAGACTGTACTCACTTCATATATATCCTTCATCCTTAGAGCTTTTCGACATCTATTTTATCAACTAGCCAAAGGAAATGCAGCATCCTTAAAAAATTCTCCTTTCTATAAAAAAATTATCTGTCCGGTTTGCTTTGAAAAGTGTTCCAACTAGAAATGCATCAACAGGCTTTGCAGAAAGCTCTTGCTGAAGCTCGAAAACGGGTATTGCAGCTATGGGGTTTGGTTCAAAAGACATGGATTTCATTTCCAGTTCCATGAGTCTGTAACACAGTAACTACAGGGAAGCAACAATGAAATACAGTTGTCTTTCACTGAGCCTGGATGTGAAAAGAAATTAGACTTGTTCATAGACCGCTCACTGGAGCAAGAGGAGCTGCGGCTCCGGACTCCCAAGACTGCATTCAAGGGAGGGTCAGCAGCCAAGTCAGGCTGGCAGAGATGTTTTCTCCGGGACCTTGGTGCAAACATGGGGAACAGACAGTGGGTGAGGGACCTGCATATGAGGGAGGGAAAGAGGGAACACAAAAGATCATGGGGAAGACCTTGTAACTTTCCCAGAGCCCTACAGGGCTTTTATTAAAAAGTGCCAGCTGGGAAGAAACCTTTCCCTGATTCCTTCTGTTGGACTTCAATATTTCTAAATAAGCAGGTTTGTACTGGGCTGTAGCTCCTGGTGAGAACAACCCCCAAACCCTGAGACACTGACTAATCTGTCACAAGGGAGAATGTCCTTATCCTGCCTCCTAACTCTAAAATGAAGGACCTAATTCTTCCTTGCCATTTTTTTCCTGACATGAAGAAGAAGGATCTTTCTAAATAGTCACCAAGCAGAGATGGATCAAGCTGCCAATATGTATCTGAATCTGCAGTTCTGAAATCTCAGGCTGTTGACATCTGTGGCTTTGTTTTGGGGCATTTTCTCTTGAAATGGGCTACACAGTGAAAATTTAAATACATTGGATCATTTCTTAATTGTACGTAAGGAGTGCTTTTTTTTTTTTTTTTTACAGAGCACACTTCAGAATAATTCAGCAAAGACTGTTTGCTTCCCCACTGTGTGATCTGTAAAAGGATTGTGCAAGGTCATACCAGGAAACAAATAGGCATCCTATTCCCTGTCCCACAGGAGCTTTCCAGGTGATTGTGCACTGCCTCTGGTTTTGCCAGTCATGGTTTAAGTTCCTCGTGATTCTCAGACAGTAGATTGCAGGAGAACATCAAAGGAAACCAGTTGTTCCTGTGGTACCTACCAAACATGCCCCTTGCAGGGGCTGTGAAGCATTATTTTACCTGCTTTGCTGTGGAGCATTGCTGTTCCAGGCGGCATGACTTGCCTGCTCCTGCCCTCCCCCTTGGCTGGCTGTCATCAGAGGCACCCGGAGAGGATAAAACAAGGTGGGCTTGTTTTTACTGCAACTCCTCCATCGCTATTGCTTGTTGATTCATTATTACTGAATCTTCATCTTGCTGGTGCTAGCTAATGGTCACAGCTCACAACAGCCTTATTGTGGACCGTCACCATGAACACACTAATTCACAGCTCACATCATAGGGCTTATGTGGCTTTCACTTCCTTGGTGTTTCTCAGAGAATAATTTCATTTTTACTCCAAACCTGAGCCATCTTTCCAGAAAAACAACACCAAGTGTCTTAATATCAACTACAAGCAGATCTCTTCATGTCTTACATTCATTAAAAATGCTCTTATAGGAAGATTTATTCCCAGGGCTTTTACCCAGACTTCTGCATGGAGCTGGCATAGACATTATGTAATAGCTAAATCTTCATTAGTTATATCTGTTTGCTTTGTGCCTTCATGGCAATGATGAAAGCTGTAAATAAGTGTATTGTCCCATCTTAACAAGGATAGCATATCCATCAATAAGGACACCTACTCTGCTGAGATCTTTGCAAGGCTGTACAGGGGAGTAAATTAAAGGGAGAACAACATCCTTCATCTAAAGTGTCCTTGTTCTGTCACTTAATGTTTTACCCTTGCTAATATCTTTCAAAGTCTGGCTGTTAGTCAGAAAAGTCACTCAGTAAGTATGACATATTTTATCCAGTCTAAGTCTGCTCGGTCCTAGAACGATTTTTCTAGGCAGCCACAGCTGGAAGTGTGACTTGAAGTTCCTCCTGTGGCTTCTCACTTTAGTTTCCCAGCAGTCATAGAAGTTTCCTGGTGGGGATGCATGAGGATGGAAGGGGTGACTAGAGGAGCTGTGGCAGCTCAGCTGAACAGGGAGGTGTAAACCCTTGTTTGGGGTGGCAGATGAATTGTATGGTTAAAGGTGGATGTGATGAGACTCAGTAATGTCTGCTTCAGCCTAGACTGACCAGTTAGTAATGCCATGCTTAGCCCAAGGCAACTGCTTTCACTTAACTGTCCCAATTAAGTGTAGCAAAAACTATATGCTAACTTGAAACTGCCCTGTATGTCAAGGCTATCCTTAATCTACAGAGAAATGACAGTGTCACAGGTCCACAGTGCTCAGGCAGGGGCTACAGGTAATCTTCGGGACAGAGTGAGGGGGTGATAAGTGATGGTCAGTGCTATTTGCTGGGATCGGTACATGCTCGCAGCTCCCTGCCAAGGGGAAAGCCCAACAAAAGTACATCCCACGTGAGCCCGCCTGCCTCTGCACCAGCATTGCACGGGGCTGAAACTAAGCAAGCGCATCCTCTGTGGGGCTTTTCCCTGCCCCAGAAGCGGACAAGGGTAGTCTCCAGCGCGGGGAGCTGCGAGCTTTCCCCCTGGTCCGAGGGGTGCACAAAGGAGCCTGCCAACGTACCAAAATTCCCACCGAAACCAGCACCTTCCCCGGTTCTTCTGCGTGGTGCGTGTCCCACTGCCTCCAGCACGGGTATTCCTGACTCACCCGGCGGTTGGATAAACGAAAACAAAAACAACGCAAGGAGACTTGCGGCGATGGACTTGCTCCAGGTTTATGGGCCGGTCCAGGAGTGAAAAGCGGAGTGTGGCCTGCAGAGGGAAGAAAAGAGCTGTGGTAGCGCTGCTGCGGCTGCCCGGGGCTGCGCCTGGCCGGGGCCCTCCGGAGCGGGTCCTGAGCGAGCAGCTTGCCTTTAAACCTTACAGACATCTAACGCCCGTTCATACCAAACCAAAATTAAACTGCTGGATCTCATTCAAGAGTCATTCCCCCCGAGACAGGGCTGAGAGGGAAATATTGGTTAGCTGAATGCCTCACCCACCCAGCACGGAGAAAAATTCCCCCCGGGAGGTGAGACGTGAGGGCTGGCTAACGTCTTGCCTCGTTGCATTGTTATCTCTATAGAAGCCAAACTCTCAATCCATTTAGAAATTCACTAATTGTCATTGGAGCTATTTGCTGACAACTGTGAAGTACCTTTGTAATGAAGAGGAAGTACATTTATTCGTTAACATTTGCAAAAATAATTACCTGTCACTTAACTGAACATCCTTTGCCCCAGAAACACTTGCTCTTCAACACTTCTGGGTTTTTTTGGTTTTGGGTTGTTTTTCTTTTTTTAGCTGCCCACTTTGAAAAGCCACTTATAATTTCCATTCCCTGAAGGGCTCATTCTCAGCTGCTGTGACATGAGTGAGGCGCACACTCCACAAGAGGACACTAAATGTCCTGTCACTTTTGCTGCAAGGAGAGGAGAGCATATTAACTGTGCTGCAGGAGGCCTCTGGCAGTTGGGTTGCCGCTCGGAGGTCCTGCTTAAACTGCGAGGTTTTACGGGGCTGCTGCTCCTCTGCAGCCTGCCCTCCACCTCCGTGGGGCATCGTGATCATGCTGGGTGAGGCTGTGGCTGCAGGGCTCAGTGCCCATGGGTCCATCTCTGACCAAGGAGATGAGACAAGTGAAGCAGCCCCAAGCCCCACCATCGGAGCTCCAGAGGGTGGCTTCTGCCCCTCATTTGCTAGCGCTGCTCTCAGCCCTCCTGAAGACAAAAGAAAGACTGCACGCAGCCAGGCATGTGCTAGGGAGTGAGTCCTGGAGAGAGGAGGAAAAATGTTTTGGAAGGTAGAGGAGAAACGTCTCAGGAGGGGAATGGGAAGAGGATGGAGACCTGTATTACTTAGCTCAGCCTTCGGTGTCTGTTACCCCCGTAAGTACAGCCAGCGCCTCCATCAGCACCTGTTTCTGCCATGGGTAGCACCCCACACCAGCTTCATCCCCTGTGTTCACCAGCTCACCCCTCCCCGCCGTGCCCAGTGCTTCCTCTGCCACCGCTCCCACCAACACAGACAATGTAAGCCAGCCTGTCCCTTAGCTTTGGGGAAGCAAAATTCAGCTTCACCTACATCGCTTGGAGGCTTTGAGGTGCTCTGCCTGCGGGGAAAGATGGGTTTGCCCTAACGGTTGACCAGAGTATTCGAGGTACCTTGCCAGGTGCCCGGGAGATAAGCAGAAGCAAAGCAGTGTGCCTCCTCCAAAATCAATAGTGCCTGCTTGCACCTGCTGGGCTTATGCTGCTGTAATAGCTTTCACTCCGATGGCTGCTTGTTTGTTTGTTAGCTGTGTTGAATTTTTATTGTTTCCTGGGCATGTGAATTCCCCAATTGGTTCCCAGGGCAAGGAGTGCCACATCTCCTGGGGGCGAATAGCCACCAATGTTGACTTAGTGCATGGAGCAGGAGATAAGCGCTGTCCTGCTGCTGGGGCCTGGTGGAGACGTGCACCTTGCAGCGTGATCCATGCTGCTTCTCGCCTGGGCAGCAGCCAAGGTGAGTGTCACGCAATGCTGGTATGCGTCACCCCCTCAGCTGTGGGCAGGGACGGCGGCCGCAGCCCGGGGAAAGCATGAGAGAAGCACGCCTCTGCAGCCAGCCCCAAGGAGTGGGAAGAAGCAAGTCCTGCCTGAATGGGATCGAGGGTAGAGGGCCACGAGACTACTGAGCAGCGAAGAAGGGGACTGCCACAGACACACTTGAGGTATCATCCGTGCTTGATGTACAGCCACTGCAATCCTTCTCAATTGCACCGGGGTTGATCACTAGGGCTTGGGATGATCCACTTGGTGTAATAACACTTGACAGCATCCTGCCACCATAAGCTAATATCCTAGTGGGTCAGATGGAGCTGTGATAGCTCGCAGCTGCTGGGAACGGCTTATTAGATGTGTTTACTTTTCAGGGGTATAAGCTTTCAGGTGTCTGCAAGTGTTAATTGCTGCTGGTGCAGGGCCTTGGGAAGGTGGGGTGAAGGTCTGGGTTGGGAAAGTACTTTGGGTTGGGCTCCCTGTGGGGATCAAGATTCCCAGTTTGGGAAGACTGGGGATACTGGCTATGTTGACGTATTGGGCAGGAATTTAATGTGTTTCAAGATCAGGTGTCTGTCTTTTTGCTTTCGGGTTCTGTGGTGTTAAGAGGGAAAAGTGTGTGGGTGAGCGTAAATCAGCTCTGCACAGGGAGAGCTGCCTGCTTACACCTGGGGATTTAAGCTTCCAGATATTTAATTTCTGGTAACTGTACTTCAGCTTGTTGAAACATTTCAGTCTTGAAAAGCATCTTGTGGATAATGAGGTACCGCTTCCGGAGAGTCTCGGACTGAGGAGCAGGGGTGGATGGGCACCTTGCTTTAGCAGAGCAGTTAATGAGCACGTAGGTAGGCAGCATTGGCAAGAAAACACTGGGACAGAGGGGTAAAACAAATTGAGAGAGAAATTTTGTTGCCTCCGTTGAACCCAAGAACAAGCAAAGCTCACTTCAGTTTAAAATGTCCCATCTGGTATGTCATGGGGACCACGGATGGCAGAGGAAGGAGATGGTTCTTCTTTGAGGGCCAGAGGACTGCCTGGAGAAGGCTTGTGCCACACAGCCAGCTCTGTCATGGCTCTGCAAACCCTGGTAGGAGCCTTGAGCAATCTCCCAAAGCTGTGCTAACACAGGAGCAGAGGGGCGGCGTGACCCACACCCTCATTCAGTGGGCTGGTGGTGTCAAGAGGGCTGGGCTGGTGTTTGGAGACCTTGTTTCCAAACCAGGCTGGTGTCCTCAGCTGTGTGCCCTGGTCCCCCATTGGCAGGTGTGAGATAGCTGCTGACAGAGGTAGCGGAGGGACCTTTGCAGCTGTGTTTGAGCTTGAGTCTTGGTGGCTGGTGTCACAGTCAGAACCACCTTATGTGTCCCCCAAGCGTTCCCCTGGGTTTTTTTTTTTAGCATCCAGCTACAGCCCATTGTGATTTCTTTACTCACGTGCTCCAGGGTAAGCCCTGCTGAGCCTGCCAGGTTGGCAGCCCCAAACCAAACCTCTCCCAGAACATCAGTCATAGACCTTGCCTTTGCCTGCAGCCCAACCCACTGCCTTGTCTTCTACAGCATCATCCCTCCACAGAAGCACTCAGGAAACCTCTCCAGCATACCTGTGATTTCCCTGGTGCTACAGTGGGTGGGCACAGTGACACTGTCTTGGAGGGGTCTTTACAGCACTGTGGGCACTCAACAGAAAGGAGAAAAGTAGCTCTTCCTCAGTCAGTGGAGAGGGAGGAGAGATATCTCCAGAGGGTGACCTGGGCCAGGCATGGTCTGGAGATACTTGTATTTATAAACTAAGGAGGAAATGGATGCCACAATCTCCCCTAGCTTTGAGGGTGATGTCAGGAGCCAAAATCTGTGGGAGGCAACTGTCTTTTAGCATCATTAAGAACCGCACCGAGAAGCTAGGTCTGTGCCTGTCTGTCTCAGGCTCTTGGGTTATGACCATCAACTGAAGCAGCTGCAGGGACCATCGTGGACTCCTGGTGCCCCTGAGCAGGGCCCTGGTGCAGAGGGAGGTGGAGGCATGGGTCATGCCAGGCCCCAGCGTTAAACGGCAGAGAAGGGCTGGACGCCCCACGCACCTGAGAAACGACCCTGCCACCCCAGGCGGCTGGCTGGCAGGGTGGGGAGGAGGACCTGTGGCTGGCACTTTGCTGCTGTGGTAGGGGACAGCCCCCTCCTACCAGCCCATGCCCCAGGACAGCTGCTGCCTCTGCTGCCACTGCAGCTTTCCTGACTCATGTAGGTGACCTGGCATTGGCTCTGCTTGCCACGCAAGCAGCTTAACTCCTTCGCTGCTGGCCATGTGCACGCTGGAGAGTCTGCCAAGACAACTCAGCTGTCTCCTCCCCGTGCTCCCCCTGTTGCTGTCTGCAATGTGTATGTGCACTGTAACATGCATTCCCTGTCTGCTGACCGTCCGCTGGGGCTGTGGTCTCTGCAGCATGGACAATGACTGAGCTGCAGCACAGGACACGGGAAGAGGGAGCACACGGCTGGACCCAGTGAGGAAAGGGGCACTGGTGCCCTGTCCTGTGGCTGGTCCTGCTCCTTGGGTGCGGGTGCAGTGCTGCACCTATCCTGCACAGATCAGTATCCTTACCACCTGCACCAGGAAGAAAGACCAACTCCCTTCTAGGGCAGCTCCTCTTAGGAGGAACTTTCTCCTATAGGATGCTGTGGGGAAAGTGATGTGAAAGAGCTGGGGGACATGACAATGTGACACTTATCTGTTTGCTGTCCCAGAGGCTGTCACCAGTGGGTAAATGGGCAGGAGAGGGGACTGCTGGTAAAAGGATGCAGGAGCATCTGGGAGGGATGATCACACTGCAAAGCTGTGGGGGAGGCCCGCACTGATGAACCACGGAGCCAAAGCTCCTGCTGGGGCCTGCTGGGAAAATGTTAGCCACAGTCCTGCCTAGCTCCGGCTCCCCCACTCACACCTTCTCCACCTTGTTAATTATTACAAGGGAAGCAATGAAGGCCAACTTGCACCAAAGTCCAGTGTGAGAAAGAGAATGAGCAGTTCGCCTGCAGCCATGAGCCAGCCGACCCCAGCCACCACAGAGCTGCCCGCGCTGCTGGGGGACACAACAGCGGCCTTTGGGGTGGCAGACATCATCGTCGTGGTTTTATACTTCGCCTTTGTCCTCACTGTCGGGATATGGGTGAGTCCTCAAGGTGACTGGGTTTAGGTCTGCCTAAGGTGGAGAGCCTTTGATCCTCCCTGGACCCCTCCTGCCTGCACAGGGCATCCTCTGTGCACACTGTTACCCCAGGAACTATTGAGCAGGTTTGGGGGTGGCAGTGACCTTCCTGCGAGCCCTCACCACCACCCCCACATAGGGACAAACAAGGGGTCATTCCCTGGACATTGTTCTGGGGATGATGACTACCTCCTGTGCTGCAAAGTTGTCTCACACCAAGGTGCCAGCAGGCAGGGGACAAAAGAAAATCCAGGGTCAGGGTGGAGGAAACTGAAGTGGGACTTTAAAAAGCTTTGGAAAGATTGTTGTTAATAATTTGTTCATGCAGCTTTGCAAAGGCCTCTTTCATAGAGACCTATAATGTTCTGGTTGGCTGAAGTGTTCTTTCCTAATTGGTACATTCAAGCAGAAGTCATTAAATAGGTACAAGCAGCTTCTTTCCAAAGCTGGACTATCAAAAACCTGCACCCAGACAGGCAGAAGCAATGGGTGAAGCCTGGCATACTTAACAGATGCACAAAAGCAGTTTTGGAGCTAACGCTGAGATCAGGCATTCAGGCTTCTCCTGGCTTGGTGGCAGTGCTGCTCACCAGTCTGGGTGCCACCATGTGCATACATGCTTCGCAGCAAACCATTTTATTATGGTGCCTGATGGCAAGTTTGTGGTTGCTGCAAACAGCAAGCACACTCAGCCTAACTCACACCGGAGGGGCTTGCTGGCCTATGGACATCCTATTGCTCTTGAAATCACTGAAGTTCTCATGCGGTTCCTGGATCAGGCGGTGTGATGTGGCCATGCAAGTGTGGGGCTGCTGGGAACCCTGAATCCACAGCAGTGGGAAGAAGCAAGGGCAGCAGGAGCTGCAGCAGGGCATTGCTAGTCATGCTGGAGTGCACCTGCATGCCGTGCCCCAATGCAGTCCTTGCTGGCATCCCACGGGATGCAGGGTTGTCCTCTGATTCTTACCCCTGTGGCATTTTCTCCCCTATTTGGCTCTGAAGACATTTGCTAGGGGTGCTGGACAGTGAGGAGGGAAATGCTTCCTTTGAACGCATACCATTGTCAGAAGGTGGGCAGCCTTTCTTGGAGCTGCAAATGTGTATCTTCACATGGCTGAGAGCAGACAGACCCCTGGATTTCTCAACATTAGATGCCTTCCACAGGGGCCCTTGCTTCACCCCGCGTCAGAGCCATGCACTGAGCTGTCTGTGCTGCTCTAAGCGAGGCGAGCCAGCCTCCTGCAGAAACACCCAAGGAGTAGGGCGAGGGCGGTGCAAAAGGGTGCTGGTGGGATGTTTCAAGGTGGGTACTGGGTCTGACTTGAGGGTGGGTGAATGGAGGAAAATACTTTTCTTTTTCCTGTGCTTCCAGTCATCGATACGAGCAAGCCGGGGGACTATTGGAGGCTATTTCCTAGCTGGACGATCCATGACTTGGTGGCCTGTGAGTGAAATGCATCCTTCTCTTCCTCATGGTTCTAAAGCAATTCTGGATGTAAGGAGGGCAGGTCTAGTGAGGGGACCCAGTCCCTGCGTGTTTGATTGTAGTCTTGAGATTAAAAGGATCCACGCGGAATCGTCCCATGCAGCTCTGTTAATGGGCTACAGCCTGGAGCTGCTGGGTCAAAAGGATAGCTCAGCATCTTCAGTTTTTTTCAGCTCTCAATTTTCTGCGAATGTCAGCAATAAAAATGTTGGCATTGATGGAAGTGAGGGAGCGCTGGCTTCTAGCTGGGTTTGAAAGTCTTTGGTCCCAACTCACCAAAGATACTGTTGTCCCCAAGCCAGGAAAGCGTTAGGTAATCTAGGAATGTGCTATCCAGTAAAAAAGCATTTAGAAACCGAAGAAAAAGTAATCCCAAAGGCCAGGACTTTCCGAGGCTTTGCTGTTTAGAGTAAAGCCGAGATTATTGACTAACGATGTAAAGAATATAAACTTCAAACCACCAAAGCATAAATTTTCACTATGAAGAAAAAAAAAATCTATTGAAGGCACCTTTACTTGGGAGTGAAAGGTACATATAAAGATAATTCAAAGTTTGAAAGGAATAAAACCACCACAGGAATAAAGATCCTTCTCAGCCAGTGCCAGACTCTAGCACCATATATCTCTCCAGTGAGTAACAGAATGCACTTCTCAACCAAAACACTGCATTTTTTTTATTTCTTTCCTTTGGATGTACATTGCCCATAAATTCACTAGGCTAGATTTTCAATCTCTTCCATCGGTGACACACCCTCCCCTCTAAAATCTGTTATTTCTTAAACGTTCTTTATATTCCTGTCTTGGCCAAGTGACATTTAATGGAAAAGCTTGGCTTGAGGGTTTTCTCTAATTTGGAGGGGGAAAAAATTAAAGGTACCAAAATGAAACACTTTTTCCCCAGCATCATTCTCTTTTTCTTTAAAAAAAAACAGCCCAAAAACATTCTCATTGCTTTTGGCACCAAGCGCAGGTGGCCACAGACTGTGTTGGCTCTGGGTTCTCCTGACTTACCATTCTAGGTTTAAAGCAACCTCTAACGCTGTTTGCTTTTCAGTTTTGTTTGTCAGAGAGCTGATTCAACCTCTGCAGCACTCCTGCAGGCAGCTCCAAGTGACTTTCACCTTGAGTACATGACTGGCTTACATGTATTTTATTTTATTTTTTTTTACAGGGGTGACAGATTTCTGCTGTGTGTTAGACAGCCTCAACTAAATCCTGATATTACATTGCTGCTCCTGTGCAATTTATCTTCCGTATTTGTGTGTCTGATATAGATATTAGGAAAACTGTTTACATTTCTTGAGAGCATCAGTCCCTGCCTCAGCTGCAAATTCATGTTGCAGCAGCCAGCTCTCTAATCAAGAGTTTTCTTAGACAAGAAGGCAGAGCTGTTGGCAGGAATCAGTGTGGTTGTTGATGCCGTATTAATGTTTTACCTTGCTCAGAGGTGAGAAGCAGATCAAATTCCATCATTCCTTGTTTCACACGTAGCAGTACTGAGGAGAGAAAAGCTCCTTGTAGGCCGTGTGTCTAAAAGCAAACTTCCACTAGAGACAAAAGGGCTAGACTTGTCCTCCGGGTAACTTCTCATTTGACCCTGTGAGAGATTTGTCGTTGGTGTACAGAAAGGAGCTTGAGGCGGTATGCCAAATAAAAGTAGTAATTAAGTCAGATTGTCTTTGCCCTGTTCAAAGCGCCTTGGAGCTTGTATTCTTCCAATTAGAGTGCCAATGAGCCATGGCGGGGACAGCCTGCCATGCCCACAGCTTGCAGTCAAAGTTTACTTGAGGCATTAGCATTTTCCAGCCTACTGAAGAGCCGAATATCTTTGAACCTATGTGTAGACATTAAACACAAAAGGCCTGCATGTTCCTAAGGTCTTCCCTGCTATGGTTCAGGAATCGCCTCCCTTAGGAGGAGCTCCAGGAGAGCACCGCGGTCGCTATAGCTGTGTAAAGCACCACGTGCATGTGCAGTGCAAGACTTAAAAGAGGCTGGGCTGTCAGCGAGACATGGAGAGGTAGAGCAAGGGGCAGTGAGGCTGGAGAAGGTGTGTTGTTGGCTGAGTAATAAGGGAATGGGAAATGCATCGTGTTTCACGGACACTCAGGTGTCTGTGGCTGCCACCAGACTTCCCTCACCTTGCCGTACTCCCCATAACAGGCACGTATCTCAGGGGAACCACTAACAAAGTGAACCTCGATTCTGAGATGAAGCTTTGCATTGGAGTGGGGGTGGTGGAAGGGAGCAGACACACCCATTTTAAGACATAAAACCATAGCTGCTTTAAAAGGAGAAGGAAAACTCAACTCTCCATTAGCACCCAGCTACTGACCTGCCAGAAGCCAGAGAGAAAAGACAGTACCCAGGGGAAATGCTTGGGCTGATACAGAAGTTTCTCAGGGTGACTTTCTGGGTTTTGTGCCTGTGTCATGTGTTTCAGATTGGAGCATCCTTGATGTCAAGCAATGTGGGCAGTGGCTTATTCATCGGCCTGGCGGGCACTGGAGCAGCTGGGGGCCTTGCTGTCGGGGGCTTTGAGTGGAACGTAAGTCAGTTATGTTGTCAACTAAGATGTCACTGTTTACAAAGGGTATGAGGGTTTGTCTCCAAAATCAGATGCTTAACAGTATCAGCAGCTACAAGTTCTCAAGCCTCAGGAGAGAAGCCTCCAGACATTCAGACAGCCTTAAAAACATGAGATCTTTATTTTAGTTTAAGTGGAATCCACTAAAATTATTAGCTCTTTGACCTTCCCAGAAGCACATGGCCATATTTTTAAGCTTTAGTCTGCACTCATGAAGATTAAAATTAAAAGATAATGAATGTTGAATAGGTACTTGGATACTCACAGGATTCTGGGTACAGGGAGCTTCAAAAAAAGCAGCATGTGGTGCTAAATTCAGTGTAAAGCCATGAGAATCGGCAACCCTGTATTCACCTGTCAGCTGCCAAAATGTGACGTCTCTTGGGTGAACATCTGGGTGTGAAGGCAGGTCTCATTCTGCCTTATTGAAGTGGCCTGGAAAATTGCCACTGACACCACACAGAGCATGAAAACCAGACCCTTTGTGTGTGATGCTAATGAAATTTCTCAGCTGCAGTGATGAGGAGTGAGATTAGTGCCAGCCTCACAATAAACATCACTCACCTAACTCTAAATCTCTTGTCTGTATCAGCAGAGAGTGCTAATACTGCCGGATACTTGCCAAGCACAGGCAGGGCCCACCAAAAGCTCTTTCCTGGGATATCTATTCACTGCACTGTTGTTTTTTCTAAACCATTAAGATCACCTTGAAGTAATCTGTGAAGAAACTGGTGCCTGTGTTCAGCCTGGTGCATGTAGGACATACCAATATCACTTTAAGTTCATCTATTTAGTTCATTTTAGAAGCCCATTGAGACAAGATTGTATGTCAGGGAAAATCTAACTTCATGAGTTTAGATTCATTTCTTTCAGATTGGAAATGGGCCTTAGAATGCTGTTATTCTCTCCCTTTGCCATGGGACATCACTCAGCTGCAGGGATCATATAAGCATCTTTTACCTAAGCCAGCCTCTGCCACTGCAGGAGTCATGGCTGTTCTCCTCAATCACTCACAACCTCTGCTCACCGGCATTAGTTTCATTTCTGGTAACTTAAATAGCTGATCAAAGTAAAATTTGGACTAATGTAAGGTACTTGGATGAAAGGTAATGGCCTGAGACAGCCAGGTGATGTTTGATAATCCAATGGCTTTTATTTATGTTCAGGATCTTCTGTTTGGGCTTTTGCTGTGTTTCAGAGAAGAAATATGTGATGGGAGATGCCTTTACACCTTCCAAAAGACCTTTCACCTGTTGCAAAGCAACTGAACTGCCCCTTTATCTACCAGCAACAGAAGCACATCTGCGTCAGCCTGCAAGGAGAACATCCCAGCAGAGTCTTGCTGTTGCTTATTTTTATGCTCCGCAGGGACAGTCTGCTGCCTCAGCCTCATCACTTGCTAATCAAGCAACAAACAGATGCTCCCATCCTTCTCTGAATCACTTAACTCTTCACTGCCACAGCATCAGTGGTTTGAAAGGCCACCAAATACCGCACTATCGGTCAGAGATCCAGAGCAACAGAATACACCATCTTGCCTCAAAGGAGGATGGAACAGGACGTGCCACCCATGACAGAGAGACACAAGGCTTAGTAGGATAATTTCAAAAGCTTCTAACTAGATTGTAGTAATTCCTCCATTTGTCATGTCATCTTCTGAGCAGGGAGAAAAAGTCAGACTGCCTCCCAAATACACTGCATGGCACTATACCTTTCTGCTTTCTTAGTATGTCCACTGAAAGAACAGAGGAGAAGGATGTTCCCATCTGTTGACTCACGTACCTTTATTTTCTCTGTCTCCTTAACAGGCTACCTGGGCACTTCTGGCTCTTGGCTGGATCTTTGTCCCTGTTTACATCGCAGCAGGAGTGGTCACAATGCCCGAGTACCTGCAGAAGAGATTTGGAGGGCAAAGGATACAGATCTACATGTCTGTACTGTCCCTCATTCTCTATATATTCACCAAGATATCCGTATGTATCCAATTGAACATGACCCTTGTGTCTAGGGCAGTGGTAGGTCATCTCGGCACAATGCAGGGCTGCTCAGAAATAACTCGATGTCCTTGAAAGGACCAGCTCAGCTACCAGAAACAGTAGCAGTGTGTTAGTGTGCTGCTTTGCTCCAGTAAATACCTGCCTCTCTATTGATCAGGGAGACCTATCCTAAGAGAGAGAGCCCTCATTAAACAGCAATGCACAGTGAGAACTTTACAGGGATTTGGCAGCTAATTACTGAACAGTATAAGTACCATAGCTGTCTGCCTGCTTTTCCTCTTCTATCAGATCAAACCTTAGGCAGTATAGACAAGGGAACTGCGGCATTACCCCATCTGAGGATCTGGCATGCTGCGTCTTTTAGGTGTGAAATTCTCTTAAATTATCATAAATCTGATGTTGTTTTATAGCTGAGTTTTCAGCATAGGTGTGTTGTGGTTATTCTCTCTTCCTGTGACTTGTGTTGTATAAAAACGGTACGGTGAAAGGGAGGTAGGTTCTGGCTGAAGACAAAACTCGGCATCTTTCCTGGATTGCTTGTAGCATTGTACCATGCTAGCAGCCAAAAAAAGCAATGTAAGCTACTCGATATTTCTCTTCATTTAAATGCTGTTAATAAAAAGGCAGAACTTAAGCTCAGAGATTTGCTAAGAGCTACCTGTGCCTTTGGAGAGAGAGGACAGTATTTCAGAGTCCATTACAGGGTCTGAAAATGTCAGTCCTTTGTCTCCAGCTGATCATCCCACGGCCAGTGCAAGTCAGTTTTCATAGACCCTACTGAAGTGTTTAGATGCCAAATTGCCTTGCAAGACATTGACTGGAGATGAGGCACCCATGTGCCTTTTGCAGCTGGCTTCAGGGTCCTCCTCCCAGGCTTATTATGCCTCAGGTCCTGGGAGGCGCATGCAGAGGAGTTCCAGGCTGGGATTATGGGATAGATTTCCTCTTCTAATGGCCAGCTCTTGGTCATGTCACCCATCGCTGCCACAACTGCCTCTGGGAGCGTTGCTCTCTGGGCTTGAAACATTGCCCAGGATGAGGTCTTGCAAAGAGGTATTTGAAGCCTCTTTAGCCATGAGGGGTAAATCGAAGATCTCTCCTGCGACAGCACTACACTGGTCACCGCTGCACAGTCAATGTATGGGCAGAACCAGACCAGTCTTTCAAAATGACCTTCAGCAGAGCAGTATTTGCCAGTGCCTTTTAGAGCAGGACCCTGGCCTCAGTCATTGCTGTTTCATCTCAGTGATTTCTCCTCTGTGCAGCTAATTCACGCGTGGCTGACGGATGTGGCTGGTGGACTTTATGGACATGACAGGTGCTTTCTATTAAGCGGTGCTATTGTTTGTAGAGAGCTCATTTAGCAGCTGGCTGGACAGCAGGCAGTTGGTTACAAGAAGGATTTTTCTCCCTGTGCTTTTTGCCCAAACTAGGGCATTGCAGAGTCTTCCCTGCTTGCAAAGAAAAACAGAGAGCTCAATAAACAGTGTTGTCAAAGGACTGATCCTGCATAGCTACCGAGTGTTTGTATGGAGAGCAAAAAAACCGGAAGACACGGTGACTCCTGTGGATGTACTGACGGTGTTTGTCCTGTCTCAGGGTTGCGGAGGCTAGGAGTTGCACTGGGTGTGTGTTTTTAAGGTGCTTATTTCAGGCACAGCAAATAGAAATCTTGCCCCATCCCTTCGGTCTCCCTTGGCAAATGTCTTCACCTACATCTCGCCCCATACCAGATTTGCAGGTGTCCTTCAAATTCATTTCCCAACATAAACATCTCCCGTATCGCCTTCTGCATTTCAGCGATGTTATCTGTATAATTCCAGGTTTTGCCCAGTTTCTGGTTTCACTCTCTCTGCCAGCAGGTCCAAGCAAAACAAAGCCCATGGGGGTTTCTGTATGTCTATCGAGGTCCTCAGCAGGTATAACTAGTTTTTCTGGAGTCATTCTAGTATGTTGAACTGCATGAATAGAAAAGCAAGCTGTTGACCTTTTCAGATAAATAAATCACGGTGCAAGGCATCAGTGATTCTTCAGGGGTTTCTCAAGCAGGATTGTCCTCTGGCCACTAGGCCACCAACATGTAGTCTTGGGAAGAAACTGGTCTCTGCTATTTGCCCTCCTTTCCCTCCCATGTACCTGTGGATACCCGGGCTCCTGCTCCCCATGAGTGTCTTCACAGTCAGCAAAAGCAGTGACAGTTTCCACCAATGCTTCTCTGTGCCAGTGAGGGTTACTTACCATGAAGGCTGCCTGTAAGATAGTCTTTATTTTGATGACTTTTTAACCCTTGGCGTAGGACCTTGATCTTTACCCTCCTGCTGCCCCAGCCTCTGAAAGCGCTGACCTGGAGGAATGATTTTCCTTACCCTGAGAACAAGATGGTTCACAGCCAACAGCCCCATGCTCTCTCCTCCTCTTTCACTTCACCTTCCTGGTGTCCTCCTCCATCGATGTTTTCAGCCGCAGAGGGCTGCAGGCTGCTTTATTAGATTTCACTTGCACGGAGCGCTACTAATGCCAGACTGCCCTTGTGGTGTTTTTTGTTTTGTTTTTTTTTTTTTTTATTCCAGACAGACATTTTTTCTGGAGCATTGTTCATCCAAATCTCTTTGGGCTGGAACCTCTACTTGTCCACTGTGGTCTTGCTAGCAGTGACTGCTGTCTACACCATAGCTGGTAAATAGCTAATTTTGAAAGAAACATTATAAACTGGAGCCTAGGATATATTTCCCCTTTCCTACACAGGGGTAAGTATTCAGGTCCAGGTCTGAGGGAGAGATTCTCCCTCTTGCTGGTAGTACCTGCCCTGTCACTCCCAGCTGCTGGGGACCTCTGGCTATTCCCCTCTCCCTTCCTGCTGCAAGGGAAACTGGTATGGGAGGAACATTACTGTTTTCTAGAGGATTTTTTAACGCTGCAGAAGGTTCCCTGCTCCCTCTGTGCAGATAATCACCACTGCCCATATTTGCTCTTTTTTTCTCTTTTTTGTAACATTAACAACTTTAGATATTAAGATGCTGAACTGCTTCCGAATCCTCTCATAAATGTAGAAAAGCCCTTTGGGCTGTGCCTCACGGGAGGGCTTGTGACAGTTATAGGCTCCTGGGGACCAGCTCAGTGCCAGCTTCTCCCAGTGGCTCTGTCCTGAAATCACAGGGCTGGGGCCAAGGAAATCGCTTTTCCAGGTGAGGTACGTGTTTCATGTACATGGTGATGCACTCCGCCTGTTGTCTCTGGTTCTCCTGACAGGTGGCTTAACGGCTGTGATCTACACAGATGTGCTGCAAACCCTGATCATGGTGCTGGGAGCTTTGGTCCTCATGTTCTTAGGTAAGGGGAACCTGCGGTCGCATCATGCGCTAGTTCAATGGTCCCAAGGTCATTAGACCTTAGCAGGTACCTCACCCTTTCACGTATGATGCACAAATGAGTTTCAACCACTCACAGAAGTGGTACCAGCACAACTAACATTTGCCAGGTTGTCAGACGGGCTTCCTCCTTTGCACTAACTGTATGGAGGTGAGGTTCTGCATAACTTCACAGCAAAGGTTTGAATCTACCTGGGGTTGCCAAAGGGCTCACAACACTGCATTCCCAGGGCCAAATTCAGCTCTCGCTGTGCTTATGTAAGTTCAGAGCCATTATGCTGACTGTCCCTGTTGACTTTGGGAGTTACTGTGTATTCACCTGGGTGTAACTGAGCATTATAAAAAATAAAAAAGCAACGACGAACTGACCACCATCAGTCTTTGCTTTAAGTCTTCTTAGCAAACAGAAATACAAATTATTTCATGTCATACCTTCCTGCTATAGCTCTTGGAGGGTGTATGAGCAAAGACTTGGCATTCCAGAAATGTGACATTCAAGTCACAAAAATGTATGTTACCTTACGGCATTGGCCAAATATCCATTAGCTCAAAGGTACCTCATCCTAACATCGGTAAGAGGTGAGACATTATGGAAAGCAGTAATATTTTCCATTATGCTGGGGACATTGTGGGGATTAGGATCATGGAGTTTTTCCTGCATGGATCCTCTTCCAGGATGCACTGTTAAAACCACAAGGACTCTGGGTGAGATTCAACTGACTCCTGTAGAAACCTTGACTGCCAGAGTGAGGGTGGAATGAAAAGAAAGGGTCTGAGGGGAAGATAAGAGTAATTATGAGACCGAGATAAAGAAATAACTTTGTAGGATGCACCAGACCTTAAATTGCTGTCATTTTCTTCTCAGGATTTGAAAAAGTTGGCTGGTATGAAGGACTTCAGGAGAAATACAGCACAGCAATACCAAAGATCATAGTCCCAAACACAACCTGTCACCTCCCACGTGCAGATGCCTTTCACTTGTTCAGGGATCCAGTCACAGGAGACATTCCCTGGCCTGGCCTTATATTTGGTCTCTCTGTGCTGGCTCTTTGGTGCTGGTGCACTGACCAGGTAAAGAGTCTTTCCCTCTGCAGGCAAACCACCACACTATTATTTACAGTCCACTCCTCAGCTGGTGGATCTGTCAGCTGAAACACAACCGTGTCTCACTGTGCTGGAGTTACTACCTTTTTACTAGTCTAGACCAGAATAGCTCACTCCTTCCACCTTCCCAGCAAGCTGCTAACTTTGTGCACTTCTAGATGCAGAGAGAGCAGGTTATATTCTTTCATCTTTACCTCGCTGTGGGCTGGTGAGTACTGGGAATCTTCATGCAGTTAGCGGGACAAGGGTATGAAAATGTAGATGCGGAGCTGGCTCTGCAGTGACCTTGTATGACCTCCAGACAAGCCATTCATATTCCTGAAGGTCTCACATTTCTTATTCCTTTCCAAGCTACAAACAAGAAAAAACGGTGTTTGTTTCTCAAGACACAGTGCTTTTGTGCTTTGAGATGGGATAATTATGAAAACCCACCACTGAACTTTTACCAAAACACACACAGTCTGCTTCATCCCTTGTCTCTTGCTGCCGTACAGCTGCTGTCTCCAGTCGTCAGGGTGGCCTCATTTCAGTCAAGGGCGAAATGATTCCTGTAAAGGAAATTTCCATGCTGCCCTCCCGTATAGCCTGTGCACTGAGCTCTGAGCAGTGGCAGCAGGCTGCAGTCAACCGAGATGGGAAAGTTGCCATTGGCATGCAAAACACCCTGGGATCCTGCTGGATGAAAGTCATCCATGGGAACGAGAGTCAGAGAGAGGATGGATCCTGCTCTCTCTGTAGTGCTTCTGTTTTACCCTCTGCTCCCTTTCTGCACTGATCGCAGGTGATAGTCCAGAGGTCTCTCTCTGCCAAGAACCTCTCCCATGCCAAAGGTGGATCGGTGCTGGGAGGGTATCTGAAAATCTTCCCTATGTTTTTCATTGTCCTGCCAGGAATGATCAGCAGAGCTCTTTACCCAGGTAAGCCTTCCCATGTTCCTTGCCGCAGAGCTTTATACCTTCCGTGACCCTAACCCCACACAGGTCTGCCAGCACTTTTACACCTCAGAAACTGCTGACTTCCAGCCATATCCATATAGATTCCTGTTGTACAATGGTGTTCCCGTGCCCTTCCTCTAACTCCAGTGCTCTCACAGTGGCAGAATTCACTGGGAGGATCCATATGGGGCCAATTTTGCCACTGGGGTCATATAGCTCTGTGCTGTGGATGTGGCACGCACCCACCTGTCTGTCTGAAGTCAGTGTGATGAAATACACAGAGCACTGAGGTTGTCCCTCAGGCCCTATGGGTTATTTTCATTAGGTGGTTGGTGAGAGTTTTAGCAATCTACCACACAGATTCATGCAGTTCCTGGTGGATTATGCAAAACACCCCTCTTTTGTGAAAGACCAAGGATTCCCCTCCTGTTGTCTCCCAAGAGGCTCTCATTGCTGGTTCCTCTGGAGCCTGCCACTTCCCAGGAAGAATACCCTGGTTGGGAGGAGCATTCCTGGAGGAAAGTCCCTCTCTCTTAGATTTCTTCAAATAGGAGTAAGTCAGCCTGCAGCATCCTTGGTAACCTAGCTGACAGGTTCATGGAAACAGTCCATTTCCCACAAATAAAAACCCAAGCATTACAATTACACAACATTCAGAAGAGTTATATCTACACCCTGAACAGAATTGCAAAATGTCATCTTGAAGTTTCACCTTTACTTTACGATGTAAAATGTTCTTTAGCTCCACTCATTCTAGCTGTATTCCAGCTGCACTTCTGAATTTATATGAAACCTCACAAGGCCTCAAGATTTGTTCCCTCAAATTAAACCACCCATGGCTCAGTGGGGTTTATTGTGATTTCTTGTTTTTCTGTCTTCTACAGATGAAGTGGGCTGTGTGGACCCGGACATCTGTAAAAGGGTCTGTGGAGCTGCAGTGGGTTGTTCCAACATTGCTTACCCCAAACTTGTGATAGAACTCATGCCCGATGGTGAGAAACCTTTATACTTGTGGAGGTGGGCTTGAGCCACGCCCTGTGTGAGGGGATCAGACTGCCCTTACCCATCCTAAGGATGAGGAAATCTTACCACAGTTACCAGACATCAGGATGAAAAAACAGTGCTGAGAGGCCAAAGGTCTAGTCCTGATTTTCCTTCTCTTTTTTGCTTCCCTAGGGCTCCGTGGTTTGATGATTGCCGTGATGATGGCAGCCTTGATGAGTTCCCTCACCTCCATTTTCAACAGCAGCAGCACTCTCTTCGTTATAGACATCTGGCAGCGGATCCGCCGAAAGGCTTCAGAGCAGGAGCTGATGATTGTGGGCAGGTCCATACATTTCTTTATGTCTTGTTGCTCTCGTCATCTGATTTGAGTGCAACATTTACATTCCCCAGTCTGGACTCACTAGAAAAAAACTGGTGCCTAAAATATAGAGCAGGAATACAGCCTGGGAAAGAGCATTAAATTTTCCAGCTTCACCTCAGATAGAGCTGGTCAAAGGGAAACACTGAGTGTACCACTGAGCTAGGTAGATCATTGCTTCTCCCTTCTTTTAACTTAACAAAAATACTGCCTTAAATGCAACTTTTAGAAAAGCCAAAGGTGCTCTGGAGTCACTGGTCTCCGGCGGTCTCTAAGAACATGTTATTTTTGCATCACACAGGAGTGATACTCTACAATTACTTCTTTTTCCCTGGGAAAAGTGCAGAGAGTTGGGCCTCCCAGCTCTCTATCTCTGTGATAAATTATAGTGCCCTTTGTGAGCAAGCTTTGGTACTGCATTATATCAGGGGCATATAAAGTACTCCTCCTGACAGCCGAATTTAAGCTGCATTCTGCACGTTTGTGGTGCTTTTCTCTCCAGTCATGAGCATTAAGTTTTAAAGTTTGCTTTCAGGTGGTTGAAGGCTGCAGGTAATCTCATAGTCCACCACTGTAGAGTAGTGAGAGGGGAAGTACCGCTTGTTCAGCAATATGGGGACACCTCTATAACATACAGCGCAAAGATGGAAGGCTATGGTATGCACCTGAGACCCCAGAAGCAATTTTAATAAGCAGCAAATGAGTTGGGATTTGGCAAAGGCACTAGATTGAGCATGTTACCTACTTGGGAAGGTGGCAGAAAGATTGCTTCCATAAGCTTTCAGCTCCGTCTCTCTGCCACATCCAAGACCTAGTCTTTGAAGAACATGTCACTCTCTAGGACACATCAGGTTGAAGGGCTTGCACTGATCCAGCTCATGGTGGGAGCCACCATGCCCTTATGGCTCTCTTATGCATGTTGACTGGCAAGTCCCAGCTCAACTTGCTCCGAAATCTGTGAAGTTAGCTTTGGGAAGTGGTTGACTTGACTTTCTGGAAGAGAACAATTTTCGCTTTTCTGGTGTACACAGGGAAAGGTTCTTCTTGGGAGTGATTGTGGATTTTTTCTTAGGAAACTCTGAGAGCAGTTGGAAGTCTGTTTTGCTGCAAGATTTCATTTTCAGGTGGAGTCCACTACCTGCAGAGCTAATACAATTTTATCCTTGTCTTCCAGAGTCTTTATCCTCATCCTCATAGTCATCAGTATTCTCTGGATCCCGATCATTCAATCAGCCAACAGTGGGAAGCTCTTTGACTACATACAGTCCATAACCAGCTATCTTGCCCCACCGATCACAGCTCTCTTCATCTTGGCAATCTTCTGCAAGAGGATTAATGAGCCTGTAAGTAGAGTGTCAACAACCAATTGATATACATATTTAATTTGATAAAATAAATAAATAAATAACTCTCTCCTCAGTACCTAGCCTTTGAGACTCTTTAAACTCAAAGCCAGTCCAGCTGAAGTGTTACAAAGAGGCAGCCTTTTCCTGGCATGCGTTAGTGGATCTTAGCCCAGTCTCTGGTGTATGTGTGTTTGCTTCCAAGAAACTACTGCAAGTGGTACTGTTTGGCAGTCTCATTTGAAAGCATGAAAGGCAAAGTTGTCCCACACTTTATGGGCAAAGTATCAAAGTCTAGTTGGAGGCATGTTTTTAGGAGGAGACTCTCGCATTATCTGTGCTCTATATGTTCCATGTTCAAGGGCAGAAACAGAAAATGAAGATTTTTAACTGAAGACATCCTCTTTTGATGCATGTCAGTGTGGGTTTCCATCAGGCATGAAAAGTCTTGGTCTAAGAAACAGATGAAAATAAAAAGGAAGGAAAGGGAAAGGGGGAAAGAGGAGAAGGGAAGGGAAAGGAAGGGAAGGGAAACTTCAACTAAAGGTAGCATGCAGTGACCTTTTCTTTATGCTTGCCTTTTCTCAGGGTGCTTTCTGGGGCCTCATGATTGGGCTAGCTGTTGGTCTTGTTCGGATGATCATCGAGTTTATTTATAGCACACCGTCTTGTGGTGAGGATGACAGAAGACCAGCTGTGCTAAAGGACTTGCACTACCTCTACTTTGCCCTCATCCTCTGTGTCCTCACTGCGATTGTCATCATCCTCATTAGTTTCTGCACCCCACCAATCCCTGAAGAAAAGGTAAGTGACTTGCAGTGACACCCTTTTCTCAGACCCCCCATTTGGTTTCCAAAAATCTCTGAAATCTGTCCTTTCCTGTTCCTCCCATGGTTAAGAAATGGTGTGTAATGCAAATGCTGCAAAGAAGCCCTTGCTCCTCAGCTTTCTATTCCCCAGGTCACATAGTGTTAATGCTTCCCAAGGCACTGAGTGCTTCAGATTGAGTGTGAGTTCCCATGCTGTGCCTAGAGCTGGGCAGACAGTCCATCATAACTGAGATAGAAAGAAAAGAAGAAGGGGCAGACAGTCCATCATAACTGAGATAGAAAGAAAAGAAGAAGGGGAAGAGGATGAAATCATATTACAGAGCACTGCTGAGGAGGAATTAAATCTATCTAATTGTAGCATCTACCCTGTTTCAGCAGAGCCAGCCATCTTGCAGGCAAACAAGATTAATATCTTTTGCAACACAGGCATTTAGGAAAATAACATTTTGTCCCAATGTGATCTCAATTACTTTTAATAACTTTGGGTCAGACACAACTTTCTTTTACTTAATGCATTAAAGTGGTTCAGCCTTGGGAGGCTTTATATAATAAAACCTTAAAGCCAGTCCCAAGTTTTAAAGCAGCTGTCAATATAACAAAACTGCCATCTACCCCCAAACAAAGGTTAATGGATAGATTTAAAAACCCTATTTTTTTTCCCCCTGTCTAACTGCATGGGGAAATGACGGTGATGCCATCACAGCATTTGCTATCTGTTGCTTCCTCATAACTTGTAAAGCATTAACCAGTTCCATCAATGATTGATTGAACGCTAGTGGTGTCAAAGATACCCAGCTCCTAAAGATTACGTGAAAGCAGGTGCTCAGATAGAGGAGAGGAGGCGAGAGAGAGACTGTCTTTGTGTCTGCTTTGAGATAAAGTCTCAGCTTTTATTAGCTATCAGAGGATCCACATGGGAGAGACAAATACGGGCAAGGAGGCACCATTAGTTCTGCTGCTTACGTTGTTCACTACTGCTCAGGGGTGGCCAGATGGTTGCCAGCAATTAATTACTGTGGTTTAATGAGTTCCCACTCATCATCTGACCTGTGATAACTAAACATGTGCAGTGCTCCCTGCCCACAGCAATAGCAAGATAAGATGTATTAACATAGCACTGGCAAATAGTGAACATCATACCAACAGTT
This sequence comes from Falco rusticolus, assembly GCF_015220075.1. Classification (NCBI taxonomy): domain Eukaryota; kingdom Metazoa; phylum Chordata; class Aves; order Falconiformes; family Falconidae; genus Falco; species Falco rusticolus. The sequence continues at coordinate 9,303,574 of NC_051197.1, read as the reverse complement.
CAGGAAATGAAGAAACTGGCCGCAGCACCTACAGGCTTTTTAGTTTGACCTCGGAGGTATTAAAACATTTAAAGCACATTTTAAGAGGGGGAGTTCAGGATTAAGACCTACTGTAATAGCATCAGTGAAAGAGAGGTTATGATTGTAAGAGATTCTTTAGAGGAGATGTGCAGTAAAAATAGGTGAGTTTATAGGTGCTGGACTTAAAGGGACCTTATTTGATATATTCTTCAATGGAAAGGTGGATTCAGACTGGAAACAGTCCAGGGAGGAAGGCCAATGGATTTGTCAGGGAGGACAGGATTTTGTCTGAAACGGCTGTGTGCAGTTTTCCCAGACAGGCAAAGGACGAGGTGGGGTGGCTGAACCCCCAGGTACATCTGGAGAGCCAGGAAGGGGGAGGAGAGCTTGCTAAATGGCAGTACTGGCCATGAACAAACATAGGCTGGGATTTTTGAGAGAAGTTTTCCTGAAACAAGATGTTCAGGATAACCTTTTGGTAGGCTATGGACCCCACATAGTGCTGAGCTCAGTGTTTGACCTCTGTATAAGAGATTGTGTTGAAGAAAATTAGTAAGAATTAATGATATTGCCTGTGGCAGTGAGAAGCTGGACACAGAGACCCAGATCAATCATCTAATGATGTGCTGACCATCCATGTCCCATAGGCTCACCCCTGCCCTCAGTATCTTCCCACCACAAGGAAAATGAGATGAGCTGCCAGGCAATTTGTGCTGCTAGGTGGTAGATAATTCCCTCTTCCCATAACTTGGTAGGAATGGGAGAGTCTGCCCCCATTTGGTTTTAGTCTGATTTCCATTCAGTATTTATCCCTAGTTTCAACAGGAAAGGTCTGACCTTGCTCCTCAGAGAACAGCCAAAGTGAAGGTGTGGGGTTTAAGCTGAGGTAGGTGCCAACATTGTCGGGTTCTGCCTGGCTGGCATGAATCTGAGTGGGCAGCCTTAAACCCAACATTTTTCATTTTCCCTCGGTCAGGCTTACCCCAACTTTTGCCCTAGCCGTGAGCACACGTGTAGGATTAGACCACCGCTTCTGGTGGCATGGTTTCTCATGGTGTCCTGCAAGCAGGGCTTGTCTTCTCATCTCAGGTTAGTCTGTGGCTGTGCTGACGTGGCTCAAGGACAGAAGGGTTTGGGGGGAGAAAGGGCAGGAGGTAGCACACAGGATGGATGTGTCAGGCTTTAACCCTCTGGCTCAAAAATAGCCCCTGAGCTTTGTGTTTGGCCATTGGCAACCTTGGGTTGCTGGGTTTTGGCGTGCAAGTGGGCAAACCTTTTGTGCAGAGCCTGTATGTCCCCACGATAGCGGCTGAGGGGGGAGGCTGTGGCAGGTGTCCTGGCTGAGGGTGTCTGAAGCTCCGGTGCTTCCCAGTCCCATGTGTTGGTCAAGTCACTTTATGAGCCTCAGATATTTTCCCCGTAAAAATCTCATGGGGCTAATGCTGCTAGCCCTTATCTGTGCAGCGCCTTCAGATCTAATGATGAAAGACACCGTATAAGAGCTAGGAATTACACCATTTATTTTGTCAGGCAAAAAGAAAAGAAAAACAAGCCACCGAAGGAAAAGCCAAGGAAATATAGTGATAGATCATGCCTCAGCAGATGTAAATCAGCATAGCTCTATTGCCTTCAAAGACCAGGAACAGCTGTTGAGCACAGGTATGCAGCTTTACACCAGCTGAGGATCTACCCCGGACAACTTTAAATATTGAATCTTAATGCTTTTGAGATAGTAAATGGACAAAAGAAGAAAAGAGATTTGTATGTTATGTTAGAGTGGTGCAGCTAATGTGCCTGGCTTTAAATGAATTACAATCCAAGAACTGCAAGCTGTAGCATTTTCTCCTGCTGTTTTGGACACTCTCCCATCCCTGTGGTGATTGATGTTGTGCTGGAAAACAAGTATGCAAGGAATTTGTTTGGTATGCTCCAGAGTTCATATGTCTTCATTGTAGGTAGTCCATATTGTGTCACGCTGTCCTTGAAAACACTGCAAAAGAGCTTACAATTAAATTTGAGACTGTGAAGCTGAAACACAACTGTCAGGTGCCAGATGGCGTTTTGGAACAGAAGGATTTATTCTAGTTTACAAACAACAGAAGAAAAACTTTGCTTACTTCTTGCAAACTCCCTTGTCCAAGGAGGATGTGAGGGTGAAAAGGGAGAGAAACAGCCCACAGATCACAAATACTACATGAGCAGGTCACGTCCCCAGGGGTCAGGGCTCACCCAGACAAGGTGATGGATTGGTGATTCCACCTGATATACTCTGGGATCGGGGATGTTTTCTCTGTGTCTTGAGGTCTGGCTTCAGTGGCTCCTTAAGGTGTATAGCTCAGGAGAAGCACCAAGCCTGCTTTGGCTGGCCTGTACCCACACCGTGCACTCCAAGGTGCTGTGCAGCTGGAGCTCCCACAGCACCGTTTAGTGCCACTGGGAGCAAAGCATGCTCAGCTCTGGTGGGAACTGGCACTCACAGAGGGGCAAACTCAGAGGGGACACGGGGCTCCCCAGAACCAGCCACACAGCTGCCCCCTGCTCCCCTGCCCTTGGGGATGGTGGCCTGAGGCAGCATTTCCAAGGTCCAAGTCAATCATGCTAACACAGCTCCCCCGTCAGCAGTTCTCCTTATTTATGTATTTTCTTGCTCTCTCCGGGCTTGCAAAACATGGGCCATCATCTGCCTTCCACATCCCCATCACTTGGTGGGTCTGTGCCAGGGAAGCGTAGCCAGCCCCGTGGTGGCCTCCATGGCCACACAGTGCTGCCAGTCTGCCCCGGCATGTGTCCTTCTGGCCATGGCAAAGAGGAGAAAGGGGTGCCTCGAGGACTTCAGCCATCCCAAACATCCTCAGGGGAGCTAGAAGCTGGAGCATTGGTGTAATGCTTCACCGAGGGGCCCTCTAGGGTGGCGGTTTGCTTTATTTCACCATGGTCAAAGCAGCTGCTCCTGGGTGGGTCAGTGGGATGATATGTGATGAGGTTACCTGTGTGTCCGTGCTGCTTTCAGGTGGGAATCACTCCCACCTGGCAGAGTCTGAGCCCTAAGTAAGCTCCAGCCCTTGCAGATTTTTTCTGCAATGTGAAGAGGCAGTCATTCAGTGACATGTGGGAAGAGAAAGGGAAAGAAAAGTTTTGGAAATCCTTTAGTACCCTGAAACTTTGCTATGTTCCAGTGACATTTCCTAAATGATTAAAAAAAAATAATAATAGAATCCCTGAGAAAGATGAGGATCATCATATCAAAGCAATTTAGCACATCATGACAAGAAAGATTAGCCCTGCCCAATGCTCATCTTGGTTGAAAATGATTTAAATAAAGCTATAAATCTTCTGGAAATTATGCAACATTTTGTGTCAGCTGGAAACTCCTGCCTAGATCTGTGTGTGCAAAATTCAAAAATTAAACTCACGTTACTTTGTAAGTGACCCATTTGAGATGTTCATTTCCATACGGGCAGAGCAGGGAGGCAGCTGCTTGTCAGGCACATATGTGATGTTCTGCCTGACCTGCTGTCACCACGGCAGCTTTGGTGCCCCAGTCCCATCCTGCAGCTCCTCTGCAGGGCAGCCGATGGGCTGGGGTGGGAGGGCAGCCCACGCACCTGGGCAGCTGCGCTCGAGCGAGGTTGGTGAGCGTGGTCCTCGCTGCCTGGCTTGGCCAGAGCATGCAGGGGTTAGGAATTGTCATTGCCACCAAGCTTCTTGGTGTCCCATGGTCAGCCACAAAGTAGCAGACCTGCTTAAACCCAAAGACCTGAGCCCCTGGGACAGTTCACCCCACCCCACAGCCGCAAAAGGACCACTGTCAGATTTGCAAGAATAATGGCTCCTGTGCAGTCCCTGTGTCTCAGGGAGGAGAAGGCTTCCAGGCTAGCCCTAGGGTAAGAGTTTCAGACCTCCTGGTTTTGCAAAGCAGAGCAGGTTGCAGCCACAGCAGCCTGTCCAGGACTGATCAGCTTTCATGGCTTGCAATGTTTCTTTCACTGAGAGACTGCAGAGAGAGGTAATGTCTTGTATCGGCCCAACAGAGAAACCTAGAATTTAAAAAGAGGGGAAAAAAAAAAAAAAAAAAAGTCAAACGAACAAAGAAAGAAGGCAAAAGATGTTTGGATGTGCAAGTCTTACAGTGTGTGCCCAGAGCTCTGGGTTTTCTACTTCTAACTACCCCTGTTGGTCTAATGTATGGTATAATCCTCCCTGCAAATTGTGACTTAATATTAACTGTTGTGGCTCTGTCTGCTCACATAGTTGCACCTCCTGAAGGCATACTTGCAGCTGCAGAGCAGAGACACAAGGTTGCTACTCTTCCCACTCAGGGCACTGAGATATGCTCATCTCAAAGTGCCAGTTGCTGCTTTGATATGAGCTTGTCCCAGCTGTGGGGTTTAATGTTCACTTGGGGTTTTCTTTTCCTAGAAAACAACAACTGAGATGAGACAGAAGATCCTCCAGTCCCTCCCCATGTCCCAGAGAAGAAGCTGTCCAAATACCAGTGTTCCCATGGGCGTATATCTGTGTAATGCCCTTATAGCCATATAAATGTGTCCTGCCCCTACAGCCATGTACCTGCATGCTAACACCCGGCCAGTCTTTCTCTGCTGACGGTACAATTGATTGCTGTCTGATTGACTGTATCCAGAAAGGGTTATCTTGGCTTTTTTTCTTTTTTCTTTCATCGACTTTATTGGCCTTCTCTGTTGGAGGGTTGCCATCCTGGATGCAGATCATCATGAATTCATGTCAATCAAGAGAGCCTAGCAAATAGAAAGCTGCTTCTTCGATGTCTACTAAAAGGTTACTCCTGGTAGATACAGGGATGGAACAGGTTAATTAAAAAAATAGAAGGAAAGATACCAGATAAATGCACGCTTTTTTTCCCAGCTTTTCAGCTCCAGCTGGATGGTACCAGCCTTCTTTTCCAGGATGTGGGCACCAGTGCAGAAAGGAAGTGAGAGAAGGTGGGGGAACAACCGTCACCCCAGAATGGGTGTCTCAGCACCATCTTGGATCCGTGCCCCCCAAAGAGGGAGGTGACTGGCATGCCAGTTTGTGACTGACAGGCAATAACCAGTTTGTCCTCTGTCCCACTTTGCAGCTCGCTCGCCTGACGTGGTGGACAAGACACAGAAAAGCACCGGCCATTGACCTGAAAAATTACAAGAGTGAAGCAGCACAGATTAATCCAGCCAACGGAGAGAGTGACCTGGTCGACAGTGCAGATCCAGGCGATAAGGAGGAGGAAGGTAGGGTGGCTCTCTGTGAACAAGCACACTCGTGTGCATGTGAGTGGACAGCCAAGATCTCATGCAAGTCCTGCTAAAGTTCACGAGAGGTTATCTGTTGCATTCACTGGACCTGGGGCTTGTATTTATGGGTATAGCAGTTATAAGGATGTGGCAAATGAAAGTGTTGTGGTCCTTGGTTCTTCCAACATATCTTCTAGCATTTACCTTCATGTTGTAATCCTCTGAATGGTTCAGAAGAGCTGCCATTCCTAAAAAAAGCCAAACCCCCCACCATTCAGTAAAATGTTTTTCCTCTTCCTCTCTAGAACAAGTTATTTACCCATGCAGACTACCCCAGTCCTGTTCTGCCCAAGTCACAGTGTTATTTTAGCACTTCAGGCCTGAACACTTAACGGCACGCTAGACTCCTTGGATGGGAGTCAGTGGCCACTTATGAGCATCCTTGGGAAGGTGGAGGTCTGTGGTGCTGGGACACTGCTCCTCGCCCTGTTGACACTGGGGCTTTGTGTCATGATACTGCATCTGTTTGTCTGTCTCACCAAGATCCTTTTGAGGAGCTCCATAGCACTGCTGCAGGCGTAAACAAAGCAGCAGCTACGCTAGCACTATGAAAGTCATGGCAGGCTCTGTAATTTCAGCTTTCAGCATGCAAAAGTGGCATCCCTTCCTGTCTTCATCACTGCTAGGAGATAAACCCCTTGTGTATGTGTTTGAGATGCCTTCTCCTTACCCCTGTGTGGGGTCTGCTGGCCAAACTCACCCAGCGATGCTGTAACACACTGTTTCAAGTATGTTACAGATGTCACATAGATCAAGTAGCATCGACCATACAATAAGATGCTGTAATATCATGGACCGAAGGGACCATGAGGCTCTGGGAGCAGCTGTGCCCTTTGTGGATGTCCTAGGATAAATATACAAGCCTCAGTTTTCTCATTTACATTATACCAATAGTATCTTCCATCTGCCCTTAGGAGATAAGCTATGGTTAAAACTCAGAACCAAACTGCTTGGATAGCTGTGTGTCCTACCAAGGGTATTTAATAAGAAGGAAGGCAAAGAGTCAAATGAATGTTCTTTTCAGAGTCGTCAGAGGTTTATTCTGTAAATCCATTAAAAAAGTGCAGCTTTCTTGTTTCGAGCTTAACCTTCCAAGATTACAGAGCAGAAATCTCAGAAGAAAGGCACATACACAGGATTTTTTCACTCCTTCCTTTTGCTGGTCAGTCCAAAGGACGCCGGTACAGATTACAGGCAACCGAAACAGATGTGAACATCTAAAGAAAACTCTTTAAGTTGTTTCCCAATAGGGTAAGTCTGGGTTTAAGTTGAATGCAGCCATTCAGCATTATTTCTTATAAATTCCTAGTTCACTTAACTAGCTCAGATTTTTATAAACAAATGTCTTGGTATTTTGGTAATTAGTACTGATGGGAAAGGAAATGTGAAATGCAGCACTTGACAGTTTAATGAGTTTTTTTTTCTCCGGGTAACACCTTTTTCAAGGCCTTATGACATTCTGCATTTCAAAAAAAGGTTATATTTGGAAAGAACAGCCAGTGAAATACACACAGCACAGGGCTGACAATTAAAACACATACTTCACCTGGCATGTCACGTGTAATAAATAAGCCAGGATATCTCTAAATGGACCATCATGCTGTCAGGAAAGTGGATGGAAGCTGGGTCAGGGAGGAGGGGGAAGAGGTCTGTTAATTAACTAATGAGCGATTGGTGTTGCAATCAACCAACTGTAATCAGGCTGTGCTGTAGATGGTCGAGGCAGAGCTTTCTCTTTCCCTTCTCTTCCCTTCCCATCTCCCATCATCGTCTTGCATCTCCCATTCAAGGTGCATCTCAAGCTTCCAGATTGGTCAATGCACCTCCAAACCCAGTGGAAGAAGGGACGGAAGAGTCCCAGCTAGACGTTGACACCCATTGTTTGGTCTGTCTCTTGCAGCAGCCAAGCCTCCCTGCTGGAAAATGCTGTACTTGTGGTTCTGTGGTCTGTCCACTGGCCCCGTGCCCACCCTGTCCCAGGAGGAGAGAGCTGCCCTGGAGCGAAGCCTCACCAGCATTGAGGAGAAGCCCCTGTGGAGAACTGTTTGCAATGTGAACGCTATTCTCCTCATGACTGTAAATGTCTTTCTGTGGGCATATTTTGGCTGAGGTGGGGTCAGGCAGCGTGTGGCTTTGGTTTCTTTCAGGGGTCCTCATCTTCATATCTAATCCAGAAGCGTCAGGTGACAGAGACCCTCATGATGGTCCCTGGAGGTGCCGGGACACCTTGGTGAAGCCCTTCCCTGGAGGCACTGCTTGCTGGAAATGACTGTTGGGCTCAGTTTCTCCCTAAGACGAGGTGTGACCAAGACTCAACACCGGTCACATCCAGGGTGCAGGGGATGTGGGACAGCATGTGGGTCAAGTCAGGAGACCTTGAGTCAGTTTTAAGGTACAGAGCTGAGCCCAGCAAGGAGAAAGCCCAGCTGTGCCATGACTGGGTCCTCGCTCCCCTCATGCACTAGCTCGGGGCTGACTTTGCACCTCCGCTTTTAAGGGAAAGACTTCTGGTTTACGCTGGTGTAGGGAAGGAGATTTACGTGTTACCTGCCGTTTGTTTGGTTTTTATATGGCCAAAATTCAGATGGGGTTAGTGTGGGATCACTGGATTAGCTCAGCCTTGGCTCCCACAGCTACCCCAGACCCTGTGCTGGGGACACACACACACACGCACACAGAGCCCCTGCCAACACCCCCCTGCTGCTGGCATTGGCGGTGGGGGAGGGGCTCCCCCACCCTGCCCACTCTGCCGTGTAATGGTGGCTCTTACAACAGCCTGAGCCTGTTTATCCATCGGGCCAGTCCTGCCCTTAACAGCATTACCAGCAATAAATGTGCCTTAGCAACTAAGCCAATTCCGACTGGGTTATTGTGGTTATATATCCTGCACTGACGCACAAAGGTCTCCCTGGGAACATGGTGACCTGACTGTGGTAGGTAAAAGAAATATCCCTCCTTGGGCAAGGTGCAAGGCTAGACCTTGCTTTTTTGAGCAAATTCAGGCTTCTCTGACCCGTCTTGGTACCATCATGTGATGTGGCATGGCCATAACCTCTTAAACCACCTCCAGAGGAAGAGACGGCAGTACCCACTGTTAATAACTTTGTCTGGTGGTTAGGATGCTCACCTGGAGAAGGCTAAAAATGCCCATGGGGATGAGATCCTCCACTCCGGCATCCAAGGGGTACAGCCAAGCCACCAGGGGTGGGCTGTGAGGGGAGGTGATGGCATGTGGTGAAACACAGTGCCATAAAGATGATGCAAATGAGTCATGATGCAGCAAGCAGAGGAGAAACAAGGCTCTGTGCCCACCTGGCACACGGAGCCCAGGTCATGGTTTCCCAATTCATCCTCAGTTTGGCTGGAGGAGACTGATTCAGCCATGCAGGATGGGGTCCGTGCTGTGTTGGCGAAGGTCAGTACAAGATTTGTTTTTTTCTAAGAGGAAAAAGTAGATTTCCTTTGAATAAGGGAGGTCACAGCCCCGCCAGTCGCCCGCCCATCTCCACGGGGAGAGGCACACGATGCAGAGCTTGCCTTGCCTTTCTACTATTCTGTTTCGAGCAGGTGGTGCCCACATCAGAGGGTGCCTCAAAACATTTACAGGAAATCAGGTTACCAGCTGTGATTAATAGCTGGTAAATGTCTAATAATAACAGACGCATTTCTAATGCATTTAGAAATACCAGGGCTCTCGCCTCCTCGCCTAGAGCAGTGAGGTGCTGAGTGCTCCTGAGCCCCAGAGCCCCTCAGCAGCACTTAGCTCGATGACTTTATTGGCTTTTTTGGACCACACATCCACTAAAGCTGTGGGGAAAGCAACACGACACAGGATGAGGAATACTGGGGCAGTTTTTTAAATGTTTGAGATTATTCTTTTCCTCTGAAAAAAAATACCAGTTTAGCAGAGAATAGAAATGAAATTTATTACACTTTTTTTTTCTTTTTTCTTTTTTTAACAACACAAATAGTTTTGATCTTTAGAGATATGATGCTGACCTCTTCCCCTCCCCACCTCACCCTATGGACCCTGGAAGATGATGTTTCTTTTAAAATTATGATTTGAGAGATGTGACTGCCTCTCTGAGCTTGGCCCACAGAAGGAATGGAGGCATCCATGCTGCCAGATGCAGCCAGCTGTGCATCCCACAGGAGAAACACAGTTCATTGGTAAACTTATTTGACTTACTACTCTGCTTTGAACAACTAAAGCGAAACAAAAGAAAAAAGAATGATTGGGGAGGGGGAGTCTGAAATTTCTTATTGAAATAAAGTTGTCTCTAAACGTCTTGCTCTTTCCTTGTATTTTTCAAGGAAAAAATCATATTTAGCTGAAAAAAATTAAAACCAAACCAAAAAGAGATTATATTTTTCCTCCTCGTTGAAGACTGGGGATGGAGACTTTTCTTCTCATGTTATTCCTCATTTCTGTCCCTCTGCTCTGTCCTTCTTGTCTCCTACAGCTCTGCCTACATCCATCTGCAGCTCTTCCCCTCTGCATCTCCCAGCCCCTCCTTCCCAGCCTCAATAATTTCTGGTTTATGCTCCATCTCCCCATGGGCTGCACCTGAACACACGAAGTCCCTCCAGCCCCAGCTCCCACTGGCAGGACCCTGCTCGCCCCAGCAGCTCCCTATCAGCCTCACCCCGACCTGCCAAGGAGCTGCAGGGACAGGGATAGGGACAAGGATGGGGACAGGGTGGGATGGGATGATTCTCGGCTCACTGCTGCTGCAAGGATGATGCTGTGGCAGAGACCACTGTTGTGAGTGTGCGGCTCTTTGCACCATCTCAGGTATGTTCTGGGGGTTTTAAGAGGGAAAACCCAACAGAGGTTCTGCAGGTGGCGTGACTACAAGCCCAAAATCAAACACCCTTTTCCTAACAGGGATGATCAAGGCTGAAAAACCAAGGCCCATGACAGTCCCACGCGGCATCTGTGAAGAGCTTTACCTCTTAATGCGCTGCGCATCCAACAAAGCGGAGGTACTTTCTGATGCTGTGTCAGCTGAAGACATGTAGGTGCTTAAATGCCTGCGGCAGGCTCTGGAGGAACCTTTTCAGAGATACATGGGCTGGGGCGAGCGCAGTCTGAGCAGGAGCGTGTGCCACACACCAGGTGCTGCAGCCCGACCCGCTCTGTGCCAGGAGCAGCTTCTCCACCAGCGCCGCTCAGCCCACACAGCAAGGGCAGAGCCCCCGAGGGAGCGAGGGTGGTCTGCGAATCCAGCCAGCAACAGCCCCCAAACCAGGAATGAGCAAATTCATGTGGTCTGGAGGAGTTTTTACCAGTGACATGGGGGAAGGCACGTCAGAGCCCAGCAGAACTGGCACTTCAGTGATGACAGGCTCATCTGACGGCGGATGCGGTGGGCTGCGGCGTGGCCTCGGCGCCGGGCTCCTCGCGAGCCTTTCCTGGGGAGCAGCTTGTCATCGCCTCGGGAGCGCTGCACAGCCTCGCTCCTCACAGCACGTGATGAATTGCAATATCCTAACAAGAACACATCACTTCCAGAGCTGTAACCAATATACAAGTCCATTGGCAGCAGATGTTATTAATGATGTCAATACATATTTTCTTATTAATCTGCCATACTAGGCTTGTGTCTATCTGCAAATGATTATAATTCATTTTCCTGACAATTCTATCAAGATCATTTATTACTGTTCAGCAAAGGAACTTCTTTTAAACAGAGATTAATAACATTGCATTTTATCTGGCTGGCTGAGCCAAAGGAAATGAAATTAACAATGAACCCTACAAACATGTCATCACTTTAATTTATCGGAAAATATTTTAAAATGTTATTTAAAAGAATATACGCTATGGTGGGCACAGTTTATTACAAAGGAAAGAAATGAAACAGCATGCATTTTAGCAGGGTGGAGAGTAAGTTAGCAAAGAGGGCACCATGTTTTCTCTGGATCCCTGAGCTCGTGTTCTGGGACAAGGAGGGAGCAGCGCTCACAGCCTTCCTGGTGTGTGCAGATGGGCACCTGCCCCTGTGAATTGCAGCTGGAAGTCACTATTTCTGGGTTAAAGTGGGTCCTACCTGGGATCACAAGCTGTCGTCCCTGCAGGGAGCACCGTCCTCCTGTGTTCCTATAGAGGGAAACTTCAGCAGGGTAAAGCTCGCTGAGGTCTGAGGGGGAGGAGGGTACGTGTGGACTGGCAGAGTCCCAGCACAGCACCCTTCTGCACTTTTGGTCCCTAGGAGGAAATTAAACAAACTCAGTAAATTTACATGGTTTAGTCTCCTTTCTTCTGCATGCTTTTCTTACTTTCCCCTCCCTTTGAGTAAAATGGTAACAAATAATACACTAAAGAACATATCAGACCCCCCCTCCTACTTTCACTGCGAATAGTAATGCAAAAAATATCAGCTTTGCTTCTGCATTGCTTTGTTTATACCCACGAACTTGCAACTGTAGCCCCATTTTCATGCAGGTGCCCACCGCTGTGTCTCTGCAGGACTTCCCCCATGTGCCTGGCTCTGGGCTGCGACATCTCCAGCAATGGGAATCCCATCACTCCCCTCCATACCCTCGTCTTGGAAGGTGTATCCCTCCCTCTCCGGTACTGCAGCTCACTTGCCTGTTTCTCAGTGCCCCGTGCTTCCAACACCAGCAAATTACTCCTCTTCCTTGCCCAGCAGGAGAGGAGAAGGCTGCTTAAAACAATTTTGAATTACGTGGTCAAGAAGTGTTTCTCCTATAGATAATGAAGTCAGTTTCTTACCTTCAGTGGAGCGGATTCATCTGATCTTACCCAGATACCAGGTTGGAAGCAATGTTTTAAACCCCAGACAAAAGAAAATAAACCCACTAACCTCAAGCTGTAGCAGTTTCAGAATGCTAACATATTGGCAAGAGGATTTCCGAGTTTGCATTTGTGTATCTCTGCAGAGCAGCAAAAGCACTTACTGAATTGGCCGGCATTTAACTGTACATTTTACTGCTGTATAACAAAGTCTGGATTTTTTTGTTTTAATTAAAAACAAAAGTCATCAATGTAGCATAGGTCTTGAAAAACTTACAACAAATAAGACAAACCTGAATATCCCCCAATGCAGGGTTTGGCTTGCCTGCAGATTAAACGTAATGTGTTAATAAGAGAAGCAAGTTGTCCCTCTGTTTAAGCTGGAGCTGTATCTCCACTTACTTTGGGGACACAGTAGTTCACAGAGAGGTGACAGCTCAGGCTGCACATGCCCAGGCCATACATACTGAAGCAGGACCAGACTGAGCTTCTAAAAGGTCTGATCTTCTACTTGGACCTAACATTTACTGGCAGAATTTGTGGTCTTTGACTGAGAAACAACTGCAATGCATATGGCAGCACATCGCTGCCTATTTCTTGATCAAACTGACAGCTTAGCCATGTTTCTTTTAGCATAATTGTCAATCCTGGCATAAAGGCTGCAAGCTAAGAAGAAAACAGTCTCTGGCTAAACTACTCTAAAAGCTAAATACCCATTACATTAAAAAAAAAAATAAAAAAGATCTGCACCTTATTTCTAGTGTGGCTGCACCTCGCTCCAGCTTTCAGCGGCTGGGTTTCATCAAGCCCCTTCTGTTACGTTAAGCAGCTGCCTACTATGAACTTACTCCACATAAACAAACATCACAGACAGTGCATGCAGAGAAACAGGGCTTTATAACCATGGAAAGGCAAAAAAGGGGACAAAACTAAAAGGAAGTGGAAAGGGACAACATGTAGCAGATGCAAAAAACAAATTCGAGCCTCACCTCACAGTCCCGTGTATACATTTAGTACAAATGATTTAAATTATTTTCCCCACTTCAGACCAATGCCTGTGTAATGTGGGAGGTGTCAGCCAACCTCGGTGATTCCCCAAAGCCCGGTATGAACAGTTTTTTGTTTGTTTGCCTGGAGCAGCAAGAGCAACATACAGCATGTTGTGAAGGCAACACAAGGAGCAACAGATAAAAGCGACTTCTTTAGCATAGGTGAAACGCTGGTGTCACAATAATGTGAGATTTTTGTACAACCTCCTCTGAAGCAGGTGAACGTGAGCGAAGCAGCCAGTTGTCGAGCTGCTGTCCCAACAGGGTGTTGCTGCAATGGAGGTTAAGGTCCCCTCTCAGGCTGCGAAAGATTGCAAGGAAACGTCACTGCCCGGTCAGAGAAGTGAAAGATGACAGCTCCCTCATCACCTAAATGTATCTTTGCCCCCCACGGAGATGGCAAATCCGCTGGGAACACGAAAATACAGATGTCCTTGTTGGAGAAGTGCTTAAGGAGGAGTCCTTGCTGGTGTTGCCCGCCATTGCCCCAAGTTCCGCTGCACACAGCACTGCCTTTTCCCAAGTGGCCCCTGATCCTCGGAGTCACACATTTTCTCCACCTTTCTGTGACCCAAGTCTTGAAACTCTGACGGGAGAGATGGAGAATGCTCCTGTCCCAGAACAGCCCCTCAGCCCCGAGGTGCAGAGGCACTGGGCACTCTTCAGAGTCTGTAATAGGTTTTAGTCCTTCAAAGGGAGCAGGGAAGTCTGCGGACACCCAGTGGCTCCAACTCCTGACCCGAGATCCCATATAGTACAAGAAGCCACCTTCACGCCTTCCCTCCACTTACCTCAAACGTGACTTCCAGCACCTCTGCGTACCCATCTCCATCACGGTACATGGAGGGGGGTGGGGTGGGGCATGTGCGTGTGTTATCTAAGCATGTGCCGTCTGGTCAAGGCTGGCATCAAGGTGTCACTGTGCCATTCGAGCACAGCCCAAGATTTCATCAGCAAAACCTGAAATACCATGCAGTGCGATATTACAGATAAGCTGTCCAAGCAAGACCAGACGGCACCACCCCGCCAAGGACAACAGACGTTAAGTTGTCAGAGTACAAACCAAAGTCAGCCGGCACTGCTGAGTTCGTGCCATTTCAGTGCACGGTTCCCAGGAACGAGGAACAAGCTGTCCCCAAACACCGCTGCAGAAACGCCCCTGGGGAGGACATTTGCCCGCGGCCCTGTGAGCCGCAGGGTGTTCCCTGAGGAGTCCCAGTGCCACACAAGGGCTGGGCACAACGGCGTGTAGCAGTACACACGTGTGTGCAAAACGTAACAGCAACTGCACTTGCAGCGCTCAGTTACTGCTCTGCGGTGTGGTTTCCCTACTACACGGCTACTGGCTGGGTTGACTGCACTCCAGCCTCGGTGCTGGGATGGAGATCACTGGGGACAATTCCTCCGCCCACTTGCTGGTTTAGTCTAACACAGCAAGTTTTATTTCTGGGGGGGGGAGGACGAGGACAAGGAGCAGGGTAGCCATTTTAAGAAACCCGTAATTTCTGCTGATTTGTTCAAAAAAGGAACGTTGTTCAAAACGTTTAGCTGGTGACTTGCTCCCGTAGCTTCCAGAAAAGCAGCATTCAATTTAATACGTGAGACTCATAACCAGCTCACGCAGTGCAATAGTTCTCATCAGTTTGAAGAAAAAAAATTCTGCTGGAAGCACAGGGAAGTAGCAGTGTCAATTTTTCATTAACCTGCAGCCACTGTCTCCATAGACTTACAGCTATAAGTAAGATTACTGTTATAATTTCTTCTGGTCCCTAAGGAGAGGGGAAAAAAATCTTCTCAAAACTTTTAAGGTCATTAAACCCCCCACACCTTTAAATTGGAGGTAGTTTCAGTTTACTTTCATATTTCAAAATCAAATCTCAGCTTCAGCCTCACATCAAAGCAGAAATGTCCGTTGCTTTGTTTCTATGTCTTCCATGAAAAGAAGTTCCAGCTTTTACATGAGCTGAATGCCAAGTAAACAGATTTTCCTGGGGAACAAACACATCTTTTTTTGTTTGTTTCAAACATGTGTAAATAGAGTCCCAGGAGCTGAGCTGCCTGTCACTTCAGCCAGGTTTACACTCATGTCACTCCAGCTGGTTATTTCTGACCCACCTGAGGTCAGAACCGCAGACATTTCCCTCCCTGCTCCTCCCCACACTCGTATCAAGCCCTCTCCCTCCGGCCTCATCCCTCAGCAAAGGGGAACCAGTTCAATATGCACTCCTTTTAAACCAGTTCAATATGCACTCCTTTTAAACCAGTTCAATATGCACTCCTTTTAAACCAGTTCAATATGCACTCCTTTTAAACCAGTTCAATATGCACTCCTTTTAAACCAGTTTCTGGTTCCTTCTTTTCCTTTTCTTCTGTTTCTGAGCTCTAGCTACAGAATCCCAGCAATACTTTGGTCCTCTGTCACGGTCACTGAGACGGATCTAAAACGCTTTCGTCAGACCAGATCAGTACCTGACAATATACGGCTACTGTCAATAAACAGTCAGGGCTGTGCTGCTACATACCGAGAGTACACTAAAGGCTGATGGTACCTATTGGCTCATGGCCAAGATTATGGGGGGCAGGGAATGGAAACCAGAGCGGATTTGTAACGGAAAATTACTTTTTTTTTTTTATTAAACAGGAGGGCACCATCAGTCTTGAGATGCTGCTTTTCAGTACCAGCTTCAAACAATGGAGAGTTACTTTCTACAAAGCCAGAAGACAACAAAGAGGAGTACAATCCCTTAACATGCCCATCACCTATTAAAAAAACCCAAACAAACAAACAAAAAAACCAAACCAAAAAACGCAATAGTAGATCAACGCAAAATTAAGAGCATTTAATGCCTGTCATTTCCAAATGGCTTGGGTTATATCTCAATCTTCAGCACTTGTTTTGGGTGTAATAACTGGGGAGCACCACGGGATGCATCACTGTATGGGTTATGCATAAATCGTAATTAAGGAAAATCCTCAAGTACAAGAGAAACCTCAATTTTGATTGGCCAAGTTACCAGAACCTATTGATAATTCAAATCACTCAAGTATTATTCAGTGTTTTCTTCTCCCTGCTTTTTTCATCTCTTGACAAGTTTACAAAGAAAAGAATGGAGCAGAGCTTAGCTGCGTTACATCCAATATGCTGCCTACACAAACGCCAGAGAAGCTAAATGAACCCCAGAACATATGGCACTCTGCTGACAGAGCTCAGAAACTGGTTCTGCATGAGCAACAAGGAACATCTTGAAACGCACAAGACATATGTGTTTTAGGAAGAAGATTGAAGTGTTTCATAATAAAACAGGACAAAGTGAAATACAAGTGCTGTATAAAATTTTAATTAAAAACTGGTTTTACCCCTCAACGTGAATATACAATATGTTTCCCAGATGGATTTCATATTTAAGTATTATCCAAACCAAAACCGTAAATGAGACAAATAAAGCCTTCAAAAATGGCACAGAGGCTAAAATGTACGTAAACACTAGATGACTGTGGTGAAAACAAGGAGGCAGACAAAGCAACCTTTTAGCAAATGTTTACTACTGGAGTACTGAATGAAATAGTTCAACTATAGTTTTAGTAACAACACAATCCGCTAAACATTCAAAAATTCAAGTCAGTGTAACAATGCAAATAGAAGCATTAGAATTCACCACCGTTCAGTGACGTACATGGTGCTTTTGTTACTTATAAGCTTCACCGGTTATTTTATACACTGATAAGTAATGGTATAGAAATGCATAATTCGTGGCGTGCCACGCATCAAACCGCTCACAGTCACCGCTGCTCTCCAGCCTCCCAGCTGGTGCAAAGCTCTGTTCCTTCAGCGGCGTCAGCCCCACAGGGTTATGCAAATGCCTGACCACAGAACAGAAGTTTTGTGCTGCCTCCTCAGGATCAGTAAATTCTTACAAACCAAGAGGGATGGTGCTTCGCAACAGCAAACTCCTTTCCCTGAAGAGGCCAGAAGCAGGCTCAGGTCACCACTTCTCCGGCTGCAGAGAGCTCTCAGCTAGGTCAGAAGCAATCCCCGGGAACTGAATGGCACCAGGCACCAAGGAGAAGCACCACCTCCACACAGATCCCGCAGAGACCCATTACAGGGCCTTTCTGTTGCCAGCCAGCCAAATCGCCACCGCACTTCAGAGAATTTCTCACTGAAGACAAACGGGGCACAAACTGCTCGTCTTCGGCAAGCCAACACTGTAACAAAAGGAGCTACAGCCTCAGCCTTTAAGGGCTTGGGTTGATGATGTTTTGGTCTCTACTGCTTTCTCCATGGAATTCAATGCAACCAATGGGGCTTGTGATTAATATTCCTCTTTCTGTTACACAGTAAACTGTCAGGGGTTCCCGATCACTTCTCACAACACTGGTTTATCTGTTGAAACTGAGAGGAATTAGGCAAAGACCAGTTATCTGCTGCTACCAGACACCACCACCTACACCAGACACCGCTTCTGTCAGTGCGGTAGCTCGTGAGGACCACCCACAGAAGTGCTGTCTCCTCTCAGCTTCAGTCGTTTTCACTGGAACCAAGAAGCTAAGTTTCATTGATTTGAAAGTTTCCCCAAATTCCTTGACTACTACACGAATCTCTGGAGATACTCCCAGCACTCTGACATGGATCACTCCATAACCACTGAAGTAACTAACATCACGGTAGGCTTTCCTATGACCCAGAAATTCCACATTACAAGACTGACGCAGTTAAGTGGCCGCTGCTAAAAGGGTAAGAATTCTGTTGCATAGTTCAATGTTTCAGAAAACACTTTCAAGCTTAAAAATCAGGAAAAGCAGAATTATATAATAAGCTATTCCTTGCACACGGACTGAACAAGCAGCGATTCCTTCCAACTGACTTTTTCAAACAGACCTTTGGCACGCCACACAAACTTTTCCACTGTTGAGTTGCACACACCATTGCACCCCTTGCTCTTGGGAAAGAAGAACAAGTGATGCGATAGATGTTAGTGGTGCTCATTAGTGCATATAGCAGACAGCACTAAGACATCAGGATGGCAAAAAAAATATCTGTATTAAAAAAAAATAATTATGAGAGCAATCTGCATGAGTCTGATGAACCCGGATCATGCAGGAGACAGAAGCAGAGTAGGATAGCAACTGTAAAGATTAGCTTCTAAAAGCACATGTAGTAAAGCAGTTCATTATCTTTTTCAGCCATCTCTTAGATTTAATAGATTTCTATCTTGATAAGATTAAGACTTGCTTAATAATTGTCTGATTAAAACATAATAAACCTGGGAAAATTAAAATAAAGCCTTTTACTAACCTGGAGATGAGATGGGACTTTTCACCCAGGCTTCCACAAAATAATTTCTGTAACGTTCACCTCAGGATCCCAAAGCACTTCACAGTCATTTAATTAAGCTTCAACAGAGCACAAACTCCCCATTTTACAGCTGAGCTAACAATGAGAGGGAGTCTGGAAAAGACTATTTAATACTGAGGAGAGCTGAATGTTCTCTTATTTTACCCAAAAAATAGATTCCCAACACCTACAGGTAGATTTCTTTCTCCCCTCACCACTTTGGTAGCCTCCAAAGTAACAGTAAAATTCAAACATGTGATGCACAATCTAAAGAACACCCTCATTGTCTTCCAAGCTGCCCAGATTTGGAGTATAAACACTGCCATCCATCCATCTTACAAAGCTGCCCCTGCCTGACCCCATCACTCCAGCCATCCCTATGCCTCTTGTCCCCAGTGGACCAATTTAAGCTTCCCTTCCTCTGGCTGAAGTCTTAGATAAGGCAAATCATTACAGAGTTTGACATTTTTGCCTTTAATCCACAACAGGTCTATTTCCAAAGCCACTACTACTCAACAAAGGATGTGCATTTCTACTGAGCACCGGCAGATAGCTTGTCTAAAGCCACCCCAAGATCCTAAACTATACCAAGTTATTTGTAGGAATGCGAGAAGGGCGCAAATAGCAAGCAGATTCCGACCTATTAAAATGAAAGTGATTAAAATATTGCACTGATTGCACGCTACAAGCAACACTGGATGCTGACTAGGATTTGGTGAGAATACTCATGGTTGTAGCAACTTGGGGAGGGCATGACAAGGAGACAGACTACAGAAAAACACTAATTCACTCAATCTGGCCCATTATTTCTAGATTTGAGTAGGCAGATTTCCTTTCGGAGGTAAAATGACGGGGGTGGAATTATACCATCCCACTGTCACTAACAGACCACTTTGTGGATGGCAAAAGATAAGGAGTGAGCACAGAAAATGCTATTTAAAGCGTCACTCAGAAACCTAGGAATTTGCATTTGATAGAAGGGATTTAAATTGTATTAGAAGGCAAGGTGCACCAAACAATTACAGTTTATTACTATGTTGGTTCACTGCCTGAACCCACACTTATCAGATACTGCAGTAGCAAAGGAGCAGCAGCGCTCAGTGCACTTGAGCTTGCATGCATATTAAGAGAGGGTTAGCTGAGCAAACAGGGAAGGGGCCAAATTCTCCGGAAAATAAAGTGGCTTGCAGATTTTATGGACAGATCAGAGCAATTTGGGTCTTAACTCCAATTTCAGAGAAAAGTTTTCCCTTAACCAAACCAGATTTCTAGCACAGTGCTTGGATGAGAACACTCTTTGCTGTTATCACAGCATATAAGCTGTGGAATGACTCTGACCCAAGAGAAAAACATATCCTACAGCAGCTGATTCAGGAAGACATTATACACACTGTCTCCCCTTGCAGCTGGAGCAGGGCCAAAGACACAGAGACTAGGCTTCATTTCTTGTTAGGCTGCATACGAAAGCTACACTGAGAATATTCATACCAGTCAAAATTCAATAGATGACACTTTTTTTTTCTCCCGTCCGGTTTTCACCTTTGATGAAAAATTTTTAATCTTTGATGAAAACCTGAAGGTTGCCATACTACCATTAGCTAGGGGAATTAAACAGCTATACCCCAGCCACTCCTCTAGACCACCCGAAAACATTACCCTGCTTTTTCACAGTGGCCTCCAACCTTCCTCATCCCCTCTGCGTCTGGAAGTCATGGCAACTTGTGTCCTTACTCATCCATTCAAAAATCCCCAAAGCCTCAGCATTCAGCCTTCCTATGCATCGAACAAACAGGGACTAAGATCTCCTGGATTGCTGGGGAGAGAAAAATTGAACAGTATCTCTATGTCACAGAACCAGATTAGACCAAAGGGGAGCAGCCAGCCTTCAGAAGACCGTAACTTTTACTACGCTATGACGCTGGTGAGGGAAAACACAGAGAATATCGAATGAAAGCTGTGGGATTCCATAAGAAGAACACTAAATCTTATGGCTCAAACACACACAGGAAACTGCACCAACCTTCAGATTGCAGTAGATTCATTTTAAACCAAAAGCTTGGAAAGTCTGTCTCAGAACGTGCCCTGCCTATTTAGGATCCATTTGAATACATCCACTTTCCCGAACAGAAAGGAAAAGGAAACGATTCCTTTACGGACCAATATGGGGTCACAGACGCAGGCTAATGAATGAATACCAGGTCCTAGTAGCACAATACTCCATGGCCCTTCAGCGGCAAAGCTTGGGTAAATTTTACTTTTCACTTCTGCAAAAATAGTGTACTACTACTTCACAGAGTGACTCAATGCTTACCCACAGCATAAGGCTTGTGCAACTAATGCCCTTTGAAAGCACTAATGTGCTAAGTGGCATCAGGGACAGGAAGTTATCAGTGTTAATCCACTTCAACTGGTTTCACAGTTACAAGGAATAGAAATGTCTATATGCAAGACACTTCCTCCGAGAGCCCCCTTTCCTGAAACAGAAGCACACAGCCTTTCAACGTGCTTTCCCACTAGCATAATTGCTCACCAACTGCTTTCTCAAATCAATTATGTTGTCTCAGCATTAAAGGATGGAAGGCAGAGTAGACCAACTTTTTGTTTATCTAGGCATGCTGGCAGGTTACAGTCATATGTTCTGCCATCTGTACTGCTGGCTTTATCCTTTATCCAACCATAACAGGTAAAATGGCACTGGTGTAACTGAATCTGCTCGCTCAGTCAGGGAAGGAGCCAGAACAGGCATTTGCTTTTTCCCCCCATTCTGAAAGGAAGCAAGAGATGGACACTCTTGCCCTTTTAAAACATTCCGTTTTTCAATAGATGGGCAATTTGCCCTGGTCTGCTAATGTGGGATCTGCTCAATGCAAGGCTGAAAAGGTTCCATCCCCAGGGAAAGCATCGAACTGCTGATGAACATTTGGTGGCCTTTAGCAAAAGCGATGCGGTTTCTGCCAACAGGATCCCAGCAGACTGGGAAGGACAGGCTCCAAATTAGGTGGGATTGTGATGCAGGAACTTCAGAAGGCCTGTACAGGGTATATGAGGAGCTTGCTGACTAGCTCCAGTCTTTCCCCCTCCACACTCTTTTCTTATTCATATTTTTTAAAATTACAAGTGTATTGGCAAATGTCATGACTGCATTCAAGAGAACCTGGAAACATTCAAATGCACAGTGTGTGAAGATAACCTTTCTTCCGATACAAAGGCTGCTGGGCTGGGTGGGTTTCTTTTAAAATTTGACAGTATTAGAAAAATTGTGACTAAAGGTGCTTGAAACTACTTTGAAAGCACATCTATAGGTCAGTATCAGTTTCTGCCTTTCTCAAAAATAAACAATCCAAAGGCAATTTTCTAGAAAACAATTCCCTTTGTCCCAGATGGGACACTTTTAAATCAACACTCACATTCACCTTCCTCTTTACACCCCCGCTCTGAACACTAGGACATATTGCTTCTTCAACCAATTCTAAGTTACTAAATAGCTTTAATTATTTAGTAAGAATTGGCTGCAGCTGAAACCTGAGTTTAACGTCAGACAGGAATGTCCAGCAGACCTATTAGTCTTCAAAAGACTATATTTTCATAGTCTCAAAGGAGCAACACCCTCTTGCTGAACCAGAGGAGTTAGTTGCTGTTGGTTTTTTGGTTTTGTTTTTGTTTGTGGTTTTTTTTGTTTGGTTGGGTTTTTTTGTTTGGTTGGTTTTGGTGTTTTTTTGTGGGGTGGGGAAAAGGGGGAATGTTAAGAGTTTCCTTTTGGCAACCCAGGACAAACCCCCATTTCTCCAAAACCCTGCCCAACCATAACTGTACCTTAAAAATACAGTACAAACACTGGTTACATAAAAATAGTTTTCATTACAAATATGAACACTGTGTACTGTGCATTTCCAGGTCAATTGCTATCAGGAGTGTGGGTTTTGGCCTGAAACAGTGCCAGAAGCTTTTTGGTACATGTTTCTGTAGATTTTCTCAAGACTTTCTTCAAAGATCACTCTGTGAGGCTTCCCTTTGTATACAGCTGCACGACTAGACCAATATTCACCATTATCCAAGTGCCCAGTAGTGTTCTGCTGCACTGGTAAACTGTCAAAATAAAGAAAAGAAATAACAATCAAATCAAGATAAGGAAGGGGAACCAGAAGCACAAAACCAGCAGAAATCCAAATGTAGAGCTGCTAAACACAGATTACCTTTCGCTAATTGAAACAAAAACTACACTGCAGCTACTTCTAAGAAATGGGAGCCCCACGTCATTCGTTCACACGAATTCTCCCCCACTTAACCTGAGTGCACTTGATAATACCTCCCAAATAGAAAAAATTAATTTTCCAAGAGCATGCAGTAATTTTGCTATATTTTGATAAGCAGTGTGACTAGGCACTAAGCCTATGCAAGAGCAACATTTTTGTGTCCTTTGGACAAGGAAAAAAAGGATTTTTGTGTCCTTTGAAGGTTAAAACGTAACCACAAGCAGCTATTTCAATATGAAGGCAATCTATCAGAGGTATATTAAATTACTGTGGTTGCAGCTGTAAAGTGCTCTATCGGAAGCATCTTGGATTAAGTATTCTACCAAATACATTATGATATAGTGGCAATTGAGTGTTCCTTCCCCACCCCATCTTCTGTGTCACTGTTTTAATACTAAACACAAATACAGTCTCATATTTCAGTTGGTTTGAGAAATTATTCCTAGATCTATGAAGTGAAATCTATTCTCTGAAAATCACTACAAAACACTGACAAATCTGAAGTATGTATTTCTAAACTTCATGACTATTCGCCTTCTCTTGAAACTTTCAAAACAAAGGCTTGTGTCATATAATGAAATGAGCCATATTAATTTATTAAAGCATGAAACTAGTAGCTCAAAAACCATAAGCAAAAATGGACTGCTGAGGTGACATTAATCACCTCTATCTGCTCAGAGATTTAGGCACTTCAGACACTTAAAAATTAGGACTGAGTTATCTTTAGCCTTTCTTGAGCATTCTCAGCCTGGGAAATCAAACTGGAAATGCGAAGCTTACAGTGACCAACCCCACTTCGGAAACAGATTGCATTTCACAGGGAAGCTTTATATTTTCTTATATATATATCATTTATTAATCTACTATGATCAAACAGTACTTAAAACTTTGTCCTCAATATCAGTAAACACCTGTAACAAAATGAAAGAAACCTTATGTCAAAGGAATCAGAAATATACGTGTTAGCTGCATCAAGACACAAGGTTTTCACTTTAAGAATGGAAAATGGTGATGGAATAAGAGGAACATGCACGATCAGTTTTCTAAATTCACATTTCTGAGCTTCCACTGTCCCATGGAAAACAAAAGAAGGAATAGTTTTTGCTTTTAGACTTCTTACATTCAAACATTAAGGTGATGCCAACCTTTACCGCACAAACCAACAACAAAATCTCTATGTGGCTCCAGTATCAAAAAGGGAGGAAGGCCACTTTCACACTTTTTCAAAAGAGCTTCAACATTCAAAGTCAGCCAACAGCACGAAGCAAATTTAAACCTGTTTATCATCCTGGAGAGAGTGAACTGTGCTTCACAGTCTGGACACAAAGAAACCAACCTACCAAACAGCAAAATCAATAGGAAAGTTATACAGGCCTGTGTTAAATGTAGACAAGTCAATACCCTGGCGACCCATCAACAGCTGAAGTTTTACCTCCTCTTTTCTGCAGTTTGTGTTACTTCATTTCTGATGGAGAATTCTCAGGCCAACAAAGAGGCACAGCACTAGAAGTGGCACTTGTAACTATAGAACAAACAGCTCTGACACTCTTCTCCTTGGAATCCATTTCCTGCAGTCAGCCCTGTGCTTGCCTTTTCTTCTACTAAAAGCTTAATCTACACAGAGACACTCAAAATCCAACCACTTTAACTGCAGTAAAGGAAAGACTCAGAAAACAGCAGTAACTTTTACAAGTTCCTTATTCTGGTACCGACAAAGACTTAAAATAAAAGACACAAGCTTTATTTTCCCTTCTCTTTTTGGAGGGGTGTGTGTCTGTATTTCCACTAGCCAGCCCTTGCACATGAGATACTTAGCACTGGTGTGGACAAAGATACAGCCAAGCCAGGGAACAGTCCCTCTCATGTCTCAACTGGAAACCAGCTGACAACCTGAGCTAAGCAATCTGGGAATTACACTCACAAATCATATTAACAGCAGGATTTCTGCACGCAACTCCCTGCTCTGAAATACCTGTCATATGCTTTTGTTCCCTCATACATCTCCTTTAAGAGTCCCAGAAGTTCTTTTCTGAGTGAATCATATACTAAATATTTCACAAAACACGGCCCTTTTCCTTACTCCCAGTGGTTTTCAATCATCTATGTACTTTACTGCCAACATTTGGTCGACAGTACCATGTCCTTCGATGAACTCTGTCTCTGTCCTTGTGTCCTGTTTATGAGCACTGTGGCAAACACTCAGCAATCAGACTGTCCTTGAGTCCTTTTATGTCTTGCCCTTCCGTGAATGGGCCTACAGCTGCTGGCCTCTAAACCCAAGCAGCAGTCCTTCCCCAACCTGAGTGCCACATTTCATATCCCATCGCTTCATGATTCTGTAGTATTAGGGTTTGTTTTTTCTTTTTTCATG
The DNA here is from genome assembly GCF_015220075.1 of Falco rusticolus. Lineage (NCBI taxonomy): Eukaryota > Metazoa > Chordata > Aves > Falconiformes > Falconidae > Falco > Falco rusticolus. The sequence goes on along the minus strand of NC_051197.1, from coordinate 9,278,476 downwards.
GTCTGCAGTTTCAGCATCAATCTCAAAGTCCCAAAGCTGCCTCAAAACAAAAACTTACACTTTCTCTCTCACAAACACATCCTACACAATTTAATTGCAGCAGCTGTCAGAACAAAGGATAAAGGACCAAAAAGGCTACACGCAGAAAGCAGGAGCGAGCATGGGTATAGAAATACTAACAACTGCAGCAGCAACTTCACATACATGTGCAAATCCGACTTACTAGATCCCTTGCAACAAATTACAGGAATTTAAAAAAAAGCCAACAAGTCATAAATGAACTTTTTAGAGCTTACTAATTGCAAGTAGAAGTTCACTATGATATGCATATTGAATTACCCTGCTTTCAGTGGTATGCAGTGCTGGTTTGGGAAGCCTTTGTAACAAAATACCGCATCACATTTAATTATCAAAATAAAACCTCTTCTTCTTAATGTTAAGACTTTTCAAATTTAGCAATACAGTTCTAGAACCTCTCTCTTTATACTAAGAACAGAAAAGCCACACAACCCCAAAAGATGTTTTACATTACTTAGCATCTTCCCTCAAACTAGTGCCCCAAATGTACAAAATACTGTGTGCATACATAGAGAACATCAATGTTGTTAACTTCTATTACAGAAGTTGTCAAAATCAACTCAATTGGTGTCTAAAGTAATATATGAAGCCCTAGTCATATATGTGAGTACACAGAATAATTAACCTTCGTAATCCAGGTTTTCAAGATGTCTTCTGAAATATGGCATGCTGAATTACTAAACAATACTATATATATTTGCTGGTTTTTTTGAAGATGCTTGTCTCTTCCAAATATAGGTTTTGTAAAAAAAGAATAAACCAACAAAACAGCCCCAAACCATATTACTAAAACTTCGATGTATTATTGCATTCCTATAGTTTTAAGGAAGAATAACCATTTGGTTATTTTTAAAGTGAATTTGCTCTCTGCTTGATAAAATCCCAAACCTACTGCCCAAGGATCACATTGATGACCAAGTCTAGTTCCAAAATCAGTGTTTTATGAAGACTATATTGACACAGTGCCAAACAGTATGAAAGGCGTAATTATAGTTAACTGTATTTTGCTTTCAGGTGAAAAAGCTCAGTAGGATGAACTCCTACAGAAGCCTTTCCCCCGTGCAATATATTACATAGATCAAAGTAGGAAGAGAATTTTTTAGCTAAATTTAAAGGGCGATATTATGAGTATGACTGTTCTGTCTTGGTCAGACAAAAACTCCATACCTGCTCTGCAGTTCCCTCATGGATAAGGGTGCTTTATGTGAAGATTCTCTTGTCTTAGTCAAGTCTCCTTTTGACGAGTTACTCTCATCCTAAAAAAAAACCAAAAAACAAACCAGAAATCAAATTCTCATTACCTTGGTTTCTGATTACAATGATCTCAGTTCAAAAATGCATTCTTTCCATTTAGTAGAAGACTATTAAAGTACTTACATTTCTTGGGGGAAAAACAGACAAAGTGTAATGAGCCAAATGCCATTTATGAAGAATTTTAATTAAGTTCAGTACAATTCAGCTAATAATTTTCAGGTAATAAGCTGGAAAGAATTTCTAGACAGTGTAGATCTAGAGAACTACGCAGACAGCACAAGCTTCGATAATCCCCAACAAACACATTGGCAAAATGTTATGAAACCTACTGCTCACTGCTTTACTTCTGTTTCTTGTAGAAAAGGGGAAAGAGAACCTAAAACTTATTATTTATTAGCTTTTATAATGAGCTACCATTATCTATTTAATGTATTTCACCAGGCAGAAGCATTCTACACATCTGAATACTTCGATTCCATATACAGGGCTGAGAACATACTTACCCCACTTTAAAAAATGCCTACGATACAATTTATGACCCTTCAGTGGAGTTGTAGAAAGCAGTCTTACCTTTCAAATGCTATCTAGGCATCAATTAACCCATATTTGCCCTCTTAGGTAAGTAAGACAGAAAACAGCTCATCCGAAGGGAGCCAGTTGCTCACCTGAGACAGAATAGTAGAAATTCCACTACACACAACCACGTTCACTCTACTCTGAAGAGCAAAGACACTACTTAAGAGGTGACACTAAGTGATGCTTTCAGCAGAAGCCAACTGCTGTAAGGATTAGTAAACAAAATCACCTGGAAAATCAACTGGAAAAAAAGACGGCAGTAAAAATAATCACACTTGCTGGTAACAGAAAACTGGGAGAAAGACAATAAATATACTGGTAGATGGCAATAAGATGCAGAGCAAGCTGAACGGCAGGCATATGGATGAGGAAAAACCTAACACAATTTATTGTGGTGAAATATAAGGTAATAACTGTGTTTGTAAACAGGAAAACTCTCTTCCTTCAGCAGTCACAGACTACAAAGCACTCAAGAGGAAATGGGGTACAGTGGTAAATAAAACTCTGCAGCATTTGCTAGAGGCAAATTATGTTCTGGAAAGCAAAAAAAAAAAAAAAAGATGGAAACATTACAATACTGTCAGAATGTCACAGCAGAAAGTTACGGTGGACACCCTAAGGAATCTGCAGCAGAGCTCCAGTCACACCATTTTTACAGAGCACTATGGAAAGAGAATTTTGGAAAACACAGCTGGATGCTTCTGGGAATGATTATTTAGCATGAGGCTCTTCAGAATGAAACAGAGTAAGAGATAATTTTTAACCTTTCGAAGTTTGGAAGAGGATCCAGACTAGAGCCAAAATCTACTCACCACATTGCCAGTGCACTTGCCTTACTATTGCCTCACTTTCAAGATGAGCCATGTACCTCATCCATCCACTCTGTAGCAACGCAGCCTAAATTTTGGGCCATTTCGGGAAGAACAACCAGTCCTGGTGTATTTTACAGTACTCACTGCAAGCAGACTCAATTTTTTTTTTTTAAGCAGGTCAGCTGGTGTTAGCACAGCTTTCACAAGTTAGCTGTGTGCAATTATCAAACACCGTGAGACTTCTCTGTAACATCCTCCCACTCCTTTTGCTCAGTGGAAGGAAATGGAGTGAGAAAAATGGTCCTTTTCCAGCATTGTTCTGACCAGGCAGGTAATTAAATACTCAAACATCTTACCTAATACCTGATATCTGGATTTTTTAAGGCAGAAACATGAGGCTTTCCAACAGGAGAGGAAACAGAAAGGCATCACCTCTGATTATTAATCCATGTGAGTATTCAGCAAGTGTCCAATACTGGAAGTGACAAGGTGTGCTAACGGAAAGCCAACAGAAAGTACCATGCTTCAAGAATCTAACACCATGCTTTGCAGTTTTGTGTGAATTTGTGCAATATTGCAGGAAGAAGGGAATACCAGCTTATGTGTAAGTCATTATAGAGTAGAATGTTTTATATTATACAAGTAAAATATGTAAACAGGAAGAAAATGATCAAATTCTCCTTTACTCATTATGATATTTAATAGTCTTTATGGTTGTATGGAGAGACTGTGTAATAGCCATCCAGCTCTCCTAACAAACCAGTAAGTCTTATCATAAAATCATGGTCCACTGTTTAGGGAAAGTAGTCAAGGACCACTGGAGATAGTTCAGGCTGCGCAAACTTTCATTATATGTAAGTGCTGGACCATCACGAAATCCCATTTGTTAAGTTCACTGAAACAACAGAGAAGCATTTTACATGATTTGTACCTATTTTGGGGTGGCTGAAACACATAAAAATGTGATGGGCATCTTCTATTTGAAAGGCAGCAGCTCACAAGATCATAACATTCATATAAAAACTCAGGGAGGTACAGCATGAACTAGATCAAACAGTCTTAGCATGCACAAGAAAAGGTTTTTCAGAGTTTAAAACAAAAAGCACAACTAAGCTAAAAATGAAGATTGAACACAAATGAAAAAATAATCAGATTAAGAGAGCATGCAGGCAACGCAAGGAGCTGCCCAGATGGCTAAATGTGGGAAAATAAGTAAATAACCAGAGACTTCAGAGCTAAGGCAGATGTTCTTCAGTACATCTTGCAGCAGCTGACTGAGAGAACAACCTTCACTTCTGCCCCAGCCCCCTGCAGTGGTTTTATGTAGTCAGTGGAGTCATCCCATCCCAGCCAGCACGGCCCGCGTGCCAGCATACTAGTGCTACGCCTGTCATTTCTGTGCTGAAGTCGAGGCGCGGAGGCTAGGGCTCTCACTCTCTATCACGCTTCCCACTGACACAGTAAACCACGTCAGAGGGGAAAGGTGGACAGCTCTAAGTTAAAATTGCAGTGACATTCAAAAAGCAGCCTTCTGTCAACACTCCTTTTTCTAAGAGAGGAAACTGAAGCAAAAAGGATGTCCTCCTCCATTCTGAGAGACTCGTGTCTCTTCTAACTAAACAGTAACATCTGTGTTAGATTGCCAGACAAAAATAATTTCATCCAAGCTCCTAATCTTAATCTTGCCTCTCATTCTTACACCCTTTTATCTTACCTTTCTTTTACCTCAGCTCACAGTTAAGACCCTAAGTCCTTTGCAGATGAACAACCTTGTTCAGCTGGTACAATGCTTTGGCCAGGGAGATCCTGTGCCACAACCAGGTTTCTCAAAATCACAATAACAAAAATTTTTATCTGTCTAAAAATCACACTTCAAAATTCCATCAGACTCAAGGACAAAATACTCTGATCCTGGGCATAATCTCATTCGATAAAGAGCTCTGCTCATTGAAAGCCAGGTAACTAAGGGGAAAAAGCACACATCTGAAGAATAATATTAGCTCTAACAACAGCTGGACACAAGCAGCTGCTGATGTGCAGCTGCACATGTTAAGCCCTGATGTTCTACAGATCTGTAACATATTTTTTGCTTAAACTGGAAATGGAAAACCAGATATAAAAAGAAACTTAATTGTCCTCAATAACCTGCGAGAGGGTTACCTATACCAGCTGTCTGTAAAGGCTACACATAAAGATCCTACTGCAATCAGGGTGAAACAGTTCAGCTTACACGCTGAATCCACATTTCTACAATCAAGGCTGCCTCAAAGGACATTATAATAAATCCAAGACTTTAGGCACAGTTCTCTTCCTCAGCCATCTTGGAGAAAAGAAAGGATTGAGTTTGAAGTCAAACTTACGAATATTAGGCGCTGTCTAGCACTGTGCGTCCTTAAAATATTTTTCACTCTTTTATGGATCTCATCTCCATTTGCTGATGAAGGCCAACCAGAGCTAAATCTGCAAGAGGAAGAGGAAAAACAAACAGAAGAAATACTTTCTTTTTGAAAAGCTCAAACATGTTTTTGACTCAGATTATTTTTTTTTAATTATGAAGCATACGTTACTTCCCTCTATTTGGAACATAAACAATGTTCAGATTTGATTCTTCTTCTCCTCTGGGGTACAAGTAAAGAAACATTTACAAGCAGTATAAATGGTATGCACCCACAATACCAACAGAAGATGCAAAACATAGAAACTGTTGATGATTTTGTAATGTGAGTAATATTCCCATAATGTTTGTACTGTCCCTACAAAATAGGAAAGCTATACAGCTATTGTATTCCCAGTAATCAGGTTTTGTTTTCCTCTTTTTAAAGGAAGTATTACACACATGAAATTCTTTTCACTGGAATAAATCAACAGATAACCCCAATGCATGCAAATTCAAAAGACCATGGAATTAAAAACTGCGAATTCCCAATCTTTATTTCACAAGATGGAACTGCATTTTGAGTTGGTTTTTAACATTAAAAGCAAGGTAGCTAGTGACTTAAAACTAGCAGCTACTTTTGGATTTTACCCTTTTATGTTTTGCAGCACATTTTTTTCCACTTTACTGAAAAAAACCCCAAACCCATCATCCTCAGCAAGGCAGGAGCTAGCAGAAATTTCATCTGAATAGTTATTCTCAGACTGTTAAGGGAGGCAAGTAAGATTTTAGGAATAGGATCACTTAATCATTTACAAACCAGCCACGTTAGTACACTCAAAAATGTGTTTAAAAAAAAAAAAAAAAAAAAAAAAAGGAGATCAACATAAGTAAAGATTTACTGTGGTAAAGTTATGAAACGTTTACTTACACAATCTTATCACAGTGGACAGAAACAGGGCACCAAATCAAGATTGTGCATCTTCATTTCCATGTTTCCTAACCCCTGAGAACCTGATTTTGCACCAAGAAAATAAAAACTCACGACGTGGTATCATGCTAATATGAACGCGGGTCACCAGGCAAGCTGTGAGCTGGCAAGCCACACCGCTGCAGTTTGAGCTGACGGAACTACAGCCAGCAGCAGCACTGGGCTGCCATACTCTGGGTAGATTAGGAACACAAGAAACAGCAACATGCTTTGACAGTTGGCTTCACAAATTTGATGCAGTATATAAACACCATGACTCTGAGATTCTACAGTGGGCTCTGGACGGGTTTGTGTGACTGCGACTGCAAGCCTTTCTGCCCTCTTCTCTCCAATTTATCCCATTCCCTGTGTTATCCAGTCTATCAGTCTGAAATCCCCAATCTGACTGTGCCTGGCTTAGTTTACCTACATCAAACTTCCAGAAATTTCAATATAGCTAAAGAACCGTACAGCTCCTTCCAAAAAGGGACAAACCAAGTACATATGAAAGCTTACAGTTCGAAACAAGAAACTTAGCAACATTAAAATTAATGGAAGCAGGATTCTGAAAATGGAAAGTGCCTTGAAGGTTACAGGCAGGGCAGGGAGCTCTTTGCAGTCTTTTGCACCATTCCCTTTACTACCAGAGAGAGACAGAAATGTAAGTAGGAAGTGACCAGTTACTTGCTTCTGAGTAACCTTCTTCTGTTTTCTTGTATCTGACCAGCTTATTTGGACTCTCTTATTATTGCTTATCTTTCCAACATATATCTCTCTGTTGTAAACAGACCCAATATTTTCAGCCTATTTATGAGTTTTCTTAAATCAGTCTATCTCCGAATGCTTCTGTTTTTCTGCAAGAAAGGGTGCCAATAAATGACACAATATTGGAAGGATGAATTGTATGTTCTATAGGACAATGTATTGTTCATATTTCTAATGTAATTAACATTGTTCATGTTTGAATCATTACAGGCAAGAATTTTCACAAAGCTGGCTGTAACATTTGTATTAGCATCCTGAACATTTAGAATTAATTTCAAACCCCACAGCACGTATGGCAACCATACTGTTCAATTCTTTTGCATACTAGAATCTAACAAGCTATTGCACTAAAAGATCTCACCTAACTTTTTCTAAAAGAAAGCAAAATGGTTTCTGAATTTTGTTAGGGGAGGAAAGCATTGCTTTAAAAGAAACAGGAGTAAGTCTCTTAAGCAGGCAGGAACATTCATTTCCCTAACAGAGTCAAACCAGTTTGATTTACTGCGTTACAATGCATGTGCTCCATCACTAGTGGGTTTTTTTGTTCGTTGTTTTTTTCAAAACACAAAACCAATAATGACAACAACCAACCAATGATTTTTTTCTTTTTTCCTTTGAAGAAGAGAGGTAAAGGAAAGTGGTACTATTACTTTATG